>NC_060256.1:87599022-88898985 GCF_921293095.1 Ischnura elegans | reverse complement strand
ACCATTAATTGAGGATACGAGAAGATGCTACTTTTTACGCACATATGGGAAAATGCATAAACAAAAGGAATAACATAATGTATAAAAACCCAAAAATACTGAAATTGTAAGGATTTTTATAAATGCATCATCCAAATAATATGTGTCTTAAGGTATTCTATATAGTTTTGTTAGAATTAACCATTAAATGACGATATGAGAAGATGCTACTTTTTATGTTAATATGGGAATAAGCATAAGCAAAAGGAATTACAGTATGTTTAAAACCCCAAAAATACTGAAATGGAATAGATTTTTTAAATGCATCATCGAAATAATATATGTCATATGGTTATCTAATTAGTTTTGTTAGAATTTACCATTAATTGACGATACAAGAAGATGCTACTTTTTTAGCACATATGGGAATATGCATGAACAAAAGGAATAACAGAAAGTTTAAAAACCCAAAAATACTGAAATTGTATAAATTTTTTTAATGCATCATCGAAATAATATGTGTCATAAGGTAATAATCTATATAGTTTTTTTAGAATTAACCATTAATTGACGATACGAGAAGATGCTATTATTTACGCACATATGGGAATATGCATAAAAAAAGGAATTACACAATGTTTAAAAACCCAAAAATACTGAAATTTTATGGACTTTTATATACGCATCATCAAATAATATGTGTCTTAACGTATTCTGTATAGTTTTGTAAGAATTAACCTTTAATTGACGATACGAGAAGATGCTACTTTTTACGCACATATGGGAATATGCATAAAGAAAAGGAATGACAAAATGTTTAAAAACCCAAAAATACTGAAATTGTACGGATTTTTATAAATGCATCATTAAAATAATATTTATCCTAAGGTATTCTATACAGTTTTGTTAGAATTAACCATTAATCGACGATACGAGAAGATGCTACTTTAAACGCACATATGGGAGTATGCATAAACAAAGGGAATAACAGAATGTTTTAACCATAAAAATACTGAAATTGTATAGATTTTTTAAATGCATCATCGAAATCATATGTGTCATATGGTTATCTATATACTTTTGTTAGAAATAACCATTAATTGACGATACGAGAAGATGCACCTTTTTACGCACATACGGGAATATGCATAAACAAAAGAATTACAGAATGTTTAAAAACCCAAATATACTGATTTTCTATGGATTTTTATAAATGCATCATCCAAATAATATTTATCCTAAGGTATTCTATACAGTTTTGTTAGAATTAACCATTAATCGACGATACGAGAAGATGCTACTTTTTACGCACATATGGGAGTATGCATAAACAAAAGGAACAACAGAATGTTTTAAAACCCAAAAAGACTGAATTTGCATGGATTTTTATAGATGCATCATCCAAATAATATATGTTATAAGGTATTCTATATAGTTTTGTAAGAATTAACCTTTAATTGACGATACGAGAAGATGCTACATTTTTCGCACACATGGGAATATGCATAAACAAAAGGAATTACAGTATGTTTAAAACCCCAAAAATACTGAAATGGAATTCGTTTTATTAATGCATCATCGAAATAATATATGTCATATGGTTATCTAAATAGTTTTATTAGAATTTACCATTAATTGACGATAAAAGAAGATGCTTCTTTTTCCGCACATATGGGAATTTGCATGACCAAAAGGAATAACAGAACGTTTAGAAACCCAAAAATACTGAAATTGTATAGATTTTTTAAATGCATCATCGAAATAATATGTGTCATAAGGTAATAATCTATATAGTTTTTTTAGAGTTAACCATTAATTGACGAAACGAGATGATGCTACTATTTACGCACATATAAGAATATGCATAATAAAAGGAATTACACAATGTTTAAAAACCCAAAAATACTGAAATTTTATGGACTTTTATACACGCATCATCAAATAATATGTATCTTAACGTATTCTATATAGTTTTGTAAGAATGTACCTTTAATTGACGATACGAGAAAATGCTACTTTTTACGCACATATGGGAATATGCATAATCAAAAGGAATAACAGAAAGTTTAAAAACTCAAAAATACTGAAATTGTATAGATTTTTTAAATGCATCATCGAAATAATATGTGTCATAAGGTTATCTATATAGTTTTGTTATTATTAACCATTATTGACAATACGAGAAGATGCTACTTTTAACGCACATACGGGAATATGCATAAAGAAAAGGAATAACAGAATGTTTAAAAACCCAAAAAAACTAAATTTTCATGGATTTTTATAGATGCGTCATTTAAATAATATGTGTTTTAATAAAGTTTTGTTAGAATTAACCATTAATTGAGGGTACGAGAAGATGCTTCCTTTTACGCACATATGGGAATAAGCATAAACAAAAGGAATTACAGAATGTTTAAAAACCAAAATATACTGAAATGGTATGGATTTTTAGAAATGCATCATTCAAATAATATTTATCCTAAGGTATTCTATACAGTTTTGTTAGAATTAACCATTAATCGACGATACGAGAAGATGCTACTTTTTACGCACATATGGGAGTATGCATAAATAAAAGGAATTACAGAATGTTAAAAAACCCATAAATACTGAAATTATATGGATTTTTATAAATTCATCATCCAAATAAAATGTGTCTTAAGGTATTCTATATAGTTTTGTTAGAATTAACCATTAATCGACGATACGAGAAGATGCTACTTTTTACGCTTATATGGGAATATGCATAAACAAAAGGAATTACAGGATGTTTAAAAACACAAAAATACTGAAATCGTATGGATTTTTATAAATGCACCATACAAATAATATTGTTCTTAAGGTATTCTATATAGTTTTGTTAGAATTAACCATTAATTGACGATACGAAAAGATGCTACTATTTAAGCAAAAATGGGAATATGCATAAACAAAAGCAATGACAGAATGTTTAAAAACCCAAAAATACTGAAATTGTACGGATTTTTAAAACGCATCATCAAAATAGTATTTATCCTAAGGTATTCTATACATTTTTGTTAGAATTAACCATTAATCGACGATACGAGAATATGCTACTTTTAACGCACATATGGGAACATGCATAAAGAAAAGGAATAACAGAATGTTTAAAAACCCAAAAAAACTAAATTTTCATGGATTTTTATAGATGCGTCATCCAAATAATATGTGTTTTAATATAGTTTTGTTAGAATTAACCATTAATTGAGGGTACGAGAAGATGCTTCCTTTTACGCACATATGGGAATAAGCATAAACAAAAGGAATTACAGAATGTTTAAAAACCAAAATATACTGAAATGGTATGGATTTTTAGAAATGCATCATTCAAATAATATTTATCCTAAGGTATTCTATACTGTTTTGTTAGAATTAACCATTAATCGACGATACGAGAAGATGCTACTTTTTACGCACATATGGGAGTATGCATTAATAAAAGGAATTACAGAATGTTAAAAAACCCATAAATACTGAAATTATATGGATTTTTATAAATTCATCATCCAAATAAAATGTGTCTTAAGGTATTCTATATAGTTTTGTTAGAATTAACCATTAATCGACGATACGAGAAGATGCTACTTTTTACGCTTATATGGGAATATGCATAAACAAAAGGAATTACAGGATGTTTAAAAACACAAAAATACTGAAATCGTATGGATTTTTATAAATGCACCATACAAATAATATTGTTCTTAAGGTATTCTATATAGTTTTGTTAGAATTAACCATTAATTGACGATACGAAAAGATGCTACTATTTAAGCAAAAATGGGAATATGCATAAACAAAAGCAATGACAGAATGTTTAAAAACCCAAAAATACTGAAATTGTACGGATTTTTAAAACGCATCATCAAAATAGTATTTATCCTAAGGTATTCTATACATTTTTGTTAGAATTAACCATTAATCGACGATACGAGAATATGCTACTTTTAACGCACATATGGGAGTATGCATAAACAAAAGGAATATCAGAATGTTTAAAAACCCAAAAATACTGAAATTTTATGGATTTTTATAAATGCATCATCCAAATAATATGTGTCGTAAGGTATTCTATATAGTTTTGTAAGCATTAACCTTTAATTGACGATACGAGAAGATGCTACATTTTTCGCACACATGGGAATATGCATAAACAAAAGGAATTACAGGATGTTTAAAAACCCAAAAATACTGAAATCGTATGGATTTTTATAAATGCACCATACAAATAATATTGTTCTTAAGGTATTCTATATAGTTTTGTTAGAATTAACCATTAATTGACGATACGAGAAGATGCTACTATTTAAGCAAAAATGGGAATATGCATAAACAAAAGGAATGACAGAATGTTTAAAAAACCCAAAAATACTGAAATTGTACGGATTTTTAAAATGCATCAACAAAATAGTATTTATCCTAAGGTATTCTATACAGTTTTGTTAGAATTAATCATTAATCGACGATACGAGAATATGCTACTTTTAACGCACATATGGGAGTATGCATAAACAAAAGGAATAGCAGAATGTTTAAAAACCCAAATATACTGAAATTGTATGGATTTTTATTAATGCATCATCCAAATAATATGTGTCCTTAGGTATTCTATATAGTTTTGTAAGAATTAACCTTCAATTGACGATACGAGAAGATGATACTTTTTACGCACATATGGGAAAATGCATAAAAAAAAGGAATTACATAATGTTTAAAAACCCAAAAATACTGAAATTGTAAGGATTTTTATAAATGCATCATCCAAATAGTATGTGTCCTACGGTATTCCATATAGTTTTGTAAGAATTAACCTTTAATTGACGATACGAGAAGATGCTACTTTTTACGCATATATGGGAATATGCATAAACAAAAGGAATAATAGAATGTTTAAAAACCCAAAAATACTGAAATTGTATGGATTTTTATAAATGCATCATCCAAATAGTATGTGTCCTACGGTATTCCATATAGTTTTGTAAGAATTAACCTTTAATTGACGATACGAGAAGATGCTACTTTTTACGCATATATGGGAATATGCATAAACAAAAGGAATAATAGAATGTTTAAAAACCCAAAAAAAACAGAATTTGCATGGATTTTTATAGATCCATCATCCAAATAATATGTGTTTTAAGGTATGCAATATAGTTTTGTTAGAATTAACCATTAATTGAGGATACGAGAAGATGCTACTTTTTACGCACATATGGGAAAATGCATAAACAAAAGGAATAACATAATGTTTAAAAACCCAAAAATACTGAAATTGTAAGGATTTTTATAAATGCATCATCCAAATAATATGTGTCTTAAGGTATTCTATATAGTTTTGTTAGAATTAACCATTAAATGACGATATGAGAAGATGCTACTTTTTATGTTAATATGGGAATAAGCATAAGCAAAAGGAATTACAGTATGTTTAAAACCCCAAAAATACTGAAATGGAATAGATTTTTTAAATGCATCATCGAAATAATATATGTCATATGGTTATCTAATTAGTTTTGTTAGAATTTACCATTAATTGACGATACAAGAAGATGCTACTTTTTTAGCACATATGGGAATATGCATGAACAAAAGGAATAACAGAAAGTTTAAAAACCCAAAAATACTGAAATTGTATAAATTTTTTTAATGCATCATCGAAATAATATGTGTCATAAGGTAATAATCTATATAGTTTTTTTAGAATTAACCATTAATTGACGATACGAGAAGATGCTATTATTTACGCACATATGGGAATATGCATAAAAAAAGGAATTACACAATGTTTAAAAACCCAAAAATACTGAAATTTTATGGACTTTTATAAACGCATCATCAAATAATATGTGTCTTAACGTATTCTGTATAGTTTTGTAAGAATTAACCTTTAATTGACGATACGAGAAGATACTACTTTTTACGCACATATGGGAATATGCATAAAGAAAAGGAATAACAGAATGTTTAAAAACCCAAAAAAACTAAATTTTCATGGATTTTTATAGATGCGTCATCCAAATAATATGTGTTATCAGGTATTCTATATAGTTTTGTTAGAAATAACCATTAATTGACGATACGAGAAGATGCACCTTTTTACGCACATACGGGAATATGCATAAACAAAAGAATTACAGAATGTTTAAAAACCCAAATATACTGAAATTGAATGGATTTTTATAAATGCATCATCCAAATAATATTTATCCTAAGGTATTCTATATAGTTTTGTAAGAATTAACCTTTAATTGACGATACGAGAAGATGCTACTTTTAACGCACACATGGGAATATGCATAAACAAAGGGAATTTTAAGAATGTTTAAAAACCCAAAAATACTGAAATCGTATGGATTTTTATAAATGCACCATACAAATAATATTGTTCTTAAGGTATTCTATATAGTTTTGTTAGAATTAATCATTAATTGACGATACGAGAAGATGCTACTCTTTAAGCAAAAATGGGAGTATGCATAAACAAAAGGAATGACAGAATGTTTAAAAACCCAAAAATACTGAAAATGTACGGATTTTTATAAATGCATCATCAAAATAATATTTATCCTAAGGTATTCTATACAGTTTTGTTAGAATTAACCATTAATCGACGATACGAGAATATGCTACTTTTAACGCACATATTGGAGTATGCATAAACAAAAGGAACAACAGAATGTTTAAAAACCTTAAAAAACTGAATTTGCATGGATTTTTATAGATGCATCATCCAAATAATATATGTTATAAGGTATTCTATATAGTTTTGTAAGAATTAACCTTTAATTGACGATACGCGAAGATGCTACATTTTTCGCACACATGGGAATATGCATAAACAAAAGGAATTACAGGATGTTTAAAAACCCAAAAATACTGAAATCGTATGGATTTTTATAAATGCACCATACAAATAATATTGTTCTTAAGGTATCCTATATAGTTTTGTTAGAATTAACCATTAATTGACGATACGAGAAGATGCTACTATTTAAGCAAAAATGGGAATATGCAAAAACAAAAGGAATGACAGAATGTTTAAAAACCCAAAAATACTGAAATTGTACGGATTTTTATAATGCATCAACAAAATAGTATTTATCCTAAGGTATTCTATACAGTTTTGTTAGAATTAACCATTAATCGACGATACGAGAATATGCTACTTTTTACGCACATATGGGAATATGCATAAACAAAGGGAATTAAAGAATGTTTAAAAACCCAAAAATACTGAAATTGTATGGATTTTTATTAATGCATCATCCAAATAATATGTGTCCTTAGGTATTCTATATAGTTTTGTAAGAATTAACCTTCAATTGACGATACGAGAAGATGCTACTTTTTACGCACATATGGGAAAATGCATAAAAAAAAGGAATTACATAATGTTTAAAAACCCAAAAATACTGAAATTGTAAGGATTTTTATAAATGCATCATCGAAATAATACGCGTCATAAAGTATTCTATACAGTTTTGTAAGAATTAACCTTTAATAGACGATACGAGAAGATGCTACTATTTACGCATATATGGGAATATGCATAAACAAAGGGAATTAAAGAATATTTAAAAACCCAAAAATACTGAAATTGTATGGATTTTTATAAATGCATCATCCAAATAGTATGTGTCCTACGGTATTCTATATAGTTTTGTAAGTATTAACCTTGAATTGACGATACGAGAAGATGCTACTTTTTACGCATATATGGGAATATGCATAAACAAAAGGAATAATAGAATGTTTAAAAACCCAAAAAAAAACAGAATTTGCATGGATTTTTATAGATCCATCATCCAAATAATATGTGTTTTAAGGTATGCAATATAGTTTTGTTAGAATTAACCATTAATTGAGGATACGAGAAGATGCTACTTTTTACGCACATATGGGAAAATGCATAAACAAAAGGAATTACAGAATGTTTAAAAACCCAAAAATACTGAAATTGTTAGGATTTTTATTAATGCATCAACCAAATAATATGTATCACAAAGTATTCTATAAAGTTTTGTTAGAATTAACATCAATTGACGAAACGAGAAGATGCTACTTTTTACGCACATATGGGAGTATTCATAAACAAAAGGAATTACAGAATGTTTATAAACCCAAAAATACTGATATTGTATGGTTTTTTTAAAAGCACCATCCAAATAATATGTGTCTTAAGGTATTCTATATAGTTTTGTTAGAATTAACCATTAATTGACGAAACGAGAAAATGCTACTTTTTACGCACATATGGGAATATGCATAAACAAAAGGAATTTCAGAATGTTTAAAAACCCAAAAAACTGAAATTGTAAGGATTTTTATAAATGCATCAACCAAATAATATGTATCATGAAGTATTCTATATAGTTTTGTTAGAATTAACCATTAATTGACGATACGAGAAGATGCTACTTTTTACGCACATATGTATGCATAAACAAAAGGAAGTACTGAATGTTTAAAAACCCAAAAATACTGAAATTATATGGATTTTAATAAATGCATTAACCAAATAATATGTGTCTTAAGGTATTCTATATAGTTTTGTAAGAATTAACCTTTAATTGGGAATATGCATAAACAAAAGGAATTACAGAATGTTTAAAAACCCAAAAATACTGAAATTGTATGAATTTTTATAATTGCATCATCCAAATAATTTGTGTCATAAGGTATTCTATATATTTTTGTTAGATTTAACCATTAATTGACGATACGAGAAGATGCTACTTTTTACGCACATATGTATGCATAAACAAAATGAAGTACTGAATGTTTAAAAACCAAAAAATACTGAAATTATATGGATTTTTATAAATGCACCATCCAAATAATATGTGTCTTAAGGTATTCTATATAGTTTTGTTAGAATTAACCATTAATTGACGATACGAGAAGATGCTACTTTTTACGCACATATGGGAGTATGCATAAACGAAAGGAATAACAGAATGATTAAAAAACCAAAAATAATGAAATTGTATGGATTTTAATAAATGCATCATCCAAATAATATTTATCCTAAGATATTGTATACAGTTTTGTTAATATTAACCATTAATCGACGATACGAGAAGATGCTACTTTTTACGCACATATGGGAATATGCATAAAAAAAGGAATTACACAATGTTTAAAAACCCAAAAATACTGAAATTTTATGGACTTTTATAAACGCATCATCAAATAATATGTGTCTTAACGTATTCTGTATAGTTTTGTAAGAATTAACCTTTAATTGACGATACGAGAAGATACTACTTTTTACGCACATATGGGAATATGCATAAAGAAAAGGAATAACAGAATGTTTAAAAACCCAAAAAAACTAAATTTTCATGGATTTTTATAGATGCGTCATCCAAATAATATGTGTTTTAAGGTATTCTATATAGTTTTGTTAGAAATAACCATTAATTGACGATACGAGAAGATGCACCTTTTTACGCACATACGGGAATATGCATAAACAAAAGAATTACAGAATGTTTAAAAACCCAAATATACTGAAATTGAATGGATTTTTATAAATGCATCATCCAAATAATATTTATCCTAAGGTATTCTATATAGTTTTGTAAGAATTAACCTTTAATTGACGATACGAGAAGATGCTACTTTTAACGCACACATGGGAATATGCATAAACAAAGGGAATTTTAAGAATGTTAAAAAACCCAAAAATACTGAAATCGTATGGATTTTTATAAATGCACCATACAAATAATATTGTTCTTAAGGTATTCTATATAGTTTTGTTAGAATTAACCATTAATTGACGATACGAGAAGATGCTACTCTTTAAGCAAAAATGGGAGTATGCATAAACAAAAGGAATGACAGAATGTTTAAAAACCCAAAAATACTGAAAATGTACGGATTTTTATAAATGCATCATCAAAATAATATTTATCCTAAGGTATTCTATACAGTTTTGTTAGAATTAACCATTAATCGACGATACGAGAATATGCTACTTTTAACGCACATATTGGAGTATGCATAAACAAAAGGAACAACAGAATGTTTAAAAACCTTAAAAAACTGAATTTGCATGGATTTTTATAGATGCATCATCCAAATAATATATGTTATAAGGTATTCTATATAGTTTTGTAAGAATTAACCTTTAATTGACGATACGCGAAGATGCTACATTTTTCGCACACATGGGAATATGCATAAACAAAAGGAATTACAGGATGTTTAAAAACCCAAAAATACTGAAATCGTATGGATTTTTATAAATGCACCATACAAATAATATTGTTCTTAAGGTATTCTATATAGTTTTGTTAGAATTAACCATTAATTGACGATACGAGAAGATGCTACTATTTAAGCAAAAATGGGAATATGCATAAACAAAAGGAATGACAGAATGTTTAAAAACCCAAAAATACTGAAATTGTACGGATTTTTTATAATGCATCAACAAAATAGTATTTATCCTAAGGTATTCTATACAGTTTTGTTAGAATTAACCATTAATCGACGATACGAGAATATGCTACTTTTTACGCACATATGGGAATATGCATAAACAAAGGGAATTAAAGAATGTTTAAAAACCCAAAAATACTGAAATTGTATGGATTTTTATTAATGCATCATCCAAATAATATGTGTCCTTAGGTATTCTATATAGTTTTGTAAGAATTAACCTTCAATTGACGATACGAGAAGATGCTACTTTTTACGCACATATGGGAAAATGCATAAAAAAAAGGAATTACATAATGTTTAAAAACCCAAAAATACTGAAATTGTAAGGATTTTTATAAATGCATCACCAAAAAGTACGCGTCATAAAGTATTCTATACAGTTTTGTAAGAATTAACCTTTAATAGACGATACGAGAAGATGCTACTATTTACGCATATATGGGAATATGCATAAACAAAGGGAATTAAAGAATATTTAAAAACCCAAAAATACTGAAATTGTATGGATTTTTATAAATGCATCATCCAAATAGTATGTGTCCTACGGTATTCTATATAGTTTTGTAAGTATTAACCTTGATTGACGATACGAGAAGATGCTACTTTTTACGCATATATGGGAATATGCATAAACAAAAGGAATAATAGAATGTTTAAAAACCCAAAAAAAAACAGAATTTGCATGGATTTTTTATAGATCCATCATCCAAATAATATGTGTTTTAAGGTATGCAATATAGTTTTGTTAGAATTAACCATTAATTGACGATACGAGAAGATGCTACTTTTTACGCACATATGGGAAAATGCATAAACAAAAGGAATTACAGAATGTTAAAAACCCAAAAATACTGAAATTGTTAGGATTTTTATTAATGCATCAACCAAATAATATGTATCACAAAGTATTCTATAAAGTTTTGTTAGAATTAACATCAATTGACGAAACGAGAAGATGCTACTTTTTACGCACATATGGGAGTATTCATAAACAAAAGGAATTACAGAATGTTTATAAACCCAAAAATACTGATATTGTATGGTTTTTTTAAAGCACCATCCAAATAATATGTGTCTAAGGTATTCTATATAGTTTTGTTAGAATTAACCATTAATTGACGAAACGAGAAAATGCTACTTTTTACGCACATATGGGAATATGCATAAACAAAAGAATTTCAGAAATGTTTAAAAAACCCAAAAACTGAAATTGTAAGGATTTTTATAAATGCATCAACCAAATAATATGTATCATGAAGTATTCTATATAGTTTTGTTAGAATTAACCATTAATTGACGATACGAGAAGATGCTACTTTTTACGCACATATGTATGCATAAACAAAAGAAGTACTGAATGTTTAAAAACCCAAAAATACTGAAATTATATGGATTTTAATAAATGCATTAACCAAATAATATGTGTCTTAAGGTATTCTATATAGTTTTGTAAGAATTAACCTTTAATTGGGAATATGCATAAACAAAAGGAATTACAGAATGTTTAAAAAACCCAAAAATACTGAAATTGTATGAATTTTTATAATTGCATCATCCAAATAATTTGTGTCATAAGGTATTCTATATATTTTGTTAGATTTAACCATTAATTGACGATACGAGAAGATGCTACTTTTTACGCACATATGTATGCATAAACAAAATGAAGTACTGAATGTTTAAAAACCAAAAAATACTGAAATTATATGGATTTTATAATGCACCATCCAAATAATATGTGTCTTAAGGTATTCTATATAGTTTTGTTAGAATTAACCATTAATTGACGATACGAGAAGATGCTACTTTTTACGCACATATGGGAGTATGCATAAACGAAAGGAATAACAGAATGATTAAAAAACCAAAAATAATGAAATTGTATGGATTTTAATAAATGCATCATCCAAATAATATTTATCCTAAGATATTGTATACAGTTTTGTTAATATTAACCATTAATCGACGATACGAGAAGATGCTACTTTTTACGCACATATGGGAGTATGCATAAACAAGAGGAATTACAGAATGTTTAAAAACCAAAAAATACTGAAATTTCATGGATTTTTATAAATGCATCATCCAAATCATGTGTCATAAGGTGATCTATATAGTTTTGTTAGAATTAACCATTAATTGACGATACGAGAAGATGCTACTATTTACGCACATATGGGAATATGCATAAACAAAAGAAATTGAAGAATGTTTTAAAACCCAAAAATACTGAAATTATATATATTTTTATAAATGCATCATCCAAATAATATGTGTCATAAGGTATTCTATGTAGTTTTGTTAGAATTAACCATTAATCGACGATACGAGAAGATGCTACTTTTTACGCACATATGGGAGTATGCATAAACAAAAGGAATTACAAAATGTTTAAAAACCCAAAAATACTGAAATTTATATATTATTATTTTTATAAATTCATCATCCAAATAATATGTGTCTTAAGGTATTCTATATAGTTTTGTTAGAATTAACCATTAATTGACGATACGAGAAGATGCTACTTTTTACGCACATATGGGAGTATGCATAAACGAAAGGAATAACAGAATGTTTTAAAAACCAAAAATACTGAAATTGTATGGATTTTAATAAATGCATCATCTAAAAAATATTTATCCTAAGATATTGTATACAGTTTTGTTAGAATTAACTATTAATCGACGATACGAGAAGATGCTACTTTTTACGCACATATGGGAGTATGCATAATCAAAAGGAATTAGAGAATGTTTAAAAACCCAAAAATTCTGAAATTATATATATTTTTATCAATTCATCATCCAAATAATATGTGTCTTAAGGTATTCTATATAGTTTTGTTAGAATTAACCATTTATTGACGATACGAGAAGATGCTACTTTATACGCACATATGGGAATATGCATAAACAAAAGGAAATGCAGAATGTTTAAAAACCCAAAAATACTGAAAATGTATGGATTTAAAAAAAATGCATCATCCTAATAATACGTGTCCTAAGGTATTCTATATAATTTTGTAGATTTAACCTTTAATTGACGATACGAGAAGATATCACTTTTTACGCACATATGGGAATATGCATAAAAAAAAGGAATTACAGAATGTTTAAAAACCCAAAAATACTGAAATTATATGGATTTTTATAAATACATCATCCAAATAATATGTATCTTAAGGTATTCTATATAGTTTTGTTAGATTTAACCTTTAATTGACGATACGAGAAGATGCTACTATTTACGCACATATGGGAAATTGCATAAACAAAAGGAGTAACAGGATGTTTAGAAACCCAAAAATACTGAAATACATGGATTTTTATAAATGAATCATCCAAATAATATGTGTCCTTAAGGTATTCTTTATAGTTTTGTAAGAAATAACATTTAATTTACGATACCGAGAAGATATTGCTTTTACGCACACATGGGTATATGCATAAAAAAAGGAAATACAGTATGTTTATAAACCCATTAATACTGAAAATTTCATGGATTTTAATAAATGCATCAATCAAATTATATGTGTCTTAAGGTATTCTATATAGTTTTGTAAGTATTAACCTTTAATTGACGATACGAGAAGATATTATTTTTTACGCACATATTGATGGGTGCATTAACAAAAGGAATTACAGAATGTTTTAAAACCCTAAAATACTGAAATTGTATGGATTTTTAGAAATGCATCATTCAAATGATATGTGTCTTAAGATATTCTATATAGTTTTGTAAAAATTAACCTTTAATTGACGATACGAGAAGATGCTATTTTTTACGCACATATGGGAATATGCATAAACAAAAGGAATAACAGAATGTTTAAAAACACAAAAATACTGAAATTATATTGATTTTTATAAATGCACCATCCAAATAATATGTGTCTTAAGGTATTTTATATAGTTTTGTTAGATTTAACCATTAATTGACGATACGAGAAGATGCTACTTTTTACGCACATATGGGAGTATGCATAAACGAAAGGAATAACAGAATGTTTAAAAAACCAAAAATACTGAAATTGTATGGATTTTTATAAATGCATCATCCAAATAATATTTATCCTAAGATATTGTATACAGTTTTGTTAGAATTAACCATTAATCGACGATACGAGAAGATGCTACTTTTTACGCACATATGGGAGTATGCATAATCAAAAGGAATTAGAGAAAGTTTAAAAACCCAAAAATTCTGAAATTATATATATTTTTATAAATTCATCATCCAAATAATATGTGTCTTAAGATATTCTATATAGTTTTTTAGAATTAACCATAAATTGACGATACGAGAAGATGCTACTTTATACGCACATATGGGAATATGCATAAACAAAAGGAAATACAGAATGTTTAAAAACCCAAAAATACTGAAATTGTATGGATTTTAATAAATGCATCATCCTAATAATACGTGTCCTAAGGTATTCTATATAATTTTGTAAGAATTAACCTTTAATTGACGAAACGAAAAGATGCTATTTTTTACGCACATATTGATATATGCATAAACAAAAGGGTTTAAAGAATGTTTAAAAACCCAAAAATACTGAAATTATATGGATTTTTATAAATGCACCATCCAAATAATATGTGTCTTAAGGTATTCCTTATAGTTTTGTTAGAAATAACCATTAATTGACGTACGAGAAGATGCTACTATTTACGCACATATGGGAATATGCATAAACAAAAGGAATTACAGAATGTTTAAAAACTAAAAAATACTGAAATTGTAAGAATTATTATTAATGAACCATCCAAATAATATGTGTCTTAAGGTATTCTATATAGTTTTGTTAAAATTAACCATTAATTGAGGAAACGGGAAGATGCTAATTTTTACGGATATATGGGAAATTGCATAAACAAAAGGAGTAACAGGATGTTTAGAAACCCAAAAATACTGAAATTGCATGGATTTTTATAAATGCATCATCCAAATAATATGTGTCTTAAGGTATTCTATATAGTTTTGTTTGAATTAACAATTAATTGACGATACGAGAAAATGCTACTTTATACGCACATATGGGAAATTGCATAAACAAAAGGAGTAACAGGATGTTTAGAAACCCAAAAATACTGAAATTGCATGGATTTTTATAAATGCATCATCCAAAAAATATGTGTCTTATGGTATTCATTATATTTTTTTTGGAATTAACCATTAATTGACGATAAGAGAAGATGCTACTTTTTACGCACATATGGGAATATGCATAAACGAAGGGAATTACAAAATGTTTAAAAACCCAAAAATACTGAAATTGCATGGATTTTTATAAATGCATCATCCAAATAATATGTGTCTTAAGGTATTCTATATAGATTTGTTAGAATTAACCATTAATTGACGAAACGAGAAGATGCTACTTTTTACGCACATATGGGAATATGCATAAACAAAAGGAGTAACAGAATGTTTAGAAACCCATTAATACTGAAATTTCATGGATTTTTATAAATGCATCATCCAAATAATATGTGTCTTAAGGTATTCTATATAGTTTTGTTAGAATTAACCATTAATTTACGATACGAGAAGATGTTACTATATACGTTGATATGTGAATATGCATAAACAAAAGGAATAACTGAATGTTTAAAAACCAGAAAATACTGAAATTGCATGGATTTTTATAAAAACATCATCCAAATAATATGTGTCTTAAGGTATTCTATATAATTTTGTTAGAATTAATTATTAATTGACGATACGAGAAGATGCTACTTTTTACGCACATATGGGAGTATGCTTAAACGAAAGGAATTACAGAATGTTTGAAAACCCAAAAATGATGAAATTGTATAGATTTTTATAAATGCATCATCCAAATAATATGTGTCTTAAGGTATTCTATATAGTTTTGTTTGAATTACCCATTAATTGACGATGCGAGAAGATGCCACTTTTTACGCACATAAGGGAATATTCATAAACAAAAGGAATTACAGTATGTTTAAAAACCCAAATATACTGAAATTGCGTGGATTTTTATAAATGCATCATCCAAATCATGTGTCATAAGGTGATCTATATAGTTTTGTTAGAATTAACCATTGAATGACGATACGAGAAGATGCTACTTTATACGCACATATGGGAATATGCATAAACAAAAGGAGTTATAGAATGTTTAGAAACCCAAAAATACTGAAATTGCATGGATTTTTATAAATGCATCATCCAAATAATATGTGTCTTAAGGTATTCTTTATAGTTTTTTTAGAATTAACCATTAATTGACGATACGAGAAGATGTTACTTTTTACGCTGATATGTGAATATGCATAAACAAGAGGAATAAATGAATGTTTAAAAACCAGAAAATCCTGAAATTGAATGGATTTTTATAAATACATCATCCAAATAATATGTGTCTTAAGGTATCCTATATAGCTTTTTTAGAATTAACCATTAATTGACGATACGAGAAGATGCTACTTTTTACGCACATATGGGAATGTGCATAAACAAAAGGAATTACAGAATGTTTAAAAACCCAAATATACTGAAATTGCATGGATTTTTATAAATGCATCATCCAAATAATATGTGTCTTAAGGTATTCTATATAGTTTTGTTAGAATTAACCATTAATCGACGATACGAGAAGATGCTTCTTTATACGACCATATGGGAAAATGCATAAACAAAAGGAGTTACAGAATGTTTAAAAACCCAAATATACTGAAATTGCATGGATTTTTATAAATGCATCATCCAAATAATATGTGTCTTAAGGTATTCTATATAGTTTTGTAAGAATTAACCTTTAATTGACGATACGCGAAGATGCTACATTTTTCGCACACATGGGAATATGCATAAACAAAAGGAATTACAGGATGTTTAAAAACCCAAAAATACTGAAATCGTATGGATTTTTATAAATGCACCATACAAATAATATTGTTCTTAAGGTATTCTATATAGTTTTGTTAGAATTAACCATTAATTGACGATACGAGAAGATGCTACTATTTAAGCAAAAATGGGAATATGCATAAACAAAAGGAATGACAGAATGTTTAAAAACCCAAAAATACTGAAATTGTACGGATTTTTATAATGCATCAACAAAATAGTATTTATCCTAAGGTATTCTATACAGTTTTGTTAGAATTAACCATTAATCGACGATACGAGAATATGCTACTTTTTACGCACATATGGGAATATGCATAAACAAAGGGAATTAAAGAATGTTTAAAAACCCAAAAATACTGAAATTGTATGGATTTTTATTAATGCATCATCCAAATAATATGTGTCCTTAGGTATTCTATATAGTTTTGTAAGAATTAACCTTCAATTGACGATACGAGAAGATGCTACTTTTTACGCACATATGGGAAAATGCATAAAAAAAAGGAATTACATAATGTTTAAAAACCCAAAAATACTGAAATTGTAAGGATTTTTATAAATGCATCATCGAAATAATACGCGTCATAAAGTATTCTATACAGTTTTGTAAGAATTAACCTTTAATAGACGATACGAGAAGATGCTACTATTTACGCATATATGGGAATATGCATAAACAAAGGGAATTAAAGAATATTTAAAAACCCAAAAATACTGAAATTGTATGGATTTTTATAAATGCATCATCCAAATAGTATGTGTCCTACGGTATTCTATATAGTTTTGTAAGTATTAACCTTGAATTGACGATACGAGAAGATGCTACTTTTTACGCATATATGGGAATATGCATAAACAAAAGGAATAATAGAATGTTTAAAAACCCAAAAAAAAACAGAATTTGCATGGATTTTTATAGATCCATCATCCAAATAATATGTGTTTTAAGGTATGCAATATAGTTTTGTTAGAATTAACCATTAATTGAGGATACGAGAAGATGCTACTTTTTACGCACATATGGGAAAATGCATAAACAAAAGGAATTACAGAATGTTTAAAAACCCAAAAATACTGAAATTGTTAGGATTTTTATTAATGCATCAACCAAATAATATGTATCACAAAGTATTCTATAAAGTTTTGTTAGAATTAACATCAATTGACGAAACGAGAAGATGCTACTTTTTACGCACATATGGGAGTATTCATAAACAAAAGGAATTACAGAATGTTTATAAACCCAAAAATACTGATATTGTATGGTTTTTTTAAAAGCACCATCCAAATAATATGTGTCTTAAGGTATTCTATATAGTTTTGTTAGAATTAACCATTAATTGACGAAACGAGAAAATGCTACTTTTTACGCACATATGGGAATATGCATAAACAAAAGGAATTTCAGAATGTTTAAAAACCCAAAAAACTGAAATTGTAAGGATTTTTATAAATGCATCAACCAAATAATATGTATCATGAAGTATTCTATATAGTTTTGTTAGAATTAACCATTAATTGACGATACGAGAAGATGCTACTTTTTACGCACATATGTATGCATAAACAAAAGGAAGTACTGAATGTTTAAAAACCCAAAAATACTGAAATTATATGGATTTTAATAAATGCATTAACCAAATAATATGTGTCTTAAGGTATTCTATATAGTTTTGTAAGAATTAACCTTTAATTGGGAATATGCATAAACAAAAGGAATTACAGAATGTTTAAAAACCCAAAAATACTGAAATTGTATGAATTTTTATAATTGCATCATCCAAATAATTTGTGTCATAAGGTATTCTATATATTTTTGTTAGATTTAACCATTAATTGACGATACGAGAAGATGCTACTTTTTACGCACATATGTATGCATAAACAAAATGAAGTACTGAATGTTTAAAAACCAAAAAATACTGAAATTATATGGATTTTTATAAATGCACCATCCAAATAATATGTGTCTTAAGGTATTCTATATAGTTTTGTTAGAATTAACCATTTATTGACGATACGAGAAGATGCTACTTTATACGCACATATGGGAATATGCATAAACAAAAGGAAATGCAGAATGTTTAAAAACCCAAAAATACTGAAAATGTATGGATTTAAAAAAAATGCATCATCCTAATAATACGTGTCCTAAGGTATTCTATATAATTTTGTAAGATTTAACCTTTAATTGACGATACGAGAAGATATCACTTTTTACGCACATATGGGAATATGCATAAAAAAAGGAATTACAGAATGTTTAAAAACCCAAAAATACTGAAATTATATGGATTTTTATAAATACATCATCCAAATAATATGTATCTTAAGGTATTCTATATAGTTTTGTTAGATTTAACCTTTAATTGACGATACGAGAAGATGCTACTATTTACGCACATATGGGAAATTGCATAAACAAAAGGAGTAACAGGATGTTTAGAAACCCAAAAATACTGAAATACATGGATTTTTATAAATGAATCATCCAAATAATATGTGTCTTAAGGTATTCTTTATAGTTTTGTAAGAAATAACATTTAATTTACGATACGAGAAGATATTGCTTTTTACGCACACATGGGTATATGCATAAAAAAAGGAAATACAGTATGTTTAAAAACCCATTAATACTGAAATTTCATGGATTTTAATAAATGCATCAATCAAATTATATGTGTCTTAAGGTATTCTATATAGTTTTGTAAGTATTAACCTTTAATTGACGATACGAGAAGATATTATTTTTTACGCACATATTGATGGGTGCATTAACAAAAGGAATTACAGAATGTTTTAAAACCCTAAAATACTGAAATTGTATGGATTTTTAGAAATGCATCATCCAAATGATATGTGTCTTAAGATATTCTATATAGTTTTGTAAAAATTAACCTTTAATTGACGATACGAGAAGATGCTATTTTTTACGCACATATGGGAATATGCATAAACAAAAGGAATAACAGAATGTTTAAAAACACAAAAATACTGAAATTATATTGATTTTTATAAATGCACCATCCAAATAATATGTGTCTTAAGGTATTTTATATAGTTTTGTTAGATTTAACCATTAATTGACGATACGAGAAGATGCTACTTTTTACGCACATATGGGAGTATGCATAAACGAAAGGAATAACAGAATGTTTAAAAAACCAAAAATACTGAAATTGTATGGATTTTTATAAATGCATCATCCAAATAATATTTATCCTAAGATATTGTATACAGTTTTGTTAGAATTAACCATTAATCGACGATACGAGAAGATGCTACTTTTTACGCACATATGGGAGTATGCATAATCAAAAGGAATTAGAGAAAGTTAAAAAACCCAAAAATTCTGAAATTATATATATTTTTATAAATTCATCATCCAAATAATATGTGTCTTAAGATATTCTATATAGTTTTTTAGAATTAACCATAAATTGACGATACGAGAAGATGCTACTTTATACGCACATATGGGAATATGCATAAACAAAAGGAAATACAGAATGTTTAAAAACCCAAAAATACTGAAATTGTATGGATTTTAATAAATGCATCATCCTAATAATACGTGTCCTAAGGTATTCTATATAATTTTGTAAGAATTAACCTTTAATTGACGAAACGAAAAGATGCTATTTTTTACGCACATATTGATATATGCATAAACAAAAGGGTTTAAAGAATGTTTAAAAACCCAAAAATACTGAAATTATATGGATTTTTATAAATGCACCATCCAAATAATATGTGTCTTAAGGTATTCCTTATAGTTTTGTTAGAAATAACCATTAATTGACGTACGAGAAGATGCTACTATTTACGCATATATGGGAATATGCATAAACAAAAGGAATTACAGAATGTTTAAAAACTAAAAAATACTGAAATTGTAAGAATTATTATTAATGAACCATCCAAATAATATGTGTCTTAAGGTATTCTATATAGTTTTGTTAAAATTAACCATTAATTGAGGAAACGGGAAGATGCTAATTTTTACGGATATATGGGAAATTGCATAAACAAAAGGAGTAACAGGATGTTTAGAAACCCAAAAATACTGAAATTGCATGGATTTTTATAAATGCATCATCCAAATAATATGTGTCTTAAGGTATTCTATATAGTTTTGTTTGAATTAACAATTAATTGACGATACGAGAAAATGCTACTTTATACGCACATATGGGAAATTGCATAAACAAAAGGAGTAACAGGATGTTTAGAAACCCAAAAATACTGAAATTGCATGGATTTTTATAAATGCATCATCCAAAAAATATGTGTCTTATGGTATTCATTATATTTTTTTTGGAATTAACCATTAATTGACGATAAGAGAAGATGCTACTTTTTACGCACATATGGGAATATGCATAAACGAAGGGAATTACAAAATGTTTAAAAACCCAAAAATACTGAAATTGCATGGATTTTTATAAATGCATCATCCAAATAATATGTGTCTTAAGGTATTCTATATAGTTCTGTTAGAATTAACCATTAATTGACGAAACGAGAAGATGCTACTTTTTACGCACATATGGGAATATGCATAAACAAAAGGAGTAACAGAATGTTTAGTCACCCATTAATACTGAAATTTCATGGATTTTTATAAATGCATCATCCGAATAAAATGTGTCTTAAGGTATTCTATATAGTTTTGTTAGAATTAACCATTAATTTACGATACGAGAAGATGTTACTATATACGTTGATATGTGAATATGCATAAACAAAAGGAATAACTGAATGTTTAAAAACCAGAAAATACTGAAATTGCATGGATTTTTATAAAAACATCATCCAAATAATATGTGTCTTAAGGTATTCTATATAATTTTGTTAGAATTAATTATTAATTGACGATACGAGAAGATGCTACTTTTTACGCACATATGGGAGTATGCTTAAACGAAAGGAATTACAGAATGTTTGAAAACCCAAAAATGATGAAATTGTATAGATTTTTATAAATGCATCATCCAAATAATATGTGTCTTAAGGTATTCTATATAGTTTTGTTTGAATTACCCATTAATTGACGATGCGAGAAGATGCCACTTTTTACGCACATAAGGGAATATTCATAAACAAAAGGAATTACAGTATGTTTAAAAACCCAAATATACTGAAATTGCGTGGATTTTTATAAATGCATCATCCAAATCATGTGTCATAAGGTGATCTATATAGTTTTTTTAGAATTAACCATTAATTGACGATACGAGAAGATGCTACTTTATACGCACATATGGGAATATGCATAAACAAAAGGAGTTATAGAATGTTTAGAAACCCAAAAATACTGAAATTGCATGGATTTTTATAAATGCATCATCAAAATAATAATTGTCTTAAGGTATTCTTTATAGTTTTTTTAGAATTAACCATTAATTGACGATACGAGAAGATGTTACTTTTTACGCTGATATGTGAATATGCATAAACAAGAGGAATAAATGAATGTTTAAAAACCAGAAAATCCTGAAATTGAATGGATTTTTATAAATACATCATCCAAATAATATGTGTCTTAAGGTATCCTATATAGCTTTTTTAGAATTAACCATTAATTGACGATACGAGAAGATGCTACTTTTTACGCACATATGGGAATGTGCACACGGAAAAAAAAGTTTAGTCAGAACTATCGAATTCTGATGAAATTTATCAAACTTTTGGGTTCATATGGCACATTGAAAAATTCAGTAATTATTACCAAACCAGTTTGATAAATTCTATCAAACTTATTTGGCAATTGTTACCGAAATGGCTACAGCAGTTCGATAAAAACTATCAAAATCGAAAGGGTAATAAAACCGACGTAGCGTGCACGTGTGAAAGATTTTCAAACCAGAAAACACTATTATGATTGAAAATCATAAAATTAGGAGTTTGGCGTAAGTTTCTGCAAAAGAAATACAAAAAAAAGAGGAAAAATAACAAGCCTGCATGAAGCATTGAACGTGGGCCCCCCGCGTGGTAGCAACGGACTCTAACAACTAGTCTAAATCGGTTGCCATAATAAATGCTTATTTAAACGATCTAATATATTATTATTGCAAGTATTTAACCTTTGTTTTGATATGTGAATAAGGTGTGACTACAGTTTCCCTTTGTATGCTTAAGAGGAAAACTTGATGCATAAAATTGCATTAGGTAGTTACTCCATATGGATATCTAGTGCAGATGCGCAAGAAAACTTTATTTGCAGGCTTATTACATCGATATAGAGATGGCTTTAACGTGCTGGGTGATATCCTTAGCATGGATTGGGTCTAGTATCACGGCTTTTATCACATGTTATTAAACATGATCGCGAATGATTATACCTCAGGAATACCTCTAATTAAAGTTTTAATGTGTCGAAATACACAAACATCTCCTTACAGCTTTAATATCTATGATAATATGTTATTCAATCAATGTCTTTGATGCACCAGCTAACGGGTAGTATTGTAATTTAAAGCAGGAAAAAACAGAAAAATGAACGTAAACAAAATTAAAACGTTATCGCCATCACAAACAATGAAAACAAAATCATTTTACCCACCTATCTTTTATGCAAGGCCTGTTTAAGAATCTTTCAACTGCAAATGTGTTTTGGTATAAACATAAGAGGAACGATAGACCGTTCGATAGATTACGAAACACTTGGTAATTTCTATCAAACCAAATTTGCATAGCGATGTAGAGTTTGATAATTTTTACCAAACTAGCAATCACCTTCGTAAAATTAATCATAACTTCGATAAAAGTTATCAAACTCAGAATCGTATTGAATTAATTCGGTTATTTTTACGAAACTCTTCCGTACAATTGACCAAATTATGCAATACCAAAATGTTTGATGAAATATATCAAGAGCTCACGCTAGCGTTTGGTAAAATAAATCAAGTGCTTAATAATTTGCATCAAAGTTTAAGTATATTTAACAAAAATACTTCCTATCACACCAGTTCGATAGTTTTAATCAAATCTTTTTTTTCAGTGCATAAACAAAAGGAATTACAGAATGTTTAAAAACCCAAATATACTGAAATTGCATGGATTTTTATAAATGCATCATCCAAATAATATGTGTCTTAAGGTATTCTATATAGTTTTGTTAGAATTAACCATTAATCGACGATACGAGAAGATGCTTCTTTATACGACCATATGGGAAAATGCATAAACAAAAGGAGTTACAGAATGTTTAAAAACCCAAATATACTGAAATTGCATGGATTTTTATAAATGCATCATCCAAATAATATGTGTCTTAAGGTATTCTATATAGTTTTTTTAGAATTAACCATTAATTGACGATACGAGAAGATGTTACTTTTTACGCTGATATGTGAATATGCATAAACAAAAGGAATAACTGAATGTTTAAAAACCAGAAAATACTGAAATTGCATGGATTTTTATAAAAACATCATCCAAATAATATGTGTCTTAAGGTATTCTATATAATTTTGTTAGAAATAACAATTAATTGACGATACGAGAAGATGCTACTTTTTACGCACATATGGCAGTATGCATAAACGAAAGGAATTACAGAATGTTTGAAAACCCAAAAATGATGAAATTGTATAGATTTTTATAAATGCATCATCCAAATAATATGTGTCTTAAGGTATTCTATATAGTTTTGTTTGAATTACCCATTAATTGACGATGCGAGAAGATGCCACTTTTTACGCACATAAGGGAATATTCATAAACAAAAGGAATTACAGAATGTTTAAAAACCCAAATATACTGAAATTGCATGGATTTTTATAAATGCATCATCCAAATCATGTGTCATAAGGTGATCTATATAGTTTTGTTAGAATTAACCATTGAATGACGATACGAGAAGATGCTACTTTATACGAACATATGGGAATGTGCATAAACAAAAGGAGTTACAGAATGTTTAGAAACCCAAAAATACTGAAATTGCATGGATTTTTATAAATGCATCATCCAAATAATATGTGTCTTAAGGTATTCTTTATGGTTTTTTTAGAATTAACCATTAATTGACGATACGAGAAGATGTTACTTTTTACGCTGATTTGTGAATATGCATAAACAAGAGGAAAATATTAATGTTTAAAAACCAGAAATTCCTGAAATTGAATGGATTTTTATAAATACATCATCCAAATAATATTGTCTTAAGGTATCCTATACAGCTTTTTTAGAATTAACCATTAATTGACGATACGAGAAGATGCTACTTTTTACGCACATATGGGAATGTGCATAAACAAAAGGAATTACAGAATGTTTAAAAACCCAAATATACTGAAATTTAATGGGTTTTTATAAATGCATCATCCAAATAATATGTGTCTTAAGGTATTCTATATAGTTTTTTTAGAATTAACCATTAATTGACGATACGAGAAGATGTTACTTTTTACGCTGATATGTGAATATGCATAAACAAAAGGAATAACTGAATGTTTAAAAACCAGAAAATACTGAAATTGCATGGATTTTTATAAAAACATCATCCAAATAATATGTGTCTTAAGGTATTCTATATAATTTTGTTAGAATTAATTATTAATTGACGATACGAGAAGATGCTACTTTTTACGCACATATGGGAGTATGCTTAAACGAAAGGAATTACAGAATGTTTGAAAACCCAAAAATGATGAAATTGTATAGATTTTTATAAATGCATCATCCAAATAATATGTGTCTTAAGGTATTCTATATAGTTTTGTTTGAATTACCCATTAATTGACGATGCGAGAAGATGCCACTTTTTACGCACATAAGGGAATATTCATAAACAAAAGGAATTACAGTATGTTTAAAAACCCAAATATACTGAAATTGCGTGGATTTTTATAAATGCATCATCCAAATCATGTGTCATAAGGTGATCTATATAGTTTTGTTAGAATTAACCATTGAATGACGATACGAGAAGATGCTACTTTATACGAACATATGGGAATGTGCATAAACAAAAGGAGTTACAGAATGTTTAAAAACCAGAAAATACTGAAATTGCATGGATTTTTATAAAAACATCATCCAAATAATATGTGTCTTAAGGTATTCTATATAATTTTGTTAGAATTAACAATTAATTGACGATACGAGAAGATGCTACTTTTTACGCACATATGGGAGTATGCATAAACGAAAGGAATTACAGAATGTTTGAAATCCAAAAATGATGAAATTGTATAGATTTTTATAAATGCATCATCCAAATAATATGTGTCTTAAGGTATTCTATATAGTTTTGTTTGAATTACCCATTAATTGACGATGCGAGAAGATGCCACTTTTTACGCACATAAGGGAATATTCATAAACAAAAGGAATTACAGAATGTTTAAAAACCCAAATATACTGAAATTGCATGGATTTTTATAAATGCATCATCCAAATCATGTGTCATAAGGTGATCTATATAGTTTTGTTAGAATTAACCATTGAATGACGATACGAGAAGATGCTACTTTATACGAACATATGGGAATGTGCATAAACAAAAGGAGTTACAGAACGTTTAGAAACCCAAAAATACTGAAATTGCATGGATTTTTATAAATGCATCATCCAAATAATATGTGTCTTAAGGTATTCTATATAGTTTTTTTAGAATTAACCATTAATTGACGATACGAGAAGATGTTACTTTTTACGCTGATATGTGAATATGCATAAACAAAAGGAATAACTGAATGTTTAAAAACCAGAAAATGCTCAAATTGCATGGATTTTTATAAAAACATCATCCAAATAATATGTGTCTTAAGGTATTCTATATAATTTTGTTAGAAATAACAATTAATTGACGATACTAGAAGATGCTACTTTTTACGCACATATGGGAGTATGCATAAACGAAAGGAATTACAGAATGTTTGAAAACCCAAAAATGATGAAATTGTATAGATTTTTATAAATGCATCATCCAAATAATATGTGTCTTAAGGTATTCTATATAGTTTTGTTTGAATTACCCATTAATTGACGATGCGAGAAGATGCCACTTTTTACGCACATAAGGGAATATTCATAAACAAAAGGAATTACAGAATGTTTAAAAACCCAAATATACTGAAATTGCATGGATTTTTATAAATGCATCATCCAAATCATGTGTCATAAGGTGATCTATATAGTTTTGTTAGAATTAACCATTGAATGACGATACGAGAAGATGCTACTTTATACGAACATATGGGAATGTGCATAAACAAAAGGAGTTACAGAATGTTTAGAAACCCAAAAATACTGAAATTGCATGGATTTTTATAAATGCATCATCCAAATAATATGTGTCTTAAGGTATTCTTTATAGTTTTTTTAGAATTTACCATTAATTGACGATACGAGAAGATGTTACTTTTTACGCTGATATGTGAATATGCATAAACAAGAGGAATAAATGAATGTTTAAAAACCAGAAAATCCTGAAATTGAATGGATTTTTATAAATACATCATCCAAATAATATGTGTCTTAAGGTATCCTATATAGCTTTTTTAGAATTAACCATTAATTGACGATACGAGAAGATGCTACTTTTTACGCACATATGGGAATGTGCATAAACAAAAGGAATTACAGAATGTTTAAAAACCCAAATATACTGAAATTGCATGGATTTTTATAAATGCATCATCCAAATAATATGTGTCTTAAGGTATTCTATATAGTTTTGTTAGAATTAACCATTAATCGACGATACGAGAAGATGCTTCTTTATACGAACATATGGGAAAATGCATAAACAAAAGGAGTTACAGAATGTTTAGAAACCCAAAAATACTGAAATTGCATGGATTTTTATAAATGCATCATCCAAATTTTATGTGTCTTAAGGTATTCTATATAGTTTTACTAGAATTAACCATTAATTGACGATACGAGAAGATGCTACTTTATACGAACATATGGGAAAATGCATTAACAAAAGGAGTTACAGAATGTTTAGAAACCCAAAAATACTGAAATTGCATGCATTTTTATATATGCATCATCCAAATAATATGTGTCTTAAGGTATTCTTTATAGTTTTGTTAGAATTAACCATTAATTGACGATACGAGAAGATGTTACTGTTTACGCTTATATGTGAATATGCATAAATAAAAGGAATAACTGTACAGTAGTAGACAATTTGGCAATTGTTTACTTCTACATCTAATGTTACAACATCTTTAATCTCTACTTCTTCCATATTTTCATCACATTGGCTGGGGATAACATGCCATTTCCGTGCTAATACCAAACTTGCGTTTCTCAAGGCCATCAGGAAGGTTTAATGCGTCAGAAAGTTGCGCCTTAAGCACCACATTTTCACTTTGCAATTTGGACATTTGATCAAAAAATTTCTCTAATATTTTACTCTGTGATTCAATTAACTTTAACCTGTCTTCCAATTTATCGTATTGCTTATAAATAATGTTCCCTAGTTTTTTTGATCCGTTATCTTTAGTTATTTTATAACCTCTGCGAACAAATAAAATATTTCCTGAAGGGATTTACCTCCCAAATTACTTCTGTCAATTCGGAATGTCTTTCGTAAATTTTGGGAGTCCATCATTTCCAGGAATGTCCTCTTGATTCAATCCCTTCCACCTTCCTTCCACCTGTACTTCTAAGATTGTTTTCATCAGATTGTCATGGCTTATATTATTGCCAACTCAATTTTCCCGTCTAATCCTAAGGATTTTAGAATTCATCTCTTTTCTCCCACTTTTCTTGGCACTTCCTCATTATACTTTCATATATCAATCCATTTCATACTCATCATTCGTCTATAGCACCTATTCGCTTCATCAACTTTATCTTTATCATTCTCCGGTAGCACCACATTTCGAATGCTTCCACTCTTGACTTCTCTGCTGCTGTCAACGTCCAAGTCTCACAACACGCCATAACGACACGAATTTGTAATATTTCACGATTATTATCAACCAGCGATTGATAAATAGAATAGATATTTACTTAATAGGATATCGCGCGATTACTTCTCGGTAGGTTTTCCATTCTTTCCTCACACGTAGAATGTAAGTACTATCGTTTTCCGATGTGTGTAGACACCCAGGAGTCCTAGTCAGAAATTAGCACTTGTGGCTCGTGAGCACTTGAAGTTTGAGCTGTATCCATCTCATAGTTTCTTTTTTGTTACCGATTGTAGAGAACAACTTTTGCTTACAAAAAATTATGGAGCTGAAAGTAGACTAAAATCAAACATGTATAATAATTGAACCAATAGAATTTGTTTTTATACCTTTTTCTAAAGACTCATTGAACGACCCTCGTACTATATTGACTTTCACAGAAATACTTCCTTTTCCGGAAAATTTACCAGTATTCTTTTTACAAGTTTTTCAAGTACGTAAGAATAAATTTAGAGAAAAGAAATCGGACGGTAATTGTGAATACCACGTAGTTCGAATTTTTGGGAACGGGAATAATAATTTCTTGGGTTAAGGATGCAGGGAACCTTACATTTGGCAAGCTTTGATTGAAGAAATGAAAGATTACATCTGCAATGTCTTATATGATAACTTTGACATACCAGCATTATTTGATCTGGACGGGCAGCTTTTTTAAAGATTGGCTATTGATAATTTTTAATACATCAGGCGCGGTGACTAGTTCCAAAAAGGAGTTCAGGCTTAGATGATATTACTATTTGTTGAATTATCAATCATTGAATTATTTTTTACAGATGGATACAATTTAAGAGACTCAAATGTACTTGCGAACTCCTTTTTGAAGTCAATATCAATAATAACTGGGTCATTTAAGGTCCGATTTCCATGTATTAGTTCATGCATCCAAAGTTTGTTTCGCTCCAATTAATTCCTTGAAGATACTCCACTGTTTCTTTTTATTTCGATTTACTTTGCCCAACTGTTCCATGTAATAGGAGTTAGCCGCATTACGGACACATATACACAGTTTATTTCATATTTTTACGTACTCTTTTCTCAAGCCGTTATTGTGCGGGTGATGACGTAGTTTTTCAAAAAAGATTTTTTTACGCGAAACTTTGCTCACCGAGGAATCAGTGATCCAGGGCTTTAATTTTACGGCACGTTCATTCCTGACAATACTTGAGAGTCATTTACACATGTTAACAGTATGTTTGAATTCGTATTAAAAGTTTAGGAAATTTCATGTTCTTCATACAATACTTCCCAAGAATACAGTCGAACATTTTCATTTAATGATTTACGGCAGCAATACTATAGCATATTAACATAAGATGGTGTGCTTTCGTTTTCTTCGCGAGCAGAAAGATTGGAGATTGGGTTGGACTGAAGAGTGATGCGTAAAACCTAAATGCATAACCTTGGCTTGAAGGTTTACGTTAAATGTGTTCAAGAACCGAGTGATTACATGATCTGAACAGGTAACTCATTGTCTAGTAATTCTGGTTGCTTCATTGGTTAAGGTAGTCAAGCCACATGAACTCATGATATTTGTAAGCTGCTTGGAATCGCAGCTGGGCATTAGTAATTGAACATTCATATCACCGACCATTATTTTTTTTGAGATATGTCCCTTGATTAGGGTTCAAAATCTAAAAATATTAATCAATAGAAATTTTTGTCCCTGTAGACGACAAAGAGATCAAATATACAAAACTTGCATGAAACATTGATCAACAAGCAATTTAGGTTCTGAAATGCGGTTGGGGTTGAAGGTTGTTTAAATGAAGGTTAGGCGATGCGGGCGGTCCCGCAAAGGGCGCAATATTTATTCGTTTCTGCTACTTTTGAAGATATATATTTGCGTCCGAAATAGTAATTTGTTTGTACCCGGTTAAATCTGTACAGGAATCGAAACACGTGCTGTGAGGAGTGGAATGAAATCAGTGGGCAGTACGATATCTTTGCATCAATTCGATATTTTGTTCCGCGATATCTCCCCGGAAAAAGGTTGACTTTGCGGCATGGTATATCACTCATACGTGACTCACCGTTTCTGACTTACGAAGTTGTGGCTCCATAGCTTAGTAGGTTCATTACATGTGCGGTTGTTGCGGGAAATGTGGGAGGGTTTAAATTAGAATTATTTATTCTCTTTTTCATTTTATAAAATAATAGAGTATACAGGATTCAATACTACATTTATAAAAGTAATGGCTTTATCTACCTTAACACATTTCTTTCCAAACGGGTTAAATCACTGAGGTGAAATAGGTAGGAGAAGCGGCAGTGTTTGTATCTTAATTTCCTTGTGGCTAATTGCTGTCTTATATCCGTTGAGTAAAATCCCAACTTATAGTATCGACAATACTCAATAACTAACCAGATGCATTCGTAGTCGAAATCAATTTATAGCCCTAAGGGTATGGAAATTATTTTAACTCACTAAAATGAGACACGTGAATCAAAAAAACATGTTATTGAAAACGATTGTACATGACTAGGAGGTAAGGATTACAAGGTCCAGAGTCGAATGGAAGAAAATAATTTTTATTTGACACTTAGCTAACAGGTCATCATTTACGTGCTGATTCAGAAGTCGGAGTTGAATTCCTCCTATTTCCCAACTAGATTTCGTCTTAACCGGGTAGTTGTTAGTACAAAGCCCACCCAAATACCTTAAAAAAAAACTACACACAAAAAAATACCCACATGGATTTCCTGCCTAAGAATGCATTCTTTGTCTCCTAGGACCGGTCTCATTCGTAGTAAATAACTTTAAAGTGCACTTTGTGGTACCTTTGTTTCAGCGCTGTTTCGAAACCTTTTTAAACTTGCTCCTTCGAGCCGTTAACTTTCGTGTACTGTACCAAGACCTCGTGCTTTGATAACCGAGGGTGAATTCACTCTACACCAGGAGTCTCTCATAACTCCAGTTGTGTGGGTCAGGTCGGCCCTTATTTACCATTTCACGTTCATTATAACCTGGTGTAAACCTGATGAAAATATACGGCAATGCATAGCGTCCGAGGAAAACTGCACTCCTCCCAGCTTTAAAGTCAAGTCGATGAATGGTGTTCTAATTCTTCAATATTCATTCTGAAATTGAAAAAGCAAAAATGTGGATTAAAATTCGAGTCAAATCTCTTCGAATAACATAAAAGGAATTAGCATTGGATGTCCCGCGAGGCCATCGTCTCCTTCTCTTCTTCATTCTTCCTGCTCCACCCTTCATTCTTCCCCTCACGTCCGGGGATGGCTTGCACCTAAGGAGAGAGCAGAAAATTAAATTAAATTCGGGGGTCAGATTAATAAATATGGGTCACTCCACCTTAATTCAACAAGCGTTTGTCCATGAGAGACTCAGATTATGATGTATGTATGGGTCTACATCAACCTCAAACTAAAGCGCTGTTATTCGTAGCCTCGTAGCGCTATTATTTATTGCTTATTTTACAGCGAAGTCCTTTCGTGAGTCTCTTTGAGTACAATATTTATAAAGTGCACCTCCCCATTATTGTTATATTTAAATATTTCAAACACTGTTAATCAACTTTTCTCAAATAATCCATCTCAGAATTGGCCCAAGTATTTATTCTTTAGAATGTGGGCTAATTCATTACCTCAGAATTAGAAAAATAAATTTAAATCAACTCCTGAATGATATTTTTTGAAAATATTTAAACGTTCACTTTTTCTCCCGTGCGGCTTTCCGATTACTTTTAATACCAATCTATGGACGTGTACTCATACTCTGCTGTCTATATCATAGTAGTATGACCTACAGCGTCAACTATAAACTATCAACCATGAATTCATCAAAATCTGAAACCCTGCGGGACAAGCTTTTTTGGAATTGAGATGGAATGACTCAAACTATTATACCCGTTTGTCTTTAAAAATCGAGGAAATGGATACTAAAACAAAGGCTGTTTATTTAATAAGAAGGACAACCAAAAAATTCTCTAGAAATTCACATATTTGTTCAATGACTTTTAAACAACAGGCTATTTTTTAGGGAGCTTGCTAATATGATATTGAATAGGGTAGGTATATTAAAATCTCTCGTAAACAAATTAAATTATTGTACTTAAATGTGGAATTCTTTATATGCACTTGATTTTAGCAGTGAAAGATTTGTATTACTATGTAACCTGACTAAGAAATATACTACTTTAATTATAATAATAGCAACACTAAAGGATTCGTAGAATAAGCAGTGCCAAAGAAAAACATAGCAAACAAACATTTTGGGAAATATTACATCGTATCAACAATTTTGTTTTCAAAAATAGGCAGATAACAAAAGTTAAATATATAACTCAAAAAATTGAAATTATTGACCACATGATGTTAGTAATTTACAAGTTGTGCAAGATTCTTTAACTATATTGGATTTGTACAAATTGGAATTAAAAGTTGCTTTGTTCCACCGAGATCACGATTTAACTTTATTTTGTTTATTTTGGACACGTTTATTTTGGATAAATTAGTACGGAAAGTCATTTTTAATCAATATTTAGAGTAAATATTTACATAAAATTTCTTTCTCTCTTCGCATAAATCGTTGAAATTGATAGTGGAAAAAAGGAGACAGTGAAGTGATTCTTATTTCTATATTTCACGGGTTATCTTAGTGGTAAAATGAAAAATCGATAACTTAAAACCATGACCCATAACCATGCGTTATTATCGCGACGGAACTGAATGTGTATTTTTAGTGAAAATACGTCAATTTAACCTTCATTACTTAGATTTATTTTTAAAAAGTGTTTAATCATTTTTCATTTAAAAATACGTGATACTTCCAAGGTCCCCCACGTAATATTGGGTGAGAATCGGCTTGACCTCCTCGCCCCTCCTAAGCGCCACATCTAATTAACCCTTTCGCTACTAACAAAGTAAATATTCGCCCGGAAGGTTTGTGACACGGAAGACGAAAGCAGCAAATTTTCGTCTCATATTTTCCTACGCAAACTAACGAATGACGCAAATATCCGTTTCGTTGCCCTTTCATGCCGGTTGCACCTAAGCGAAGTCTTATCGGGACCCAACAAAGCGGGGACATAGGCCGCACCCTCGAAATCCGGGAGCACGTACCAGGACACATCGTCTGCGCTTCATCCGCGTCCGACCTCGTCGGCGACGTAAAGGCATAGAAAGCAGCTTGCATTGAGTGCCAACCCTGTAAGTGGTCACCGACACGGCCCCATCAATAAAATGGGACTGGTGGGTGTCTGCATATTATTGAAAACGATAATACTTGTTGAGACGCGATGAGACCCTTCGTGCTGGTGTAGAAAGGCCGGATGGCGCAGATTGATAAGCACTGTAAGAATCTTGGGATTCCTGGAGGTAAAATTTAATTGAGAAAAGTAGAAAAGGAGCCAGCAATTGACTTAAAACCAAGAACCATGCGTTATTATCGCGACAGAGTTGAATCCTTATTTTCAGTGTGAATACGTTAATGCAACCTTCATTCGTAAGATTCATTAAAAAAATGTTTTATCATTTTTAATGAAAAAATTACGTGATACTTGCAAGGACCACCTGGTCCCCCACGTGAGATTGGGTGTCCATCGGCTTGACCCCCTCACCCCTCCTAAACGCCACATCTAATTAACCCTTTCGCTACTAACTTACTTTTATGATACAGAGTATATAAAGTTGACAGACGAAAGTGGTATATTTTCCTTGAATGTTGAAAAAAAAATAAGGAAATAAAATCCTTTCAGGAAATAAGGAAGGCGGAGTAGTAAACAAACGAAGCATTACTATACATTAACGTCCGAAAAATATGGTTCTGTTGTGCCTACAAGTCAAGGGTGAAGTGAAGGGTCTATCAATTTATAATGAGAGGAACTTTGAGAATAATATGAAAATAATATTCGGTTCCCTTATTTTTCACCTGTATAAAGGCTTTAGTATCGAGTACGGACACGTTAAAGATAAGCGTGCAAACTCCATCTGCAAATACTGTGAAATTGAAAGTATAAAATGCAAGAGATTGAATAAATATATTATAGTTTTTCAAACGTTTCAACTTCAATGGTGAAGTATATGAATAAAAAATAATAAAAAGCACGGTCTTATCTTGTAACTCATGTCATAAATGATTAGCCTCATTCACATGAATCGAATCACATACTAGCTTTCTATACGCGAGAGACAATTGCTACAGTTAATCAGCTTATTTGCCTTTTTATGCTTCATATTACATTTTTTCCAATGCCCTTTGAAGGTTTAGTTAAATTAGCGCCAACGAGAGTCAGACATGTATCCCGATGTCAAATGCTAACTCAGCATAATATTCAGCCAGCATTGTGCGAAAAATCAACGGCGAAGAAATCATTCGCCAGGATTCGAACCCGGATCCCCCCCGAATGATTTTTTTTTCTCAGCCGATTTTAGCACAATTTGTGCATTGTGGGTGACTCTCGTTATGTTCCCACCGTGGCTATTCCCGGTATACTTATAAAAAAAGAAATACTTATCCATCCAGCGAACTGAAAAGGTATTTGGCAGGGTTGGCTTATCACAAGCATGTAAGCTACCCTCCATAAATTTTTACGAAACATAATAGTAATGTATATACGAAATTACGCCCAGGAGTTTGGTCCGTGATTTCAAATGAAACTATCATTGAACATGTAATTTACTGCGTTCCTTGGGTGCAAACTTCTTCGCAAGATTTATCGCTCACCGACAACATGAAATTAATCTGAATTTATTCATTGGCGATATACAAAGAACGAGAATCAATTTTGTCATTTGGTAATTTTCCAACAACTTTTCCAGTAATTTTCCTGGGCAATGATTAAAATTGATTCCCTATGAAATTATTTGAATGGTATAGATTTATATTATTGTATCGGCTTTAAAGTAAGGAGCCCCTTTTCATTTTTTCCATAAAAACCAGCACCAATTAATATTTAAATGAAAGCTGATTTAAATGAAACAGAATTACTACTACTATGTAGTTTTCCTACCATTGTTCTCAGTGTATAACATATGACGTTATTTTACTCAACTTTCTTCTATTCGGCAACCATTATTATCCTCTGTATTGTGAAATTCTTTAGAACTAATATCATCTACTTCGGGCACCGCAAAGTAAAAGTTACATTATTTCTGACTCTCGACAAGAGGGCAGGTGAAAATTCTAACGGAATGAAAAAGGAAGATTACATATGTTCTTGTCAGCGTAAAAAAGTATTAACTCGAAAGCACACAATATATTTATGGATATGACTAATGAACAAAACGGGGCCCATTGCGCTTCATTGTGGGGCACCTTATGTCACTTCAACTATGGACAACAATGGACAACTCGCCCAACGATACGTCGGCCGAGATGGAGTTGGATAACCTGACCCGGTGGAAATACCGTGTAACCTTCCACAATTCTATACGCCGGGAAAGCCTACGATCATTCTTCACCGTTCCAAATGCTTTCTTAAAATCCAAGAATAAAGTGTAATCATGTCTTTTCGATTCGACAGATTGAAGGACATCGTGAAGAAAGAGCGCGAGCTGTGTTTTCGGAAGTCGTGTATAAATATAACATTTTCTCCGTAATAAGGTAAAAGGATGGATTTAATCGAAATCCCTCCGTGAAGGGATTCATAGCAAATTTTTGGCAGGTGGCACCTCAAGTTTATTGAAGCTTCCTGAATCATCTTGTTATGACAATTATAATATTTCACACGAACATTTTATTTTCGCTTCATATGTTTTCTTATGACGTATACTCCTGCCTGTCCTTCCCGTATTTCATTTATATTTAAAGGGTTTCTAGAGCCCGTCCATATTACGATAGTATTACTTACATTAAACTAAGTCATCAACAATGTATTCACAACAGCGTATCAGAATTCCACGCCTACTTGAACACCTTATAAAAACTGTAACAACTGTCATATAAAGCCTATTTAAGGTTTTAAAAAGGAGTACGGATATCCTTATAAATAATCGGTTATAAACTAGGACTCAACAACAACTGTCAGCTCCGAGTTTTTAACGCGACTCAAGTTAACAGAAAAATAACCAGACCGAAAACCTTTTGCAGTACAAGACCTCGGAGCCTCTGATGAGCTCAGTTATACTCCCAGAACTTTTCCGTAACAACCGCGCACAGTATAGACCTACTCGGCGACGGAGCCACAAATAAAGTAGTAGTAAGAGACAAACGGTGAGTGCAAATGTGAATCTAAAGATAGGCAAAACCTCGCCACGGAGCCCGAAAGAAAACTCAGCGACGGCACAAATTGAGTGTGGACGTGGGTTACCTAAGCACATTCCATCCGCTAATCTTAATTCTGATTGCGCTTATGCTAATGGAGTTCGACTCCAGATTCGGTGGCTAGGTCGCGTCCACCTCCGTCCTCGTCGGCTCTTGGTTGCTTACGAGTGATGGATGCAGGTCGCTGTATGTGCCAACCTCCCACCCACCCGGCCCCATCAGTTAAGTATTGGTGGAGAAGAGGTCCCACTAGTTCTCTTAAGATATTTTCATCGCCACGACAATTGTTTTGTAGTCACACGCCCATTTTCATGAAATAATTCACCCTTTATTAGGCGATACATGCTCTCAAAGAAAAGGTTTAGTGATTTGAGAAGTGCAGATGGACAAAATGCTTCTGAAGGAGGGTGGAAGGAGATAAATGCATGGTGGCTGAAGGGCGCCTTATTGATAGTTGGAATTTTAAGTATTTCATTGATTTTGCCCAGGTGAGGAAGAAATTTTATTTCAGAAACACGCGAAAAAATGATGTCTACATTGTCTTTGGTTTTTCACCGCGTAGGGTCGAGGGTGACCTTTGACCTGAAGACACTGACTACAATGTCAGCGAAACTGTTGTCGCCAAAAGCAAACGTAGGTGGTGAAAACCCAAAGAGAATGCAGAGATTATCTGGTCAACGCTGCAAAAATCTTCGAAATATGCGAAAGAAACTTAACTTCGATGATAATGTGAATGCTTGAGAGACCTTGCTTGAGATTCTAAAATTTGATTTACGTTGAAGAAGGAAAAATGAAATATTACTTCAAACATGTGAAAGGAAGTTTCTCTAAATTTAAAGGTTACATATCGAGAAGAGCTTAGAAAGTATGGGCGTCAGAGAAGACTATTTGAAATTAGACTTTGTTTGAATGTTTTTTCCTCATCCGTCAGCGCTCCGATCACCTGCTGATTCCACGAGCACGAGACCGACTTAGCGCTGTCCCCCAGACCGTCGCGAGCCGCGCTCTTCAAGACTTTGGCCAGCGATGTCCTCTCGGCTGGTAGACTCGGAATCCGTAGCAGGTCCGCTTTGGTGGCCACGGAGTCGGATGGAGGACCTGGGAAACATAAAAGGAAGATCAGTGGCGCTGCGTCCGTCAGACATTCTGGTTCTTTTGGATGGCAATTTTCACGAATATTACAAAAGAGGAATAAATATGTTGTCACCCACAGCGCATTTAAATGGGTTTATAATAGTCACGGCGCTGACGGACAGACTGATCCGAGTTATATGGAGAAATATGGAATTATTGGGGATATTAACGGAAATTTATATACTTGATTATCACTGAAATTCGAAAATTTTCAATGCTATTCCTCGCAATCGAAAACAATACTGCAAAATATATGTTAAAAAAGTGGATTGCATTGCACTCATAACCGCGCCGCGGACATTATTGAAAACCGAATGAAATGCGACAGAGGAGGCGTAGGAAATCAGCCTTCTTTGGGGTGGAATCAGGCCTCCTCTTTGCTGTCTCCTTGGCATTTCCAATCGCCGGCGTGGTGCCCTCTGCATTAACCTGCTCTTAACGAAAGGCGCCAAGAGTACCACGGTTTAACGTCCCATCCGACGGACCGAGTGTTGCGCTTGAAAATGTCCTCCATACAACTTTCGATCAGGGATCGGGAAAGCTCTGAAAATCTATCACAAAAACGGGATTTGAACGACACGATTGATGCAATGAAGCTTATCATTGAAGTGTTCGTATAAAGGAAGGACGGCACAGGTATACCAAAAATGATTTGTTCATACTCCTAAATGAAGAGTTGAAAGAAAATTAAAAGCTTACCAAAAGTTGCTAAATTTAACAGCAAAATCCCATATTGGGGGCATGAAAAAAGAGTGAGCAATATTTTTGTTGTCCATATTTCATAAGTTTTCAGAAAGACAGATCAAATCATATTTCAATGGCTCAAGTATTGACATACCTTGTTCTTTGCAGATAATTTTTAATCTAGAAATCTAATAAACTATTTTATTTAATAAATTTTTAATTGACTGTGCCTATATATTAGACGGATTCAATATGACAACCAGAAACAAAGAAAAAAACGGATGCCACAAAAGTCACCAAGCAAACCAAAAAAATTCAGGCGATACTTCAAAATAGGAAATAATCAACGATGTACTGGGATAAAAAATTTGGTTTGATTGTGGATTTCAAGTTTCTTTTGGGGGTGTATTATTGATTCGGATGTATGTTAAGCACATGGCACATTTTATTTGAGTTGGACCTTCAAATCTATGTATAATAATTGACTAAGGAATTTAATGTGAAAAAAATTATCCAATATACCTTCTTTGAATAATGCTCCTCCGTAGTGTTTATGATTGGCAAGTGGATTCATAAACACTTTAAACGAAATGTGTATATTTGTAATAGTACCTTGACGCAATAAAATTAACATAACGGATCACTCTGCAACTATTTGCCGTGAAGCAAAACCTTTATTAGTTAAATACGTAAACTACGAGCGTGTATGACGTCGCGAAATGAATGTCGGGTCTTTTTGTGTTGAGGGTGGCGCCCCGAGTCGCGCGCCGATATTTTGTCCCTTACCCCTAAATTGCATCCACAATCCTGAGGACTCTTCCTCACCCTGACCACTGGCTCCACCCAACGACGCACTTCCCGACCGCCTTCGTCATGCAGTCGAACTGAAAATCAGGCCAACAATTTTGACTCTACCTCGGGCTATTTGTGCATGACAACCTCCCTTCATATCCTTAGTGATTCCCCGCCCATTCGTTACCTCTCATGGCTGTATGTAAGGAGCAATGCGTCACTTGCGGTTTTTCCCCTCAGTCCTCATTCCTTCCCAGTAAAGTTTGAGTCTGACAGCGGTTTGGTTAGTGCTGAGATGTGGACGTTTGTCGCTGAAGAGTACTGGTGAAATGTATTACCACGTACGCGTTACTGTATGGATCAATGGAATTTGGTTCACATTATCGCATATGTTTGGTTCAATTACAACTTTTCAGAAGTGTACGTGAACTTGTACTAGATACAGAATCATGAAACAAGACGTAATTGCCTAATGGCTCAAATTGGTGGACATAGCAGGTATTTCCGCTGTGACAATTCCTTCTTGTCATTCGGATAGAAGTATGGTGTCATCGGTACTATTTTTGTGTTTTAGCTTAAGAGCATTTTCTTATTATTTACAGTTTACGAAGGTGGTGTGAATAATTCAATTAATCGATTGAATGAAGGTGCATGGCTAAAATCAAGCTTTCAACCACCCCAACGAAGGCTTCGGGTCAACCCTTGGAGTGTTGTCATCGGTCATACTGCTAGCAGTATGCATGTCTCAAGGAAATAATGTGAAGCTTCCTACTGTGTTAGTGAACTACATGAGCGAGTGTTCATCTAAAAATTTGTTGTCTGTTGTGTGATCAGTGTGAAGTGTTCGTGTATGCATGTATTTTGAAGAGTCGTTGTTTTAAAGCTGAGCTCTACCGCCGATGGCACTGGCAGCAAATGAATGGTAGGGATTCTTCTCCTCTTTCAGTTTGATTCAATATGAAGCTTGAAAATTCTTTTCAGATAATCATGTATAACAAACTTGTTTTAGCAGCAACTTTTTCTGATCAAAAGGAGAATTCTTTGACGAAAATTGCGGCGTCTTTTTGAAAATGCACTATATAGTTAGAATGTAGAATCTAATGTTTTTGTGATATAGCGAGATTAGCTCGTTGGGTATTAAATGCTCTTTATACACTATAACAATTATGCTTTTTATGTCCTGGAGTACTAATAGTGCTGGATAATTTTAATATCGTGTAACCCGGAAACTAAGGGTAAGGAAACTAATTTTCACTGGCTCGACTTTTTGATTTGCGATGCGAAGCATAGTGAACTTACCAATGTACTTATGTAAAAGTTTTAAGGTTCAGCAGTCATGTGTCATGAGTTTAAATATTTTGATCAAAGTGCCAACTACATGCAGATAAAATTGTCAAGGAAGTATGTATTTAGTAAAATTTTAGAGTAAAAAGTTAGATACTGAAGAACAACAGACTCGCCAATTGGGAGTGTTGGGTTAGAGAGAGAGAAACGTATTTGGTTGGGGGAAGTGGATTAACTTATTTCCACCTTCCCAATTCTCTGTCGACACATGAATGTGCCAACCTACGTGAAGCAGTGACCGCGGCGGACGGGACTCCATTTGACCGTTTATTTCTCCTATTTCATCCACTCTGGTAAAATCCTGGCTGGATAATTTTCGAGTCGTTTTCCTGTCTCTCTCCTGAATGACATGACTTAAAAGGACGTACCACTACCTCTCGACCGAATACATCTTCTTAATTATGTTTATATTCATGGCCATATATCTTTCTTGACACATATCTTGCTAAATTATAAAGCTTATTTTTTTGCATTTTTGAGGGTAAATATCTTCAACCGATCTTTAAAATGCGGTTTAAATTTTAAACGATCAGGTGGTAAATCAAGATTTCTGCATATTTAGCGATTAATTTTTTTTCATTTAAGATAATCCCTTCCCCGTACTTTTTCTTCGTCACGTAGTCCACGGAAAAATATAATCTGTTTGGTAGCTGGAGTAAAACCCGAGCCCTTTCCTGGTGTATTTCTCCCAATCATCGTGATTTATGTATGAACATTCAAGTATATTGACAAAATATTTAGTCAGATTTAATCATGCTTAAGGGTTGCGAGGAGAACGAATGGTGTTCCTTCAACTTTTGATAAGGAATCCTCACTGGCCAAGTCTGAATTACACATCCAGAAACATTCACAGTTAGACATGATGAAACATTCTGTTCCAGAAACGCGTTGATTTAAATCCATGAAATAGTTCAGTTAGTAGTTAGCAATTGACAATAACTCAAGTAGAAGCGACCAAGGTATGAACTTGGCGAGTGCTGAAGCTGAAATTTATAGAATTATTTCTAGACTGCTTTTTCTTGCGGCACGCAAATAACGCACACTATTACACTTAATTGCTGTGATCTCAGACCGTCTCATAGGCCCACCGCTTATTAGCTCATAAGTGCGCAATTAACTGTTACTGACAATGGTTACATTCGGAAGAAAGGTTAATTGCAACTTGTTATCATTTTTGACATGTTTAAACCTACTGAAGATGCCATTTTCTTTAATTGAATGAATGATAAAATAAATTTAATAAACCATTATGAATTTATTTAATGCAAAGTTATTAATTCATATGATTGAATTATAACGATATTGCTTATCTCGAGTAAGATTCGACGATGAAAACAAAATATTGTGGATGTCTTCACGAAAAGAAAATCAATCCTAGGAGTCCGTTCATATATTTTTCGTTGAGGTTGCATGTTTCGCGTGTGAATAATATCTTTCCGATGGTTAATTAGGCTACAGTTTTTGTTGGAGAACTTGCCAGTATTTTCCGTACGCGACGAATACGACCCTTGAATTGAAATTAATAATGCTCAATGTTGATTTCCTTCAATTTTAAGGTTTTCAATCGTCAGTAAATATGATAAATGTATGACCATGATGTGATTTGTTAAAGGGAGAATTTCTATGCACTAATGCAAACACAATTGTACTAATCGCATAATGGTAATGTCATTATCGCTCATGAAGTCCAATATATCTATTCACTGCCTATCTTCGCTATTCACTCTCGTTTGCAATTATTTTACGTGATTAGCTACTTAAGTGACATGTTTATGAGTGAAAAATTTAAACCTTTGTTTACCAATACATTAAAAATTCATGTCCTCACTTACCTCAGTCAATACCGTTGTTTTCTTATTTGTAGTTCTGTAGATAGCTCATCGATACTGCTCTCCATTATCATTCCCCGGAATGAGACTGTGACTTCAACGAACGAAGAAACGGCTGTAAAAGACTAAAAAAAAAAAATTTATAAATTTAAAACTTGCAAAAATGTGATTCTATCAAAACGACGGTTTGTGAAGGACTGGGGTGTGTTGTGTTTTCTTCATGAGCAGGGGGGAAGGGGAGGTGCTTGATTGGAGACGACAGTTGAATGCAGACCGTTAGTATTGTAATGTATTGTTTTTCGTAAATCGATGATGTGTTCTGCAAACGTACCTTCTGACCTTCGGAGACAGCTAGCAATTTCTGGAACATTGATCACGTGTTTCATGACCGTTGGCTCTTAAAGATTTTTCGCGCTATTTTTGTGTAACATCGCCAACTTGAGATCAAATCCTATTGGTTAAGCGTAGCAATGGTTCTCCGCGGGAAATATTTTTTATTTATAATATATAGTATATCAACGTATTTAATAATGTATATTACTAGATAAAATTTCAAACAACCCAATATCAACGATCTTTAGCGTTTTATACATATTTCGTTGCCTTCAAAAGAAATCGTATAAAAATTATCGTGACGTCACAGGAACACGTCACAGGGCTGACTCAGTGTCAGAAGTACCCCTCCCTCAGTTCCTGGACTGCACTTCGCGGCGAGATCTCTTGGGGCTAAGAGGTGAGTACCTGAACTATTCTTTTGCCGATATTAGGCATTTTTGTATGATTTTTGAAGCAACTCTCTGATGTAGAGAATAATTCACGAACACTATTGATTCAACTTTATTAAGTAATCGTGATCATAGCAACTATTATTTTGAACGAAACATTTTTTTACGCCAACCGTCTTCCGTTCCAACTTTTAATACCATGTGAGGAATGCGCCTCTAAGATAAAATTAGTGTCAGAATAGTTTGTTTAGGGAACGCTGGTGATAGGAAAACATCCCCTTCGATGACAATCGTCCTGGTTTTCCTCTCGACCCTGTCGATTTCAAATGGAAATGATTTTTTATGGAAAGTATTTCGGCTACGGAAGATATGACCCACTTGATTAGCCAATGCTAATTTATTTGACGAATACCCGATTGCTATAATTTTGTGATCCCCTTTTGCGTAACTATGTATTCGTTTACGAGTGTTATATCTATGTGTAACTTTTGAAAATTGGATTTCGCTATAGAGTGCGAGTATTTGAAATGAGTTACCTGCGAGTAGTTTTAGCTTTGCATTGATCGTGTGTCTAATAACATCGAAGATAACGGTTCGAATACAGAAGTAATGATCCTAACGGCAATACTGTGCATTACTTTCAGTACTTTGGTATTTTATCGCTGTGACTGTAATTTTAAGGTATTAACAGTAGACGAGGAACAGTGAGACATTTTCGTTATTAATTAAGAGAAAACTTGAAATTGCATAGTGTAGCTATTACTATTCTTGTTTGCTTTAAAGATTTTTTCTTATCGGTACCTTAATGGCGAGTTATTCCGCATATTAATGGTTTCTTAGAGGTTTTTATAGTCCCTAATATTTAAGCCACGTAAGTTACAACAGAATAATCTCATTAAGATATTTGGTGACACTTCGAAACCGCTATGAAATAATAAGTCATAAAATTTTGACGGGGATGTAAAGTAAGAGAACATTGGCGATCATAATTGGATTTACAGCACTTCATTTGGAATTTTCTTTTTTACACACAGCTCTGAGGTCGTTAGTATCATAATATGTTGTAATCTTTACTGTCGCCATCACCTTGAGTTATGTGTTATGTTAACTGTATAATTTTAGGGCGTAATCATATTGCCAACCTTAAATGCGAAATTTTTCTTTTCAGGTGAACGAGTAAAATGGGGATAGCGAATCGATTCCGTGAAACGGGTGGGGTCAAATGGGGGAACGCGATGAGGTTTCAAGGATGAAGCAGCATTCGGGGAAATTGTGAGTTAATATAATTCACTTTATCATTTGATGTCTTTAATATTCCCATATTTAGATCTTTTTTTATCTTTGTCTCTCTTCATTGCTAGAGGTAAACGAAATACTGTGAGTTACGGAAATTATAACGTATTGTGTGAAAATTCTTATGATCCTATTTAATATTATACTATTTTTTGATGCTCCGAAAACCCTGATTTTACGTTTTTGACCCTTGGTGACTATTATGCCTTCGAAGGCCGCTAGGAGGAATGAAAAATGTTATTAGTTTACGTATCTCACGTAAATGTTGAGAGATAGCACTTAATATTTAATGATGCCACGTGGAGAGAGATGGAATATCTAAAATACTCATTTAAATAATTCTTAATATGCGATATCCGAGGTATTACTTTTCGCCTCCCACCATACACTTGTCCCTCTAGTATATCCTTCTTCGGGCAATCATAATAAGTGCTCCAGGATACATCCGTTTATCGTGGTCTGCGTTCTGCTTGCTCGGATATCCATTTAATTTTCTTATAGCCGAATAGCTATCAGTTTCTGCAACACTGTCATTGCCCAGGACCATGGTAAAGAATACTCAAATATCAAGTTCTGATGAGTTGTCTCCTTACTTTATGCTCTAATTTCCTGCTCATATAAGTGAGGTGATGCTTTATTTTTCTGAAAAGTTCTCTTCGCCTGGGCTATCCTACTGATTATTTCTTTCATGCTTCCTCCGCCGCTGGTTATTCTGCTTCCCAAATATTAAATTAGTCGACTTCTTCCAACGCTTGTTTCCCAAAGTTTATGCTTTTCTTGGCTTCCTGTCGCTTGCTGCATTCTATTTTTTTATAGTGATTTTCAGATTGCATAGGTCATTGTCCTACCCATCTTCACTTTAATGTTTTAAAATTTTTCAATTCTCTGCTTAAGTTTCCTCGTGGATATTCACGCCATGGAGATTCCGGGTTTTTCTTTGATTTAATCGGTCCCATTTTAGTTCTGAACTGATTAAATTACAGGAGAAATAATTCGGCCTTGACGCACTCCGTTTCTAATTCTTGATTTTCCATATATGAGTACACATTTTATCACGCCTACGTGTTTAGAAAAATAAATTGAGGATGATTCACCTGTCATTGTTAAGTACACCTACTTATTTCAGAATAGGAAGCATTGAATTCCAACCCACGCTAGTTATGCGTCATATTATAAATCGATATCTATTTAAATTGCTTTTGTACTTGATCGCCCTCCATCTCATATAGATATTCAAACCATCTCTTCACAATGTATCAATTATCGGTCATGGGTTCTCTGTTGTGTCACTTACGGTTTACATTTTACGCTTTTTATTTGAAGTTTTTCAAGTTCCTCCCCCAATCGGGCCTCTACTTTTCCATGTACACGATGTTTTTATATTCCTATACCACGTTTCACTGGCCTGTCTAGCTTTATGACAAATGCCGTTCCCTATTTCAATTATTATTGTACTTTAGTGTGCCTTTAATGAGATTAAAGGCTTTCTGCGTGATCCAACCTTATGATTTCCTTCTATCAAGAACTTCTTTAGTTGTTATCGTTAGCTCACTGATCAAGATTTTCTGACTCTCTTCCTCTAATTTCTCGGTCAGATATGATGCTAGATTATTCTGCACTGCTTACCGAAATTACACTTTCCTAAATCATTCTACTTGGCAAATGCTTTCCACCGCTTCGTTTTTTTAATTTTGGGTAACATGACTTCGCTATTAAGTTATGACCTCTGTGGTTACATACCCTAGGTTAGCTTATGTCGTCCTTTTCCTAGTTTCTGAATCTGTTTTTGGTAGAATTCAATCAATTTAGAATCTTCTCACGTATGTTGGTGTTTCCCTTGTGTAGATTTTACGGCTGTGACAATTTAATGTTGATTTAGCAACCACTAGCTTGTGATCTGTGTTAGTCTTTCATTTTGGTTACAATATCCTTGCTTTCGGGAAATTCTCCAGTCATGACCTTTGATGATGATATATTCACTTTCTGGGAGAATATTTACATTTTATTCATCTCTTCCTTGCTCTATTACTTCTGTTTGTTCTTGACCTATTCCGCTTCTGCATTTTTTATCAAATCTTTTGTATGCTTACAAACCTTCTGAGCTGCAGTAATTATGGGTTTTGGTTTATATCTCAGCCATTACCAACCTATCATTAAATTGTAAGTGGTCTTCTAATCTGCGCTCTTTATTATCACTATCCCCACTTCATTGTTACCTTTTAGCGATCCCGAGTGTTTTTTTCTTAGCATCCATTCCATAAGTTTCCCACTTCATGCCATTTCGTTTCGCTTTTTCTTTATACGTCGAGGATCATTCTTCATATCGCCACCCACAAAGCGATGAAACGTTACATCTTTAAGAAAATTTATCGCACTTGATAGATGTACTCGCTTTTGTAGTCCTCGCATTGAATTTCTAATTGGTGACTATCTTTGTTTAACTTAATTATATTTTACTCAAGATGTCGTGTGAATCATGTTTGTAATGAATACACTGGATGTGAATTATTGGGATAACTGTGGTAGCCACCCCTGCCCTTCCACATTGCATTAATAATGCCAACAAATTGATATTACGATGCCTGCAGTGAAAAATGTGTGGCTCCTTTGATAATTTCAGCATGTGACTTTTCACGTATGAAGAAGAGCTGCTATCTCCTCCCTCTTGTGAAGGAAGGGATATCAGGTGTTGACTCATATTGCGAGTAATTTTAAATAGCTTAATATTCGACTGAAACACGGCAAAGAAATCACAAGCTGCAACAAATATGAATAGTCAGCCGTGTGCTTTGTTTCCAAGATTAATTTTTTAGTTTTTCACGATTTTTCCCTTTTTTTTCTAACAACCGTAATTGTGCTAATAAGTCGCATAAGGGTGTATTCCGTGTGCCGTGCTGGAGATTTCCCCGACGTTTCGCGACCGACTGCTGGTCATTTCTTCAAGATATTAATGCTGGAATTGGTTTTTCCTGTCTTTTTTATATTTCTGGTGGGAGGGATGGACGGAGGGTATGAGGAGTTAGGAGTGGAGGGGGAAGATATCGAAATGTTGCGGATGACTGGGTTCCAAGAACTGCTGATTCTTAATCCAGTAACGCTATTATGGTTGTCCTTGTTTTTATTTATTTGTATGGTTTCGCGGATGAGTCGGGCTTTAAAATGTTTTATCCTCGCGATGACTCTTGATTTTTCGAAGTCGATCGCATGTCCGGTGTCTTCGTGCTCCGCTACGGCTGGCTTTGAAGAGTAACCCAGTCGAATGGCCCGCTTGCGCTCTTCTCTACGAGTTTTGACCGTTCGTCCCATTTCCCCGATGTATTTCTTCTCGCACGATCGGCAGGGGATTTCGTATACTCATTCAATTTGAAGTGGCGTCTTATCGTATGCATTTCCCAGAAGGTGTCGTGCTTGGGCGTGTGGTTTAAAAATGGCTTTAATGTCAAATTTCCGGAGGATGTTACCGACCTTCTCCATCGTTCCCTTCACGTAGGGTAGGAAAGCTTTCTTTTGGCTAATGATGTCTTCTGTCTTGGGAATTGTTCCTATTGCCCTTGTTGATCACCTTTGCTAAATATTTGCATATACCAATTTATATTTACTTGGTTCCCAAAGCTTAGTGAGGTTAGCACACTTGCTGGAAGGAAAGCATTGGTAGTTTCAATCACGTAACAAACTGAAGGGAGGGAAGTCGTGTTTTATAGTTAACCGGAACTTATTTAAATGTATATGAAAATGATGAGGCACATTGTCTCTCAGAATTTAACTACAGAACGGCATAAAGCATTAAAAAGTGTTCAAAAATGTTTACTTATATTGCTCCTTCAGGAAGATAAGCGGCTCGTGCACAACGAAGTTAGGAAAATAAAATTGCACGTGATTTCACAAGTCACACAACTTCTGGGGTCGCTCCTAAGCGGCTCATAGGGGAATCACTTGAATCATAAGGAAACTTCAACGATCGGTACTACCCCTAGCGGGACTGTCAGTAATTATATATTTTTTAGTATACAGCTAGGTTCACTTGCTTAAGGATGGTGTATGTGTTGTTACTCTGTTAGTAATAGAAATGCTACGAATTTCTGCCAGATGTGGTTTATCCAAAAACATCTAGTATTTTATTGTATCAAAGGCTTTTTTATAGCTATGCATAAAGCAGCGGTTTATTTATTACATTTAATGGACTGGAAAATCGGAGTGATAGAGATTTTCAGGCGTCCTGTGTACTTTTACCTATTCCAATACGTGATTCGTTCTATAAGTCCTTAGAATTTCCAAAAAATTGCTCTCTTAGTTTCCAAAATTAATGTTAGTCAGAAATTAGCACTTGTGGCTCGTGAGCACTTGAAGTTTGAGCTGTATCCATCTCATAGTTTCTTTTTTGTTACCGATTGTAGAGAACAACTTTTGCTTACAAAAAATTATGGAGCTGAAAGTAGACTCAAAATCAAATATATATATCAAATTGAACCAATAGAATTTGTTTTTACACATTTTTCTAAAGACTTATTGAACGACCCTCGTACTATATTGACTGTCACAGAAATACTTCCTTTTCCGGAAATTTTACCAGTATTCTTTTTACAAGTTTTTCAAGTACGTTAGAATAAATTTAGAGAAAAGAAATCGGACGGTAATTGTGAATACCACGTAGTTCGAATTTTTGGGAACGGGAATAATAATTTCTTGGTTTAAGGATGCAGGGAACCTTACATTTGGCAAGCTTTGATTGAAGAAATGAAAGATTCCATCTGCAATGTCTCTTATGATAATTTTGTCATACCAGCATTATTTGATCTGGACGGGCAGCTTTTTTAAAGATCGGCTATTGGCAATTTTTACTACATCAGGCGTGGTGACTAGTTCCAAAAAGGAGTTCAGGCTTAGATGATTTTTACTATTTGATGAATTATCAATCATTGAATTGTTTTTTACAAATGGATACAATTTAAGAGACTCAAATGTACTTACGAACTCCTTTTTGAAGTCAATATCAATAATAACTGGGTCATTTAAGGTCCCATTTCCATGTGTTAGTTCACGCATCCAAAGTTTGTTTCGCTTCAATTAATTCCTTGAAGATACTCCACTGTTTCTTTTTATTTCGATTTACCTTGCCCAACTGTTCCATGTTCCAACATAGTATTTTATCTCATGAAATTGGTATTTTTATTAAGTTTTATCTAGTTTTTTCTTTATTTTAAAGAAACATAACAGCGTAAATGCAATTTCCTAAAATTATCCTGGAGAGGACTCCCGCCTCATTTGCTAAGGAAAGTCCCACCATGAGCCGAGGGCCCCCAAACAGTGGTGTAGCCAAGGTGGGTTCCGGGGGGTCCAGACCCCACCCGAAATATAAAAAACACAATTATTGTCCTTCATAAAAGAAAACAAAATATAGGAAAATCAGGAATTTACAAAAATGTTAATATAACAAATTAAGTTTTTCGATTTTGAAAAGTGTTAATATTAGTTTAAAACCCATTACTTAGTGCTCGGTTTTTCAAAAATTTTCCCCCCCGGTTTCCCGTTCCCCCGATTGAAATTCCTGGCTACACTACTGCTCCCCCGAACACCCCAGACCACTGTATTCACATGATGTTCCGGCTAGGTTTCATGACGTTAACAGCCTTCAGCCTACCTAGTATTTCATTTGGGATTAGTATTTATATAATTTGTTACTTATTACTTAGTTTCACTATAAATTATTTTTCTTTGACAATTCGTCTAATATGTTTTTATTTCCAAAAATTTTCCAATCAAAAGTTTTTCTCTTTCGTCAGTAGTTATCATTTAAGTTTCTTATTTTGTTATTTTACATTTTTTAATCTGAAAGATGTTTTTAAAAAATGGCTATGAGATCACTTAAAAAGACCTATTGGATATAAAAGGTTTTATAGTGAGGTAATCGATAGTACGCCATATATATAGTATTAGTGTCTAGTTATATTGAATCCATAGTCTAGGGTTTTGAGTTGGGTAGGTAGGGTTTTGGTAACTCATTCAGTATGACCGTGTTCAAACATGGGTCGTGATGGAAGTTTTCCCGTCAAAGATCGTTCTCCACTTGTAAGCTGTGTGCATAGAGCTGCAAGTACAGTGTTCCACCCGTCATTTGGGACGTTGAGATTTTAGCCCCTTGGCGGCTTTCGTTAAAAGCAGGATATAGGCGGCGCTGGCTTTCTTTGCACCAGGGAAGCTCAACAGGATAGGGGAAATTTTTTCGCAAGCATTTGCGACATCTATTCTTGACGTTGTTGTTAAATATAATATTTGTAGCCACAAAAATGCATAATTCAGCCATAAATTTCCAATTTACGCTATATTGCCTTTCCTTCTGATAACTAAATGTCTCTTTCTAATGATTTATATTTTCGGTCGAAGTGCTATTAGAAAAACAAATGAAGGTGACATCCGCGTCCTCTCAAGTGAACTGTGTTGTTGTTTCGGAGTTCTGTAGTGAAATCGAAGAATGTCGGCATTTGCCAGAGTGTATCGCATCGTAATAGATCTTCAAAATTTGGAGTATCGTAAGAAATACGTTACTGTTGCGCAGTTAAGGACTGCCCTTCCAAGGGCTGTAAGTTTTTTCTGTTTTCCTCGACAAGTAGCCAGGTAAGTCACATTTATTTTTATTGCATCTGCTGTCATGTGTTGTGAAATACTTTTCTCAAGAACTTAGTTGTTGGATGTTTTACATTTAGGTAACTTAATCCAACTCTTTAGAAGAACAGCGACATTTCAGTTTATTTCCTCTCAATTGATAAAGACATATCTTTCCCGTGGAGTAAGTATAGGACTGTTAAGAATGATTAATCCAAATGTAGTTCATCTGCTTGAAGCGATTATTATTAAATTCCAAGGATCTCGAAAAAGGAATGCATAATTTTTACTATGCTTAGTTAACTTCCATCCTTCGCTCGTCACATTGTTTTTATGCTTCTATGTGCTTGCTCCAAACATCCAAACTCGGTGGTTTGAAGTTACTATGTATTAGAATTACTGTTTAAATCTATTTAATTAAGTTAAATCATTTTTAATTAATGCCTTTATTTTTCACTTATCTACACCAAATTGTGTTGTTAGTGAAGTTAACTTTATGCATATTTGTGGTGGTGTCATGTGAATCTTTCTTTAATTTTAACCTGGTATTGAAATACTCTTTGCAACAGTCTAAGATAATTTTCTTCTAAGAAATTACTGAGCTAAATTTCTAGTTCTTTTAAAAGTTTTGAATCATCGCCTCATCCATGCTGCCATTCAGAGGGGTAACTAGGACTATGCTTTGGGTGGAGGGGATAGCCTGGGGTAGCGATTCCCCACTTTCGTTGGGGAAATTTTTTGAAAAATAGCATGCCTGGAGATACATTTCACATAATTTTCGCACTAAAAATTGACTTTAAGCAGACGCAGTTATTAAATGTCAAAACTAGACAATTGTTTTTGTTTCTCTGAGGCTTTGGGGGGGGGGGGGGGATCTATCCCCCTTCCCACCGCCATGGTTACGCGTCTGCTTCCATTTTTGTCTTACAGAACTGATTTTTGTGGATATCGTCTGAAAATTGTTTAACAGTGCAATACTCAGTTATGGCCAATTCACTCAGCTAATTTTGTTTGAAAGTCCTAGCATTTCTCATAACTTTCTTGTGTTTTTCATAGGGAGGTGTAATTTTCCTTTAAATTCTGAAACATTACAAGTGATGTACTCTGATTGTGTTTCTTTCTATTCTTTCTTTATCCAGGAGTTCATGAATCATTCATCAGAACTTCATCATGAAAAAAATATGTAGCACAGAACTATTCGGATAAGTTTGTTATTCTCCTGATTAATGTACTTATTGACAATAAATATTATTTTTGTCTTTTTATATTCGATTTTAATTTATGTGCAATAACCTAAGATAAACAATAAGCTACTGCCCTGAGGCCTTGATGGATCTTTCCTCCAAATAAAAATGATATGAAACTACCCATTCGCTCCTGAGAATCAGTTATTTTGTGCGTACGAGTTTGCGGGCATTTTGAGTTGAAGCAAATAGACTTGAAATAATGGAATGGGAAGGGAGGTCGTGTTTTAGGGATTTGAATTTGGCGGCAGATGCCGATGCTGCTGCCATCTGAAATTATAGTAGTAAAACTCTTAACTGTCAAAGAAGTTTTGCGTGGAGTTGGACATCTATGCTTTGCACTCTACCTTGCTCTCAAGGCTCAAGTGGCGTTATCTGTCGGCCTCTTCTCTCAAACACAATACGTGGTCGTTGGTTCAAATCTGGGTGAATTCCTTACCGGCATCTCCTCATATAATCCTCGCAATGTGGTTATCTGATGCGGTTCTGAAATAGTAATGGACTTTATCCCCTAAATAGGGAAATTGCATACTTTTTATAAACAGTATGCTGATATACTACAGTAAACACTTAGTACCGCAATATACTTTTTTCCGCTTAAAATTCAGTTTTAACCCTAGAAAATGACTCCCAAAAGTCTCCCGAGTTTCGCGGGCTAAAATATACCGCCCCCACTAATCTTTGGCCGTGACGTCATAGTTCAGTAGGAGTCCAGATCCAAGCCTAGTAACTGCAGGTTTGGAAGAGCCACGTTGCGTTTAAGGGTGCGATTCATAGACGACACTGAAATTGCTCACTTTACAAAGTCTCTCTTTACGGTAAAGTGAGACTTTAGCTAAAGTTCGTTTCAGAGTCGTTCCAAGGATCTCACTTTATAAAGTGGAACTTTAGCTCCTAAAGTCTCGATCATGCATTGAAATTTTTGAGTGTTGGCAATGAACGCTGCGAAAAAGTGAAGAAAAAGATGACACACGATATTAAATGCGTACTTGTTCACATGTTTCTGGCGACTGGGTTTTCGTGTTGTATTTTGCTAAGACTTATTAAGCTGTATTTTCTCGTTTTCTCATATTATGTGCAAATTTAAATGAATACTGCGTCATTGAAAGCTTTTCCCCACTAGCTTTTTTGTACGTTAATGACTGAGTTGGCTGAATAAAAGATCACTTTTAATTAGCTTCGTGCATTGGTAATGCCCTTCGATGTTCCCAGCGAAGTAAATATTCAAATGCTGATGTTTTCACGTCATTTTATGATCATTTTCTATGATTAACTGCATACGGTTGTTTGGACTACATGTTAGTCGAAGTTTGATGGTGTACATTCATTGAAGGTGGGTGAAATAGTGAAATTCTCTCGCGTTAACTTGAAACTGCCAATTAATTTGAAGATTTACCGATCAGTGGTTGTCTCAGTTGGACGCATATTTTGAATGAGGTATGGGTGTTTGTTGAATTCTTTTGTGCTTACCAATATTTTAATCCTTGGAATGTTGACCTAAGGGGTTATATATTCTAGAGAAATCGACGAGAATGTACAGTCAAGAATATCTATATCATCAAAACCAATGAATGAATGGCCACGCAATGAAACATGTTGAATGTGAGAATGGACTTATATCAATAAATATCTCTTTTTCTACTTTAAAAGATGCCTCGACATATGTGAATACCTAACCCGAGTATCCATTCACGAATTTTGCAGTAAAAAATGTCAGTGAAGTCTGTGATGCTGCGTAAATAACATTTCATAACAATCCTACATCCTCGAGAAAACATTGCTTTGCTGCTGATAATATGGCTATGAAGGAAAGTACGTTTTACTTTTTATTGCTGCCTTTCATGACGAGATCTTATATCATCATTGTAAACATGCAAATGTATAGTCGAAAAACGAAACAGAAACTCGACTCTAGTTTCACAATCACAGAAACATGTTAAGCGTGATATGGAGGCATACGGAAAGAGTACATTAAGCAAATATTGAATGAAAACGCTTAAAATGCAATGCAAGGTGTAGAAACTAGTATTTGGCTGGCCAAACGATATGAAAATCAAGTCTTTGTTTACGAAGGCTATTGACGCCAATGTAAACAGAATATTCTACACAGCACAAAATATCCACTGTATATCCATTGGATATCCATAATGTCCACCACACATCCATCGCCACGGGATATATCCTATGTATATACAATGGATATCCATGGCTGGATATCCATCAGAGTACAACAATGAATATCCAATGGATATCCAAGAGTGGATATCCATTGGATATTCATCAGAGGACACCCATGGATAATAATTATTTATAATGAGTAGTTACAGTATGAACGTAAAAATCAATCTATACATGTTTTCTATGACAGGGGTTAATAAATGATATTACAAAATAATAAAAATAACTACTTAACCCGTTCGAGATGGCGGAGTTTTCGTCTTAGCATGACTGCTGTACTGATCCCCAAGTGACTCTTCTTTCTACTGGTACGGAGCAGGGGCGCAGCTATAGGAATTAAGGCTGGGTGGGGGGGAGGGTTTAGGTGCAACTAATATGTACCGGGGTGTGTGGGGATATGGAATACACGCCAGGATAAGCGGTAGGTGCGAGATTAATAAATTGCAGAATTTTAAAATAAATGGTTCAAAATGGTGAGTTTTACGGCTTTAGGAGGGATATTTTATTAATCCTTACGCTACCTATTCTATTAGTAATATCAATCCAATTAATTAAAATGGATTAAACTTATAAATTTCTCTGAGCTCTGCGCGGGGGGGGGGGAGTTTATCCCCCCAAAACCTCCCCCTCGCTGCGCCATTGGTACGGAGCATTTTTGGAGGACCTTCGTTAAAAAGTGTCTCGCCGATAATCACACGGGAGGGGGGAGCACATGTGCTCCCTCCTCCCTTGGAGAGGAGGGAGCACATGTGCTCCCTTCTCCCCGGAGAGGACGGAGCACATGTGCTCCCTCCTCTCCGGATTTACGACCCTACCAGTGTCATCGGTTCGAGGTCAACTCATGGGTTGCTTATATGTGTTTGGCACATGGACAATTGTTTCTTGCACGTAAATTGCAGACTTTGAATTGAATTCCTCGTTTTCTTCTGAGCCTTGTCAAATTTTAAATGAAGTTCTAAGGTCAATATCAACGCATTTAATGCAGCATCAATTTCCATGTTGATGTTTATAAAGAACTCGAAATATAAGTTAATATTTATCGTAAAATTTCGTTTAAAAATTGTAAACGCTGCTCAAAAGACAAAGAATTCAATTCTTAGTTTATATTTATTGAGAAAAGAACAAATATTTATTTAGAAAACTGACTGGATAAACAATTGCATGACCGCGGTCCCTTTTACCCCTAAGAGGGGTAATAAAGGCGAAGGGTCAGGGTAGTTGCTCCCGGACTCCGAGGGTAAAGCCTAAACCCCGCAGTATTGGGTCCCGAAACAAAGACGTCGTACACCCGCGACCGTCATGAAAGGGGGAAAGCTGGGAAACGTTTTTTCGCAGTTTTACTGGTTTTACTTTTGACTTGACATCCGAGTGACCACGTTTTTCGAAACTAGTGTCTTTGCGAGCGTCAGTTATTGAGGCTAGTGCGACAAAACTATATTCATCACTTCGTTTTTCGCGAGTGAATTTTAAACTGCTGTCACTAGTTCACTCTGTGTGACGCATTTGCTGGACTCCTCCGCCAGATTTCGACGGAAGTTTTTAAAGGTAAGTGTACGCGTACTATTAATAGCTGACCATATTCGTTAACATACCAGAGAGCACAAAAATCTCATGAAAGCGTTTCAAAAACAGCTAAAAAAAAGTACTGAAACAGTAAGTAATTAAGTCCGCCCGAAAACATTTTTTTCTCGACCATAAACACGTGTTTAAAGACGTAGGCCTTTAAATGCCTTTTCATGTGGCATCAGAACGTTTTCATGCAGTTTCAATTACGTTTTTTCGGCCCTAACCACGCTTTTTATGCTACGAATTTTTTTATATTCTAATACCCATACAGCACACAAGGTGGAATACACATGTATTGCATCTGTAATACAGTCAAAATACACGAAGACCGGATGCTGTATTCAATTGTAATACAGCAGTAATTTCTGTGTATTTTCACTGTAAATATGCTTCAAATGTCCTCTAGTACACGTATAATACAGTGTAATACATGATGTACACTAGTGTATTTTTCCATGAAAATTACATGATGTACGGTAGTGTATTTTTCCACGTAAATTACATGATGTACAGTGGTGTATTTTTCCACGTAAATTACATGATGTACAGTGGTGTATTTTTCCACGTAAATTACATGGTGTACCAAAATGTATATTTCCATGACAGTTATATTGTAACAATTACATATACAAGCTGCCTTCAACCTCAGTAGTTCATGTAAGTGAACGTCTTTTCCTAACAAATTCACAGGGGATATGAGGTGCAATACTTACTAACCGATCAATACAAATAATTAAAGCATAGCTTGGAAGCTTAACATTTTTGTTGCCTCTCATAAAAGCTAATAATATCTTCCTCATGACCCCTAAACAAAGCAAATGCATGCAGTCAAGAGGAAAATCCATAACCATCCTAATGCCAGGGATTGCTAGTAACGGGTTGTAACACAGCCACCTAGAGATAAGGCTTGTTCCCAAGCGTGTGTGGCGAGGCCAAGCATTTGATTAAACCTGGTTGCATTCCATGCACTTTCCTTGGATAGATAATTTCTTTCTAGCAGGGTAAAAGGTGTTCACACAAGGTCCCAAATGGTTCTATTAATTAAGAGTAAATTCTTCTTCAATTGTTCACTGAATAGACATTGCATGACAGATGGGCTATGAAAATCTTACCCTAGAGCCTGAGTAAATATAAGATTGTTCAATGACAATTGCCAGTGAATCATAACATCATTGACACATCTGCTATTATTCCGCTCGTATTCATCAAAATGAAAGCCAAAATTTACATATAGTCCAACCTCAGCTACTAAAACGTACCAGTCCCAGGCGCTTATGCATTTGAAATATTGTTTGGGATGAGCAAAAGTTTCAATGTCACTTTGCAGTAGATGTATCAATCTAATAAAAATTTGAAAGTCCTGCCAAACCACCAGCATAAAAATATGTATAAAGAATATGATATCTCTTAAATCACATCTCAGCTCTTACCATGCATGAGGAAATCACCACAATGAATTATAGTGGCAGGAAAGAAAAAAACAATTAAAATACAGATATTTTATATTTTCATTATTCAATCACAATAATAGCTGCAATCCTCTCTTGTTACCATGAAATACTTTGCTGAAACAAATATTGTCATTCTCTTTTGAACAAAAATTATTTTTAAGTACATTGACAGAAGCCATACTAACTATCTTCAATAGTTTCTCCAACGAATGTCTATTGTCACATCATCCACTTAAAAAAATCCACATCCACCATAGTTCTATACGTCACTTATACCTCTAAGTCTTTCTGTCTTCTGAATGATAGTTTGGTAACTGAAGAAATGGCACCTTCCTCCAGTCTCGGCACCTTAATTCAACACGAATTATCTCCCCATCTTCTCGTGCAAGGCCACAGATTCTTTTCTGATGTCACTCGATGTGAAGTGCAGCTCACACACCTAAAATTAATAAATAAGAAAATACCAAGTAAATTACTTAGTCATTTCAATTTCAATTTAAGGCATTTCTGAATGAGAAATATATCTAATGACTTGGCTGGTAAATACAGGAGATAACTACATACCTCAATGATTTTTTTTATAAAAAACTAGATATAAGCATAAGATAATTTGAGATGATAAAAGCCGGACACAGCTAAATTCCGGTTCATTGCATCACCCACGATTGTAAGAGAAAAACGCGTATCTCCATTCACGGCGGTTCATACACACTAATAGCATATAAGTTACTGACGAGACTCAATGAATTTCTCAGCATTGCTTTCCATGAAACTTATTAAGTGAGTATCGCTGGTCTTGCGAAATGATACATAAGCTCAAATTAATTCGAAAGCATGAATACCTTTAAAGGTATGTGTTTTCCCCCGTAATATACCGTACTACGCCAAAAATACAATGACTCAGGAAGCTTCATCGAAAATACCCTAGTATATAACTTAGGGCGTAAATAATTCAAACAGCTTTTCAATTCTAAGTTAAATAAGTATTTTTAACTGAGTACAGAGTTTCAGACGCATAACACACCAAAGGGCAAGCTAAGAAATAATATTCGATACCATAAACTTGGCTGCTAAATTATAATTCCCAGTAACTCCTTCAACCACACGTTTACTGAACGAAATAATACAAAAAACAACTAAAATAAAAGAATTTTCAGTCGAATTGCCGCTACAATATTTTAAATCACCACTTTTAGTATTGGAGACATTCATCAACATCTCCAAGCCACATCTAGCTAGAAATTACATCCAAATAATTACAGCGTGAAAGGGTACATACCTTACTGTTTTTCGTGGAGATGAAATTGTCTCTTCTGATCGCCCGAATCCACTTGATCTCCAGCTCATGATATCTTGGAAAGCTAAAAACTTAACTTTGGGTCCACTCCTGAGTTTTCTTCGCACTCCGGCACTGAACACGTGAAAGGCGTTTTTAACAAAAATGTCTCACAAACACACGTTTCTTAAGCCCAGCGAATGAAATTCAAGAATAAAGGAAAATTCACTATCATCAGAAACTTCAATTTTCAATAACTTACACCACAAAAATCCCTGAAAAAGTGGTGAAACGTAACGTAAAATTCACTCGTAAACAACGTAGGGGTTTCAAGGATATCACTACTTCGCTCAAAGATGATCTTATGAGTGGATTCATTAAAACCGATAATGTGCTAGGCAATTATTAGTTTTCAGAGTGAATATTAATCCACAAATATAATTTTCCTCGGCAGTGTACTCTCCTATATGTTACATTTATATTTTTGGTCGCTAATATGAACTCACAGGTTTATGCATTATACCGGTATGGATACACCAATACTTAATGTAAATCCCTACATATAATAACGCTGTAATACAGCAATAATACGTTACAAAATACATTATGTATAGTGTACATCAATTTCCTTGGTAAATACATTATGTACGCGAGTTCTTGTGCTGTGTGGGTAACGTTTTCGATGCCCTAATTTAAGAGCAAAAAAAACAACAAAACAAATGTAAGAGACAGGAATAGGTACGTTAAATCTTAAATACGGGCATCTTATTGTGAAAATGTGTTAATGGATCGATTACCTCGGTGTGTGATGAAATTCTTTGTTTTCTGTTTCTACCAGGTCGGTTTGTTGTGGCGAAGACAATAATTTAGCAGAGCTTACCGCCAGCTTCTTCGGGTCGAAGATAAAAAATTACCGTTGTAAATCTTCCAAGTAGTAGCAGTAAATATTCGACTTGAGGACGCTGGCAATAGGGCCAGCATAACTTTTGTCTTTGTCTCAACAAACCGACGTGAAAGTTATCGAATATCAATAACCTCGAGAAAATAGTAGATTTGAAAGGCAAACATGTGAAATGAAATGGATGAATAAAACGTTGAAATTATATGATAGATGATGTTCTGAAAGCACAAGGAAAAAAGGCACAAGGTAAATACTTCACTTGAAATCACAAGGCGTAGGAATGGCAAAATCAAAGTGGACGCTACCAGCTCCTTGTGGTTGGAAGTGCGATTAACGTTATGTCATTGTTTGGTGTAGAGCGAGATATCTATAACCGCGTTTTTCAAAACGTGATAAAAAAGCAGCAAAAGCTTTTTCTTGGAGGGAGAAAAACCTCTGAAAAAAAACATTTTCAAATTTGATTTCTGAAACTATAAATGGTTTATATATATAAATAAAGAAATATTTTCAAAACTTAACCTCGCTGAAGTGATTTTATGTAATTATGTCTTCTTGATCATCATTTAATAGTTTTACCAGCCAAAATGTGACCAACTTTTATTTGCAGTACTAGAAAAAGATTGCATCTAAATTAATAAGCTTAGCGACTATTATTATAATTTGTGCTAAGTGCACATAGTGGACCTTGTCTTTTTGAAAGATTAACTATCATGTACTTGCCCCTTTTTTTTGGATGTTATGATTATTTACTTTTATCTCTTTGCTATAGGCGGTGTTAGAGGTAATTTCCCTAATGAAAAAATTACGGACAAAGTAATAATTGATTCTGTGAAAAACTGGTTGCGACACGGAAAGGCGAGGGCCATCAATGAAGCCAGGTAAACAATTCTGGTAGAGTCCTGAAATTACTATGTTCATTATTAATATTTGGCTTATTTATTTAATATTACAACTCACAGAAATATCTATACAGAGAGCATATCATTTTTCCTATTTTAGTCTGTCATTAATTATGATGGTGGCCTAGGATGATCTTTAAATTATTTAGACTTTTGCATTATTGTTCCTACTATGGAGTTCCTTTTCATTGAAACAAAAACACAATTTTCAGCTACGTGACATTGGATTTATATACTTCTGAGCTTACTGTAAAGGAATAATTTTAAATTGTTAGAGCACTAACCTTAGTTACTTACAAGCTCTATTATTTATTTCAGGAATATCCAGGAACCTGGTGCACATAATAATAATAATAATGTTAATAATAATTGAGTTTAAATAATGAAATTCATACATGTTCTAATTAAAACAAAATAGCATTGTATTGTAAAAGTCATAAGTTAAATAAATTTCATTTCAGAATGTTATTGCCCTTTCATCCATCATTTATACCTCTGGTGATATCCAAAATCTTAGTCTGTTAAATTAATACAAGGTTCTCAATCACTGCTTGGTGTGTTTACTTATTCATTGCAAAAGAATGCATTAAATTTATGTAGCCAAACAAAGAAAAATTTAAGGCATTAACTCAAGTATAATTTCTATTTTACAGTGTAGTTGTGGATATTTGGTGGATCCACTCAATATCCTGTAGGTAGCATGCCAATTTTTGGGGATCTCCAAGATTTTCCCTAGACTCTGTATATCCCTTAGAATTCAAGACGATTTGTAATGAATATCCATTGAATACCTTATAAGGTATAGATACTATAGTATCGTGGATATCCACTGGTTATCAAATGAATGTCCACAGGATCCTCGATGAGTATCCACTAGATGTCTAATATATGTCTATGGCCTATCCAGATAGAGAACATTTGGATATCCACTGGATATCCACTGAAAATCCACTACAAATCCAGAGCATTCTCAATGGATATCCACTGGATATCCAATGGATGTCTAATGTATGTCTATGGCCTATCCAGATAGAGAACATTTGGATATCCACTGGATATCCACTGAAAATCCACTACAAATCCAGAGCATTCTCAATGGATATCCAATGGATGTCTAATGTATATCCATGGCGTATCCAGATAGAGGACATTTGGATATCCACTGGATATCCATTGGATAAATCTATGGATATCCAATGGATGTCATGGCAACCAACATGGATATCCAATGGATATATTTGTGCTGTGTGGGATTTTGCTATCATATTCAAGTATCTTTAAGGAAAATTCTAGAATATGAACGTATAAATAACCTAAGAACTTAACAATTAACTTGTATATAAAATCAACATAAATTATGCCAACCTGTTCAACCAATTACTGTGTTGTAATTATCACACGACCGATAGTGTTAAACTTCAAAATATAAGAATTGGGTCATCTCCATCAATACCGACTCGATATATATTCAGGGAAAAGACATATATTACTTGTATGGTTATTTCTTGAAACGCGCCAGTTTGCTGCTGTGTTCTCACCAAAAAATTAGTTCATATTCATTTCCGTAACCCAAATATCTTCATATTTCAACTTCAATAACAGCCGGTGCAGCCATATTTATTCATCCGTAAAGGACACTTTGGCTGCTATTCTGGATAAGCGTTGCAAAAAATAGCATATGCTATTCTGCGGGTCATTATTGCAACGACCCCGTATTCAGAATGAAGCGTAGTAATAATTTTGTTCGGAATAGCAGCATGCTATTTCTTGCGCGAGCTATTTGGAAGCTCCGCCCCTTCCCGTATGAAAAACTTTCTGAACAGTTTGCGCCGCCAATGAGGGAGAAGATATTTTATATATTTTTCTGTATTTTATGGAATATTGACTTGCAATTACAAATAATTGCTTCATTTGCATTTAAAAATTATATTAAAGCGTGGATTTATATAATACGCTTTGAAAATCTCGTTTAGGAAATCAGCTGATTGTTGTTGTTTTGATAATATCACAATGGCTTCAGACAGGTGGGTTAGGTCATAATTTTACTGTTATAATGATGATTTATCGGGCATAAATATTGAATCATTTACCTATATCCGATCGGTCCTTTATCGTGAGATATATGTTATGCGAAATAATCATTGAAACCTAAATATGCTTGATTTTCTTCGTAATTGTCTTAGGCTTCGAAGTCTGTCTGTTCGTTGCATGTCAAAATAAATATGTACCAACTTTTATTGCTTTGATCGTGACGATATAGCTTTACTGTATGAACTAGAAGCTTTCGTTTCTAATACTAGCTTTATATTATATGACTCCCTAATTTCAATTCATTCTCTGTTTAGGAAATGAAGTAGGTGGCAACGTCACCGCTGTGCTTTCATGTAATATGATGGAATAGTATCAATATTTCAGCTGCAGATTTGGAAAAAGCAGAGGGATGTGATGGTGAATTTGAGGATGGATGGAACAACTGTGAAAAAGTGAATCGTGTGGAAAGTGCTGTTGTGTCACTTATTATTCCCAGACGGCACAGAACCCTCCGTATCTAATTCGTATGTACATAGTACCCATTGACTAAGGGGATAGTATGCCGCTTCGTCGCTTTTCGTCAATGGATAATTTCCGTTCGCGGCCTGTCGACGAAGCGCGTACGCAGCATGTGAATGTCCGCTACTAAGCACGTACGATTGGATACGAAGCGCGCAGGAACACGGCACTCAGGCTAATCTCAATCGATTAGGTCGACATTAGATATATCGTAACTCGCACGATCGAAAAATGTATCGAACGCAACACAATCGATAGCTACCGACCGTAGCGAGAACCTTGATACGAATCATTATGAATTGTAAGTTCTCAATAGGTAAATAACACCATATCATGAATTCTAATTACCATGAAAGACTCACGACCGACAAAGTTTTGTCGGTTGTGAGTTTTTCATGGTAATTAGAATTCATGATATAGTATTATTTACCCATTGAGAACTTACAAAACTTACTCGGCCACTTAAATAACTCTGCGAAAAATGAGATTCTCATGGCTAATTCACGCACCCCCAGCATCCAGCATTGTTAAGTGGCTCGTACTTACTTGGAAACCTTGAGATGTTAATGAGAGTAAATTCTTATTAATTTTGACACTAAATAAGACATCACATAGCCCACGAGCATTAAAAAGCTTACCCTATAGCCTGACGAAATAAATTTTTTAAATAAAAATTGCCGATGAAACAGGATTGCTGACACATCTGCTATTAGTATGATCGAATTCATCAAAATGCAAGCAAAAATTAACGTATAGTTCAGTCTCAGCTACTAAAACTTACCCATATCAGGCGCTAAAGTATTTGAAAAATTATTTGGGATGAGTAAAAGTCCCTAGGTCACTGCAGTAAATGTATCACCCTATTAAAAATATGAAAGTCTTGCCAAATCACCAGCATAAACGCTTGTAAAATAAAACATGTTATTTCTTAGATCACACCTCCGATTTTATACTTACTTTGCATGAAGTCACCACCTGAAGAAATTTTAAAGAGGCAGGAAAGAAAAAACCCACAGAAATACAATACATATATTATGTATTTTCTATTGTCAACCACAATAATATTTCCAATTTTCTCTTCTATCCCACATCTAATTTAGCGAAACAATTACTCTTATTCTCTTTCGAATAGAAAATTATTTAAAAGAGGACTGGTCGATACATACAAACTATCGTCAATACTTTCTCCGATGAACGTCCACTATCACTGCACCAACTTGCACAAATCAAATCCACATCCACAAATATGTCACTTCTGCCACAATGTCTGTCTTCTTGGCGACAGGTAACAGTGAAGCAATGGTACCTTCCTCCAATCTGGGCACCTCCAATTCAGCAAGAATTTTCTCCTCGTCTTCTCGTCCAAGGCCACAGATTATTTTCTGATATCACAAGGTGCGATGTGAAGCTCAGACACCTAAAATTAATAAATAATAAAATACCATGTAACTTATTAGGTCAAATCATTTCCAATTTTTGGTATTTCTGCATGAGAAATCAAATTACTAGGCTCGTAAATATAGTAAATATTTTTATGCCTGATATTTTTATTGTTTTAAACTATAGCATAAGATAATTTGAAATGATGAAAGCCGACGTGTAATACACCATAGGGCAAGCTAAGAAGCAATATTCGAACCTATAAACTTGGCAGCTTATTCCTAGTTTCTCCTTTAACCACACGTTTACCGAATGAATTAATACAAAAAAGACAACTAAAATGCAAGAATTTTCAAAAGAATTGCTGCTACAATATTTTGAATCACCATTTTTAGTAATGAATAGTACTATAGTACTTCAGTACTGAATAGTTCGGGATGTTGATGCATCAACATCCCGAAGCCACTTCTAACTTAAAATTACATCCAAATAATTACAGCGAGAAAGAGTACATACCTCACAGCTTTTCGTAGGGGTGAAATGTTTTCTTCTTATCGCCCAAATGCACTTCTTCTTCAACTCAGGATCTTTTGGAAAGCTAAAACCTTGAACCATGTCCCGGAGTTTCCATTACGTCATCCCGACAATAAACACACGAAAGGCATTTTTAACAAAAATATCTCACAAACACGTTTCTGAAGCCCAGTGAATGAAATTAAAGAATAAGGGAAACTTCACTATTACCAGACACTCTATTTTTCACAAACTTAACCACAAAAATCCCTGAAATGTGGTAAGACGTTACGTAAACGACGCGATCTCCAACGCCTTGTGCTAGCTTGTGAAGACATGTGATCTTTCTAGGAGGATATGGCACGATGGCACCAGATGGCACCACCCGCGTAAGAAAATAGTTCCAGACCGAATACAGTTTTATCGATGAGATACAATTTTATCGATGCATATGAATTTGCCAGTCCTCTTGCATCTTTATTCGTCATTAAAGGAAATAAAGAAACAAAACCTTCTAAGTAACTTCTTAAGCGCGATTTTTGTATCTTGATTGTCCACCCTCGTATTTAGGAACGAAAACTTCCTGTGCCGTCTGGGTTGTTTTCGTATCAGCTGATTTTAATATGCTCACTGAAATTTTTGATAGACCCTGAACTGTGCCGATATACTGAAACTTAATTGTGTGAATAACTTACTTGCCTATAGAGGAAACAATTTGTATTGAATTCCACATGATATATATAGCATTAATGATGTACATGGATATTCCATTAAACGTTTGTGGCGAATCATATTTGTTCCGAAACTTTATTGGTGTTCGGAGAAATCCTTTGTTTTCAAGCAAGTAATTCAAGTCGACTGCCCGTGTTATAAGTTTGTAAATTTTAAGTTTTAATTGTAGAAGGTAGCGAATAGTGGGGAAAATAATTTCGACTCGTTGCATGTTTTTGTATATACTGTCCAATTGAGGAAATGAGCGGCTGATCAAAGTATATGGTATTATTATGGTAATATATGGTTTTCATTGAAAGCTATAACTGTTATTACATTTGGCGAGTTAGTGTGTTCACACAAGCTTGAAAATTTTCAAGAATCGACCTGATAGCCTACATTGAGGATATTTTTAGTAGCAAGTCAAGTGATGAAATAAAATTATGAGTTGTAAATATGAATAAAACACGGAAAATTTGGGCTAATCGTAGTAATTCTTTGCATTAATTGTTATTGTTTTCGTACTGTCGATGAAGCAAGCTGGTGCTTCATATATTAAGCGCGAATGTTAATTTCTACCCAATTCACTTAACTAGTTAAATATTCATCACTTATGCTACTATTATTTAATTAAAATAAAGCAGATATCATTTTATTTTTGGCTATTATTCCATTTTTCAATGCTTGATTATGTTACTTTAACCTCAGAAAAACAATTCGACATCGCAATGCGCACCTTTTCAGGGTTGCAATACCGAATAGCTCGGCCTCGAAGACTGCGTAATATTATAGCAAGCCTACCGGTTGCAATTCGCCGTTCAGAATAGTGAATTGCTACGGGCCTATGCTATTCTGAGAATTACGTCTTCCGGTGTAGTAAAAACACGAATTGCAACCGTTCTGAATACCAAATAGCATAGGCGTTGCAATACGCTATATTATAGCAACATCGGTTGCAATACCGGAGAATAGCATGATGCTATTCCATCCAGAATAGCAGCCTTTAGCCCTAAAGTGAGCTCCGGTTGGGCACTTTACGGTAAAGTGACGATTCGGCCATTTTTCCTCTAAAGTGGCGTTTATGAAACGGAAAAAGCAGACTTTAGCCCGGCTAAAGTATACTTTAGCCTAAAGTGCCGTCTATGAATCGCACCCTAAAGGAGAACATGGGTGAAATAAGGAAAAATTACAAGTGGTGCATTGTTCCTCTGTGCAATAACACCCCAGAAAAAATTTTCGTCTGCATTCCCACGGAGGAAATTAGAAGAAAAGCCTCGATGCATGCCGTCTGTCGGGATGAGCGTTACGGAAAAATAAGAGTATAATAAACGGAATGATAAACCCGCCCAGCTAGCACATTATAAGTCATTGAGATAAGGTGAAAGGAAGAAATAAGGAAGTCGCTTCTCAAGTAAGCTTGTTATGGGTTTCTTACGGCCAGGGCGACAAACATCCAGAGTAATGGCAAAATGGATGCCAAACTTTCAGCACTTCCGTAGATGCTGTTATTATCCCATCGTTACAGAGTGTTAATTAAGGCCTTTATGCATTAAAACAATGTTTTTATTATTGGCGCTTCTATATTATGAGGAGAAATAACATCATACCGCCATAATTTGAAAATCATTCACATTTATGAACTGATAGCTTAACGAAGGTCGTAAGAAAAACACAATTTCACAAGAATACCAACGTAGAATAATATAAAAATGCTGGATGGAACATCTAATATATGTATTGTAGTCGTCGGGTTATCAAACCATAATTTAAAATTCATAAATGTTAAAATGTATGGACCTTGAATAAATTCAGTTTTTCATGCACATGCCAAACAAGTTTTTTTTTACATAATTGGATATTTAGTTAGTAACTACGCCGTCATTCCTCAACATCTGTCGTGGTGTAGTAGTTAGCGAGTAGCACTTCAGTTCCGAGGGTCACACGTTCGGTTCCACCCTGACGTTATTTTTTTTTCTTTCCGCCGCATGGTTAGAGTACTTGTACTATGCTTTATATCTTCACTAGCCGGTTGCTTGCAGTTATTAATTTTTTTCTATTTACGGGAAAATCTGTTATCAGTTGTTCAGCCCTTCTAAAAACTCGCTAAATTTCCCCAATAGCCTTTAAATTCATGTCAAGATGAGCCGCGTAGCATGTGTAGTACGCTGTTCAGCCGCCTTTGGCGCTCCAACAGAAGTGACTTACATTGTCTGAGGATATTTGACGGCATTCCTTACCTAAACGCCCCTAACGTCTTACCCTTGCCTTATATAAGTCCCTTAGCTTACGATAAGCTGCTTATCAATTTTTTCCGTAAGAAAACCATAAGAAACGGTTAACTCACTTACTTTGTGCTATCTGGGCGTGTGCTATGTGAGCGAAGATAACTTTAATACAAATAATATATCCATATTTCATTGACTGAATAATTTGAAACTGAGATTTTTCGATAATTCGGCCGCCGTAGAATAAAAACTCAACTTCACAACAAAAATCGAGATAGGTGTTTCTCGATGGTTATAATGGACTCAAATTATTTATGGCACTTTTTAAATTTCAGTTACGGAAGGACATAGAAAATTCCATGGTGTTTAAAATCAAGGGAGGAAATATGAAAATATAGAGCAACGTTGATCCTCATGCATTCGAGTGCCAGCCAAGAAGACAGCGTTTTCTTCTACTGTCGACGTCAAAATGATGTGCCGCAGTACTTTGCAAATTTATATCCTGGCTTCACTGCATGCTATAATAATGAACTATATGTCATTTTAAAGGAAATTTTATCCTAAATTCTTATTTATTTTATTACAAAAAAATTGAAAAATGTAGACACGGCCAGTGCAATAAATGACTCCGCGCACCGAAAAATTAGCCGTTTTGTCAACTTCATGAACTTTGCAACTCAACCTAAGGAAAACTACTACGTCTACAGCATTCATCTTCCACATTAATTTACACTCATCAGTGCGGATTAATAAAATGGCTTTTGGGTATTTTTAGAACTTATATTTTGTTATAAATTAATGAAAATATATAAACATATCTTGTCCCATAGTTAACCCCCAAAGATAAAGGAAGTTTTAGATGGAAAAAGAATGGAATCCAGAGGTGGTCACAAAAAATGAATCGCAGCATTCTTTAATTTATTCTACGCCGGCTTGCTTTTCAGAAAAAGTTGAGTCACAACGAGGAATGTTCCGCGGCCCTTGATTTGGAAACTGTGGACCCAGACAGCACACATGCTACTGTATACATTAAATATACGTATACGTAGTGTATAACATGCGTATACAGTAGAAGATACACGTATACTGTATACGTATAAAAACCTTCTACCCACCATCTACCAAATGTATATAACGCAGCAAATGTCCTCCTACCACGCATATACAGTATACGTATACAGTATACAAGACATATATATATACAGTATACAAGACGTATATATGTATGAAAGCAGAAAATTACTGCAGAATTCCAGGTTTTCTAGGGAAATTTTACTAAATTCCAGGTCAATCTTACGAGATAAAAGCTATGTATACGAATTTTACAACACTACATTTACTTAATACTTTTAATTAATTCTATAATTATGTATTGTCCTAATTAAAATTCTTACATTTTTAAAAGAAATTATTCACTTATTTTATGAATGCAACACTTGGAATATCAACAAATTTGTCAAAATTGTAAAAGTTATCTAAACAGTGTTTGCACTCATAAAGTGCAATTTAAAATGCAATCGATGCATTTTGAAGCATGCATGTAAGTATATAAAATAGGCCTGAAAATTGGCCTTGCACTGACAAATTTCATGTGAAACGAGTTTGAAATAAAAGATTTTAAATGCAAAGCAGGAGCAAAAATTCATGGATATTTTTAGTGACAAAAAATCATGCATATTTCCAGATTCCTAATCACTAAACACCCTGAGTATATTTTTCCTCATTGAGCAAAATCCTGAATGCAGCTGTTGACATACACTGCCGTATTAAAACTGAAATTAAAGTAGCAAAACGAAAACTAAATCTCTGTTCTGGTGCCAGTGTGAATTTAGTGCAAGCGTGGAAGTACTAGTACATTCATTTTGTCATTTAGTGTGAGTGACATCTCCAGCATTTCAGAGTGTTTACGTACATTTGAGAACATCCTGTCTAAGCAGCAGAGAGCGTTCATAAACATAATGTAACATGCTAGTGTGTTTTGCATTGTTCTGTGGGAACACTTACCAGTTTGTTTGAGACTTCTTGCTGACAATAAAGTGAATAGAGAAAAAAATCTGTGAGATTCAGGTCTTACAGGGTCTACAGAGGAAATGGAAAACACATGTGTGCTGTTAAAACAAAATAATTATATTTAACTAAATATTACACATTTTTACTAATATACCACACAATCTCAGAAATACATAAGATATTGAATTCATTAGACACAATAAAGGGGCCAAGCCCGGATGGTAAACCACATTTTGTGCTTAATTATCGTCAAGAGGTTTTAGTGGATCCTCTCACAGTATTATTTAATCAGTCTATTCATCCAATGTAAAAAAACATCTTATCGTATGAGTAAATTCACTAAGCATAGTAAGTTAAAAGTCAATTTAAGAAGTAGTAAGAATTTAGATGTCAAATATAACTAGACAAATATTTTCTGAATATTTTGATGAGTGTTGATAAATAACAAATACCGTTAGAAATGCCTTTATTCAATGTAAACGAAAATAAAGACCAATAGGATCAATATCAATGTTTTTGCCTGATTATCCTTCCTTAAGGTCACAAGAATCCATGAAGAACAAGCTCACTTTTCCTCGTATTTCTTCATCATTGGCAATTTGGAAAAGTCTTCCTTTCTACACCTGTAAATAATATCACATAAACTTTATTAGAATCTATTAGTGATACATCTAATTTGTCTAGTTAAAGTAAGTCATTTTGTTAAAAAGTAATCTCTATTGATGTGATTTTCCCTTAAGCTATATAAATACCTACCAACTATCAACAAAGGATATTTCGAAAAAATTCCCCATCAGTTCTATATGTAAAAAACGATAAGTTATTCACCTTGAATAATCGAAGTACTAAATTGATTTGAGAATTTAATTCCTAATAATTTAAAACCTATTTGTCTAAACCTAAAGAGTGAAATACCCTCTGATCTCCAACAAATATGATTACATTTTAAAGGAAGCAACACTAATGGCACAACAGCCAATTAAAAAAATGTAAATAACTTTAAATGACTTAATAAATAGTAAAGTCGAGAAATGTTTGTTCACATTCCTCCCACACTACGGTGATTAAATGCGTCAAGCACATAAATAAATTAAAGTTTACGCAAATGCAAAGTTTTTCAATCAATAGAAGATGGATCCCTCAGTCTCAGAAAGTGTGAGAAGGTTGAAAATATTAAGAATTTGCGTCATTTAAGAAAGAAAAATGTGGCAATGGCAACACTTCTACTTACCCAGATTGTGATGAAGGAAGCAAAAGTAGCACTTGAGCGGTTGATAAACTTTCATTGGACAAGTTTCGCAAACAGCAAACACAACACTACAAAAGTTAAGTTATAACGGTAATTGATTGCCTAGGTGCAGGTGAAACAAGTAAATGAAGAACTTAAGAGGCTGATAAACTTCGGCAGGATCAATTTCGCAAACGACGAACACAACACAGTGAACGCAACATTATTCGCGTGGTCTTTGATTGTGAAAGCGGTTATGGACGCATTTACGTTTGCATATGTTATCTGTGGAAATCGACAACTGGTGGAATCGACTATCGACGGAATCCACTATCGATAGGTCGAAATCACGGGCGGGAGTCCAAATCTTGGCATTCAAAAAAATTAAGTTTCGCGTTATGACTCGAGGAATAAATTCCACTGAAAAATATCTTTTTTGTTTCATCGCCTCAGTAGATAAAAAAGCACGATTGAAATCACATTTCGAAGAGCATTTTTCTTTATGAAAAGAGGGACTTTTCATGGATTTTTTACATCTTAAGGCAGTTCATTGATTTTTTAAATTAATCTGGATTTCTTAATAACCCAGGCGGACGGCGTTCTTGGGTGTTCCGAACAGAAATGATAAAACACTCTCCAGTACCGTTATCAGCCTCCTTCATTTTTGCCAGGGCTGCCTGAAGCCAACCGTGGAAAATAAATTCACTGATGAATCAGTTTAAAGATATTAAATGAGACGACGTCTTTATCCAATGAAACCAGAAGGAGAATAAGAAGAGAATAGCGGCTCGAGCCAATACCTTTACAAAGAATGAAGATACATGTACAAACGTAATTATTTGCTTTGCCAACCTCGCTGCCGTGAATGACACCTGCCCTTTGCGAACAGGTCCCACTCCATGTTTTCAGGGAAGAGTTAGCTGGTAAGGTTTTCCAACTAAATTCCAACAGTGTTTTTCACGTGACACCATCACGTGGACTACCATTCGTCTGGCTCCTACCCTTCCACATAGTTGGCGTGAGTGGCCCTTCCTGAGGTAATTTTGATTTATTCCTGTCAGTGTAGCTCTTGGGGTCATAGGAGCACGCAATTAGTAACGGAAAGGTTTTAGCCCATTGGAAAGGACGCTGTGTATACTGAAGTCTACATATGGAAATAGTATACGGACAGAGTAACCTTTAAAGGACACTAATTTTTTACTAATGGCTACACAGTAGCGGATACAGAAAAAAACTCTAGAGGGGGGCGTAAAAGATATCTTGACCAACCTTTACTTTTATCCTAAAAAAATAATCAAGTCACATGCAAAGTTTAAGAAAGTGTTATTTGAACTGATTATACGCACATGAAATACAAAGCCATCTTATGACATAAAAAAGTTAAAATTGTAGTCCTGCAATGTTTGGTTATGCGGGCGGCCAGGAAAGGGTTGGGGGGCGCGCCTCCCATATGCATCCGCCACTGAGATTACATATGGAAACAGTATATGAAAGGTATACGTATACCTCTCAGATACTGTTTCCATATGTAGCACATACGTATACAGTATATTAAAGGTATACAGATACCTTTCGTATACTGTATACGTATACGCTTCAGGATACTGTTTATGTATACCTAGAATCTAAAACATGTATACAGATTCTCAAGGAAACAGTATACACCTGGTATACTTACGGTATACGTATACCGTTACCAGTGTGCTGTCTGGGGAGATAGAGGAAGACGTGTGGATCAGCAATTTCCATTTAGTTGGTTGTCAGGATAACCAAGGATCCATTTAAAGGTTGTTAGGCCATCGTATAAAGATAGGACTGATGTGCATCACAGGGGAAATGGGATGTTTGAGGGAAAGTCAAACCTAAAGTTGCCCAAAGAATGTGCAGTTCTATGTCGTTCTTTCCCAGTTAAAACCAAATAGAAATTGGATTGGGATGATATTTTCACCACGGGTTCCAGTGATAGTGAGAGTGCAGGTAATCATGGTCATCGTCGAAGGTCATCCCTCTAGGATTTCCGATACGTCGAATTTTTAAGTGACAACCGATCGCAATGACGATGAGCTCGCCTTTAGAGTAGGTTTCAGATATATCGTGAGAAAAGCTCCCAAAATGTATCAAAGACTCTGTTTGGAAAATGTTCCAATTTTAATGTTACTTTAGGAAGGCCCTCTAATTACAAAAGTAACTTATTAACACCTGAGGACGTTGTATTTATTATATTAATTGAAATGCGATTGACCGATTCTTTCTGCAGAATAGGAAGTAGTTTCTGGGTTTTGAGTTACAAGATGGTAGATTGTGTTGGAAGTTCGTCTATATTATCGCTACTAAATTGAAACATCAATAGTCTGGCTTCCTCAGAGCTTCCTGTCGCCCTCCAGGCAAGGTATTTTTAAGTTGAAAGTATCATCGACAGCTTCGAGGTGGAAATAAGTTCACCATAAGACTCTACCGGACTGCCAAAAGAATACACACATCACATGAGTATACGCTTTCGCCAATATCATACGCAAGTCTCACTTTGTTATGAACTATAAAACATTTCAGATGCACATCAGCTACCTTTCCATTTCTCGGCATCGACTTTCCGCGCCGACGAAGTCTACAGTTTCACTAAAGTACCCTGTTATTATGATGGAATCAGTAACAAGGAAGCTTGCTAGGATCAGCCTAAGGATAACCATATTCCTTCATCTTTACGCAAGCTATCGCTTTCAATGGAGGAGAAATAGATCAAATAATAGCCCTGAAGTCACAATGAACAACTGCGATACGTCTGCACTTCAATAAATGAATCATAACCACGCCGTCGCATGTATTCATGTATGCAACCTCTACTATGGCCGTGCCGCCGTCCGCCGTGCCTCCTCGTACTGAACTATGACGTCACTTTTCTGCCAGCCAATCATCGGGCGTTTTCGCTTCTCACTTGCATTTGAAAATTCTCGTGAACTTTGATGCATTAAATATCGCAAACCACGTCATAAAATAATAAAAAAAACTTTCACCGAGGTATGCAAACATATATTTTTATATAATTTTGGGGCTATTGATTATATCTGAAATATATGCAAGTTCCCTATTGGTTGATAATATCATAATTTCATCAAAATTTGGGATAGATTATTATTTAACTGTAGAGAGTCCACAGCTGTGGGTATTTGAGCGAATTGGGTAGGCTGTGAATTCTATCTGGTGAGAGAATGCAAAACAATCTCGAGGCTGGGGGCCCAGATAGACTAAAATTATTCAATAAATTCTTTACAGATTGCTTACATCCTTCATCTACTCTCTCTAATAAAATTGATCACTTCGCCACAACAATTCATGACCATTGTCTATCTAACATTAACGCAGATCCCAGAGAAGTATTTGAGTATCTCTGCAAAATCCCTCTCCATCGTGCCCCTGGTCCCGATGGTTTGAGCCCCAAACTAATTAGACACTGTGCCTCCTCCCTCCCTCTCACTTCCATTGAGCCTCCTACTGAACCGTTGGCACCTTTCCCTCTGCACCTTCCCCTCCCAAACAAACAACATTCCCATGCATAAAAATGGCCCTAAAGATGGCCTCAAACTACCGCCCAATATTGTTACTTCCAATACTATCTTCAGTTTGTGAAAGTATTATTCTGAACAGGGTCTACCACTTCACTTCTCCTTTTTTATCAAATAATTAGCATGGTTTCCTTCCAGGACTCTCCTGCCTGACCAACTTGGCTCTTTTGCAGGATCATGCAGTCGTTTCCACCTCCTATAAAGCTCAACTTGACGCAATATTCTTAGATTTCTCGAAAGCCTTCGACTCTTCTCCTTCACAAACTCTCTCATCACTTAAACCTGCATGGAGATTTTCTAATCCTAGTAGACTCTTTCCTCTAGACAACAATAGATTCCAGCGTGTACTACTTCCTGGCTGCTCATCCCAATGGTTACCCACAACATCTGGAGTACCTCAGGGAAGTGTTCTCGGACCATATTTATTTAATCTTTTCATTGACGATCTGGCCTCCCTCGTACATACCTCTCAAGCCCATACCCTTTTTTACGCAGATGACTGCAAAATTTTTAAGCAAATTAACAATGTCACAGACTGCCATAATCTACAGGATGTATTGAACAAGGTTTCAGAGTGGTGCAACACATGGAAACTCCGCTTAATTGCTAATAAATGCAACATAATATCCATTTTGCTAAAAAAGTCCCCTTATGATTTCAGGTGTAGTTTAAACTCCCTCAGACGAGTCTCCACCATCAAAGACTTAGGTGTTTTAATGGATCAAAAATTAAATTACTGTGAGCATATTACAAAAATTAAAAAACAAAGCTATGTCTCTCCTTGGCCTCCTCTACCACTTCTCAGAAATTACATACCCAATAGCATTACGTACATATTTTTCAACTATTGTCATTCCCATTGTAATGTATTGCTCCCCCATTTGGACAATCTCAGCCCCATCCAATATTCTGGCTCTTGAAAGTTTGACAAATTTGTTCACTAATATATAGTTGAGGGCAGAGCCCCTCATCTTCGTAATATGTCTGCAAACACTGTTTTGCAGACTCTCTCTATATCTAATAATCCAAATGTAATCCTTAAATCTGATTTAAAACTAATACATAGCATTCTAAAATGTGCCATAGACTGTCCCGATCTCGTCTCCAATCTAAATTTTAAAGTTCCATGCAGGCCCACCCGAACGCATTCGCTGCTCCATATATTCGCCCATTCCCAGATTGTCACTAACCAAACATTCCATCCTCTCTTCCCTCATAAATTCCCTTCCAGATCACATTGGCCCGTTCTATTTTCCAAACCACTCCTTTACAAACTGCACTCTTTCCTACCTTAATAGAAACACACAAGGTCAATAAGTTTACTCAATGTATTGTTATTTATTTAAATTTATTATGTATAATTGTGTATATGCTTTTTATGTTTGTTATACTGTGCCACTATAAAATGGAAAACTATGCTGTATGTGGAAAATTTTATAAATAAATAAAATCAAATTTAAGTAATATTGTATACTTGAGGTTATTAAAAATCTTGCTCCTTTATACTGTGGCTGCACTTTATTTAGTGGACACAATTAATTTTATTAAATTCAGTATCATTATAACCGGTCAATAATCCTTACATTGGTTTGAAGCATCTCTCCATTCAATTCTCATAGCAGCCAATCTTTTCACACCAACCCATTTCTTATCTTTCACATCCATCATACATGTCCCATATATTTCATTCGCATGTACTTGCCTCTCGACAATTATCTTAATCAGGCCATAATGTCTCAAGATAAGGTCTATGTTCGGGTAGGACAAAGCGAAATTTTTGCTGCCGACACCCTGGAAAATTTGGAAATCACTTGGTTTTTTACATAATTTAATTATTTCGATCGTTTAATGCAATCATGCCTGAGAGTGAGGTAACCACGAGACAATTGCAAATCGAGTCAATCGAATTCTGCGATTCAGAGACTATACCCTTTAGGTCTCATATGTAGTCGCGCACGTGAATTGAGAATATAACAGGGGCAAGTCAGCATACATTTCAAATATGGGGTATTTACGGACAGGTGAAAATAGTTTCATGGCTCAATAATCTATGAGTACAGCAATAATTGCTATCGCACAGGCGTGCATAACATATATTCTATAATGGCAAATGAGTTCCAGGAGAATTATTTTGTCTGTTTTTGACAAGTTGACGTTGCCCATGAGTGATGTGGATGGGAAAGCCAGTTTCTCTGTGCTGTTTCGAAAATACATATAGACTTCCAGCCATTGATGTTCTGAAATTTTCTTGGTGGTTTTCTAATGGCCAGCTTATCGTGATGTGTTTAAATCATTGGTAAATTAATGGAATGATACCTCCGCAAATAAAAAGTTTTACGATCTAATATCTCCTCTCCAAGGCGAAGCATTGGCGATGATTGCTTCTATTCCTTTCGGCAAATTGCATTATACATCCTCCTGGGGAGAATTAAACAATTTTTTTCCTAATTCTCTCATTCCTTGGTTTTCATTTTTGGATAAGATGTTTTCGTTTTCAGAAATTTTTTATGCATAAGCAGAGTTAAGACAATTTTTGTCAATATTTGCGGAAATCTTTGGAGCTTGAAAATTCCGGATTTGGGAGAATTTATTTTATTCCGCTTGGCTGCTTGCGTTTTGAATTCAGAGACATTGTGCCATTTTGAGGGAATGCTGAGTGGAAATATGTATCATTCGGTAACGGATGTAACTAATTTATGAAATGAACAATTTATAATTCTGTAAATATCTAGGGGAGCGATCCACAGATCTACCCCCTCTATTTCTTGAGGTAATTCTAAATTTACTGTTCTTTCAATTTTCACGAACCCAGTACTCGTTTTCGAAGTCGGTTGTAACATTCGAGGTCATAATTACACTTCCAGCAGTTACCCACTCACAGTATATTATCAAAAAATTCTCATTTACGTCTCGCCAATTTCAATTTTATAACAAAATAATAAAAAAACTTCACCGAGGTATGCAAAAATATACTTTTATATAATTTTAGGGCTCTTGATTATATCTGAAATATATGCGCAAGTTACCTTTTTTGATAGGCCACCCCCGTGGAAATATTATTGGGCTGGATCTATTTCCTAGGATTTTCCTTGGTAGGTGGAAATCATTTTCTAATGTGATCGTAGTCGATACCTAGGGGGTGGCACGGGGGCGCATACCCCCCCCCCCCAAAACCTCTATATATGTGCAATATTTCAGTGGCGTAATGATGGGGGGGAATGAGGGGTTGTATACCCCTCCCCAAAGCCTCTTGAGTAATAAAAAAATATTAAAATATCTTTTCTGGATTTTATATATACATAATAACTTCATCTTCTTAAAGTTGAATTTTATATGCCAAAATGATGAAACATGCATTTTCAGAAATGTTATTTTTCAAAATGTTTCCTGACCTCCCTGTTTCTTGGGGGGCTAGCCCCCAATAACCCCTCTCGTCCCCCCAAAAGCTGGATCATCCCCCCCAGGGCCCTCTCATCCCCGAAAGCATATTCCTAGTTACGCCAATGCAATATTTTTAATACGGTCCCATTCTCATTGCGTTCGTTTTGTATTACGAGGTATCCTTGTCCTTGTATCCCCCCCAGAAAGATATCCTGGGTCTGCCCATGAAAGCGATAGCTATGAAATCTGTTTTCGTTTGGATTACAATGAGAAGCTGTCCAGTCATCGCTTGTTAGCCTCCTCCTCATGTTATTTGGTTGGCTGTTTGTAAGTGGGAGATGCTTATCCTCTATCAGTTAATTGGTTTTGGTAGGTGTAAGAAGTGAAGGTCGATATGCAACTGTCACCTGAAGACTTACATTGCAAAGTGGGGTTTCCAAATACACATCGTCGTATGCCTGACAGTAGATGTGAAGCTATGTAGCAGTTTAAGGAATATCCTTTAACTCTCGGAGATTCTCGTGGACATGCTTTAACGCGGTGGATGAATACGGAGTGCCGATGATCTATTTAATTGGGAGTATCTTCATGAAAGAATACGAATCGAATTACGTCCAGGTCTATGAGTCCCAGATCGTATTACCTGTCTATCATGTCGTGTTCAAGGCTGCTTCAAGCTGGTTCAATGCTTTTTCTCTTGTGTTTTTAATTAGATTGCTGGAATGTCATCAGTTGCGGATGGCTTATTTATCCAAAGGTCTCTTCATCATCGATTTCTGATGAATAGGGGCTATAATGTCATCTTCATTTACTTCCCTCTCGTTTTCATTAGCATTCTTTCCTAGGCTGTTCTTCCCTTTGTTATCAATCGTTAGTTCTCCATTTTTTCCCTAAGGGTATCCTCTCCTCAGGGTGGTTTCTCACTTTCCCATTGGTGGCCTCTACTTTTCCATGCACAAGATTGTTGTGATCACAGATATTTTTCATCCACGCTCCTGTAGCTTTTCCTCGCTTTATGGCATATCTTGTTTCCTATTCTCTTGATTCTGCCCTTCCTCAGTTTTCACATTGTTTACTTTTTTCTTTCTTCAATGAGATCCAATACTTCCTGCATGACCAATGGTTTTTCCATAACGTCTTTTCGTCTGCAAGAACTTAATTGGCTTCTGCCTGTAGACTTTCCCACCTCTCTCCTCCTGAATTATTGGTCATATGTTTTAATCTTTTTCTACTGCTTCTTTAAAAGTCAGTTGATGCTAAACCTCCTTCAATTTTTCAACCAGCCATGTTTTTTCACGGCTTTCTTCATTTTTTTATTTTAGGGGATATTTCGTCATAACATTAGTTATAATCACAGTCGATATCTGCCCCTGGGTAGCTGTTGAACTCCTTCACCTGGTTCATGAATCTAACTTTCAATATGATGTAGTCAATTTGGGATCTCATAAGGTCTCCTGGTATCTTCCATGTATATCCTATTCGCAAGGGGGTTTTGAGTAGTGTTGGCCAACACTGACCTTGGATCAGTGAAAATTCAAGCAGCTTCCTCCTCTTTCATTTCGGTTTCCTAATCCATATTTCCCTTCTATCATCCTGCCTCGACCTTTGTTGACGGCAGCAATCCATTCACTACATATGGTAAGGTTTTTTCCCATCTTACCTGTTTGATAGACGTCTTCGACTTCTTCATCCTCATAATCTGATGAAGGCATGTAAACCTGCACCACTACAGGAGCTATGGGTTTTGTTTTAATCATGACCATTACTATCTTTTCCTTAAACTGCAGGTAGTTTTCTTTTAACATGCATCCCACTGCTCTTCCTATGCATTATCCCTACTCCAGTATTTACCATTTAGCGATACTGTGTGTATTGTTCTGTGGCTTACACTCCAAAAGTCTTCCTCCTCAAGCCACTTCATTACGCTGATGCCTAATACGTTGAGGTTCATTCTTCGTACCTCTAAGTTTTCTAGTCTACCACAGGCACGATGGGAATTAACATTCCACTTTCCTGTCCTTAGCATTTTACCACATTTGACCAGTGTGCCACGAAATCTGAATTTGGGACTAGTTAACCTACGGAATATTTTACAATAGAGAAATCCATTTTGTCTTGATATAAAATTAGTGGAGTAGTTGCAACTCCTCGGGATGATATTGTGGTGGTTTACTCTTGCCTTCCACATCGCAGACCTAACATAGGGCCGAGAGGTGGTCCAGCGACAGCAGGAATATGTTCTCAACTTGCTAATATGTTGAACTTTATCCACTACCTTCTTCATGGCTTTGAGCCTGCTTACAGCTTTAGACATGGTGGTATTTATAATAGAAACACAAGACTAGATACAATTTTGTCACACCGGTTTAAGGTTACTGAAGCAATTTTCAGCCGCTAATACAGAATGATTTCACGGCAATATAATGTCGGGAAGAAAGTTACTCATAGTTAAAAAAAATTAAACTGGATGATAATTCAGCTTCCCTATAAATGTACAAAATTAAATTGAATGAACATTCATACAGAACGAAAACAAGAATACCTGTAAGAAACAGTTGAACAATGACGACCGTTTATGCGGTGTTGCAATTGTTGACTGTACAATGTTTTCGTTTCTTCGGGCTCGGGGTGAGGATGAATTTGCTGAAATATTTTATTCGAGATGATGATAATTTATTGTTTTTAGGGCACTATTTATGACCAAAAGTATCCGAAATCATACGTGAGAGCCATAAATCGAATATTTAGTGCCTTAAGTCTTTAATTGCGTGTTACGAGATTCAAATGAAGACTGTCGAAACATGTTTCCTTGTGATCAAACCTAACTTCATGCCTTGATTTTTAGATTGATGATAGTAATATATTTTTGTATACAAAGTATTATATTTTTGCAATAATGTTATCTCGAAAGAACAAAGATTTAAGGACTATCAAGGAGGGAGTTGTTGGGAAATACGTCAAGAAAGATACTCCTCCCGAAATGCCAAGTGAGTTGTTACCTCTTTGATTATGCATTAAATACCAAGTTACACTAGGATCTTATCAGAATTTAATTTACAGTAATTAATGTTTGGCCTACACAACCCCAGCGAAAGAGTCATAGGCGTGGCCAAAACCAACATTCCTCAATGGTAAGTCATTGGTACACCCAGCTTGAAAAATAATTAAACAAATGTATCTGACTGTCTATATCACTTAGTGCGTCGCTTGCCATACTCGGTTCAGTACGCTCTGTCACCCGACCAATCATAATGTATCTTCAAACTCGGTAGAAATGCAATTTTAATGAATTACTTGTGTTGTTTTGGTCCGAAAAATGAAATGTGCCGTGTATTTTCAATACTTTAGATTTTCCAATGACTGCTGAGGTGATTGCGCATTTGACTTTCAGGTTGTGCCGCAACAAACAAGTATTGTACAGAAATTTGGAAATAACAGGGGGACACCTAGCACATTGGGTGGCCATGAGGGAAAATACACCCCCAGCAGCTCTGTTCCAGACCTAGCCCAGAGGTATCAATTTTTATTGTGGCGGTGTTCATTTTTTACCTTTAGCCGTAAACGATTATCTTGAGTTCAACTTTGGCTCTCTTTCAGTGACTTATTGTCCGATGAGTTTCCAAATATTTTTGATTTGCAAGAAAACTATTTTTTATGTATTAATGGAAACAATCGATAAATGCCCTATGTTTATGTAGAATTTATGAATTATTCAGAGTAAATTATGCTTTGAAAAGAGGTGAGATATGAAATCATTTTTCTGACAGTGCTAGACAAAGTTATGAATTCTTGTATGATTATAAATATCTAGGTTTCAAGTGTTCCTTTTTTTTTAAGTACAGCAGGATACTAAATTCTTATTATATTTATTTAATAATAAGTTGTTTAATGTGAATTTGCTATTGTTTTTTTTAATATTGTACTACCTTGCTGGACTCATGTCTACAAGATCTACTTGTATCTTTAGATGATACTGGGTTTTTTGCCCTTCCATAATGTTTCACATGTCTGACGTTGAATCATTAATCAACTATATATGTGCCACAATTCTCTGTGCAAATACTCATTTTCCATGCAAATATTCATTTGTATTTGCTGGTGCGGGGACCATAAGAGGGGTTAGTGTGAAGAGGAACTTGTAGGTTTGTTGGGCAATTGCGGCATCAGAGAATGTGGAAGAGCTGTTATCAACATTAACTTTTATTGAATGGCACCAGGGGTATAATGGCTCAATGCCTCATCCAACCGAAGCCCTTTCTTTCAAATGCCCTCCACACAATACTTCAGCGGGATCGGGCTTCCTCAAACAATCTTGGGTATTTCCAGGATACAGCTGTTGGTCCATGGGGTACTTGGGAAGCTGGCACTCTTCCCGTCATATCAACCTGGTTAGAATATTTACTTGGGCTCACTATCACTCATCTGAAGTTTGTTCATACTGTTTTGGGTTGACCAATTCCCATGGAACTCTTTTGATCATCATCAGTCTGCCAATTATCCTGAAATGGGTTGGATTCAGTTTTTCACCCAATTCTCTTGTCGGCCAGTATTTTCACCCCTACGTTATTGTTCTTTCACTTGTCTTTTTTAACCTGCTATATGTATTTTAATCAAAGTATACATCTGCCATTTTTCCACTCTCGAATGTGTGTCTTCATCATGATGTCTGTCTCCATCAAGGCTGTCATGCATCCCTATGTGGCTGATTAAAATATCTCAACTTTTTAGAAGACCTCTTGGTGCCAAACTTTCCCATAGCTGTATTAGGGTCAAATATTAAGAAACCCCTGCTAATTAAATTATTTAAGGCCTAAGAGTGAATTTTAAAGTGTTGTTCACACTGCATGTATGCTCAGTTGATGGAAATTTGAGTTGAAATCACAAAAATGTATTAATTTTTTTGTATTGACTTGTATTTGTTCATCAAAATTTTCACCTGGTAAAGTGGCGTTAAGGACCGCTAGCATTGGTGGGGAAAGTATCACCGTTAAGATTTCTGCAAAGCTGATGTGGCTATGAATCAGACTTTCCCTTAGGGCTGGTCTCCAGTAGTCAAAGAGGCAAACATGCTTGCTGATTTCAGCCCTTCTGATGCTGACCTCTTCTCCAGCCCCTCTCCTCTTTTCTAAAGCACTCTTCGAATCAGGGATGCCGACTTACACAAAATATTTGGGAGGCCCAAACCGAGTATCTTGCCCCGGGAATTTCTATTAGTATGAGTAGGAGTTTTTTAAGCATTTAAGAAGAGTCATATGATGAACATTTTAACTCTGATAACTTGAATCTCGATATCAGGACACTCTGGGGAAAATCGACAAGCCTGACACATTTTTTCCTCATGCCCATAACGAATTTTCGAGGGGGCTTGGGCCCCCTCAGGCCCCATGAGTCGGCGCTACTGCATCGGATGTCTACACTAGGGATAAACAAATGTCAAAATAAAACACAAGTAATGATTCTAATATTTGATGCATATGGTGCTGACAGCCCTAAACTAATGAAATATAAAAAATAATTAGCATAAAAGCAGAACTTTCTTTAGCAATTCTTGGTGGTAATACTTTCTATTTCAAATATCTACTCCTGGATATGCATTTATAAGAATCCTTTTTTCATTTAATGGTCTTACATATGTCAATGCATGGAGAAGTAATTGAAAAAATATTATTCTTATTGGAGCTGCCATTTTCTGAGTTTCTTAAAATGCACCATTTTTATTTAAAGCTCGAAAAAAATTGGTAATACTATGATGAGTTTCTGATGGCACTGAGAAATTTTAGAAGAAAATTTTCTTTCATTTTCTGATTATTTTGCAACAACTGTTTATATTATAACTGAATTGCAGCTGCTCAGACTCCATCTCCACTTTTTGCAGTGGCAGTAGATCTGCCCCTACTATATTGTAATATGCCACTCTATAATGTGTTTCATGTAGAATAATGTATCCCAGGAGTTAGAAATTCCCTGTTTTGAAGAAGAAGAAAGGGAAACTTCTTTGGGTTCTTTTTCATCTGAATGACTAAACATTCTAAAGAATATCACTGTTCGTTGTTGGGAATAGAATTTTATATTGGGAAACTGGATATTTCATAAACTCTCTAGAAAATGCCTTTTCCGTCATTCCTCTCTCTGCTGGGGAAAATAGGAAAAAAAAACTTTGAATTTCCATGCATTATGATCTCATTGATCTCTGTTATATTGTCATCACTATTGTATTACGAATGAATATATAATATATTTACTGTGTTACAAACACTATTTTGTTCATAGGTTTGCGAGCATGTCTGTGGGTCCTGGAAATGAACCATTTGGTGGGCCGAAATCGATCCACAATGGATACGGTAATGGGATGGTTACAGCCATGAGCCACACTTACATTAATCAGTGCAGTGGTTCAGAGTATACCACTGAACAATTACAGGTATGATTGAACATTACTGCTCCATTTATTCATTGAAATGAATGAAAATAATCATTGGTTTATAGATCTTAAACTAGCAATCATGTGGAATGGATGTTGTCGTTATTCTTATTAAGGTTAATGTACAAAAAAGAAAATTTTATTGAGTCGAAATTCCAGCTACGTAATGAAACTGCTAAGATATTAAATTTGAATACTCATGGCTTGCATATGGATATTCATGCTCACTATAGGTGGCCAGGTTCTGAGGCTCACGAAATCTAAAAAATAGATTTTCCAGATTACATGCATTTGATTTTCTTTTGAACCATAATTCTGGCTTCTATTAATTAACTTATGTGGCAGTATGTGTTTTACGTGTGGTTTTTCAATGTTGTGTCCAGTCAAAGAGAAAATAATACCAACTGAAGGTGTCTGTACTACATAGTAAGCCTAGCATGTAGTAGAGTAACTGGCAGCTCCCAACCTAATCCTTGGAAGAGCTGTATAATGCTCTATATTCACTAATAGTTTCTGGCAAATTGGGCAGCTTTCCTCTGCATATTATTTTAGTTTATGGATCTTTTTTTTCCTTGACTTCAGGTTAAGAATGTGTGAAAGACTCTCACAATGTGTCTTGAACTTAGTTTTAAGCTTTATTTTTATTTAAATATAAGCGTGATATCTGCCTTAGGCTAATTTTTTTAATGCCTTCTTCAACCTTGGCAGATTGGATATATGCCATTGAGCGGGCAAGTTTCTGATTATGCCGACCAACTTGATCAATACATGATTCAAAGGGAGGTGGCAGCGGCGTATCATCTCCCTGAGGATTATTTATCCTACCCACAGGTAAGGATTGTCCAACACTGGAAATTATTTTTTAATTAATTATAAGTGACAAAACCCAGACTCTTTAAATTGCCCTTGCGTTGAACCTGCCGCAGCATGTCTTGAGGCAACTGGTGCATGGGTGTGTCGACACATTTGAAAGTCACCTCGAAAGCAAAGCATGGAAGATACAGCTGTTTCGTTCTCCTCTATTTTACATCGACACAGAGAACTAGGATCTCATGCTAAGTGCTCTGTATGGATGATGTATTGCTATTTTTTTTAAAGCAGTCATAAATTATTAGGATTTCAAGGAGCAAGGTTACAAGGTATGCCAAGAAAGGACAGTGCTATACCTCGGATCACTCAGCAAATATTCATGAACTTTCTAGTGTTCATGGTCCAAAAGCATTTCACAAAATGCACTATTTTGAAAGAGTTTTGAATAAAATGTAAAACATTCTGGATTTACTTTGAGATGTACCAACAGAGTGCAGATGTGTGCTTCTGTCATTGATGCAATAAAAAATAATTTTATAAGTGTGGGCTCCTAAGAGAAAAAAATAGCAAAAAATGAAATTTCTGATGAAACAGGAGGGTTGGAAAACTATTTTCAACCTATTATTTCTACCAATGATTAAATTTTTCCTTGCTTTGAAAAATTACTTGCCTGAGATATTTTACCTTGTCTACTGGGATTGACACGTTTGTTTTCTGGGTATGCACCAAATTTTCATTTGTCTGACCATGACTCTTTCCCATGTTAACCTGCCAGTATCTTCAGGTCAGGAATTAAAGATGGCTCAAAATGCTGGCCGGGTTGCCTGCCAAACTGTCATCATCCAATAACAAACGGTGTGGTGGAAATCTGGGAAACATGATTGCATATACCATTTACCGTAGAGTCTAGAATTTTACTGGCATTGTCTTCAGATACAGAAAGAATCTTCATTCTGTAAAGTTTATAGACAACCAAGCACAGCTGTATTGAGTAAATAAGTTTAGTGTCTACTTGGTGTGCTGATGTCTGTAGATTGGTGGGTAATCTCTTCTTTAGCAGATGCCAGTGTCATCATATGGGCAACCCATGGTGACCACATACACATTTGACAGCCAGCAGGTTCATCATCCCAACACACATCTTGCACAACACCAGAACCTGCATTTCCCTGGGCAAACTATGGCAAGCCATCAGCAGCAGGCTCCAACAACGCAAGGTCTCTGTCTTAGAATTTGATTTGGTAATTTGTTGCATGATGCCTTGGAAGTAATGATTGCAATTCAAGACATGTCATTCAGTATTCTAAGCCTTTTCATGCTGGACAAATGATGCAATACGTTTACTAGTCGAACTGAGATTGGCCTGATTTCAGATTGGTCATGAAGTTCATATGCAAGGCAAATCAGATTGCCAAGTTTGCCAACACGGGCTCAATATATTTTTATTCAGCTATCAATAACAGCAGGTATTTTCCAAACTATAAAGCTTATTTATTTCTTATATTTTAGTGTCCAAATACAATTGTTGTGAGCTGAGAGAAAAATTTTGGTGTTGCATGATTTCTCATGCATTTAAATTATGCACTCTGGGCAAGGTTCTTTCAAAGGTGGTCAATGCAATGGTGCACTACTTCTCCACATGGGGAGGGGGTATCATTACATTGTATGTAGTTGAGTGCTAGAGGCATGGATATAACAATGAAAGATTTCTCAGTCAGCCATTAGATGTGTTGTCACCCTATATGAATTTAAGTGGGTTTACAAAAGTCGCTATTGACTGATGAGTGGTCCCAGTTTCACGGGAAAAAAGCCATAATTAAGGCCTCTGGGAAGGCTACTTTGGTTTCCCACCTGGTAATTGTTGATATTGGCTGTGACGTTGTGGGAACTGATTTTGTGAGGGGGACAGGGGGAACAGTAGCAAAGGAGTTGAAGGAACTTCAAGAGGCTCTTCCAACACCTCAGACTCCTCCAGCATAAAAAATCTGCAGTGGCAGACCATGCCATTAACCATGGCTACTCCATCCATTGGGCCTAGGAAAAAATCCTGTGCCATGAGACAAAATTATGGGAGGGATTAACAATGGGATCCATTGAGATCTGGGTTGAAGGTAATAACTTCAATTGCGGCATAGGATATGCACTCAGCAACGCCTGGTAGCTGACTTTGAAGAGGATGTGATTGGCCTGCAAAGGAAAGACCCTGGCCAATCAGAGGAGACCTCAGGAGGTGGATCAAGACCAAATTAACTGCGCAGACCTGGCATCATCCCTAAAGATGAGATCCGACTCAGATCCAAAATGTCAGCAGCAATGTCAACAAATAATTACCCAGTGGAAAATCAGAGTAGCCTTCCAAGACGCTGTACACTGGGAAAACACCAGAGAATACTTATAACTAGGTCTTTTTAGTGAAGTTTAATTAATTTAATTGAAGTAATCATGATAACATACAATATGAAATTCATAACTTTTAAATTCTGTTCTTGGTGAGTGCAGTAATCTGTTGCAAATATTGAGGATAAAGGATATCTTTGTGCTCATTGCTACGCTACGGACATTTTTGGAAACAGATTAAAATGCATGCTAATTAGCAAAATGATTCAAGCTTCTACAGGACTGATTGGGGCCGCCTCTAGTATAGTCAACTTTAACTTATTACTCAAGATGCCTCAAAAAACCAACACATGAAATACATGAGCACCACCATGCTAGGTGGCAGGGCTATTTGCCAGGGCATCATAGGCTGACTTTTCTTGGGGCTATTTTACATCCATGGGCATCATTATAGTTGATATGGCTCAGTGATCAAAAATCCTACTGATTATTATCTTTTGTAGAGCCAATTACTTCATGAATGTATTGAATTGTGTTCTTCTTTCCTTTTTTCATGCTTATAAACAGGTGTCATGAGATGAAGGGAAATGAGCTCTATGGCCGCGATAGAATTACAGTTAAAACGGCCATTAGAGACTGTTTCTTTAACTGTTAAGGTGACATGAGAAATTTGGCAAGTTCCTTTGTTGAAGTGAAACAGGAAAATTACTTGAGCGAATAGAGACTAATCTTGAAAACCAGACGTGTTATAGCAAAAACCATATTTAGTTAATTTGTGTCAAGGGAGGGATACGTAGGTATATATTCATTTTGGATAACGATGCGTATATGTTGCTTGCAGGTGGTGGCGGAGGGCGAGGGAGTCAGGGTGCGGGGGACGGGAAGGGGGACGGGGGAGAGGATGAGGATGAGCTGCCCCTGCCGCCTGGCTGGTCCGTCGACTACACGCTCCGGGGACGCAAGTACTATATAGACCACAACACAAAGACGACGCATTGGAGCCATCCGCTGGAGAAGGAGGGCCTTCCTACTGGCTGGGAGAGAATTGAGTCACCAGAATATGGAATTTACTACGTGAAGTGAGTAATTCTTCTCAGCTCTCGATTTGATAGTGTTTCTACGCTTAGGTTAATGAGATCAGTTAGCTAAGGAAATGAAAATTAACTTAATACATTCCACTCTTCATCATTCCTGACCTGTATTTCACTTTCTTCTTTATTTACTGGGGTCATGTGTTTTTACCTTTAAATATTCTGAAATAATACTTTATAAACCGATTAAATTGTACTGACTGTTATATAAACCATCTTATGATGTGACACTGATCGTTTAGGTGAAGGGTCCATTGACCCAGCTTGCCCAGTTATGGTAGAAAACATTTAATTTTACCATAAATAAGGAGGTAATATTTTTTACAAACTTTTCAAAATTTTATTGTGCCTTATTTTACGCATAAGCAATGTCATAGAAGTTCATAGTCCAGGAATAGCTTGTTCTCGTGTTATGACTTCTAATCAGGGATGGGAAAAGCATTGAAAAAATATCGGGCTCAACAATTAAATTAAATTGTCTAATTTGTAATTAATTAGAATTGCAAATTTCTCATAAATTTACTGAGTACTTTTTCAGTGTAAACGAATATCTAACTGCATCTTTGTTGCTGAAAATGTTTTTCTTTGTATTTGAACATTTACATTTTTTTAAATTCTGTTTTCCTATTATGTAATCTTTGAATTCGTATATTTCATTACCTTTTTTGACTTGCCCAACACTTATCTTATTTGATAAATGGGGCCTATAAATGTGTACGGGGTGGATAAAAATTGCATCACGAGATTTTAACCCTGGATTGCAAGAACCAAAAAAACTTAGGAAGAACCAAAATTACAAATGATGTTAAGGTGGGAAATGTACCATTTTTGAACTGCAGACTTGAACATTACTTCGAATGCTTTGTCTGCCGGAGATAATGTTGTATCCAAGACACCTTGCTTACTCATTTGCTGCATGCTAGCCTTCAAATCTTGGGGCTATGTTTCAAATACACCGTCTACACTTCAATTTTATTTTCATTTACTAGGAAATTTTATTACTTAAACTGCTGGCCTTGTGAACCCATTTTACCGGTCATCGATTGACTGGCAACCCTATATTTATATCTGGATCTCCAGGAGGCAAAGCATTCAAAGTCATAAGTTGTCGAGAGTGTCCGGCAACAGGGCAAACTGGTGGCCAATCGGAGTGCTTTGCTCAAAGTTTCTGTAGTTTGAAAATGGTTTTTGACCTTAAACATCATTATTAATTTTGGTTCCTGCTGGCATCAGCTATCCAGGTTAAAATTTGGTGGCACAATTTTTTTCCACCTTGTACATCATTATTATAATTTGATTGTGTTTTCATGGATCATATTACTCCTACGCCCACCTTTCAGTCACATAACTCGGCAGGCGCAGTACGAGCACCCCTGCGCCCCCCACTACATCTACCACCAACCGACAGACTTCCGAGGGCACCCTCATCTGGAGATGGCGCACCCGCGAGGGGCCGGCATGGCATTGCCCCTCCCTCCCCCACCACAGCACACCCATTTCCACCCGCATAGTGTCCTCGTTCCGGCCAGTCCATACCTCAACCAGGGTAATGTCTTATCTTTAAACACCTGTTTAAAGACTTCTTTTTTCAACATTGCACGATTGGCATGCACTTGCATGGTTTTGTCAAGAACATGGAGGACAACACACATGTTTAAGAGTGATTTTTAGAGTGGGTGGAGAGTTTCCATGAATGGAAAAATGAGAATTAAGTGGAAATTAATCTGCATTTTCTTTGATAAAACAACACAGGATAAGAAAAAAATTGATGGTAGAGTGAGTGTCAGCTTTTGTGAGTAGTGGCTTTTACACAATCCTGTTTAAAGATAAAGTTGCTACACATATACACTAGGATACACCATAATATTAAATAATATGTGTATGTAGTTTGAAGTACAATCCTTTAGAAAATCTTTTACATCTTAATAACATATGTCCATAAGAAACACTTTGATTCTCCTTTTCAATGCTCCACGAGAGGTAAGTGTTATAGTGCTGTTTGGCAGCTTCTTATACAGCATTGAGATTGAGTGATTTGCAAATTGTGAATTAGAGAACTTACTGGTAGTTAGTTATTTTTAGAGTGGGTGGATTTATTCATGGAAAGTAAAGAGTTAACCAGGAATTAATCTGCGCTTTCTTTGATAAAACAACACAGGATAAGGTAACAATAGATGGTAGAGCGTGTGTTGACTTTGGTGAACAGTGGTTTTTACACAATCCTGTTTAACCCACGTGTGGATTTACGAATTAAAGTACGTCATTGGATTTATGGTGCAGCAGCGGCGCTGCATCATTTTTTGTTATTATCTTTCAAAGTTAGCCTTTATTTTAGAGATGTGCGAATAGTATCCGCGAATACTCGAATACCTCGAATAGTAGAAAGTATTCGATATTCGAGGTTTCGAATAGTTATGCGAAAAGTACCGCCTCGAATACCTCGAATACTTTGAATTTCGCGTCATACACTGTCGCACGCACGTCGTTGGTAGTTGACTCGGAAAAATGTAGAGAACTGTAGTCATTTAGTGCTCGCAGCGCCGTTTTACGCAAGTTGACGAATTACATCAAATTCGTGGATTTTAGCGGTGAAAAGAGTTCGACGAGGGGAACCGAAAATGGTCTGGTGAAAAAATCTGAAAATCCCCGAATCCCCCCACCAGGAGAACCTCAGTGCCGTGGGATAGCAACCTTAGGGCATTTCCCACGATCCGCTATCCCCCTCCATTCGGCACTCGCCTCACCCACTCTGACGCTTTCCTCTTCTCCGAAATCAAACAAAAGGTCCCAGCTCGCGCAGGGATCGCATTACGAAGACCCCTGCTTCGAAAAAAATATCGAGTTACGAGAACAATAAAAACGTGTTTCACGCCCTTCCCCCTTTTCTCACCCACTGACCTTTTTCTGGCTACCTGCTTCGAAGTTCCCCATTTCTGGAGGTCAACTGCTGTGTGAGTACCGTGGGATACTTACATTAGCGCATTTCCCAAGATCCGGTATCCCTCTCCATTCAGCACTAGCCCCCCCTCTGAGGCTTTCCTCTTCTTCGAAATAAAAAAAAGGTCACAGCTAGAGCAGGTATCATATTTCGAAGACCTTAGCTTCGAAAAAATACCAAGTTACTCGAGAACAATAGAAACGTGTTTCTGGCCCTCCTTTTTTTCCCCCTGTGACCTTTTTTTCCTACCAGCTTCGAAGTTCCCCATTTCTGTGGAGGTCAACCGCTGCATGAGTCATCTATTAGCACAAAAGGTGTCTAAGAATGATTTTCGTCAATTGATGTTACACCTTTATTGAATAGAAATACAGTAAACTCTTGATTTTACGAAGTCAGTGGGACCGGAAAATTGGCACTTCGTAAAATCGAGTTTCGTAAATTCAAACCTTTTTCATAAGTCACGAAAAAAATGTTCGCTTTTGTTTCTTCCGCCGTTTTTTGTCTTTAGTGGTCTTATTTAAATGTTTTCGGTGGTTATTCTCGGTATAATTCATAGAAAAGGCTTTTTGCTATCGATTTATGATGTGAAAAATCGTTAAATACCACCATAAAATTCCCATTTCTAGTTCATACTTCAACATCAACGATCGCTAAAGAAATTCCCGACCAGTTTAGAAAACGTAATCAAATAATGAATTGCAATGTTTATTATAAGAATTAACAGTAATAAATTTGTGGTTAGGAGCCAATAGCTACTGTTAAGTATGCAAAAGATAGATATTTGTTTCTGACACCCACGGAATTTTAGCGGCAGCCGGCCTAACCGCCATTTATGTCGCCCTCTATCGCTCAGTGACGAGAAAAAAAGAAAAACAAGGGTCTTAGCCCGTTTCCAAAATAACCTTCGTAAGTTAATATTTCGAGTTACTTCGTATTTTCAGCAGAATGTGCTCTATTTTCACTGAGACTCAATTACGATCATAAATAACGTAGGATGTGATTATCTTCTGGCGAATATTTGAAGTAAATTCTGTTTGAGTTCTCCGTCCGACTACTGTATTCCATCATCTTCGCAGACGTTGCCATAAAAGACTTAATTCTTCATCAGGACTGTATTCTTCATACCGGGTGTGAGGTGACCTGTTCATATAGTATGTTTCTCTCCTTTTATGCCGACAGGAGCAAGGTTCCAACAGGAAAACGACAGGAGAAACATCTTACAGTATCGGAGAAATATAGATAGAAACGTTATTATCCACATTGATTGTTTTCCTACAAGAGACGTTTTATCTAGAGATGTGCGAATAGTATCCGCGAATACTCGAATACCTCGAATAATAGAAAGTATTCGATATTCGAGATCTCGAATAGTTATGCCAAAGGTACCGTCTCGAATACCTCGAATACTTTGAATTTCGCGTCATACACTGTCGCTCGCACGTCGTTGGTAGTTGACTCGGAAAAATGAGAACTCTAGTCGTCTAGTGCATGCAGCGCCGTTTTAGGCAAGCTGACGAAATACATCAAATTCACGGGTTCGAGCGGTGAAAAGAGTTCGACGTGGGGAACCGAAATTGATCGGATGAAAAAAATCCGAAAATCCCAGGTGTCCCCTATCAGGAGAACCTCAGTTCCGTGGGATAGCAACATTGGCGCATTACCCACGATCCGCTATCCCCATCCATTCAGCGTTCGCCCCACCCCCTCAGACGATTTCCTCTTCCCCGAAAACAAAAAAAAGGTCCCGGCTCGTGCAGGGATCGTATTACGAAGACCTCAGCTTTGAAAAAAATATCAAGTTACCGGAAAATAATAGAATCGTGTTTCACCCTTCCCTCTTTCTCCCCACTGACCATTTTCCCGCATCCATCTTTTGATAAAATGAGAGGAGGTGTTTGCCGTGTGTCCTTTGTGGCTAATAATGACAGGCACTTATTTTGAATCTTCCCCAGGAGATGAAACTACCATTGGGAGGAACTCAGTGCCGTGGGATAGTGACATTGGCGCATTTCCCACGATCTGCTATCCCCCTCCATTCAGCATTCGCCTCACCCACTCTTGAGGATTTCCTCTTCTCCGAAATCAAACAAAAGATCCCAGCTCGCGCAGGGATTGTATTACAAAAACCTTAGCTTCAAAAACTATCAAGTTACGCGAGAAAAATAAAAACGTGTCTCCCACCCACCCCCTTTTCTCACCCACTGACCTTTTTCTACCTAACTGCTTCGAATTTCCCCCTTTCTCGAGGTCAACTGCTGCATGAGTCATCTACTAGCCCGAAAGGTGTCTAACAATGACTTTCGGCAATTGTTATTACACCTTTATTGGATTGAAATATTAGTAATGTGCGCGTAATTTAATAAAGAATAAGACCAAACACGACATATTTCTGACTTTATTTAAGCATTTTGCGCAGGAAAATAAATACCGGGAAGAAGAAGAAATACGACGGAGGCGTAATGCTCAAATAGGGTGGTTTCCTATTATTTTTTATTGCCTAAATCGAAATATTAATACTCCTGAAGTACGTATTTAACGCTTATAGAGTTTTATAAGACGATACCTATTTTTCGCGATTAAATTAAAAGTGAAAATTTTCAAGCGCGCGAAAACGCGACGGGTAAGTATGAATGCCGGGAAAAACTCCGCGTGACGTCGTTCTGGTTCCCGCTGCCGCAAGTGAGGTGACCTTGGGGCGAGGCACTGAGCGCTATTACGACGCAGGATGCTAGCAGGTAGCCGAGTACCATGCTAGCTGGTAGCGCTTGGCTTAAATAAGGATTATTAATACCTTATCAAACAGACTGTGTGATTATTAAGACATGTTTCCCTGAGCTCTGTGCCTCATGCATGCATTGGTAACCTCAGACGATGTAAAACTCCAATCCTCTCGTCTAGAAACTAGGTCCCTGTGATGTCACGTGGAGTGGCATCGCATAGGCGCCAATCTGGCCTTTTTCAAATGAGGTAAAATTGAACATTGCCATTAGTCTAAACCGGTATTTCTAGAACGAAATAATTTGTATATTATGAATACACTAATGGTGGGTAACGAATCACAATCAATACCTTTCGTTTTCTCCCTCAGACTCCACCTGGGGTCTTTTTTGACCCCAGGGTTGATAAAATTCCTGCAATTTTTGACTCAATTCAGATAAGCTTTCCTTGTTACAGATATGCCTTCCCTCATGTTTTGTCTTTAAATTCATAATATTTTGAAATTAAAATTTTGTGTTATTCATGGATGGGAATTTTTTTCCTGGGTGGGGTCAAATTTGACCCCAGGTGGAGACTGTGTAGGTATTAAAATTTGAAACGTATATCTATGGAAATATAATTGATAAAACGTGTTGAAAGGTACATAATCCTTACGTAGATTTTCATGGTGGTATGAAGATTCAGATCCAAAGTTTCCGGGTTATACACCGCGTGTCTTTCTTCATATACAACAGTTTCGCCGGCATTGCAGCTAGCATCTTTAGGTCACTGAAGTGCAGAGTGGAGGTAGAGATCGTCTTTTGTATCATTCGTTTAAGGCTGGGATTATCTCATCGGTCAATCCTTCCTCGTGTTTTCCTTTTTCCCTATAATTTTTTTTTGTATTTTGTTGGAGCATCCTGTTCAACATCTAAATCTACATGATAAACTCCTAGCCACCTCTAAGGTTTTAGGCAGGGGGTGAGTATGTTTTACTCAACGTATACTATTTTCCATGAGTTGGGTAGCTGGTTCCCGTCTTTCCTGCTGAAGATTTTTATAGAATCCAATATCTTTTCCTCCGTTTAGAGCTATATTTTGAATATAAAGTATCACAGATATTGTAACGTGGGCCCAGTGAAGATTGAGTGAAAATAGTCACCGCCTGCCTGAGTTCTCTCGGAGGGTATCATGTTGATGCATTATCCTCATATTATTCCATGTCAAAGACTTAGCATTTTCACTCATGAAATAATAACAGCATGTAACGCCTACGTCGAAAGCATTTAACGCCTATGTCTAAGGCACTATTTGGCCTCTTAGAGCATCATAACCCTTTGTCATCAGTGGGTGCATTGAGAGGAGGAAAAGAAAATACTGTATGGGACAATTTGCCGAAACTGTGACGGTGATTCATCACCTTTACTTTCTCACAGGATTTCCCCTTCCTCCTCATTTTCAAACTAGCCACCGCTGTCTTTAACACAACTCTCTGTCAAGGAGAACAGGCCTTATTTTCGTTTCAGCTCTGTAGGTGCATAGTTCATATCGCAATCGATTTTGTGGGATCTGTAAAAAATTGTACCTTCAAAACGTTGTAGTGAATATGTATATATTTTCATTTTGATTGATATTTTGCCATTATATTTCATTGATATTTTTCAAGTGAAATACAAAAAATTAATAAAAATATGAATATGTTACTTTCAGCTATCTAAATGGGTGGATTTGGATATCATAGAGCTAAATTCTTTCCTTGGTCTTCTGATTATGTCTGGTGTTCAGAAAGGACAAGGAAAGCCGCTACCTGAGTTTTAGTCTGCAGACAATGCCTTACCAATATTTAGAGCTACTAAGTCTCGTCACCAGTTTCAAGATATTATTAGGTGTCTCCGATTTGATAATGAGACTCGTGCGGCTAGGCAAGAGATATCAAAAAATAAAGTGGAGGCAATAAGAACTGTGTTTGAAATGTTTACGGAGGGCTGCATTTTCTCGTACAAACCATCCTCAAACATTACAGTTGATGAGCATTTGTGCAAATTTAGAGGTAGGTTTATATTCAAAGTGTGCATGCCATCAAAGCCGTGGAATATGGAATAAAAGTATGGGCAGCTGTTGACTTGAAACTAATTATATTGTAAATGCACAAATATACACTGGAAAAATTGAATGATCCCGGGAAGTGAATCAAGGTAAACGCATAGTGCTAGATTTGGTTTGCCACTTGCAGGCAGTAGAAGTAATATAACTACGGATAATTTCTTCACAAGCAATGAACTGGGACAGGAACTCCTAAAAAGGAAATTAAGACTTGTAGGTACACTAAGATCAAATCGCGTAGGAATTCCGAGGGTGATGTTACCCGATAAGCATTGAGAAGAGCATTCAAGTACTTTTTCTTATGCAAAGAATATGCTAATGGTTTCATATATCCCAAAGACAAGAAAGGCAGTTAGTACACTTTCAACTCAACGCCGGTCATTTGATATTAGTCGCGGTAAACATTAAAAGTAATTTTATTTTATTATCATACAAAATCCGGCGTCGACACTAGATCTAATGGCAAGACATTACTCAGTAAAGCGTAGGACAAGAATATGACCTCTTGCTCTATTTTTATTTTATTGATATTGCAGCAATTATTGATTTTGTTTTAAATTCAAAGAGGTTTAACGGGGAAACGGGAAAGGGAGCAAGGAGAAAATTCCTTATTGAATTGGCAAAGGAGCTAGTAGAATCAGAGATAAAAAGACCATTGAAAAATCCTCGGACACGAATGCAAGTTATTAGGGAAGCAGTTACCTCTGCAGGATTTGACCATTTATTCCACTGCAGCGTAGAAGGGATTTGCAACTACGTAGAAAAAAACGTGGACGCTGTTCATTTTGTCTGAGATAATCCAGTAGGAAAATTAATCGGAGGTGTGAAAAATGTGGAGTCTTTGTTTGTAATGATCATGCAAATATCATTATATCCTGCAGAAAATGTGAAGGATTGTAAGATAGATTAGTTACTATTTCAATACATAATTTTATAAAAATATTTTTTTTGTCTTGGACTGTAACGGAAAATTATAGGAGAAATTTTCTGGATGAAAAATAATTTGTTGCGTTTTCTAGGATAAATATTATTGCAGTTCAAAGTGTTAATATTACTCGATAAAGCAATTAAATTACTTATTTATGTCTTTATTATGATTTAAAACTGTATAATTCAAAATATCCTGAAAAATACCTATTTGTTTATAAATTTACGGTATGGGGTCAAAAAAGACCCCAGGTGGAGTTTACGTAAGTATTGAGCAGGTGGAGGCCGAGGGTTAATGAAGGAAACTACCCTATTGTTTACATAAAATTAAAATATTCCATTAATCAGCTAAATTCCTGTTTGAATCCTTTAAAGGCAATCACAATTACTCGCCAAAATCTTGGGTTTCCTGCTGTATAGGCGACCTAGTCAAACATTTTCACATTCATCGTTTAGTATTCGAGGTATTCGAAATTCGAGGCATTCGAATATTCGAGCAATGATTTAATATTCGAATTCGATATTCGAATTCGAGAAATCTACTATTCGACCCATCCCTAGTTTTATCATTTCTCAACGTGGTTAAGTATTGGTTCGCTAGCGTGAATTCCCAAAAAATGACACGCAAAAACCTGTACCGTCACCTCATTTAGTTTTCGTGTTCCTTTCTCCGCCGTATTGAAAGTTAGGCAAAGGATCATTGACATAGAGAAAAGATTTTCTTAGTTTTAGCACTAAAAAATAGTCGCGCCATAATCGTAAATAAATATAGTGTGGAAAGAGCAAAGAAATTAATTTCAATTGAAAAGTCAGCTGAGAAGAAGAGAGACAATTATAAGCGCGGCACCATTTTCCCGATAGTGGAAGATACTTCTTCTGCCTCTCTCCGGTTAATAACTTCCCCCCGTTGCAGGTAAAGATGAACCATGCCCTTCTCCACAATCGGGGAACATTCCCAGTGGGTGGGGTGAATAAGAGTGGGATGGGGATTGCCTGAGGGAAGAAGTGTGGTCAGCACAAGGACTGATGAAGGGGGCAGGACAAAGAAGGGTGGGGAAATGGCCTTCAGCTCTGCCTCAGTCTACTTTTGGGGGCCGTATTTTTTTGCGACGCACACAAGCACAGTCTCCTTAGGGAGGGAGTGAATGGGAAATGCTGGGGAAGGAGGGGTTTGGGATGCGTAAGGTGGGTGTCAGCAAGATCAGCCAAAGGCGGCAGGAGGGAAGGGACGGCTTTGGAAAGACAGAACCCCAGCATGGGAGAACGGGGAAGCGCGTGAGAAGAAAGTTCATGGTTAGACTTGGAAGTGCGTCTTCATTACGAGAAGCCTGAAATATAAATTGGCGGTAAATAGAGCCCAGTACTTAAGATATTTAAGTTGTTCATTCACAAAGGCCAATATATACACGAAAAGATATTATGGCGCGGATTGCATGTATCAACGTCCATTTCGGGATGTTATTAATTTCTGTTCCCATTTATAAAAGTAGCAAATAGATTTGAAAGAATGATAATCATGAATAAAAAATATCTAAATCGATATCCAAACGCACATGAGCAAAATAGATGAATGTATACATACCGATCCATCGCAAGTAATACCGCTCAAGCTTCTTCCGGTATAGGACTTAAAAATCCTGGATAATGCCTTGGTCCAAGGGCTGGGACTTGCTAGTCGAGTTCGGGGGTAAAAAGAGGACTCGAACATTAGCCAATTTTAGATCTTCCACGTATTTATGAACGGTGGCATTATCCATTATTAAAACAATTTTGCTGTTCTTTCTAGCAATTTTTCTCTGTAGACGTATAACCGTTTGCTGGAAAATTTCTTGGGTCATCCAGCTGTTTTTATTTGCATGGTAAAAAACGGGGAGGGCTTCCAATTTTACATGTTTTAAGCACCGTGACCTTTCAAATTTCCCAATGACAACGGGCTTATTTTGTCCGTGCCCGTTTGGTTGACGCACAGCCCCACAGTAACACGCACTTTACTCTTTTTCCCCCCATGGCACCTTTGCCCTTTGAAACCCAGGGTTGCGTCAGGTAATGCATTAAAAAATAGCCCAGTTTCAGGGGCCAGCGAGGGTGAGCTCGTCGAGGAAAGGGTCCCGGATTAGGGACCCTTCGAAGTGCTTCGGCGAAAAGTAGTCAAGTAGTCTTCGAAGTACGTTCACAGCAGTGCAAAGGGTTAATTAGGGGTGTACGAAATACTCCGCGCGACCTTCCTGACATGTTAAACTACGAATTATTGTCGATGCTATGTTTACGAACAGGCACGTAAATAGGGGCATAATGTCAGCCGCGATATTTTAACTGAACTCCTACTCCCCCTAAATTCCCACAGTGAGGTTTTTGGCGACCCATTTCTCTCCAAAGTTGCATTATCATTTACGATTTCGCACTTTTGATGGACCACAGTTGGAAGCGCTGATTTTTTAGCTACTTATGCCGGCGTAACTAGTTTTGTTGACAAATTTTTCGCCGTAGTTCGTATAAACGAATGCCATTTGCTCCTAGGGACCGAGCCGAGGTTCGTAAATTCAAAAAATTTCGTATAATCGAATAGCGCCATGTATTTAGCATAGGCTTTTCACCGGGACCGCAATATCACTTCGTATAATCGAAAACTTCGTAAAATCCTGCTTCGTAAAATCAAGAGTTTACTGTATTAGTAATGTGCGCGTAATTTCAAAAAGAACAAGTCCAAACACGACGTATTTCTGAGTTTATTTAAGCATTTTACGCAAAGAAAAAAATGTCAAAACACGACGGAGACTTAGCATTCTGGCGAAACTCGATATGAGCAGCAGAGCTTCTCGGAAGTTGATGCGGTATTTTTTTCCGAAAACATATATCAAGTTACAATTTATGAGTTGTGCTATAAATCTTTATTGTTACAGTCCCAGACAAAGGGATATTTTCTCAGAATATTTGGTTTCTCCCTGATAGCAATTCCAATTCATCTTCTTATCTCGTGAGAACTCCCAAAGATGGACTGAAAATAATTGAAGAAAATCCGGTGGAAAAGAGCTTGTATTTTGCAAAATGCCTCAGATTGTCAGCTGGCACTTGGCAGCAGGAGTGGGGGTAAAGCGATGTTTGTTGAATTAATTATATGCCCAATTGTTTCCATAAAATTAAAATATTCATTAATCAGCTTAATTCCTGTTCGAATCATTTAACGGAAATCAAAATTACTCCCCAAAATCTTGTGTTGCCTGCTGCATAGGCAACCGAGTGAAACATTCCAGCATTCATCATTTAGTATTCGAGGTATTCGAATATTCGAGCAATGATTTAATATTCGAATTCGATATTCGAATTCGAGAAATCTGCTATTCGACCCATCTCTACTTTATTTACAAGTTTTCTGATTGATTATGGTAAATACATCTATTATCTTTATTTCTCACCATGTTTTGCTATATTTAACCCATTATTGTGGAAGTTTTAACAAAAATCTTGAACGCTGCATTATTTTCCATTTGTTGCCGTAATGCTCTCTATTCTGTTCCCTCTGTCTGTTATTTTCAAATGAAAGTTTTAATTTCGTGTGTAATGGTTTTTTTTAAATGTAAAAGGTTCCAAGATGATGTTCTCCTTGTCACTCTGGAAGATATCAGTTTTTAATAGCACAAAATATCTTAGCCTAGCACAAAGCCACTGAGTCTATAGTAGTTCCCAGCATAATTGATGTACAAGCTGTTGTCAGCTCCTCAGTTGACGACAATGGGACAATGCAGATGATAGCTCCTGTGCAAGTCAATATACACCCATGTCTCGTATAGCGCAAGGGATGCATTCCTTGGGGTCTTTGCGCTATACGAATTTGCGTTATACGAGAGCGTTTTAACATTGGGAAGATAGGGATGCGTTCCTGGTAGAATAGGTCTTGGGTATTGAATTTCCTCTAAAACATATATATTCCCATAAATAGCCTTAGAAAACATTATTTATATAAATGTTTATAGTTTAAAACATCTTTAAAGATTGTGGGCACGCATTCAAAGACTTTTATTCACGGTAAAAAAAAATTCGTACGTGTTTTCAAAATTCCCTCCGCCGTGCGGATAGGCTAACATCTGCTATCTCAGGGGTTCGTAATGCATTGCCGGCAGTTGACGATTTTTCAAACCAGTTTAAAAACAACTATTGTGTCACCCAGGCCCTTTTGTCGCTCATCGAAATGACAGGCAAATGCTACTTTGAATGCCATTTCATAGCTAGCGGAGTTTATGAATGATAAATCATTTTAATTTGAAGTCCTCTGAGTCATCAGCAGCTACGTGAAACAGTCTTTAAATGCCTTGAAACCTGACCCAGGTTTTCCTTCCCTGAAAATGAATGAACGAGAATGCATTCTTTTCCAAAAGAATATCGTCTCGTCAACACTAAAAACTAGTTGAGGGGGAAAGGAGCCACTTTCAATCACAGCTTGGAGTTCATCAGAAAATGTTGTGGTGACTGCGCTATCAACACTTGCAGATTCACCTGATATCGCCGTACTGAAAATACCTGCTTGCCTTTTAAATTCTGGAACCAACCGGAGCTTTCACTAAATGTCTCGGAGCGATTACCACTCTTGTCTTTTTGTACTGATTCACTATGAACTTTCTGTATGTGTAGACCGCTTGGTTGAAGTTGGTGCGGCTGAGGTCACTGATGTTTTAACCTTATCTTTATTCAGAATAAGGCATCGTGCGTTTAAACTTCCGCGCAATATCGCTTTGACATTCTCCATTTTCAAAGCAATTGACCTACCTATATCAATTTCTCTTCTAGGTTAATGGTTTTTCTTGATAAATTCTTGATTTTTCTACCTGCGTTCCAATTTTTGCCATTTTCTCTTGGTTTTTACTCTGCATGGCTCTATCGAAATCACCTTCTACTGCTGAACTGTATTCTTGAGACGCAGAGGGCCTACGACTGCGAGGAGGGAACGAAGCTGTTGTGTTTGAGACTCTATAGCGGACCCTCTTATATGTTGACGCTATTCATGCGCAACTTGGCCACCGCTCCATTTCTCCCCCGTTAATGCCGATGACCTTGAAGGCTTTAGCGTAGACCCTCTACCTGGAAGTCAATCGCCCGATAACCTATGACGGCAAAAATTACGTCTCAACCAGTATTGCTTAAAAAAAACTCATTTCCACTAGCCCCACGCTTAATTAATGATCTAAATGAACTCATTCTGTTAAGGAGACGAGATAAATTACTTCGGTAGGCCCGCTATCTGGACCCAATGACGTGTACTTTTGGCCATTGCACAGCAATTGATTTCGATTAATATATAAACAAAAAAGAAGATTTGAGGCAAGCAATAATATTAATATGCGTAAAATGATAGAAATTTCGTGTGTACTTAGCGCAAGTTCACGTTTCATCACGAGAGCGTTTAAGATATTTGATTAGGCTACACTGCGTTGCAGTGTTTCCCCGAGGAACGAATTTGCGCTATATCGAAATTGCGCTATACGAGACATGGGTGTACTCTAGCACGCCTGCTGCTGAACTAAGGCTGTTCTAGGCCTTATAGAGGCAACAGAAGGACCGATGTATGTTCTTAGACTCTTTTTCTCAAGCCTCATGAGTAGGGACATGCAAAAGTCGCAAATGCCATAACGCGAATTTTAACGCGAATCTGGGATTTTCCCGCGAAATACGCGATTTCCGGCGTTTTCCCGCGAATACGCGAATTTCGTATTAATTGCGATTTTCTCCAATTCATGGGCGATTTTCACTAACTCAGACGCGATTTTCACAATTTTTTTCTTCTGCTCATGCTCCTCCCACGAAATTGTTTTTCGAGGCGTACATTTAAGCCGTAATATTTTCCCTGCATTGGCCGCTTTTCGACGCGACGAATTTCCATGGGCCGCCGTTCACGGCTCAGCGCCGTGAGATGTCTCGTTTGAAAGTGGCCAGAATTTCACGGAACCGTGCCGTGAACGGCGGCCGGCGAAAAGTCGTCGCGTTTGAAAGCAGCCTCAAGATAGCACGATGTGTATTTCACGCCATAAACGGCGCACCGCCGGGCCGGATTGAACCTTGCCTTGCTGACCGTCAACAACGCCGTGCCATCAACTGCGCGATTCGACTCGCTTGAAGACATGCATTGAGACCAATGGTTATTTGAAAGCACAGTGCCGTGCCGTTGACGACGGCCGGAGCAAAGCAAAAGCCTGAAAGCGGCAAAAAGTGGCTGTGCGCCGTCTATTCCGTGAAATACTCACGGAGCTACATTGTGGCAGCTTTAAGCCAAAACGACGTATCGCCGGCCGCCGTTCCCGGCACAGCGCCGTAAAATTCAGGCCACTTTCCGACAAGACGACTCTCTGGATTTCACGGCGCTGTGGCGGGAACGGCGGCCGCGGAAATTAGTCGCGTCAGTGAGCGGCCAATGCCGTGAAAAAATTACGGCTTAAATATACACCTCGAAAAACAATTTCATGTAGAGCAGAAGGAAAAAAATTATGAAATTTGCGTCTGAGTTGGTGAAAATCGCCCATGAATTGGAGAAAATTCATGATTTCCGCAAAGAAACACACTCGAGGAAATAAGGCGACTTGTTTGTCCGGAGGATGTCTAAACCGCATTCACGATGTCCACAAAGTAGCCAAAATGCCATGGGAATCAGATGGTTGACTTAATAAAATTACTGGAGGGTTCAAACTATCCAAATACTCACATTCTATAAAGAGATAACCCTTTCGCTGCTAATGACGAAAATATGTGGCAGGACGTTTCTTGACCCGGGAGACGAAAGGCGAAAATTTTCGTCTGAGATTTTCCTACGCAGGCCTAATGCCGAAAATACATTTCCTTGCTCTCCTCCTTTTATGACATTCCTGGGTTTGCAAAGTCTTAGTTTCGGGACCCAACACAGGCCAACACCATGGACTGGCAAAATCTGTAACTGCCGAAATCCGGAAGCATGAACCTAGACCCTCGTCTCTTATTACCCCTCTTTTTGGCAAGGGACCGCAATAATACAATTGTTCATTCAGTTAGTTTGCAAAATAAATATATGGTTCTTTCTTAAAAAAATATAAACGAAGAATTGAATTCTTTGTCTTTTGGCAGAGTTTACAATTTTTAAATGAAATTCTACCATAAATATTAACTTATATCTCGATTTCACTATAAAATCAACATGGAAATTGTTAAGGCATTAAATTCGTTAATGCTGACGGTAGAGCTTCATTCAAAATTTTAAAATTCTCAGAATAAATCGAGGAATTCAATTGGAAGTCTGCAATTTACGTGCAAGCAACAATCATCCATATAGCTAATTCACATAAACAAAGCATGAGTTGACAGCGAACCAATGATGCTGGTAGGGTGGTAAACCACGAAAGGAGGGAGACCAACTACCCTCAGAGTCCAAGATAATGCAAAATGCCCACTAGGAAGGATCAGAAAAGGTTGGTGTTGAGAGTGTTTGATTATCTGCAAGACCTTTCTTAACAGATGTCCAACATAAATGCTCCATACAGAGGGGACCAAGGAGTCTCATGGAGCGCAGTCCCGCATTCATGTTAAGGAGAGAACTCCACCATTTTGAAAGAGTTAAAGAAGTTAAAAATGAGCCTCAAGAAAATTCATAAGAGTACTTTTTTAGATAAAACCACTTATTAAATCTGCAAAACATGAAAACCTCTAAAGCAGCTGCTGTAAAGTCAATACCTATGCAGATGGCTGAAAAAGCGTCAACCAAACTTAGTTCTCTTATGGTAGAAGACCTAAGCAGAAAAATAGGTATTTGAAAAGATCTCAGTTTTTGATCCCCAAGAAGTTCCGTCTACAGACATGAACCCTGACTTAAAAACAAAAAATTCATGGCCTGGAATCAATGGAGACAGAGAAGTTGATGTTGGCGTTGGGAGGATTACAGAAATTACTACAAAAGCGAAATTCCCGGGGTTCAGTGGATGTAATTAAAGCAATCCAGGAGCTCAAATGTCTGAGACATCCTTTGCATCTAAGTGCCTTTAAGCAATTTGGATCACTTCTGCAAACATGGACTGAGAAAGATTTCTTTCCTGCTATAACGCTGTGTTAATAGATAAGAGAACAAATGTAAAAGATGACAACTTGATCACAATAGCAATATTTCATTTGAAATTACAGACATTTAAAAGTAATTTCTCTCTAAGTAAGCTAGATATATGTATACGCGAAGGATAAATATGTAAAATAGGTTAATTCAGTCAATACTCCATGTATATTATTGCTTTAATTATTCCCAATCAATAATATCCTAAATTTAGGGCAATGGGTGGGCCACTGGAAGGATGGCTCTCAATCAACATAAATTATTTTGGCTTTAAAATAACACCGATTTCAGGGCAAAATAACATCGCTTTTGCAGAAAAATAACACCACTTTTGGCTATAAAATAACCCCACCTTTTGCATGTCCCTACTCATGAGTAAAATGGGATATGTCGGTTTCTACAAATTATAGTACAGTGGAACCCCGATCTACAGTTCCCACATTGATCGTTTTCCTGTATTCATCGTGTGCCGTTGCTGGTCCCAAATAAAGTTTCATAAAGGCAATGTAATTTTTACCTGCATCCATCGTTCCCCGAAGTATCATTTTCCTGCATTGATCGTTTGACGAAAATGAGACGAAGTGTTTACCACCTGTTGTTTGTGGCTAATAACGACAGACATCGCCAGGAGATTGAATTACCATAGGGAGAAGCTGAGCACCGTGGGATAGTTACATTAGCACATTTCCCAAGATCCGCTATCCCTCTCCATTCAGCACTTGCCTCCTCCACTCTGACACTTGCCTCTTCTCTAAAATCAAACAAAAGGTCCCAGCTTGGGTAGCAATCGTATTACGAAGACCTTAGCTTAGAAAAAATATCAAGTTACACGAGAACAATAAAAAAGTGTTTCATGACCTTTTTCTCACCCACTGACCCTTTTCAGCCTACCTGCTTCAAAGTTCCCAGTTTCTGGAGGTCAACTGCTGCATGAATCACCTATTAGCCCAAAAGTTGTCTAACAATGAATTTCGGCAATTGGCATTATACTTTTATTAGATTGAAATATTTGTAAAGTGCACGTAATTTAAAAAAGAATAAGACCAAACGCAACGCATTTCTGACTTTATTTAAGCATTTAAAACAAGGAAATAGTTGGAAAAATACAATGGTGATTTCTGGCAAAACTCGATATCCTCGTAGCTGAGCTTCTCGGCAGTTAATGTGGCATTTTTCCAAAAACAGGATATCAGGTTATTATCAGTTATCTATTTACGAGTTATACTATAAGTCTCACTTGTCAGAGTTACTGAGGAAGGGATATCTTCTCAGGATATTTTGTTTCTCCCTACTAACAATCCGAATTCATACTCATCTGTTGCTACACTAATTATAAAAGAGTGTGTAAGTTGCCTTCTATTTAGGACAAAAAATTTTATGGCACAGTCATATGTTTATGCTTCACCCTCTGCAGTATGTTCTGCGTAAAACGTACGCAATAGCATCAGTTCCTAACTTCACCTCGCACAAGTGGTTCCTTACCTTCCAGAGTGGGTTGAGTTCAAACTAGCGAGTGTTTTCCATGTGGGTTTAATAAAGTAAGGTTTCATTTTTATTAGGTTTATTTTTAATCATATTTGGACCATCGCCCTTCCGAAGAAATAAGTGAGTACTTTAAAGTTGGACTGAAAATAATTTAATATGGAGAAAAGCATCCAGGATAGAAGCGCGTGAATATTGTCAAACGCCTCGGGCAGTCCGCTAGCACTTGACGGTAGGGGTGGGGTAGAGCGAGCTACCTGGTGAAAACAAGAAGTGGGATCAAGCCAAGGCTCAGGCGGGTATGCCGCTGACGATTAACGCAACATTGTTCATACTTTACACATTGCCTAAATTACATGAAAATATATTTATTAGACAGGAACATTACAAATAATTGACTATTTTTGGCCTATATGATCCATCTCACAACCAATGACTGCGCCGGCGAAAGCGGTTGTTTTAGGCATAACATGCACATTGCTCTCATGAATACGTATGACGTTTCATGGATTTTTACTTCAGAGAAAAATCCATAATAGCAGGGTAAATGCCGAATGGAGAGCAAACATTTTTTAGCGAGGTGGCGTGTTCCTTTAGGATATTTAAAAGAGATATTATTTGAATCAACAATATGACCTAAGTGTCTCGATAAAGTACTAGTATACCTGTAATTGGCTAAAATCTTGTTTGAATCCTTTAACGAATATCATAATTACACGCCAAAATCCTGCGTTTCCTGGGACATATGCAACCTAACCAAACATTCCCACATCTATCGTTTTCCGAATTCATTGTTTTTTTTCGTCCATCCCCCAGAAAAACGATAGATCGAGGTTCCTCTGTAAAACAATAGTATGTATATCAAGATTGTATTCTATGCAATAGTTAATGTGAGGAAAAAATTATATGTTAAAGTATGTAGGGTATATTATTGTTTGTTTTATGTTCTTTTTCCAGAAATTCCACACTGGCTTGCTGTTTACTCTCAAGCATCTCAGGACTTGGACCATAAACTTAGGTGGGAATTATTCCGTTTACCTGAGCTTGACTGTTTTGATGCCATGTTGAAAAGACTGTACAAGCAAGAGTTGGAGGAAATAGTAATGCGATATGAAGCATACAGGTAGGTTCATATTGAAGTTTTGGTAAGATTTGCCTTAAATCAAGATGTGTACAAAGTAATTTTCTAAGACCTGTAAAAACATGTAAGTCCGTATATTTTTCAATGAGGAATGTATTCTGCAATCAAGAAATCGAAAGCATTCCATCAGTTGTGCTGGCATATTTAGGCGAGTGCATTTGCTCTTCAAAAGCACTGTACATACCTAGCATTTTGCCTTTGTCTTTCTTTGCTTTTGATAAATTCAAATTGATTTTTGTTATATTCATTAAGAGGTCTGGATTTTGTATTTAACCTTTGTGATGTGGACAATCGACATTAAAATTTATCCAATTTTCCCAATTCTTTTGGCAATTAGTGTGTAAACTTCATTTGAGTAACTAGAAAAGAGTAGGAAAAGTGAGACTTCTGGGTAAAAAATAATTTTCTTATAAAGTTAATGTAATTTTGTAGGTGAAAGCAGAAAAACAACTCATAGCTCTTCATGGTCTATCTGGTCATTGCAATACACAGCCAAACTTGCCATCACATTACTATGTCACCAAGAGATATTTTTTCATAGATGTAAAAAATTTCTCTCAGAATGGGCGTATGCACTTATATTATTATGCTGTTGATTGCCATTAGGTTTGAAAAATAGAAATACCCTTATTTTCTCTTACTACTACTTTTACTACCCATCTGCTACCTCTTGAGCCATTAGTGGCGAAAACGCCATGGTAGTAATCTGTTTGCTGATTGAAGAAAGATTTCGTGCTTTCCCGGCGAATGGACTTGGTACAGAGTTCTCGGGATCGCCACCGGGTCAGGAACTCCATATCTGCCAACGTTTCGATGTCCGACTCGGTCATAGTCCTCAGGGCTGTGAATGTCGAGTGAGAATTTGACTTGCTTATATACAATTACTCTGGTGGTCAGGTGACTGCTGATTGGCTGTCGTCAGCGGCATGCTCTGATTGGTGGTTTTGCCTAGCCTTTTGTATAGTCTTGAGCACAGGTTTCCAGGTGCTGCTCAGAGCATATCCGGAGTCTCTATTGATGGTATTCTTAGTCAGTCTAATTTCAATAGACTCTTTAATGAGTCGATCCCAAAAGCCATTGGATCGGCAGAGCATCTTGGTGTCGTCAAACTTAAAAGTATTTTTGCATTCCATCCAATGCTCTGCGATGGCTGACTTTTCGGGCTGTCCTAGGCGGAGGTGGCGCTTATGTTCTTTGAGCCGCGTGTCTATAGTGCAGCCCGTCTCACCGATGTATATTTTCCCGCACCCACATGGCACTTGGTAAACGCCAGGTGTCTTCAATCCTACCGGATCTTTTGCTTTGACGAGCATGTCCCGGATCTTTTTTGGTGGTTTGTGGATGGCCTGGATGTTGAATCTCTTCAGAATTCTCGCTACTTTCCCCGACACTGAAGAGATGTATGGTAAACACGCCTTTGCAGTTCGATCGTCTCTTTCTCCATCTTCTCTCCTTGAGTTGGTCTTGGATATGGACCTTTTTAGGGCCTTGGAAATCTGTCTCTCATCATATCCATTCTGCTGGAAGGTTTTCCGAAGGCGCTTTAGTTCAGGTGCTAGGCTATCTTTGTCCGAGATAGATACGGCTCGATGAATCAGGCTTTTCATTACTGCCATTCTCTGCGAAGGATGGTGGTGACTACATCCATGTAAGTAAAGGTCCGTGTGGGTGGGTTTTCGGTAAACGCTGTGACCGAGTTAAAGAGCTCAGGTCACCACTTCTCGGCCTTGTGCATTGGTATCATGTGATTTGATGTTGTTTACTCCCTTGTGTTTGATTCTCACTGAAAAGTGAACCCTGAACGAGTAATGCATCAGAAAGACTGATGGGAAAAGTATTAAAAAATGTGAGTGAGTTCAATTACAACGCCAAACTTGTAATTACCATTAAAATATTTTCTTTGAAAAAGTAATCAATAGAATTACAAATACTTTTAATTTTGCTCCTATACATGATGCAATCACTGTCAATATTTTCTCAAATGGGAGTACTATCGTGCAGTAACCATTTTAATTATTATTTAATGCCATTACATAATAAATAATCAAAATGTCAAATCGAGGCACAATACGCGTAAATATGTAAGCTCTTTCAAAGTTTTACAACTGAGGATGAGGTTAATGTAGCTGGAACTACCTTTAACGAGGGTGAAATATAAATTTTCACTTCTGATTTCTAAAACGTAACAATTTCTCAGATGTATCTATGTAATATATGCTCAAGCTTTGGATTAAATTACTAGTCAAAATTGCTATCTAAAAATGTATTCATCACAACTAAAAATTAGTAAAGGTGTAATTGTTAACAGTAATTTGATTATGTAAACATACTTTGTTACATCACATCACTGATCAGAACTCGGAATGATGTCACTTGTGAGAATTAATTGCAGACTATGTATATGTTTTTGTGTTTTGGATGAAGAGGCATAGGTTATGATGAGGGATGTTATTAAAACCTTATTTTTGCAATTATATCACCATTTTATCAATTGGATGTCTTAATACTGTGCTCAATGGAGTTATTAGCGCAGGCAGGTGTTTATCTGCAACATTTTTATCTTTCTAACCATTTTTGATGTAAATAACCCAATGAAATTTTAGTGGTTTCTTGGTATCAAATTGTTAAGATATGCTTAAGAGACATGTGAGTTCCTTGGTTATGCCGTACATGGAATGAAAATTAGAAGAAATACAATAATTTGCAGGCCTCAGTGGTGACAAGATTAAGTCCTAACATGCCAAGCTGAAGGTTGTGGGTTCGTACCCTACTGGAGTATAGGTGTCTTTAAATTTGTTGTCAAGTAAAAAAGGATCGTAATTGGTTGGCACCTCTAATCATTACAGACATTATTAATATTATAATCAATAAAAACAGGCAAGCCGGTAACGGTATGTTTATCCAATGGCATTCAATTATATGCTGGCTATGTCAGTGATGCAGTGAGGGGGGGGTTTTGGGGGATAAAAACCCCTCCGAGAGCTCAGAGAAATTAAAAAATTTAATCCATTTTACATGATTGGATAAATATTACTTTCAGAATAGTGTAAGGATTAATAAAATATCCTTCAGAAAGCCTTACAACTCACCATATTGAACCATTTATCTTAAAAATCTTCTGGGGGAGGGCAAAACTCCCCCTAGCCTTAATTCCTAGCTGCACGCCTGGGCTATGTCATTGAAATATCTATCTAGTGATATTAACCAAGTTGCAAACCCAATAACACCACATCAAATATTGTCTTAAATTCATCTTCTGCTATTACCATGTAGGTCAGCGTTGCTGTGGGAAATGGATATGAGGCTGAGCGTTCACCAGGATGATCCAGTTCTGCCACCAGAGATCTTAAAAGAAGCAGCACTATCTCAACATGTTGAAACTAAAGTATGACACACATGGTTGTGTATCAACCAATTCTGCTGTCACAGAAGCTGCTTATGTGTATATATACATCCTCTTATTCAGTGGAATAGCAGCTTTAAATATACTGTTATATTGGGCATTGCTGTAATTTTAACCGTCCTTGAAAGTTGGAACAATTTGCCCAATGTTAGTTTTGATAAGGGTTTTATTCAACTGAAAGTTGCAGACTAATTTTATTTTTCTCTGAGTGATAACTATATTCTACATCATATTCAAGCTTTGTAATGAAAGCTGATACTGTGATGTTTTCATCCAATCCCACAATTACTCTTTTGTAATCATGAGTGTGAAATTTATAAATGGGAAGCAAGAGTAGCGTCTCAAGGGACTTACTATATTTTTTCCTCGAATTCGATCCATATCAACCTATAAATGCTAACAATTTGGGTAAAATATATTTATGTACTCTATTAAGATTCCACCCAGGTCTATTGAGAGGTATCACTACTTTTGCTCGTCATTGAATAAAAGACTTGCACATCCTACCTGATTCATGCAACAAATTGGTCTATATGTAATGCATTTTTTGGTCTAAGATATAAATCGCTTATCCTGTTGACACATTCAATAAATCACATTTTCAATAAATGAAAAAATTGTTTTACTTAAACATACTCTCTTACAGGGGCTCTAACACTGGCACCCTTCCAAAAATATTGGACTAACAAATTACTCGACAGTTGGGTACGTCACTCTTTTTCAGGTTTATCACCTTCCCCTGTATCTTCCTCTACCAACGACAATCCGGAAAGCTTAAGAACTTTAGCATTCTCAATATTTAAAGTCCTTGCCCACTGCCGTCCTGGAAGAGGCACAAAGATTTAACTTGAAAACGGAACACCGAAATATAAACTGAAGCATGCACATTTCGAATGAGTAAGCATACCTGGTGAGATATTTCCTTCTGATTCACTTTTATAGCCATAATATTTCGCCCAGTCACTCCTACCAGTTGCCATCATATAAATCACTAGCCCGAAAGCATTCCATGATATAAACATGTAAGTTAAAGACAGCCGACGTTTCCACATATGAGCTTTGTCCACTGGCACAGGATTCATTCTTCGTCGGAAGAACCGCCTTAGCCACTGAATGTTCCAAACGCTACCCATTTTTCTCAAAAGTTAACCTACTCAAGGATGGATACAGAGTTAATCAGAACCCCAAAAATAACTCCGCATCTCGGAAGTGAATATTGCCACCAAGGCAACAATTGCTAAAAAAATCACTTCAAAACCTTCGCTGTCTGCTGTCTGTCAGTTTTCCTCACGGTTTTCCTATTTTCCCTGTTTATGCCGAGAATTTTTCTGTTTGTGCCGAGAATCGAAACTGAAATACTCGATAGTTGTCTCGCTGTATTCGATCGATCAATTCAACTAGTATCGATATTCTCGAGGCATGTGTAATCAGCCTGAGCGCGGCAAGGGGGCTTTCGAGGGAGTTATGGTGTAATTGAAGCATTTTATTTAGCTCAGGCTAATGATTTTTGAAAGAAGTGCTTGTCGCTTTACAACACCCGGGGATAATCCACATTTTTCATTGTTGAAGTGATACATGAAGGTAAGAGATGGAGTGGAATCAGTCTATGCCGAAGTCTTTAAACCTGTCCGCTGTTTCCACTAGATCACCGCTCCAGTCGAAAAGGAGTTTTCCTTCATTCACCAGGAAATCTAGCCGGTAATTTGAATGTGTTAAAGAACTATGAATAATTGTTAACCTTTTCATCATCGAATTTAGTTTTTCTCAGATCTTATTGCTTGTCACTTTGATTGTAGGTCCTCTGTTGGCTTTCGTTCTTCTCAGCCCAGGAAAGTTGTTGCAGTAACTCAACGCCATGTTGTTGAAAGCTGTGGTGCTTCATTGCCCGTTTTAGTTGCTGAAGCCCTCGGTTATGCCGACCGTGAGTAAAATGAATTGTAGCATGTGTACTTCTATTCAACTATAACCTGTCAATTCACTTGTTCCTTCGGAGATTTGTTGTAGTAATTGAGCTCTTCAGGTCTCATTGGAGTGGTTCTTCGCCATATTTCCATGTATCTCGCGGTCACTATTTTTTATCACGGTGTACCTGTCTGTGATATTAAGGGCATGAAATTCGGAATAAAATTTTGCCAATGTGAAAATTGGACCATGACTTTAATTAGGATGTCATCACTCTCATTCTTTGAGGACATTACTTCAAGTAAGTCAGTTTTCCTGCGGCCGACATATTGACTTGTATCTGTAACCCACTTCAACAGGTTTTTGAAATTTGCGGGATTCATTTTTTTAGGTGCAATATTTCATAAAATTTATGTATTTATGAGTGAACTCACCACTTTACTCGATTATACCAAACGAAGTCTTGGTAAAAAATCAAGGCAATGCTCTACCATAGTAAACAATACAAAGCGTAGATAATAATATTTAAATTAACAAGAGACCATCAGCAAAAATTTAGGAACCGTGCTGATGGTAAGATAAGATTGTGACGTATAGTAATCGATATATGTGTGGTCATGGATAACATTAAACGTACAACCACTGCTTAGTATATTTATAACTCTCCAAAATCTAATATCTAATTCATGAGTACATGATGTAGCAAACAAATTATCATACACCACTACAATAACTGATCAAGAATATACTTTTTAGATATTCAAGGCTACAGTTGTAATTTCACAAACTATATGCCAATCATTGAATCCTTGGCAAGGTGCTGTTGAGCTTATTGTTTTATTTATTGTGTGGATTGCGAGAAATGTGTAGTCCTCATTACACATTGGATTCAGCAATCTGTCTTTGCCAACAAAATGAAGCAGTCAACTCAAAAATTTGATCTACTTACGGATTAAAAAAAACAACATTGGCCCTTAATCTGAATTCAATAAAAAAACAACATTAGCCTGTGATAGGAATTCTGCTCAAGGGTTCAGCCTCAGGGAGACCATGAACCTGGAAAATGAGGAAAACCCTGAATCCTCTTTGAGTTTTGGTTCACGTTGGAACAGATAAAAGAAGTTATTGGAGTGGGGGTGCATACATGGATTTAAACACATAAATTGTTTGACCTGGAGTCACACAACCCCTAGCTACACTTGACTGTTATTAAACTAAAATGCACTTTGTCACCCTTTTGCTTCATTTCACAATTCCACACACTCATACGTCAACAGAATAATCCCAATCACACAATTTATTCCACCTCAGAGTGCCTGAGAAGAAAGAGAAAAGGTTGGGGTGGAAGGAATGTGTTGAGATGAAGGACTCAAGGAAAGCCTAAGGATGATGATCTGTTACAATATACTTAGACCCTTTTTTTTAGTTCATAAAAGTAATGTATTTATGGCTCTCGATTTTTATATGAATCATGGGCGTACTCGGCGAGGGGCAGGAGGGGGCAGCTGCCCCCCTCGAGAAGGAAAAATCACAAATGTCTTCAAGCAAAATAATATATTTTCAAGCAAATAATTTTTATTGCTGATCAATCGATTTTATTGATATATTTTAATTCTCGATGGAGATTGATTATCACTATTGTGGTGTTGCACATGATTGTTTGCGTTTCTTTTTTTTTTTTAATCTTAGGGAGTGCTTCTGGAAGTGTGCGCATTTCCCCCTCTGGGTGGGCGTGGCTGGTGACTGGACGGCGCCTCTTTGTGTGGCAATATCGTCAATTGTCGTCGGCAGGCTCTGTCCACGAGAGCCGTCGATGGAATGTGGCTGCAGGCCAGTGCAGGGAGTTGAACCTGCCCCCAAGCGATCTATCGCACAAGGCTGACCTTGTGTGTGTCATCACCAATGAGGGCAATCACTTCCCCTCCTGCGTCGCCGTTACCCCTGAGGGCACAGTGCGCTACTGGCCCAGCATTGCGCACGAAGGGACATCCGTGGAAGATAATGCTGACCTTCAGGTTAGATCATTTGATGATATGATTTTTTGGAGATTTGATGCAATGCACTGCAGGAACAAGTGACTTTGTACGCAGTCACGCACACGGGTGCAAAGTTAACCCTTAACCAGTGACGTGCAATTCTGGTTGCACTACCAGTGACTGGGAGACCGCAATAAATCAAAAATTCATAAAATATTGCTACGCCATTTTTATTGTTTTGTTTAATTTTTCTTTGAATGCTTAACTATTTTAAAACTTAAATTAAAATTTTTACACTCCCAATACGAACCAATTTGTCATAAAAAATTTTGATTTGAAGCAGGATCAAAAAACTGATGCCAAAAACACTTGAGTTATAATTATTATATTTATGTATCAATATTTCTAGTATTTCCCCCCTATATAGTAAATATAGTCCCCCCCTTTACTTTTATCACGGGCATTTTTCGAAAAAAAGGGGGGACTATATTCAGACAAATACAGTATCTACTTAATTCAAACCTTTAACCAAGCAAAATTATTGATAATTGGGGATTTTACTGTATTTTTGCTGTTTGGGTCTGGTCAAGATTTCTTTTTTTTTTCTTTATTATTTATGATTAAGAGAGTGTGCAACATGTTTCTAATGCCCAATGATATGTACTTTAGTCTCCATTCCTGTTGTTGTAAAAATGTGATTCAGCTTGGGATGTGAAATTGAGAATGATGGTCACCTGTTAAAAATTGGGTTGATGTATCTTTCATTAAATACAGTTTTTTTAGTCATCATGATGGAAGTATTCCACTAGATAAAAGCTGAGGTATGATTTGGATTTTCTCATTCTAGGGTCAGGAGTGTGATTCCCTCACTTACCTGGGCCCCCACGGATGTCTGCTTGCGACGACCACTTCAACAATTGTCCTCGTTGTCCCTCAAATGATTGATGGCAGGCATTCGATATTTTGCCGTGCTCTCAAGACTCCTCAGGGCTGGCTGGGTGGAATCAGTCGAAGGTTTTCATCGCTCATATTTGGCTCAATGACGGCCAGCCAGGTCATGGAAGTGGTGAGTTTTCCCAAGCATGGCATGATTCATATTGTAAAACAAAATGCATTTTGATAACATAGTTAAGTAATGATTGATAATTGTTGAGTATGTTATTTGAAAATTTGTGTGTAGTTTTTTGTGAATCTTTCCCTAAAAAATTGAGAATTAGTATTAAGTGTTATGTCTAAGTATGCAATGCCTCATTTTTCAAGGGAAGAAATGAATGTGTGTTTATCTTTGAAGTGGTTGCATGCATTCACATTAAACATTACTGTCTCACTTTTACTCAGCTATTTAGAAACTGGGTGTTAGATTTTGGTATGCTCAGGTGGACTTATTATCGTGGTTTAAAGATTGATGCAGATACTTGCAGTGAAAATGTTTATTTCACACCATAAGCAGCAAGATACAGGGCAGACTGATGAAGTATGAAATAATACATACGTACTCACGCCAGAGTATAACACATGAGGGGCACAACTATGAATTAAGGCTAGGTGTAGGCACAATTAGGGGGTTTGTGCATAATTAATACCGGGTGGTTTGGGGGTATGGAATGCCCACCTGAGTGTTAGGCACAGGGGCCCTCCTCCAAAACAATTTTAATATAAATGTGAGTTTTACCACTCCCTGAGGGATATTATATTAATCTTTACACTATTCTATTAGTAATATTGTTCCAATTAAGTAAAATAGATTAAACCTAAAAATTTCTCTGAGCTCTGGGGGGGTTATCCCCCAAGCCCTTCCCCTCGCTCCGCCACTGTTACGCATGTTCAAAAAACAAGAAAATTAGTTCATACTAAAATCATGAGTAGACATGTGAAAATGTAGATTATAAAATAGAGATGTGCGAATAGTATCCGCGAATACTCGAATACCTCGAATATTAGAAAGTATTCGATATTCGAGGTTTCGAATAGTTATGCGAAAAGTGCCGCCTCGAATACCTCGAATACTTTGAATTTCGCGTCATACACTGTCGCACGCACGTCGTTGGTAGCTGACTCGGAAAAATGTAGAGATCTGTAGTCATTTAGTGCTCGCAGCGCCGTTTTACGCAAGTTGACAAATTACATCAAATTCGTGGATTTTAGCGGTGAAAAGAGTTCGACGAGGGGAACCGAAAATGGTCGGGTGAAAAAATCCGAAAATCCCCGATTCCCCCCACCAGGAGAACCTCAGTGCCGTGGGATAGCAACCTTAGGGCATTTCCCACGATCCGCTATCCCCCTCCATTCGGCACTCGCCTCACCCACTCTGACGCTTTCCTCTTCTCCGAAATCAAACAAAAGGTCCCAGCTCGCGCAGGGATCGCATTACGAAGACCTTGGCTTCGAAAAAAATACCAAGTTACACGAGAACAATGGAAACGTGTTTCGGGCACTCCCTTTTCTCCCCCACTGACCTTTTTTTCCCACCAGCTTCGAAGTTCCCAATTTCTGTGGAGGTCAACCGCTGCATGAGTCATCTATTAGCACAAAAGGTGTCTAAGAATGACTTTCGTCAATTGATGTTACACCTTTATTGAGTTGAAATATTAGTAATGTGCGCGTAATTTTAAAAAGAATAAGACCAAACACGACGTATTTCTGAGTTTATTTAAGCATTTTACGCAAAGAAATAAATGTCAAAATACGACGGAGACTTAGCATTCTGGCGAAACTCGATATGAGCAGCAGAGCTTCTCCGAAGTTGATGAGGTATTTTTTTCCGAAAACATATATCAAGTTACAATTTATGAGTGGTGCTATAAATCTTTATTGTTACAGTCACAGACGAAGGGATATTTTCTCAGAATATTTGTTTTCTCCCTGATAGCAATTCCAATTCATCTTCTTATCTCGTGAGAACTTGGAAAGATGGACTGAAAATAATTGAAGAAAATCCGGTGGAAAAGAGCTTGTATTTTGCAAAATGCCTCAGATTGTCAGCTAGCACTTGGCAGCAGGAGTGGGGGCAAAGCGATGTTAGTTGAATTAATTATATGCCAAATTGTTTCCATAAAATTAAAATATTCATTAATCAGCTAAATTTCTGTTCGAATCATTTAAAGGAAATCAAAATTACTCCCCAAAATCTTGTGTTGCCTGCTGCATAGGCAGCCAAGTCAAATAATCCAGCATTCATCATTTAGTATTCGAGGTATTCGAAATTCGAGGTATTCGAATATTCGAGCAATGATTTAATATTCGAATTCGATATTCGAATTCGAGAAATCTGCTATTCGACCCATCTCTATTATAAATACAAGATTTTACACCTTCCCAGCGAACAACATGTATAAACTCTTCTCGGGATACCGCAAGGGTGACATAATGCAAGAGTGCCGACGTTTCGGGTACCAACTCGTTACCCATTCTCACGGTTACAGTAGCCGTGAGAATAAGTAATGAGTCGACGAGGCTACTGTAACCGTGAGAATGGGTAACGAGTCGGTACCTGATATGCTGGTGCTCTTACGTAATCTTACCCGTGTGGTATCCCGAGAAGAGTTTTTACATTATAAATACACTTTAACACTGGATGACTTTTCTCATTTAAACAAAAGTGCTCTTTTTTTCTGGCAAATATGAGCCCATCTTACATGGAATCCATCCTTTCTGTGGAAATAATTAATCTTTGGGTCCTTATTAAATTAGTCCTTTAGGAAATTAGTCCTTTGGGTATGGTTTAACAGCTGAACCGGATGGGCCATTTTTGCGTGTACAACTTCTGTTTTTTCTACCATTTTTTTTATTACTTGTTCAATTCAAATAATAGGGTAGTTTCCATCATCAAGGAAAACGAAATGCATTGATTGTGATTCCTTACCCACCATTAGTGTATTCATAATATAATAATTATTGGGTTTTAGTAATCCCAGTTTAGACAATGTCAATGGTCAATTTTGATCTCATTTGAAAAAGGCCAGATTGGCGCCCATGCGATGCCACTCCACGTGACGTCAAAGGGACCTAGATTCTATACCAGTAGTCAGGAGTTTTACATCGTCTGAGATTACCAATGTGTGCATGTGGAACAGAGCTCAAGGAAACATCTCTTGATAATCTCCTAATAAAATTGCCTATGGTTGGAAAGTTTCCTTAGTTTGATAGGGTATTAATAATCCTTAGTTAAGCCAAGTGCTACCTGCTAGCAGGCTGCATCGTATCGGTGCTCATAGCCTCGCACCAAGGTGGCCGCACATGGTGGCAGCTGGAACCAGAATGACGTCACACAGGCTTTTTCCAGCATTCATACTCAGCTGTCATGTTTTTGCGCGCTTGAAATTTTTCACTTTTCATTTAATTGCAAAAAATTGGTATCGTCATTTAAAAATCTAAAAGCGTGAAATACATATTCCAGGAGTAATAATCTTTTGATTCAGGCAATTAAAACAAAATAGGAAACCAGCCTATTCTAAGTTCACTAGTGTGGGCCCACCTACAATGAAGTTTAGTTAATGCAGAGTAAACTTCTGGCTCCCTCAACTTCATTATTTATGGGCTCCACTGTATATTGAGGTTCATTCTTTGCATTTCCACCTTCAAGTCCTCTGGTAGATATGAAGCGTTCTAATGTTCCATGTCCTAATCCTTAACATTCTGCCGCATTTGATGGATTTATCCTCTTGAGTGGTCCCGGCAGAACGGAATTTGGAACTAGTTTACTTCTGAAATATTTTACCCGAGAGAATTCCGTCGTATTATTATGTAAAAATGAGTTGAGTATTAGCGATCCCTCTGCATGATAATGTGCTGGTTTCTCCTTGCCTTCCGCATGACAGTAATACAGCCATCAAAGTAAGTACTTCTGCACCCGTGGTGAAATGCATAGACTCATTCCATAATCTAAATGTCATTGGTCATCTTGTTGGATTCTGACACAATCAGTTACCCACACCAATTCTTTATCTGAAGTGGTTATCATGACTGCCATTCTTCAAAACAGAGTTAAATTCATTTTGAATTTGTTTGAAATGATATTTCAACGTGTCATGAACCAAGAATATGCTATTGATGTCAAAAAAAAGGCCTCAATGGCATCACAGGAATAATGTACTTATCATCACTGCGGTCAACATTTTAACTAGTGATGGGTCGATTCCAAAATTTTATCGATTCCGATCCCGATTCCGATTCTGACATTTCGATTCCGATTCTACCGATACCGATTCCATCGATTCTGATGCCATAGGCTCCAAGAAAAATATCAATTAATTCCAGGCAACAAGAAAACTACTTTTTTAAATATTACTCTGTGAAAGAGTCAGTTGACAAAAGAATCTTTCATATCATTGCTATGTAATTAAAATATAATAGCTAAATTTCAAAACAGAACATACCTGAAAAGTGGTGTTACATGATAGGTATTACTTTAGAATATTGGCACTCATATATGTCGACAACATATATATATATCCAAACTACAAGGGAGAGCCCTGAGTACAGGAATTTTCATAGCTGTAATAAAGATTACATACTACGTATATGAATCATGTAATATTTGGCCCTTTCAAATTCTCAAGCAGAAAATCCAATTATTCTACATGCTCAGCCAAATCTTTTGCAAGTTTTGACTTCTCCATGTTACAGTATTAATTCCTGCAGAAAATTGCCTTTTCCTACACAGGTGTGTTATTGGGCAAGTACTTTCCCACCAAAATTGCAAGATTTTGGAGACTTTGGAATTTTTATTAAAAATTATATCAACGATTTGTTGGATCTTGAATCTTAATGGAATTCAAGTGGACGAAGCGAACAACTATAGAACTAAACTTTAGTTTTGTAGAGCCAAAAAAAATGCTATACTTCTCACGTCATTCAATCAACCTTAAAATCTCTTGCTTTTTTAAGTTCAAGAAAGAAACTAAACGCTGCAAATGAATATTACATCGGACAGATGCAGTAATAAAAAAGGCTAAAAGAGCCTTGTGGGGTGAAAACTCCCCCTACCGTGCGACTCTCCTCGGCGAGGGTGGAAAGGGAAAAAGGGTATCGCTTGTTGCCTTTCACGGAAACAGTTCATTTTTCTCTCTCTTAAGCATGCTGACTTAATCTCTTCACTTTACTTCAATACCCGAGGCATATTTCTTACGCGCGGGATGGTTCCGAAAAATATCCAATCCTTAGTATTTTCACTCGAGTAATGCGCTAAATGGTCTAGTCGATCTATACATAATCCTTTTTAACATCCTCAGTTTATTGTTTTAAGTCAATGAAGACGATTATCCATGCTTTAAATGACGATTTTCAGGACTAATGTTTTAAAAAACTTAAAAATCGGCCCCAGTTACCGAGCCTCAGAGGTCCGCGGCGTGTAGGTCAGCCTTGACGCGCGATTGAAAAATCGTTCTTATTTCCTTCGTCGCAAACTTTTTTTCAAGATTTCTACTTAGTACTCTTTAAAAATCTCTACTTTATATTGTGGTTCAAATTTTCCGAGTTATATTTTTCGTAAACGAAAGATAATGTCTACTTAATGTCAAATTCCACGTGAAAAACGGGTCGGCCATTTTGCGTTGTAAAACCAGACAGATGAGAGCCAAAATCTTCAAAAGTCATTGAAAGTATAGGCAAAGCACCAGATCAAAGGGATATTGCGTTTTTTATTCCACAAAACTCATATCAACGGAAAACCACTTGGACAAATTCAAAGGATTTTGAGGAAAAACGATATCTCGTGTGGCATTGAAAAATTGGTCATGTTTGGGCCTCTGTATCTCACTAAAGGTTCGCAATTATGTAAAATGGCATATAAATCAATATTTGCTGATGATTTATGAGTATTTACGCTGAGTTTGCAGTCTTTATCCCCAAAAAGGTCATTTTGGACTTTATTCAAGCTTTTTCCGATTTCGGACCAGTTAGCGCGGGGTAGGAACTAGGAAGACGATCAGCCGCCGCGGCTGGCGTAAAGGTATTCGGCGCCTACATCGACAACAACAATAGTGTATTCGGCAGACTGAGGGTGCGTTCCGAATCACGCATCATGTGCATCGATGCGCATCAGGCCGTTCCGAATCAAGCATTGATGCGCATTGATGCGGCCCTGCAACGAGCATATTTCGAGGTTTCGGAAGCATCAACTCGCATCGGCTCGCATCAGAAATTCTTGATGCAGTTGATGCGGAGGCGAAAATGGGCGCAACCTTTAAAATTTTGACTGGAGTTTTGTGTTTGCTTAGGGTGTTTACACGACTATATTGTGCTTCTATTATCGTAGGAAAGAGTTTAAGGAGTTATAGATATTAGTTTTTGAAATAATTAGTCCATATAAAGTTGAAAATGGGAAAATGTATATCCGTTGCGTTGAAGTGTGCGTGTATGTAACTTGTTTACAACCGTTATTTATTTAATTGGTGGTAAAAAATGCAAAATACGATCTATAATTTCACACATTGATATGCAGGCGTGGTAGTTTTATCCGTAATTTTGCTTCTGTACACTAACTTGTGGAAATTTTCGACACTTTAACGTTATATTGTGAAAAGATAAGTTGAAAAGCTACATCAGGGAGTGTTTATAGCACAAAGACTGTGGTTTATAGTATAATAGTATCTTCAAAATAACAATATAAGACTTTGTTCGTCGGAATATTATAATTGCTTACGCTTTGCATAACCTAACTGGTCTATCATTTGAAGGCATATATGTTGCAAATTATTGCCATTTTGCCAAACGTTTATTAGCTATTTAATGTGCGAAACTATACATTCATTGCAAGTGAATTTTCTCGGTAGGTACTGAAATTATTTTCCCCTGCTAAAGAGATTAGTTCACGTTATGGTACCACAAGTAAAGGGACATTCAGTGTAGTGATGCCGTGATAAATAACATCATCAATTAATTTATTTATGCAAGGATCATGGATGTGTGCTTGATTTACATGTACACTGCAGTGATGTGTGCTTGAAGAACCCCATCGAGTTGATTGAGTATTCAGTGCAATTGTTTTGTTCATAGCGTGTGATTTGGTAAGCCCGGATAAATACGTATTGCAGTACTGCAGTTAGTTTATAAATTGGCTCCAAATACTCTTTAATCGACGCATTGATGACGCGGCCAACTTATTTTCAGTGTCCTCCTAAATGCTATCCAACTAAAGGCACACTTCTATCAATGTTTCCTAAAGTAATGGGTTTCCAAAATGGTTCTCAGTTGAACTTGGGTATCTGTCTTAAGAAGCTGCATCATATGATATCAAACATTGAAAAGTAAACAAAAACATTGAAAATCGGAAATCGCCATAACTATAGTGATTACCGGTTTTCAATGTTTACATTCAATTTTCAGTCATAATTACAATGCATAAAATTTTGTAAAATCAGGAGGAAATGCTAAATTCTATTTGATGAATGCCACTCGATCCTAAGTAAATGGACAATGCCCAACTATCCAATCCTCAAAATGTACTTAATTTTATTGTGATTTAGGCTTTTTTATGCACTCGGAACAGTAAAATATGTACCTATGTTGAAAGATGAGACATTGACCTACACTCCAAGAACTATTTTAACATGTTGTAGCTATTTATTTCTTAACTTTGCAACTAGGTTACAAGCACAAAAACCTCCCTTCAACTAGTTGCTTCCATCAGCTACAAAATTCTATCCATTAATGCAGTTCAAATGCTTACCATTGTTAAGCCCATTTGGAAGCACATTTGCTATCATATTTTGTAAACATGTAATCAGCAATTATTTTTTCCTATGGCAACTGAGTTTTTAACAAAATGATGTCTAACCTCTGTTCTTTGACCTTCCATGCACCACATCAGTGCCAAGTTTTTTTGCTCCAGCTGCCTAACTTACATACTCGCCTTCTATTCTATACATAGCCACTGCACAGCACTGCTTTTTGTTTTCCCAAGCTACTGCTCCATTAACTAACTTGTCATGTATCCAGTATAGGACACTCAATCTATTTTGTCAATGGCAAAGTCAGCATTTTTGTATCCCTCCAGAAACGTTCCTGACTAAGAATAAGATAATTTATAGTCCCCATCATATATCTTAATATACTCTTTGCATATGCCCAGTATTGCATTGTAAAATCATCAATAAACCTTCTTAACTTTGACACTGCAAAGACGCGATCTGGCCTTGTACAAATCATATGCATACATAAGACAACCAATCAAAACTAGAAATGGAGCATCAGGAAAAGTTTTTGGGTAACTGCAGGAGATACATTCAAACCTGCTTCTATGAGACAAAGGTTGATTGCAGGTCAAGTTAGTAGATGACAAGGAGATTATGTGATCTGGTAATTTTCGAGCCATTCCATTTTTTAAAGAAAACGTCTTCTGCTTCTCCTCCCTCGCTTCCAAACACTGACTCATTTTCTTGATTACTCTCAAAACTACTGTCTACATTAGTTGGAACTTTGTCATTACCCTCACAACTTGATTCAGGGATGGAGTCTTCATTACTTGATATTCTGATATTCCCCTCACTACTTGGGTACCTTTGTGAGTTCAGCTCTGCCATTCTCTCCACTGCCAGGTTGAGGCTAGTACCTAATTATCCCTTATCCCCTAAGAGCCTAGGTAGAATGAAAGAGTTACCAAGAGATATTTGGACTGGTTTAAGCTCCCTAAACATATTTACAAAGAATACTACATCACGTGCTTCGATGAATTTTCCCGCAATATCAGGGTCAGTCAAAAAATACCATTTTTGACTCCTCACAATTGCCAATACTTTTTGCATTTGGCATCCAGCATCTTTCATTGCTCTGTAGCCACATAAGCATAGAAAATACATCCAAATACTTTTAGATGTCTTCGATTAAATTTTCGTTCAGACCATCTCTCCTCAGGTAATGCATTCCCTCCTGCTTTGGATGTTACTGTTTCGAGATATACAGCTTCTCAACAAGCTTCAACCCAATAATATTTTAGTAAATTGATGCCAGAGAGTTTGTACCTAGCTTTCTATTTGCTCAGCGAATCATTTCTGCTTGAAGATTATAAGATTTTGTAGTTTAATCTTTTATCACACATGCCCTTAACCTCCCCTGTTATGCCTGTCCCATATATTCACCCCCATAATCTGTATGCAGGCATTTCATATTGTTCCCTGTCTCATTCTCCATGCTTGTCTTAAAAATTGTATAGCATTGTAGGACTAAATGAGACTCCTTACTTTTAATAAAGAAAACAAAAACCTTTCTTGTGCAGTCATCAGTTAAGGTGAGCATACATTGTCCTCGTCCTTTTTCTATTCCATGTTCCTATCCCTTTCTTTCCTTACCACTGAATTTATATGTATATTTTGCATAAATAATATAAATATATTTTCACCTATAATACCATCAGACCACACAATTCTGAGAGGATCAGACTTAATTTATTACAAACAGCTTCCATTCTAGCACTTATCTCGAATCATTTCTTTGCTAACATGCCATCAACATATGCTATACAAGGCTGAAATATATTAGTAGGGGGACAATTCCACACCACTGACAACCACATTATAACCTGCATGTTACTCTGTCACAAGTCTGTTACTCTTGTGCCACAGACTTAGTAAACAGTCCTCTACTGCTTTGACAGTCAATCCTACGTAACTTAAGTTGCATTACTTTTACTTTCTGAATTATATTGTTTCAAATCTTGACAACATATGCCATTTTCTTCAAAACTAGTGGCTAGATCACTCCTTTTACTTCCAAAGATCTGGCATCAAATAAGCTGTACCCAGATTCATTAAACAAGACAGCTGTGTCTTTTTAACTAGCTTGCTTACAGACAGTACATTGGTTGATAAATTTGTAAATTTTGATCTGGAGTATAGCAATTTACAGAGTGGGAACATGGGCACTTAGGGAGGAGAATGGGAGAGGCTGGAGGTGTTCCAGATGTGGGTATAAGGAGAAAGTGAAGTGGACTGAGAGAAGAAAGAAGGTCAAAGTGCGAGACATGTTGAGTGAGGAGAGACAGCTTCTGGATAGCATTCAAAGGAGACAGGAGGTATGGATTAGGCAAGTACTGAGCTGGGAGTGGATGTTGAAAACACTATTAGGGGATAGAATGTTGGGTAAACAAAGGAGAGAATAGGATTTTTAGATAGCATGAAAAGGGTGAAGTTGTGAATTCAGGAGGGAAGTCAATGAGGGCAAGGGGGACTTTTGGAATGCTCCATGCAAACCTACCTTAATACCAAGCGGTAGAATACTTAAATAAAAATGTCTTGGAGTTATTTTTTAAGCATTATATATGCAGTATGAAAAAGTGTTTGTGAAAATTTTATCGAAGTATTAAGTATTCCTTCCCGATTTTTATGAAAAAAATTTGTTTTCAAGTCGTATATCTTGTCGGTAAGCCATAAATTGATGTCTAGCAGCTAAATCTACGTACTATTGATCGTAAAAATCGTCTCTTCAAAAAAATTTGACCCGTAAAACTCACTGATGGCTGAGATATACTATACACTACGCTTCCTTATTGACCGTTTTTCGAGTTAGCTGCAAAAATTCCCGTCAATTCGCTCAGTCTATCACTATTTTAAGTAAATATGAGTTGCAAGTTACAGCTTGGAACTTTCGAACGACCGTAATGAATATAATTAAGTTTTAACATACGCATCAATAAACGTTTTTCGTCATCATAAGTACTATGCATATTAAATTTCGGCATATCAATCATTGTGTTATCGCTTAACCCGAACTATCTTCCAGCACGGGTGCCTGCCGGTATTTTGAACGGGGGAATACTTCCCGCTCATATCGCATCAAGCCGTTCCGAATCACGCATCAGCATAAGCGCATCAATGCCTTGATGCAATTTCGGAACGGCTGCATCAAGGTCATGCGTTGATGCGCATGATGCGTGATTCGGAACGCACCCTGAAACTACCAGGCCAAGGCATTAGAATGACTTATCGGCTTTAAAAACTGCATTAATACACGAGTTTCATGATAGCGCTTCCTGTCGGCAGATTGCTGGACCTACTAGCCTCGAAAGCTCTGTAGCCTTAACTACTCGACTCGACATCCGTAATGCTACTCGAAACGCTCGAGTCGAGTACCAACTACTCGATCGACTTGAATTTTCGAGTACTCGCACATCCCAAGAAGATATGTGTTTTGTTATTACGATTACGTGGCGCGAAAATTCAAATGACTGTTGGAAATGCGGTCGTATATTTTGTTGTTTGAAGTACTGCTGGAATCGGAATCGATTTTTCGCCTTGGCAAGTACTCGTTTTCGATTCCGGTTCTTGGCCGAGAATCGAGGAATCGAAGAATCGAGGAATCGAACCGACCCATCACTAATTTTAACCCTTTCGTGCCGGGCTCCTTCATGGAAAGTTAGTTTTGCTCTACGAAGGCTTTGAGAATTTCTTTTTCGCCCTGTACGGAGTTGTTTCTCGGCAAGGAATTGTCCAGGTAGTTGCTTCCTCCACTAAATGACCTTGCCTAGTGGGGTGCCGGACCCTTTCCTCGGCCCCCTGGGCAAATATAATCCTCGACCCTTTTCCCGAAGGCAGCCCATCACGGCGTACTTTTGCGGTCAGTTTATAGTTACTAATGCGATTTCATTTTTTTATTTTTATTGTTACTGTTAGTTCATCAATGTTCCATCAATGTTTCATCAGTTCCTTTCATTCTGCAATGCCTCTAGAACTGTTAAACAAAGTTCTACTGTTATTTTTAGGGTTTTCAGCAAAAAGGGCATTATATCATAGACCAACAAGTACCTTCAAGGGAATGAAATCTTTCAATGTACCTAGCATACTTCTAGTTATTTACGATTTATGATGTTAACACATTTTATATCCATGATGCTTAAATCCACTCTCCTCATTCGCGTCAACATTTTAAAGGAAGGGAGGGGGAGCTGTGGCATTTTGATTTCCAGGAATATTTTCATTGACACCGATTTTTTCCCCTTTTTCAGAGAATATCCAGGGTGATAGCAGTATGCCCCACTCAAGTTGATGGCGGGTCGTCTATCCATAGTCCGTGGAAAGTATATCTTCTTACTGGTCACTCACTGCAGCATTGGATGATTGGAGCCACAGAGCAGCTTATTGCAGAGTACGATTTGGATCGCATTACTCAAGATTCCTTTCAGCAAACTATTTGGGTAAATTATCCTTATGCTTCAAACATGTGCAATTGCTTTCAGTTTTTGTTGGAGTCTTTATATTTTTTTAAATTTTGACTGCGGCATTCTCAAATCCTTAATGGATTCATTTTGCGCAATCTTTGCTGTATAGATCTACAAGAGCTATCTAAAAGGAACTCAATGTTAGTCATTCAAGCACTATCTGGCCTCTTTAGAAATATGCATTAAAAGAAGGGCAGGATAGTTAAAATGGCTAAAAACAATTGAGTGAGCATCATATTTAATAATTTTGACCAAAAGAGTTGTAATTACTATTACGATGGTTTTCCAATAAGTTGTTAGGAAAAGGTAGATAAACATTATTTTGGGTAATTTAATTTTTAAGTTTTCAATACAATCTCCTTTCTTTTATACACCCATGCATCGTATAGCGCAATTTTGATATAGCACAAATATGTTCCTCGGGGAAACATTGCAATGCAGTGTAGCCTAATCAAAAAACTTAAACGCTCTCATGATAAAACTTGAACTTGCGCTAAGTACACACAAAATCTCTATCATTTTATGCATATTAATATATTGCTTGCCTCAAATCTTCTTTTTTGTTTATATATTAATCGAAATCAATTGCTGTGCAATGGCCAAAAGTACACGTCATTGGGTCCAGATAGCCGGTCTACCGAAGTAATTTATCTCGTCTCCTTAACAGAATGGTAATAGTTAATTTATATCATTAACTAAGTGTGGAGCTGGTGGAAATGAGTTTTTTTATGCAATACGGTTTGAGAAGTAATTTTTGCCTTCATTGGTTAGCAGGCGATTGACTTCCAGGTAGAGGGTCTATGCTAAAGCCTTCAAGGTCATCGGTATTCACGGGGGAGAAATGGAGCGGTGGCCGAGTTGCGTATGAATAGCATCAACACATAAAAGGGTCCGCTATAAAGTCTCAAACACAATGGCTTCATTCCCTCCCAGCAGTCATAAACCCTCTGCATCTCAGGAATACAGTTCAGCAGTAGAAGGTGATTTTGATAGAGCCACACAGAGTAAAAACCAAGAGGAAAATGGCAAAAAATAGGAATGTGGGTAGAAAAATCAAGAAGTTATCAAGAAAAACCATTTACTTAGAAGAGAAACTAAAAGAAGTCATTGCTTTGTAAATGGAGAGCGTCAAAGCGATATTGTGTGGAAGTTTAAACTCATGATGCCTTATTCTGAATAAAGATGAAGTTAAAACATCAGTGACCTCAGCCGCACCAACTTCAACCAAGCGGTCAAGACATACAGAAAGTTCATTGTGAATCAGTACAAAAATACGAGAGTTGTAATCGTTCCGAGCTTCTCAAAATAGGCAATTGTGTTGGTGATGACCTCCTCATTAGAAGTAAACCTTTGTCCTCCATGTCATGTCTTCATTTTGGGTAATTATAAAAAGTCTCTGGGGCCGAAATGTGGTGAATTTAGTGAATGCTGAAATGATTGCAACTTCAATTCATACTTTTGGATATCTCAACTGCACAGGTGTGTTCTTCCTCCATTGCCTCAATGAAAGGGGATCTTTTTCCTTGTAAATTAATGATGTTTTTCCCTGTTTTTTTTTGCACGACTGGTTGGATAATAAATGGGGGAGAAATGGAGCGGTGGCCGAGTTGCGTATGAATAGCATCAACACATAAAACGTAATACTCACTTGTTATTGTTTATCCCTTTTGTAAGTGATATAAATTTCATGTGCATCCCAAAAGACCTTGGCTATAACAATAAAAGGGGAGAATCCATGTGAATTACAACTCCAATGAGGTTGTTATGTAATACACTCATTATTATAATTATTTAAAAAAGTGTGAGGAGTTGTTTGGTGTTGATGTGCTTGGCTTGTTTTGCAGAGGGTTGAGAGTGGGGGCGAGAGTAAGGTGTGGCTCATGGACATGCAGCTGATTGAGGGAGGATTCATGGTGCTCGCTGCTGCCGTCAACCCTAGTTGCTCGTCTCTGATGCATTATGCATTCGGTATGTCCCCTCAAGCATTTGTACGGTGATATCCCCTTGTTTTTAATGTACTCCTATGGTGTATGCTAATTTTAGATTTATCGAGAATTATTCAATCTTATACTTATAAATATCGATTACTATTTTGTCAGCTTAAGGTCCTCTATTCCATAAGATTTCTGTGAGAATTCAATTTTGGTTTATTTCTTAAAACCTGGGTTATTATTTTTTGTAGCTTTATGAAGCTAAAATTCTTTATGGTAATTATTGATGAGAATTGAGTGAGGACATCATGTTTATGATGAAAAGAATTCAATGACCTTACCAGCAATAATGGATCACACAATGTTGTAATGAATGAGAGATCTTTTGCTGGTTCCACTTAGTGGATTTATAGCAAACATGTTTACTACCTTGTTTCTTCAAATTATGTGTGCACAGGTTAAAATGGGAAAATACTTGCCATGAAAACTGTGGCGAATTTCCTTCAGGGGATTAACGTTCTCATGGGGGGGGGACTATAAATGCCAACCTCTACTTTACCTTCTTTCATGGAGCTGTGTGTTAACCATAATATTAGCTCCATAGAACCCTGTGTGATCAGACTCAGATCAGCTGGAGCAGTCAATGGAAAATCTAAAATGAATAATTTAGACAAAGCATGCCATCATGCATTTTACCATTGACTTGCTTAGTTCAACACATTCAGCAGTCACTGGACTTCACCCGCAATGGGGGGTGGTTGACTCATGCATTTTCCCACTTTCCTATATTAAACCGAGTGTTCAGTCCATAGTAAACACATGTTGGTAAATGTTAGGCTTTAATTCTGTCCCTGTATGTGGTAACATAGTGTCTCAGTGTTATTTTTTCACCATTTTAAGATCGTCCAGTTCAATTAAAGCTTAGTACAATGTCAACTAATTGAAATTGTGTTGTTGTGAAAATAAGTGATACACTGGAAGTGATCAGGGGGATAGAAAATTAATAATAGTTTTATTGGACATTAAACAAATTTGAATTTGCAATAGTCTTCGTCATATAGGGAATACAAGAGTGAGTGATTCTAACATTTTTTTACATATTAATGAAATGACCAAGTAAATGAACAAATACATAAAATACATATGGCAAAATCAATAAATTATGAATCTACAAAGCACAACAAAATTTCACATTCAAAAAAGTCATTTACGGAGTAAAAGGCTTTTTTTATTTGCCAGTTATGTATTACTTTTTTAAACCTGGGCACACTCACATCTTTAGCCTCTTGGGGCAATCTGCTAAAAAGATGAATTTTTAATATGCTAAATGAATTGTGTAATGATTATGAAAGTTTGACCGTTTTTCCAAGGAGCACGGATCTTCTTTGACATTACAAAGGCATTTATATGATTTCGAGGAGGGTTGCTGCAGCCTTTAATGTAGGTACCTCAAAAGTATGTGATTGTGTGAAAAATATGGATAGCCTTTTAAAATATTGCTTAACAGGTTGTTAGACAGGGTTCCCACTCAACCGTGAAAACCTCAAAACCGTGAATAAGCCGTGAATTTCGTCTACCGTGAAATTAACCTGGAAATAGCCGTGATATTCGTCGTAAAACCTTAAAAACCTCTCAAACTCTATTTTAGATCTACGATTGACGGATCGAAAGAAAAAATAGGTCAGTCACTCGCAGATACTGTCCACGAATTTATCTGTACACGTATATTCGAAGAGCAAATATTGGTCCGTGTGTCATGACGACACACACCTTAAGGCTGTGATTGAACGACCTTTAACCGAAGTGATCATTAACCAGATCAGATACCTCAGATATCTCTTCACTTCCCTTTCACCCTCGATTTTCTCACTCACAACCTTTAGCCGGCTCTAAATTTTGCTAACGATAGGCGACGTCATAAAAACACTTTCATTGCTGCGTTTTGCATTCCCGGCATTTATCGCATTTGCTATATTGTTAGTAGCATGCGGACAGTGATTTTTATGTGATCAATATTTCTTCCTAAAATGGCTTATCAACAGACCGTGAATTTGACGCAATTTAGACTGTGAAAACCTGGAAAAAAACCGTGAATTCTATAATTTAGTTAATGTGGGAACCCTGTTAGAGTAAAAGAATGAAAACTGATTTTGAAAAAGTGAATGAAATATTGTGTTTGTGGTTCACTCAACCAAGAGAGGAAGGTGTCCTGATGGCTTGCCATGCTCTTCAGGAAATGGCTAAGATGTTGTCTGAAATGCTTGGTGATGAAGGAAAAGGGTTTACTGCAAATAATGTGTGGATTGATAGATTCTAAAACCAGTATGGGATTCGTCTGTAGTATTTGTGCACCAAGATATTGTCAGCTAAAGAAAATATGGTTGAAGTGTGTATAGTGGTATTCAAAGAGATGAACGCAGGGTACTGAGAGGACCAAACTTTGGGATAACACTATGGTTAATTTTTTCAAATCTTCCCTTAGAAATTGCATATCCATTAATTATATGTAAACATTGATTATCCGGAATGGCATTGCCCCCATTTTTCTGGTCAAGCAGGGTTCTTCTGTACAAGAATTGTATTGTACCATTTGTACCATTTTTTAATGAAAGTGCATATTTCTATTTTTCTTGAAAATGGAATTTATGCTGATTATGATGGACCCTTCATGATAATCACTTGTTATTTATCCTATGACTATCCTCATTTTTCTCAGGAACAATATTCACCGATGAAGCATCGACGTCACCTGTGAAATTTGCCTCATTCTGTCCCATCAAGTACACATCACTGTATCGGGAAGATGAAGAGTTGAAGAGCTGGAATTATCATTTTATTCTTCATGGAAACAATGTCATAATGTTTAACTTCAAGAACATAATTGCAGTTCCAGGTAATAGTGATTTACAAAAATGATTTTGTGTATAGATCATTTATTGAGGTATTATTAAGTGCACTAAATTTTTGCAAATTTAGGACGTATGATATGAACCATGCCTTAAGGGACCAAAAAAAAACTCTTCATAAGTTGCCTTTTTGGTTATAATTTGTGTCAGGTGGATTTAAATACAGCGCACTCCCGATTATCAGGGCTGGTGATGGGGAGAGAAGACGGCAAGAATAATCGGAAAACATGGATAAACCAAACTTTCACTTTAATATCTTGTAATGTTCATAATTTACGTAAAACAAACAGTATATTATTATTTATCTGTTATTTTAAAGTGCTTGCTGGATTCATTGAGAGCTTTATTCGCCAGTCCATGATCTTTTTAGTGGTGATAGCATGGTAACACTCGTATTATCACTGCTCCATAGAAGACCTGGTTTCGAAAACCGCGCATCTGTGGCTGCGTGATCATGGATACAGAATAGGGGTTTGCAGGAATGCTTCAAAATCACTGCACGACATCGGAAACTACACTTTCAGGCACCACGCCACGCAGTCACAACTAGCACAAGTTGCCCGGGTTGCAACTGCTGGAGGACATGTATCCGTGATCACGGAGCCCAGTTGTGCACTGCAAGGCTAGTGTGCGATCGCTTCCGTTTAATGAGGGGGATTCAAATCAAAATAACAAGTCTGGTGTAACCTAGCATTAAAATGCAGTTATCCCGGTGATTTTTCGTTTGGTTTTATTTTTTTATAAAGATCGCGGAAAGTATTGAGCGAGAGTGAAAATTGTGCACGCTTAATCTGCCACACGGATAAACCGCAGCCGGATAATCAGGAGTCTGCTGTATGTCAATGTGTGTGAATGGGGATTTGGAGTTAGTGTTTCTGTAAAGTGGGGATTATGTAAGTTGTTTTGAGCATCTGAGTGAATGTGCAACTCTGATTTAGTTTTTATTGCTGATAAGTTTGATAAACTATTAGAGTAATTCCAACATTGTGGCTTCCACTCAGAGTGCTACTATCCCAAAATTCGTGCACATACTGTATTGCTGCATTTCTCATTTTCACTCCTCTTTTCTCCCACTCTTTTCAGCACTCCCTCATTGCTCTCTCGGTTGATCTATTGTATCTTAATCATTCTTCCATAGCACCTCATTTCGAATGATTCCACTCTTGACTTTTCTGCTGCTATAATAGTCCATGCCTCGCTTCCATAGAGGAACATGCTCCATGTGTAGCATTTGACGAATTGTTTCCTTACTTCTATGCTCTTATTCTCAGCTGTAAGTAAAGTCTATTTATGTGGAATACTCACTTCATTTGTTCAATCCTACCAACTATTTCTTTTCTCTTTTATCCATCATTGGTTACTGGGTACAGGGGCGCAGCTAGGAATTAAGGCTAGGTGGGATTTCAGGCGCAACTAATACTGGGGTGCTTGGGGTACTGCATACCCACCAGGGTTAGCGGGAGGTGCGGTGGCCTTCCGCCGGAAAAAATTAAGATAAATGGTTCAAAATGGTGATTTTTACGGCCTTCTGAGGGATATTTTATTAATCCTCACACTATTTTGTAAGCAGTATTAATCCAGTTAAGTAAAATAGATTTAACTTAAAAGTTTCTGTGAGCTTTGGGGGGGGTTCCATCCCTGCGCTGCGCTACTGACTGGGTACTTCCTCAGTATCAGAACTCTTTCACGTATGCAATATTGTATTTTTGTTGTTAAATGTCGATGCTGGTATTCTCTCAGTCGTTGAGTACTTGTTTTCTATTACTTTTCAGCTGATTTCTGGGTATAATAATTTGTTATGTTTTATTTCGAATTGTAGTATCATCTCCCAGTGAGGATCCTGATAAATTGGAGTTCATGACGTCAGACGATCGAGTTTTGGGGGGTGCTCTGTGTGGTAGTGTTCCGTTATTTTTTCTCAAGAATCACGGCCTCCTCTCCATTCTTCCGATCGAGAGCACTTCGGTGGATGCATTTAACAAGTTAGTGTTATTCTTTATTTAATTCTTATTTTCAAAAAATGTCTTTACTTTTCTATAATTATTATTCAAAATCCCACCTCAAATGAAATTGCCTTACTCCAAACACGTTGCATTTGACTTTTCCTTGCAAATTTAACCTGCATGGATAAAAAAAAACTCAAAAAAATGGTGAGGGCCCAGGATGGCTGTGAGAAGCCCTGGGCTTTGTCAGCACCTTCCATCTTCCTTGTATTCTGCGAGTCTGTGAACTGTAAAATGAAAGAACACTCGAGACCTGTGCATTGGTTAAGGTCCATCTTTCCTCTCGCACTTGTCAACATTCTCAACATTGTAATTATCAAGATGCATCGGGGATGAGGGCTCCATCTTGCTCCCTTTTCGGTTTAGCATTCACACACATCTTTTTTGTGTTCACATTTTAATTTGAGTACCATAATGGTGAAGATGAGCATCTCTATTCGCTAATGCTAAGTAGCTAAGTGCCAACCATGATCTTGATGATTTATGGGAATGTAAAAATAAAGTTTGAATGCCGAAAGATGCTTTTCGAAATTTATTTTAGAAGGGTGAAGTGAGGGATTTTTTTGTATAGTAGTATGATATAGTGGATTTTGGTCATATTAGGCCATGCAATGCATATGTAGAAGCAAGAGACTGATGAATGAACACATTGGAATGGTAAAACAAGGGCTAGCTAAGGAAAATATTTGATGGATTGCAGTGGAGGGGATTGGCGAAGGTGGATGCAGGGAGTGGAAATGCCACCAGAAGGGATTCTCCAAAATGAGCAAATCCATTGCTTGTTTTCGATGTTTTAACATAGTTTCTCCTGCATAAAAGTGAACAATTGCTGTTGCATCCTTTAAATTGTTTTCTGACATTTTCTCAAGTCTTCTTAATATTTTTCATTTTAGCTAAGTTATCATCGAATCTAGATATGACGAGATCCTTTGCCACTGTTTATGATGAATGTACCGTATAAGCTTGTGTAAGAGGCGCACACGTGTATGAGGCGCACCCCTATTTTGAGGAAGGAAGCTATAAAGAAAAAAAATTTTACGGTTTTTTTTTATCCTTTCGTGCGGTGTTGCAGACGTATGCCTGGAATTTCGACAGTTATCGAAATTTCCTCTTTCAGTACTATTTGGAAGAGGAAATTTTGATAACTGCGGCGGTAATAGCGGCATAAGAGGGAGTAGAAAGAGTTCCGATCCTCTCTTCGCATATGTCATCGCTCTACGTTGCTTGTCCTACTCACGAACAATTTTGTTTAAAAGCTCTCGCAGGAGAATTGCAATAGAATTGCAGCCGTGGAAAATTTTAAGGCAAAACACGACAGGCACATAGCATGAACCTTCCCAAGAGCTTGGACAACAATCGGGGCAATCTCAGCGCCTTAGGATAATAACCACGTCGTAGATTTAAGGCCCCTTGCACACACACCGATTTTGGACGGCCGGTAAAATATCTGCCGTCCACATTCCAATAGTGAACAATGGGAGAGCATTGGAGCTTGCACACGTACCGAACACGCACCGGCACCGGCTAAATGCCGGTTAGCTGCCGGCTTTTAGCCGGTCCCTACTAAAGACGTAAATATACGTGTGGACGTTTCTTGACCCTGGAGACGAAAGCTGTATAATTCCATCTGAGATTTTCCTGACCAAGAGAACGAAAGCCGTATATATACGTTTTCTACTTCTCCCCCTTTTATGACAGTCGTGGATGTACGACGTCTTTGTTTCGGGACCCAGCACTGCAGGGTTTCGGCTTTACCCTCAGAATCCGGGAGCAGGTACCCTGACCTCTCATCTTTACTACCCCTCTTAGCGGTATGGGACCGTGGTCATGCAATAGGGTGGTTTCCTTCATCAAAGAAAACGAAATGCATTGATTGTGATTCCTTACCCACCATTAGTTTATTCATAGTATACAAATTATTTTGTTTTAGAAATACCGGGTTAGACGAATGGCAATGGTCCATTTTTATCCTCATTTGAAAAGGGCCAGATTGGCACCCATGCGATTCCACTCCACGTGACGTCACAGGGACCTAGTTTCTATAGGAGGAGTTATACATCGTCTGAGGTTACCAATGTATGCATTAGGGGCAGAGCTCAGGGAAACATGTCTTAACAATCACTTATTAAAACTGGCTAAGGTCGGTAAGTTTTCCTCGTTTGATAAGTTATTAATAATCCTTATTTAAGCCAAGCGCTACCAGCCAGCAGGGTACTGGGCTACCTGCTAGCAGCCTGCGTCGTATCAGCACTAAGCCTTGCCTCAAGGTCACCTCGCAGGGCGGCAACGGGAACCAGAAATACGTCACGCGGAGAGACTTCCCGGCAATTATACTTAAGCGTCGCGTTTTCGCGCGCTTGAAAATTTTCACTTTTCATTTAATCGCGAAAAATAGATGTTGTCATTTAAAAATCTAAAAGCGTGAAATACGTACTCCAGGAGTAATAATCTTTCGATTTAGGCTATAAAAAATAATAGGAAACCACCCTATTGTTTATTCAGTCAGTTTTCGAAATAAATATTTGTTCTTTTCTCAAGAAATATAAACTAAGAATTGAGTTCTGTATCTTTTGAGCTGCGTTTACAATTTTTAAACTAAATTCTACAATAAATATTTACTTATAACTCGAGTTATGTATAAACATCAACATGGACATTGTTGCTGCATTCAATGAGTTAATAATGACATTAGAACTTTGTTTAAAATTTAACAATGCTCAGAAAAAAATGAGGAATTCAATTCAAAGTCTGCAACTTACGTGCAAGCAACAATTAGCCAGGTGCTAAATACATATCAGCAACACATAAGTTGACCGCGAACCAATGCTGTAAGTGATGGTCGTAAACCCGGAAAGGAGGGAGCACAACTATTCTCCGAGTCCGAAATAATGCGGAGTCTCAGCAGGGAGGGGTCGAAAAAGGTTCCACGAGACCTTTCTTAATGAATGTCCTCCAAAAATGCTCCATACCACGAGAAAGAAGAGTCTCTTGGGGCTCAGTACAGCAGTCATGCTAAGACGAAAACTCTGCCGTCTCGAAAGGGTTAAGTACCATAATGGTGAAGATGAGCATCTCTATTCTCTAATGCTAAGTAACTAAGTGCCAACCATGATCTTGATGATGTATGGGAATGTAAAAATGGTGTTTGAATGCCTAAAGATACTTTTCGAAATTTATTTTAGAAGGGTGAAGTGAGGGATTTTTTTGTGTAGTAGTATGATATAGTGGATTTTGGTCATATTAGGCCATGCAATGCATTTGTAGAAGCAAGTGAATGATGAAAGAACCCATTGGAATGATAAAACAAGGGCTAGCTAAGAAAAATATTTGATGGATTGCAGTGGAGGAGATTGGCGAAGGTGGGTGGAGGGAGTGGAAATGTCACCAGAAGAGATTCTCCAAAATGAGCAAATCCATTGCTTGTTTTTGATGTCTTAACATAGTTTATCCTGCATAAAAGTGAGCAATTGCTGTTGCATCCTTTAAATAGTTTTCTGACATTTTCTCAAGTCTTCTTAATATTTTTCATTTTGGCTAAGTTATCATCGAATCTAGATATGACAAGACGCTTTGCCACTGTTTATGATGAATGTATCAGTGCTTTTACAATGGGTTACTAATGGTGGGCCAGTGAAATTCAAAGTAATGGGTAAAATTTAGTGAACTATATTTGTGCATTACTTAACCATGTCTTTACGTACAGCTTCTATGTAGTTCCTTAGGGATCTGTGAGTGTGTTTTCACAAATTTATTGACAGAGTTTATTTGATGAAGTTTTCTCAGGGTCATTACCAGTTCAGATGGTCCTTGGCTGCTTTTATTTAATGTTCTGATATGTCTGTGGTCATGAAGGTGATCCTGTTAATTGTTATGGCATGTATTTAAAAGAAAATGGAAGTTTCTTCCATTGCTGAATTTACGTTAATATTGTAACAAGTTGGATGAGAACATCCAGCATTTTCAACATTAATGTCTGTATTAATATGAGAGCAGTTTGTTACAGTTCTAATGTCTCTGTTTGATAATATTAGGGATGAGTCGATTCCAAATGTCGATTCTCGATTCCACCGATTCTCGGGCACGGAATCGGAATCGAGAATCGATCGCCTAAAGTCGATTCCGATTCCATCGATTCCAGAAAGATATATGCTATGAGCATAGACTATAAGTTCGGGGCATAAAGGCTGCCACACACCTAAGCGGCCGCGGTGTCAGCCTTGCCCGCGCGGAGAATACGCCTGGCACGCGGGTGCTGCGACGAACATGCCTATGAGGCCTCGGAAACATGAAAATGTCGGCAAGAGCGACAAACCGACGAACCCTGAAATGCCTCGTGTTTATGAGCAACTCTCAGAGAAAAAAAATTGGAAACCACGGGTTCGGGAAGCATTGCGTGCGTTTTTCGTTCTTTTATTAACCGCTGATCATGGCAAATCAAATTATTGCGATTATGAATCACATTCGGAGAATTCATCTGGACCACCAATTTTAAAGTATAATAAATCGATAGATATGTTTTAGTTTCGAATGTTATTCGAAGTCTGATGAAAATAAAAACGTGCAGAGAGCGAGTTTTCCTGTGAAAAAAAGTTTCTTATAAATACGAGCTAAGAGCGGTTTTTTATATCAGTAACTTTTTTAGACTAACAGGCGTCTGCGTCAATAATAAAAAATTAGACACATTCGCGTTTGTATAGCCCAGTTTCATCAATGCAACCCTTGAGGAAGTTGATACTTGCTTGGCATAAGCCTCCGGGCGGACTCGACAGGTTGCGTTCGGCCGCCACCGCGCACCCGCCAGGCTGCTCTGGTATGTACGGACGCAATGAACGCTACACTATTGTTTAGCCACCGCGGCTACTGTTATTTTTAGGGATGGTCGGATCGGATACCTCGGATCCAAATATCCGCGGATATTGTCCTTCATCGGATCCAAAGTCGCGGAAGACATCGGATCTGGATCCAAAATTTTAAATAATTGCTTCAGTGAATGCAACGCCCCATAATGGTGGAAAGAGTTCCGATTCTCTCTTCGAATGCGCCGTCGCATGCGATTCTTGTCCTATTCATGAGCCGTTTTGTTTGAAAGCTCTCGCAGAGGTTACGAGTAGAATTTCAGCCGTGGCCAGGATTTTCAGCCAGAAAATAAAAAAGGAAAAAATACGACTGGCACATAGTGTGACTCTTCCCAAGAGATTGAACAATCATCGGGGAAATCTCAGCGCCGTAGGATAATAACCACGTCAAAAGTAACTACGTCGCAGATTTCAGAAAACCACCCTCGGCCGTCCATCAGCTCGTACCTCTTTTGTTTTTTTTTCGTTTCCGAAATCACACGGGCCATAAATCATTGTCTTCTAAGGAAATTATCAAATCACAAGAAAACAACTGAAGCGTGTTTAATCTCTACCTCGTCTCACCAACTGACCTCTTTTGGCCTAACTGCTTCAGTTCTCCGTTACTAGACGACAAATGCTGCGAGAGTGACTTTCTGGGCCTGAAGATATCTCGATAGCTTCGACAATTAAATGAAATGCACGAGATTTAAAAAAGAATTAGACCAAACGAGATGCATTCCTGACGATATTAGTTTATTTTTTAGCTCTAATTGATTGCCACTCTACACAATTCTACAATTAGACTTTACTGATATGCAACATTGTTCAAACAGCACAATTTTCAAAGAAACAAGCGCAGCATTAATCCCTCAAACAATTAGAGACGGATTGTAAACGCCAACTACATATGTATATCACGTAGCGCGCCCGACTTCGCTTTGAAGGCAACGACGTCACTGAAGCAAGATCCGACTTGCTCGTCCTTGACTCCCTCATTTGTAGCCTCGTTGTTTGAAATACGGAGGGAGCGCGCTCCTTCCTCTCCACCTCTCCTTTACGCGCTCCTTCCCAGTGGCGTATCCAGGGGGAGGGTCCGGACCCCCCCCCTCCCCGAAACATAAAAATACAATTATTGTCCTTCACAAAAGAAAACAAAATGCTGAAAAATCAGGAATTTGCAAAATTTTTCTCTAACAAATTAAGTTTTTTTCGATTATAAAAAGTTTTAAAATTAGTTAAAAACCTATTATTTAGTGTCCGGTTTTTTTCCAAAATATTCCCCCCCGTTTTTGCCCCCCCCCCCTCCCCCACCCCTCCCCCCCCCCCCCCGAACAAAATTCCTGACTACGCCACTGCTCCTTCCTCTCCACCTCTCCTCTCCTTTACGCGCTTCTGCTGCCCACCCCTTCCTCATGCTGAGCGGTTGAGCACCTCGTCGCACGTGACGTTAATGCCGTTTTAAATACTGTTAATTGTGTTGCTGATTACGCAGTTGCAATTTAAATTAATGATACACCGATAAAAATGTCTTTCATTGTGTATAAACATTTCCATTGAGATAAGGAGAACCAATGAATACCGTGTGCGTGCACTGTGGCATAAATTATCGCGAGGATGTGCTAAATCCACCTCACCATACTGAAGTATTTTCGGGTAAAACACAAGTCGGTATGCAATGAGAAAATAAAATTCGGGGGAAACGTGCGTGAGGAAAATTTGAATTCAGTCGATGGCAGGGGGGTAGCAGTAGATATTGAATAATGACTTTGTTTAATGGCAGGAATTTGCAAAATGCATTTGGATTAGAAAATATCCAATTCGAAAGATCTGGCTCCAAAAATCCTGGATCCGGCTATCCCTAGTTATTTTATTCCATTCAATTCTTAAATTTTAATGACAGCAATGCTACAGATAAATCAAAATCCCACCTGTTAGAAGGAACAAGAATCGATGGAATCGGAATCGGGAATCGATTTGAAGGAATCGGAATTGGAATCGGAATCGGGAATCGATTTGAAGGAATCGGAATTGGAATCGGAATCGAAAAAAAGTGGAATCGACTCATCCCTAGATAATATTACTCATTTTTCTGTCGAACTTTCCCTGTGTCTTTTTCACTCCTCTTGCTTGATTTTGCATTCTCTTGTGGTCTGAAACAAAATTAAAAATCTTGGTTTAGTTTCACTAATTTTGAAGGAGTTGTTTGGAAATTTAATCTTTTATCAGAAAATAAGTCTAAAACTTCTGAACCTTTGTGGAGTATACAGTAATGTTGACGATATCAGAAAAACAGTGAGTCAGGCAATAATGGACAGCGAAACTATAATGGATCAATTGTTGATGATGGTGTGGGACAGGGAAAAGGGAGTATGGTTGTGATAAGAGTGGCATGCGGATGTGAGCATCGGCAATCCCAATGTTTTCGCTGAAATATTTATAAATTGTGTTGGAAATACGGTAAAACCTTTTTACATCATAATGGATGGGACCGAAATTTGGGTAATTTGATGTATGGAGGTTCACTATAGAGAGGTTTCAGTGATAGGCACCATTTTTTCATGTCCTTCGGAAATGAAAGGTACCACTGTTTTTTAAACCTTGATATTTATGTGTTAAAACACACATGAATGCATCAGTGAACAAATATTTAATAATTACAGAAAGCGAGCGCTATCGCATGATTTTTACCATGATTCGAGAGAAAACTATGTAATCTCTCTTAATTCAACAGTCACTTAAAATGATTTTATTTCTCACTTAGGATAGTTGGATACCTTTTTTCTTATTTGTTGTTAGGTATTTACTGTTACTCTCATATTGAACAAAATGGCCACGACTAATGATTAACGTGAAAATTACAGCATAGTAAGGTATGTAAGAAAAAAAAAGAATGAAAAATTTATTGCTGAAAATGTCATTCCACGTACGTAATCACGGCTGCATTAATGGTCTCTTGTTGTCTCGGTACAATTTGCGGAGGTAGTTAGGCCTTCTTGGGGGTATCTCCTTGGTATGATAAGTGGAGGTTTTACGATATAAAGAGGTTCACTACAAAGAGGTTTGCCTATAAATTTACATGTAAAGCAGACAGGACCGTAGGGGTGGTATGAAGTGTGGAGGTTTATGATGTAAAGAGGTTCACTTCATAGAGGTTTTACTGTAAAATTGTATTTGTGAAGAAAAAGAGGAAATTTAAACGTTACAATATTTTGTATATTTTCTTCGACTAGTTCAATAATGGAAGACAGTAATGTTTCGGAGCAGTCCCTGCTGTTTTCTGATGGTCTTACCGTGTCAATGGCTGAACTGGAAGAGATGTCAGTAAACAAGGATAGCACTACTAAACTGAAAGCTGCCTTTTTGAACTATGTTAGAAAAGATAGGGTAAGTATAGTGTGGAATATTAAAGTTGTGCCTGACTGTTAATATGCAGTTCAGTTTTATGTTTTTAAATGGTGTGTTTCATAAGTGTTCACTTACAATGGTAATGCTTTACATTGACATTGTAAGTAACATTCAGTTTTATAAATGAGTTCTTTTTTTTTTACTCTTAAATGTAAGCCAGATGCTGAGGTTTTTCCTTTGGTCAGACCTTATTAGTGTTTTGTGATATCTTATGCATTAAATGGAAAATCTGGGTCTCTTTATTTTTCAAACACAAAAGAAAAAACGTTTTGAAGTTGCTCTCAAGCAGTAGATGTTTGTTTATTACTGTTGTTGTTGTAGTGAGTGGTTCTAAGTACTTCACTATAGTTCACAATGTACTTTTTCCTTAATTACAAGTTTATTAAATTTTTGTATGCTTTTTTAATATGAGTTCTTGATTGAATTCACAACCTCTTTACTTAATTAATGTTTTATAAGGAAATTTACCAGTTGTTTTGTGATTATGATTGGATAGTTTCAAATTGGTTAGTGGATTTTTTTAGACAATTGATGTAAAATAGAGTGGATCAACAAATAAAACACAGATTCTGTTTACTCACGTCTATTTGCAATGGCGGTGAAACGGCAACAATGGAAGTGGTATGAAGGACTTGCAAAAGTGGTGTGCATTTCATGTTCTGCAACAAGATGTCCCTTAGCCTTAAATTCCAACTGTTGTGCTAACAAACACAAAGATGTTCGATTATTTACTACACACCTATGTTCTGAAAGTTTTTGAATGTTTGCAGGCCAAGTGTGAAGCCCTCCTCCAGGACTTATTCTCAGAGTCTGCTATGGGGCGGAGCTCACGTTTGGAAGTGTCCGGGAAACCAGATGTTGACAGGCCATTGGACCAGGTGGTTGTGTCTGCCAGCTTGAATATCATTGATGAAGTCCCTGATGGCGACCCCCGGTGGTCGGATTCGAAGCAGTCAACAGGTTGAGCACATTCATCTCCCTTTTAAATACAAACTTACTTGCAAATAAAGAATTTCCTAAATTCTGAGTTAATATTGTGGTAAAAGTTTCTATGCTGTGGTTAATTGCGGTAGTGGCTGAATTTTTTCTTTTTGTTTCGTAAAATTTCATTTAATTTTTAGAGATAATTTTGAAAAAATATGAATATCTTGTGGCAGTTATATCTCCTGGAATCAAATATGCATGTAAATTTACAGATAATGACTGATGTGTGTCATTGGTGACGTATAAATCCAAAGAATATTTATCCATATTGTGAAATAATCAATTAAAATGTATGAGCCTATAGCGTTGTCATTGTTTGTTGTTGAAACAATGGTTTTTAACGTCTGTTAAACTATATGTTGCAGTTGTTTTCTAAGTATATATTACCTATAATATTTTCAATAAATTTCAAGTTCATTTTACACTGTGTACTCACATTTTTCACTTTTTATTTGTTTAATATTGTCTTCTAACAGTGAGCCTCAAGACCTCATCCTCCCTCCAAATATTGAACCAGCTTCAGGGAAAGCAGAAGGCTCTGGAAATATATTTGGATTTCTTGAAAGCAATGCAACTTTGGGAAAAGGTTTGTGTGTAGCTAGTCTTTTTAGTTTGTTTTAAATTCAGTCTGTGCATTAGTTACTTTTTTCCTTGTATGAATGTTTTGTCTATTATATTTATGGTCTTATCTCAGCAGTGAGCAGGGTCTAACATAACTTTTTTTATTGAATTGAAATTAAGGAGGCATAGGTTCCACTTTTTAGACAGTTCTGATTCCAGTTTGGCTCCTTGTATTTATTCTTGGCCTCAGTTCTGGTTCTTAACCTAATTTTTGCAGTTTTCATTCCTTAATTTCTAAAAACCATCAATAATTCTTGTTTGGATATTCTCCAACACTAACTAAAATAATACACCAACTTACCACTCAAGTGATTGATTCTGCTTGTATGAATCATACCGTAGAAAATTCTTCAACTTAGGTTTTGTGGGATATATGTCGATACTGATTCTTTTTGGCTTAGATTTGGGTAGATAGTATTAAATGCATCAGCCACATGCATACATATTTCTGCAATTTATTTTTAAGAACTGCCCAGGAGTACAAGTATCTTCTGACTTGCTTGTATTCCTTTTTTTTCAGCTTTCTGGCCTCTCTGTAGGCGGAAGAGTGGTCTCAACATGCCATGTGCTGGCTGAGCACGAAGAGAAATTAGTTGCTGCCATTAGTTTGAAGACTCTTCATCCAGTGTGAGTTTCTTCTCAATATTACATTTAGTGTCTCCGTTAAAAATTGTTGTTATGTTCACAACCCCAGTTTACTGGTATCCTGGGAGTATTTTTTCCATTATTTTCTGATAATAATCAATGCATTTTAATCCCTTGCAGTCACAATGCCTTGTTAGATCCTGTTATCAAGCGAGTACAAGTGGATCGTGGTATGCTAACTGATGGCTGTTTGACACACATTGATCTATTCTTCAAGGAGGTTAGTTTTCCCTGTTAACTTTTTATTGTGTTTTAGCATGTTTAATCGTTTTATTGAATTTTATATTTATACATTTGCTTATGTTTATTGCTTAACTAACAAGGGGAGTGTCCAAAATGCGGGTCTCCAAAAAGATGAAGATTGTTTATGAAGTTAATGCCAAGTACAGTGGAACCTCGTTAAAGCGAGTATGGGCTATAGCGACACTTCCGCTATAACGAGAGATAGCCGATGCCCCGTCAATTGACCCTATAATAAGCGTGTTAAAAAGTTCGTTTTTACGACACCCTTTTGTTGCTGGCTCTCGCCATAGCGAGGGTTTCACCGCCGGAAGACTTTCATCGAGACTCCTTAACCTCTGTAATTGCTAGCGATCTGTTAGAAATGAAGTTAATGGAGTACTCAGTCTCAAATTTATGTGGTAAACTGTCGTTCGATAAATAAGTAGTTAATTTTGGTGAAAATATTGTGGCATTAGCATTCGCGAATGCTTCATCTTCTTTTGTTCCTCGGGCGGCAGAAAGCAGTCGGCAGCATACCCGCACGTCCGTGAGTTGCGTGAATAGAAAGCATTTGATGGCCGTCACCATGGCCAAAAAAACACCAAACACGTCTAAGCAAGAAAGTAAAAATAAAGGAGTAATATGAGAGTGTCGAAATTAATTTATCTTCCTATTCGCTCTGCAAAATTAAAAAAAAAAAAAACAAAAGCGTCCAAGAAATGCAGACGGTGAAGAGTTATAAGGAGCTTTGTTCGGGTGGTTTTGCCCATTCAAATCTGCGGGAACTTCTGAGAAAGGGGCTACGCCCAAGCCTAAAGCGGAGTATTTCAGGGATAGATTGCGAATCAAGAATGTTAAGAGTGCGGAAGGATGATTATACTAATGCGAAGCATTTTCTCCCCTCATAATTGCTGGTGATGCCTGCGGTGTAAACCCGAAGTCGTGGAAGAAAGGACTCCGATCATAAGTATCTTTAGAAGTATTCCCCGCGTCATATAACATAGACGAAACGGAACTTTTTTACATACAACTCCCCGGCAAAACCCTTGCAGTATGAGGTATTTCTTGCAATGATGCCTCTAAAGGTAGGTAGTGCGTCTTAGCGATGATGTAGGATGTACGAAGAAATGATACTCAGCATGAATAGTCCGGATTGACGTATTTATTCTCCGTTGCGGATTTACAAGGGTGAACTATTCGCGTCAGTGGTCGGAGTCGTACTGGCGCTCTCTTTTGTCACGCGGGTAGCCGAGCATCCCCTGGTGGCCGCTGGAAGAACTCACAGAACAACTAACTCTCGTTTGCAGTGCCGTGGTAAACTCTGTGTACTATTTCAAATATGTCGCGAGCGTAACACAAAAAGAAACTTTTTTCAACAACGGCAATTTTAATCACATCATTTTTCAAGCTTAGCAAACTTTTTACCATAGATGATGAAGATATTACATTATCTGATAGAAAAAGTCTTCCAAGGCGGGAACGTTATACAACCTTCCACCGTTTTCGCCTGTGTAAACAAATGTAATGCGTTATTTCACTTCACAGCCGCTTAACGTACAGAAACAATAAACATACACCAATGGAAACATTTGAGGCAGTATATAACCGCGATACTGTTTTATCAGTTAATTTTTGATTTTTCAGTGGAAAATACCAAAATAATAGATTGATCGCGTAAATGAACTAATTAAGTGCATAGAAAAATGGCTTCGTCGGTTGTGCATTGGCATAATGATTGACGAAACAATGCTTTCCATGATTTTTATTCAGTGCGGCGCTTATAAATTGTTTAAATAGTTAGTCGTTGTTTGAGTAAGGAAATTTAGTGATGCAAAAAAACATCGCCTTTCCTCTGGATTTATGGTTACGTTTATCGGATAGATGTTTATCTGTCGCCACTCCAATCCTGTTCCTGTATATCTGTTTGCAACGGGTATATTGGCTATTATTTGCTCCACCTCCGGTAAAGCGGCAATTCGCTATAGCGAGTGTTTATTAGTGCACCGTGGGGTGTCGTTATATCGAGAGTGCACTGTAGTAGTTTTTCCAAAATACTTGTGTTCTCCAATAAGATTATCTGCAACTACTAATGTTAAATTTAAGAGATAAAATTCACAATTGGTTATCAATTATGGTTACTTATTCAAAGAGGGATTGCCTCTGATCGTAGTATTTGATAATTACTGAAAAGGTAATGTTTTAGCCATGAAAATTATATGAATTTGCGACAGGTGCATGTAGAAAAATATGGAAGAGTGAAATATGGATGTTCTAGTCAGATTGTAAAAATGTGCCATTTTCCTTCCATTCACAGGTGGTCTCATCAAGATTACTTTAACAACCTATCTAGCTCTGTAATTATCGGACGAAGAACTTTTTCAGATGTTTTGAATCTTTTTTAATCGCGTTTAATCGTAAACTTTATGAATTTGATTGGGTTTTTTGATCACTTGACCCTTCACTCAGCAGTGCATCATTTCTACTGACATCAATGCTCCTTCTGAAAAGAGAAATATTGTCAGTATCCGTAAAAAAAATGTGTTTCAGGTTTGCCTACATCCGAGTAACAGATATATTCACCGGAAATATAGTTATTCCAGAATGCATCTGGTCCAAAGCATTTGGGATTATTGATCTTCTACTGTACATATTTGTTTTACCCTTAAAAATCAATAATTCTCTTGCTGGAAGAAGTGAAAGCAAAATTTACCGTCAAGACACTTCTCTGGAGCCTCTTGTTACAGATGGCTTGCATACAAATGAGTGACCACTTGCAAAAAGATGGCTGACTGCCCCCAACTCCGGGGAAGAAAAGGACTGCAATACTACAGAGTTTGATTGAATTCTAATTCCCAGATTTCAGACACTCCCCTTGTTGGTCTTCTTTGGCTCTAAACCAGATTCAAATTTCAAATGCTTCAATTGCTTGCAGCATTTGAAATGCAATATGACAAGGTGAATCATAACTCTTGAGGGTAAGCTTCGTAAGTTACCTTAAAAAGTTAGGTGTTCAAGTCTATGGAAGTAATTGCTTTGCACTGGAAGAGGGGAAGAAATTATGGAATGGAGGACTGGCCAATGACAAAACCCCTGGGGTCAGGAAAGGCTCAGCATATTCAGGAAAGGAGATTTCAATGTTGTAATTGAGGAGGCTCTAGTTTCTTACCGCGATCAAAAACTGGAAGATACTACTTGTATAGAAATGGGAGAACTACTCCGGAAGATAACTTGTGGTTAAAATTTTTCTTAAGAGATATTACATGGCAACAGTGGGTATTAACATTACTAGTAACGTCACCGGTAATGCTGGCAGTGTTTGATTTTGAACCAATTGTTGAGCAGTAGAATACCTGTATGAATATTTTAAATTGTAAATTGAGCACATTATACTTTTTAGAAGTTTTCGATGCATGTTAATGCTTTAAATTGATTAACTTTATTTTTTGTAAGAAATTAAAAATGATTTTATATGTTAAATATTTTATTATACTGCATAAAAACAATAAGCTCTTCCTTTTCCAGGTGTCAAAAGTTCATGAAGCTATTCCAGTGTTGTGCCAGTATTCAGAAGAAGTGGTGCAAAGCAGTCGTCCTCCCGATGAAATAGCCTCCACACTTGCTGAAGCCAACACTATCATTCTAGTGAGTAACACCTCTCTTATTGTATGAGTGCAGTATAAACCTCTTGAATTTATTTAACCACTCTTTAAGAACTTGAATGTCTTGGTGCATTCTTATGCCATTTTCCTTCTATTTTATACAGACTGTTTTACAAGACGTGATGAATTTCCGGAAACAGAATGATCGCTCTCCCTCTCCTAATTTTCCTGGAATGGAGTATTTGCCGTGGACAGCATCCTCTGGAAAAGCCGGGGTTGGGGATGCTCTTGTCTTGCAGGTACCTATGCATTCAGTTGCATTGATATTTATTGTTTCTGGAAGGTAAAAGTCATTAGTGACACATTTAGTATTGTTTTTCCATGGTTTATTGTTCTTTCGCTGCAAATACTTTTGTATATAAGTAGTCCGGTCAAGTATCTTATAGTGTGTATACTATAAGTTGGCGCATGGGCCTGCGAAGTACTTGAGCTGCGAGCAAAGGAGGGGAGGAAAGGACCGACAAAAAAATTGTATTGGACCGACACAGGTAGCTTGCGGGTCCGTTCGCCCGTCCCTTTCCTCCCCCCGACGAAGGCAACTAGCACCTCTCTTAGAATTATTAACTTTTTTTACTTTCTCATATAATATCTCAATCTGAATAGCATATTTGTTAAGTACCAAATAAGCTAAGAAGAATGTTATGAAACACGAAGTGCTCCGACCATAAATGAGGAAATGTTCTAAAGTTATAATTTTAGCTGTTGTACTGAATGTTTTGTTTTAACTTAAAGTAAAATTCATTTGAAACTGCTGTGCCATTTATTGTACACTAAGTGTAGCACGTTCTTGCATACCTCAACTCTCAATGCATGGCTACCGTAGAATTAACATAATTTGGACAGCTCTATGATTTGCCTTAGTCATTAGCTTTGTTCATCGACCTCATAATGTTTATATTCCACACCATCATGCACAAAACTTCAAAAAACATTGCTTATTAGGTTTCTTTCTTGAAGTGAGTGTGGAACCTCATTATCCATTGGATTTTATTCAAGACTTAAATCTTAATCACTTAATCCATTCACTTAATCTCTTCATAACTGATTGCTGTTGGACCTAATGAAAGCTCTGCAATTCTTACAAGTGCTGTGAGATTTACATGTGCACATTTGGTGAATAGAATTATCAATTGCTATAAAAATGATAAGATAGGTGTGTAATAAGTTAATATGGCTGAAAAGTAAGTTCAGGTGACATCAATAGGGAAGAGCATGACTGGGTTAATGTTTTCTGTCTTCGTTGTTCTTGTATTTGTGGTGGTTACAAGTTTTCCTCGGGGATGCTCTGTCTGTGCCCCTTTTACATTTTAAGTTACTTTTTTTGTACAACCAAGAAGTACAGTCGGATCCGGATTTAACGTCTTCGCATTTAACGTTTTTCCGAATTTAGCGTTTATTTTTTGGGGTCCCGATTCATTCCCTATTAGAACAATGTAAAAATAATCCGTATTTAGTGTTTCCGCATTTTGCGTTTTTCCGCATTTATGGTCGTAAAAATTTTTCCCGCACAAGATTTTTTTGCCCGATTTAACGTTTTTTCATGACGGTTCGTGCAAATGATTATCCAAATCTTCAAATTTCTGCTCGTCAACAAGAAGAGTCCCATAGAAGTTTCCCAAGAGTCGATAAAATACCGGGGAATGCTTCTTCAACTGCTTTCTTCCGCGAATGCAGCGCTGGGACCTTCAACTCGCTAGCTGGGTGATTTGTCTTCTCGTAATGTTTCGCTCCCCTTCTAGTCCAAACACCTGGCACTTTTTGGATCAGATCCGATCTAATGGAGCAAAGTCATCCCTTAATAACCTCAAACTACCTTATCCTTCACTTTTGGAATTTTACTTCGATGATAATTGACGACTGATGACGCGAGTTTTTCTCCGAGGGCCGCTACAATGACAGTTTTCTCGTAATGTTTTCACTTGATGGCTTATGCCCCTTTCAACTCTACTCTCTACGGGCAGTTAAATTTTAGCCCAATATTTTTCCAGTCATCTACTTTCTCTTTTCAAAAGAGGAGACACACTATATCATTTGCGCAGTTCACCAGATGATTCTTTCTATAGATTTCAGTTTCCGCGGAGGAACAGAGAAATAACCGAGGAAGCGTTTCCCCTGTCATGATCGTGAAAGAGAGCATTCTTTCCCTACGTAACAACATTGTTTCACATCGTAATTTAGATATCCCGGAGCCCATTTACCGACATGCGGTTGGTTGATATCGCTGTCGATTCAAAGATATTTATCTGGGGCTATTTCATGTCAAAAGATAATGACAATCGGAGTTTTGACGAACTATCACGGTCCATGACTCTAAATAAATCGCTCATGCCGGAAAAAAATCACCGCATAATCAAGGTAAAAAAAGATCGTGGATAGAGCGCGGAAAAATACGAAAATCCAGCAGGATTGCCCTTGGTGGTTGACTTCGACATCATAACTCGGACGAAGTTGCCAAACTCTAGAGGCACTGACAATGTGTCAGAAGAAATCCAGTTCTGTTGAAGATTAAACCTTTTCACTTAACAGAGTTTAGCTAATCGCTATTCAAGGTCCAACCAAATTCTATTAAAGGCTGCGGTGAAACAAGGTGAGTCGGCGTCAAGGTGATTAGCGCGCCGCGTAAGCAACTTCTCCCGGCTCCATTCGACCTGCATGAGGCCGCGGATATATGACAATCTGGTGTTATCATCGAGTTGAATCACCATCAACTTGTAGGCATACTAGAAATAAGATTCTCCTTTTTTGGATGACCTCGAAATCCAAAATGAGCGCCCAGGAGGGTTTTTAAAGGCTCATAAATCCCTCGTTTCGCGGAGGCTACAGAAAACTAGTTTCAAAGTACACCGGGATTTAAGTTTTAAAGGATCCGGGTTCGAATCCCGGTCAAGGCGAATGATTTTTTCTCTGTGGATCTTTCGCACGCTACAGAAAACATTAAGTTGACAAAATTCCAATAAACCCTCCCTTTTACTAGTTATTCGGTAGTTTAGAATTCGGGATTAGCGATCTTCTGTTGTCATTTTATTTCACTCATCTTTATTGTTGCAATGACGATTTTTTAGGACATACTTACACCTTTTCTTATTACATTAGAAATGCTATAGTCACCTACATGTCACTTTTATAGAAAAAAATATAAAATTTAATCGAGACGACTGAAATATGAGTAAAAATGGAATCACTAATGACCATAATAATATTCCGTGGGAATACTTTTAAGTTGATGTACATTATAATTTTCTTAAAATATTTCATTAAAGCAATTGTCATCCTCTCATTACCTACTTATTTCTACTACCCATTTTTTTTAGCTGATTCCTGAAAAGTATTATCCAACCCTCACTGGGCAGAGAAAATTTAATCAATGAATTTTTTGCTGCATGCAGCACCTTTTAGTTGCTTAAAATAATATATTTTATTCATAAAAAGCCATTCCAATCATTACAGACCCTAAAACCTGAAAAAAATGGCATGTCCTCATTTAGTGTTTGTCTGCATTTAGTGTTTTATATTTTGTCCCCCCTGAAAAACCTTAAATCAGGATTCCACTGTATTATGAATTGCATGATTGAGAAAAAATGTAGTAAAACTTATGGAAAGCACTGCAGGAACAAGTGACTTTGTACCCAGTCACGTGCACGGGTGCAAAGTTAAATACACCAAAGGATGAAGTTCGCCATGAAAAAATATTTGACTTAGCCGGGATTCGAACCCGGAATGCCGGTCAGGTGTCCGGATTTTCTTGTTCGGTAAAACCCATCCCGAAGTTCGCTCTGAGAAAATGGCTTGGTGGCGTAATTGGGTGACACACCTGACCGGTAATCGTGAGATCCAGGTTCGTATCCCGGCTAAGTCAAATATTTTTTCATGGCAAACTTCATCCTTTGGTGTATTTAACTTATGGAAACTCAGAAATTTTACGCTTCTCAGTGTTAAAAGGCATTAATTGGTCCAATGTGTTTTATTATCTGTGGTAAGAGATAACAATAGTTCTTGTTGATTTTCTATTTTTCCCTTGTTGAAATCTGTTCTAGCATTCTATAACCTTGAAGAATGGAGCGCAATTGGCAGGAAACCCCAGTTTGCGAAATCAGTTGTACGATCAGTTGGTCAGCCTTGTTGATATCATCCTGGATGGCTGTAGATCTCATCTTGAAAGCATAAAAGGAAGTGGAAAGTACCCGTCTTGCCTCCAGCAGTATGAAGTGAAAAGGTCCTCCTACATCAAATCATTCTGTAAGTTTGTGACTTTGAAGTCTTATATAATATGTAAATTGTTTTGGTATTTTATGGAGTTTTCCAATTTTTAGGAATTCAAATGCATACTATTTAGAACTATGCAATATGAACAAGGATTATGAGGTCGGTCTTATTCAGTTATGACTACCTTTTAATCTTACCCGGTGTTTATTTGTGGGGTACAAGTAATCACATTGATTGTTACAATAAAGATCATGCCGATTGCTGTTGTAGAAAGAAGGGAGACTGAAGGGGGAAAGTAATTGGGAGCTATAAAAACTATTATGAACTGGTAAAATTGATGCATTAGCTCGCAAAAATACCTAAAGATTCTCCATTAATCATCAAAAGAAATAAAAAATTTGACTTTAAAATGGAGAAAATTATCTTTGAGCTGACCACTGTACACATAGGTTCCCAAACTGCCGTCGGGAGTTGGGAAATACACTGAGCGCTTGCTTTAAACATCGTTTTGAGGGAAGATTTAGCAACTCATCGTCACTTGTGTATGTGCTGTAATTCTTGGTAAGTTTTCCTATTGCTTTTGTGCCACGATTATTACTGGGGATACTAAAAATGCGACATCGGGATGATGAAGTACAAGCGTTTCACTTTGTATGTTTCAGTTAACAGAAAAATGGATGATAACGTTGCCGCTCGTTTGAATAGTACACCAGAAATTCATCTTGTTTTACATACTACCCCGCAAGCCGCCTAAAACGTGGGTGGCAGGGGGTGTTAGGACACCAGCCTTTTTTAGGACACCAAAAATTGATTCCAAGACCCTCATGGAATTTGTTATGAAAAATTACTGCTATACATCGGTGGAAAATTGATATGTAAAGGAAACTTGTAATACTGAAGGATAACGATCGTAAGCTTACAAGCCATGCTGTTGAATTTGGCATTGCAGTGTTAGCAGAGAAGGTAGTCCTATCCATCCACACACAAGCTACAACCTATTTCAGTAATATAGGTAAATCCCTAAACAATATACTAGTACATACCATAAAAATATAGTGGGAAATAGGCAAATACAATTATAAAAAACTGGAAGTCACTACCATTCTTATATTCATCACCTACAACTTGCAATAACAGAGTTCATTATGGAAACAACTATTTATTCACTGATTTAAAGCCTTAAATAAGCCCACGCAAGTGACACATGTGGCTTTTCCCTCTACTATTCGTTGATATAATAGAAAAACAAACTTCACACACAGTTTTGATCTTGATAGCTTGATCATGAAATTTCATATCTACCGTGAACAACGGAGGTGAACACGTCATTGATAAGTCCTTGTCCTTGATAACCTTGATAACCTTGTCAAACTTTGTGCATTACAACCACTGACACTGTGATTATTAGCAGTAGTTTAATGGGAGTTGTCACATTGAAAATAACGCTATTTTGGCACAAAAGATGTTCACAGAAATCTCCAATCAGCGAGCAAAAGTTGCATTGACTGGAATTCACCTATAATACAAGCACATGCAGTCCTAAACGATGAATTTTCCAGTACCTACGAATAAATGGATGAAGTTATTGTATATAAAAGCATAGCAGACATTAGAAAACATCAAAATTGTTCTAATTACTTACTTAAATGAATGTGATGTCGCCACAACATCAACTTACAATTAATGAATCCCCCTTCCAACGGCCGTCAACGATGCAGAAAAGTTTTTTGGGTTTTCCACCGGTTGATGTTGTGGTCTGATATGCCGGGAAAACCTAAGATCATACATCCTACAACAATGTTATTTAGGTATTATAAAATGTTTGGTTTTGTTTGGATCCATAGCCATATGTCTTGTTATAAACTCGCATACATCACCCTAGTTAGGCATGCCCTCAAATATTGCTCTTTAGTTTGGTTTCATTTTTTTATTATAAATATGACAGACGTAAAGAGGGTTCAAAATTAATTTCTCATATGGTTGGCCTTCAAGCCTGGAGTTGTGAGGGAAAGTGGTGAATTCGAAAATATTTTGAAACTACTCAATATCCATACTCTAAATGCATGCAGTAAACAAATAGGAATAATATTCTTACACTCATCGCTAAATAATCACATTAAATATTCTTATCTATTATTTCTAATTAATCTGTGGGTTCCATCAGTTCATTCCAGATCTCACTATTTATTTATATTTCACATATGGGAACGATTTACATGTATCACCTACCAATTTTTAGTGGTGAGGGATTAAAAAAAATGTTATATCAATAGATATTTTTTAGTGATGGGTCAATTCCAAAATTTTATCGATTCCGATCCCGATTCTGACATTTCCATTCCGATTCCACTGATACCGATTCCATCGATTCTGATGCCATAGGCTCCAAGAAAAATATCACTTAATTCCAGGCAACAAGAAAACCACCAACAAAAAAATATTACTCTGTGAAAGAGCCAGTTCACAAAAGCATTTTTCATATCATCACTATGTAATTAAAATATAATAGCTACATTTCAAAACAGAACATACCTGAAATGTGTTGTTACATGATAGGTATTACTTTAGAATATTAGCAGTCATGTTTAAATTTAAAATAAAAGGATTTCCTTTAATATCTATCTTTTATTGATAATATCTTATCATTATCATTAATGTCTCACAAATTTAGTCTCCTTTTACAGACTTTAAATTTTTGCTCAAAAAGCAAAGCATCTTCAAAGCATGTCAGGATAAAGCCTGTTACATTTTACTTCACATATTTATCCTGCAGAACTAAATGTCTTTCACTGAACACAGGGGATGGCGGTATGGCAAGGAACCTATTCGCTAATACTTTCACCCTTGGGTAGGAGATGCAAGTCTTCCAGTATTTCCCAGGGAAGGAACTTGGTGGTGCATTCATCTCTGATAAATAAGCTTCCATTTCAGCTTCAACAGTGTGTTGTTATGGTGACTTTGGGTACTTTTCCAAATGCATCACTGTATCTTGACCATAAACCTGTCACAGGCTCCCTAGTCTGCATTTGCTCCTTCGGAATATAATAGGGATTTCCAAGTAGCACTTTTTGATCTCGAGTCGAGTTGAAAATTACTCGCGAGTATGGAGTCGAGTATGATAATTTCTGAACCAGGCAACACAGCAATACATACTACAATATATTCTACTCCAATTTTCTATAATAAATGTCTAGCCTAGTAATGTAACAAGGAAAATATAATGAGGATCGTTGATGGTTATTGTCAGAAGTAGGAGATGAATGAAAATTAATGTGTCTTCAATAGTTCCATAGGCACAGTTGAAATTAATTAACCCCAAGTAATATGTTGACCATTTAAGTCATATATGTATCAAAACTACAAGGGAGAGCCCAGAGTATAGTAATTTTCACAGCTATAATAAAGATTACATACTACGTAAATGAATCATGTAATATTTGGCCCTTTCAAATTCTCAAGCAGAAAAACCAATTATTCTACATGCTCAGCCAGCAGGTTTTGACATCTCCATGTTACAGCATTGCTGCCTGTAGAAAATTGCCTTTTGCTACACACTTGTGTGACTGGGCTAGTACTTTCCTACGAAAATTGCAAGATTTTGGAGACCTTGGAATTTTTATTAAAAATTATATTGACGATTTTTTTGGATCTTGAATCTTCATGGAATTCAAGTGAACGAAGCGAACGAACTATAGAACTTTAGTTTTGTAGAGCCAAAAAATTCTATACTTCTCACGTCATTTAATCAACCTTAAAATCTCTTGCTTTTTTTTTAAGTTCAAGAAAGAAACTAAACGCTACAAATGAATATCACATCGGACAGGCGCAGTAAAAAAAAGACTTAAAGAGCCTTGTGGTGTGAAAACTCCCCCTTCTGCGCGACTCACCTTGGCGAAGGTAGAAAGGGAAAAAGGGTATCGGTTGTTGCCTTTCACGAAAACTTCATTTTTCTCTCTCTCTTAAGCATGCTGACCCTTCACTTTACTTCAATACAGGCGGTCCCCGACTTTCGTACACAATGCGTTCCCGAAAACTTGTACGAAAGTCGAATTGTACGAAAGTCGAACCATTGACTTCCATACTAATTAGGGGTTACGTTCCAAAAGAGCGGAATTTACGTACTAAAACCTTTTTTTCACGGAATTCATTTCAATTGACTTAATTTTAATAATATATTAATAAAACTCCTCAAATCATCTAATTTATTTCGAAAATACGCAGAAAATGCAAATATAAGTTTAAAAAACAAGAACTCCGTTGGCTATCGAGTGAAACTTCCTCTTGGCGTTTAAGTTGACATTCCACTTATTACGTCCACTATATATAAAAGGACATATCAAGTAGCATAAAAAAATGTATTCGTTGAACCCGCACTCTGGATACCTTTTAATTTTTACACCAAAATTCGATATTTGGCAGGTGAAATTCGTGATCGCGTATATTCCGCATGTTATTCAAAAAAGACAAAATACAAACGAAATTCGGGTGATATTTCGTGCAATATCGTTGCTGAAGGTTTACATGAATTAAACAGCACTCAAACGAAAAAACACAATTAGAAAGAAGGTCTTACTATAGTTTTATTGAAAGCTATTCGATGATGTCTAGTCAACTTCTTTTGAAAAATATCTTCAATGAAGGCTTTCCTCTTCTCTTGATAAGGGAGCCTATAGCAGGCAGTCTCTCTCCCAAATAAATCACCTAGATCAGAGTCAATTACCAACAATTTCCTTCATTATATACGTTCATATTGTTCGCATATACTGCCGATACTGCAATTTGAAACAATTGAATGTTGGGATGCGCAATAAACATAGCGGGAATTTTAAAAAAATTACGGACCAGCGTCCGAAAGTCCGAATTTAGCGTACGAAAGTCGAGTAAAAGGTGTCAATTTTGAACGTGCGAATTGTACGAAAGTCGAGTGTACGAAAGTCGAGGACCGCCTGTATCCGAGTCATATTTCTTATGCGTGGAATGGTTCCGAAAAAAATCCAAATCTTAGTATTTTCACTCGAGTAATGCACTAAATGGTCTAGTCGATCTATACATAATCCTTTTTAATGTCCTCAGTTTAGTGTTTTAAGTCAATGATGACGATTATCCATGCTTTAAATGACGATTTTCAAGACTAATGTTTTAAAAAACTTGAAAAATCGGCCTCAGTTACTCACAGTTCCGCGGCGTGTAGCTCAGCCTTGACACGCGATTGAAAAATCGCTCTTATTTCCTTCGTCGATAACTTTTTTTTCCAAGATTTCCCTTTAGTACTCTTTAGAAATCTCTACTTTATATTGTGATTCAAATTTTCCGAGTTATATTTTTCGTAAGCGAAAGATAATGTCTACTTAATGTCAAATTTCACGTGAAAAATGGATCGGCCATTTTGCGATGTAAAAGCAGACAGATGAGAGCCAAAATCTTCAAAAGTCATTGAAAGTATAGGCAAAGCACCAGGTCAAAGGAATATTGCGTTTTTTATTCCATAAAACTCATACCAACGCAAAACCACTTGGATAAATTCTAAGATTTTTTTTAGGAAAAATGATATCTCGCGTGGCATTGAAAAATTGGTCATGTTTGGGCCACTGTATCTCACTAAAGGGTCGTATTTATGTAAAATGGCGTACTATATCTGGAAATGATTTATGAGTATTTACGCTAAGTTTCATGTCTCTATCCCCAAAAAGGTCATTTTGGACTTTATTCCAGCTTTTTCCGATTTTGGACCAGTGTGCGCCAGGTAGGAAGACGATCGGCCGCGGCTGGCATAAAGGTATTCGGCGCCCACGTCGACAACTATAGTGTATTCGGCAAGCTGTAAACCAGGCCAAGACATTAGAATGACTTATCGGCTTTAAAAACTGCATTATTACATGAATTTCATGATAGCGCTTCCTGTCGGTAGATTGCTGGACCTACTAGCCTCGAAAGCTCTGTAACCTTAACTACTCGACACAACATTCGTAATGCTACTGGAAACCGCTGGAAAAGCTCGAGTCGAGTACCAACTACTCGACTTGATTAGAATTTTCGAGTACACGCACATCCCAAGATATGTTTTGTTATTATGATTACATGGCGCGAAAATTCGAATGACTGTCGGAAACGCGACCGTATATAAATTTGTGGTTTGAAGTACAACTGGAATCGGAATCGATTTTTCACTTTGGCAAGTACTCATTTTCGATTCCGGTTCTTGGCCGAGAATCGAGGAATCGAACCGACCCATCACTAATATTTTTCATTTATCACAAAATGCATTCAAAATATTTGTACTTCAAAATGTCTATTTTTTAAATTTTTCTAATCTAACTATGTCTATTGTAATGATTTGCAAAAGGACATTATTCCACATAATAAATATTATCATTATTTCTTTTAATCAATACAAAAAAGTGCACATCAATCTGACCTTTCCTTCAAGAGAAATGGATTGTCAAACAACAAAATTGTATGCATGTTAACAACACCCTTCCCAACATTCTGTTGCTGGTAGAGCCCCAATACCATTCCTTCATCAAACCATTTCATACTACAGTAGATTCCATTTAATGGGTCCACTGGTTACTTGGGGCAGCCGCTTAATTGTGGCAGATCTTGAAGAACAGAACCCAATAGAGGAACATCCCAGAGTATTCTCCGCTTAAGTGGGACAGCATGCCGCTTTATTGGGCCATTAGTCGGCGACATAGACTCTATACTCGTGACGAAATTATTATTATTTTTTTTTCAGAATACTATTTTTTTATATTTTCCTCCTTTGATTTGCTCTTATTTTTCACAAGTGTTCCTATTCTTGCCCTATTTTGAAAGCTCTTGTTGTTATACTGTCCGTAAGAGGAAAGGACTTTTCTTTAATAGGACTTAGTAAAAGACATTCATTCAGCATCGCCCGATGGTTTTGAAAAATATTTTCAGCTTAATTGTTATTATTCTTAAAAGTGATAATAAATTAACTAAACTCGCTGATTTATTAATCAAATTAATAGTTTAATGAACTTTGGTTGCATTATAAACATACGTTAGTCTTCTTTCTACTATTTCAAAGTTTTTATGTCCATATACGAGAGAGTTTGCCTAATTGGGGCAGCCGCTTATTTGGGGCAAAGTGCACAAGTTCCGATACGTCCCAATTAACCGGAATCTACTGTATTTGTGTTGTCCAACTGTAGCCGATGCTTCAGGAGGGTTGATGTGATAAAATGCTGGGTAGTCCTCAGAGTGGTCGACTCAGGGCTGCGAGAGTATTGTAAATGGCGGCAAATATTGTATTTTTACAAACTGAGTGTTTTACCTGTTAAAAATTGTGTGAATTGCAATATGATGTTGCTTGCTAATTCCCCATTGTTTGTTGAGTGAACAGAATTGTAGATTGGATTCATTGTAAAGTGTCGTTTCCAGCTAAATATTTTCATAATTTCCGAAACTCAACTAAAATTCAGTGGGAAAACTTTTGATGTTTTCAAATGCCCTTTTATAATGCCATCATCATTTCATTTTCTAGTTGATGAAAAGGAGTATGAAAGAGCTGCAGTTTTGGCTGAGAAATTTTGTGACTTTGAGGCTCTTGTTCGTGTCTGTGATATTACCGGAAATGACGAAAGATTGAGTGAATACCAAGAAAAATTTGAAGACCAGGTATGTCATATTTACCCAATACTGTTTTATTTATTTATTGGTGTTACACTCTCATGCTATAGATATAGCATGGAACATCAATTCTATCAGCGGAAATGATTCCCAGCTCTGTTTCTGTATCATTTTAGTAAATCCTAAGTCCTAATATAAGTCCATGTTGTGGAAATTTAGGATGAATAGATTTTAGGTACATTTTTGAGCTTGCAAGAGCTGTTACTTTGATTTTTATCTGTAAATGGATCAATTGTTTATATGCTTATATATTTATGGGGAAAAGTTGAAGTGCTGACATAGATCAGAGCTTGTGTAGTAAAGATGTTAACATAGATGCAGAGTTAGACTAATTCAATAAGAAATGAAAGCACTATCAACTCAACCCAACTTGATCTCTTTTAGCCTTGTAAAAAGTTTTAATTGAATATTTTTACAGTACACAGGGATGTATGGGAAAACATCATTATGATGTGTCTTAGGTTTGGCTACAATTTATGATTTGGACATATTGTCTATGGGGTCATTCCATTTCAAATCAACCAAGCCCTGACACCCACCAACTCGGATTTTCATGAAACTTGCTGTGGTCATACATTCTGGTATGATTAGAGATTACATGCAAATTTAGTCTCCAATTGCCAATTGTTTATGAAATATGAGCAATTGAAATTTGTGTGTGCCCCTAAAGTGCTGCAACTTGCAATGCATGGTGATTTTTTTTTTCATCAAACTCCAATCCTGATGAAAAGTCATGATTTTTTTTAGAGCTAAGTAGTCCATAATGATCCCACGATTATCGTTAAATATTCACTGCATGAAGTACTTCAGCTGCAACAAAATAAAGTAAATAATCTCCCTTGTACCATTTTTCATTGTCAGCATCCACAGGGAAAGTGAAATTCGTCGTAAAATCTTAAAAACCCCTCAAAATTGATTTTAGAACTACGATTGATGGATCAAAAGAAAAATCGATGTGTTGATTATATTTCAAGGCCAGTCACTCGCAGACACTGTCCACGCATTTATCTGCACACGTAAATTCGAAGCGCAATTATTGGTCCATGAGTCATGACGACACATTAACCTAAGACCTGTGATTGAACGACCTTTAACCAAAGCGATCATTAACTCTGGCGAGAAATCAGACACCTCTTCAATTCCCTGTCTCCCTCCATTTTCCCACTCACAACCTTTAGACGGCCCTAAATTTTGCTAATGATAGGCGATTTCATAAGAGCTTTTTCAATGCTGCGTTTGAATTCTTGGCATTTGTCGCGTTTGCTATATTGTTAGTAGCGTGCAGACAGTGATTTTTATGTGATCAATATTTCTTCCTAAAATGGCTCATCAGCAGACTGTGAATTTGACGAAATTTTGACCGTGAAAACCTGGAAAAACTGTGAATTTTATAATTTAGTTTGAATGGGAACCCTGAACTAGCGAACTTCCACTGGAGGGAATGACGCCTCTGTTGCTTCACTGGCTAAAGAACTCAGCCGGAAATCGAGGGATCCGGGTTCGAATCCCGGTCAAGCCATATGATTTTTTTCTCTGTGGATTTTTTGCACAATTAGTGCATTGCGGGTGACTACGGTTATCATTGTGGCTAGTCCCAGTAAACTTAAATTCGGATAATCAGGAGTTTACTCTGTTTGGTTAATCTTGAGAACGATATCTGAGTGTGAGTCATGATGATGAAAAGACATTTGAGATTGATAACACTTTTAGTGTTGATTGATCTGTGAAGTATGTTTAATCTTCTCTCTGAACTCATCTCAGATACATTTGTTATTTTATTCCTCTGTAAAATTTATTTTTTCATATCATGCTAATTGTTATTCTCTCATGTGCACTTTTCATTTTGAACAGCATTAGTAGAAACTCATTAGTAGTTTATGAAAATGAAAAGTGCACAGCACACAATGAAGTTAATGCAAAGCTGCCAAAGAAAACAACTGTCTAGTTGTTTTTATAAATTCGGAGTCCATCTCTTGCCTGTAATATCTTAATCAGGTTATTGTTGGCAAATGTGCCCTTAGTGCCTTTGTTGTTTTGAATTGTCTTTTACTGGGGAGCTTCCTGCAGGCATTGAATGTATCGTTTAAAATTGGCTTAATATTTTTTCTTTTACGCGACTGAATATAAATTTGCAAGTTACTGTTTTTTAGGAATTCATTGTGAAGAGTATTAATATTTAGTTGAAAAGAATTTTTTCCGTCATAAATAAACTTACGCTATTCAAAACATCATCAATGATGGTAGGGAGTGTTTGTAAAGGTCGGGGGAAATAATACTGTATTTGTCTGAATATAGTCCCCCCTTTTTTTTTTTTTCAAAAAATGCCCATGGTAAAAGTCATGGCCCTTATATACTGGTTGCTAATCTCCGGCTCGGGATTGTTGCCTGAGATTCCGCTTTTACCCCTCAAACCCCTCACACGCCTCCCCTCAAACAAAACGCTGGGCATAGTGTGCTGCCTTTAGGGGAAATATGGAACTAACTGCGCTGTCGGCGGCTGTATATGCTTTCGACAGTGCAGTTAGTTCCATATTTCCCCTAGTGGCAGCGCAGCGCACTGTGCCCATAGTTGTGTTTGAGGGGAGGCGTTTGAGGGGTCAAAGCGGAATCTCAGGCAACACTCCCGAGCCAGAATATGTTCGGGAGATTAGCAACCAGTATATAAGGGCCACGGTAAAAGTAAAAGGGGGACTATGTGCAAACCCATATTTTAAATTTTTTCCTGAAACTCAAGCCTCAAGATTAGGGGGGGGGGACTATATTCCGAAGAATGTGGTACTTTAAAACTCTCTATATTACAAATTTGGCGGGGACAAAAAGTTGTAGGTTTGCATTGATGAACTTTGTTTCAGAATCACCAAAAAAATTGTATTTTCAGGAAATTTTCGTAAAATACTGTTTAGAGTACAGAAGTTTTTTTTTTAGATTTCAATTTTATATTAATACAGTAAAACCTCTTTACATCGTAATGGAGGGGACCAATATTTGGGCATTTTGATGTATGGAGGTTCACTATAGAGAGGTTTTAGTGATAGGCACCATTTTATTAATAAACCATAATATTAATATATTTAAACATACATGCATGCATTAGTGAACATATATTTACAATTTAATGATTACACAAAGGTAAAAGTAACTTGTTCAAGAGGACTTTTTAGGATAGAAATTAGTTATTGGGTTTGCTTAAACCTTTTTTAAAACTCTTTCGATATAATGTTTTCAATTCTATTGAATACCATCATATTATGATCACATTCCTCCATGCTTAATAAAAGCCATTCAATTACGTTCAATGAATCCACAACCTCTTTTTTGGTGGGAACTGTAACTGATTCCTCATTACCAACATCTTCCTCTAAATCCATCTCTTCCTGTATCCTGCAATATATATACATCTCCTTCACCACTATCTTCCAACTCATGTGGAGAACATATGAATAATTAATTATGAACATTTACAAAGTCTTCAAATGTTGAATTTGTGTCAACTATTTTGTTGATTTTATTGTACTCTGTAGGTTCATTCTTAAATATCTCACTTTCCTCCTGTTTGCTATCACCCGTAATCCCAGCCTTGATGAAGCATTTCTCAAAAATTGAGGATATTAATTCCTTCCACGAAAGGCACAGCCTGTGCATGGTCTGAAGGATGTTCCATGAGCACTTTTAATGTAGTTTTCACTATTCACTCTCCATAAAAATAATTCACTAGCTGCTTTCGATAATGCCTTTTGACCAAAGAAATAATTCCCTGGTCTAAGGGTTGTAATTTACGAGTAGTGTTTGGAGGGAAGTACACAACTTTTATATTTCTTAACATAATTCCTTCAACCTCTTATTTCACTGCCCAAGTTTTTTATTTGTGCAGCCTAGATATACAGTTTCTTCTATTTTTGCTCGGTTGTTTAAAATAGATGTCAGGGTGAATGATGGTATTCCAAAGGTCACTGCTACATCTTTCTTCTGCCTGCCCTCATTGATGGCTAGGAAAATTCCTCGGAATGTGGTAATGTCAAGCAGCCGCCTTGTTTTATTTGTCGATTCCATCGTCAGCTTATAATTAATTAAGTAATTTTCGTATGTTTTCATATTTTATGGCAAATAATTGAAAATACTCCTTATAATATATTTTAGAAAATTGATTTATCATTCTTATAACATATGACTTGTTAAAGATTATAAAAAATAAATAAACACGTGACTATTGCAAAAAATAAACAAGAAACTGAGCGTAATTTGGAAATTTCGATGAATTCCCTTTCTCTAAAATACAATGCTCGTAGAGTTCCGTAGAAAAACTCTGTCAGGGGCACAAAGAAACGCTCGGTCTGCAAAATGACGTGATTTCCTTGTGAGAATGCTGGGCGAACTACTTCAGAATGCCGCGGCGACGGTAAAAAATTTCATTGCTCTACCGCGTATCAGCTAATTATTTGTCTCCTTCACCTAACATTGTCGCGCATGGAGTGATGTTCGTTCAGTATTGCTAGAAATTGACGTCCCGGACTCCCGATGGAAGTCAGATTTCGCGGCATAAATACGCACGCGAGACATATGACTGTCGCTCAGCGCAATAAATTGTAAACTACGATCGTTCACGAAAAAATTACCAAGGCGGCAGTGAGAAAGTGCTACACCGGGAAATATGGGAATAAAATGATTGCAAAACTGTATTTGATTTATTTCGAGTCGCAGTAAATTCATGAAATATTTTCATTTTAGAAATGGAAGTAGCAATGCGGTTGAGTAATTCTGTCTCCATGAATGGGAGTGAAGTTAGTTGAAATATTTCCCCCGGCAAGGGATTATAGGCTGCGCTGGTCGCCTCTTTTATTAACTGAACATAGTATGTTAGCATTTACAGGAAAATAAAGCCATAAGTAATAGATAGCGAGTGCTATCGCGCAATTTTTACCATGATTCGAAAGAAAACGATGCGTTCTGTCTTCATTTAGTGTCACTTAAAATGATTAGGATAGTTCGTTGCCTTTTTCTTATTTACTGTTAGGTATGCTCTCATATGGAACAAAATTGCCCTAGCTAATGGTTAACGTGAAAATTACAGTAAAGGTGTAAAAGAGAAGAATAAGCGTGAAACATTTATCGCTGAAAATGTCATTCCATGTTCGTTATCGCGGCTGCATTAATGGCCTCTAGTTGTCTCGGTACGAAATGCGGAGGTAGTTAGGCCGTCTCGGGGGTCTCTCGTTGCTATGATATGTTGAGGTTTTACGATATAAAGAGGTTCACTATAGAGAGGTTTGCTTATAAATTTACATGTAAATCTGACGGGACCAGAGGGTTGGTACGATGTATAGAGGTTTACGATGTAAAGAGGTTCACTACATAGAGGTTTTACTGTATTAGTATTAATTTGATTATAATTGTAAATTTTGAATAATTTAAAGGTAGTTGATATGACTAGCAATCAAATAACTGGCAATAATATTCTATGAAAAATTAATAAAAGAATTAAGTGAGGAAGAGAGGATTTAAGTTTTATGAGGAAGCACTATCAGTGCTGACTCAGAACCCAAGGAAGTCAAAAGGATATACAGTGCAACCTCGATATAACGACACCCCACGGTGCACTAATAAACACTCGCTATAGCGAATTGTCGCTTTACCGGAGGTGGAGCAAATAATAGCCAATATACCTGTTGCAAACAGATATACAGGAACAGGAGTGGTGCGGCGACAGATAAACATCTATCCGATAAACGTAAGCATAAATCCAGACGAAAGGCGATGTTTTTTTGCATCACTAAATTTCCTTACTCAAACAACGACTAACTATTCAAACAATTTATAAGCGCCGCACTGAATAAAAACCATGCAAAGCATTGTTTCCTCAATCACTATGCCAATGCACAACCGACGAAGCCATTTTTCTATGCCCTTAATTAGTGCATTTACGTGATCATTCTATTATTTTGGTATTTTCCACTGAAAATTCAATAATTAACTGATAAAACAGTATCGCGGTTATTTAATGCCTCAAATCTTTCCATTGGTGTATGTTTATTGTTTTTGTACGTTAATTAAGTGAAATAACGCATTGCATTTGTTTCTACAGGCAAAAACGGTGGAAGGTTGTATAACGTTCCTGCCTTGGAAGAATGTTTCTATGAGATAATGTAATATCTTCATCATCTACGGTAAAAAGTTTGCTAAGCTTGAAAAATGATGTGATTAAAATTGCCGTTGTTGAAAAAAGTTTCTTTTTGAGTGTTACGCTCGTGACGTATTTGAAATAATACACCGAGTTTACCACGGCACTGCAAACGAGAGTTAGTTGTTCTGTGAGTTCTTCCAGCGGCCACCAGGGGATTCTCGGCTACCCACGTGACAGAAGAGAGCGCCAGTACGACTCCGACCACTGACGCGAATAGTTCACCCTTGTAAATCCGCAACGGAGAATAAATACGACCATCCCAACAATTCATGCTCAGTATCATTGCATCGTACATCCTACATCATCGCTAAGGCGCACTACATACCTTTAGAGGCTTCATTGCAAGAAATACCTCATACTGCAAGGGTTTTGTCGGGGAGTTGGCTGTAAAAAAGTTCCGTTTCGTCTATGTTATATGACGCGGGGAATACTTCTAAAGATACTTATGATCGGAGTCCTTTCTTCCACGACTTTGGGTTTACACCGCAGGCATCACCAGCAATTATGAGGGGAGATAATGCTTTGGTGCTTTGCATTAGTATAATCAACCTTCCGCACTCTTAAAATTCTCGATTCGCAATCTATCCCTGAAATACTCCGCTTTAGGCTTAAGCGTAGCCCCTTTCTCAGAAATTCCCGCAGATTTGAGTGGGCAAAACCACCCGAACAAAGCTCCTTTAAACTCTTCATCGTCTGTATTCCTTGGGCGCTTTTGTTTTTTTTAATTGTGCAGAGCGAATAGGAAGATAAATTTATTTCAACTCTCTCATATTACTCCTTTATTTTTATTTTCTCGCTTAGACGTGTTTGGTGTTTTTTTGGCCATGGTGTCTGCCATCAAATGCTTTCTATTCACGCAACTCACGGACGTGCGGGTACGCTGCCGACTGCTTTCTGCCGCCCGAGGAACAAAAGAAGATCAAGAATTCGCAAATGCTAATGCCACAATATTTTCACCAAAATTAACTACTTATCTATCGAACGACAGCTTACCACATAACTTTGAGACTGAGCACTCCATTAACTTCATTTCTAACAGATCGCTAGCAATTACAGAGATTAAGGAGTCTTGATGTAAGTTTTTCCGGCGGTGAAACCCTCGCTATGGCGAGAGCCAACACCAAAAGGGCCTCGTAAAAACGAATTTTTTAACATGCTTATTATAGGGTCAATTGACGGTGCATCGGCTATCTCTCGTAATAGCGGGGGTGTCGCTGTAGCCCGTACTCGCTTTAACGAGGTTCCACTGTACATAGTAGGCACAAAATTAACGTATTTCTCTGAATATAGTCCCCCCTATGAATATGGCTCCACCCCTAATTTTGAGGTTTCAGTTTCTGGAAAAAATTAAAAAATGCGTTTGAATATAATCCCCCCTTTGCGTTTACCATGGGCATTTTTGGAAAAAAAGTGGGGACGATATTCAGATAAATATTGTATTTTATTCCTAAATCAATATTTGTAATTAAGCATTTTGGTGAATCCTATTTATTTCCTGTGCATCTCCAGTCATCCGGCATTTGCAGTAATTCTATGTCATGGCTGCATGTGACAGGGGCGCAGCTAGGAATTAAGGCTATGGGGGGTTTTAGGGTAACTAGTACTTACTTGTAATGGGGTATTGCATACCCACCAGGGTAAGCAGGAGTTGAGGGGGCCATCCAGAAAAATTTTAAGAATACTGGTTCAAAATGGCGAGTTTTACGGCTTTCTGAGTGATATTTGATAAATCCTAACACTATTCTATAAGTAATACTGATCCAAATAAGTAAAATGGATTAAACTTAAAAATTTCTCTGAGCTCTGGGGGGGAGGGGGTCTATCCCCTAAAACCCTCCCATCGCTGCGCCACTGGCATGTGAGTAAGATTTTGCTAAAGTGTTTTGTATGTAGACTGTAATTTGTGTTCCGCTGCTAGGGGCGCATGAAAATTTCTTCTGGTCGCGGTTGGCTCTTACTTACCTCATCTGTTTCATCGGCAGGGATTTTCCAACTTCCTGTACGCTTGGTATATGAGGGAACACAAGCAGGGAGAGTTGCTGGAGAAGTTCAGGCAAGGGAGCTCGTTGAGGAAGGTGCAAGCGGAGGGGATGATGCTGAAGCCCTTGGACGGAGGCAACAGGTTGGCCTTTTCATCAGCCTTTGGGCAGAGGCCATCGCGGCCTCTTACTGTGGGAGGGGACAAGCCGTTTCGGAGGGAGAGCCAGCGTGAAGCGTTGGGTTCATTCCTGTCAAACCATCCATCCATCTCATGGATGCTCAACGTGTTTGATGGGGAGACGGTGAAGGCCTCGGACACCCTCAGGATGCTGGCATCCCAAGAGAAGGAATCCATCACCAAGAAAAAGGTGTGTGCACTTTTGAGCCCAATGTATACCATATCAAGAATATATCCCTATGTGTCCCAGGTTGTGTGTGTATCCCTTAGCGAAAAAAGTGTTGGATTTCAACAATTACTGTTGGACTTCAGCAGTTACTGTTGGGTTTCATCAGTTACTGCTGGATTTTCTACGGTTACTGTTGGATTTTCAACAGTTACTGTTGAATTTTCTACAGTTACTGTTGGATTCAACAGTGGTCCCAAGTAACTCTTAATAATTTCAACAGTTTTTTTTAACAGTTTTTTCACTAAGGGTAAATATCCCAGGCTCTACATATTACTTTTATGACTTAGTTCTTAAGGCAGTTTTATAGAGAAAATCGAGGAAGCCATGAAAAAAATATGCTCAATGGCTCTCGGGTGTTTATTTAAAAAATAAAAAAGCTTTCTCAATGCTGCCTGTCTTTTTTTGCAGAGGTTACTGCTAACTGCCGCCCAAACAGAATTGAAATTGAGTTGTTTCTCAGCTGCATTGGTGTCTTGTCTGGAGCGTACTCCTCCATTCCATTTTTATAGTCTATGCTAGTTTTCATCCTTAGGTATCTTCTGCTAATTAGGCTAATAAAATATGGATGAAAAGCTCTTGAAAAAAATTAATATGACTCTGCGCATTCCATAATTTCAGGATAATTTTTACATTGACCTCTATGGGTGATCATTGATTGGTGGCTGACACAGTGAACCATTAGGTCTAAGTAACCTGGTAGCGCATCTACCCCACCTTGTTCTCAGTCCAATCCCCCTTTACGTCTGCTTAAATATTTCTTATTATGGTTTTTGGTCAGTAAAGGCTGGTTTATGGAAAGAAGAAATCATTATATACATAGCTATAAATCATTATTACGGAACACTTAGAATGAGATTCCAGCTCCCTCATGTCAATGCTGGTGTTTGTACAAAAATTCAGTGCAGAACCTGGTGTGGTTTGCATGGGGTTTGTTCAGTTTTTGAATTATTGGGGAAATAGGCATGAAACTTTGGAACACGCTGTATTGTATACCAGTTTTATTTTTGTTTGTTTTGCATTGGGATTCTGTAAGTTCTAAAAATGAATCGTGCAAGAAGTTTGCTTTGCTGGTGTAATATGCCTGGGAGTTTTCTCTTGTAGGAGGGGCAAGGTATACATTGTACATATAAATGTTCAAAGACCTTTCACAAATGGTATTTATTAATATGTGTCATTAAAATATGATGAAACAAAAGTTTCTTGCTTTTTTATACCATTGGAAAAATGCGTTTCAAGGTGTATTTTGAATCGGTGTGCCTAATAATTATATTTTTTATATGCAGGGGAATACTGAAGGCCATAAAACAAAAATATTGAAAAAATCCAAGCAGTCACACTACTTCACAATAAATGATGATTTCAGTTTGTTTATCAAAATTGAACATTTATTCTATTGTGACTGTAATCACTTTAAGATTATAGTCTTGTTGTACGTGTACAAAGTATATCAGTTTGGAGGTAGAGAGGGTAAATAATGTGAATGCCTTTTATGTTGCAGTACATGTTATCAATGGCAAAGTTAGCATTGCTGGCCAATGGTAATGTTGCAGCCCGAGGGGCAGCCATGGACTGGATTAACAATCAGATGAATCTCATTGAGAGCCAGGAAAATCTTCCTGAAAGCACAGTGTATAGCTTTGGCTATGAGCCTGATAAGATGCCTGTGTTAACTCCAGCGGAAATTATCAAAGTAAGTGTCTCGCTCCTTTTCATATGCTTTTTCATTGTCAACCCACCACCTTAAACCATGTTCAAACACATTTTTTTACTGTAATTTTGGTGTGAAATCTGTTATTGTCATCTCATACTAACCATGGTCACTGGTGTTAGTGCTTGTGTGTATTGCGAAGCCTGCAGACCCCATGTTAATCAACCATACTTTTTATGTTTCTCGTAAGCGTGAAAATGAAGTAAAAATTCAATTTTGCTGTAAACCAAGGCAGGGTGCCCACGATCCGGTAAAACAGGGAAATGATCAGGAAGTGAAATGAAGTAGCATGGGACATGGAAAAGACAGCAAAACATATGGTATCTCGAAATATTGTTTGAAATTTGGGAATTAACCCTTTCCTGCTGGTGCCTACAATTGGAAAACATTTTCTGTGCTACGAGTAGCATGAGAATATTTAAACCTCCCTGAATGGAGCTTTTTTTTTGGTCTGGAGTTACCCTGGTATTCTCGTCCAGGGTTCTCACTCAACCGTGAAAATTTAAAACTGTGAATAAGCCATGAATTTCGTCTACCTTGAAAAAAACCATGAATTTCGTCATAAAACCTTAAAAATCTCTCAAATTTGATTGAAAAACTACGATTCACAGATCAATAGAAAAATCGATACTTCGATCATTATTTCAAGGCCAGTCACTCGCAGACACTGTCCACGCATTTATCTGCTCACGTATATTCACGCTTATTTGCCGAGGAGTGGCCCTAAGGACTCGCTAAGCTGGGTCTCAGGCCGGGCCTGAATGCATCGGACAATTGCTACCTCAGCGGTCACTTCCCTTCCCTCATGTCGGCCAGAGCCAACATCCGGTTGTTTGCGTTGAATAATCTGCCATAGCTATACGGGAATAACAATTAGTTAGTGCCATATACCATCGAGTACACTGTAGCATTGGTGCTCTCCCCCTGCATTCTCCTTGCCTAGTAAAAGAAATAAGATAGGATCGGGTCGATGTGGTGGCTAGAGAGTTGGCTTCCCACCTTGTGAGTTCAGGTTCAAATCCGGGCGGTGGCTGAGAATTTTCATAGACTGCTCAATCCCTGGTTGAATAGGGTAGTTTCCTTCATCAAAGAAAACGAAATGCATTGATTGCTATTCGTTACCCACCATTAGGGTTTTCACAGTATACAAATTATTTGGTTTTATAAATCCCAATTTAGACGAATGGCAATGGTCAATTTTAACCTCATTTGAAAAAGGCCAGATTGGCGCCCATGCGATGCCACCCCACGTGACGTCACAGGAACCTAGTTTCTATACGAGTAGATAGGGGTTTTACATTGTCTGTGATAACAATGCATGAATGAGTGACAGAGCTCAGGGAAACATCTCTTTATAATTATCCATTAAAATTACTTAAGTTCGGAAAGTTTCCTTCTTTTGATAGGGTAATAATAATCCTTATTTAAGCCAAGCGCTTCCCACTAGCAGGGTACTGTGCTACCTGATAGCAACCTGCGTCGTATCAGTGCTCAAAGCCTCGCCTCAAGGTGACCTCACAGGGTGGCAGCGGGAACCAGAATGACGTCACATGGACCATTCCCATCATTCCTAGTTAGCCGTCGTGTTTTCGTGCGTTTGAAAATGTTCACTTTTCGTTTAATAGGGTGGTTTACTATTATTTTTTTTTTGCTTTAATAGAAAGATTATTACTCCTGGAGTACGTATTTCACGCTTTTAGATTTTTAAATGACAACATCTATTTTTCGCGATTAAATGAAAAGTGAAAATTTTCAAGCGCGCGAAAACGCGACGCTTAAGTATGAATGACGGGAAATATCTCCGTGCGTCGTATTTCTGGTTCCCCCTCCCGCCCGGTGAGGTGACCTTGAGGCGAGGCTTAGCGCTGATACGTCGCAGGATGCTAGCGGATAGCTGAGTACCTTGCTGCAAGGTAGCGCTTGGCTTAAAAAAGGTTTATTAATACCTTATCAAACGAAGAAAACTTTCCGAACCTAGCCAGTTTTAATAGGTGATTATTAAGACATGTTTCCCTGAGCTCTGTGCCTCATGCATGCATTGGTAACCTCAGACGATGTATAACTCCTATCCTCTCGTGTAGAAACTAGGTCCCTGTGACGTCATGCGGAGTGGAATCGCATTGGCGCCAATCTGGCCTTTTTCAAATGAGGATAAAATTTGACCCTTGCCATTCGTCAAAACCGGTATTTCAAAAACCAAATAATTTGTGTATTATGAATACACTAATGGTGGGTAACGAATCGCAATCAATGCCTTTCGTTTTCTTTGATGAAGGAAACCACCCTATTGCGAAAAATAGATGTCGTCACTTGAAAATCTAAGAGCGTGAAATTTGTACTCCAGGATTAATAATCTTTCGATTTAGGCAATAAAAAAATAAAAGGAAACCACCCTATTTTGTGTAGAGAACATTTCAAGCACGACACTCCGTCCATCGGATTGGACATTGAGATGTGATCACCTTGAAGCCTTTCCTAGGATCTGGCTAAAGCTGATGCCAGGTTTCTCTCCAGCCTTCCTTCCCTCATGGCGCAGATGGCCTCAGCTGTCGGTCACTTCTCCTTATACCACTACCACTGCAAACAAGAGATGTTGGTATGTCAGCCCTCTCTGCCAAACTTTGTGATTGAATGAAAGTGAAAATTGATGCTGTAAGGAATCACGTCCCGAGTGGAGTACTTTTGAACCCCACTACCACGTCCCCTGTAAAGTCGCCAAGCTGAAAGAGTTTGTTGAAATTTTAAAATGAGAAATGAAATGTTCTCTCATTTTTAAATTTTCGGTTCTCATATGCGTATTTTTTTCATAAAGATAAAATTCTAGTTTGATAAGAAGTGTGTTCATTAATATTGAACAACTTTTCCATAAAATGCGAATCTTTTAATATGAAAAGTTCATTTCCGCTTCTATATACCCAAATTTATTAGGTTCACATTTGAGACATATTAAAAACCTGTTGTTAGCAATTTCTGATGATATTATACGATAGAAAACTGCCTGTGAAATGATGCAGATAAAAGTTTTGGTAGCCCTTCAAGGCAGTCAAAGTATTCTGAAGGCTTGCTTGTGTTTTCCTTGGCATAGTTGTCATAAGATTGTATATATTTCTGCCTCACCTGAGTTAGAAGAAGAATGTGACGGACTTGCTGAAAAACCCGAGGCCCTTGGCTTCACCTGACAATGGTCTGAGGAATAGCTATCAGTGATTTGGTGTAGGGAAGTAAAAGTAATCAAATTAATGTTAACTAATACATCTGTTGTAATTTTAATTGAATTCACTAAATTTGTAAAACAGTATTTTTTACTTATCTACTGCAAAGCTCCTGGGAGTAATTATTACATTTTAATAAACAAGTTAAAATTTGAATTCCACGTGCACTGATCGACAGGCATCATCTATTACATTTTCCCCATCTACTGGTGTAAATGTTTTGGCAGAACATTTATTAATACCTGGAGTGCCTAAATCAAACATTTTAATAATTATTTAATCAATTGCAATAAGTAATAATTAAAATGTTGGTTTACATATTAGTATGCCCGGTTTGAGAAAATATTGTCAGTGATATCATGTACGCTAACAAAATTAAAGGTAACTGTAATATGATTGGTTTTTCAAAGAGAAATTGTAATTAATTATGAATTGAGTGTAATTTTAATATAGCCCAATTGCATTTTGTCTACACTTTTTCCAATACTGCACCCTATTCAGGAACCTCAATGGTATTTACATTACATTTTTTGCAGTGTTTGAACTAAGCTGTTTGGGGAGAGTGATAAATTAAGGGCATGGATTGGCCACATAATTCTGTCAGCATGTTAGTGATGTATTTTTGCACAAACTGCAGATTGAATATTACTGGTAGCATATCAGTGCTATGTTTTTTATATTGTTCTGAAGTAGACCTGCTATGATGCCATCTGTTTTGTGTTTCAGTTGTACATAGCCGATGAGTGTGAGGAGGCCACTGAGTACGAATTCTCCAAAGCCCTTGACCTCTTGCCTATGATCGAGAATAATGAGGAGAGAGAGGAGTTGTGGTGAGTTTTGTTCTTCACAGTTGAGTTCCGATTGGTTCAATGAAAGCGCATAATATGCCTTGTGCTTCGGGCCTCCACATGGCTTACTTGAAAGGCTGACTCATCCTTTGGCCTTTCCACCACATACAGTGCAACCTTGATAAAAATGAGACTCCACAGTGCTCAAATAAACACTTGCTATGGCAAATTGTCACTTTACCGTGGATGGAGCAAATGACAGCCAATAAATTGATTGTCAACACTTACGTAGGAACAGGATTGGTGTGGGGATGGAGATATTTCTGTCCCAGAAACTTAAGCTTGAATCCAGAATGGAGGCAATTTTTTTGCATCACTACTTTTACTTACTGAAATAACGAACTAGTCAATTCAATTTTTAAGCACTACACTGAATCAAAATCATGCAAATCATTGGTTTTTCGATCATTATCCCAATTCTCAACCAACCAAGCCGCAGCTTGTTATGTACTTAGTGCATTTATGTGACCATTCCATTATTTTGGTTATTTTTCAATGGTTTATCTATATTGTCCCTCCATGTGTGGCGGAAGTGATGTTATTAAGCAATTTGATGAAAATTCCTTCAAATGAGTCTACAGACTTCATTTTCTAGTAATAAAACTGTTTTCAAAAGGTTTAAGAAAATCTTCAAGATATCTTCGAGTTTCTTCTTCTTTTGTATCCTGACTCTTTGTGTGAAAACCTGGTGCTAATACCATTAATTTTGGATAAAAATGTTGCTTTTTATCAGCTATTTTCAGTTGTACTTTTCGAAAGGTATTTGTTTTTGTTGGGTGACGTTGTTCAGACAGACCTGTCATCTCAAAAGCCAATTGATTTTTTATCATCTTAACATTACATATTTGTATCTTGAAATACGATGATTTTGAATGGTGGATCAAGAATCATGGCAAAAGTGGGTAATTGTTCTTTTACCAGAAATTCTGCTGACTTTCAATGGAAAACAGCAAATTATTGATGAAACCTCGTAGATGACAATTTGAAAAATTCTTATTTTCTTGGAAATTAATAATGCTTATCGCATGGGGGATAGCTTCAGACTATGACATTTTGGTACTGTAGCTTTTACGATTGGTTTGTTAAGGATTCCATCTTTAATAGCTAGTCGAAGAGTATGAGCTAAGCAAGAAAATGATTAAATGGACTCCCTTCAAGTGCAGATAAAATATTCCTCCCATTGTCTTGGACAATCCATTCAATTTGGTCAGTCAAACCTCAATCTTCTACAGTTAGTGCAATGAAGTTACAAATATTCACATCGGAGCGTGAAAGCTATAGAAATGGGACATTCTCCAAGCACACTTGAATCCATAAAAAATGAGCCGTCAAACTCATAGTTATCGATGGGTGTTGATGTCTAGGCGTCTGTTGTAAGAGCAACGTATTTAGCTTCAGACAACAATTTTTCAATTTGTTTCTGTTTCCTCATACAGATCTGGGATAACTTTGTTTGCAAAATATTTTCTGGATGGAATGGTGTAACTTATTTCTAAGTGATTTATCAGTTTGCAGAAACCTTTATTTTTTACAACTCCATAGGTAGATTTTCAAGACGTACCATTTCTCCTATCAATCTTCACAAGTCTTACAACTCCAAGTTTTGTCAATGAAACTCTTCAGAGTAGGATCAGCAGTGGGAAGAGTTGATTTTCTTTTTCTAGAAGGAGTTTTTAATTGCATGTGGGAACTAGAGGAGGATGGTTAAACTGAAATGTATGAACTGTCTGTAGAAACACTAGCAGCAACATTAGAATCATTTGAAGTGCGTGAAAATCTGGGATTGGCAATAGGACTGGGAAAAGTTTTTTCTTTAAATGAGTCCACGTTGGGGTAGTCGTTGGAATTTTCCACCCCTCAATATCTTAGAAGCACAGTGGATGCACAAAGCAAATTTGTTCCCTGTTTCTAGTATCATATTTGCTGGCCTCGGTGGCGGCAGGGTAAAGTCCTCGCCTGCCAAGCAAGAGGTCGTGGGTTTGAGTCCCGCCTGGTTAAGTTTCCCTTATCCAGGGCATGGTTGTTTGTGCGTGTGCAATTGTTGAAATGTTTATCCCACCCCGATGTAAAAGGCCAATGTGTGCTGTTTTCGGTGGAATGGAAATAAATTAATATTTATTGTGAAATACTAGAGCAGATGCCCAAGTGAACTCGACTTATTCCATGTTAGCAAGTAAAGAAAATAATAATGTCTTACAGAAGAGAATTCTAAAAGAAATAGTAACCCTTGTGTATCCTTGCATTAAAATATGATAATCCTGGTGTTTTTGCATCTAATTTTATATTTTATAAGTACATATTTTGAAAAACATCAAAGGAGGACATGATCAGATAATCAGGAGTTTACTGTGTTTGTTTAATCTTGAGAACGATGTCTGAGTGTGAGTCATGATGATGAAAAGACATGTGAGATTGATAACACTTTCAGTGTTGATTGATCTGTGAAGTATGTTTAATCTTCTCTCTGAACTCATTGCTGCAAATGAACGATGAAAAGCCTATTGTAATTTCTTTTTTAAAAATTAAAGTGGCTTAATTTTGAAAGCTTTTCCTCAGTAATGAAGAATGGCGCAAAGCAAATCATGCATCAACAGATAGCTTATTTTTTTATATGCTATAGTATAGTTAAATTCACCGTTCTTTCTCAATTTATTTATATTTATTATTTTATATTATTTCCATACCACCGAAAACATCACATATTAGTCTTACATCGGGGTTTTCTACAAATTTAACAGTTGCATGTCCATGGGCAACCATTCCCTGGACAGGGGTAACTTACCAAGGTGGGATTCTGTTATACAGCTAGTTCGGCTTTACCCCACCGCCACCGAAGCCAACAATGTTTGTGTGCTGTGATTGGAGAAAGAGCCACTTTTTTGACTCAGTTACTGAAGGTGTGACCTCAATTTTGTCTCATGCAATACAGCATCCATTTCCATTTGTAGTTGTAGTATTGCAAGTAGAATGACAGAAAGTTCAGCAAATAAAGGAATTAATTCACGGACGAGGGGCTCATCTAGCCCTGGTGCATTCCCTCCCTCTCCCTGATCATCTTTTCGGTGTAGTCATCATCATACAGCATGGAACATGGTGCTCTGAATTCACCCACCCCTGCTACAGTTTCAAGACTCTTTCCTGTGACCTCTTGTAAAAATTCCTCGTTTCTCTTATGCATGATTCGATTTCTCCTGAAAAATTCTTGTATCATCTCGTTACATGTCAGGTCCTCAATATAATCACATAATTCATAGAGCAAAAATATTGACTAGCAACTCCCTTAGAAGTAAATGCGAGGGATAAGGATGTTAAAATCACAGATATTTTGAAAGTGTAGACTGTTAGAGCAGAGTGGTGATTTAATGAACTTCCTGCTAACGGGGAATAACTATCCCTTAATTCTCTGTTTCAGCTTCACTTGGCAATTGCTCGCACACTTTCAAATTAGGAAATGAATATTTACCACTCTGTTACTTATAAAGAATTTACAACACAGGTACATACTTACTTTATCTATACTGAGAGATTGTTTGCCATCAAGGAATAATTATTCCAATGGATATTTCCTGTACAGAAAGAGATTAATACCTGCAGGACTTACTGTGGGGAAAAAAAGATAAATGAGTGAACCTTGATAGGATGCCTGTTGAAATCTCTAGATCTTCTTATACTCACCTCTTGCTCTTCCCCCGGGGACTAGTCCTTCAATTTTCTCCTTCCTTTAAGTCCTCATGTGCTAGCTACATCTTATGACACGGCCTATCTACCATTTTCTTCTCTGACAGAATTCCCCACTGTGTCCTTTCTTCTCCTATCCTTATCCTTTGGTGCACCTCCTACTTTCCGGGCACCAAGTCAGTAAAGGTGTACTTCATAACCTGCTTTTTCCAATGGTTGATTTTTCTGATCTGTGAAGTACCACTGCCCATTCGAATGCATTGATGCCTTTGTGTGCATTTATTCATTTTCATTCCGAGTGCTTTCTTTGTCACGAATTTTCCAGGTTGACAGTTTGGTGCCGGGCGATCCTGAGGGACAAGTGGTTGGACGTGGACTCATGTGTTCCAGTCGAGACGTGCCAAAGAAAACTATTTTTCAAGCTGGTTGAGCTGTCGCTCCTCATGGGTGAGTTGATGCACTGTGGCTGCAGGCCAGGGGAATTGGGGAATCCAGAGAGAAGTAAGATAGTTGAAGTGATCAGGGAAAGTCAGGAAATGTTCTCCATGGCATCAAGGAAAATTTATATCGTGATGAGCGAGTCAAAATAACCACCGCACTGCCGCCTTGTGGAGTGTGTGCGTATTTGATTGGGAAAGATGCGGTAAATTTGCTTTTGGAAAGAAAGGAATTCCAGAAGTGGATATGCAACCGAGTAAAAGTAACATGTTTACCAGTAATGATTACTTTCCAGTTATTTTTTATATGTTCATGTGTGATCATTAAAGTTGAAGAAATGTAACTATTACTTGTAATCTACTCATAGCTTTTGGGAAGTAATCGCTACTTTCCCATTATGACTGCACCAGCTGGGTTATGGCAAGAACTTTGGGTGAACTGACATATTCATATGTGCGTAACTCTGCCAAAGCTCCGTATAAAAGCAAAGTGGGAGCAGCAGGTACTGTTGAGGTAGTGGAAATCGTGCCCTCAGTTTTTTATTTCCTCATGCTAAGGAGGTAGACCTTTGTATAAAGCTCATCGTGGTAACCATGTTTACCTCTCACCACATAAATGGTGCCAATTTATAGTTTCAATTCTATTTAAGCACTCTCATTTCATCTTACCGTATAGTGTTTGAGCAAAATAGTTTTGTTCGGCAAGCTCTTCCAGGGGTGCAGCTAGGAATTAAGGCTGGGGGGGGGGGGTTTAGGTGCAACTAATACCGGGGTGTGTGGGGGTATGGAATACCCATCAGGATAAGCGGAATGTGTGAGATTAATAAATTGCGAAATTTTAATATAAATGGTTCAAAATGGTGAATTTTATGGCTTTCTGAGAGATATTTTATTAATCCTTACACTATTCTATTAGTAATATCAATCCAATTAAGTAAAATGGATTATACTTAAAATTTCTCTGAGCTCTGGGGGGGTTTTATCCCCCAAAACCCACCTCACTGCACCACTGAGCTCTTCTACCTCCAGCATTTGTGATTATTACTAAGGGGGAAAAGTATCCCAGCAAAGTTTGTGGTGCCAATAAGAAAATCTGTTTCGTGATGGATAGCAAGTTATTCTTAGGATAAATGTACGATAAAGTAAATTGTCTTCTCCTTTTCATCATACAAGTTGGAAACTTTGAGTGAATTGTTTGACTTAGGCTTAGTGCAAGAAAAAGTGCTGGTTATGAAGGAAAACTGGGGTAGAGTAAATACAAGGAGAAATTTTGGCAATGAGGTATAACTGATAATTTCATCTGAGGAATCAAATAAAGATTATTCTGTGCACTGCCATTCAGGTGACCTCTGTTAGTTACAATTGGGGCAGGCTAGCTGCTGTTATTCTGTCCGTGGCTTGTAAGATGAAAAGAGAAAGACAATGGCGATACGTTGGTATTTTCCTCATCCAAATTTGGCCCAAGACTATAATCAATAGTTTTTACCCGACATGACTTTGTGAAATTTCTGAAAGTTTTTCATTTAAACCTATGAAGCATATGGGAAGCCCATGTTCTTGCAGACTGTTAATGGTGGCGCAAACTTGTTCTTGCCATTAATGCTGATGTTTATGTATTTCTTGTTGTTAAATGGCTGTTTATTTCTCTTTCCTCAGGAAAAACTCCTCTTGAAGTCCTGCCGCCAGTGGATAAAATAATGGCAATGGAAGAACTGGGAACCCTGAGGGAGAGCAAAAGCTTTCAGTACCTTCTCCGCATTGGCTATGAACATTACAGTGGTCTCTGAAGTGATGTTGCTCCAATGCCTCCTTCGTTTCCTTAAATTCATTGGAAATTCTACAAAACGTTTTATATCCAGAATTAATCGGTAAATTTTTACATTGTGTTGTAATAAAATATATTTATAAATGTACTGTACACTTTGTTGCATTCAATTTTAATATAAGTAAAATTTTAATAGCCTAAGAAAGATGTACAATTTTAACACTCGGATAGAAATAACTTTTTTTTTAAGTATAAAGTTCTCTAAGGTTAGGTTTACCCTCAGAAAGTGACCATTCTATGATCCCATCCATATCTTGAGTTTGAAGAATGTATATTTTTTTAAAGCTGTGGAAGTGGTCCTAAAATAGATCTCAGAACTGCTTGAGAATAGAAAAGATATCTCATCCTTCTGCTCCTTAGGTACATTCAGATTGAATGTTATTGCCGTCGTAAGGAAGGCCAAGCAGGCTGTAAAAGATGGCCTGTCGAAATGTTACTCGATGAAGGACCATGGGTGCCTATCTCTTTCCCTGGAAAGTAAATAAATTCAGTGATATTAGGGAATGATGTACGTAGTTCATGCTATACATATCTTGGAACATAATGACGTCATATTAACTGTCAAAACAATTTTATTGGATGGCATGAATGAACCGTATTTAAACACACTTTTCTGTTATGTGGTTATGAAAGCTTAGTTTTAATATTTTCTTGAGAGTAATCTTTTCTTTCTCAGCATCTTGCTATAACTATGTTGTCATGCATATTGGAATTATTCTGAGCTTCCTTTTAGTTGGTGATAATGGTCACACGTAAGACTTTCAGCAACAGTTGCACTGGGCTCGTTCACCACATTTTATTTTACTTTCGATTACAATAGTGTTAAGAATGAAGAGATGTATTTCATCCATTGTTCTATCCATCACCCACATCTCGAGCTATTCAAGAGAAAAATTGATGGCTTAAACTCTTTCTAGCAGCAAAATAGAGGAGCCTAGGACAAATATTAAACTAGGAAACCAAAAGCTTGAAGAGGTGAAAGAATATTTTATCTCAGGGAAGCTGTGTTACCAACAATGGACAAAGCAAGAAAGAAATAGTGGAATGGCACAGGCAAGGAGGGCTTTCTGCGAAAAGAATCCACTTACTGGTTTGAATATTAATGTAGAAGAGAGGAAACAATACATCAGATGCTACGATTGGAGCATGTTTCTCTATGGGAGCAAGGCTTGGATGCTGGCGAGAACCGATAAGTCAAGAGTGGAAGCATCGAAATTGTGGTGTTTTGGAAGAATGATGAAGGTAAAATGTACGTTGGCCACAATATGAGGCATGACGTTTTATTGAAAATAATTGTGGAAGCACAGGTGGAGGGGAAGGATGTTAAGGGACAGCCCTTAATGAGTTAAAAAGGACATCTTATAAAGGATGCAAATGAGAATAAATACATCACTATGAAAAGGCTAGCGTATGGGAGAGAGGAATGGAGAGCTGCATCAAACCAATCTTAGAATTTTCGACTTACGGTGATGATGATACTCTTTCTTACCATCCACCTCGGTTAAATCTCACAGACTGTGGCCATATTTTATTGCGTGTAGAAATTAAATTCATTTGGTCCACACGCAAGGTCTTGTACAATCCAGAAAGCCATACAACTGGACTCGTGGCTTAATATTGATGTGAAAATTTGGGTTGACAGTAATAATTTTTAAATTTCAGTGGGAAAACCTTGAATTATTGAAACTGACAGCAATTCCTTGAATATTACAGTGGATGATTTTCTGGTCAGCGGCTAGATAAGCTGTCCCCCACTGGCATTGAAATGGGTTTACGTAAGCCGCCTCTCATGAAATGGATGACAGAGGGGTGCATACTATTTCATGGCGAGAGATGTAAAATATGGCTAGGGCTTTTTACCAAAACCTATATCCAAGATTATGTTATGTTGTTAGAATACTTAATTTTTCTTCGCTATTCCTCGTGGGTGCATATATGCTGCTGCGAACATTGGGAAGAAATGGATTGCTTTGCTTTTGTTGATGCACTGTGGACACTTTTGAAAACCTATTGAAAAGTAAATTACGTTGCCGCATAAATCAAGCTTTTAATAGGTGGACTGGCATCTTCTATGATGAATGGTATAAAGCACTTCACAAGCCATTGTTAGCGATTGCTTGATAACTATAGTGACTATAATACAGAAATCCACCGTAATAACCAAATTCCTATTAGGAGCTCAAATAATGTTGCATTAAAAATTTTTCATATTATCCCCACAAGATACACAGTCGAGCTGATCAAAGTGTTTCTGTAAACCATATGCTAATACATTGGATAAAAAGGGTCAAAAACGCTTCATTTAAATATATCAGGACTACTACTTCAGCTTTGGCACAGTGCGCATGGCTTGGACTGCTAGTCACATAACATGCTCAGCAAGCCAAACCATCTTGTCTGATATAATCTGCAAATTTCCTCAAAGAGTAATGATGCCGTGGTAGCTTGACTGGCTAAAGCACTTGACTGCAAATTTGGGGATACGGGTTCGAATCCTGGTGAAGGCAAATGATTTTTTCTCAGAATTTTCACATAAAACACTTCATGATCCATCAGTAGTGATACTTGATAACTAAAATGTGGAAATTTATGGTATTAGCCAAATGTTAGCAGCTCAAATAGCGTTAAATTTGAAAATTTCCTTATTATCCTCATAAGGGTATTCATAAACACAGGCCTACTAATTTCAACTGATGAGACAGCTCTCGGCTGTAAAGTTACCCCCTCACCATTGTCTCCAACCATGAAGGTCTCCTGGCCTTGTTGGGCCCACCTCTTAGGCATGGACTGCGATCTCTGCTGGGTGCGGTGGTGGCGTGGAGTGCCACTGCTCCCCTCCTCCCTTGGCCGCACCACGGTGAGGTGTGGGTGGAGGCGCGGTGGGTGTCCGACCGCGGTGAGCAGCATCTCTGCCCGTGGTGGGCGTGGTTGGGTGTGTGGCACTGGTGCTGCTCGGGGTGGTGGTGTCCATGATGGTGCTGCGTGCCTCGCGCCTCCGAGCAGCAAACGCAGCCTCAGCCTCCTTCATTGCGGGCAGTGCCAACTGTGGTGTCGCAGGGACCTGGCTCTCGCTAGCATCATCACCTGTCCAAAGAGGGTGTTTCATTTATACATTCATTCCTAGTGGATAGATAAATTCATGGGGGCACCCCATAACGCTCTAAGGGCCAAGGGACATATACCTATGTCCAAATTTTTAATTAAATGAAAAGGTGTATGATTGTAAGAATTGGTTCTATTGACGAATAGGCTATTGCGTTCTATGTATAATGAACCTGGATAACGTAGTGGTCTGCGCATTGGCCCGGAAAGCCAAAGGTCCGTGGTTCGATTCCCGGTCCAGGAGAATTTTTCTCATGGCAATTCTTGTATATATATTGGGTTCTAGTTTTAAATTCTTTTCCCAATATCCTTTAGATATTGTAGTTTCCACATTGTTAAGAACTTTCACTTGAAATGCTGTTTATGAAGTGGAAATTTGATAGTTTATTACAAATCAATGACAAGATAAATTACGGCAGGACTTTCGGTTTAACCTTTACTTGTACCTAACCTGTGGAGTTAATACGAAAAACTCCGCATTTGTGCTTTTGTTTTCCCAAAATTAGTGTTCTTATGTCATGGGACACACGTGTCCCCATAGACTGTAAGGGAGCGAGAATTGGTATTATTTCACGTCCCAGACTGTATCTCAGAAACTATTATTGATATCACTTTCATATAAATATTTTTGGAATCTACGCATTAATATTAGCCCAAAGGCGTATTTTGTTAAGCAAACTAATGGCTGCACCTTAAAGGGTCAAGCTCATTTTACTCTGAATGTACTCTCGAGCACAAGTGCTACTCAAGGTTATGAAATGCAAAAAAATTCATAATGCCACATAAATTTAATACTGTGCAACCTAGGTTTCAACGTGTTACATCATCATCTGGTACACATGCATTGAAGACATAGAATAAATAGTCACACATGAATTCATTCCTAAAAAAACCAAGAGTGAATCTTTAAAGAAAGCATGCCCTTTTCCTACCTTACCTCCCCTACTACCACATGTTACAATGTTTTCACGGATGCCCTGCAATTCCCCCCCCTTCCCTTCCACCTGACCCAGGCACCACCGCAGCTAACTTCCCTCCTCCTCTTTTTGAAGACAACGTATGTGCAGATCCTCTCCTTCCTCCTTTACTTGCTTTGCTCTTAAACCCAATAGGGTGGTTTCCTATTATTTTTTTATTGCCTAAATCGAAAGATTATTACTCCTGAAGTACGCATTTCATGCTTTTAGATTTTTAAATTTCGATATCTATTTTTCCCGATTAAATGAAAAGTGGAAATGTTCAAGCGTTCGAAAACGTGACGGCTAAGTATGAATGCTGGGAAAACTCCGTGTGACGTCATTCTGGTTTCCCTGAGCTCTGTGCCTCATGCATGCATTGGTAATCTCAGATGATGTAAAACTCCTATCTACTCGTATAGAAACTAGGTCCCTGTGACGTCACATGGAGTGGCATCGCATGGGCACCAATCTGGCCTTTTTCAAATGCAGTTAAAATTGATCATTGCCATTCGTCTTTAACTGGGATTTCTAAAACCAAATAATTTGTTTATTATTAATACACTAATGGTGGGTAACTAATCGCAATCAATGCCTTTCGTTTTCTTTGACGAAGAAAACTACCCTATTGAAATGAATTTGTGTGTGACTATTTATTTTGTGTCTTCGATGCAAATGTGCCAGTAGGTGATGGCATGCCTTGTTTTAACCTAAGACTCACAATACCTATTAAATTTATGTGAAACTAAAGTTTTTTTATATTTCATTATGTTAAGTAGATTCCATGAAGTCACGATTGAGACAATGAACCATTCAAAGTGTTCCTCCAGTATCCCACCAGGATCTCAAATACCCATGTGCATGTTTGTCTAAGTACCTACTTGGGAACCTTGACGAATATGTATGTATGTACATACATTTTGATGACTCAACGTATACTTCCTGTCTTTAGGTGAATTCTTTAAAAATTTGTGAGCACTTGATTACCTGGATGAACCGAAAACGCATATAATTTTTTATTTTTAAAAATTCATTCCCACGTTACTGAAAACATAACTAAATGAAGTAATGGACTTACATAAAATATTGGCCTTTTGCATTGGGGTTCTCCACCAAACTAGCAAACAAACATGCTCTAACATCCATGCTCTACTACTCGCCAATGATCAATTTTAACATCATTTGAAAAAGGCCAGATTGGTGCCCATGCCTATCCCGGTGGGCCTCCAAACCTCTACCAGAGTTGGGGAGTAATGGAGCCACTGGTGATGATCACTTTTCATTTAATTTTTACTAGCAGTTGTTACATTGACAGAAATATAACCATTACTTGTAATCTACTCATTGCCTTCTGAAAGTAATCATTGCTTTTCTGCATATACCATACCACAGCAAGGGGGTCAAAAATCCGGTGCTGTGTGAATGAGTGCATCCCAACATGCTTGACTTTACCAAGTTTACGATAATGAGTGCTGTAGCCACTATACATATGGTAAGAGGAAATGAGAAACTGGAAATGTGATCATTGGGGGAGTTCAAGTACTATTACATAAGATGATAATACATAAATGCTGTCCAAACAAGACTTGCTAATTTCTTTGTTAACTTGAGATAGCATCTGCTAAAAATCAAAGCATGGGAGCTGGTAGTAGTCCGTTAGTTATGTGAGAGAGTGGCTTCCTCCCTCCGCTGGAAGTGGAGCACTCATGTAAAGCACAATCTCACTCAGAATGAGGTCAACATCAAACCATTTTTTGTCACAATACTGTAGTGAAACCTTGAGGATTTGTTTCGATCGATTTGTGGTATTACTTAGCAGTAAAACTTGATTCATCAGGTTGCTCTGCATAAGTCCAACTGAACTGGTTTTTATTTATGTTATAGGTTGCATCAAGTTTATCCCTTGGTTATTTATTTTTTCCTTTGTTTGCTCAGTTCCAGCCAACTCTATACTTAGCTTTGAGAGGATAATGCGAAAATCACAGTGAGAGTCTCTAATTATTTCAGTAACTCAAGTGAGTGACTGCTAATAATAACTACAATAAATGCCCAGGTCCTTCCAGCTGCGATGCTTGGGTTTTATTTTTGTTCGTAAATTAACCTCTGTTATCTCCCCAGCAATATGACTTCAACTCTCTCTCCTGTAAAGTAACTTTCATTATCATCCCTATGGGGTAATTGACGCTGTCTATACTGCTGATATTGTCAATTGAATGTTTATAAAAGGTAACAGTCAATCGAAGGAAAATATAGCTATTGCCCTTGGATGCCATGCAAGTTTCAGAAAGAGACAACTGACGTTGCAAAAAGTTGAGATACCCGAGTTGAGGCATTGTGTCTTGGTAACTACTCAAGCGATTGAAATGAAATGAACTGGAGATGAATGGAAATTTATTTCCACCTTTCCTCAACATCATCAGCAACTCATCCTCACAATTAACAATTATTTTATCCATCTTTGTATGAAATTAGGTATGGTTTTGAAGCTCATAAAATTAGTACTTCCAGTAAAATTCTAACTAAGTGAATTAATTTGTGGAGGTGCATTCTTTAGTGAAATGGATAAAAAAGAGAGACTTTGTTTGCACATTCCACGCAATAATTAATGACCAAACCCAGTTTCACCTAATCCGTAGGCATTATCAATGTGCAAATAACAGGTTGCAACCTCTTAAATGCACTCAAGACAGTGGGATGTGGGAGCAAAGAAGTGGGGAGTGAAGTGCTATGGAAAGCATGTTTTTTAAGATGATGTATGGGTTGAACTGGTCTCTACAACCTAAGTGAGAGCAAATTTTCATGCCTATAGCTTAATTAGGGGTGAGCTCCCTCAAAACCTATCCAAATCGACCTTTAGGTTGCATATCTGAGTCAGTGACATCACAAATTGTTAGAAGTCAGAATTGATAATTATTTTAACTGAAATTGCATAATATAGCATACCATTCCTGCTTCCAGTTTTGTTTTATCATTTAAACTAGGGATGGATTAATCCAGGATTTTTTTCGGATCCGGATTCGGAATGGGATCCATAGATTTTCGGAGTCGGATCTTTCGGATCGGATATTTTCGGATCCAAATGCATTTTCCTGCAATTCCTGCTATTAAGTGAAGTAATTATTCAAATTTATTCTGGGTACATACAATCGAAGGAATGCTTTTTAGATTTTCATACACATTTTAACGTTTTTATAAATTAAAAATCATTTTTATAGGCTTTCAAGTTGTTTTTTTTTTAAACATCTTTACATGGTCAGGACCTAAACTGTTACGCTTGGGTTTGGAAATGAAAATGGGTAAAATTTCGGATAAACCACTGACCAGTGGCGTAGGACAAGAATCGCATGCGACGGCACATTCGAAGAGAGAATCGGAACTCTCTCCACCCTTATGGGACGTTGCATTCACTAAAGCTATTTAAATAAAATTTCGGATCCAGATGCGATGTCTTCCGCAACTTTGGATCCGATGTGTCCGATGAAGGGCAATATCCACGGATATTTGGATCCGAGGTATCCGATCCGACCATCCCTAATTTAACCGTATTTTTAGCATTAGAAATGAAAAACCGATGCTAATAAAGTATAGAAACAAAATATCTGAAACTGATTATTTTTGGCAAAGTTGACAAGAATCCTGAGGGTTCGAGGCGAACCCTCTTATGGGTACAACGCACCGGGGCCAGGAACCAAACCCGAGGCTTATACGCCCGGACACCCGGGGAGGGGCTGGATGGGAAGGAAAAAGGATAGAGGCGACGTCGCGATCGGAGCCCGCCGACGCCTCCGGGAAAAGGATAGGAGGGAGGAAAGGAATGGAAGGGAGGGGAATAGGGATAAAACACCCCAGCGCTATAGAAGCGAAGGAGGCCCTACCTAGCGAAACCAAGCACACGCAATTATTCTTCTACCAATTCTAGTAGATTTTCCTATGAGGAAGAAAAATCTATCGATCGAATTGGTAGGCAAAGTTTACAATCAGTAAAGATGGAGTTAACTTGTTGAAGCTGTTTATGAGAGAATTAACATGTGTAAAGCCAATTTATTGAATTTTTTCTCATGGCAATTCATGTGAATTCCACTTGCGTTCACACGGTCGAATTGAAAGATTGTACCTCACTGCTATGCATAGCCTTAGCACAGGTTTGGGGCTCTCAATGTGCTGTAGCTTCATAAATGTCCTTTCTCCCTCGTGTTGCCATCTTAGATGGACCGCTAGAGCCTAATATGAGCCTCGGTACAATTGCCATGGAAAATCAGAAACTTGAATAGAGCAGTAATCTGGGCAGTCGATACCTCCACTGCAAAACCACGCAACAATCGCCCATGGAATCAAATCCGCTCATCAAGGAGCTCGACAATGTGAATGCGCTCAGCTGGCAATAGCTGGAGCATAAATGCTCACCCCCGAAACTGGAGAATTGGAGGTGAGCGTTTATGCTCCGGCTATTGTCAGCTGAGCGCATTCGTATTTTTGGGCTGCTGGATGAGCGGATTTGATTCGGCCGGTGATTGTTGAGCGGTTTTGCAGTGGAGGTATCGCAGTGGCCTGGAAAACCTAAGGTTTGTGGTTTGAGAATTTTTTTCCCATTTCAATATATATGGACCTCCAACTACAGTCCGGCCGCCGAGAATAGTCCGATGACTTTTAGAAGGGTCTGGTTCGGGGTAGGGGGCAAGGTTGCCAGGTAAGAAAGGGAAATGCCCACCTCGCATGTAAACAAAAGGGTTACCATGAGAAAGGAGCCAGAAGGGATGACAAGCGTGAAGGACCCAAAGGATGAATCTTTTGTTTAGGTGATTCGCAGAAAGGGTTTGTTTTGGTGGCTCAGTCTTGTTTCAGTGCTTCATATGCGTGTGACAACGTTGTATGACTAGGCGAGGGTGTGAGGTGGGTTTGGGGGACAGCGATTGGCTGCAAACCGTTTTGGCGCAGGGTTCTCTTCCCCTCTTTTTGAACTTCCATCGGATAACTCTCGCCGGCTGGACTGTAAGTTACGACCAAGGGGACTAGTGGCCTGGAAAGCTAAAGGTCTGCAGTGTGATTCCCAGCCCAGGGCAATTTTTTCTCATGGCAATTCATGTGAATGTCAAAAGCCATATTTCCAAACGTAATGGTCATGAGGATTTTCGTTTCTAAAATTCACTTGATGCCAATTATGAGCTCGGGACCCTAGCTTTGGTCAGCATCCAAGTGGTCTATACAGTAGGCCAACTCAATCCCCCTTTGCTATACATAATGTGATATCACTGTAGGCTGCTCGATTTGGCAGGATGTCAGTGATTAATCCGTCAGATGTCCATCACCTGTAGTCATGTGCGATGGGTGGAGTTTAGGGGTGGCCAGGAGGAGCCTGGCCCCACAGCTTAAAAGGTAATTTGTCTGAAAAAAGTACGAATCCTGTACATTCTAGTACAATGAAAACAAAAACATCAAATATCTAAATAGATTTTTGTCGTGGATAGTACTTAAAATGTTGTTTTCAGAGGCTAATTAAAACAAATTTTCCAGAAACACCTAGGGGTTATTGAATACCTCCAGTTTCACTGGGGGATGTTCCATAACCCCCGCGATTGCCCTCCCCCCCAAACATAAAACTCTAAAATTCGCCCATGCCTGTGGTTGTGATAGTCGTGTCGGTGGGCGCGGGTGGTGCGGAGCAGGGCGCCTGTTGCAGCTCCTGCACCCTGGCGGCCGACACGGCGGATGCCGAGGACGCGTTGTGCACGTGGTGTCCGGGCGGTCGGGAACGCGGGTCCCACAGGAAGACGTAGTATAGGGAAAGCATGATGGCGGCGAGGGACACGGAGAACACATAGGCCATGACGGTGAGAACTCGCACGATCTTCTTGTTCTGTTTGCGCTCGTACAAGCGGTCCTTGGATTCTTCCCCCGCGAACCTCACGCCCCCGCCGCCACCCTCTCCCTCGGCCGCCCCCACGCCTCCCCCGCCCGACCTCCCGCTCATCTTGCCCTGCCGGTTACGACGAACCGAGTTGGGGAAGCCCGCCAGCGTGCAAGTACACACAACCGAAGACACACGCACCTACACCGGCTGCACTCACGGGCCCATCACGGACCTAGTCGCACTCCTAATGTTGAACGATGCGGCGCCGCGAGAGTTTAGTCTTCCATGCCGGGAGAGAACCAAGCCCTAAATTGTAGAGTGACAATTTTTCAAACTAACTTTCCTCCCCGTCTCTCGATCAGAGAGCTATCTTACGCGAGTGTCTGCGAAAGCCTAATCAGCCATACGGAGAGTCAGCTTATTAACCCGAGCAGGGGAGGAGTGTGACGAATTTGAAAACAACTTTCCTGCCCGTTTACAGCTCCTGAGATCGGTATTGTAATTGTCTCTCCAGGGATGCGTTCGCTATGCTGTTTTGGTGTAGGTACCTCAAGGACTACTGTCTGTCAAAATGGCGGCACAACAATGGAATCTTTCACGGATTTTGTAGATGATATCCGCAGCGTCACCTTTTGTTGTTTGTTTACTCTAAGCTTCCGGTCAGCGGGCGGCGTTCTCCGATTGGGTGGATGCGGTGTCCTAGCAACGGACCGATCTGACGAATGCAGAGGAGCGTTGATGGCGACCTTGTGTTCCACTTTATGATTAATGTCCGATCGAGCGGGCATAAATCGTGAAGCAGAGTAGATGGATAACTCGGCTGCACTCTGGCTAGCGATCTTTCTCCGGAGACGGGTGGTGGGGCGAACTACGGAATGGGGAGAAATTTTGTCGGCATTGTCGTGATGTTTTCGGCGAATTGATTGAGCTAATGCGGCTTCTCCCACCCCTCCCTATTGTGTCATGTGTGTACAGCACCAGGAAGCTGGAGAACTCGCCCCACTTCCCCTCTCATCGACTATTTTCGTATCAAGAGATTTCCCGCTCTCGCTATCGCCTCATTCCCATCTTCCGATCGGATCTTTATTGAAGTTGCGTGGCTATATTTTGATTCCAACTGGGTTTCCGTCGACAATCCACCCGCGACTTTCCGTGATGGAATCAGGTAAATTTTAAGGTCTCGGCTGCATCGAGGCGCCCGTTGGAGTCAATACGTCTCTTTACGTTGGTATGTATCAATGGTGACGTGGATGTTATTGTGTTCTCACTTTTTTTTTGGGGACAATAATTGAGCGCACTTAAATCCTTCGATCGGACACGAGCACAGTATGGACTATCTTCATCACTAGATGGCTCAGTTTCCCTCAGCAGCAGTTTCGATCGAGGCCTCTTGAGTTTCACGATATCAAGTGCTCTGGATCCTTTCTTTGTAGCCCACCGTCGTAGGGCGAATCTTCAAGATGATGATGTGGGAGGCTGCCCTTTCTTTTTCTCCCTGCCGACGTCTCTTCGTCTTATCCTTATTTCTTATCCTCCTGCGCCAGCCAGCCACTATAATGTGCGCCGTGTCAAACGTTGCTGATCCTGTGGATTACGTTGCTCTGCCCTGTGAATCACTCTTATTATCCCTGTCCAGTAATTGGCTGATAAACGTGAATCACTATTCGAGGATTATTACAGTGTTCACCTTGTACAACTTGGGCGTGGATCTCATTAATGATGCGCGCGATCAGTTTACTGATATGAGGTGAGCACTATGCTATCCTCAGTGCACTACCCTACTTTTCGCTGCTGCCAGCTGCGACTTTGGATCGACTATTTTCAACGTGGCGAAAGATTTTTCGCGGATGTTGCTACCGTGTCGCACTTGTCTGTATTTTACATATATATCAGTCCACTTTTCGTTTCGTGGCACACTCTCCTGATCTATCGTTGAGCACCCGAATATATCTCGGCCGTTGGCAGCGGGTGTGGGCCGCCCCTGCTTCTAGTGCGAGAAGGGCCCACCGCGACCGAGGGATAGCGCGAAGTGCTTTGGGTCCATGTCGCCGTCGGCCTGTTGCAGCGTCGCTGCACGACTGAAGCCGCCCCTGCCGCGGGTGAGACTGTCGATGCGAGTTTATCGGCTGGCGGGCGCCAGTCGGGATCCAGGGGCGCCCGCCCTCTAGCGGCGCCGACGCGAACCCCTCCCATCTTCCCCCCCCCCCTGTCCTCGAAAAAGACGGGAACGAGGGGGTAGGGAAGAAATGGTAGCATCCCATCCCCTCCTCCCAACATCTCTGCTCACTGCATCCGGTCGCGAATGAAGGCACGCACTGGAATTCAATGATGACCCAAGTGAAAATCAAATTATGATCAAGATATACGATTTAAGTTTTTCCTGGTGGATAATATTTGAGAATTCTTCCCGGGCTCTGCATCAGGTTGTTGGCTTTATTTAGGCCGACGTTTCGACTTGTTTTCCATTTTGAAAATGCATCCATCATTATAGGTCAGCAACCCTGGGGTTGGTTTGACTTAGCCCTAGATATATTCACTTTAAGTCATACTGCTTCTATAAATCATATGCCCTTAAGCATATATTCAAGCCATTGTAGTGATACCAGAATACCTGGGTGACCGCAACTTTTGTCCGCATCATTCCCCTGTGTTTTCTCCGGCAGTTTTCTCAACCGAAGCAACCATTTGTGACAATTTTAAACCATTCGCAGCATCATCGACATCAGTATTGTTCAACTGGTGGGTTCTTTGCTTTCTTCTAGACCTCACAAAAAGGCCGCATACCTCTCGTATGGGTTCCTCAATGCCATCATCATCAACAGTCATCAGTCCTAAGATTGATTTGACGCAGCTCTCCACTTTTTGATATTTTGGAATCTTTCTCGGGATCTGTACCAGGTTATTGACTTAATTTTCGTCGACGTTTCGGATAACGTATTTCTTCCCATTTTCAAGGCCGTGTCAGATTTTACATTGAATTTAATGGACCGTTGTTGAGGCTCAACAACAAAGTTTAGGTGTCAACTGATTAGCTGATGTTCGTAATAGAATGGTTTCCTATTATTTTTTTATTGCCTAAATCGAAAGATTATTACTCCTGGAGTACGCTTTTCACGCTTTTAGATTTTCGAATGACGATATCTATTTTTAGCAATAAAATGAAAAGTGAAAATTTTCAAGCGCGCGAAAACGCGACGGCTAAGTCTGAATGCTGGGAAAACGCCGTGTGACGTCATTCTGGTTCCCGCTGTCGGCGAATGAGGTGACCTTGGGGCGAGGCTTCGAGCACTGATACGATGCAGGCTGCTAGCAGGTAGCAGAGTACCCTGCTAGCTGGTAGCGCTTGGCTTAAATAAGGATTATTATTACCCTATCAAACGAAGGAAACTTTCCGACCTTAGGCAGTTTTAATAGGTGATTATTAAGACATGTTTCCCAGATCTCTCTGCCTCATACATGCATTGGTAATCTCAGACGATGTAAAACTCCTATCTACTCGTATAGAAACTAGGTCCCTGTGACGTCACGTGGAGTGGCATCGCATGGGCGCCAATCTGGCCTTTTTCAAATGCGGTTAAAATTGACCATTGCCATTCGTCTAACCTGGGATTTCTAAAATCAAATAATTTGTATATTATGAATACTCTAATCGTGGGTAAAGAATCGCAATCAATGTCTTTCGTTTTCTTTGATGAAGGAAACTACCCTATTTGCCTTGGATAGTGTTTACCAAATTCCATGTGAGTGCGGAACAAAATATAAGTGAGGAAGAGAGGCTGAATTGGGACTAGACTGAAAGAACTCTTTAGGATAGAAAGACTTTAGATTAGGGAAAAACAGAAGTCAGGCAAAGGAGGACACAGCATCAATGGAGTCATGCTATTAAATGGGGGAGGAATCCGGCCAAAGTTCGTCGCCGCTCACATCGATACTGCGACCGCATAATCAAGGAAGCCATAGAAATACGTCGCAATCAAAATTTTTAAATTGCGACACTGGCTTTCATTTGAATAATACTTTTGAGACCTTCACCAAAAAATTGTAAAACACTTGAGGAAAGAAAAGTAAATAAATTAATGACAAATAACGAACATCAGTCGTTCACACGACAACTTAACTAATTGAAACGTCGCGACGTCGGCGCAAATGAAGACAATAACCTGGTGCAATGCCCGAGAAAGAGTCCTTAATATCTTTTATAATATGCAGCACGATATGGTGGAAGTTCTTAACATTAGGTAAATGAAACATTACAATATTTTTACAGGATTTATTCGAACAAGACGTGCTGCATTGTTACGTTGACTTGATGATGTTGTGGTAACAACGAAATGCGTCGTGTTACAATTGATCCTGTGGAAATATTGCAATGTTTCATTTCACTCAAGTCCTTAATATGCTTCGGATGGAGATATTATCGATTCACAAGATTAATTAATAACTGCCCATTTATTGTTGGAAACCGTGAAACCCAGAAATTATTTTTGAATTTTTAGAACCCGGAAATCATTAGCGGATTTATTCTCGAAGTCGGGAATTTTTACTGTATCCATTGGAGACTAGCTTTAGTCTCCTAGAGGTCTCTGGGACTCAAGTCTCGAATGTTTATCTCAACAATGTGTCAACTGAAGGAAAATTACGCCGCTATAAGTGTTATAAGACCTGTTATATATATCCGAAGAACGAAATCGTTTCGAATTCTTAGACTTTGTCTCGAGAGTTGGGCCATGTATTCGTGTTCACTTGCAGCAATTTTAGCACTAAAGCAGAACATTTAAATTCATCGGATGCCATGGTTGATATTGGGTAACAGTATTCCGTTTGCGTTGTTATTATTTCCAGCCTTTATTACACCATTCATTACGCGACTTCCAGAAGTGAGGAGTTTTCAGTTCCTCGTTTTGTTAGATATTATTGGTTATTATTTTCTGAATGTCTCGAGTCTTTGTAGACGGTAGGGGGTTTTGGGGGATAAAACCCCCCCAGAGCTCAGAGAAATTTTTAAGTTTAATCCATTTTACTTAATTGGATTGATATTACTAATAGAATAGTTTAAGGATTAATAAATTATCCCTCAGAAAGCCGTAAAACTAACCATTTTGAACAATTTAAATCTTAAATTTCCAACAATTTATTAATCTCGCACCTAACGCTTATCCTGGTGGGTATTCCATACCCTCACACCCCGGCATTAGTTGCACCGAAACCCCCAGCCTTAATTCCTAGCTGCGCCCCTGGCTGGAGCTAACGTTCAGTACCTCACTCGGTCGTATCACAATTTTAAGCTACATATTTCACTGGCGGTGAATTCTTCTCGGGTTTCCATCCGGGTGAGCTCCATCTCCATCGCTGCCGACGTTACGATAGAATCCTTTACTATCGTCATCAGGGCCTGATGACGATAGAAAAGGATTCTATCGAAACGTCGGCAGCGAAGGAGATGGAGCTCACCCGGACGGAAACCCGAGAAGAATTCACCGCCATCATACGCCGGGAAAAAGTGAAATCTTACATACATATTTCACTTTTTTGTTTATTTTTTTGTCCCATATTTTCCGTATGAAAATGTAATTTTAAAAACAATTCTATGACCAGAAGTACAGATGTCCACCAATATAACACCAGAGGCAAATTCAATATTTTCAATGATCATTGCAGAATATCAATGCTTCCAAAAACCGCAGAATTTTCTGGGAAAATAATATGTAACGAACTTCCTTCAGAAGTAAAAGCAATGCAAAGCCTAGAAAAAAAAAGTTCAAGAGTAATTTAAAAGACTTTTTTGTAAAAAATGCCTTTTACAGCTTTCAGGATTGAATGGAGAGATTTTTTTTAAATTTCTTTGTAATTTTTATTTACATTTTTTTTATTTGTAAAACTTGACGAAACCCATACAAGTGTAATCATGTCTTTTTATGGTGAGTCAATCAATCAATCGGAAGGGATGGTAAAAATGATGGTGTGATTAAGAGTGGTTTGACGCAGCTCTCCATTTCGCTAGCCTTTTAATAGTGACGTATTTAGGTATTCTCTTTTAAATCATTTATAAGCTGTCCTACGTAACTCATTCGGGGCCGTCCTTTGCCCTTCTTCCCTTCCACCTGTCCTTCTACGATTGTCTTCATCAGGCCATAATGCCTCATAATGTGGCCAACTAAGTTGTCCCGTCTTCTGCTTTGAGTTTTTATAAGACTTCTCTTTTCTCCTACTCCTATTAGAACTTCCTCATTACTAACTTGTTCGATACATTTTAACATCATCTTTCTTAGGTACCACCACATTTGTAATATATCCTTGCCTTGACTTCTCTGCAGCTGTCAACCTCCAAGCCACGTCCTATAATGAAACATGCTACATAAGCGATATTTAAATAATGGAGAAGCTCCGACTCCTTGGGATAATAATATGGTGGTTTCTCCTTGCCTTCCTCATGGCAATACTATAACGTTAAGGTAAATTCTGCCGCGCCTTCAGCGATATGAGTGTCGCAGTACAGACCACTGTGGCCTCGTTCTTCACTCGTACGAAAAAAGCTGCTGCTTTCTCCCCCGGGTGATGGGAAGAATATTTGTTGGCGGCCTTCCGTCACGGGTTCTTCCGAGGCTTAAAGTATATGACTTGTGGCTTGACCATACCACCTCGGTCGCTTTTTGTCCACGACTGCTTATTCGATGATCTACCGATTCGATCGATGGATTTTTCTTCCTCATAGGAAAATCCACTAGGATTGATAGAACATTAATAGCTTACGCTTGGTTTCGCTAATTAGTAGGGCCTCCTTCGCTTCTATAGCGTTGGGGTGTTTTTCCCTCGTCCCCTCCTTTCCGCTCCTATCCTTTCCCAGAGGCGTCGGCGGGCTCCCATTGCGACGGCGCCTCTATCCTTTTTCCTTCCTCTCCAGCCCCTCCCCGGGTGATCGGGCGTATAAGCCACGGGCTTGGTTCCCGGCCCCGGTGCGTTGTATCCTTAAGAGGGTTCACCTAGAACCCTCATAGTCTCTGCTTATTCGATGATATCTAACGGTTTGACCGTTGGATCATTCTTCCTCATAGAATGGTCCTCCAAGATTGTTAGAACATTAATTGCGTAAGCTTGGTTTCGTTAGTAGTAGGACCCGCCCGCCTTTGTGACGGTGCGGGATTCCTCGTCCCCTCCCTTCCTTCCCTATCCACTCCCAGGAGGCGTCGTCGGGCTCATATCGCGGCGGCGCCTCCTTCCTTTCTCCTTCCAGTCCTCCCTCTTCTGCGGTTCAGAAGTTATAAGCTAACGCTTCAGACCTCGGCCCAGGAGTGTAACCCGCGAGTCCGCCCTAGGGTTTCGTATCCACTGCTTATTCGATGACTGAACTCGCTTATTTCTCAGCTAACCTCTACATCTAGAGGTCGACTTTCCGCTACCCGGTGCACGAACTCGGTGGTTTTGAGCTCGGGAAAAATGATTTGTCTCGATAGGGATTCGAACCCGGATCTCGCTAATTCAGAAAATTATTTATCCTCTTTGGAATTTTAACCCTGTTATTTCCAATGGCCGAGATTAGGGTTAAGCTCATCCCAGACTAAGTTACAAGCTTGTGAACTTCCCACATTCAGGGTCGGCCCTTAGCCAAAAAACTGTTAAAATTTCAACAGTTAACAGTTAGTCAATGCAACAGTAACAGTGGAATCCAACAGTAACGCTGAACCCACCAATAACTGTTGGATTTATCAGTTACTGTTTCTTTTAACAGTTACTATTAGTTTTAATAGTTACTGTTAGTTTTAACAGTGGTCCCCATTTACTGTTGAATTCAACAGTGGCTTTTGGATTCAACAGTCGTCCCAATTAAATGTTGAAATTTCAACAGTTTTTTCGCTATCGGGGGGGGGGGAGGGGGGGGGACAGTTCCTTCCCATCGCACTTCAAAGTTTTTTATGCGGGGGATCCGAAGGCTTCAACCAGGATTGAATCCGGGATCCTTTGTTCAGTAGCCAATACCTCATAGAAGAATTACTTCTCGGATACATCTCTGAGGCATGCCGAATATCACATGTGATGTCTCAGATATATTCTTGAGACTTACGGAGACATCTCTGACACCTCTCTGAGATGATGTCATATGAGAAATTATAGAGATCTCTCAGGAATGTCTCTGTGACGTCTTAGTCTATGGCCTAATTATGTAATTGTTGCGGATCTGTCCACCCTACTTTTTTCGATTCATATATCGATAAATTTGTGATTAATAATGATGGTTTCAAAATAAGAATTCCATATTAAATGTCGCGATATTAATAATCACAACTAGGGAATTGCTCCGAAAAATAGGTATGGAAGGAGTTGACGGAGTTTAAATATGTAAAGAATTATTTTCTGAACATCTCACTATTATTAACATATCACTATTATCTCTGAGACATTCACGATGTTCGATATATCGGTCGAGACTATGGTGAGACGAAGTGGCGTAGCCAGGAATTTATTTCGGGGAGGGTCCAAAACCAGGGGGGAACATTTTTGAAAAATAGGTTACTAAGTAGAGGGTTTTAAAAGTAATTTTAACACTTTTCATAATCGAAAAAACTTCATTTGTTAAAGAAATATTTTGTAAATGCATGAGTTTTCAATATTTTGTTTTCTTTTATGTAGGAAAATATTTTTTTTATTTCGGGGAGGGGGGGGGACGGGGGTCCGAACCCCCCCTCCTTGGCTACGCCACTGGTGAGACGTCTCCGAGACTATCATTTGCCATGTGGGCTGTTCCACATACTTGGCTACCACGCTCCTCAATGAAATTATAAAACCGATTGTACTGTCCAATGGTTTATTAATAATAACATCGCGTTTCGACTGTTAGCGTCATCATCAGTTCAAATAGAAATTTCTAGACTTGTTGTAACTAATTGACCTAATGAAGAGTCGAAACGCGTCGTTATAATTAATAAACCAGAAGACAGTACAGTCAGTTTTATAATTTTATTCAGCCTGCTGTTCCACCATATCTCGCCAAACAGAGTTGAACGCCCAAAATGTTAGAAATCTAAATTTCCGAAGCAGGGGCGCAGCTAAGAATTAAGGCTAGGGGGGGTTTTAGGCGCAACTAATACTTCGAAGTGTGGAGGTATTGCATACCCGCCAGGGTAAGTGGGAGTTGCGGGGGCCCTCCTCCAGAAAATTTTTAAGATTAATGGTTCTAAATGACTAGTTTTACCGCTTTATGAGAGATATTTGATTAATGCTAACACTATTCTACGAGTAATACTGATACAATTAAGTAAAATGGATTAAACTTAAAAATTTCTCTTAGCTCTGGGGGGGTGTTATCCCCCAAACCCCCCCCCCTCGCTGCGCCACTGTTCCGAAGCACAGGGCACAGGCAAGGGAGAAAGAAGTTTCGTCTACAAAGACTCGAGACATTCTGTGGAAATATGTGACCGCGTGTATATATTCGCCCGTCCCCTCCCCTCCTCGACCTAGCCGCCCGCCAGCCTATAGGTCAATTCCCCCCTCCACCCGACCCCCCTCCCCTCCTCATTCGGCGTAGTGTGTGTGTGTGTTAGTGTGTGTGCACGCGGCTGGCGGTTTACTCCTGATCAATACGGGTCCAGAGAGGGGAAGAAGCACCGCCCATCCCCCCACCCCCTTCACCGCAGACGGGGCGGGCGGGCAAGGTGTGGCACTCACTTGCATCATTGCTCGTACACAGATGATTCATACACGCATTCCCCTTTCTATGCTTCCCAGCGTGGTGTCGTTTTGTCCCAACATCAACTGGCTACGATGATTCAGAAAGGAACGAAAATGACCGGTTCCACAATTATTTCGATACCTCCACTGTATAAACGCTCAACAATCGCCCACCGAATCAAGTCCGCTCATCTAGATAGTCCTTATAGTACTAGATGAGCGGATTTGATTCGGTGGGCGATTGTTGAGCGTTTATGCAGTGGAGGTATCGATTTATTGACGCGTTCGGTTTCGATACAAATGATCATCATCAGGAACTTATGACAGGAATCATTTATAATTATCAAATGGGAGTGAGAAGGAGTGTTGGGATGGAGTGGAAGGGGTTTAAACGTTTATCTTTGTTACACAAATCAAATTAGCACAAATTATATACCCAATGATTCTGGGCAATCACGAAGAAAATTCGGGTGCGATTACACGTATCATTACTTTACAAATCAAATTAACATAAATTATACACACAATTATCGTGGGTAATAACGAAGAAAATTCGGAAACGACAACACGTACCACTACTCCAAAAAACAGATTAACACAATTTGCATACACAATTGATAAATATTTAGCACGAAAAATCGGTAGCGAATACGCGCGCGACCAAAGGCCACCATTTACATGACGTCACTTCCTTTTTGTTTATTTTCGCGTCGTCAATAGGATTGGTGTCCATTATTGGACTCCCATTGTTTTCTCCCGTCGTCAAGGAGAATTTTTACAATATGAACGGGCTTCCTTCTGTCTCTCACTATATACAGGCCCTTTCTCACTGTATACAGGGGGTGTTTCTGGAGGATTCTGCAATACTTCAGGAAATGGTAGGGGAGACATTTTTAAGCACTTTTTGTCCATAGACACGGGGTCGCAACTCCTTAGTTACTGAGCTATGGCAACGCAAACATTTTTTTGTATGCTATTTGCATTTACCATGAAAACGTTTTTCCTTGGGTATTCAGCCTTTTAGACATTTTATTTAATACTCTGGATTTTTAAGGACATTAAATAATTAAGGTTGGACGAAAATGTGCGATTATAATTATCTGAAACAATTGATCTCAAAATGGATGATATATCGCAATCGTATATCGGATACTAGCTCAAAGTTCTCATTTAATTAAACTTAAAGATTAATTGTTTCATTCGTGGACCTGGACTAAAACCTAGAAGCCCTCGATTACTGATCGAGTGTTTTCACGGCACCGTTGCAATAAAGCAATCCGTAAAACCACTGTTCAAGGAAAAAGTTGGCTATTTTTAGAAAAAAAAAACTAGGGTGGTCGTTTTTCGCTAAATTTCGCTTAAACTTTGACCTCATATATACTGTTAACGTGTGGTCACAGGAAAGAATAATATAGGAAAGTTATGTAAATTTTATTTGCAAATATTTATATGAATTTTCAATTTCCTAGCTCAAAAAAAATCGTTTTTGAGGTTTTGGTCGTTTTTTTTCGATTTCAGCCCGCCGATATCCTCGTCCTTTTTCTGCTAAATCTTCCTATCCCTTACTTTCCTATCCTATGGAGTTATTTGTATATTATATTAATATTATTAATGCATTAATGCTAAGTCACACGATGGTAAATTTGAAGCGATCAAATTGGCTAATTACGTTGGCGTGTATGCGAAGGCAAATAAATTCATTTATTTTTATGAAATAAATCAATTACAATTAAAAAACAATTGCAAAAAAGAATGTGGCTCAGCAAAAAAGAGTATTGGCTGCATTAAAATAAACGGATATAATATGGCTATAATAAAAACGAGTCGATTGGGTGCTTGAATTCTTCAAGCGGGTAATTAGGAGGGTGGGAACATTGTTGTGTCACGTGTTGTCGAGCATTGTGTCCATAAGTGTTAAAAATATTCAAAAATTTCCCTGCCGGTTTTTGAAAGGGTAAGGAACTTAATTGTTTACTTTTAAAATTATTTGTTATTTTCAATATGATTTCATTTGACGGATACTTCATTATTTGAATAGGCTAAGTTTAGCACTGAGACATAATTGGAATAAGGTTTTTAAAATTTCAAGACAGTGATGATTTTGTGGTTATTTTTCAACTCTTAAAGTCCAAAAGCGTTGTGATAAGCGAAACTTGAAAATGAAACGAAGATTCCTTAGATAAATATATAAAGATGTACCACTCGCAAAACATATGTCCATAATGCAGTGTGTAAAATACTAAATTGTAACGATTCCCCAAATTTCTTTGGTACTAAAAAATAGTTATTCTCAAGATATTCCAATTTGAAAAAAATAGCTTTGGCATATTTGCTATCTTTATCGTATCGAATTATCAAGTATACTGACACGTGTATTTAAAATTCGCAATCCTGTTCCAGTCTTCGATCATCAACCCTAAAATTCCTGGTCAACTATGTACGTGGATAGAAAATCCTGTATGTAATAACAATTCCATATATTTTAAGAAAAAGCAGATTCGATATATATCGAATGAGAAACTATACACAAAAAATATTTCAATTGGGCATTGTGAGGAATACCAAGATGTACCCATTTACCAAGTGTCATTGGTCCAACGTAAATACTAATCATGTTATGCCAATTCGCGTATTTGCTACAATTATCGAATCGATCTTTCGATAAAACTGCTATCTGCACTGTAATATCCGCAATGCCGTAGATTTTAATTCCAGTTAATAGAAATCTTCTCTATATTTCCTGGTCAACTATGTCCTTGGATGTAAAATCCTATATGTTATAGAAATTCGACATATTTTAAGAAAAAGTAGATTCCATATATATCGAACGTGAGACTAAACGCAAACAATATTTCAATTGGGCATTGTGAGGAATCCCAAGATGTACCCATTCACAAAATGTCATTGGTGCAACGTATATACTAATCAAAATATGCTAATTTCAGCATTTGCTATAACTATCGAATCGATCTTTCGATTATACTGACATCTGCACTGTAAAAACCGCAACGATATTGATTTTATTTCCACGCTATGGTCATCTTCTATATAATTGCTGGTCAACAATGCCCGTGGGTGTAAAATCCTAAATGTTATAGCTATTCGATATAATTTGTGAAAAAGCAGATTCGATATGTATCGAATGTGAGACTACATGCAAAACATATTTCCATTGGGCAATGTGAGGAATACCAAGATGTACCCATTCACCAATTTTCATTGGTCCAACGTATATACTAATCCAGTTATGCCAATTTGCGTATTTGCTACAATAATCGATTCGATCTTTCGATTATACTGACATCTGTAATGTAAAATCCGCAATGACATTTTTTTATATCCAGTCTATGGTCATCTACTATATAATTCCTGGTCAAGAATGCCCATGGGTGTAAAATCCTAAATGTCATAGCTATTCGATATAATTTGTGAAAAAGCAGATTCGATATGTATCGAATGTGAGACTACATGCAAAATATATTTCCATTGGGCAATGTGAGGAATACCAAGATGTACCCATTCACCAATTTTCATTGGTCCAACGTATATACTAATCCAGTTATGCCAATTTGCGTATTTGCTACAATAATCGATTCGATCTTTCGATTATACTGACATCTGTAATGTAAAATCCGCAATGACATTTTTTTAATATCCAGTCTATGGTCATCTACTATATAATTCCTGGTCAAGAATGCCCATGGGTGTAAAATCCTATATGTTATAGCTATTCGATATAAATTGTGAAAAAGCAGATTCGATATATATCGAATGTGAGACTACATGCAAAACATATTTTCATTGGACATTGTGAGGAATAAAAAGATGTACCCATTCAACATATTTCATTGGTCAAACGGAAACACTATTGAAGTTATGCCAATTAACGTATTTGCTAGAATAATCGAATCGATTCTTCGACCATACTGACATCTGTACTTTAAAATCCGCATTGCTTTTGGTTTAACTTACAGTCTATGGGTATCTACTATATAATTCCTGGTCAAATATGTCCTTGGATGTAAAATCCAATGTGTTATAGCAATTCGATATATTTTAATAAAAATTATATTCGATATATATCGAGCGTGAGACTACATACAAAACAAATTTCCATTGGGCATGGTGAGGAATACAAAGATGTACCCATTCACCAAATTTCATTGGTCCAACGGAAACACAATTGAAGTTATGCCAATTAACGTATTTGCTATAATAATCGAATCGACTTTTCGATCATACTGACATCTGTACTTTGAAATTCGCAATGTTTTTGGTTTAATTTCGGGGATATGGGTATCTACTATGTATTTCCTTGTCTACTATGTCCTTAGATGTAAAATCCTATATGCTATAGCAATTTGATATATTTTAAGAAAAAGTAGATTCGATGTATATCGAGCGTCAGACTATATACAAAACATGTTTTCATTGCGCATTGTGAGGAATACCATGATGTACCAATTCACTAAATTTCATTGGTCCAACGTATACACTTATCATTTTATGCCAATTTCCGTATTTGCTATAAAAATCGAATCGTACATTCGACTATACTGCCACCTGTATTGAAAAATTCGCATCCTATTGATAACCCATCCATGCGATGGCCATACCCTTATCCCTCTCTTCTCTACTATCCCCGCTTTCAAAATTTCGCCTATGTTCTTATATTGGTGACGTATATAGGGCGATGCGTGTATTTCTTACGGGGACCTAATACAAAAAGATATAAATTCATATTGATATATCTTCGTTAGGAAACAATACTCATCTAAATAATTTATGTGTACGCATAATTCATTTCTTCCCTTACATATTTTTATAATTTTTATCCCCGTAACTATGTAAATAGGTCTGAAAAATGGCTCAATCGAATGCAACCTTTTATCGATCATAACTTCGACTGTAATCGCTCGATTCGCTTGATTTAACTTTTGTCGAAGAAAAGGCATTAACAGTAGTATTATATATGACTTTCACATTCATGCTTTGATTTAGAAAAAAGTTATTAGCGATTTAAGCGTAACCAAGGAGATTGGTATCGATATAACTCGCACATGAATCGATCGAGCGAAATGGTCATCATTGCAAAAGTTGACCATTTTAATAATATTATTACTCTGAAAATTTCATTTCTCTAGCTTAAACGGTTGCTAAGATATTCAAGATTGCATGCTCCGCAAAAAAATGGCGACAATGATTTTTCGCGTGCAGGACATTTTTCGGAATTTAATTATGAATTAACCAAGAGGGTTACGGCGAAAGTAAGCTCAAACGTGACCTCTAACGGTTTTTCCTGAAGAGTCCAAATTTTCATACGGCACATGTCTCAAGGCTGAAATCCGAGTTTGAAAATTCGCCCATCACGACAATGTTAAATCGAAATCGTTTATTCCTCGGAATTGTTTCAACGTACGAAAATTTTACGATAGCCAAAAAATTAACCAAAGAATTCTCTAACTTTTTGGCAAAGGAATTTGTCGTACGATTATTGCAAGTTGGTCAAAAAAATTCCTAAAGTTTTCCCATAAGAAAAGCATTGAGAGCATTCAAACAGTAATAAAAAATACTAAATATCAATTCGTCGCTATGGCAACCACACCAAAAAATCGACCAAAAAATCTAGTCCATGTCCATTGAATATCATGTTCCTCGGGCGTTTAAAAGTACAAAATAAAAGCGATAAAGTTGTAGTCCCATAAGGCTCCCATGTTAATTCAAGTCGATATATCTCGAAAACTAATCGACTTTTTCAACTTTTCAGATTTTTCCTCCCGATGAATTTTTTTTTACTTTTACGTCCAATATTCCATATACCCACACCTATCACAGTTTGGGCTACTAATTTGTGTCAATCACCCAATCAATGAATTACTTTCCAGCTTTAAATATGTAAAAAAAGAGGAAAATAAAAAAAGAGGAAAACCAAAAGACAGCATTTAAAATATTTACAATATTCATATTTTGCAGGCATCAATTCATTAAGCTCCCGAAGTTTTCTTTTGATCTGCATGAAGTAGAGTAGTGCATAAAGGGTCATCCATTAATTACAAGTCCATTAATCACGTGGGGAATTTAGGGGTGGAGGAGGTTAGGCCGATTCTCACCTTATTTCACGTGGGGGAAAGGGTGGGTTCTGGAAAGTACCACGTATTATTTTCAGCAAGAAACAATGTTAAATGTGATTCCAGACTACGATCTTAGTAATAATATTAAATAATTATAGTCTTAACTAATCCTAAATGAAAATAATTAAACAAATTGTTTTTTCAATAAATTCAACGCAATGAAGTATAGATGAACGTATTTACACTGAAAATACGCATTTTGAACAATCCAACGTGAGATTAGAGGGCCGTAGGCTGGGATTTGCCGAATCTCGCGATATCTCACTAAGGGCGTAAGGTCCACAAATCGTCAAAATAACCTCATGTAATAGGGTAGTTTCCTTCATCAAAGAAAACGAAATGCATTGATTGCTATTCGTTACCCACCATTAGTGTCTTCATAATATACAAATTATTTTGTTTTAGAAATCCCAGTTTAAACGAATGGCAATGGTCAATTTTAACCTCATTTGAAAAAGGCCAGATTGGCGCCCATGCGATTTCACTCCACGTGACGTCACAGGGACCTAGTTTCTACACGAGAGGATAGGAGTTTTACATCGCCTGAGATTACCAATGTATGCATGAGTCATAGAGCTCAGGGAAATATCTCTTAATAATCACTTATTAAAATTGTCCGAGATCGGAAAGTTTCCTTCGTTTGGTAAGGTAGTAATAATGCATATTTAAGCCAAGCGCTACCTGCTAGCAGCCTGCGTCGCGTCGTATTAGCGCTCAAGCCTCGCCTCAAGGTCACCTCACAGGGCGGCAGCGGGAACCAGAAATACGTCACACGGACTTTTACCATCATTCCTACTTAGCCTTCGCGTTATCGCGCGCTTGAAAATGTTCGCTTTTCGTTTAATCGCGAAAAATAGATATCGTCATTCGAAAATCTAAGAGCGTGAAATGCGTACTCCAGGAGTAATAATCTTTCGATTTAGGCAATAAAAATAATAGGAAACCACCCTATTGATAGACGTCCTCTAATATATTTTACGCATGCAATTTATCTGGTTTATGGAATTCCGTTTCATCCCTAGTTCATTTTCTAATTATGATATTCTATTATTGGGTTCCGTCAATGGAAAACTAATATTGGAGTACGAGCGAAAAAAACTCACAATCAGTGTGACTCTTGAAGTGTGGATGAGTAGAGGGCGGTTGGGTAGCTTCGGTAAACACCAGAACACTTCATATGTATCACGTGACGTGGGAAATTTAAGCGTCAATGAGCCCTAGAGAAAAAAAATTAGGTGCTCATCAAAATTATATGCAATAATGAAAAATTTCTCCTTGACGACTTTCCCAAGATAAAATGGGAGTCAAATAATAGTGGTCAGCGATTCTTGTTGACGACGCGAAAATAAACAAAAATGGAGTCGTACAATGGAAATAGCGGCATTCGGTCGTACACGTGGTTGATCCCGATACAAACTCTTTCTTTGTCTTAAATACTTAACAATTTAGTTTACACATTATGTTGATTTTATTTGTGAAGTAATGGTACGTGTCGTTGCCCCCCAATATTCTTTGTATTTACTCAGGACAATTGCGTATATAATTTTTGTTTGTTTGATTTGTGTAATATAGGTAAACTTTTCAATATATTATATATTATTTCCTTTACTCACCAATGAAAAGGTCCTTGAGCTTCCCTCGAGTGATTTTTATTGACGCCCAGTTCCACACCAATACCATTCGCTAATCGTATTCAAGTCACGTGACATAATACCATGTTACTATTGAGACGCTCTAGGTGTGTTAGGAGCAAGTTAGTAACGTCACCCGCCTCCGACTTAACCTTACTCTAATAGGGTAGTTTCCTTCATCAAAGAAAACGAAAGGCATTGATTGCGATTCGTTACCCACCATTAGTGTATTCATAATATACAAATTATTTGGTTTTAGAAATACCGGTTTAGACGAATGGCAATGGTCAATTTTATCCTCATTTGAAAAAGGCCAGATTGGCGCCCATGCGATGCCACCTCACGTGACGTCACAGGGACCTAGTTTCTATACGAGTAGATAGGACTTTTACATTGTCTGAGATTACCAATGCATGCATGAGGCACAGAGCTCAGGGAAACATGTCTTAATAATCACCTATTAAAACTGCCTTAGGTCGGAAAGTTTCCTTCTTTTGATAGGGTATTAATAATCCTTATTTAAGCCAAGCGCTACCAGCTAGCAGGGTACTCTGCTACCTGCTAGCATCCTGCGTCGTATCCGCTCAAAGCCTCGCCCTAAGGTCACCTCACTTGCGGCAGTGGGAATCAGAACGACGTCACACGGAGTATTTTCCCAGCATTCATACTTAGCCGTCGCGTTTTCGCGCGCTTGAAAATTTTCAGTTTTCATTTAATCGCTAAAAATAGATATCGTCATTTAAAAATCTAAAAGCGAGAAAAACGTTTTCCAGGAGTATTAATCTTTCGATATAGGCAATAAAAAAATAAAAGGAAACCACCCTATTGTAATTTCAAATGCATTAATATAAAAATTGATCGATATGGAATGGGAGCAAGGAAAAATAAATGATCTTTTTTGGAAGTTATGCTCGAGGTCTGATTCCATAGGGTATATTTTCCCAAAACAAATAGGAGTTTAATATGGGTTTTCATTTAGCAGTGGGGTTCCAGAAGCTCAAGGGTTGCGCTGAATAGTATGTTTAAAAGGAGCGGAACGGAGACATTTTAAAATTACACAAACGGAGTTTCAAACAAAAGTTAAAAAATAAAAATAAAAGTCTTCGTTGGGAAGCTTCACCAAACACCTGCTGCCGTGAAAGTATTATTACCGCTACACTTATCAATTTTACCTGTTATAAACACAATTGAATGTCTTCAGAAGATTAAAAGAATCTAAACTTCTCTGTGTATTATTCGGTATTTTTATTTTTCTTGAATGGCTTCGATTGTTAATCAAAATCTCATGCGCCAATACAGTTGTCAGCAAAGGGATGAGCGTTTATTCCAACCTTCAGTCCAAATGCTCTATGGAATAGATGAATGTAGAGGTAGACCTAGTCCAGTTCACCTTCAAAGTGGGAGAGCCAGTTGGTCTAACTCAGCCATCACCCACAGAAAGGATCTAGAGTAGGGGGTGTCCAAAGTTTCATCCCGCGGGATTTATATGCGGAGCCCTATGGTCAGTAGCCAATGCTCTAACCCGCTCTGCCTGCAGGTAATACAAAAAACTATTTCTGAGGGAAGATGTCACTGATAAAAAAATGTTTGCGGTGGTCAATTAGTGAAGGACGATGTCGCACATTGGAGCCACGCCCAGGACAAAACACGCACGGTATATGATCTCCAAAATTCAGCTGCCACAGAGTAAAGGAAGAGCTATGAAGAGGATATGCGCCCCGGCGGAAAAACATGTGCCCATACTTTGCCAATCGCAAGCCATAATTAGCGAAATGTTCTATTCTATAATGATATTGAACTATTTTTTCTCAATGTTCATTATGCACTCCTGACTGGAGACGACAGATGGTCCACTCAAAAATATTTTAGAACATCCCTCACCTTGAAGAAAGATATGGTGTTTTCCCGACGAATTGACTGAATAAGGTTTTCTCGAGTATAAAATCGGGTGAGTGTGTGTAAAGACTCGCTCACACGGCTGGAAACCCGAAGAACCTTTGTAATGCCTCACCTGTTTTGTTGTCTTTAATATATAGCGCTATTTCTTTTCACATCTTAGTGCTGTAAAAGATAGATCGTCATTCACGATAGATAAGTAACGATTTCATCCGATGTAAAAGGTGTAGGAATTTGACTGGAGGAAGTTTGGATGGTAAATACGACTCTGTATTAGTCGAGTCGGGTTTAAACGTATAGGAAATCTGGTCGGAAAGCATGGGCGAAGTTTAGAGTTTTATGTTGGGGGGGGGGGGGTCATGCAATCTTACGGGGGGGAGGGGGGCTATGGAACATCCCCAAATGAAACGAGGGCCCCAATGTGTTCCTGGAAAATTTGTTTAAATTAGCTCCTGAAGACAGCATTGTAATTTCTACCTAAGACTAAAATTTATTTTCGTACTTTTTTTCGAACAAATTACCATTACATTTGGGGGTGGGGCAGGTTCCTCCTTCCCCCAACAACTCCGCCCATATCAGGAGGGCAAGGCGTTAGATTCAGAGGAAGGGGTAATCCCAGAAGGAGAGGTCGAAAAAGCACAAGTCGAAAAATTGAAGCGTTCAATTTTTAACATTCTGTGAGCCCTCAATATTATCCATAATTTACCATTTTCCATAAATGGGCGTCGACCATGGATGCAAAACTGTTATAAATTAATGTATGATAAGTAGTAGGAGTTGAGAAAAGTTGGCAAAAGTTATTTATGTGCGATTTAAATTCCATAATCAACATATTTGTCTCCAAGTTATAAACTTAAGTAATTTTGATGTAAGTCTTAAGCGCAAGAGTTGTCCTGATTCTTTCTTTTTTAATTTTTAACTGCTCTTAGGAATCTGATTCGCGAAGGTCGTTACATAATTTTAAATTTTCATTTTAAAATCACCCGGGTCGCTTTATTTTTAATAACCACTCTCATAAACTCATACATTTACCCATCTTTTTCCCCTATTCTGGTGTCCATTTCAAAATTAATCTCTTATTCCGTTACGTAACTGAGGTTAAAATAATAAGATAAGTAGCTAATACGTAATTTTCGCCTGAAAATGATAAATATTAATCGAAACCCAGGTCGCTATATTTAATGAAAAGAAGTGTAATAAGTAATCGACATTCATCCAAGAAACCTTAAAATGGAATACCACATAGTTTAACATGAGTTAGTGACTTTTCTTCATAAACTATCAATTGACATTTAGGAATTCTTCTCTGGTTCTGCACCAGATAATTGGCTTAATATCCGCCGTTGTTTTGTAGAATTATTTGTTTCCCATTTTCAAGACGGTTTTTTTCCATCGTCTCACATTTAGGAATAAGACGTTTCCGGAAAAGTCGGTGATAATGAAGCCGGTAACCTGGTGCATAGTCGGAAAAGAATTTATAAATAGTATCAACCGAAGAAAGCTTGTGTCGTATATTGATAAACAATCATTTGTTTAGCCTACATTTTTTTATAACCAGAGATTCATAAATTTCTTTTTCTTTCGCTATATGAATCGAACCCTAATCACCTCACTTTTATTAGATTTTTGATCCAGCAGAGAACACTTTTTACACCAAGATTGAAGTTTGTCGAGGATAAATCGTACGGCTTAGCCTGAATGCGAACCCATATCTCCCGATTACCATTTATGATATCAGTTAACTTCCGTTAGTTACTTTATCATGGAAAATTTCAGCTTGTTTTAACCGAACAAGATGTTGCAAGTCTTCATTGTGGCTCAGCTGATAGAGCATGCGCATACTAAGCTACTGTGGGTGAGGAAAAGCCCATTTATTATTAGTCACTACACAGCAACAGACGTTTTCCAAATCCATGCATTGTACAATTAATTTACTGGGAAGCCTCTTTCCTCGTGCAAATTTACATACACCAAGGAGGAAATTTTGAATTAATCACACGTCTTAACCGGATTAGTTAAATAATTTAAAATTTATGCGTTGGTGGTAAATGCGAGTCAAATTTAAATTTTTCGTCCCGCAAAGAAATTAATCAAATGAACGTAAAGGTGTCGATTACCTTTTCTTGTTGGACACTTGATGTCACTTACACTAAAACAGAGATAATTCTGTCAAGAGCTAATTTATGTTTACGATCACACTAAAAGTCGCGAATCCCGTTTACAACTTTTTCGTTTAAATCGCATGACCGTAATTTGTATAACAGCTTTTTGTGAGGTACCCTGTCAAATTCTTTCTTAAAATATAGAAATAGTGCGTCAACCTGTCTTTCAGAATCACCAGATTTGAGAACAGGAAACAAAATCACAGATACACTTATGTTGTATGTTCCACAAATATTTTAATGGTCTGACCTACGTTTCGACACTATAAACATTCCAAAATATCATTCTCAAAGGTGAAAATATACATTTTGCGAGCTTGTTTATACCGTTTGGAAAGGTGTAGAGGGGTCTTTTGAAGGTGGGAGGGGGAGATAACAAGGATATGGCTTTCTCAGGGTCATTAGACTGACAGATTTAGCTTAGAGTCAAGGAGACATTGCAGCAAAGGAGAGGAGTGGGATGTAAGTTTATTTGTGATTTTCGTGTGAAGATTTTCACAGCTTCTTTTATCAATGTTGGTGGTTGTTTTCGGGAATTGCTGCAAAGGTAACATTTACTCACTCGACGTTTCACTCCTCCTACTGGGAGCGTTTTCAAGAGAATGGGAGGGAAACCGTTCTCGCCCCGAGCTTATATAGGTTTCGCCAACCCATTGTTGACCCGATTTTGAATTTACACGGAAGTCGATAGCCGTTGGTCATCATATCATATGGAGATGGCCATTATATTATTGGGCCAGGAACCCTCTCCGTATGTCATTATATCATATGGAGATGGTCATTTTATTATTGGGCGAGGAACCCTCTCCATATGATATAATGACCAAAGGCTATCGCCTTCCGTGAAAATTCAAAATCGGATCAACAATGGGTTAACGAAACCTATATAAGCTCGGGACGAGAACGGTTTCCCTCTCATTCTCTTGAAAACGCTCCCGTTAGGAGGAGTGAAACGTTGAGTAGGAAAATGTTACCTACGCAGCAATTCCCGAAAACAACCACCAACATTTATCTGTGATTATTATGTTTCCAGTGACACAGTTCCATCAAATATCGCTATCCACCCTTCAGGCCGTTTTACACAGCTCACGTAATTGTGCAGGTCAGAACTCCATTAATTTCTCATTAAGCCGTGAAATTGCGCGAATACACGAAATAAATTTGAAAATGAGCTATTTTGCCATTTCACGTCAATGTATTCTCTCATGTGTTCTACGAATTCACCGCTTAACACAAGGCAATTTTGACTGCGCCTTTGTTCACGCATCAGATTGTGCAAGGGGCACCCGTGTAAAACGGCGTAGAACGACGGAGTGAGCCTTTTTTGGCTATGGAATGCTGCCGTTATAGGCAAAATATCATTTGTTTCCTAAAAAAAAATCGCACGGCAAATACCTGACCGCGCAAGCCTAAATGTCTCTGAAGTGGACGAAAAGTCACGATAGGCCAAACTCATTTGAAACAAAATTAGTGAATAGAGTGAAGGAACGAATTTCACTGGCTCACTCCGTCGCTCTAGTATTAAGATCTGAGAATATAGCAAAGAAAGAGCGCGAGCTGTGTTTCGCAAGATCATTCTACCTTTCCACTTGAGAAATTGAATCCATTGCCTTGTGTGCAGTTCCCTCGAACCTTCGAGCCATGAATATAACAAAAGAGGATCCTCAAGTCGGCCCCGTAATATGTGTTTTCGCCCACCACGCATTTAAATGGGTTTGCAAAAGTCGCCACTCGCGTCGCTGACGAACAAAGTGATCCGAGTTTCGCGGAGAATTAAGGTTTACCTAGGAGTGTTAACCGAAATTTATGTATATGACCATGTGATCGATCAAATTTATAACTCTTCAATGCTATTCCTCGTAATTGGAAAGGCCAAACCGAAAAATATTGGTAAATAGTGGATCGCATTGCACTCATCACCGCACCGCGGACATTTTTGAAAACCGATTTAAATGCGACCGAAGTGACAACAGAAATGAACCTTCTATGGGAAGGAATTGGGCCTCCTCTACGCAGTCCTCTTGCTTCGAGCGTACTTTTTCCGATGATTCCTCATCCTGTTCGGAATTCTCGAGGGACGTGCCTCAAGTGAGCCGAGTGGAGCTGTTCCAGCTGTTCGCAGCGCTTGAAGCAACGCTTTCTATTTATAGCGCGCCCTCTCTTAAACTTCGCTCGCTTTACGCTCTTCACCAATGACATGAGGGACTCTCGGCCTGCCTTTCGGACCGTTAAAGTTTTACCCAAGGGGGATGCATAGAGGAGGCCCAATTCCATCCCATTGAAGGCTGATTTCTGTTGCCACTTCCGTCGCATTTTAATCGGCTTTCAAAAATGTCCGCGGCGCTGTGATGAGTGCAATGCGATCCACTTTTTATCCCAATATTTTGCAGTGTGGTCTTTGTAAATGCAAGGAATAGCATTGAAGAGTTATGAATAGGGTGGTTTCCTATTATTTTTTAATGACGATATCTTTTTTTCGCGATTAAATGAAAAGTGAAAAATTTCAAGCGCGCGAAAACGCGACGGCTAAGTATGAATGCTGGGAAAACTCCGTGTGACGTCATTCTGGTTCCCGCTGTAACCGTGGAGGTGACCTTGGGGCGAGGCTTTGAGCGCTGATACGATGCAGACGTCACGTGGAGTGGCATCGCATGGGCGCTAATCTGGACTTTTTCAAATGCGGTTAAAATTGACCATTGCCATTCGTCTAAACTGGAATTTCTAAAACAAAATAATTTGTATATTATGAATACACTAATGGTAGGTAACGAATCGCAATCAATGCCTTTCGTTTTGTTTGATGAAGGAAACTACCCTATTAGATAAATATCATCATCACGAATGTAATTTCGATCAACACCGATAATTACGCCTTATTTACCCGTGAAACTCGGATCAATTTGTCCGGCATCGACGCGAGTAACGACTTTTGTAAACCCATTTAAATGCGCGGTGAATGTCAAAAATTTGGCCGACTTGAGTATCCTCTTTTGTAATATCCATGGTTTTACCTTTCGTTCATGTCTGGTAACGACCCATAAATCATTTTCGATTGCTATGGTTGAGTAGTGTCCTCTAGATTGCCTCATAACATCTACGAAATGAAGTCGTCACAGTCCATCATTGTTCAGCAGTTCACTAATGGCGGACTTTGTTGAAGCATAGGCGTAAAGACATGAGTTAGTTCATTTTCAATTTTCTAATTGAAAGTTAAGAAAAACTGACAATTCTTCCGCAACTACATTTTCTAAGGACTCCTCAACAATTTGCATGCTACGGGTTAATAAAATAAAAATCTTCGATTTTTTCTGCGGGCGTAATATTATGCCATCCATCTTTTGAAAAATCGTATTTTGCCTTATTTAACAAGGTTTTGCTAACCTCTAAATAAATAAACGAAAAAACAAAGGAAAAATTCATTCTTTAAAATGATATCAAGCACGTATTCCTAGCATCAAAGGTTGGCGGTTGAGAAATACCACAAAAATATTGAAAATGGCCCGCACTGGGTTAAAGGTCTACAGTACTAATTGTAAGTACTATGGTCATCACGGAAACTGATGAATAAGCTTCACTTCATATCCTACGTTCTCATTGTTCTCACGCATTAAATTTCATATTTATGTTTGTACAGGCTCCGAAAAAGATCTCAACTTTTCTATAATGCCCCAAGATCTTTATACGTTCAGTTAACTTTAAAAAAACATAAAATCCGCCCATTTGCCCATGAGGTTCTAGGGGGAATTTGACTTAATCCTTTATAACCCAGGGATGATTCTGGGATAAATTAAATTTCAAGACTTCTCATTTTAAAAATGTGAGAATTTTCTACTCAATCATAATTATTGTGGCAGCCAGGGGCGCAGCTAGGAATTAAGGCTGGGGGGGGGGTTAGTGTATAACTAATACCGGGGTGTGTGGGGTATGGAATGCCCACCAAGATAAGCTGTAGGTGCGAGATTAATAAATTGCGGAATTTTAAGATAAATGGTTCAAAATGGCGAGTTTTACGGCTTTCTGAGGGATAATTTATTAATCATCACACTATTCTATTAGTAATATCAATCCAATTAAGTAAAATGGATTAAAATTTTAAAAATTCTCTGAGCTCTGGGGGGGGGGGTTATCCCCACCCCCCTCGCTGCGCCACTGGTGGCAGCTGCATATTTCGTCGTTAAAATTTTCAATTAAAATAACTCGTAGTTTAAATATTTCCTGAATGGATCCGAAAATGTATATATTTTAGATGTTACTTAGACGAAACATTGGGTTATAATGGGATAACCCGGTAACGCCTGAATTAAGAATTTTCTCCGTCTTTTGTCGTAATCTTATATTTTAAAATGAATTAAATTCTGAGTAATCCGGTGCATTTTCTTAAATTTTAGTACAAATACTTTTGGAGATACAGCCTGGCTCCATATGGTCCCGCTAGGCTTTTAAGTAGTAAAAAAATCGGAATTTTATAAACATCTTCTAATTTACATTTTAATACCAAAAATGTTGATGCATTTTAAAAATATTTTTGAAAATAAATATACGTACAAATAATGCATATACAAATTAATTTATGTACAACAAATATAGATTAAAAAAGCAAACTTTTCGGAAAAACGTCAGTAAAAATATTCTAATCAATTTTATTAATCAATCTATTTAACTTATCTTATCTAATCAATATCTCTATAAACCCAAATAAATTACGATAAATAAATAAGCTCTCATAAAAAAATATTTTTTTTAAAACCAGCCTTTATATTTAGATTACAGGGGATGAGCAACGTTTATATATGACACAAAGCAAAAAAACTCAGTGACCCCGAAAAACCAAAAGTGACGTATTAAAAAAGTCACTATATTTATTAAATTTTCAGTGAATGGTAAGCCCCCTATGTTTCAAAATGTCACCCCTATGCTTTTAAATGCCTACTATGTGGATATGCCTAAAGTGGATAACTTTTACTGTGGTCGCAAAACACGAAAATCGACCATTTGGAACTTCTTAGATCAAAAACATGTTTTGGGGGGCTATAGGTTGACTGGGGGGTGGTTAAAGGGGGGTTGGAGAGAAAAAGTTATATTTTCATGTATTGTCATCGGAAATGAAGAAGTGTGCAAAATTTCAGCGTTTTTGCTTCACAGGAAGTGAGTCAAATTTGAGTTACAAGATTTGTACCAGACAAACAGACAAACATACAGGTTGGTGAGTTGATATAAAGGCTGGAAAAACAAGGTATGTTTAGTACCATATGATACCGCGAGGCATTTACGGGTTAACAATGGCGGAGTCCGCCTTTCCCACAGTTGAAGCATAATATGCGACGACTGGACTTGGTGAAGCAGTAGTGCTGAGAATACAACCTAGAGGACTCTGGTGCGAAGCGAAGGCCAGAGTCCTCTAGATTGCTCTCTCAACACTAACCTCAGAGGACTCTGGCGAAGGCAATACATACTCGGAAAAACATCGATGCTCAAAGAAAAATAGTTTGTATAACCGATATATGTAATGCTGAACCCCTTGGAATTATGCGACTGCAATTCTCATTAGTGTAAGGAATTGCCTACTTTCACGGGGTTTGCAATCGTTTGCGTCGCGCGTCGGCGGTTGAATTGGCTCCTGTGGCCGAGTTCCTTTCTATGTATACCACCTTAGTATGCCCTAGGGTGCCTCGTTTTGCCACTTTTTTTTAGGAGCGAATCGTAACACCCGACAAAAGTTGCGTAACCGGGTGGGTATTACAGATGTGATTTTTTTTTCAAAATCGGTTAATATCTTCTGTTCGCCTTTTTGTCTTGAAATTTCGAAATTTTTTACGAAAAACGTTAAAAATGTAAATAATTTAAATTTGGTTTAAGCAAGCACTCATTTTTTCCAGTGGGCTATAAAATTGGTCTTTCCTTTGTATTTAAGACCAAATACGTCAGATCCATTTGCTTTTAATTATCGATAAAATGACCTTTTATCGTACCCCCAAAAGCGGTTTTGCGGGGTAGGCAATCATATCTGTATTACCCACCCGAGTACGCAACTTTTATCACGATTCGCTCCTAAAAAAAAGTGGCAAAACTAGGCACCCTAGTATGCACTATGTACTAACTTATGAATATACCCTCTGTGCGGAAAAGATCCTACGCATGATCGAAGCGCTCCTACACCGGTGCGGCCGTCAACGAACTATAAATCATAAAAATCGCTTAGTGTTGCGTAGAGCTAAAGGATATGCATAAATGTATAGATAAACATAGTGATTTCTATGTAAATGACCGTCTTGGAAATACTTAAGTATTGCTTAGAGAATTATTGCTTTTATAGGAAAGTATGAGGAATAAATTAGGCAGCGTGATGGAGAATGGAGTAATTCGACGAAGAGCTTAAATTTTAACGTAGTATATTCAGCCCATTGTTGCGACAGCGATTTTTAAGACACAAATCTGGAAATAGTGGAATGTAAATCGCAATACGCCGTACTTGAGAACAGCTGACGTCAGGCTGAAGCGAGTCCGGGACTTCCAAAAATGACCGATTGCCATATGTTTCAAATGGGAAAATGGCCGCCCAAACAAGGTGCCAAAAAATTTGCACAGTCAGTAGCACATACTAGGGACAGATTTCATGTTCCAACACGAATAAAAATACTGTGGAAAATAACCACAAAATGTAAATGTCAACCAAGACTCTGAAGATCCCTTGTACTTTGAAAAATAGGAATTTTTAACGCACCCTTCTCTTTTATTTTATATTTGTGTTATCCCAAGTTAGGGATACCTCCCCCTTACATGGAACACCTTTGTGTTCTAATGCCTGTACCACGTTGAAATTAAAATACTATAACTTGGGACGCGGTTTTTGATTTACATGCAACAGTAACAAAGTTTACCTGCAAAAAAACACATTTAACTTAAGAATTTAGGAAAATGTAAGAGAGGGGTTTTATTTTGCACACGACATTGTTTTTATTTTTACTTCTAAAAGGTTTTATGTCCTGAAACCCCCCCCCCCGCCACCTACCTATTGAGGTGGCTTGCGAGACAGTGCATAGATGTAGATGAAAACTATTCCTCACAATGAATTTCCTCCAGCGTGATCCCCAGTGGCTATTCGAGACTCAAATCACCATTTGCGGCGCTGAAAGCAGTGAAGTAATTTGCCAATATAGCTGACGCATCGAAGATATTGTTGTGATGATAACATAGGTGCAATAGAATGAGTCGTCGAGACACTGCGATATTTTAAGTAGATAATATCTTAGAAGGTTTTCTTGACTTTCAGGAGGTATTTCAATTCCCACGGGCAACGACAAATAGCAGTTAAGATTAAGGAATTAATACATCTCAGTTGAAATATCCTCTACTATCTCACGGACATTACTCAAAGGGTTCCTAATGATCATTAATGAGTGACTGCGATAAAAATAGCATTATTTTCAGCCGGCTAGAAGAGATAAATTGCAATACGTCGGTTACCCCAAGTGCATTAAACAAACACACCACCGTCCGAGTAAATGATGGATTGTAGCAAAAAATGGCAACTGAAAATGCATTTTACATGAATATGAATGCTTAAAATATATTATTTGCGACGTTGCGATGTCTTAATACCAAAACTATTATTCGAAAAATCAGTAAATTCCCAGAAATGCTAATGATTTGTCAACGTGGTGTCCTTAGGTATCCTCTTAGCTCTACCTCCGAATTCGGCCAATAGTTGGCGTATTGCTTGTCTGGATTCTCGAAATTCGAGACAGGCACGTGCCCATGTATGGAGGATGAAATTTCCTCTAGGCCGAGCACAGGTATGGATGGATGGATATGAGACAAAGGGTGACTTCCCTTGTCTTCTACTTCCAGTCGGCCGCCCTGTGGGATCCCTCGGGGTCCGTTACGTAACGAGAGTGCGGTTATGCAACTAATTCCCAAATGGAGTGGCGATATACGCGTTTCGCCCCCCCCCCCCCCCCCCCGCCCCAACGTCCACTTCACTTTCACAGAGTGCCTGCCCCCTATATGCCACGTGTATGCTCTTGCTATTCATCTTTCCGCCTGCCGGCAGAACAGTAACACCATTTCTACTATGTCTTTTTTGTAGTCTCTATCAGGAAATAATTTTTATTCTGAACAAAGCAGACTTTTAATAAAAATAAAACGACAATGGGATATAATAGAACATCGCCAAATTTGAAATGGCTGAAAATTTTAAGAGTGATTTAATGACTAATTTAATAGTTGGTTAAATTAATGGATGATTTGATATGGTTTTTATTTTTCTTTATATTCATTGTTAATATGAATTTTTTTAGTGCCATTAATGTTAAAATTTGTGTAATTTTCATAATTCGTGTGGCTTCTTTTTTGCTGCTAGTCCTGAAGAAGGCGATTAAATATGCCGAAATTTCGGTCTCATTCGGAATCGCAAATAATTTCCTCAAATCAGAAAATATAACAGCAGAGTTAAAAATATGGTCGATCGCGGTCATCATAATTATCTGGTGCTCTGCATGCTCGCTGGTCCATTAGGTCACTCCTGTCTCCATCCGCTAATTTCCCAAAATTTCTCCTTTGTTTACTCATATATGCTGATCTTCACCTGATCCTATTATATAATTCTTCTCCTTCCTCTCTCCTTCAACTGTCCTCTCTAGTGCCACACTCATTATACGTTCTCATCTCATCATATTCTCATTTCCTGAATTCGACCAATAACCAAAATATCAAGCTTATTTAAATAATGTAAGATGTTCACACAGAATCAATGTTTACGAATGCGCTGCTCTCTTAAAATTAAAATAGTATTTTTTTACATGTGTAGATAAGTTAAATTTATTGACGTATGAAAAATATGACCTCATAATTCTCAATATCATAGTTGGTACAGAGCCTCAAAGTTCGCGAAAATGACTAAATTTATCCGCGCTACAAGAATGCCCTTTGGCGTCAGAATGCGAGTAAGCAGATTTGCTCCATGGCAATAACAAACAGTAACGACGATAAGAAACAGCAACAGATACTGATTCATAACTTGAAGGCTGTGTCAAAAAGAGTGCTGAATGGTTTCAAAGATTTTACGGTGTATATATTGCGCAATGGCTGACTCCGACCTCGTAAAGGTGCTTTCAGGGAACTTTCTGAAGGTAGTTTAATTCATGGTCACTTATTTCTTCTCCGGCAATTGGAGCGGAGTTGAGAAGCCGCGAAATTTAAACGTACTATAAATTAAATCAACTATCTCGTTCGCCAGTAATCAAAAGCTTGGTTTTTATCTCATTTAACTACTGGCATTTACTCATTGCTTTTAATGTTTTCTGGGTGCAATATTAAAATATGTGAAGGTACCTAGAAAGAAATACGTTTTGAAGAAATACAAATGATCATATTTACGCCGATTTACTTGGCATTCCTAAGGTCTGGAAGAGAGACATACGGTGATTCAGCAGTTGGATAGGTTCAACTGTAAATAAATTTGAGCGTTTGCACTGTTGGGGCTAAGGTGACATCAGAATGTAAAGTGAGAAAAAGAATCTTATACTGTGGAAATTGCCGTAGATGAGGACGATGAAAAAGTAATAAGCGCTATTTTTCAAGAATGTGCTGCATCTTCCAGTATGCATACAATATTTAAACATGCCAATTATTCAGTGAAAATATTTCACGTGACTGATGATGAAATTAACATTTATTACTATGAAAAAATAATTATACTGAGGAGAAAGTACTGAGAGATACATAGGTTCCTCTAAAACTGGGAAAAGTAGTCTACTGGCCCCACGTAAACGTATTTTTTACTGGACTCTGACTTACGCTCAGCAAAAATGGTGATGGATCGTTAGGAGCGCGGGATTACTATACAATTGTCAATGTGGGATTTTACGAATACGAATTCAGGTTAGAGAAGAACTGCTTTGACTGTCATTTTCAGTGTGGAAGATATTTTTTATCGAATAATCATCCATTTTCAGTGGAATTTCCAATTGTATAAATTCTATATTCAGGGTTACGTGAGAAGAAATACGTGATGGTCAACTTGATAGATCACTTAAATCTAAACAATATCGACTAAATCTCGTATGCAACAATTACCTTTACGTAAATGCATACGCCATCCTTATTCAAAAATACTCTTTTCCTGATTGAAATATGAGTAAAAACAGGAAATCAATATTTTTGCATGAGGATGGCGTCGTAGCTACGTAGCAAACCGCGCGCCACCATAAGAGCGCTTGGTGACCGGCCACTGGCTAATGGAGTGACACAGCCGCCAGATGTCATCGAAGTCGACCCGGGCCACGAGCAGCTCGGCGTCATGACACTCGGAGAGTCGTGCCGCAAGCACCTCGCCTAGCTACGGGCTAGCTACACGCGACAGCAACTGAAGCAACTGCCATTTGATCTTATTGTTAGTGCAACTGAATATTTTCTACTTCTTTGTACTTAGCGCTACGCGATTAAATATTTACTTTTATTTCTTAAATAGAGGTGGTCATTTTACTGAAATCACTTCCTCAGGGTGTTTCGGAAGGAATCTGCCATACCTACTTCAGGAGATAGTTGATAAGACAATTTTAAGCATTTTTGTCCAAAAATATGGGGTTGCAACTCCTTAGTTACTCAGCTATAGCAACAAAACATTTTTTTGGATGCACTTTTGCAGTTTCCATCGAAAAGGAAAAAACCCGCGATGCATCTTCTGAGGGGACTCCTAGCCCAGGGGCAGTGGCGTAGCTCGTTTTGATCCGGGGGGGGGGGGGTCCAAAATCAAGGGTGAAAAAAAAAAAAAAACAGATTATCTAGTAGAGGGTTTCAAAATAGTTTTAACGCTTTTCATAATGGAAAAAACTTCATTTTACAAAGGATTCTTTTAATTCATGATAGTACAACACTGTATTTTCTTTTATGAAGCAAAGTAAATGTGTTAAAATATTTCGGGGGGGAGGCCTGGACCCCCCGGAAACCTCCCCTCGCTACGCCATAGCACAGGGGCATATATTATCTGACACTCCATTTCTCAATATGGTTAAATTTCATAATAATTGCCCATGACCAAAGATGATGTATAAATTTCAGTATTTTGCGAGCGAAATACATATATTCTAGCTAATGTAATTAATTGATATATTAATTAAATGTTTTCCCGATGCTTGCGAATTGACAAAAAATATCGGTAAAGGCCACCAAAGTGGCACCCAACCTTTCCCGAAGCGAATTTCTCGTGCTACGTGCCTAACGGCCAGTGACTATGGTTGCTCTAAGCTACATAAATCCTTTTGTGTCCACTTCCTTATTTTATTGGATTACCTTAGCGAAAATAGAGGAGACAGAAAAGATATAGATGCATAAAATGTTACACATTTAAGGTTCTTGATCATAACATTTATGTTTCCCTATATTGACTATTTTTTAATACAAGTGTGTGTAATACGTTTATATATAAGTCTTATTAAAATTTTATTCAGAGATGTGATTACTGATGATATTAGAGCCAGAAACCGTAAACGGGGAAGATCCTTATTAGCTTGCGGCGGTGACCTTGGTGTTTTTCTGCTCCCGGAATCTCCCTTCGATCTGGATTCCTTTTTTTCTAAGGCTTCTTTCCTCATGTAATGTTCCCATTCGGGGAAACTCGCCGATCGCTGACCTCTGAAGGGAATCGATCACAATTACCTCCGGACAGACTGATATTTCAGTGCATTTATTATATATCAATGGGTTTAAAACGATTTCAATATTATTGATTTGAATCTCGCGGTGTATTTCTAAAGTTTCCCTCATCATAACTCTCCTCTCAAATTTTCTCGCAATCAGAGTTGACTTTGATTTGGTGCTTTCGAGTTCATTTGCGATAAAGATTTAACTATTTCCTCAATTTAACGAAACGAAAATTTACAAATTCACACCCCTGTAATCAGATTAATTAATTTAAATCTCTTTACACAGTATTTTTAATGTCTGTCATAGTTGTTTCACTTATATAAATTCGTTATCATTACCCAAAGACCGGTGAATAGAAAAATAGCAATTAAAAGAAATTAGAATTAAAGATAACATTCATTTAATAATAAAAGATCCTGAGTTCAAGGAAACGAAGTACAATATGCGCTTGGAAATAAACAATTGCAACTCTCAACGACCATGTCATTTATTACGATGGAGGTTTCATTGTAACTACATCATCGTCAAGGTACGAATAGTGTATGGTGCATTGAATTTATATAATTTTTGACTGAAGTGAGGGAAAATAAGGGGAGAGAGGATTTGCAGGATATTGGAAAACCAGAATTATAAAGTAAATGGAATAGAAAGGAGAGTAAAAGAAGGGAAGATGATTTTTTAACTTCTTCTCTATTTTGTTCACTTTCTTCTTCAGGTTTTCCTATCTCATCTCCTTTCTTCCTCCACTTCAGTAAAAATAAATTATACATTGAATGCACTACACACCATTTGTGCCTTGAAGATGGTGTAGTAGAAACCTAGGTCGTAATAAAGTCTATCATCGTGAAAATTTGCAAGCATTTATTTCAAATTGGAAAATTCCGCTCCATCACGCTTGAATCTTAAAATTTCATTGGTATTTTTTTTACCAACATTTCTCAGTGAATATTTTTGAATCCATGGTCAACGTACAACTACGGATTAGGCTCAATATTAAGGGCTCACATAATGTTAACAACTGAACGCTTCAGTTTTCGCTGAAAATCTTCACCACTTTGGGGCGTTCATGGAAAAAAGGCGCGGATTACACGCCATCTATAATTCTTTTTCCGGACTAAAACAGCAAACTGCTGCACAGAAAATTGAGTTGAATTATTTTTTAGCCGCGTCGAAGTCTTTTCCTTAATTTACTACCTATTTAATCCACGATAATTATCATTTCGAGGTGTCTTATACCACGACCAAAAATGAGAAATTACAAACATGGCTGTAAAGCGCCAAAAATAAAATTCATACGATATCGTAGCTTCTTTTTTTCACGTTAATTTTCCTGTTAATTCAAAACGACTATGCTAATGTCACCTAAATCTGCGCTAATTTTTTGGATGACATTTCGATGCAATGTAGCCGCCATTGACGTATGGGTACTGGCAACTCACGCTAAGTGCCCCTGTAATGATCCTATGATGGAAGAATCCCATTTCCCAAAAAATGCATAAATATGTTGCTGTGTGGCGCCTCAGAATAGCCATGTCAAACTATGCCTCGGGAACTTTACCTTTCGCTTCCGAGAACGGCTTACTCCTCTTTGCCGAAAACATCCTAGTTTCACCTTTCTTGTATAATTATAATAATCTTCATTTCTTTGCCGGCCTCGGTGGCGGCGGGGTAAAGTCCTCGCCTGCCAAATTAAAGGTCGCGGGTTCGAGTCCCGCATGGCTAGGTTTCTCCCATTCAGGGCATGGATGTTTGTGTAATAGGGTAGTTTGTTCATCAAAGAAAACGAAAGGCATTGATTGCGATTCATTACCCAACATTAGTGTATTTACAATATACAAATTATTTGGTTTTAGAAATACCGGTTTAGACGAATGTTGATGGTCAATTTTAACCGCATTTGAAAAAGGCCAGATTGGCGCCCATGCGATGCCACTCCACGTGACGTCACAGGGACATAGTTTATATACGAGTAGATAGGATTTTTACATCGTCTGAGATTACCAATGCATGCATGAGGCACAGAGCTCAGGGAAACATTTCTCAATAATCACCTGCTAAAACTGCCCAAGGTCGGAAAGTTTCCTTCGTTTGATAGGGTATTAATAATCCTTATTTAAGCCAAGCACTACCTGCTAGTAGCCTGCATCGCATCAGCGCTCAATTCCTTGCCCCAAGGTCACCTCACTTGCGACAGCGGGAACCAGAATGACGTCACACGGAGTTTTCCCAGCATTCATACTTAGCCGTCGCGATTTCGCGCGCTTGAAAACTAGATAAGATAGAACTTTTCAGTTAATCGCGAAAACTAGATATAGTCATTAAAAAATCTAAAAGCGTGAAATGCGTACTCCAGGAGTGATAATCTTTCGATTTAGGCAATAAAAAAACAATAGGAAACCACCCTATTATTAAATTTACTGAAAATCCGTTTATAAAATGGCCAATAGGAGATGTATTCGGTGTTTTGGGAGTAAAATCAAATAAAAATAATGGCACGGTGGAGACGTTGTGTCGATCATCACTCACTTGTCACTCCACAGTCGTAACTGACAAGTCAGTAAGAGTATTTCACGATTCTCTCCTGGGTCAGTTATTATTGGTTACTCTATAGCTATTTAATGATGCATTTAATGTAACCGTCAGTGGGAGTCGAAGCGTGGGCCATACGGCCCGGGCTACTGAAGCACCTCACTTTCCACCCTTTCCACCACAAGCGGCTCTTCTCCCTCCCGAGGCATTAGTTAAATCTTCAATTTCGATTATTTTAGAGGCACAAATTCATTACTTGGTATCCATTCATTGAAATAATTTTTTGGGATTAGGGAAATAAATTTTGAGACAAAGGAAGTATTTGTGTGATAAAGTATTCGCTGCCCGACACCAAGAGCAAGAACCTACTTTAAAATACGACCCACAACTACATTAGGTTAGGGGACGATACACTCCTTACAGATGATTTATTGCTATTTAAAAAAACCGGCCTTTAGGGATTGCTTTTGGACCCGAAATTTACTAGTACACCAATGAAAATGAACGATATGGAGGAACATATGTGGCCAACTAATAATGACAGTGGTCATCGATATCAGTGGTTGCCGCAAAGTAAATCGGTTTAAATGCTGTCAATATTATTTATCGAATTTGTTTGTCGAAATTATTTTTTGGGCCAATCGAGTTAATTTGTGATAAAGATGTAATCATTTCCTCAATTAGGCGGAACGATTATTTACGTATTTTAAACCCCAAAAACAGGAAAGAAACTTTCAATGGCAAACTATAAACTTGATATTGGTATTTTTTTGGAAAGCGCCGTTTCGTAGTTGATTAATAATAATATTCCTATTGCAATTGTAATTGAATATTTAACTTCACACTGTCAAAATCCACTATGACACAAGGTAAATTAAATAATTAATTACTAACCATAGTTTCAATTGATTTCATTCATCAGCAAGGTTTTTGATTTTACAATGGATTAGAGTTCACTTAACTCTTGCGATAGCGCGCTCGAACGGACATCCCTTCATCGATTGGATAACTTCAGCGAGATCTTAGGATAACCTACATAGAGATGTTATGTTGGTGAGGTAATGAGTACGTTGCAGACCTCATGTGACATTTCTTTCTCCTCTTAAGCCGACAGAAAAAAATCACTGATGCCGTCGAGATATAGTGGAAGGACAGTCTTAGTGAACGAAATAGATATGGGGCTTTTCCACAAGTTTATTGCGTAACGTACAACACGTTTCGACCATTTGGTCATCATCAAGTACACTGCGATATTGTTAGTTTTTGGAGCTATGTTTATTCGAAAGTATTCATCCAAATACAGATCCAGAAACTGAAATATCAAGTTGTACTTGAGAGTGACGTAGCGTTCGAAACGAATTGTACGGTACGTAATCAACTTTTGGAAAAGTGCCATCTCTTATTCCATAGAGTTAAACGCCGGTCCATTATGACAACCAACGTGTGGAACCAAAGATTTTAAAGGTTGCCCAAGTCAGTTTTGCAGTTCATGGATCCGTATTGTTGATTTTTTTTTACCTCCGAAGGTATACTTTAGTACCTACTGTATGCTACCTGCCGATCACGAGGTCGACTTGTAAATTTTTTTTAAATAATAACGATTATAATTAACAATAAAATGATTTAACTTTTTTGGTAGTAGCGTAGAACCCGCTTATTGTTAGCCGGACCATAATCAATTGGAATCCGGGTTGACGGGAGCGGTCGACGAAAAATCAGCAATTAACCCATTTATGCCCACTAATTTTTTTTCATGAAAATTTAACTTTTTTTTCTTTTTTCGAACTTATTATTCCTCTGGACAACAGAAAAAATGTTGAAAAAAATCCTGAAGCATTTGTTTAAAAATTATGACATGGGTCGTTTTCGACCCACTGGGCATTGGTGAGCACATTTAGGATATTGACTATTGGAGCGTTTTCTAATAGGCTCTTCAGAGTTATTGAGGTGCAACTGCTTTATGATTTCCAATTTGTTGTGTTTTGTTTTTAAATTGAAATTTTAATTAACTTACATTATTTTGGGAAAATTGTTAAAATAAAAAAAATATTTTAAGATAGTATTCATATAAAATAATTGTTTATTTCCTTCTAAGTTTTAACAGTCAGAGATATTTTTATGGTACTCCTCAAAGCACTTATCGTGCAAAGGAATGCAACATTTATGGCATGATTTTACTGTTTTACTACGACATAAAACGCATCTTCTTCTTGGCTGATCTGTGAGAATGATATGGTGCGGTCCACTCGTTCGGATTATCTCTGGAGGTGCAAACTTGCTTGTTAGTCCTGCTCGTTGTGGTGGAGTATCATATTTCTTCAATAATGATATTACAATTTCTCTTCTGAAAGCTAAACTGTCCAGTTTCATACCATAAGTCCTGCTGAGACACCATGCATTACTCATGCATACATCCATCATCCATAGAAATATGGGCGTGTACCACTTTTTCCCACGAATGCCAATACGGTAATTAGAGATATTATTGTCCATTTGGTCTACACCACCCATGTTTCGATTGTACATGGCAATAACGTGGGGTTGTGGAATATCAATTCTTCCTTTTACGGATGATGAATATCTCGATGCCTTCTGCTGAGGTTCGACACCAAACTGATTAGATAGCATTGTGACAACATTATTGTCCATCCACCTAACTGCACTGATATTGTCCTCCCGGGATACACGACAGTCATATCTACCTCTCTCATTTCTTTTAAACACTTTAACATCCTGCAAGGGGCAGTTATCAATTCGGTTCACTCTAGCGGTTCCCGTTCCACCATAGTCAAATTTTGTTAGTTCGTGTATTAGATTCGCAGAAGTGAAAAAATTATCAAAATACAGGGAGAAATTCAGCAGTGGATAATTTTTTTTTAGGATTTCAGCAAACCCCATCACCACAGATTCACCGAGCCCTCTTGATGAAGTGAAAACCCTTTTTTCCTTTACTTTCCCTTGGTAGATATCAAATTGGATGCAGCTACCCAGGCCTTGTAACCGAATCTCACTGGCTTTCCCCGAATAAACTGTTTGCAACCGTGCCTTCCAAAGTATGGAATCATAGCCTCATCGATAGAAATTGATTCTTCTAAAGGCGCAAATCTTAAAAGTTTTTGTTGAGTTCACAAATGACTGGACGCAATTTTGCGAGACGACCGGATATGTCTAATGCACTATTATCTGCACAATGGATGTTCGTAAATATTTCCTCAAACTTGTTTCTTCTCATACTTCTAGACACAAGTGCATGATAGACATCTTCCTTTTCTTCCCAATACATTCTTCTTCTTGGGAGCCAGTTATATCCGGATAAAAACAATATGCCTAAAAATGTATACATATCTTCCTTGGAAACCTGCACACACCTATTCCTCGCTGCTGCATATTGGTTGGTAAACTCAACAAGTTTCGTAATGATGTTGTCATCAACAAAAAGTTCGAAAAACTCTAAAGGGTGACTGGACGAGGATAAAGTCAGTGGAGGTATAAAACATGTACTCCAAGAATCACAAACAGGGGTAGTAAGATCACAACTGGCCCAACTTCGTGTTATGTTTTGTGTTTTTGTTGACTTCCTTCTCCTTTTAGAATGGGATGATTCTTCAACGAATTTGATTACCTCATCAACTTTACCAGGGTCATCTTCAATGTCAATGTTGAAGTCACCTTCCGCTTGCAGCTGCCGGCCACAAAGACGATCAGGATCGTTACATTCTTCGTCCCCGGAATCCTCACATGTATCGTTTCCATCTTCTGGAGGAGTTATGTAAATATATACTTCATCTTTTACACCTTTTTCATCCAACTCTTCTAGCTCGTGAAGTATTTCTGTTGTAGTCAGCTGTTTGCGACTGATTTAGACAAAATACACCGTCGTCCGTTAAGCAAACGACGCACCTAGTTCAACACGTCTGCGGTCGTTGAACTTTGGATTGTTTTGACGACCTATCCTGCGTACCTCATCTTTCATTCCATTTTTCCTCATTCCTATAATAATATATACCAACGGTTTAGTCCAATGTGAACAGGCGTTGGTGAATGCTGATTAGGAGGGAACACTCAAAATTAAAAATTGGTTTTCGTTATATAAAGCCAAAAAGAAATGAATGAAAAACACACTGCCGAATTTTCAGAGCTCAAATTCGATTTTTAATCGAGATAAGTAGGTTTAAAAGTCCGATAGGAGCCTTGGCTACGCCCACGACGCGAAACGTATTTCTATTGGCTGACGCCGCGTGACGTGTGAACCTCATGAATGCCGCCCGAGTAACGCTGGAAGAAGCGGTGAACACATCGCGTTCGTGGAAATATTGGCCAAAAGTTTATCATCATGGCGAAGCGAAATGTCAATTTTCTCCTGGTCGATTCCCGAAATGAAATTACCTAATTAACAGAGACTGTGAACAATTTTTTATCTCAAAACGAATCATTTCATTGAAATGAAACTATTTTAAGATGAAATACTTATGGTTTTGAGTGAGACAGTGATCACGGCAATAATCGTGGGTACTTTCATTTGTGGACATACCATCCTAAAATCCTTCACTTATTACTGCTTCTTAGCTTCCGGATGTAAATTATAAAATAAAAGAACAAATCATCACAGTCAATATCTTTCCCCTCCTAGCTGTTTTCTTGCCCTGTGAAGGGAGGAAATTCGGGGGTCTCCGTTTCTTTCAGGATTGGCATTCAAATTTCGTTGGCGCAGTATTTTTTAAGTAGAGGCTTTAGCTATAGCTTTGGCTATACATACGTTCCTGGTAATTTTTTAGTCAGTTTAGTTCTATAAAAAATGGCAAACAAGTGTCATCAAAATGAAAGAGTAACTCAGAGACGGGGATGTTTTTATGAAATATATTTACACCAGTGTTACACCTACAGTCACTTTCAAAAGTTTTAGGACCAAGTTAGCGGCACCACTCAAGGAAATTTAGTATCCTTTAATCCTTTCGTTATTTTTTTGCTCCGTGCGGTAAACATTCCTCTTGTGAGTGAATGTATGTATATGCACTCAAAGAGATAAATTATATTGTAACTGCAAATTTATGATTCTGCTTCCATTTATTAAGGACGTAATGATTGCTTCGTGTGCATTTACTGCGTACTTGCACCAGTTTTCACACTTAGTTGTTAAAGCACTTATTATATGGCTTTTATCATGTGACGGCGGTGGCTTGGTGGGCTTTTCAGATGGGATAGTGAAAGATGAGGGGTCGGGACTATCTCTCATAATTTTTTTTTCAGCTCGTTTTCTTACTTATTGACAGGTTTTATATAATTGAAATTTCGCTCTCATTTCTATTGTTACAAAATGATTTCATTAATGCTAATGCGGATTTTTTTAATTAAGAAAAGAAATGGTGGATAAAATCCTGGCGTCGGCGTTAACGTACAGGCTGAAGTCTGGTTAAGGAAACACACATTACATTGTATTATTTGAAACTTACTATGTTTCGATTTATCATAGTTCAAACTATTTGCTAGTGTTCATTCAGTACGCGATTGCCTACGGTTTCTCTGTTATTTTGTAAGACTTGCAAAGTTATCCGTGTTTATTATTTACTATTTGTGCTTCTGTTTATCAACCTGGCGGTACCTCCTGGGGTCAATTGTTCTTATTTCTGCTTTATGTGAGTAATACGATATCATAGAATTTCCTGGAGTACAAATTTGTAATTATCATACGTAACTTTGTACCATTTGACCTTTCTTTAGGCTAATGCCGGAGACCCTTTCCGTGACTGTGGTTGGCTTTTAATGCGCAAGATAGAAACAAAGAGAGAAAATCGGGGCAAATATGCAGTAAATACACGCGAAATAGTCGTTCAAGTCAGAGTAAATTTTATCAGAACGATATATTTGGAATTAAAAAGGAAAATTTCCCTTTGAGTGCGTATATATTTAAGCACGTGCGAAATTTTTGCGATGTGTGGCCGAAGACAACAAAAGGAGTAATGGAAACTTTGGGAAGCAGAAATGACTTACATTAAAATGGCCCTCACGAATTCATAACAGACAATTTCTGAAGGAATATGCTGTCTCCGTGCAGCGTCGTACCACTGCCTTCCTGGGTCTGGATCGTTAGACACCACAAAAAAATGCTTTCCTGGTGTTTAACGTGAGGTAAATTTACATTTCGGCAGACAACAGTGTACTTAAGGTTTCCTCCCACTCATTTAAATTCTACGTTTTATCTAATATTAATTTATACTCGAAGTAGCGTTTACGACAATGCAATCCTTATGCAAGCAATGCAGATATCATGAGGTTCACACGTCATCAACATGGCGTCGCCCGAGAGATGCGTTTTTGGCGCGGAATTCAATTTGAAACTTCAAACTGCTCTAGGGGCGAAATTATTCAGCGCTCAACGGTAAAATTTGGTGCGAGCCTTTCTCACACCCATTGCATTATAAATCAAACATAATATTTGGTAGTGCAATACCTTCTATTTAATCCTGTCCCTATATTTTTGATCATTCAGTGCCTCAGTGAGATTTTATGACAGTTTTAAGTTTGAGTTTTTCATTTAGACATAAAAACTGAGCCCGCTGACGAAGATGACGACGCTGATGCGACGACTGCATGTGACGTCAGCCGAGTATCAGCAGAAAAATTATAAAAAGAGTTCTGTTAAAAATGCAAAAATGGCTTGAGAAAATTAGATCCACAGAAAAATATGCAAAATCATTGTGCTAATAAATTTTTTATAGTTCTTAATTATGAAATATGGTTGGCGAGGAAAGGGAGCCTTCAGATGAGATACGGAGGAGACAGAAGGTTTGGATGGGAGGAGTGCTTAGCGGGGAGGGGACGTTGAAAATGGTGCTAGTGGGTAGAATGCTAGGGAAAGGAGAGAGGAGAAGGGAAAGAATAGGATTTTTAGATAGATTGAAAGGGAGTAGGTCTTACAGTGAATTGAAGAAGGCAGTGCTGGAAGGAAAGGGAGTCTACCAGATCACTTCTTTAGCACTCCATGGAAACCTACCTTAATCGGTAGAATACTATAATAATAATTATGAAATTTTCGTTATTTTTTCAAGTGTTCTACTTTTTCTCCCTATACCCTTCTTTTTCTAAGGGTGTTGCCCTCTTTTCCACCTCTTGACATCTGGTCTCCCTAGGTGTAACTGATTAATACAACGTAAAAAAAATCTTTTCGGTTGGCAATGGTGTCGCCCGTCGGTGGCAACACGTTTCTTCTGGGGAGGGGAGATGGCATTTTCTGCTCACGTATGGGAAACAAAAGCAAGGGCCGTCTCTCGTAAGGCTTCGTCGTCGTCGTCGTCGCAGGGGTGTGGGTGAGGGAGGGCTCGCCGTAAACATGGAATGGGGGCGGAAAGCATACTTATCGGCTGCCCACGTCTCCTCCTGACACTATGCCTCCGATCTAACCTCATAATAACCCATGACAGTTGCAAACCCGTACGAATATTGGCGTTCAAATATTTATAATATACACAACTAACCCACTTCCGTCCACCGTAGCCATATTATGTCTACATCCTAACCATTCTGAGAATATGAGGCTGTTGAAAACTCGCACTCCTCTTTTTGCCGCCAAATTGCCACAAATATGATGCTGAATCTTGCAAAACTTAATTCAATTTAATAACTTATCATTTTATTTTTTTAATCCAATGGAAATGAAACCACTGTCGGAAAGAGACGGGTGCGAAACGGAAATTCAATATGGACGCCTATTTTCTGTAAATTACATGCGAATATCATTAAAGTAAACGGGAAACGGCTTTGTATAGATTATTTTGACTTAATTTCATCCAAAAATATGCTTAGGTCCAGATGATTCATGCTTTCTGTCATGATCACTTGTAGAAATTGAAAAACAATAGATTCTGGCCTCGTTACCGCGTAGTGACATGGTAACATTAGAAGATGATATCCTTTCTCTTTAAAGGCTGATTATGGTTTAGGAAGGAGGACTGAAGTTAAATGATGAAGATAAATCTAGGAAAGACAAAGCGATGTAAGTAAACTATTAATATTATGCAAGTGTGAAAATAAAAGAGTGTATAATAGGAAAGCGAAGAAATATATAGTGACAGATACCGGAGAAGTATCTCAGAAATAAAAGCAAGAACAGCAATGGAAAATTGTTTTCAGCCAGAACAAAAACTTGCTTTGCAGTAAAAGGAAGGAGGGCTGAACTTAAATGTGATGAGGATAAATTTAGGAAAGACAAAGCGAATTAAAATTATGCTAGTATGAAAATAAATCTGGAGGTGAAAAAGCGACTAATCAAGTGTTACTCACGGAGTGTTTTCATGTATGGATCATGAATCTTCAAAGACCGAACGAACTTACCTACTGTTTTTTTTGCATATTCTAATTACTTTACAATTAAGAGATACTATGAAAGTAAACCCGAACAAAACTTTAAATGCGTTTTCAAGCATATTCCCAAACGGGAACACGCCACAAAATTTTGACATTGCTTGAAAAACAAATATAAACTTGACCGAAAATCTAAGTCGAACAATGTAATATATATGTATATTGATCTTATGAATAAATGAGCATTTGTTCCCGGAGATCGAGTGTAGAGAAAAATATCGAATAAAACGCATGCTCACTACAGAGGCGATAAGAATAACCAATTTCGAAAAGGTATAATTAACAACCAATGTATACACAAATCATGCGATTCACTGAAAAAAACCCCATACTTTATTTACATAACAAAAGCTATAAATGTTTTATACAAGTAATCACAGATAAGAAATAAAATTATCCTGATTTTGATACGTATGTTCCCAAATGGAAACATTTGGAATGTGAAAGATTAAGCGTAGACATGAGTTGAGAGGGAAAGAAATACAATAGAAGATTATGGAATGAGGGTTTGGAGAAGGAGGGAAAAAGTATGATGGGTGGATGTGATGAGAAATGAGGAGGTAAAGATATTCAAAAGGAAATGAGGAAAAGTAAAGAAAACTGCTTGGGTCATGTGATGTGGGGGATATGTATAATAACAGTGACACTAAAGGGGCCAGTTGAATGGCATCAAATATTATAAATATACTGATTTACATGCAATTACTCCCTTTAAGAGAAACTTTTGACAGTAATTTTCATCATGCAGGGGAGAAATATTAAAAGTAATATTATTCGTAATTTTTATCCCACTGACTACTTAAAAAAACAATTTTTAATTGTGATTAATTACAAATAAGGCTGAGTGATTGTTACTGAGCCCGATAACATTTTTTTCAAATTCTCTGCCCATCACTAGCTGAGGTTATTATCTGGGTAAAAGAATATTGCGGTATTATTTATCTGCGAAAAGGATTATTACGGTATTAACGATAAGTATTAGAGAGGCCAGTTAAAGGAGAGAGGAAAGAGAAGAATAAAATGAGTGGAATAATCAGGTGAAAATCAACAGCTATAAGGAAACGATGGAGAAAGCTCGGGACAGAAGTGGATAGAGACAAAAGTGGCCCACGGGACCTGCCCTTAGAGTATATAGTTCAAGTGCTTTAATCACTCAATGGGCCTGTCAGCAAGGAGAACATCAGAAATGGCAATAATGATGATAATCCACCACTTATTGCTGCGGTATTTACCCAAACTCACACCATTGAACCTAAAGTCCAATGGACCTGGTTCTTTTAAATAAAATCTTTATAATCGGGTAGTTTCCTTCATCAAAGAAAACGAAAGGCATTCATTGCGATTCGTTTAACACCATTATTGTATTCATAATACACAAATTATTTGATTTCAGAAATCCCAGTTTAGACGAATGGCAATGGTCAATTTTATCCTCATTTGAAAAAGGCCAGATTGGCCCCCATGCGATGCCACTCCACGTGACGTCACTGGGACCTAGTTTCTATACGAGTAGATAGGAGTTTTACATCGTCTGAGATTACCAATGCATGCATGAGGCACAGAGCTCAGGGAAACATCTCTTAATAATCACCTATTAAAATTGCTTATGGTCAGAAAGTTTCCTTCGTTTGATAGGGTATTAATAATCCTTATTTAAGCCAAGCGCTACCTGCTAGCAGCCTGCATTGCAGCGGCGCTCAAAGCCTCGCACGAAGGTGGCCTCACACGGCGGCAGCGGGAACCAGAATGACGTCACACGGGAGTTTTCCCGGCATTCATACTTCCAATTAGTCGTCGCTTTTTCGCGCGCTTGAAAATTTTCACTTTTCATTTAATCGCGAAAAATAGATATCGTCATTGAAAAATCTAAAAGCGTGAAATGCGTACTCCAGGAGTCTTTCGATTTTGGCAATAAAAAAATAATCGGAAATCACCCTACTGGGGAACGAGCTCATATATACCCTATGGTTTTTTGGCCGTACGACCACAGAAGAAAATGTGCCCATCTAATTAATTTTCTCATGCTCAAATATGTGGCCTCACATTTTTTATTAACTTTTTCGCCTGAATAAATGGATATTTATGCCAATCAAATCAGAAATAATAATATCAAAATAAAGATATGGAGTGATAGCTGACAAAATTCGGACGAATATTAGATTTTCGCCGATTTTTTAAATTTGTCAACATGATTTTTTAAAAATAAGTTTAAATGCAAACAAATTTACGCTAAAATAGAAAGTATTTCATTCCTTAAATATCAAGTAGAACGTATTTACTTTACGACACTTTACGTATTCACGACACCTTTAATGAGAGTCTGTCCTATTTTGATCATGTTCTGCTCTGAAAAAGGCAAACCTGATCCCGCTATCAAAAATAACGAAAAAATATATTTTAAGAATCGTTATGTATCAACATGCAGTTAAGTTGATGTGGTAAAAACATGGATAAAATCACCAAAAATTTTTTTTTTCGAATTTTGGTAATTATCCGGATTGAAAATGGCAAATCTGACCCTGCAATTTAAAAGAACGAAAAAAATACACAAAAAATAATTATTTAGAAGGTTGCCAAAAATTACCTTCATAACCTAAAAGTTCTAGTAAAATTCAAATATTTTTCCTTAACTCAATTTTGGTCCAAAAAATCTTAAATAAATCAGAATGTGTTTGGGCATATAAATATATGTTCATGAATTTTTAAAGCAAAGGATCGCTCAGGATTTGTTTAAAAAAACACATTTTTACGATATGAGACCCCTGGGACCACCTAGGCATCTAAAAATTTCGTTAAAGGGGTTTCTAAATATTTACTTTCGAGTGCATAATTCCAAATATGAATCCAGCCGAGTGGATATTTCACCATCTTATCCCGCTATAACCTTTTGGGTATAGCCTGTGGTAGGGTTTGCAACACCAATCCCCATGTGGGTAAACTTTTCTCAGCATTCCCACCGGGTTAATGTTTTTATAACGGCCAACGTTTCAAGTACCGTCTCGGCACTCATCATCAGGGCTGAATATTGATTTATTTAATGTTTGGTTGCTAATTCTCATTGTTTTAATAAATTTTGTTAAATAAAAATATATTTAAAAAATAAAATACGATGCCAATTCTTTTATCGCAGCTATATTAAACAGTCTAATTTCCTTATGTGGCCTTTTTATATAAATGAAGTTCTTTAGACATCCTCATTACGCGGAGAAAGAATGGAATATTGGGTCATAGTGTTTACCGTAAGCCGACAAAAACTAACTTATACCTTAATGGGAATAGTCACCATCACCCCTCACAGCGATCGGCGGTCCTCACAACTTCATTCCATCGTGCTAGGACCATTTCTGACAAGAGTAGATTACCTTCGGAGATTAGATTCCTTATAAGGACTTTTGCGCAGAATGGCTACAGTGGGCACCAGATTTCCATGGCACTCAAGAGGACTTTCCAGCCACGGGATATCCAGAAAGAAGGTGGAAAAGAAAAACCGGTAGCCAAAGCTTGCCTGCCGTACGTCTCCACTATTTTGGGTAAAATATCAAGGATACTCAGGAGACACAATATTGAAACTATCCACGTGCCTCCGGTCAAATTAAGGGAGCAGGTGGTTAAAGCGAAGGATCCAGTTGGTCTCAAGACTCCTGGCGTCTACCGTGTCCCGTGTGAGTGCGGAGGAGCATACATTGGAGAAACTTGTCGCACCATTGAGACTAGGCTCAAGGAGCATAAGCGGCACTTAAGACTCGGGCAACTGGAGAAATCTGCCATTGCCGAACATTGCGTGAGCTAGGACCACATCATTAAATTTGAAGAAGCAAAAATAATTTGCCATGCTAAAGGTTTTTGGGATCGCCTCACGAAGGAAGCTATTGAAATTAAGCTGGAGAAAAATAACTTAAACAGAGACTCTGGGTATTCCATTAGTAATACTTGGAAACCCGTTTTGCAGAAGATTCTAGAAGTGAGGGCAAATTCTCGAATGCAAAAATCAAAAACTAACGCCACCTACAGCCACAGCTGTCTCTAGAGATAGCCAATCTTGATGCAGTTGACCAAATTTTTTCGAAATTACAGTTAAAGAACTTCATTTATATAAAAAGGCCACATAAGGAAATTAGACTGTTTAATATAGCTGCGATAAAAGAATTGGCATCGTATTTTATTTCATTATTATTTTTTTAAATATATATTTTTATTTAAATAAATTTATTACAATGAGACTTAGCAACCAAACATTAAATAAATCAATATTCAGCCCTGATGATGAGTGCCGAGACGGTACTTGAAACGTTGGCCGTTATAAAAACATTAACCCGGTGGGAATCCCGAGAAAAGTTAACCCACATTATTCGCCGGGAAAGCATAAAATCATATTTCACCAATCTCCATGATACATTGTAAATGTTGCTATGGTTGCAATGTTTATTGATAGGGCATTTTTATAAGTGCCGCTGTTTATGATGATGCTTCTTGGCGTGTACAGGCGTGCATGTATTAGTGTGACTATTCGTCAAAATGTGGAGTTCCAATACGTTTACATTCATTGAAAAAACTGATTTAATCTACGGTCCCTGAGGTGCATGGAACATATCTGTGGTACATCTCCCCCTAAGGTATGTGCTCTTCAAAGGTAATGGGTAAACCGGAGTTTAAGCCCCTTGTCGCATTGGTGGCGGTTTCTGGAACTATTTTTCCCGCGAGCTATGGTTACGAAATATTATCAACAAATCTTACGTTAAATAATAATAATAATAATCTTACGTTAAATCTTACGTTTTATCCTCAGAGTAAGGATGGGGTTTTATCAATTTTACCATTTCAAAACACATTCTAACATGACTCAATTCGAAGTCGATTTTAAAAAGAATTTGGACGAATGTTTGGCGAAAGAAGTCAAATACTCTCCGGTTCACCCGCGAAATATCCGCAAGAGTATTTGAATTCTTTCGCCAAACATTCGTCCAAATTCTTTTTAAAATCGACTTCGAATTGAGTCATGTTAGAATGTGTTTTGAAATGGTAAAATTGATAAAACCTCAGATTTGTTGATAATATTTCTTAACCATAGCTCGCGGGAAAAATAGTTCCAGAAACCGCCACCAATGCGACAAGGGGCTTAAACTCCGGTTTACCCCAATTATGTTACGTGTTCCTGTGAAATTAAATTTTTATCTGTTTGTGATGAATATTTCATAAAATTGTTAGCCTTTTGAGAATTTATATCGTTTACCTGAAATTACAGATTTTCTGTTAACTTTACCCACGGAACTAGACCGTTAAACAATAGCCGCGTTTAAAACTATGCAGTGCATCTAATTTGATACCAATTTTCAATATGCAAATTGAAGTGTCTTCCCTAATACAAATACACCTTTGTACGTACTGCTTCAATAGGACAGAAATCAATTTAGCCATGTAATTATTGTGTAATAATATGAAAATATTGCATTTTCAGATGAAAAATCCACAAAAAAGATGTTGAATAGCTTATGGCTGCTTATGGGCTTTTTTACGTAAAAATAAATAGGAGTAGTATAAATTTGTGGTGGTTCGTGTTTTTGAGGGTTGCTCCCACATAGCACAAAATATCTACTAGATGTCTACAAAATATCTAGAACGTCTGCAGCTAATATCTAGAAAATATCTGGTAATATCTTTTAGACATTTTGCAGATAATTGAATGTACGCTTTTCGGACATCTACAAGATACGTTGAGAAGATATTTTCTAGAAATTCATGTTCAAATTGGACCCACTGCAAAAATTCAGGAAAAATGACTCGAATATAACATGCTTCGGTATAAAAAGAGTTAATTTTCCAATTGACAGCCTGCTGGTGTTCTGAGGATTCTTCCTCAATATTGGAACCTCTCTGGCATTCACTTCTTTCTAATGGGGGCTTCCTCCTCCAATTCCAAATTTGAAGTTACCAAAGCAGCTCACAATTCCCTTTTAGATTTTTCAAAGGAGTCTGCAAGATTATCAATGAATGTTGATTCAGTGTCTTGCAGTATTGGTCTTGAGGAATATTTAATGCAAGTTTTTGTTTTGATTGATTAGGAAATTTCACACTGAACCGATACGACCATTTACCGAGGACAACAATACGGCTCAGGTGTCGTCCGATTGGCTGTGTCTTTTGGAATTCTTCATGTTCTTCCCTTATGTCTATTATGCAGCTGATTACAGGTCTGGTAAGATGAAAGCCGGTGTCTCGATTGAATTGTTGAGATACTGATTGCCGTATGGATTAGACATAAACAGTTAGTGTTGGGACTCACCCTTCTTGGTCTTCCTCCTCGTGCCGTCTGTGGGTCTCGGCTGCGTCCTGGCGGCCCACTGCGGTCCCGAGGCCTTGCTCATCTCGTGTTCGTCGGCCACTCTGGCGGCGAGGTGTGGGGCCATCTCGGGGAAGAAGAGGGCCATGGAGGAGGGGGGCGGGGGGTCCTGGACGAGGGCCTTCCCTCCCAGCTGAACTTTGGGCGTCCACAGGAATAGGTAGTACAGCGAGAGCATGAAGGCGGTGCCCGAGACGGTCGACAGGTACGCCATCACGGTGAGCAGCCGAAGCAGCTTCTTGTGCTTCCCTGCTCCCCCCTCCTCCTTCTTGTCCCCCCCGCCCCCTCCCTTGTTGTCCCCGGACGAGCTCCCCTCGCCACCGCCATCTGCCTGATCCGGCATCACTCAGATGTCACACCCTCGTCCTGCAATGATGAGGAACACCTTTCAAATGAAAACCACCATTGGAACAGTCCTGAGCAGTGGCGTATCCAGGCGCCACCTGGGGCAGGGGCGCAGCTAGGAACTAAGGCATGGGGGGTAAGGTGCAACTAATACCGAGGTGTGTTGGGGTATGGAATATCCACCAGGATACGCGGTAGGTGCGAGATTAGTAAATTGCGGAATTTTAAGATAAATGGTTCAAAAGGTGAATTTTACGGCTTTCTGAGGGATATTTTATCAATCCTTACACTATTCTGTTAGTAATATCAATCCAATTAAGTAAAATGGATTAAACTTAAAAATTTCTATGAGCTCTCGGGGAGGGGGGTTTATCCCTCAAAACCCCCCTCGCTGCGCCACTGACCGGGGGTACGTTCCCTGCAAAAACCATTTAATTTTAGCAGAAAAGTATTAACCGATAAAACAAATTATTCTACTCCACCAATATGTTTTAACAAAATAGCTTCCCGATGATCCATCAATTGTGTAATTTTAAGTGCCAAAGCAGCATAAAATGTGATTTCTAGATATGAAAATGTTCTCAATTTGCTGGCTAGGGGTTACACCCCTCTATTCCCACGGGTCGTGCCCCCCTCCCCCCCCCCCCAACAATCGTCCTAGCTGCGCCCCTGCTCCTGGAGTGCGAGAACCAAATTGGAGACTTTTACGCCCGCACACCTCTGCAGGGGTGTGGATAGGAAGGCAAAAGGAAGGGAAGGACCGGCCGCCACGATAGGAGCCCTTCGACGCCTCCAGGGATATGCAAGGAAAGGTTTCGGATGGAAAAATACCAAAGCCGTCATTTAGCCGACTTGGGCCAACATTAAGGAAACCAAGCTTTGCTGTTCCTTCAGCAATGGAACAGCATTCTATAATTAAGAATATTCCACTCATTTTTCCTTAGATGTGAAAACCAGGAGCGGGTGAGGACTTAGGGCGGATCCTTAGAAGGGATCAACACACGAGGGCCGGGAACCAAGTGTCTTTAACTTATTCGCCCAGTGATCCTCAGGACGGGGGTGGAGAGGAAGGATAAAGGGAAAGAAATCGCCGAAGAAAAAAAGGTAAAGAAGTACTGACCTAATTTTTTAGGTAATAATTATACAAATAAAAAACAATGCATTTGACGAAAAATATGAAGAGTAGAAGAAAATAATATTATTGGCATGTATTGAAATGTATTTTAATATATATAACTACGCACATACACACACAATAAACAAGACAACGAAACATTGACACATGTAATAAATTGAAATTGAGGAACAAGGACATTACAATGTTCACATTAAAATAATGCTCATTTGAACTACACCTTACTTGAAGTAACTTTTACCGTCGAAAAAGAAGGCTACCACCTGTGACCTGTCCGTGCGGCAAAGTATCCATCGTTTTTTATCTCGGATGTGGAAATATAGCTCGGTAGTAATATGATGTTCTATGTGTTGATATGAAGGATATCCTTTCTGAATTGCTCATGCAATCTATAGCCCCATTCATTACAACTTAACTTGGCTTACCTAAACGTAATATCCCATTGACCGACGAATGAAATATTATGCCAATCAGAGCTCAGACCGTGTTTCAATCGTGGAATAGAGTTTAGAAAACTTTCCAAAGTTCATTTGAATACAAACTGGCTTTATTACCTTCCTTAATATTATCAATATGTAAGAGATGTATGGGGTGGACAAAAATTATATAACACGGAACTTTAACCCTGGAGAGCTGATGCCAGTATAAACCAAAATCACTTGTGATGTTTAGGTCGAAAACGCACCATTTTTAAACTACAGAAACTTTGAGCTAAGCGCTCCGATTGGCCACCAGTTTGCCCTGCTTCCGGATGCTCTGGACAACTCGTGACCTCAAATCATTTTGTCGCATTTGCCTTTGTCTTTTTCAAAGAGAAAACTCGCTGCCAATTGGAGAGCTTTGCTCAAAGTTTCGGTAGTTTAAAAATGGTGCGTTTTTGATAAAAACATCATTACTAATTTTATTTCCTTCTGGCATCAGCTATCCATGGTAAAATTCTGTGACACAATTTTTCTCCACCTTGTATGTAATTTTATGAACTAATGGCTATTCCCAATCGAGTTACGCCGCATTGAATTGTTTTCAACCAGTAGATGGTCTTCTCAAGTTTTCAACTCCTTAATTACGCAAAGTTAAATCAAGTTAAGTTGCTGTCAACGTGGCCTAAACTTAGCACATAGTTACATAGCCTCTAGCAGCTCCCACCCAAATCCGTGGAGAGGCTGCGTATCGCTCACCGTTCTCTCTTACCACTTTTTAACGAATCGCGCAGACATACTATTTATTTTGTTTACGGATTATAATGAACAGGCATTTTGTTCGCGGATGAAGTTTTTCTGTGACTTATCTCTCCCTCAGTAATTCAACCAGAAGGTTGGATCGGATATGTTAGGGCAGAGGTCACCCCGAACTAATCCACAGGTATTTGAATCTCACGCATTCAGGGTATGGGGTTGAATTCTTTCCCTGGGCTACCTTCGGCACTTCGATGATTTTTCTTTGGGCGTGTTCGAAGGCTTCACGTTGATTTGAACGGGGGGCCATCGAACAGCATCCAAGGGTACTACCCACTTGGCTACTGTGCTCCCCGTCATATCTCCAGTAATGAAAAAAAAAACCTTTTTACCGCAGACGTTTTGAAGATGTCAAATGAAAACCTTTTTATATGTACAACGTTTTTTACTCACATTATTTCCTTTCTTATAATAAATGTTTACCTGGAAAGGAATGTCGTAGGTGCATTTATTTTATTTTATACCACGGAAATTTAGGCTGATATATTATCTTTCCCAAGTGTTATTTCGTACACGGAAATATTTAAGTTTAAAATGTCACATTATAACGAAAACTCAATGTGTAAAATAGAAGAAATTCATTGATATGAATAGATTAGCGGATAGGAGAGAGGAATGGAGAGCTGAGTCAAACCAATCTTAGGATTGTTGACTAGTTATAATGATTTTTAATGAGATACGTATATGGCGTCTGCAAAATCACATGCCAACACTCATTGTCAGTGGACTCGAACACGTATGTCTTGGAGGATTCGTAATTAAGAAACTGAATGAAGGAGCTTATTACACATGAAAGATGTTAGAAATATGATATTAAGAATCAGGGTACTAAATTAATACGATATGCAATGAAAAGCGCCGTATATCAAAAAAAGTTATCGAAAAAAAAAAACTTTCTTCACATTCTTTTCGAGTCAGATGAAAAAAATAAAAATGAGCGAAATAGAATCTCAAAGGCAGCTAAAGCATTATTATTTGGAAAAGAGCAGGAATTGTTATCATCCGAAAGTATTTTTTATATAGCTTAACCGCATCAACGATGTGTAAAGCCGTTCGCGTTGAATCTCACCGTTCACTGACACTGGAAGAAGCCAACTCATAACTATCTGAGGAAGAAGTTTACTAATGTTTTGTGCTGTAAATTTACCCGCAATGTAAGACATAAGAAGGTAGGAATTGATTGCCGCAGCTGCAAGAAGTTGTATCATCTTAACTGTGTCCCAAACGCACCCAATGTATATTCCAGATGCCTCCGGCGCTGATCTATTTTTTTGTCATCAATGCTGCGAGTTTCCATATGACAGTACTTCTGAGAGTGATAAATTTTTAATTTGAAGAGATGATTAAGACAAATATAAACCTAATTAATTCTTGAGGGTGTAAAGTTTAACTGTTGACAGTCAAAACTAATTTTGTTTCGAGCGCAAAAAATGAAGTACCTAAAACTTTAAAGCTACCCCATCAGTTATTTCATCACTTCTCATTGCATTAAAATAATGAAAGGGAAAAATAATGATCAATGCATTAAATCTAAAAAAGGTTTTTTTCTATAATGCATAATTAATTAATTAATGTATGAAGAACCTGTCAAGTGGTGCATGAAAATCTGATGTATCGATAACTGGAAAAATAGTGTGCCAAAAAAAAGAGAATGGATGCCCATAACAGGGATATTACACTTAAAAAATACCTTATTTGTTAATAACTGCATTTAAAACATAATTCGCTAACATGAGGAAACTAAAGCAATCTGTTTTACGGCAAGTTATTAAAAAACTGAAATGGTGATAAAAGGGTCGTAATAGTAAAATTTCTCCATCGATCTCGTTAAAGTGCCAATAACTGGGCGGTTTAGCTTATTAAACTTAAAATTTTTTTCGAGGTGGGCGTCTCTGCTTACACGGTGTATGTAAGTGTGGGGATGACTAACCTTAAAAATCGATGGAGACTTCCGAATAGTTGTCCCGCTCACATTCGCGTAGTCTTCTCCTCAGCGTCCGATCGCCAATTGAAGAACAGCCCCCTCTACGGCGGCGCGGACGACCAACCGCCAACAATCCATAGACCTCCCCCAATTCCAAGATGGACGGGCCGCGCACAACACCACGTGTCGCCATAATCCACTTCTGCACCCATTGGCTTCCTCCTCCTCCCTCTTACGAAACCACCCATCCACCCACGCCGACCCCCAACGGGTGGATTATACACACTCACACCCCTCCGCCTTGTTCGCCAATTTTCTTTCAGTGTCGATTGTAAGAATGCTTGAAAAATAACGACAACCGCAACCAAAGGGTCCGGTGTTGAATGGCATTCATACATGTATTGAAATCAGTAGCAAAGTTTTCATTCGAGCTCTTGTACAGCAATAATTAGTTATAATATCATCATGATACCCTCCAACATACTGGAGCATCGCCTGAAACAATCCTAAGAATGTACCTCGTTGAATGCTGGTAGAACACCTACAGAACATCCTAGTTCCAGGGATGTTTCCGCGGAATATTATTCAGTCCCAGGGAGATCCATCTACATCTACGAGGTACCGTACAAGCCACCACCAGGGTGTGTAGCATGGGGTGATTCCACACCAGGCATGAAGCGCTCATCCTATCATTAGGTAATCATAAACGTGCTCGTTCACTGAGCACAGCCCAAGCGCTAAGGATAATGACACGCGGTCAGACCAGAAACTAGGATAGTGCTAAGAGCACTGACATCCAACATGCAAATAAAATTACTCTTTAGCAATAGAGTAACGAAAAGTTAATGTAGTAAGTGATTCATGCATGAGTTATAATATTGCTAGTATTTACAAATACAATAAGCTGTTAACTACACAAGCAGAGCCTATTTTATCCAGTCCTAGACAAGCTATCATAGAGATAAACTATTCCAGAATCCAGACAAGTGCGTCGCCAGCTATTCTTTCGGAAGTAGAGTTCAGAGGATAGTCAGCAATTATCATCGGCATTGTTGGGTATTTTCTGATTGATCTTGTTATTTTGTGCATTTAAGCTATCATAATGTCGTAAGAAATATATTTTATGCATTCATATTTAAATATAATGTCTTTTATTTCCCATTTATTGCCACAATTCATCATAAACTGTGATCAGTGGCGCCGATTCCATCGGGCCTGAGGGGGCCCAAGCCCCCTTAAAAATTCGTTATGGGTGTGAGGAAAAAATGTGTCAGGCTTGCCGATTTTCCCCGGAACGTCCAGATATCGACATTCGAGTTATCAGGGTTCTAATGTTGATCATATGACTCTTCTAAATTCTTAAAAAACTTAAAACTCACTACTTATAAAATTTCCCGGGGCAAGATCCCCGGTTTGGGCCCCCCCAATATTTTTTGTAAGTCAGTATCCCTGACTGTGATGGTGGTTTGTAGGTTTTAGGCGTTTAGGGTAACCAATGTATTACACTTTATTTTCTACTTTGCTAACAGTTTTTTATAAGCATTTGTGGCTCTTAGGAACCTTTTTGATAATCGCCATGAGCTAGTAATTTCAGTTATGATTTATTACTTTCTGAATCTTTATTGCTAATTTTCATTGCCCCAAGGTATAGAAATATCTCCTCAAAACCAAGAAGAATCTTCCTTGACATTTTCTACTTTATTTTTTGCATTGACTTAACGATTCCTCTTATTACACCCTGATCGGTTCATTCTCGATTGTTTGTTCGCATATAGTGATTGATTATGAGAGTCCACGTAATCAATCATTACATTATATTATCTTAATCAATCACTATATACAAAAACAATAATCGAGAAATAACCAATCAGGGCGCTCAAGGCTATATATAAATAACATACCGACGAGGATTTGGGTCCACATTCTGCCCCTGAAGACGATGGTAGACTCAGTCTTCGAAACGTTAGGATCAATTACCCAAAAACACACCCGGTGGGAAATCCGAAAATTTTTGTGTGGGACATCTCACTACGTCCTTGGCTAGTACCATTCAAATCCGTGTAAAGTCCTAGGGAAGCCACGGGTATTTCCTTGAAACTTACCAAGTGGCTTGCTCCTATTATGCTAGCATTTTTTACTCTAGATAAATTCCAACAATTAATTTTATGCTGATTGGAAAAAATCGCTTTCAACCATAGTAATATTAGGAGTGGGAACGATCGAGAAGCGAATTGTCAATCATCGACGTTTATGCATCCATGTTGTATCCACCGAACATCGATATGTTTTTTGACCGAAGAATGCAACCATTCAACTTTTACGCACTTATTTACTCGAACTCATCAAAAATTTTCTCCTTGGCCGATGGATTTCGCAAGTTGATGCCTGAATTTTCATCGGTAAATGAGAGTTACCTATTAGGAATTCACTTTCAAACGTCTTGCCATAAGGTTCCAGTCATACCCTGAGGGGACTGCATTCCGCGAAATCTTCGCGTAGACGGGTACAGTATAAGGAGCAGGAGAGTACTATGGAGCTCATTTCTATCCGCTAACAATAATTAATATAAAGCAACTTCATTCAAAATAAAAATGAACCAGCTCCTGATTTCCCACGATGGTCTGATATGGGAATTTTGTAAAAATCAATAAAGCCGAGGGATTACAATTTAAAATCGAAATATTTTTTTTATTCGCAAGATTAATTATTATTTACAGCCATATCTCCTTTCATATTTTATTAATCTTATGACTGTCCAAAGATCTTAATGACGCCGGAGTCAACCATCGATTTCCAGTACCCTTCCTTCGTCACCATGGATGAGATGTTGAAGGCTCTGGCGCTGAGCAACAATGGGACTTCCATGGAGACCACTACGTGGGTCCTCATTTGGCATTAGTGGCTGCTTAGTCGTGGACTTGTTTTCGTTAAGCGATTGCTAAGAGTGAAAAGGGGCTGTGTTCTTTGATGCTACCGACGCCAGGAGGAGGAGACGGCCTAAGAAACGGTGGAACACAGCATTGTTCTACACAAATAAAATTGAAATCAATCTATGTTGATTGATTACTCGAATAAAATGTTTTCACAAAAAAGTGTCATGTTTTCATTAATCCTTCGCCCTTCGATCCCGAAGGAAGTAATTGGGTATCCATATTTGTACTTTGCCCACGATGTAAGTGTTGAGAAAATAAACAAATCCAAGGTACAAGTAAAATCTGAAGACCTTGCATCTGGTAAGAATAATAAAAAATACGAGGAAAGCAATTGAGGGAAATGGAAATTAAGTGATATCATTCGAGTTCCAAAGAGAAGTAATGCGATACTTTTATCATGCTAGAGGGAAGTTTGTTGCTGTTGATAAATGACTGATGATGAAAACTTATGCACTGAACTTATTTAAAATAAAAATTAGAAGGGGACTGATAATAATAATGAATGTGTGGACTAAAACAAAGGAAAAAAATAATAGAGCTGTACAACAGGGACACATTATAAAATTTCATGCAAACATTCGTTTCTGCTCAATCAGTAATAGTAACAAAGGCATAATTTCATTATATTGACTCTCTTAAGCCACAGTCCTCACTCACTAATCCCTTCTTTTGCAATGAATATTTTTCTGCCGGTGGTCGAGATATAAATATTTATTTTTATCCCTATTTATTATATTTTCTTCGCATGGAAGCAAATCCCATAGCAGCTTCGGTATTTCCATTTCGTAATCATCATCACTGGCCAATAATCCAAGATTGGTTTGACGCAGATCTCAATTCTCCTGTCACCTAATATTTTGACACCTAACCCTCTTTTACGGATGTATGACCCTTAAAATGTAGCCATTAAAAAGGAACAAGACGACCGTTGCCCTATACCCAAGTTTAATATGACTCATTACCCTTAAAAAAAAAATAGTATATAAAGTAATTGGGGAAAATTTAAAAATATTTGAAAACTTCGAGAAATATAAAGCGAGTGCATAACTTAAAAAAAGTTATGAACAAAGTTTTCCGCGACGAGGACTCGATTCAACAACCACCACCACTATAGCAGCACGTTTACTCCTCTTGACTATCGCATCCATTTCCGTAAACTGTAAAATACAGACCAACAGTGAAAATCGTGGCGAGTACGCAGTAACTGCACGCGAAATAATCACTATATCCTACATAAATCGAAACAGAATGATACATTAGCATGCAATTTGTCCCTCTGAGTGAATATGACAGTCGTGGGTGCCAGCTTTTTATGCCCTCTGTGATCATGTTGGGTCGGTTCTGATTGGCGCTGATTAAACACAAGACTGGCATCATCGGTCCTGATGATGATGGGAAAGAATTCCATCGAAACGTCGGCAGCGACGGAGATCGAGGAGCTTACCCGGATGAAATCCCGAGAAGAATTTACTTCCACCATTCGCCGGCAAAAAGTGCTGTCCTACAAAAATAAAAACTATTATTTGCATCGATTTCTCGCCAATTTACGGACGATAGATTCGTGAAGAAATTCACCAAAACTTTGTTGACAACAGCGAAAGACGATGAATGACACTGACATAAGAAATACAGATTGGAAAGCAGATAATTGAGTAAATCTTTCGTGTTTGTTCCTCCACAGACGATACTGAAACATTAAATATTAGTTAGACTAACGAAGAAAGACGCACTTGGTGTGAATTTTGGTGCATTTGGGGCGCGAGAGAGGCGTGCGGGGAGGGGACGCGAGCGGTCTTCGCCAAAAATTCATGTAGTCACATCTGTCGGACCATGCCGAAATTGAAGTGCATATCCAAAGTTCGCACACCTTTATAGCCACTCGAGAGGACTTTTCATAGACCGTAGGCTCCTTTCCTACGTTCTCGGATCTAAAAATATTTCATCACTTCTCTAAAAGTTGGTAACATCGATTTGTTTAATGCCGACGAGGCGCCTAATAAGGGACAAGTCGTCTCACTACGCTTCCTTTGTTACCTTCTGCCATCCTCCGATTAACATTATCAAAGATAAACGACCTACTAGCAGCATGCGCGGGATGAATTTTGCTGTATTGGAAGCGTGGGCGGGGGAGAAGCGAGCGTGGAGGGGAAGGGATCTGCCTGCGGCTCTTACATCCGCGACGCTGCGTGGGCGTTGGAATATTTTCTTCGCGGACGCGGACTCAAATTAGGAATTTTGTGGATAAACGGTGGCAGATACGTCAAAATGCACGAAAATTTTGCTCTTAAGGGCAGTAACTCGGTAAAATCTGTAGAGAATGACCATAAAATATTACATTTTTCGAATTTCGACCCTCCCCCCTAAATTGCATTTGAGCGAGGGTCAGGGGTTCACCTAGAGGTCTCAAAATTTTCAGGCCTTATTTTTGATCGGTCCCACAACTTTTTTTCATTGGGCCAGAGGGATTTGAAAAAAAATCGATTTTTCCGATCCGCCCTACCGTTCGCATAACTTGATTATTCTTATTAATTAGTTCATAGTGTAAAGGTCGGCTGCCAGGCTATGTTGCAAGCAAACAATACTCTTCCAATGTACGATTTTTATTATGTACAAAAATCGGTTTACACTTGAGGTGGCACAGTTCTCTCTAGCACAGCGTTCTGCTAGCACCTTCTCTTATATTTCTGCCTCTCGCAGTGGCTTCTCCGCTGGTCTTATATACGCTGGATATACTGCTTTTGGTTTGATGCGGCAGCCTCGCCGCGTTGACCGGGCTCGCCTGGTTGCCCGCGCTGATCAGCGTCGGTGCGTTGTACTTCCTGTTTGACTCGCCACAATAGGAAGTTCATACGAAATAAAACTTTTGGAACGGAAGATTGTATCATAAGCGTACGCAGTGCATAGGGCTGCGTAACTGGACGAGAAGGTAGGTACTCTCCCTACCCCTTCTTCGTGGCAACAATCTGCTGACTTGAACGTCCATATCTAAGAACCTGACTCGACCTGGAGTCTTCACTCTACCTCGGCGGTTGAGATCTTAGACTCGAGGTGAGTTTGAGTTAAGATATTCTAGAAAGTAACTTCGACTTATATTACTTGAGCTAGATCAGTTGTGGTAACGTTCAGCCTTAAATTTGATAAAATAATATATCTGCCTAAACTTTTTTCACTCATTGTCTCCTGCTCATTAAAAACTAGCATTAATGCATTACAATATCACAGGTGGAAGTATTTTTACGAGGGATATTTCATTTCAAAAACGTTAGACGACGGCGGCGGACATCTTGAAATTTGGCGACTCAATTAGAATTAGGACTTGTAATAACAACGCAGCAACCGAGTCGAGATAGTCTCTATCCATACTTGATTGATCTTCTGGAATACGACTTATAGGCGCGCCTGACACATTCGGCAGACGTCACTCCCCATTAGTTTGTCCTTTGTTGCTTTAGTGCGCATATCATTTAATTTTTTTCGTAGTTCAGATTAAGCGGATGTTCGGATTAAATCTAGCGGGCAAGGGGACTGCATAGAGGAGGTCCAATTCCATTCCATAGAAGTCTGCTGTCTGTTGCCGCTTCGGTCGTATTTTAATCGATTTTCAAAAATGTCCGGGCGCAATGATGAGTGCAATACGATCCGCTTTTTTCCATTTTTTTTGCATTATTATGTTTGTAATGGCAATGAATGTCATTGAAAGTTATGAATCCAATAGATCGCATCAACAGTTCGGTTAACACCCCTAATTATATGTTATTTCCCCGTGAAACTCGGATCAATTTGTCCGTCAGCGACGCGAGTGGCGGCTTGATTTTGTAAACCCATTTAAATGCGCGGTCGGTGACAACACTTGAGGCGGACTTGAGGATCCTCTTTTTTAATGTTCGTGGTAGCGGGACTTACGAATTCCACCGTCTCTATAGCGCCAGGTTCGACATTTATCACAATACCTTTATCGCTAGTATGGGATTCACCTTAGACAGTGACTTCTTTTAAGGACATGTTCCCTAGCCTTGCCATCCGTACCGCAAGGGGTTACACCAATCTTCATGAACGTCGGTAAATTGCTATGGGAATGAAGGACCCTGGATCGCGATGCAGACTGCACAGTGGTCCGGATGGCCAAAGGTTCGCGGTTTGATTCCCGGTTCAGGGGAATTTTTCGCAATTATTATGGGTTGAGATGATGGAACGACAATGGGTTGGGGAGGGAAAAAGCATTGTAAAATTTGGTAGGATGATTTTAATCAAGGACACTGTGATATTTTAATACTGAAAATATACGGATGATAATAATATATGTTACGGAATAACACCGCATTCCGCGGCCATGCCCTCCCGCATGATTCATCGTACTTTTTTCTTTATTACCCTCATTGTATGGGGGTTGTACTACGACTCATGGACCCCTTGACCCTCCCCCAATGCATGCCTCTGCGCAATATGATTTTTAAACAGCGTCATCCCGAGTAAATTTAGCTTAGTTAAACTCCAACCACGCTTTCACCACAAAATTTGCATCGTCATCAATGTATAAATTGTACCCGCGAGCCACAGGAGTGATCTTACTATAATGATCCTTTGCACATGTGTCAAGTTTAAAAAATTCTCTTCCAGATGACGTAGTCCTATGCTCCGAGGCGTATGCTGGCGAGTTCACAGCCAGCAAGAATTCGTAGGAGTCACAGGAACTCTGCTCACTCGATAAAAAAACGCAGTTTTGTTCATGCATACCCCACTATAGCTGAGTTTTATGCATCATACAGCTTACCCATACATAATTTTCTCGCGGACACAATTTGTTAATTTTTGACACTGGGTGACAGAACTCGTTACTCTTGACTTTTCGTAACTCACAAACAATTTTTTTCTGCTGCTACTTACTTGTTCCTCTAATCAGTTTGGTCTTTTGGCGAAAGCTTCATTAGACGAAATCAAGTTGGTCAGAAAATTTAACAAGAAAGACGTGCATGATTGGATTTGTGGATGAGAAATTAGGAAGGCCTTATGTTGTTTTCCGTGTTTTTTCTATGGCAATATAATGACTACATATCCACTGGTCTTATTTTTTAATTTTTTATTTCTCTTATGTTCCGTTATGTCAATAGTTTTAAACTTATTCTTATGCTCTTAGAGTTATGAGGCAACGTATAATAACTCGAAATGTCATACTTCGAAAATTTTATTGAAAGTCTGATAATTATCTAAATCAATCCAAATGCATTCATTTGTGATTTAATATTAAGGTTTTATGCGATTTTTGGTACACTGGGCCTATTTAAAGTGTAGTATTTCATATAAGCCTTAAGTTTAGCGATATTATTTAAATTTCGCGCTTCATCGTGTTCCGAATGATCCGTACCATCATGTTCATCTGTGTTCCATTCTCTTCAGTCATGATTTCAATGAAGTTGATATCGGTATTAATTTATAACTTACGATAAATTGTTAAATAAAAGGTATGTAGTTAGATTTTATAGAAAAATATTAAGGAAAGGAAGGAGAGAGTCGGTCTTTTTCACCATTGTATGAATGACTCATTCTCTTTGTTTATTCGACTTTCATTTGTCGTGTATTTCAAATTCGGCATGGAAACGTAAATAAACTAGTGATAACCTGTGTATCGTGAAAACTACCTGTGAAGGCAATGGATAAACCTCAGATCATATGTCATTTAGAAAAGAGCCTCAACTTTACAGTTTTTGATGGCCGATGGATTCCTTGTTCTGCAAAATTCGTCATTTTAGGAGGCCACCCTAATGGGACAGGTGCCTTGCAAATATACGAAATAGACGGCACGGAAGTCAACCTTATCCGAGAGGTACTGTGTGTTTCATGTATTAAAAAATTACTTTAAATAGCAAAAATCTCACCATTGCTGGTGTGTTGCCATAGGTGTAATACTTTGTGAAGGAGGAGCACAAGTTTTTTTGCGAACAACATTTTTCATGTTGTCTGATTAGTTTACTCATGGGGCAGTGATGAATTACACTCATAATCATGCGTATTATCAATGGATTTCACACAGAAGAGGAGCTTTCATGCTGTTAATCCCTCTTTTTTAGGTTGGGAAAGGTAAAGCTTTCAAATGTGGAACGTTCGGAGCTTCCAGTTTAAAAGATCGTCATCTAGCAACGGGAGATTTTGAGGGGAAACTGCAAGTTTGGTAATGTACCGTCTTAATTTAAAAAGTCTTGTAATATTTAGCAGCTTGTTTGCTTTGTTTTCTTTCATGCATACTTGAGGTAATAATCAATTATAATTTTAGGTTCATGATACATCTGCGTGTGCGATCATAGGGAAATATCTGTTATGGAAGTTTTGCTTAAAGTAGTCGCTCCGGTTCCATTTCATGTTCTTGATTGTTGTTCAGTGTTAACAATAAGTTCAAAATAATCGGCCTTCTTGATTTTTTGAAAAGCAATCTTTTCAAACACATCATTCTAAAACTACATTAAATATGTCCTCGCTATTGAAAGCATACAATGTTTACGCATATAGCGTAGATAAACTCCTTTTATTAATTACATTCCATTAAAATATTTAATAAGTTGTAAAATTTATTAACCCCTTATACATTACCACAAATATGCATTTATATGATGAATATAATATTTTATTGCTTGGAATGATGGATCAGATTCCACAGAAACTATAACCTATGTATTGTGCATCATTAACATTTATGGAAACATAAAATACAAATCATATTACTATAAATTGATTGCATCATTCACAAAATGTATCACAGGAAAAAAATAGATCGATGAAAAAATTTACATGAATGTTAAACATAAGAAGGCATATGGATTTTATTCATACCCATCCCACAGGTCCTCGGACATTTTGTGGTACAATTCTGGAAATTTAATCCTTTAGTGAGCTGTTATTTTTTGATTTCTTTAATTCAATGGTTTATTCATTGAAAACTCATATTCCCCTTTCCTGTGGTCCACATTTTATTCTTTCTGCTATAAGTGAAAAAAATGGTGATTGTTTTTTTTCTACCGATGTTATGATCTTTGGAGGATAAATGGCTGTAATTCTTTGTGAGATGGTAAACCAGATGAAGTAAAGTAGGCAGTGGAGTGGAAGAATTTTTGGGGAAAGAAAAATAGGTTTTATATGAGATATCTAATGTGATGCAACTTGCCGGTCTTTGCTCCCTTGTTTAGGAGGCTCTGCCCCAACAGCTTTACTGTTTAGGGTTAGGGTTTTGAATATTTGGACATTGAAGGGGATCTTCTAATTTTCAAAAATTTGCCTAGTAGGGCTTTTGGTTGGTTACCAGCCTATCAAATTTGATGCCTAAGGTACATTTGGGAGTCAAAAGCACTGTATGAATCAAGTAACTTTTTTTACAGTCATGTGCACGGGTGCAAAGTTTCATACACCAAGGATGAAAGCTGCCATGACAAAAATCATTTGACTTAGCTGGCATCGAAACCTGGGTCTCCTGATTGCCGGTCAGGTATGGTAACAGTAACACCACCAAGCCATATTCTTTGAAGCTGAATTTCAGACTGATGTTACCAAACAAGTAGATGGCTTGGTGATGCAACTGGTGGTATGGCTGACTGCATGGGCAGATCCAGGATTTCTTTCTGGGGGCACAAGCAAGGCCGTATCCAGGATTTTTTCTGGGGGGGCACAAGGATACCTCGTAATACGAAACAAACACTATGATAATGGGTATTAAAAATCTTGCATATTTTATGAAGGTCTGGGGGGTGCACGTGCCCCCTAGATCCACCTATGTCTGACCACCAGTTGGGAGATCTAGGTTCCAAATCCCGGCCAAGCCAAATGATTTTTTCGTGGCAAATGTCACAGGCTGTGCGGTCTTTGGAAAATTATGGTTTGAAACTTCAACTTTGGTGGGTTTTTTGCGGAACTGTTGTTGGATATACATAAATAAGTAGGACGGAGTAGAAATTATGAATCCATCCATTATTCAAATTATTTAATGATATTAGTTTTGGGGTTAGAGCCATTCAACTACTGGAATGCTCCTCAAAATTTTTATTTCTGCTATTTTGAATTCTTTTGGGGAAGGAGGGTGAAAGTCAGATCCTCCAGAATTTTCTGCTGGATTGTTTTTGGTCCCCTTCTTCCACCGAAGTTTTCAGCTGTGCAGCTTGCCTGGAAGCGGCCAGGAATTCAGATATTTGAGTCAGTCATCAGAGTCATGCAAGGGGCTTCATAGGGTATTATGTAATATGATAATTTTAAGAATCCTATTTTGAATAGTGATTATTTCATTGAGGAAGTTGGATGCTCCCCAGAATAATATGGATATACATAATGATAATTTAAAATAAGTTGTAATATTTACCTGTTCTACACTATCGCAAATATGCATTTATAAGATAATGATAATAATTATTTTTTATTTGCAAGTATGGGCTGGATAAAGCAGAAACTATAACTTATACATGGGGCTTCAATAAGATATATCAAAACAGAATTCAAATCATTTTACAATAAATTGATCACATAATGCACAAAATCAGTCGCAGGAAAAATACTATACAGATCGGTGAACAAAATTTACATGAATGTAATGCATGTTTAGAAATTTAAACTCATTTCGATTTGTAGAACCCCAGATGAATATGTTTTAGCTGTCTATAAAAAGGTCCCAATAGTTTTATTTTTAAATGGAATGTCTTCTTTTAAATGAATTAAACTCTGAAAAATGGTCTCTGCCAATTAAGTTACTGTATTTCTCCAAATAAAGTCCCCCCTCCCTAATTTTGAGGCTTCACTTTCGGGAAAAGTTAAAAAAATGTGTTTGAATATAGTCCCTTGCTTTACTTTTACCATCGGCATTTTTGGTTAAAAAGGGGGACTATATTCAGACACATATGGTATTACATCAATGTTTTATTGAAACTGTCGAATCTTTTATTGTGCCATTCGTGACCAGGACTTGAAATGTCTGTCTTATTTTCAAGGAATTTGGAAGATCTTACATTCCCGGTGTACTCAGTCAAAGCGCACAAAGAGATCATCAATTGCATTGATGGCATTGGTGGTCAAGGTACTTCAATAGGTGCTCCAGAAATTGTCACAGGAAGTCGAGATGGTGGGTTCTTAGCTGCTAGTGTCCTTTTTCTGGCTTATAGCCTGAAAAAATTGTGGAATTAGCAAGTGTTAACTTTTGGGACACAATTTTTTCCAGGATTAGTCAAAGTTTGGGACCCTCGGTTGAAAGAAGTCCCTGTTGCAACAATGCAGCCATTTGAAGAGGATACAACCCGAGATTGTTGGAGTGTTTGCTTTGGTATGTAATTGCAGGTGAAGCACTGATGAAAATCAAGTGATTGGTCCATTGAGAATATGTTCTAATAATAAATTACACAGATGGGTACATCTACATAACATCCTGCGAGTCACCTCTAGGGTGTTTGGCAGGGAGTGATTAATCACTAGCATTCAAGGTAACCCACACATGCATACCACATGACCACTGACTGTCGACCATCGACCGGCACCAAATCATTTTCCGGAGGTGTAAATGCCATATTCCCATTTTGGGGTCATTTCATAAAGGTAGCAACACCATTCAGTGAATTTAGATTCGGAATGCAGAAGGTATTTTATGCTTAAATAACTCTTTTTAACCCTCAGACTGCAGGACGTTTTGTATGCTTTTTTGGGAAAAATGTTGTCAAACGTTTGACCATTGCTAGACTACCTACTTCAGTTTCCCAAAATTTTTATTGAAACCGGGTGGAGGCCAAGTGCCCTTTCCCTCACTATAGCGATCGCTAATGCGTTCAACAGATTCAGGCTTTAATTGGTGGAAGTTAGACATATTTAAATGAATAAAAGATCGTAGCACTTCTCCACAAAAAACTTTTGACTGCGTACAATGCATTTCGGCTCACTGAACCATCATCTGGTACAAGACCAGAGACCAAGGACCAAGATTTAAAAAATTGTGGAAAAATGCTACAATCTTTTATTTATTTAAATATCGCTAATGCGGCTTAACTCTCCTCAGCCATCCCAGAAAAACAAAACGTTTAAATACGTTCTAAGGGTTAACAACCGAAGGAATAATTGCAACCCATCAGTTACAGGTTAGGCGGAGAGCCATTTTTTCTTCACTCAATTTCTTATTAACATATTTAATGCATTGTGTCTAGCGTAGGTAGTTGCTCCACTATTGCATAAGTGCAACTGCTTGAATAGCATTTCAAAACACATGGTCACCATATGGGGTGATAACTTTCGTCATGTGTCTTTACATGCATAAAAAAGTAAAAATTAAAGACTTACTATGGCCTTAAATATCAAAATAACAACTTTAATGTCCTTATGGAAATATTTGCAAAAAAGGTGTACATGTGAAATTTCAGGGCCCATACCCAGAAGATGGAGGTTGAGAACCCTGGGGTGACGGCATGTGTCGTTCGGCCCATCGCTGTCCCCTGTTTCCAACCCTCACTCTCACTTTCCTGTGCAGTGCTATTAGGTGGACTTGAATTGTCAAAAATACCTGGAAATACGTTTTCATTCGTTATCCCTTTTAAGGGCATACCGAACCCTTTCAAACAGAACCCTCTTGTTCATCTCTGGCTATGGGTGTTTTCCTTTCTGACCTGAAATTTCAACATTTTCCCGGGCAAATCTGGCCGGCCAGACAGTGATTACAGATAATTTTCTAAACTAGTACCTAATCAGTCATGAGTTAAAATTAAATTTCCTTTGCAACTTTTGAGAAAATGATTAATTAAGGGATAGTGTGGCTAATATTTGTAATAATAACTGAGGAATATTAAAAGTAAAACCATAATATTAATTGAGGGATACAAAGATAGGACATTCAAAAGGAACAGTAACTAAATAAACTATTTTCTAACTGCTAATGATGGGATGGTTTCACTTTTTTCACTCCTATTCCGATTCAGTCCCAGGCATAAGTTTTTTGTATTGCTTCTTAATCAGCAGTAGTGGGACATAGTCACGCAAGAGACCATATTTTTTCACTTTGAATTGACTCAATTGCCCCACCACATCTAGATATTGGGAGAGAATTTTCAAAGAGGTCAAATCAGAGAGCAACAATATCAACCTGCGATGCATGTTGTCATGAGAAAAGATTTGATGAAGGTGATAAGGAGTGAAAAAAAAAAACAAATTGCAATTGAGATTGATTTCCAAGACAGTAAACATTTAATTTTGGCCAGAAATGATGCATACAATATTCGAGAGAGAGTGCTGGGCAAATCTTGTGGTATCCCTGTTGGAACTAGCTCCTAGTTTCCCTCAGGGTGCTGACTGCCAGGAAAGAGAGAGAGAGAGAGCCCCAAACTCGTTAAGTAGGGGAAGTCATCGGTTCTTGGGTAGGCTGGAAGGCTTTCCTTAGAGGGTGGTGTCGAAAAAAGTTAGTGTCAGCATCAAAAAATAGAGGCCCCCAACTCTGAAACCATTAAAAATTAAGTGTAACAGCCCTGTTTTGATGAAAACCATGAACTCAACTAAAAAACTTGATTGTGGACTTTTAATCTCTTGACATGTGTACATACTTGTAAATTATAGTCTTGCGATCCATTTGAGTCATGTCAAAATTTCAGGGGAGTATAAGGCAGTTTTTGGAACAAACTGTGACTCAAGTTTGCCTTGAGTGCCACAAGGAAGCCTATCCTTAATTTACTTAAGGATAAGAGATGCCTTGGAACAATTGATGTGAACAGCAATGGTTGGAAAACTGAATTCACTAGCTTAAAAAATATCAGTGTTTGCACTAAAAACAATGGCTGACTCAGCCAAAGAAACATTGGCAGTTGGTTGTTATTGATTGACCTGATGTGAAAACTCAGAGAACCTCATTAATCGCCATTCACCTGGAAATTACAACATCATGTTTTCAGATCATGGATTAACTCTCATTTCTTGGCCACTGCCAACTTAGGGAGTTATCTAATCACGATTTCATTATGATAACTATAGCACAAAAAAGTGACTGATTTTGCCTAAAAAGATGCAATTTTCATTCTTTTATTATGATTTTCAATTGTGATAGAGTTTGAAAAATTAAGAGGCCCACATTTTTCGGTCTGTTGCCTTCTTCTCGAGCTATCGGTGGTGTGATATTGACAGGCTTACTCCTTCTGCTGAAAAGTTCATGACATCGCCGACTCTTGCTGAGTGGCTCGATGCTTCTCTGTTACTTTTTGGCCTTGCTCATGAATCTTACGTGGTTTGTGGTCATAATCATCATGATGAGCAATCCTTGCCGTCAAAGATTGGGTCTCTCTGAAGGACTTGGTGAATCAGAACTCAAATAACCTCGTTATCTGATGAGCAATGAGTGCCAACTTTTGTTTGTTTCCAATTTCAAGTTATGAGAAAAAATGGTTGAATGAGAAAGACTTTTTTTCATCATGACTTATCTTTCCCTTCCACCTTTGGAATTATCTTTTTAAATTGTGATTTCAGGACTGATTGAAAGTCTCCATCATTTTTCAGAGAAGTCACTCAAAAGTCTTTCAACACCTTCATCATTAAGTTCTGAAAGTTATTCAGTTTTTGAGGTTTCTATGAACTTTATGAATGGAAAAACAATATTTTTTAATTCTAATTTTGGTGGAAAATGTAATTGGGCATTTGATTGAAAGAGTAAATCTAAAGTAAATTTTGGATTCATCAAATAGCTGGAAAAAATTATATATTTTGAAAAGCCACTGTAGTTAGATTTCAATAAATGGTATTTATTATGTGATTTGATTCTAACATTCACTCAGTCCTTGGAAAAATTTTACTTGCCTATCGTACTACACCTTTGGCAACAGGTGAGATAAGCCCCTCAGAAAAGATGTTCAAGTATAAACCTTGGAACATACTTGGAGGCCCGGGGGAGATGCGTAGGGGTGTAAGGCTAAAAAAAAAGGCTCGATTGAAAGGAGAATAAAAAATTTAATAAAAAAAAGACCTCACTGAAGTGTGGTGCTAAAGGTACAAATTAATGACTCGGGGTGGGTAGGTAAGGTAGGGTAAGGATGTTACCTTGCCAGCAAGAGGTAGTGGTGGTCAAAGAAACGGTGCCGTTGGTCGCCTCCCGGGAGCAGCTCTCCTCACAGCCAAACATTCGACGAGAGTTTTTCCAAAATTATGCTCGCCGCTCGCGGGCAGGCATTCCTTTTTATAGGTTTGGGCCCATTTTCCACCATCAATGTTAGGCCCTCACTGACTGGAGGCCATTTCCTTTCGGCGGAGGATTACACCACCCGCCGAGCTGCTCGACCGATAGAGTGAGGCACGGCTCAACCTGGCACCCTCTTGTCATTAATTAAACCACCCTCTAATAGTCTCCCCTTCCTAGCTCTAGATACCCAGAATACAAGGTGGGTGAAGCTGTTTTGGTAAAAACTAGATCAGGCAGTGTTCCTGTAAAAGGTGTAGTTGGGGAGAGGGTCAGTGTGGTTACTTGCAGGGTGTACATCGGAAGCCAATGTCAGTATGTGCACATGAACCGATTGAAACCCTTGCCACCTACAAAATTTATTCCTAAGCCAAATGTTTTCCCTTTCCACTTGTTAGCAGATCCTGATAACTCGGCTGTGGATGCAGCACCTCTGTGGTCAATGGTGCAGACTCCCTTGACCATTACCCCTTGACCCAGCCAATCCTATTCTGCTTCTGTCCCAACTGCTGAAATGGTGATACCCACTGCTGACCAATCCTCAAGGAGTACAGGACCAGAACTTCGTCGTTCCAACATTGTATTTGACTCAAACTTGAAAATATTGTTATCATCCACATCAAAGTACCCCTCATTTGAAACACAACAAGAAAGCAGCCTCCTTCTCCATTCTGGAGACAAAATATCAAGCCAGGGGCGACCCATGAGAGGTTTTACACGCCCAGTGGAAGACACAACTATTTGTGCCCTATTACATCAAAAACTCAATCTTTTTTTGGTGACTTCAAAATTTGCAACATTGAATGTAAAGTGTTTCATTGTTGCAGAGCTCGCTCATGAGTTGGGAAGGTGGGGATGTGAATTTTTGCAAAATGTTACCAGATTTGCTGGGACAATAAGATATTCAGGGAAGAAGATGCCTTGGTATTTTACCATTTTTCTGGTTTAAATTTAGGTATACCTCATCCAGTATTGCCATCGAATTCAGTTTTGCTTGCGATCCTATTGGCAAAACTATCTTTGATTGCAAAACAGGATGCGGTGTAATGGGAAGAGAGCATCCCCATATTCCTTATGACCAAGTTGGTATCTATAATTCCATATTCTCAATTTTATTTTTATAATGTCATGCAATTTTGGTTCTTTCAATTTTTGCACTTGTATGATCGTAACAAACGTATTGGTCTGCCGCAGAACAGAAGAGGTGAAGGTCACAGTGAAACTAGGAAACCTCAAACTTCGGGAGGTGAAGAAGCTCTGCTACTTGGGTAGCTGAGTGACCACTGATGGACAGAGCAAAAAGGAAATGGTCATTTGAATAACCCAAGCGAATAGAAGAAGAATCCTTGAAACCTCAATTAATGCCAACCATGATTACTTGCAGGCAATTCCTACAACAACACTCACCGGACTGTGTGTGCAAGCTATGATAATGGAGATGTTAAACTTTTTGACCTGAGGAAATTGTGTGTTCTTTGGGAAGCAAACTTAAAGAATGGGGTGAGTCAGTGGAATTGGCTTTCATCTTGGAAGAATTAGTTTCCAGAGCAATTTAGAGAGTATGTTGACTCATTTGTTGATCTTCTGGTTTCTCAGGTTTGTTGTGTCGAGTTTGACCGGAGGGATATCCCAATGAATAAACTTGTGGCAACTACACTCGAGTCAAAGTTTTATGTCTTTGACCTGCTTGTACAGCATCCAAAACAGGGCTACCCGCATTTAATGGAAAAGGTAACCCAGCATTTGCTGCAATTTATTTACAACTCTCCAAAAATTACTCGTGATAGCCCTCAATGTTTTCTGTGATTTATATTTAGAAAAACCATGTATATCTTACCCACAGTATAAATTATTGTTCTACATATTCTTATTGTATAATTGATCTTTTAATATTAACTTCAGATCTTCAATATATTGTACATACTCATCAACACATTTTTTGTGTTTGCTGCAAACTTTTCTCATTTCCCTTGGCCAACTAAGAATTTGTTAGTTCAATAGTTGTAAATATGTATTTCTGGTATTATCTTCTTTTAGTCTTAGAATTAGGGGCAGTTAAAATACATACTTGCATTAATCATAGCCTTAGCACAGGGCCTATTGGAAGTACATATGTATTTCATCTATCCCAGAAGAATGTTGATGAAATGCATTGTTGGGGCAAAATGTTGGTCCCAGCACCAAAATGTTTTCAAGAGAGCCAAAAATTGTTCTCTCAGGGCCAGTAGCACCCTATGCCTTATGAGCCAATCATTTGCCTTGACCAGGATGTGAACCTGGATCTCAAAGCACAAAAAAACACTGCAGAGGAAGAAGATGCCTTGGTATTTTACCATTTTTCTGGTTCACATTTATACCTCGTCCAGTATTGCCATCAAATACAGTTTTGCCTGGGACCCTATTGGCAAAACTACCGTATTTCTCCGAATATAGTCCCCCTCTGAATATAGTCCCCCCCCCCCTAATTTTGAGGCTTCAGTTGCGGGAAAAATTAAAAAAATGCGTTTGAATATAGTCCCCCCCTTTACTTTTACCACAGGCATTTTTGGAAAAAAAAGGTGGGACTATATTCAGACATATACGGTATCTTTGATTGCTAAACAGGATGTGGTGTAATGGGAAGAATGGTAAGTTATCTAATCATTCACTCGGTGGAAACCTGAGAAGCAACTTGGTAGTTCAAGTGGTGTAGCACATAATACATTTTTGGGAGATCCGGAGTTGAATCCAGGCCAGGGCAAGTGATTTTTCCTCTGTAGACATTTTGTACTTAAAACACGCTCTTGGGTGACTCCATAAAATTATGCTCGCTGGTAATTACGCCGTTGTATCCTTGAATAATATCGATGATGTAATAATTCAAAGTTCCAGCTTCCACATAAGAACTATGGCACTATGCACACAAGCATCCTGCCCTAACATCTGGAATTTTTTTTACCAACTTATCATATATAGCCAACAAAACTTGACTGGGAAAGAAGATGCCTTGTTAGAACTCCTGGTGCAAATTTGGCAGATCAGGGTTCAAATTCCAGTCAAGGCAAATGATTTTTCTTCTGTCGAATTGTAGTACTTAATGTTCACTTGCGGATGACCCTATAAAGTTATCCAAAACTTTTTCCTTGAATAATCTCATTATAATCGTTTATCAATTGTTAAGAAGATGTTATTAGTAAAATGATTGCATGGTGACTTATGGTGTCCAGTGTAAAATCTTTATGTAGTGGTGCTAGTTATTTCTTCCTCTGTTAATGCCCATGTTTATCATCTTTCTGCATAAATTAATATTGACTTTTCATCCATAGGCTCACAAGTCTACAATTTGGGCGTGCAGGCACTTACCCCAAAATAGAGAAGTGTTCATGACTTGTGGAGGAAGTGGATCTTTGTGTTTATGGAAATAGTGAGTATTAATAATCATAACACCATTTTTTGCAGCCCACATCCTTTATGTTTATTCTCAATTTATTTTTTTCTTGCCTCCTTTCCTCGTATTAATTTGTGAGAAAACAACTTAGTTAGTGGAAGGTGGAACTTCCCAGAGCTGCATTTTGTGCGCTTTCAGTGGGGCTATGAAAGCACTTAATTTTTAAAACTTTAAACGAAGGCTTTAAGTCAAATGTCAAGTGTAACCTATTTTCTGATCTTAGCGAGTGTCATTCCAGGAGCATAAAAAAAATATTTACACTATCTCAGTGACGAAACTCATTATATGTCGATTTTAAATTTCTCGTGCACCCATTGTAAAGAACTTATGACGATCATTATCTAATCATGACATTTTTGAACCTGGTGTTTTGTTTGAGGGGCATACATTTGTTAATACATATGTCAATGCTTTATGAATAATATTATTTTCTACAAATGCTTTTGTTTGTATTATTCAAAATTACTGTGAATGATTAAGGACGGAGAATTGAGGGTACCAACACTGTTGCCTAAAATATTTTTGCTAAGACTTTGTGTATCTGTAAGATTTGACTATGAATGTGTGCAGTGCAGATGAATGAATCACTGCACTCCTCACCATCCCTCACTTAACTCTGTAGAAATGTACCTGAAAAATATCATATTAAGCCAATTACATGTTAAGTGAAATGTCTATTTCAGGCAGTCTAATTTACACTTTGTGCACCATGAGATGACTTCTCTGGTGGCTATTCTACATCCATGGGCATCTTTACAATTGCTATCGTGTTGCGATCAAAAATGTGATTACCTTTTGATTTGATGAATATACTAAGGTGAATAGGGTGGTTTCCTATTATTTTTTTATTGCCTAAATCGAAAGATTATTACTCCTGGCTACGTATTTCAAAATTTTAGATTTTTAAATGACGATATCCATTTTTCACGATTAAATGAAAAGTGAAAAATTTCAAGCCCGTCAAAACACGACGGCTAAGTATGAATGCCGGGAAAACTCCATGTGAGGTTGTTCTGGTTCCTGCTGCCGCAAGTGAGGTGACCTTGGGGCGAGGCTTTGAGTGCTGATACGACGCAGGATGCTAGCAGGTAGCAGAGTACCCTGCTAGCTGGTAGCGCTTGGCTTAAATAAGGATTATTAATACCTTACCAAACGAAGAAAATTTTCCGACCATTGGCAGTTTTAATAGGTGATTATTACGACATGTTTCCCTGAGCTCTGTGCCTCATGCATGCATTTGTAATCTCAGACGATGTAAATCTCATATCCACTCGTATAGAAACTAGGTCCCAGTGACGTCACGTGGAGTGGCATCGCATGGGCGCCAATCTGGCCTTTTTCAAATGAGGATAAAAGTGACCAATGCCATTCGTCTAAACCGGTATTTCTAAAACCAAATAACTTGTATATTATGAATACACTAATGGTGGGTAACGAATCGCAATCAATGCCTTTCGTTTTCTTTGATGAAGGAAACTACCCTATTGTGTTTATTGCTTCTCCCATGCTCATAAAGAGGTGGCATGAGAGTTTTAGCAAGTTCCTTGGTCGAGGTCAAAGAGGAAGATTGTTTGAACAAATAGGGAACATCTTGAGACCCAATCCTGTTAAATCAAAAACTGTAGAAAGAGAAATTGTGTTTGAGGGTAAGGGATATCAGTATTGAACTTAAATCTGTGGAAAAATGTAATTTGAAAGATTGAAGTTGGCTCGTGTCCACTGTGGTGCCATTTTCAACTATGCACTCACACTATGTAAGACAATGAAGATTTTTCCCATCTCCAACCCTCCCCCTTAGGCTAATCAGGGAGGAGTAACGAAGTCTAGCATAAGGTGAATGATTATTTTCTCTATTTCTCTGTAAATGCTGCAGATTATAAGTAAAATGCATTACTTGCAATGCATTGTAAATTTTTTAAATTGCTTAACACTACTCATCTAATTCTGGTGGGCATTTGGTTTGATTTTTCCAAATGTTACCAAAAATAACAATAATATTACTTGTAACTGTAACTCTTTATGTTTTAAAATTTTAACTGGTATTTTTATTTGAATACACTTTTTTAAAACTAACTGTAACTGATTTCCGGTACACTTATTTGGTACTTCACTCATCACTGGTAGGTTCTCAAGTGACTGCTTTACTGTGTATTCATGCAGTCGAAATTTGCCTTGAAAATAATTTGATTATATTTTTAAATGAATTGTGTAATTTATTACTGTCCAAACTTACTATCCAAAACTCTACTGACTTACTGTCCAAAAATGTTATGACATTGTCGGAAGGCGTTTGGAGTGAAGTGAAGTCTGCGGTGAAGAAGGTTTTGATCACGGAAAAGTCAAGAGAATTTGGATGTGGGAATCCTATCTCAACCCTCAATTGGGAACAATCAAGGAGGTTGTAAATATCTGGAGGTGCTGTTTCTGAGTTTTTACCATGGTCAAAGTTCCACCATCTTGTTTTGACAATTTTTGGTCTTAGTCTCCGACTGTCATTTTGATGTGGCTAAGTTGTGCTCTGAAAATGCACTACAATGAGTGAAAAATGCTACTACAATCACTAGTATATTGCCCATGATTGTTATTTGATTTTTCCCATAATTCGCGATACTTCTATTAATGTATAAACACTGTGTCTGTTAGCCACTTTACTAGTGGGAATATCTTTGAAAATATACTTTATTGCTGTAATTGTTAGTTTTCCGTTGGCTGTAATAAAATTAAATACCAGTATAAGTGCAGGTAAGAGACTAATTTACTCTCGTAAATTTTATTTTTAGCTGAGATGATTGAAGAACACTACCATGGTGATTGATAACAATTTTTCTCTGGGAAAAGATGTTTGAGTCATAACTTCACAAAGCGTACCAATGAAGTGAGAAAAAAAGTTTACATTGTGCGTACCATAGGTTATTTTAATGTATTAACGAGTTATGACCAAACATTTGACCAAACAGTAAGCATTGACCCGTATGGGATTCCCAATGTTTTAGTCAAAGTGGGCGTGGCTTGTCCTACCCAAGCACCCGGCCACACTTCACTCCACCCTTGAAACCAGTGGTGCCCCCTCCTGATATTTACAACCTCCTTGGGAATAACCTGCAACAACGAATAAATCGTAACAATTATCTTTTACGATGGGAAAAAACAATGAGAGCCAAATAATGGTGGGAAAAAATTCTCTTTGACGACACAAAAATAAAGAGGGGAGGAGTCATGTAATGGAATTAGTGGCGTTTGGTTGTATGCATTGTCACTCCCGATTTTTGTCCTGAATACTTATCAATTGAGTTTGCAAATTGTGTTAATTTGATTTGTGAAGTAATGATGAAAATGAAAAGTGCAATTTTTCAAGCGCGCGAAAATGCGACGGCTAAGTATGAATGATGGGAAAACTCCGTGTGACGTCATTCTGGTTCCCGCTGCTGCAAGTGAGGTGACCTTAGGGCGAGGCTTTGAGCGCTGATACGATGCAGGATGCCAGCAGGTAGCAGAGTACCCTGCTAGCTGGTAGCGCTTGGCTTAAATAAGGATTATTAATACCTTATCAAACAAATAAAACTTTCCGAGCTTAGCCAGGTTTAATAGGTGATTAATAAGACATGTTTCCCTGATCTCTGTGCCTCATGCATGCATTGGTAATCTCAGACGACGTAAAACTCCTATCTACTCGTATAGAAACTAGGTCCCTGTGACGTCACGTGGAGTGGCATCGCATGGGTGCCAATCTGGCCTTTTTCAAATGAGGATAAAAGTGACCATTAACATTCGTCTAAACTAGGATTTCCAAAACCAAGTAATTTGTATATTATGAATACACTAATGGTGGGTAACGAATTGCAATCAATGCCTTTCGTTTTCTTTGATGAAGGAAACTACCCTATGCAGTAGCCGGAATAGAATTGCTGGCCTTGGTGGCATTGGGGTAAAGTCCTCCCCTGCCAATCCGTAGGTCGCGGGTTCGAATCCCACCTGGGTAGGTGGTCCCTATCCAGGGCATGGATGTTTTGTGTTGTGCTTTGTTAATCCTCCATAGTGAGGGCCTCTATGTGCTGTTTACGGGGAAGTTGGAAAATAAATAAATAAAAGTAAGGAGGTAAGGCTACAGTGGACTGAGTGCTTGACGAGGGATATTTTTGGGACAGACATGTGAAGTAAGGGATTTAGGGGGAATATGTGTACATCTGGACTGTAGCAAAGCCAGGATTTTTAAATGGAGAGGGGGCCCTTCTGGGGTGTACAGAAAATCCCCCTTGAGTAAACTGGGGAGGGTTGTAACCCAGAAAAATGCCACTGCGTGTGGATTGATTGGGGAATCTGAATTTAATAGAGGAAAGCAAATCAGGATGATGAATGTATGAATTAAGAAATGTAAATAACTTTAAAATCTGTTTTCTTTGATGGCAGAAAACAGGGAGTGACAGAAAAGATAGGACGGAGCATGCCAACGAAGGGGGGTACCCTGTTTCTTAATTGAAGCTTTCATGGCAAAGAGAGGCATACCGGTGTATGCCGCATGATTTTCGGGTGACATCTCACGGCATACACCCGTATGTCTCTCTTTAAGGGGTACTCTGTGTTTTACAATTCTGGTGTAGAAGCTACTTGTACTGTCGAGGGAGGTGATGTTAGAGGGAGATGTGATGGACTATATGGGAGAGCAATATCCTGTGAATGGAAATGTATAAATGCTGTGAAGTATAACTTAAGAGCTTGAAGGTCAGTTCTGTACAGTGATAAAAGAGATGTAATAGAGACATAGCTTTCCTCTTGATTGAAGGAATGTTATCTGAGAAGTTAAGTTTACTGTCAGTTAAGACATCTAAATCCTTCACAGCTGAAAGACATTGAAGAGGCTTAGAGTTAACGGAATAGTGAAATGTAATAGGGATTTTTCAGAGAAACTGAAATGGAATTTCATTTCCTGGAATTCAAGTTGAGTTTCCAAGTACATATTGCACCATTTTGCAGTCAAATCTAAGGCGTTCTGAAGGACTTAGCAGTGTGAGGTAGTGTGAATTTGTTTGAATATTTTTCAGTCGCTGGCTAAGAGTAGAGTATTATCTTGGTAGGGAGGCAAAAAGTGTGCTGAGGTCATCAGTGAAGAGGCTATGAAAATATGCAGTTATAATTGTCTAAAACTACTAATATTTGAGCTTAATTAAACGACAGCTTTAAATGAGTACCAACAATACGACTGTGCAATGTCACCCATTTTTAGATTGTTTCAGACCATTATAATTGCACAATTTTGTCCAGCCTTAATTATTTATCGTCCGTAAAAATTCTGAGTATTATATAAGGCTTGATACCCAAGAAAAACTGTTTTCATGGTAACTGCAAAGTTCATCCAAAATATGTTTGCATTGCCATAGCTCAGTAACTAAGGAGTTGCGACTCCATGTTTATAGGACAAAAAGTGCTTAAAATTGTCTCACCTACCACCTACTGAAGTATTGCAGATTCCTCCCGAAACACCACGAATATGCCTTAGTATATATCTTGATTCATAGGCGTTTTGAATAATACAAAATATAAATTTTTACCTAACATTATTATTTATCCAGCATTAATTATTAACAAATATATGCCCATCAAAGTGTAAGCAAGGTTTTGAATATCATCGTTTCACAGTAAACAAGCGTTTGGTGATTATTGTTTTAATTTCACTTCCTAATCATTTTCGTTACCACTAATTATTTCCCTTGGAAAGAAACCATGTCTTTTCTCTCAATCCATTTTAGGAGTGGAAATTGCCTCCGAATGTTACCTGACATTTTGTTATTACTTCCAGTAAGTATCCAACTAAACGAAAAGAAAAAGATGGAGATGGCATCACAAAAGGAGTCATCGGAAGTGTCGAACTTCTCCAGAACGCAACCCTATCAACACAGCCCATCCCAAGTTTTGACTGGAGCCCTGATAAGCTGGGCCTTGCGCTGTGCACTGGACTTGATCAGGCATTCCGCGTCCTCATCACAACTAAGCTGAACTTACTTTGAGCTGCAATTACAGCACTTAAAACTGATGAATATCGAGTGTTTTGTAATCCAAGGACAGCACATACTGTAATATCAAAATAATTTATTTTACAAAAATTACAAACATTTACAATGACCTTGATCTTAACTTCGACTCAAGTCAATGGCTATAAAGATGGTAATTGACTAACAATAGCATCAGCACTTCAGTCGGTATGCAACTTTCTTGGATCTGTGAAACGGGCAGTAAGAATGTAGAAGGCAGCAGGTAGGGGAACGAGGGCGATGAGAGATCCATGGAACACAGGCTGCTGCAATTGAGTGATAGCGATGATGCCGTACGCGTGCAATGCCCAATGCCCGAGCAGAATCACCACGTTCCTCACATCAGTGAAGGTAGTGACGATCAGGGACTTCATTGACTGCAAAGAAAATAGAATCAGTTGTTTTAGGGAGAGGAAAAAAATGTTTACTACAACAATTCCTTAGTTTCTACTGATTTTTGCACATGCACATGGCACACTATTAATTTTACATACAAAATATGTAGATATGTACCACATATGGATTGTGGTTTCATCAAACATACAAAATTAAAATCCAATATGGTGTAATAGTCCGTCAAATATAAAATAAATTATTAAACTTTCACATCAGCAGAGTTACTTGATGAATGGATTCCTAAATTTTGAAGATTCTAGCAATATTATGGTGTCAGCAGCAAGTACCCAAGACATGAAATAATTTGTCATAATAACATCTTTTGCCTTAACTCTGGACTAGAACGAGTGAATGTGCCATGGCTCTCAACAGACAAGCTTCCAAGTTCTTTCCCTGCCCTCAGCACACACGGGTGGATATTTAGCCCCACCAAATTGGGCAAATTGCAGGTACTGAGACTACTAAGGCCATGTTTAAGTAGTTGAGTGATTTCACTTGGTTTTTAAGATGTATTATCAATATTTGGCATAGTAAAATTATTTTTTTCAATATCAGGCCACAATCTGAGACTCCCAATCAGATTGATTGTCGAGCAGTTTACTTGGTTGAAATTCATTAATAGTAAAGATACAAACAGCTGAAGTAATTTTCCAAACTTTTTTAATGTTTTCACTTCATTATCAAGAGCTGTCTATAACATCATTATCTAAGAGCTATCTCTGTTTGAAAAACATTGAAACCAGTAGAGAAAATAAAAATAAAATTTGGAAAATTACTACAGTTGTTTGTATTATTACTATGTGAGACACTACAATGGTGACACTGCATTAACCTTACCATAAGTTTCCCAGAAACACATCAAGCTTTGCATTTACAGAGAATTTAAATCATGAATGCTAATTGAAGTGAAATGTATCATTCATACATGCTAAATGCATGATGAAATTGGTGGGGTACTTTAGGGGAATAAATCACATTACGCCAAAAGTATAATACCTATCCAACTATATTGAGTAACATGGTATACTTTGAAAATGGTATACAACATAATTACTGTAATGTGAGGCATTTCATAAAAATTGCTGCGGAGCAAGTCACTTCTTTTGGAATCCTAAGGTCTCTCTCATTCCTAGGTTCCATCATAAATGCACAGACATCAATTAATACGAAAAAATTCATCCTAGCATAAGAGTCACTTTCTTTCAGCAGTTTATAAAATGCCAAAGGAAGAATTGAGGAAGACATCTCATAACCAGATCAACTAGGCTTGTAATGGTCAAACGAAGGATTAGGAGCTGGTATTTAATATAAGATTCACTCACAGTACAAACTAAAATTAAAAGATCCACCAAGGGGGAAGGAGAAAAATGGAAGCATAGAGTAATAAAAATCCCAATCTACACTCCAGACACAATGATGACAGACACAAGTGCCTTTTGTGTCTGTCGTCATGTGTGACACAAAGCTTTGCTTCGATACATTCAATCTACTGCAATTTCCATTGTCAGAAGGTTACTATCATTTTCATGAGAATTTAGAAATATACCCTGCTTGTTGTGCCTATGTACTACAAAAAGTATGGGAAAAAAATTAAAATAAAACCTGGGTTCTCACTTGTAAAGTTTCTTTGAAAGAAAAAATCTACAATTTTGACAAGCTCTTTATGGTGCATAGAAAAATACTTAAGTCAATTTGAAAAATATTGCCAAAAGAATGATATCGTGTTTCATACAGTAAGAGACATGGTGCAAATAAAACTTGACCAACTTAACACATTCCGTGCTCATGACTTAACGTTTACATCATGGCAGTGGCTACCGAGTGGCTGATGACGTAAGGACTACGTCATGATTCCCTTTTGCGTTATATTCCACCCTGGGTGCCAGCCACCAGTGTTAAGGTATGGGAGAGGGTCAGTCACCATTCTTCGCCTCTTTGCCATGTGGAAAGCTCCGAAATTTTTTTTCCCGATTTTTTTCTATTTTACCCGGTTTCTTTTAAATGTTCTATTTAAATGTTTCTTTTAAAAAATGATATTATTTGATGCATAGTAATTAGTAAATGAAAAATTATTCTTCATATGCTAGTCAATTTCTGATTTGTAAAACAATATGTTTCATTGCAACAATTCTTCATTTATACAAATTTTCCTTATCATTTATAAACCAATGTTTATCATTATAAAATCTTTTCCAGAGGATATCATATCGTTCAGTTGTATTTTCCATCACAGGGACGGAAAATATTGGTAATACTCACAATATTTACTTTAGTGCAATAAAACATTTAAAATCTTATTTAAATGTATAATTTCCAGATTAAAAAATTAATATTAGCTGCATTACTATTTTCATTAGTTTTTTCCAGAAAGTGATAAAGTCTGAACGGGTTTTCCCTGCAGTAATGGCAAAGAGCAAAGAAATATAGGAAACATGTTGGTGTGTTGCGGGTAGGTATCACAAGTTTGACAGGATACTTAGAAAATTTTAATTTTACATTTTTAGCAAATGAAGGGTTACCTTTGGAAAAAAAGTGTGAAAACATGTACCCAGCATCACAAATCATAAGATTATGTCATTTAAATAATAATAAAAAATACAAATTTTTGCCAAAAAGTCAGCCTCAGGGCATTTTCTCCAAAAAACGGTCAGCACGGAATGTGTTAACACTCTTTTATATTTGTTAAAAAAAAAAGTTGAAGGGTGATTCAAAATACTATGCGAATAAATGGGAATGGCACTAAAGCCGGATAAAGTGTAATCATGAGAATATATCCTTAGGCTATCTTCATGTTCTAGACCCTAGTTTTGCATTTAGATGCATCACAATAGAAAGGCAGCTATTAAAAAAATATATATTATAAACAGGAAAAAAGTTCTTTACATTATATATTTTTTCCACTTTTGACCTTATGTTTGAAGTGCTCATTTCCTGCAGCTTGGTGAGGAGGGCCAAATTGAGTGACGAAATACGTATTCAACCTTGTCCCCTTCTCACCATTGACTATGCCCTCCGTAGAGCTATTCTCTACTGGAGTTTTGAAGCCATCTACGAGGGGGGACCCACGAATAACTGGATGGAAATTTTTGCACACGTAACTCCTATATTTTGGGCTTCTCCCACTAGATGGGTGTTATTTCATCATTTCTGAGTCAGTATGCAAAACGACGTGGCTTTGGACGGTTGTAGTGAGCCCCTGTGGCCATTTACTTTCAAAGAGTTTTCCGATCTCTTTGATTTTTGAAATGGCTGATATTCGAGAACAATGGGCAGCATTGAAAATTTGTTCTCTGTTTGGTAAAATTTATTAGGACATGGTTGTTCTTTTGTCTACAGCTTATAAAGAACACTCCTTAAAGAGAACTGAAGTGCACGAGTGGTATTCGGAATTCAAACGAGGCAACATGTCAATCGAAGACATTCAATGCCCAGGCCAGCCTTTCAGGTCCACAACTGATGAAAATGTAGAAAAAAATCATGCCCTTGTGCACGAGGCGTACTATTTACAAACTTGCTGAACAATCTGGTCTTTTTTTGAGTTCATTACTGTGAATTTAAGCTGAAGATTAGCAAGTGAGACGAATCACAGCAAAATTCATCCCCTGTATTCTGACTCCTGATCAAAATGCGCCACGTGTTGCTGCTAGCCGCGACTTGAGTTTTAATGTAACAAATTGCATGACACTGCTTTCTCACCCACCCTACTCACTAGAACTCACACCTTGTGATTTCCTTTTGTTCCCCCTGATTAAAATGGTGATGAAAGGCAAATGTTTTCATCACATTACAGAGGTGAAAATGGAATCGAAGGTGGTCCTGCAAGGCATTGGAGACTTTGATGGTGTTTTGTGCTGTGGAAAAAACATTTTAAGGAGGAACCTGCGCTTCGAAATACTGCTTTCATTAGTTACATAAACTCGATAACAACGAGTTATAATCGCTAAATTTGAAATTCTTAAAAATTAAAAGTAATGCTAAATCAATCAAAATAGCTGTACAATGCATGAATTTTACTAAAAATGGAATAATCCTGTGATATTAAGAAAAGCTGTTATATTGACTCTTAGGTATTGGAAGAATTTAAATACTTTCTCTGGAAATACAGCAAAGCGTTATAATTATGTCATTTGTGATGAATAAAATGAACTTGACTAGTGAGACCTTTTGCTCTGTTAATTTCAACGTAATTTGGAAATATGGTTTATTTATAATTGCTGACCACCAACTCGACAACGCTGCCTACATATCGTAGTTTCACACTGGTTGAGCACCTTTGTTTGTTTACGTTACCTCGTAGAGTTCCGTTGCATTGTGACAATATTACTCGTTTTACTTTCCAATTTACTTAGCCTTAAGTTATTAAATATACCTTTGGGCTGAAGTGATGGCTTCTTTATGCCGATTTAAAGGCAAATTTATGTCTGAAGGAAAAGGTAAGAGCTTGGATTATTTGAGGAAACGAAATGTGGCCGAAAGTGAATCCATCAATTCCATCGAAGCGATTCCAACGAGTGCATTTGTTGAAGGATACCGAATCGTCGACATGCATTTTTAATTTCTTAAGAAATTTTTGCAATATTTTCCAACATAAAGTGTCCATAAATGCTTAAATAATCAAAGTTTATGTCTTGATTTAAGAAGATTAAAGTCCCTGTCGAATGACTGACACAAAGCTCTTGAATGTTTATTTCTTTGTAGATTTTCCATTCAATAGCCTCATCCATACTATTAATAAGGAGTTGATCAGTGAAAAATAGAAATGTTTCAGTTAAAACCCAAATGTAATTCGATTCATTAGTATCAGGATAATTAAATAATACTTGTTCCTAGTGCCGAAGTTTCAGTAAATTTGGAAGGCTAGCATTGCAACGGACTCGCTTATGTCAGCTGTCATCGATTGTTCAAGAATGCATCCTAATTTTTATTCTCCTGGAATGACTTCATAAATAGGTAGATGTATTATCTGTTGTTTTTTCAAATTATGCTAATTGGACCTTTGGAAAACGTATCAAAGTAAATTGTTTGGACAGTGAAGAAAAGAAGTACTCTTTTCTATTCTATTTTATACTTTCGAAAAATTACATGGGTGAATATTTGATTAATTAGTACGTTCGCGAAGTTGTATTTCCAAATACTACGTAGTCGGTACCCAACAGCGATATGCTTGTCTCGTGGTACATTCATTTACCTGTAGACCTTATTCTAGACTTTTAAAATCAATTAAATTGATGATTAAATGCATAATGCGCTAGAAAATGAACTTCTATTTAAATAAGTATTTTCTACAAGTTGAAAAGGATGTATATTTTTAGAAATAAACGTTAAACAATTTGAAGTATTATTCTGAAGAACAGATAAACTATTGCAAGTCTCAATAAATTCTATCATTTTCGCTTTTGAAGTGATATGCCTACAATTTCAAGGGATGTATTATATTCCGGTCACGATTATTCGCATGTTCAATAAAATTTAGGTGCATATAGGAATTATTTAACAACCAGCACTATTAAATTACATATTTCGGTGTACAGCACGTTTCGAGATGAACTGAATATTCGTTTAATGAATTCGTAGAAAAATGACTCCGAAAAATCCAATTCACTGGAATTGTGCAGCAGTGGACAGGTGCAATATCGCTCTTCATATTTAACCTCCGTACACTTTGCAACGTTGCCACTACCTCCGCAGCATAATGGCTGCTCGCTCTGCAGAAAACCGGAAGTATGTTCTTTAAACTTAAATACTGGCGCTAACATATCGGTAACCCCTTCTAAAAAAATACATATTTTGGGCATCGATGTCTATTCTATGCTGTGCTAATTTTTCAACGATATATTTCGGGCCAAATTTGAGATAAAAAATGTTTTACAAGGGAAGGTCATCATTCTCCCATAAAGACAATATATTTCAAGGTGGAAATCCGTTATTTTCAAATCCATAAATCTCTTTTAAATGGCCGATGACATAGTACATAATACTTTTTCACTATTCGATAGAGAAAATAATGAGCAACAACATATGTCAAAATAAGGGGAGGGTTTCGGGCATGTTTGAAATGATGGTTCCTCCTTCACCAATGTACCATTTTAAATGGGGAAAACTTCGAAGGTGACTAGCGTTTTTAACACAAAAAATTAAATTTTCAATTTTTTAAAAATTGTCTCCAATTATTTTTGGATCCCCTCTCCTATGTGAGTGAATCTGTGAATTCTGGATGCTTTGAGTGTGATGCATCTACCAAAAACTAGGCATCCTTAGTATGGTGTCTCCATTCCTGCAAAGAATCCAAGGTTGCTGACGATGTAGCATTTATAATGAAAGATGATTGGCAATTTTCCACAAAAATAAATTTAATCCGACCAGAGTTTTGATGTTACTACATCATTTTCAAGGTACGAATGGTGGTAAGTGCAGTTAATTAATACATATTTAGGAGGTGGGAGAACTGAGGGGAGAAAGAGGAGAAATGGGGTGGAAAATCCTCAAGGAGGTGGCTGGAATGGGTAGAAGTGGAAAGCGTTATTCTACCCTTTCCAGCCACCTTCTCGAGGATTTTCCACCCCATTTCTCCTCTCTCTCCCCTCAGTTCTCCCTCTCCCACCTCCTAAATATGTATTAATTAACTGCACTTACCACCATTTGTACCTTGAAAATGATGCAGTAACATTGAAACTCGGGTCGGATTAAATTTATTTTTGTGGAAGATTCCTTCATTCATAATGGAAGGCTCTTCCATTATGAATCAATTCCACTCCATCTCGCTTCATTCCTCGAATTTTAGACGTAGCCTTTGTTTGGGTCCCTTCAGCCCTCACAAAGGATCCTGTTTGGTTGCATATATGCATGAGGGTGTTTACGAGTGTTTGAGTTGGGCTATTCCAGTTTAGAATCTGGGGTTTGGTCCCCGAGGTGAAACTCTCCCCTTTCCACACACTAACACAACACAGTGATTCATTTTTGCAAGGTGGATGAGCATTGGAATATATAATGTGGTCATTTGAGTACTTCATTCCACATTGCATTGCTGAGACTAAGCAAGCGAAGAAATATTTTCACTTAGAGTCTCGACAGAAAAGTGTTTAATTGAAGAACCTCAGTTTTAGTTCCTTGCCAACACAGACGTAGGCTTATTGTAAAAGGTCCATCATGGTTAGTGACCCTTATAAGAGAATTTGATGCTATTGGATTTAATGTAACAAGTTGAATGATATAGTTGTTCCTATAATTTTAAGAGCCGCTAATGCCCTTGGTGAAGGGAAAATAGATGAAAAAAATCATTCAGTAAAATACCTACAGTCAAATATTCACAATGGAAAATTGTGAAAGTTGTCATGAATTTCCAGAAGACTGGGAAATTCTGCTTGATATTTCAGTAGCTATGATGTAAAGGTTTAAAAGCTTAAAATAAAATAGATAGTTTTACTGGTGCCACTTGGCTCTCTCAATAAGGTTTGTAGTATAGAAAAATATTGCTTCCTATCTATCACTAGGAAGAAATGATCTACAAGCTTTGTAAGGAGTGTGCTAACATACAGATGAGAGACATGGACACTAAGGAAGAGTGAAACGACCAAACATAAAGCCACAGGGGCGGATCCAGGATTTCTTTGTGGGAGGGGGCACAAGCAAGCATTTTGTCGAATAACCGCCAACTTCTCGGAGTCCAGTACTGCACATTTAAAATGTCATTTTGAAAATCTTTTTCATTCATTATGATGACCTAAATATGACTAGGAACTAAATATGACTACATGGAATTAATAAATCAATACAAACCTGATTCAACTTAAATGCAAAGTGGGCTGCATTTGAAAGAACTGACAATATGATCACGATATACGGGAAAGAGTAATCTGAAAGGCAAAGGAATCACACATATTAACAGAGATAAATAGAAAAATTGGCAATGCATAATTCAGACAATGAAATGCAACTGCCATTCATGAATCAATGCAAATATGTAAGGTTTATTTTAGACGCATAACATTCGCTATAGACAGCAACAGTATACTCACAGATAAGACCTCCAAGTACTGCTTGAATGAGAGCTAGTATTGGGAAAAAATACAAAGCAGCGTAAATAGACATCTTTCCCTGTTTCGGCAAGAAACGGCCCGCCAACCACGGTCGAATTGCAAGCATGATCACGACACACAGCGCAAAAAATATGAAAACCATTGTGTATCTGGAAAAAAAATGAAATAAAATTTTGCACTGCAATGGGAAGCAAAATACTTGAAAAATATAGAGGTTTCTCTTACAGTGGGAAGACAGCTTCCTGTGTACAGTGCAATGTTTCTTCATAGTTAGGATTAGGATTATGAAAAAGGGTATACCAATCCGACAGGTGTTCCGCCTTGCAAGACCTGATAGAAAATTCTCCTCTTGGCTCCACCAAAAGCAATGTCATTATTGATGCTGCAGTTATTTCCACCAAAGCTGACAAGTGTAAGATCAGCACCTCTTTACAAAAACTGTAAATCGATGGAAACAATTCAATAGAGGAAATTTAACACCACCTTTCGACTTCTAACAACAAAAAACCAACCTTCGTCGTTTAGCAGCCGTATCTATACAAAACCAATGCATTACCAGGGCTACGAGGGCCATGAAACTCAAATACATCCAGTCATAAAACTGAGGACTATCATGGCATAACATACATTCAGAATCAAAGTCTTTCCCTCTCCTGTACCCTCGAGGGCAGGCACCACAACTACTCCAGTTGCCATCCGGAAGTTTCTGCCGGCCACAATAAAGACCCGGACACCTAGCTGGATGCGAGACGGGTCCTATTTGCCAAAAAGTCAGCAATAAACCGGCAATTAGATACACATCACGATAACTTACTTACGATGTCACTCAACGTCAAACTGCCAAGTGAAACTAAACTTGGGAAAGCTAATGACGTATTGTATACCTTTGTCGTACTCATAACATTCTGCCAACGACGAAAAAAATATGCTCACTATGAATATTTTAAGCATTTTTGGATCATCGATGGTTCACATTAATCAACAAAAAACATAACTTCAACCCATCGGAGCAGAAACACTTATTTTGTATTGGTACCAATGGCACCGAATGGTATGATGGTTGGTGTCAAAAGAGGAATAATGTTTATGAAAGTAGAGGTTTATTATTCACTTTTTATTAAAATATCAACGAAAAAAATCAAATCTTTCCCATATGACTGTCATCAAACCCACCTGTTGTAATTAAGTTTATTTTAACTGCTATTTTGAATAAAAGAAACGCCTGTTCTTTGCTGCCATCTTCCGAGGTGGCCTGCAACTGACATTTGCATGGTTTGTTGCCTCTCGTGCATTACGAGATTTCGTGACTACTATTTATGGCACAATGTTCTACTGACGGTTAGATTTTTGGAAAGGTTTCGTCTTATGGCTACTTCTTTTGTTATAATTTCTGGTTATGAGTCGTTATTTGATTTGCAGTTGTAACCAACCAATGTCGGACTTTGTGCTTCTTTCATTTCACGAGTGAAAGTGTTCATAGTAACTCGGTAAAATGTGGAGAATAGCGGAAATCCAGCAGCTGATGGCGGTGAAGATTAGTGTGCATCTTTCGATCCTTTTCTTGTGAAGTGGCTTGAATGCAAGAATATTTTAAGAACTTGGAATGGACGATGTTAGTATTGTGTGTTGGAGTTCGTCGTTTTATGTAGTGACAAATTCTAAACGGGAAACATAGCTTCCAGGGTAACTCGTTTGTCATAGATTTGTAATACCGGCTGAACACCCTCGATGCCCTCGTTTTGAACCCGAATTTTCTAGTACATTTTCACGTATTCATTGAAATAAGTGTGGTGCACTCGTGTGTGTGTTACTAAATGTTCCGTGAAGTTAAAACCGTTACTGCAAACATAATTGCGAGTTCATGACACGCCTATGTCAAGCGAATGTGTGAACCCTAGTCACCTTCATACTGAATATACTATCCCTTGGTTTTGTTTACACTTTTTTGTGTGTTGTACATTTGTGAATGAGATTAGTATGTGTGTGAGTCCTTTTGTATGCAGTTATGCATGAACCACTACAGGCTGGAGCGAAGTTCATAAACCAAGGTTAATGAAAGGTGTTAATTTACTTTCGTAACAGAGAAGATAAACAACCAACATGTCTTCGGGCACGTTTGTGGATAGGATAGATCCTTTCGCTAAGCGATCTCTGAAGAAAAAGCCGAAGAAATCGCAAGGATCATCACGCTATCGGAATTCGGCTGATGTTGAATTGCAAGTTCTTCCTATGCTCAAAGGTAAGCAATTGTTTAAATCAGATTTCTTATTATAGTTTAAGCATATACAGACCTTTTCGATTACCAATTTTTGGCTCAATGGTACCTTACTTGATGCGACAAGTCTACCCATCGTAATTTGTGACTCCCTTGTTTAAAAGAGAATGTATATCGATCTCATAGTGTTATATTGCTCTTAAGCATGGCATTAATTATATGTTTGGCGCCTAACCTCACGATGTTGAATCAATGGCATTGTAAATTCATACAAATGGGATATTTATTTATAATTGTCATTTAAATCGACCTTGTATGGTTATATTGGATTTTTTTACTGTTAAATGTTTACTCCAACATTGGGTTGAATCTATCTTGTTGTTTTGTCCTCCGCCCATTTAAAATGGAATGAACAATCGATCATCCAATTTTCGTAAGAACTGCCGGCTTTGACCCGGTCACGTAATTCAAAATGGCGCTCGCCTTCGCAGTATGAGATATTTTATTCGATTATAAAAGATTTTTTTAACTGCGAACTGCTACCGTTATCTTTCAATAGTTTTATTACCGTAAAAATGATGCAGGTATTGAAATAGGCATCCGTCATCACCCTAGATCTCAGGGTTGCATTTTATTACTTCGTGATCACGCTGGTCTGAAAAACTTGCTGTCTGTACCATTAGGACTGTTTCTATTCTGTTAGTGCTTTCAGTGTTACAGTTTTACTTTATTTTTACTTTTCAATCAGATAGGAATTCAGAACTTGGGAAGTATTGCCCATTTCATATTTATGACCTCCACAGAGAGGTGGTGTAGCGTGCCCCCATGTGACAGAATTTTTATCGAGCGTGTGCATTCATTCAATACGGAAGGTGGTTAAGTCTTAATCATCAGCCGTAACTATCTATTCGTGTTAAAATCTTTACCGTCTCAGTTTTGGAGTCATGTTTTGCAATCCGTTGCATGGTAATGTGTAGGTAGTTCAGCCCTTATATATCCCTGCTATCTGAATCTCCAATACCAGTAGGTGGGACGTGTTGAACAATTCTTATAAAAGCTTCTTTTGTCGGAGGGTTATTGGTGACAGAAACTAACGTCGGTTGATATAATGTGTTACCGTGTATTATAGACACATTTGTGAAGCATTGTGCGTATGACGATTCCGATCAATATGAGATTTTCAATAATATGTTAATGCCCTGCATCATTTATGCTAAAAAGACCGACAGCTTCCCATAATTTTTCTGTGCAATATTTAGGCACATATGTTCATCAACTTAGTTCGGAAATTTGATGTTTCCAATGGTTACCTATCGATCCTTCGTAAGAGCCGTACGATTTAGCAATGTGTGAAGTGTTGATCAGTGAAATGTTTCATGAAAATTTATTATCGTCCTGTGGCCATTATTCCTTGTCTGGTTTTAGGTACACGTTCGGTATTTTTGATTGTTCGTTTTCTGCTTGTTCCTAAATAACCGCCCTGTACGAAAAAGTGCTACTATTTAGGCTCACAATATTGGAGTTATGCTTTTCTAGTTTCTGACTGTGAAATTCACGTAGGTATTCGATTTCGCCAATAGATTTTACGGAACACGGATCGCTAATTTTTTGTCTCGGTTGGCCAATGCTTGCTTGTTTTTTATTCCATTCTCTTCTTTCATGGAATCTTATGGAAATGATGGAGCCCAATGCTGGAATTCATAATCCAGGTTAAGTGAATTGTAGAAAAATTGAGAGATTATTGGTGAGTTGCAGAAGTTATCGATCGAAATGCTTGTGCCTTGCTTCACTGTATATCGTATTAACAAATGCGCTTTCTTCTTTCTAAATGGGAAAAATGTATTGCGGTCACGGTACCGGTCCGTATGAACTACGGGATGGCCCTTAAGACTGAGGACTCCTTAGTGCACGAGATAGGTTCATAATTATTATCGTGTATTTTCTTCCCTCCTATGGCCTTACACATGTATTCGACGATGATTGTCTGCTAATCCTTCCCTGCAAGTGCCAGCAATTTATCTCCACGTCATGAGGTCTCCAGACTTAGATGCATCGTGGCCCCCTGTGTTCCTCGCCCATAGTATACCTCTTCCGCCTCTCGTCCTGCCAGTTGGAAAGACTTCGGCATATTTCCCCCAATGCTGACGTCATTTGGAACTACTTCCGAATATTGTTTTTTCCAACGACTAGAGTAAAATGTTCTTCTCTTGTTTCGATAGCACATTTTGTGTTGCAACTAGTACTCATTACTCATCTGTTAAAATATTTTTTGTGTATTTTATTTACTTTACGTGTGCTGTGTGAGTTGTCACGGACTAAGTCTGTTGCATTTCTTGTCCATGCTGATCTTTTATTGAAGAACCTTGAATGAATGAGTTGCACGTAGTGTTTCCTCGAAATCGATTAATGGCTAGTGTGCGCTCAGGATCGGATGGCAGCGGTTGTTTATGACGTCGTGGCACTCACCTCTTTTAATATCACGCCGCCAAATTTGGAATTGGCAAGAGCGTCCGCGGATTGAACTATCGGGCGGGTTGGAATCGAACGCGCGCGGGGAGCGGCCGACCGCCGCCTGCCAAATAGTCTAGCACCATCGATCCCTTCCCCTTTGATGTGCCCTCTCCCTCTCTCTCCACTTCCCTGAGAATTTTCCTGCCCCTCGGAGGAATCCATCTCGACGACTCCTTCGCGGAAGTCTTTCTCGTCGGCGAAAAGGGGAAGTGTTGTTTATTGGGCAAGCACGGCTTCCGCCCATCCTCTCTCCTTCCGCCGTGGACGTTTCACGAATTCGTCAACGGGGGTTGCCAGTCGTGATGCGACATTCACTGGCACGTCGATGATTTCACGCTGCTGGGATAACGATTACGGAAGATGATTCCTCGTACGCGTGACCATTTGTAGCGCAATTCGAAATACTTCCCCCGTTGATGTGATAAGAATTATCTGTTTTGAGATTGACTCCCTAAAATTTGGCGAGAATAATCCGTTCTCGCTCGAATATACGACACTTCTGTGGGAATATCTTTTTGATAATTCTGAAATTGCCTTACGGTCCGGCGGGGGTTGATCTGCTGTGGATTATATGTTGGATGTGGTTTCTGGTTAATTGCGGAAAAAAATGGAGAGAAAGAAATCCAGTGCCTCTCTTCCTCCTTGGCGGTTTGGTTTTCTCGGATTTCGACCAATCCCGGGGCGTGAATAATTGTAATTGTTTATTTTTGTGTGGAAACTATAGAGTTGGTCCAAGGCAGAACGTTTTGAATTCCTTCTTAGCGAGAAGGCGCTAACAAAATTGCGAAACTACTTTCCAGTCATCTGTATCGACTATTGTGTCACTGTCAAATTTGTTGACGACTTATAAGCACCGTTCACCTTCACGAATTCTAATCGCTCCCGGTTTCACTTGCATCTTTTTTTGCTTGGACGTTTAATTTGGAGTATAGATCCAGCGACAGGGGAGGAAATGTCAATATTCCCCTCGCATGTAATGTTATTTTTCCACGGAAATCGTTTTAGTCTTTGAGTAGGTATCAAAGTTTCTTTAGCGGGGGGGGGGGGGGGGGGGGTTATTCTTCTATGTAAATTTATTTTTGTCAAACCCCAGCAACAACAGCCTTTGTTACATAATACGCCTAACGCAAGAATCATTGAATATTTAACCCGCTCTAACGACTGCCATACCGCTATTGCCGTCAACCATGCTCATTAGAAAAATAAAGGCTGTGATTATGAGAAAATCGATGATATCACGGAAAGTAAATTACAAACCTATGGTTATGATTTAAAATAATTGTTTCTGTCTACTAATCTGATTGCCTTGACTGTTTTTAATGCGGTGGGCGTGTCAAGTTGACTCGCGGAAATGCGCGTTATCGGAATAAGTGTTGAGCTACTCGGTAGCGCCGATCGCAGCCCAGTAGCTGTACACTTACCTTCCTTCTCTCCCGACGGCTCTGAGGGAGTATTGTGCACAAGGTCATATGGGTTAATTTGAATATTACTTGACATAGGGATCATTTCAATGGATTGTTCAAATTATAAAACGTCTTTGTCTTATAAGCGGCACTTCTGTAGGCGTAAAAAATATATAAGCTCATGCGCGCCAAGCTATACGACGTACATACAAGAGAGGCATCCAAAATATTCCGTAGCTTTGGTGTAATTGAACCCTTAAGCACTAAGCATGATGTTCTCGCGTATGATTTTTTAAAAACTTTTTAGTCTCCTCGGGGAACGTGACTAACTAAGCATTTTTCCTCTGTTTGATGATAATAGATGTAAGGTGTCGTTATTTTTAAGTTTTCAGTTTAGTTTCGTTAGTTTTAAGTTTTGCTAATTTCGTAGCTGGTTATTAAAAAATAACCAGAGTATTAAATTATCTTTATTCCATGGGCTTAGATAGTTATTCTGATCAGAATGGTGTCTTCTTTAAGCTGGAAGGGGAATTTTGTGAAATTAGATCTCAGTATTTCAGGTTATCCACCTTATAGTTATTTTATAATCACGGATTTGTATATTCGTTGTAGGTATGAATTACTGGTCATTTCATGGGGCACAAAATGCCAGAAAAGTGTTTATTTTAAGGTCCTCTGGAAGTAGTAGTTTTCTGTGTGGGATACCCTCGGCAGTAATGGACGATATGATTATTTTTGGTTGTTATAGTAAGTATAGGTATTTTCTCACGGCCCTTTCTTTGAAGAGTTGAGTTGAGCTTAGTTTGAGGTCAAAGTGTGACCTTCAACCTCGCGTTATTGTTCTTTCGTCACGGCTTTAGTAAAGGAAAACACTCAGACCAACAAACTTATTTTTTCTCCTCTCTCGGCTAATTTCACGGGTGTGAGTGAACCGACGATTAGAGACGCAGTGGAAGTTGGTGCCTTTGATAGCAGCAACACGTTCAAAGGATTTTATCATACTGCCTCCAGTCAGGTGGTGCGAGTTGTGGGTGTTGGAAATGTTGCATGTATTCTTGATGGAGCCCCGATTTTTTCCTTTGCAATTGCTTGTCTGTAACCGTTTTCTCCATCGCGTATTATCCTTCATTTACCGTGATGCATATAAGTTATTTGTGCATTTCATGTAATGCCCTCGTCAGTTCCTTAGTTTTGCTTTGTGTGTCGTATGGTTTTAAGTAAAAATACAATAAATTTTTTAGGAACCAACCTTTGCTGTTCTAAATGATACGTAGGTCACTTTCCCTCATTGTTAAATGAGCTCCAATATAGAATTCAAAACTGTCAGCAATCATAGGGTCACTAGCCTATTTTGTTCGTGCGTGAAGTTAAAATTTGAGAATTCGCCGCCAAAATTTTCATCGAACCTATTAGGTAATCAGCGGTTTCTGATAGGAGTATCGTTGTGTAACTATTATGTGAATACGTATTTACGTATTCAATGCACCAAGTGTTTATAGGTGAAAATCATAAAAATATTTATGCGAGTGTCTCTTTGAGTAATCTACACCTGAAGCTCCACCCGTCCGCTGAACTGCATTACTCCAGATCACTTTTTTTTTCAGCTAATGGAGCACCTGATGCTGGAAGCTGGGAATCGTTCGTTGTTACCCCGACTTCGATTACTCTCCCATTGTATAATAGAATGTTCGAACACAAGTGTTACAGTTGCTCGTGCTTGGACTGGCGTAGACTCACAGTCGTTTAGAAGTACTCGGTCTACCCAGAATTCGATCACTGCACACATCCATCAGAGGGTTTGCTTAGGGAGCTGAGGGTAGACTTCACCCTAATCTAATGCAGTGGCGGGTGATTTTCGCACATGCATAGCGAGGGGATCCATCCGTCCGACCTCGTGAAGTGTGGATTTTTTTTACTCGTGCCAAGGCATTACCGAGTTCGAACTGGGCCCCTACGCCCAATGTACCTGGACCTGCTTACCCCTCTTACATACTAATGATTTTAAGTTGGCTATTTATATCCATCTAATTGGTCATCTGTTACGCAAATCCTACAGCTCCCGTGTAATCGACTCCTCGTATAAACGCCAGCTACCATTCGTCGTGGTCTCATCTTTGATCGCCCTCTCTGTGTACAATTATTCTCGAAAGTTATAGATGTGCAGTACACGATTTTTATTCTTAAAGTTCTTATTGACTTGAGTCCAGCCTGGGTCCATCAAATGTATGCCCTTATTTATATTCCAAGCTGTAGGCATAGGGATGAATCTGATCTAAGGTCGCACACTCTGTTGTACCCTTTTATCCTGCTTGCAGTTAAGCCTCTCAGAGGGCGATCGGTTTTCCCTCCACTTTCTTTCAGATTCCGTAATCGGCACTTTAAGTAAGAGCTACCCCGTCCTTTTTATCATCTGCATGCCACCCTACCATCCACCTCTCGGGTGTTTGGCTTAGGATATTTCTCCTCAACATGCACTTAGTCACATGTTCCCGACAAGCGAACCCGTGTATGATTAAGGCTAGGATGAGTGCTTCATGCCTGGTGTGTAATCACCCCGTGCCACTCATCCTGGTGGTGCCTTGGTCTGTACCTCGTAGATGTAAGTTCTACTACAGTGAACTGGGTATATTATTCGGTAATGCTGACCGAGTAAAATATGGACTAGGTAACTTAACCGTTTAAGGAAGAACTTAATTAGCGGTGAATTCTATTGTGGTCTTTATCGTTCTTGGTGAAATGAATGTTTAAAGTTTTCCGTTCTGGAATCTATTTCTCTGTTGTACTCAAATTTGCCTTAATAGGAAATCCTTAACAGGTCTTTCACAGTACGCTAGACGTAGCCTGCTAATATTTCACTAGGAAACTCAATTAAAAGATTAATTCTAGGATTTAAACGATGTTCATTCAGTGCTGCCCATCGTATTTGTTGCTGCATTGTCATCTACGTAATCTCCCGGAAACTGCCTCAAAAGGCGAGTGACGGGGTTGTTAGAACATAAGCCGTTGACAGATATAAAAGAAAAGCGAATATACCAAGTCCCGCCTATCATTAATTAAAATCTTATTGTTCGGGGAAAAAACGAATTCCTTCACCTATCCTTTGGGAAAAATGCCTGTTAGTCGTTTCTGTCGGGCCTGGAAATATAGTGATGTTCTTAAATGAAGTTCACGGATTTAGTATTTCTGCGACGGGTCCTATATGTTCGCTGCATATTCAAGGCGTGGCCGGACGTGAGCGAAATAGTATCTCTTTCACTCTTTCATCCGAAAATCCTCTTAGTTGATTATATACGATAATTAAATTAAAGAATCGGCCTTTAAATTCCCTTGTTAATCTTCTCTCTACGGGTCCTTGGTCAGTGATTAAGAATACCGCTCACTGGCTTTTTGTACTCCCAAATGAGGTCTTACGACATTAGGACTATCAAGTTCTCTCCTGTAATTCACTTCTCGGGCATACACATACTACTTTACATAGGATGGTGAAAAACCCACCCAGGTGAAATTCGAATTCGTGACATCAGGGTTAGCAGACGAGGACTTAACACCTCACCGCCATCGTGGCTGACCAAGGATTATTTCTGCAGATACTATGCTACATTTTTACTGACCTGATAATTCTCTATTTACATATATGTAATGCTTTTCTAGCTACCTCAAGGATGTGTTGGCGAGAGGTAAATCTTCATCATCATACAATACGCTACATGTGCACTTCACAGTCATTGAAAAGCTAAAGAATCCTTGCGTGCGAGCAGGCATGCCTTGCGTTGGACCATGACACGGATATTACAATAGAGGATTCTTCAGGCGACCAATGCGTTGTCACCCGCCGCGCATTTAAATGGGTTTACCGAAGTGGCCACTCGCGTCGCCTACGGTAATAGCGATTCGAATTTCGAGGAGAAATAAGGTATAATTTGGTATAAGAATCCAAATTTAAACCGGGATGATGTGATCTATTTATTTATTATAAATTTTCAATGCTATTCCTCGCAAAATCAATCATTATGTAGTAAAACTCGCTTATGATGAATTTCAAGGAACCATCGTTCTATTTTGTTAAAAAAGTGATATCGTTATTCCCATTATATAGGATTTTGGCCTTGGCATAATAGGACTGCCAGCTAATATTCCGTAAATCGTCTTGATTTATGCAACAGATCCGAAACATTTAAACTATGTTCCAGCATTTCCATCAAACGACTGTAAAGGGAAGGATTTTAAGATCAATGATAGATGGATATGGCGTTGGCCACACGTGCACAACTGTTGAAAAGGTAAGGAACGGTTAAGTAGCCTCGGTTAAGATCGCCTTAATTTTTTTGTAAAACCGGAAATAATCCGTAAGGGACCTTAGAATAGTTCGCTAAAGCAGGGATTTCGTATCGATCAATCTCGTCAGGGGGTATTCATTATTAATGAGAGGTGATTTTTGCGATTTTTGAACCCCCCCTCAGTGAGATATCGTGAGATTTGAATCGATTTCCTTCCTCTAATGTTACGTGAGATTGTTCAGTATTCGTATTTTCAGTGTAGATTCGTTAATCTATGCTCCATCGCGTTGGATTTATTTAAAAAAAATTTGTTTGATTATTTTTATTTAAGATTAGCTAATACTAATATTTAAGATTACTGATATCGCAATGTTACACTGTTTCTTGTGGGAAAAAAATAACGTGATACTTGCAAGGACCCCCCCTCACCCTCCACGTGAGTTGGGGTGAGAATCGGCTTGACCCCACCCGAAACACCTCACGTAATTTATGAATGCCCCCAAGAGTCGAAGATACCGGAAGTTCTCCTCGCTATAGGCAGGATTTGGTTACATGCGTGATCGTTATAAGCTAGTTTTACTGTATATGTATTAAGTAATGAGAATAAGGATCGATCTTCACCCGTCGCCGCGGTGCGGACGGTTTTGAAAACCGATTAAAGTGCGCCCTAAAGTGGCGACTAAACTGGGAGCTCCAACGGGACAGACTGGTGTACGTAGTCGTCCCCTTGGTCCACGACCGGTGTGGCTGTCGTGGGCGCCGCCGCATTAAAAGCCTTTACTCGCATGCAGTATCCCCCCTTCCTCCGCCTCCGCTGCTTCCTTGGGTTGGGCTCTGGAGGGGAGGGGAAGAGGGAGGGGGTCGTAGGGGCGGGAAGAGCTGGAGGCGGCGGCCCGCGCCGTGTGGTTATTGATCCGCCACCCCTCCCATCTTTCCCCCTCCCTCCCTGCCTCGCACCTCCTTGTCATCTCGGGGCTGCATTCCACATGCACGGCGACCCAACCTCCTCGCACCAACACGCGTGCTGCTGCGCCTCCTTCCTCTACATCTACACACTACCCCTCAATGGGCATTTGGCGGGGGGTGTCATGTCAACACTTGACTTTTTTTCTTTATTCTGGGTTAGATTTGGCGAGGACCCTCCCTCTTCCTCCAGTGAAGTTGCTCTTACGTACAATTTTAATCATTTACAATATTATAGTAGACAGAACCTATTTTAGGTACATTGACAGTTGAAAAACATATATTGGCGGAATAAGCTTTCAAAGGTTCATTTCCCTTATTCGTTACGTTCTCCCCTCTTCCTCCATTCCAGTTGCTCTTACTTACAAGTTAAATCTGTTACAATATTATACTAGGCGGATATCTTATTTTAGGTAAATTGATAGTTGAATAAACTACATTGATGGAATAAGCTTTCGAAGGTTCATCTCCCTTATTCGTTACTCATACATTCAATATAGCATTTGTTTCGTGGGGCATAGATGCATAGATTCAGTGGATCCTGTAGCTTACTAACATAAACGGTCCTAGAAAATGCGTGCGTAAGTAACAGATGTCCCTAAAATGGAGGTAACCCGAACAAACCCTCACTTTTACGGTTTAATTTACCATGCACATATATACTATAAGAAGTTAGACCAAAAACTGCAACTTCAATCACTTTTTCGCGTAAATGTGGACAGGACAATTATTTGCCCTTACGTTCGTTTACCACTCATAGACAACAGCCCCCAATTTGTTTATTCCCCCTCTGCGTTGTATGTTTTCCGTAGACGTGCCAATCATAGGCGACTGCAGTGGAGAGGGTCGCAAAAACGCCGGTCAGCAGGAGGTACTATAAAATATGGATGGGATTTGCATTTTCAAGAATGCATTCCGGGACACACTTTCGTTCATTCTCTAATGTGCGCATGGTTGTACTGGTTTCACAATTTTCGCTCTCTTCTTTCCCCTAGCTATACATAGACTCAGTTTTTAAAGGAAAAGCCATTTTTAAGATACCGGTCGGAAAACCTATGGCTATGGTTTCCGCAGTTGAAAAGAATTGTGCCGAACAAGGTGCCAGTGTCCGCAAGTGGGAGTGACCCTATACTCGTGCATATCCGTCCGCCGAGGAATTGATTTCTGTCCTTAAAACGGAGGTTTTCCATGAACAGAGGTTTCGCTGCATATTCTTCGTCGTAACTGACTTAACTTTCGAGCGCCACCCAATGGTTAAAATGAATTCGTGCCCGAGTGAAAGATTCCTTTCTCCCTCCACCCATGGCTCCTCGTGTGTGGTGCGTTTTGGCACACGCGTGTCCCCCCACCCCTGTCGCCAGTGGGACACGCATTCCGGCTGCGTTTTGTGATCGTGCTAATCCCTCGCGCGTAGGGCACGTTCACGATTTTGGATACGTGTGACAGGTCTACCCCGCTCTCTCCCTTTCTCTCTCTCTTGTTGCGTTTCGCAGGTTGATTCTACGCACCCATGAACTTGTTTTTTTTTTCATTACGATGAAATTTCCTCGATATACGCGTGAATTTCTGCTCGTATTCAGGATATATGCATTGTTTCCCCAGACTTCGTTAAAAATTCATTTTTAAGCTCACTGCCAATGGAAATACATATTTTTATTTCAATGCTTCACCTCATGCTCTATATTTATTGTTTAAATACTTTGTTCTTTCTTGTATGATTTTGTGCCAACAGTTGAAAGTCGAGTGGAACGGCTGAATGGTAAAGGTAGTCCTAGGATGACATGTAGTGAGCAGGAGATGGAGTATATAATTCGTTAGAATTATCTTTGAGTTAAGAGATTTTCTTGCAGCCGGAGTGTAGAGCTTTATCAAACCAATCTTCAGGTTGCTACCTATTGGAGATTGTAATGATTTTACGTATTACGTTTAGGGAAATCCATAACCTACATAAATATACATCTACATCAGCGTATCCTTATTTAATAATTGGAGTCAACAGCGCCATAACTTATTCAGGGAATGACGTCACATCTGGGATGCGACTTTTATGTACAGCCGTTTTTATTTGTGAGAATTGAGGTTGTTTACCTGATTGAATTTATTGTTATAAATAAACTAACTGGGTGCTAATATTGAATAATATTTTTCACTGCATGCGAATGTTAATCGAGTAAACATTTTCCATGCTTTACCCAGTCGACCATTGCGGTCGATTCGTTCAAGTGACTGTGAAGAGAGTACGAATCGTCCGAGGACGTTTTCGATATTGATTTGATGGCTATGGATGTGTCTCAAGGTATTATGTGGATATTCAAGTGGTTATATTTTTATCATAAGCCAACAATCCGAAGAATGGTTTGACGCAACTCTCCATTCCGTTCTCCTCTCTGCAAGCCTTTTCATTATGACGTATTTCTTCTCATTTACATCCTTTACAACATGTATAATGTAACTCATTCGGGGCCGTCCCTTGCTCTTCTTCGCATCCACATGCCCTTCTGCAATTGCTTTCATCAGGCCATCATGCCTCATAATGTTGGCATCGAAGTTGTCCCGTCCTCTCCTTAATCCTTTATGATGACGTATATTTTCTTCCACTCGTCGTAGCTCGTCCTCATCATTCTTCGGCAACACATTTTGAATATGGGCGTTCTTGATGGCTTTAAGAGCATATGCGAAGTTGATCATTTTTGTGTTCAAAGTTAATTTCATTGCGCTTGCTGAGGTTGTAGTTTCAGCTTCCTTTTTTGACGATTCATTGCATGAATGAATATTAAGCTAGAAATCAAATTTCCTCCCGTAAAAGAGGTGATGAAAATATCGCCCTTTTGCCGCCGGCGGTTCATTTTTTCTCTACCTTTCCATCACGGAGCTGATTGGTTCTCCTGGGACACTTCAATGGGCATAGTAGTGGCGAGATACCATTTTTGAGCTGCTGCGATAGCGGCCAACATGGACGTGTGAACCAGTCTCTGAAGGCGGGTCTCATTCGCGTTCTCTGCTTAATGTGAGGCCACGCGTGATCGACTGATTCCCATCTGTCGCGCGCGGAGGCGTTGACGCACATCGCGCCTCCTCCACGCATTCGGTGACGGGAAATCTGGCTGCTGGTCGTCGACCTGGAAAGGCCTTGACCACCCTTCGCTCCTGGCCACACTCTGATTGGCCGTGAATTTGCGTATACTCTCGTTTCATTTCGCGCCGCTCGTCTCTGGGTCAAAATTGCACCTGTCGATCCTGTAGTTCTCTCTGGTGCGTTTAACGGCAATTTTGTCGATTTGTCAAAGCCTTCGGATTCTTTGTGTATTTTGGCTTAAAATGCTTAAAAGTCACATTGATTTCCATTTTCCTCATTTGAAAACATGATGGCAGACATTGATGCCGAAATATTGAGAATTTGTCGCAGAACGAAAGTTTATTTTTAGCGAGATAAATTATTTCAATATTCCTCATTATTTGTGCATTCATATCATATTTTAGTTTTCTCTCCACGTAACACTTGCACTTTCATCTTCCCGGAGTATCCCTCCTTTCGGATAGGAGTTCTAGACGTTTCTAAGTTTCGTGAGCGCCTCGTGAGTGCTATAATGGGGTGGAATTGAGACATTATCGTCGCCAAAATCGAGTTGGAAAATAGTACATGTGAGTTAATAGGGTGATTGTGTTCAAGGTGCGCTGGTCTCCAATGATATTTATCCGAGCCCATCGAGCGTGGAACCACGCCTATGCGATCGAGGCAATGCGATTCCTTTTTTCCTGTGTGTTCTTGATATCTTTGTCGTGAGGGTGATCAGTTTCTAGGTTTCAGCATCTTCAATTCCTCAGTTGCGTTGCCCACCGCCTAATTCCGAATTTACGGTCTTCTTTACCGCACAAATTGGCCGTTGTAGTGTTCCTATGTGTGAGTTTGCTTTTAGTTGCCTTTTCGACAACGACTATCAAAAAGTGGATTCATTTTGCAACGGAAAGTGATGTTATTTTTTGTGAATGTGATATCGTTGAGGCAGTTATCCTTGACGAAATTATAAACGGTCACTTCGTCTGGTAACGTTGACTCTCCTCTTGATCCCAATGTTATTTCCATTCGGCAGGTTTTTAATAATTTAAGGAACAACAGGCCTTTTCCTTCTGCCTTATTCTCTTTATGTTTTAAAATGCAAAAATTTTGGCGTTTTCATCAACATTCTGGAAATTGTGTATTATAACGACATTAATGTGAAACGATATTTTGTAGTTTGTAATCAACGTAGAGCAGTTGAATATATAGTAATTATTATTTCATACAATGAAGTATGTATATAAACACACCGTGAACTTAGTTAACTCGTATAAAATCAGTTTATTCCTTCCAATGCATCATATTTAATGAGGTATGAGTTATTTATGTACTTTATGGATGTTTTAACGTTGTTAATTTTCTAAATATTTATATTTTCTCGTAGCCATGCTCGTCGTTGCGCGTTATTGCATCGCTAGTTCGTGGCGAGCTAGACTCGCTCAGCTCTTGGGGGTTAATTAGCGACGTGAAATTTAAAAGCAGATCCCAGAAATTCGCCTCTCATAACTGTCGCCAATTCGCCTTAGAAAATCTGTCATATGTCTGACTGTGGTATGACACGTATTCTAGCTCGTCTAGCGTCGCTATTGCACCATGAATGGCAAAGGCAAATGAATGGTTTTTATATTTCTTGGCGGAAATCGCAACTTTTTTGGTGAGTCAACCATTCCAATGCCATTGTGGACAGGCTTTGCCTCGGAATGGTTGATAATTTTATTTATGTTTTGAGGATTTTTATCATAGCCAAGGATACTAGATAGAGAACCCCCCACTACGTCATTTAAAAGTTTTATTTATGTTACAACTTAGGGTGCGTTTAAATTGGTTTACAGATAAATATGCAGCACGGCGATGGGTGTAGACCGACCCATTTGCTCTCAATATTTGCCATAAAGTGTTGCACTCGTGAGAAGTAGTATTGAAATTTTTGTATTCGGTAGAAAATATCATGTCAAAGTTAAATTTGTGTTAGGAGTCCCAAAATCAAATAAAATCCGATAATCCAAGCGTGATGGAGTGGAATTTTTTCCATATTGAAATAAGCGCTTGCAATTTTCCAGGATTATACAATTTATTCCGACCTAGGTTTCGATGTTAATACCTAACCTTCAAGGTAAAAAATGATTCGTACTCGTTATGTTACTTCGGTGAAATTCGGATCACTATGCCGTCAGCGACGCGAGTAGCGCCTCTTTTAAACCAATTTCAATGCGTGAAGGATAAAAAAAACCTAGTGTAGTAATCGTGGGCGTAGTTATTTTAGTACGAGTCCAAGGGAGAGGATCGCGAAGTTCTCACGTGAGCGCGTCGCATTTATTCGTGAGGTTTAAAATATTTCGTGAGCCCCCCATTAATTTGCACTTATTTATTCTCCCCCGTGCGACCTTATGTCCACTTGAAGGGCCACAAGAGCGACTGTTGCGTGGCCGGAAGTAGGAGGAGACTTCAGGAAGCGAATGTTTTCTTGTGTCACGCACCGAGTCAACGCAGATGCTACTAGTTGCGGGCAACCAGTTGAAACTGCATGGCTTCGCCTATCGGGTTGCATGGCTCTCGGACCCTCCCCGGCTACAGATTCTGTCTGCTCCCATCCCCGTGTGTGTGAGGCTATTTAATTCAGGGTTGGTACAGGTCAGGAATTGAATCAGGATTGAATCAAGAGGATTTAAAAATGCCCATGTGAAAGTGTGGGAATAACTTAATCAGCATCAGGGAAATTTATGTCTGTACGCGCGAAAATAAAGGACAACTACGCTATCAGCTGGCTGTGGGCTAACTTTTATGAATTACGTCTTTTCCAGTAAATTTTCCTTTGGAAATGCATCAATTCAATACGTAAACGTTTCTACTCGTATTTTTGGGAAAATTTCGATTCTGGAAGAAACGCATTACATTGTGTAAAATTTATTGATATAAATAATTTATGTTTTCTTATCTGCTAGGAATTCAAATGGAAAATTACCCTGCTCCGCGCTCAACTTTGCCATGTTTCTGTCGTATACAATCTTCCCACTATAAAAGCTACTCTACGTTGGTCGTTCGAACTACAGTGTGCACGTATTTCCCGGGCTGACTTGAATCATTGGTGAGGTTGGCCGTGACTCGCCGAGCTGAACGAAAAATTTGAATACGATCGGGTTGGGAGTGCGGAAAGGTCATGGGGAAAGGTATCGTGTTAATTCTCCCAACGTTTCAATGGCTGAGTCTGCCATCGTCTTCAGGGGTTTACTCTTAATGGTAATTTTTTACGGTACTTATTTATTTATTCATATCCCTGGTTGCCGTTATTGTTGTGTGCGGATGCAGCGATTAATTATGACATTCCAGGCACTGCTCAGTTGGAAGCCTTTATCTTTGTTTAAGCTCTTCTCCTCAAGGCTAAAAGCAATTGCCTCCTTTACCACACCCGGTGGAAATCCCGAGAATTTTTTCATCAATTTATACGCCGGGAAAACCTAAAATTTTACATCATGGGGAAAGTTTTTTGCTATGGAGCAATCACGTCAGAGATTTTGGATTGGGAGTTCTTGTTACAACCCTGAAGTTAAAACCTACTCTCCCTGCAAATAGTCGATTCACTCGCCTTTATGTGTGCTACACCGCGGTAACTAAGTCATTGATTGTGATGCAATAAACTGGAACTAAGAGACAATTTGTTTCTAAGTTTTCAACCTATCATTAGTAAGGATCATCGCTTCAAAAATAAATTTTCGTGCGTTGCGCGTTATTGACACGATATTTGGTGCTCGGGAAGCGATGACTCCACCTTGAACGTGCTGTGCGAACGTACGTAAACATTTTTCGCAGTGTGTTCATATGAGAGCCCATTGAATGTTAGACTGGACTGTGAAAATGCATATCCTTGATGAGCACTTAATAGGGAGAGAAGAATTAATTCTAAATTTCGTTGTTATAAAACTCATTTATTACAACCAATTTTTAATGCTGCTTACGTTTAGGTGCATCTCATGGTCAACAAATGGAGGCTGGGACATGGAACTATTTTTTTACGCCTTTAAAGTTAAAGCCAACCCATATGTCTTCAGTTCGCAATAATTCTTTAGAGTTTTCATTCGTGATATGTCTAATTTCCTGAAAACCAAATAAATTTATAATGCTACATTTGAGATTCAGCGAGTTATGTTAGACTAAAGCGTCATTTTCATAATTGCATAGTTTCATTGTTGATTTGCATGCGTATTATTCGAATTTTCTAGATCTTCCTTGCGTCATTCGGGGTCCTTCCAAGAGAGTTCACGTTAACTCTGGTAAGAGAGATCGCAGTTTGATGAATAACAAATTTGAGTGTTAGTATCTGGGCATCCCACTTTATAGTTATTTTTTATGAGAAAAGTTTGCTATTCTACGCTTTTCCTTGAAGTTTTTAAATTACTCGTTCCACCTTAAAGGAAATATGAGCCTTCGGGTATAGATGAGTGGAAAAAAATGTATTGAAAAATAGTTTGCTATGTTGAATGGAATGAGAAGTGATGATGGTAATTTCTAGTCGAAGTTTTGGAAATGGGATCATTTTGTTGTCGTAAGTTTATTTGCCTTTTAATCCTTGGATCCTATGATGGAATTAGTATATCTTTTTATATAAACCACGAAAATATAAGTTAGGAGGAGGAAGCCGTTAACTATTCAACTTATTTGCGTAAAAAATAAAACGTTTTGGACTCATTTACTAGGAATCGATTTGATATGGGTCTACAAATTTCCACCACGATTCCTACTCCAAAATAATGTTTTGGTATGTTGGTGATGTTATGCGGTCTGTAAGTTCTAGCTGTCCTCTTTGGATGTCACCAATGGTCATACTCCGTCATTATTATGGCTGAATTTGTGAATTTATAGCTCAGATACCCATTCCTGGAAAGTAAAATTAGTCCTCTGCCAATGATTGAGATAAATTGTAAAGTTGGTGTCAAACTAATGGATTATTGGAGATACATTACGGATTCGCAAAAGTAAAAATAAATAAGATGGAGAACGAAAAATACATAATCAGTCATCGCTGTTAGTTCGTGATTGTATGAGGAAAGACCGTCGCATATGCCCGAATTATTCATGAATTTTTCCTCTAACCTGGAATTTCATTTCGCATTTAAAATACCGTAGCATAAAATTTTCCTATTTTATGGCCCAAAAGTCCCTGCCGTAATTTAATAAAGACAATTTTATGTACACGCATTCTTTACACGGAATTGATTACATTTTAAAATGCACTTCATGAAAATATTTATGTTTATCTCTTTAAATCATAACGGTTGTCTTGAGGTGCCAAGTGAGACGTTCATAAATCACTTAAGTGTAAAAGTTTTATCTCGAAATGTGTCTTTCAATCAGGAATCTAAAAGAATACATAAAAGTAATATTATTATAAATTATTTAAGTAATTTTGGTTGTTATAAATTCTCATCTATCGCAGTAATCGCGTAAGATTAACCTAGAACTTAGTAACCTTGAAGGTAAAGTAGTAATCACCTAGAAGGAGATACTGTCACGAAGTGAGCGAGGTGGCGTTTATGAAGAACCACCGCCATTTGAGCCCCTGTTACGGGTGTCTTAAATGATTGCCTCCAATACTCCTTGTGACCATAGCAGGGCCAAGGTTAAGTGACTTCTGTCGACCTAAATAGGGCGTGGGTGCGTTATGCCTTCCTTTTGCAAACTTATCTCCTCATTCAGATTGTTACCGAGTATGGTATCCTCTGCCGTAAGCTTGTGTGGCGCCTCACAGATTATGATTTAAACGTGTTCAGTGTGTTAAGTTTACTTATTTTGTTAGTGCGTGGGTGGCCATGGAATACTGAGTGAGGGGTGGATTCTCTTGCTGCGTAAGTTTGTAGGAGTAACTTATTTTTTTTACATTGGATTAGATTTACTTATTCAGTTATTTACGATCACAAAGACATAATAGTATCAAATATTACAAGAATATAAAACACGTGAATTTATTGTGCCTGATAAATCAAAAGGTATATTAAGGCAACAATAGTAAATCAGTATCAGGCTTCACACGTAAAAACGAACTATAGAGGGTATTACAACTTCTCACAAAGACATTATATAATTGGAAAAATCAAATGCATCAATGCACGAATATCCCTGTGTTAAATTATTAACATATTAGTATCGCTTTGCATTTCCTTATCAAAACATGTTGTATGTTTTGCGGAAGCAATAATTGTCGAAATTTTATTAATTTTTTTGTGTAATGTTATTTTTGTTGGTGGAATATTTGTCTTCTTTGTGGGTGCACCGAATGATGTTCTGGTTCGACTTTCCTCACATTACTCGTGGGCTTAGAACACCCAAGGGGGCGTATGGGACCTAGTCATCACACATCTAGAACTGGGGTTGGATGGTTAAACCACCTCTGTTCAATTAATCAACCATCCCAGGGTATTTTGTTCTATAAAAACCTATTTGTTTTTTTTGTCACCCGTATGATTTTATTTGTGACCACCCCTTTGACCTTGATGGGGTCATGGTTGGAAATTCGCGAATGTTGATCGTGTGTTTCCAGTTCCTTTTAAATTTAATAATGAAATTTTCACCGTAATTTCAGCCTTGTTTTATCCCAATTTTACTTTAAAATCCCTCGAGGAAAGCAATGATTTTGGCTTGGGACGCATATTGTGGCACTCCAGGGTAATTTGGTGTACGCTAGCATGACTAATGACCTTTTTCCGATGTGTGTGTAATTTAATCAAGTCGAGTTTTAGAATCTGGAATTTGATTAGAAATTACGCGTGGTGGTGGCTGATGAAATTTAGCCGTTTAACATCTTCAGAGACGACTGAATAAGCTTTTCATTTGGATCCTTCGGTCATGCCCATAAAATTTTTGTCAAAAAAATGCTAGGTGACCCAGGTGAAGGAAATGACCCTCTGCCCTGGATGCAAAAAATACACCAAGCGTACAAGGGCATGTTTTAAACCGGAATGAGCTCTCTCACCATTTGTTAAAATCCAACTTCGGGTTTAATTTCTGAGTGAAATAACCCCCTTCCGATTTCGTCGTATTAATGTCCGTTTATAGCCGCAGGAGGACACAGGTGCTCGCCCTGGTCTTACGATGGATGTTCAGCTTCTAGATCCCTAAAATTATCCCGTTGAATGCGTAATTGTGAATTTTTATGAATGATTTAACAATCCCTAAATATAATAGATTATGTGTCGAATAATTGTGATTTATGCTAGACTTGGTTGTAAATGGTGGAACATGGTTTCTTATCTCTTTTCTATGAGTTAATGTGAAGCTTTTTCGCTATTCTGTGTTCTGCGTCTTGGGAAGAATATGTTTCCCTGGCGGAGGTTGTTGGTTGGTCGTTTCTGGAGTCCGGAGCTAGTTAAGTCGCAGCTAATTACTAAAGACCAGAGCAGGGTTTCTTCAAACGTTCGCTCGCAAAGATATGACGCAATTTAAAGGTTACAACCGATGCAAGGTCGTGCGATTGTTTTTAAGAGTGAGGATCTTGACCTCGCTATCCAAATCAAATGCTTTTCGCGAATTCTGTTGAAAAAAGTTTTGCCGTCAGAGACGACGTCCGTCGCGGTAGAAAATCTAAGCAAAGGTGCAAATAGTGTGGAAAAGTCAATTATTATGTTTTAAAATATCTTTTCCAGGTATTTGAGTTTATTGTACCGCTGTTTTCAAGTAATTATAATATTCATTTTCAAATAACTTTTTTATAGCTTGAGTCGACTTTATTTACGGCGTCAATTTGCTAATCACTGAAAATGTAGTGTGATTACATGCCTTTAATTCATTTTTTCTCATATTCCTAAGATATTAAGCTCATAATACTAGCTTTTGCTTAGAATGGCGTATAAATGGTAGAAGTAATCACGTTTGTTTTGCTTTGTTACGTACCAACTCAACGAAAGTGGGCAGAAACTTTCACTTTTCCAGATGTTATACTTGGAAGAAAATGGTTGATTAAGGAGGGTACTTTTATCGTCTCAACTTATCTCTCCCTGAACAATAAAAAGTTATGGTACCTTTTCACACGATTTATTCAATACGACCGGTTTCGTCGCAGAGGCGACATCATCAGGTACAGAAATCGTTTTTTTAACAGTTATTTTGTTGTTGTTTATCCGGTTGCTATTACGCGTTGGTAGGGGAGGGTTGCGTTGGGGTTGGAGCGTTACTCAGCTTCAGGGGAATTTCCAAGAGGGGGGAATTTTTTTTTTATTGTTCAGAATGGATTTTCACAAGGTAAAGTCAGAAACAATCGAGTTTATCTCCCCCTTACTTGACAGGAATCTTCTACTTAATTGCGAATTTGGGTTTGAGTGAATGGCACCATTAGAAAAGTCTATTTTTAAATTTTCCTGAAAATGACATTTGCAAGGTGCCGAAAAACCGGGAAAACAGGAAAAAAACAAAGATATGAAATGCGGCAGATTTTGACGGATGAAAGAAGGTAAATGTCTGGGATGTAGGAATCTTTTTCCGAATGTGGAAATTAATAATTAGTTGGCGCCACATAACATGCAGCACAACGTGCGGTTGGTTATCTCCTACGTTCTGCTATGCCTGTAAGACAAAGATGTGTTGTATGACGGTATATCGGCCCTCTCTGCCACACCTTTTAATTAAAATGAAGACGAATTTGGTTCCGTTAGGAATCATATCCCGAGTGGAGCACTTATACAACTCATCGCTATACTCCCTGTACACTAGGTAAACTTTGAGAATTTTATTTCTCTGTTGAACATTTCTCTGACGCTCTTCCTCATCGGAAGAAGATGTGATAGGAATCATATCCTGTCTGAAACACGGTTTAATCAAAATAATGTTGATATTTCACGCTTCAAAGCGACCTGTCCCTGCAAAGTTGGCAAATGCGTATTTATTACTAGGGCAGTCGCCATTTTTTAATATTTGTAGCCGATGCGCGACTTTAAACGTTGCCTCGGAAGAAGAAGTGGAACCCGGAACGCTTCAAAGTGGGTTGGATGACGTCTGTGTTGTCTTCCTGCATGGCGAGGATATCAGGCTTTTTTTGCCGTAGGAAAATTTTCATAGTTTCTGCTTTCCCCCTTCCTGCAATTGATCTTACGGTTAATGTGGTGATTTGCAACGTCATCGAACTCAATTTTGATTGCTCTCCCCTGATATTCTCAGGGGTGAGAGAGAGCCAGGTTCACAATTCTGGTAATATCGGTATCGAGATTGAATAAATATGCACATTGAATAAGTTAATAAAAACATTCGATATATTATAATGTCCGCTGTTGGCAAAGACTGTGAGTGTGTAATGCCAACTCGCTCGCGGAGGCATCTAAGGCATAGGTGATGAGGTAGAATACGCCATAGACTTCAATAATCTTCAAAGTCTCATCTCTATCGCGATGTCTCCGATCATTTCTCTGGGATTTTCTACTGGCGGACGTAATTTCTTTGCAACAATAGCATCATATTTTCAGCCATTTCTCAAAGCGTATCTGACGCTGAAGCCAGTAATCTCATTTATTCATGTCGACTTGCGGGGTAGTATGTGCATGCAGATATTCTCCTTCATTTTGTAACATAAATATTAATGACGTATTTATTGGTATGAAATGTGAAGCAGATATCATTTTTTTGTATCTGCTTAACTTCATAGATTAGAGTTGATGGTGATAATGACATTGAGGATCATATGCGAGCGGTGAATGGTATGCTAGTGAAGTCTGACGTCCTAAACGAAGCAAATAACCTTCCAGCTGAACATAATTTGTGATGTTGCCAATGGTTTGAAATGATCTCAAACGATTGCTTTGGATACAATTGTGAAAACTGCCGGGGGAAACACAGGGATATGATGCGGAAAAAAGTTGTGGTCGCCCTGGTATTTTGGTGTATTCATCGCACCCACATCCTTGAACCGTCCGGCCGAGAGTGGATGGATAGGCACGGCGCTGTCCCCTCCCATTCGTGCCCCGATATGTATGTCCTGCTGCCTGGGTCACGCCATTCTCCCCCCTCCGCGCGTCGGGTCGTTATCCCGTGAGCGGATGTGACGGTGGCCGTTACCGGCTAGACGACCGGACTGAGCCCCGCTCCATTAGCGAAGGAGGCGGCACGCGATCTATCTTCGTCGCCGTTGGAATACTTGAGCCGCGCGCGGCACTGATTGTGACGACCAGAAGCATCTCTTGCGCTGCGCCCGCCGGGGAGCGGAGCCCGGCCAAAGCGGCCGGTGGTTACCCCAGTTAATAAGACGTATTTCATGGAGTACCAGCTATATCTTTCACCAAACTCTTTTCATAACTTTAATCTATGAAGTAAAAGACGATAATTTGAATTAATAATAGATGAAGACGATAATTTGCCCTCCTTGTATGTTCGACGGCAAAATCTGCTCCACAACTGCTCCACATTAACGATAAAAATATTAATGTTTATATTACAAAATGAAGGAGGATATCTACATGAAATTACTACCCCGAAAGCTGCCTAATTAGGTTTGTGGCAACGGGTGCTAGGATACCAGCCGTTACGATACAGATAAGAAAGAAAATCGCATACGACGTTCAGTCCTAGCATTTATTTAATTTCTCTAATATTCTGGGGAATCGCAGATTCCTTTTCTTATCCGTTCGGAAATGTATCAATCCTAGTTAAATTTAGTGCATTAGTTTAATTTTTTTACGTGCAATAGTGTACATATTGGAGAGTTGATGGCTCAACATTTATAATAATCGCTCACACCTCCTCGAAGTAATAAAATTGGTTTGCTCCGAATGTCGTATTTTTAAATACATATAATTAGGAATTATACTCTATTCGGAAAAAATCTTCTTAGAATCATATGCCCTGTAGTGTACCCTTGTAGCAGCATATTGTTCTCGGTAATTTTAAATTTGGTTTTAGACTTATTCCAACCAGATAAAGTTAGACCACTGTGTGCCGATACGAATGGGTCCGAAGAGTCACTGATTGAAGCCGAGCGGGCCGATAGTTGCGGAGTCTCTCAACTCGGAAAGAATGCTGACTGAATCGTAGATCTCTGGGGGTCTTGGAAATTGGAGTTGAACCGCGGTCAGCCAATGTCGTGCTCATCAGCATGTAGCAAGTCGGCTATCTTCGGAACGTTGGAATGTGAGCCATGACCTCTCCAGTGGGCCAAACGAGAATATTATAGCAGAGACTCCTCCAGTCGGCCACTAATTCAGCTGCCACCCATTGCGCATTTAATTTGGTGCACAGGAGTCGCCACTGGCGTCGCTGACAGTTCAGCGATCCGAATTTCACACGGGGAAAACATCATTTCCAGGACTTTATCTGAAAATTATATTCGAGGTGGTATGCTCTATCGATTTGATAACTTATCAATGCTCTTCTTAGCAGGAAGAAATATTCTATGGCAAACATTGGGAACTGCGGTCATGTTGTATAACGGGTTAAAATGTGAGCGAAGTGCTAGTGGAGACAAAGATTCTGGGGCTTCATCCACGTATTCCCCTTGGAGTCAGTCAACCATCAACTAGCGAGCTGTAGGTACGTAACTGCGCGGAGTGAAGCGAGACCACTGCGTAAACATCTTCTCCATGCTGTTATTACGATCACGTCAGAAGAAAGAATCGCTTACTCTAGTTAATTCGTACAAGTAGTTGTTTACAACCCTCTTCTCCCTTTCTCCGCTCAGCTTCTCCTAATCTTGAGTGCGGTTCTTTAATTTGCGGAGTTTTTAGATCATTCTTAGGTACTTTTAGGCAGCCCGTCGAAAATCAGTGCGAACTTATTTTCAAAGTTATTGAGCGTATAGGTGAAGAAAAGAATTCATTGATTGCTATCGTTATTTTGTCGTTTTTATGGAAACTTTTTCCATCTCCCATAATAATACTGTGGTGACTATATTGTTGGCTTCCCACCCTTTTCGGACCAGGTTTCAATCCCAACCATGGCGGAGATTTTTTCCGTGGCTACTCGATCCCTGCTTGAGTGCTTCAGAGGGACGTTAAGTCGTAGTCCCCATAGGACATTTCCTTACAGGCAGCATGAAGGACGGTTCATGGAAAAAATAGCAATAATTCGTTCTTACGGAGCACTTACCATGAGGTTTCAGTGCCCGTGCGTCAATGGCGTTCATAGAGAAAAATGAGAGCAGAGCCTGGTTGAATAGGGTGGTTTCCTATTGTTTTTTTATTGCCTAAATCGAAAGATTATTTCTCCTGGAGTACGAATTTCGCACTTTTGGATTTTTAAATGACGATGTCTATTTTTTGCGATTGAATTAAAAGTGAAAATTTTCAAGCGCGCGAAAACGTGACGGCTAAGTATAAATGCTGGAAATTGCCCTTGTGATGTCATTCTGGTTCCGGCTGCCGCTGTTTGAGGCCACCTTGGTGCAAGGCTAAGAGTGCCGCTACGATGCAGGCTGCTAGCAGGTAGCGCTTGGCTTAAATAAGGATTATTAATACCCTATCAAACGAAGGAAAATTTCCGTTCATAGGCAATTTTTATAGGTTATTATTAAGAAACAGTTCCCTGAGCTCTGTGCCTCATGCATGCATTGGTAATTTCAGACGATGTAAAACTCCTATCTACTCGTATAGAAACTAGGTCCCTGTGACGTCACTTGGAGTGGTATCGCATGGGCACCAATCTGGCCTTTTTCAAATGAGGTTAAAATTGACCATTGCCATTCGTCTAAAATGTGATTTCTAAAAACTTATAATTTGTATATTATGAATACACTAATGGTGGGTAACGAATCGCAATCAATGCCTTTCGTTTTCTTTGATGAAGAAAACTACCCTATCATCGCGAGAATTAGCGTTGGGTTTGGTCGATTTTGAATTAACGGGTGAATCAGCGTGAGAATTGGCAGCACGCCGTGTCGCATCCATTTTTATGCGCTTCTTTACCGGGTTTTGATAATTCTAAACATGAATCGTGGAAGAGGACTCGTCGGAACGAAAAATAAGGTGATAATAATGCAGAAGAATAATAGATGGCGTCCAGTCCACCCTAATGTTTCTATGGACGCCCTCATAGCTGCGAAGCTACCCCAATCCCAATTTATATTTATGGATAATTTTTGTTTACAAAAAACAACCTTTAGTCTAAATAAGGAGCTGTTATACGCACGTATGATTGACCCTTACATTTCAGTTCTGCATATTTTTGCTGTAACCTAGTGTGGGTGTGGGCTGTGGGATTTTTATCTTTCCCCAATGGAACCGTTCGCCAGTATATATTAATATCGACTGTGATCGAAAGTAAAGAGACTTGCATTTTTTAGGTTTTGTGGTTCGTCGCCTGCCTCTGGGGCTATTAGTGGCCGAAGGCCTTAACCCTATCGGATATGGAGATTTTTCAATCTCCATCACAATTTGAAATAATAAAGTTTTTTCTTTTTTCTCACCGGATTTTCCGTCGTGCTGGTTGAAGATCAGTGACATCTAATGCCAGCTTCTTTCAAGTCGGTAATGTGAAGTAACCTTCTATTTCTACTAACCTTATGTGAAGTAACCTTTCTATTGTGAAGTAACTTTCTAAGAAGGTTTACTATTCGTTAATGAAATGGGGAGGTATACCTTGGCATCGAAGCTGTTGACTTCATAATAAAAAATGATTTATTTACTGCTCTGTACATAAGCTGTTATCTTAACCAAGTAGCTGCTGTTGTTCAGGTGAATCGGACTTTATATGAGGAATTATGACGGATGCTTCCTTCGCGGTAGTGAACTCGCTGGGAATTAAACGAACTCTCCTCAATGGAGATCAGTATTACGTGGCCAATGTCGTCGCGAATTTCACCTTGAAGCGAGGCGTGTGGTTACTCAAGGTCTAGGAGTTACTTTTAAAAGATCGTGGGAAGCGTGTTTCGCTTTCCACTCAATGTTTGTAGTTTACCTGTTGCAGAAGTCTCACATTCCCAATGGGGCGTGAAGGTGAAGGGTCATGGAGGGAAATGTTATCAGGCCAAGCATTAGCTTTGCTTTATTTTATGAGGGATGTCGATCCACGGAAACTAGCACTTCGAATAGTCAACTTTTGTATATTTTATTAGGTTGCACCGAAGAATGAACCATATACTGCTTTCATGGATATTTGTATGTATTCTATTATAATGGGCTGGTCTACCCTTATTTCATTATTGTCTATTTCGAGTAATGAAAAAAAAATTGGGAACAATTAATTTTAATACACACATCATTAGTTTCGGAAACTTGGTCTATAGTTTCCTGGATGAATGTATTGAATATAAGAGGAGAAAGGGCGTATCCCTTTTCTAATCTTTTTCTAACTTTTGCTTCTTGACTTTGATGAAAACTTCTTATGATAGCCTTTTCGTTCTGATATAACCTGAGTATCACCCGCATGTCTTTAGGCTGCGGATATAGAAAATGAAAGAATACCGAGATCTTCGTTTTCCAAACTCTTCTACTTTGGACAATAAAACAAAAATCGTTGAGCGAGTCCATTTCTTCGAAGTCTCTGTGATTTGAATGTCTTTGTTCGCCTGTTGTTGATTGCAAGGCCGTGTGACGCGGGTCGCTCCGTGACTCTTTCGACGGATGTCTCGGTCACAAAGAGGGGTCCCCTCGGATGCGGGTACACTCAATTTACGAGAGATGAATTCTCCCCTGCAACTCGTGTTCTTGAACTACGACGAACACGCACAGTGGTCCCAAATCGAAAATCGCTGGACAGAAGTTCAAAATAGCTTTTTTTGTGACAGCTTATTGAAACTTTGGAAAAATTTGCGAACGCGTGATTAGTGATCAAGATGTGGTAAGTATTTTGTTATTGGCATAACCCGTTACCTTGGCACGACCTAATTACATGAAAAAACGGCTGTTCTCATTTTTCTTCGAATAACTTAAAAGCTAAGCTGACATGGGGCATTGGAAGGATTTTTATGAAATATAAAAAAATAACCATTTTTCAACTATTTTTTCTCTCTTCGTTAAACCTTTCGCGGGTACTCGTCATGTTAGTTAAAAAAACATTTGGGCTGCCAATGTCGCCGCGTAAATTTTCGGGTGGCCCCAACGTTTCCACTCCTATGCTGGTCTCTTTTTCAAGGGAATCTTCAAGAGACGATGTGGCCATTAGAAAATTGACGCGGCGACATAGCCCAAAAGTTTTTTCTACTAATATTTTATCTATACTTTGCACAAGTTTCAGACATTTTTGAGAATATTCGATGAATGTTACGTCACAAAATGGCGGACCCTTTTTACGGGCAATATTTTACATAAACTTTACTGTTTAATCCCTTGCGATGAGCGAGACAGCCTAGCCGCTCGGAAATTTTCAGCCCCCGTCATCCCCTCGGGCGAGCAGCAGAGAAACCCGTTATGAAACCCGAAATGCGTTAGGATTAGGATAAAAGGAGTTGTTATAATGGATGGAAATATCGAAATATAAAATGTGACATAACTACGAATGTCTTTTTCGATGAGATTTAAATGGCGATTGTAAAATCACTCACTGTCAGTGGATTCGAACCTTATATTTTGGGGACTCGTTAGTAACAAACTAATGAAGAAGCGGAAGTAAGAAGCTAATTACATGTAGAAGGCATGAAAATATGTTGATTAGATTAAGGGTACAAAATTTATACGATACACTACGAAAAGTGCCATCTATATAGTTGTCTTAAAAACATTTTTCTCGGTCTTTTCGTGTTGAATTATGGCCTTTTTTTTTTAAACGCTTGTTTTTCTCGAGGTTCCAATCTTAAGTTGCGTCGAAGGACACGTGCATCGACCAGTGTCGCGTCGTGTCTGAGCGGGTCCGTGCGTACGTGCGTGGACCACGCGTGTGTGTATATTCCGTAGGTGGTGGTGTGGGGAGTTCCTTCCTCGCTCGTCCTCCCTCTTACCTCCTCTCCCCACCCTCTTCCTTCCCCTCCCCTTTGCCCCCTCTGCTTCCATTGATGTGTTAAGAACTAGTATTTCCGGGTGCATGCGCTGCTCTCTAAAGCTGCTTCTGACTCAATGAGCATACTCCACAGGCCCTGGGAACTCGGTTGAACTTTTTTTTTATTTTAACTTTTTCGTCCCGCTAAAGGCTGTTTTACACGGGGCATATAATTGCGCAACGCAGAACAGCATTTTTTCTCAATCTGGGGCGTGCTATTACGCGAATGCATTAAATAAATCAGGACAGGGGCCGTTTGGCCAACTCGCCTTCGTGTATTCTTGCATGCGTTCTAGCAATTTACTGCTTTACACGGCGCAATTGTGAATGCGCTCTCGCACGCACGTCAGATAGCACAAGTACATGCCCCGTATAAGACGGAGTTTAATTGAAGACAAGTTTGGCCTGCCTTTCGTTCGTGATATTTTTTCAGCTCTATTTTCGGAGGTGTCATGCTCTTGAGTGTAGTCGTGATAGTCCTTACCTTTCACTTGCTGTACTTGTTCCTTTATTCCCTCCTGTCAATCACTGGCCGATTCTATTATAATGCAAGCTCGGTAATCAGTCTCATTCATAGTGCTACGATGACATTGTCGGATTATCGAAAACGCCAGATTGGCAGAAACGTATCGGATTCAAAACCAATTCGCCGAAAAAAAAAGTTGTAACATTAATTTAAGAAATCAATATCGACATTATTGCAGACCATTACTGCGAAGTAATTCGTTCTCCCGCGCGTTCTTATTTCCTTAAATTGGTTGGTTTCCTTTTACGGATACAGAGGGTCACATAACCGAAACTTTCTACATGCTATATTCGGATATAACAGATAACATCGGATATATTTTTTCACTTTATTGAAAAATAATTCATTTTCAGATATGTATTTTATTATATTCCTTATATATTCGTTATTATATTCTTAGCCTGGTACGCAGGATTACTGGAGGCTGCGGGCCGTATCACAGACAATGTACTGTATCTTCTTCCCTAAAATGAGCAGCTGAAAAAGCTATTATGTTTATCCCAAGATACTCACAGGCTGCACAGCTCCTTGTGGAATAGATCTCTCTATACCTCTCTACACTAGCAATATATTTATTTAATTATTTAGTGTCTCAGTTACTTGGAGTTTTACTGCAGCTATTTTTCTGCGAAGTAGAGCAAAATTAATGTTTGAGTAACTAGATTGAATTCTCTGTTGTTGTTCGTGTTCGAAAATGCTTCGTGTCTGGTATTCCTTTTTCAGCTGGGCCCAATTAGCGTGTCGTTAATTAACTTCTGTATCGAAGCATCAAATACCATTTCATTTCTTCATATCTTAGCTTTTTGTCATGGCTAGCTCTTGCGTAATTAATCGATCAAGTTAATTTTATTGGGTAATCTTAGGGAGTGTAGTGGTGGGTATGACGTTAATAACATGGGCACATGGAAAAACTAAGTTTTTCGTGAACTTTTTCTATTCGACTCTCAAGCCATACGGTTTCTATTCCGCTCGATTTTTGCATTTTCGTCAATGGTTGTATAATAAGAGGTGGAGGTGAAATCCTTACATGCAACAGCCCAATTATGCCTTAATTTCTGTCAAGATAGAAAGTGCTATATTTAGGTCGATAGTCTCGGATGGTGAATTTGCTATCTTGAAATCTCCCGCTTTGCCGTATATCGCTCCTTTTTTGGCGTTAATTAACTGTTTTCCCCTCTTTAATCTCCTCCCAACATTATTAGTATGTGTACAAAATTTATTATTAAGGCCGCTTTTGATTTCCCACTTTTAGTTGTTTTTTGAGAGACAGATTTCATTGCGGAGCTATGGCGACAACTCTCTTTGAGTATTGCAGGAAAAATAAAACATGACGAACCTATTTAAGTTCAGGGGTAACTCGTTGAGGATGTGGACTCTACCATGAAAAAGATCCAGTATTATAATTATTCGTGGAATTTTACGAATTTTTACTTTGTGTCAGTGAAAAAAATTCACTGCGTTTAGCCTGAAATCTTCGCCTTCCCTGTGAGTGATATATTTCTAGTAAGCATTTACTTCATAACCGTCAAAGTTCTCCGCTCATTTCATTCATGTTTTCATATCTAGTCCAATGCCTATGCCTCACCCGTGTTGGCAGATGTTGGGAGTACTGTACAATCATTATGTACTTTTTACTTTCATCTTCCTTTGAGCTGCACCTGGAATGAGAAATATTTTTTCCCACTTTCCATTGGATCATGTTTTCACGCCAAATTCAGCTTCACTTAATTTCGTTTTTGTGAATACGTTAGCATAGTTTACATTTTATGTACACTTAAACAGTCGTATTGGCAAAAGTCGTACTTTAGTATGTGAATAAAATAGTAGAGGTGTTACTCAATATTCCTCCCGATGTATTGTTTTTTTTCGTTATTAATTGAAGGATTTTCATCCCGTATATCATACGCTTTTCGGGCCTTGTAATTTCACGTTTAGTCATCATTGCAAAATACTCTGCGATTTTGGAACCCGTTTTGAACGTTCTACAAGGGAGAAACGTGGATTTGATAATGGTGAGAAACATATCGGTGAAATTCTTAATGTCATCAAGAAAGATTGACAAGAAATTGAACTCGTTTCTGAAAAATTACTTTATGAACCACATGATATCGTAGAGAGAGTAATCAGTACTACGAATCGCTCAAAGTCAAATTTACAGAATATATCAGAGACTGCGATTGAATCCTATAGACGACCGTTGATCATCCCTTATCTTGGTTCCGTAATTTTATCTTTGAAAGCTAGATTTTCACTCGAAAATACACCTGATATTTTCTTCGCCTATATTCATCCTTCGTGCTTGCTATAATGGCATTTAAAAATTTTAAGAAAATGCAAAATATTCCATGGAGTTTTTTCAGTTGGTCGATGTATTTGTAGAATTAGATTTGTGGTACAGTCTGTGGAATAAGGAAGGATTTATCCGGAGACAGATTGAAGGATATAGAAGTGGGTGCACTTTTATCAAGCTAATATTTTATCCTTGCGACAAGGCACGCACTATCCATTTTAAGTGCTTTCCCATCCTCCACGACTAGGGTAGAACGATCCTTCAATATCATTCGAAGGGTAAATACCTGGCTCATATGTACAATGGGAGAGGACAGACTGACTGGGATGTGTTGTATTGAAACGACAGTTTTGAACTAATTTTCTTCAAGTAAACCCAAGAAAATTGATATTGGTATAAGACATGTATCCAAAAAGAGAAATTGTTTTTTTTTCCAGCAAATAATTTTGAAAATTTTTAAAGTGCTGGTATAATTTTCTTAAAATTTTGGTTCCATTCACCTCTTCTGTGCTAAAATGTTACAACTGTAACGACCATGGCTTGCCCCTACCCGTAGTTTTGATCCTGGGTACGCCCTGGCGCCTATACGATACTAATAGCATAATCAGTTGCATGGGTAGAGGTTCTCTTCATTTTTCATGCATAACTTTCGCATCTGCAAACTTTATGGTATAAAACATGCACTGTAAATTTTAGCGTTTGGAAAACGGCATCAGTTTGTTGTTTTTGCTGAGGAAGGCTGAGAAGTTCAATAGTACGACTCTTTTTCCCAACTGATTACATTTCACTTTCAGTGCTCATTTTATCGTAAAACTATATTTGAGATACTAAAATAACGGATTTTTTACATTGAAATTTTAAAAGTATTTCTTATTTCTTCTCAGTTTCCACTTTACGGAACTCAAATTAGAGTAATCAGTGGCGCCGACCCCATGGGGCCTGAGGGGGCCCGACCCCCCTCAAAAATTCGTTATGGGGGTGAGGAAAGAATGCGTCAGGCTTGTCGATTTTCCCCGGAGTGTCCAGTTATCGAGAGTCGGGTTTTAGCGATCTTATGTTGATCGTATGACTCTTCTAAAAAGCTTTAAAAAACTTTAAAACTCACTATTTGTAAAACTTCCCGGGGCAAAACCATCGGTATGCCCTCCAATATTTTTTATAACTCGGCATCCGTGGGAGTAATGCATTGACGATATAGCCCTCTGTATGGAGGCTTATTTGACCGCGCGCTGGGAATACGCCGGCTGTCTTGATTGTACTCACTTTCAGACTAGCCTGTGCCGACCAGTGTATTCCCAGGTATCCGTCACTATTACTAATAGCCTGTTCCACAGCCAGGTTGACTCTGCTGCGCTACCGGTCATTGCCTTGTCGCCTTACGTTGTGGCACTGTTGCCTCTAATAGTTTCGCACCTGTTGCTGGTTGCTAGACATTTGCAAAGGAGAACCACTGTGGTGGGGGGAGAGGAATTAATTGTGCCTTGCCACTGTTTGTCTCCCGTTTTGTGGGCAGGCTGTTTTTGGCCCGTTTTTGCACGTTTTTAGCCCGCAGTTGGTCGCAGTGTCGTGCTACATCGCTGGGACCAAGTCTTAACTTTGCGTGCGGAGATTCTGCGTCGAACGCTCCAAATCCCATCCCTTTCGCACTAGTTACGCGTGAGATAGACCCCAAAGTTAGACTGCACAGAATGCATACAGACCGATACGCTACTAACTTAAAATATATGCATAGAAATAGCAGAGATTTTCCCAATAATCCTTACCCGGAAAATTGTTGGGAAGGAAAGTTCATTTTTGTTGTCTATGCCGTATTTTCGGGGTCTTTGGATCACCGTGCGTGATGTCGAGACGCCGGCGTGTCACGGCGGTGACGCGGGCGTTTGGAGCACCTACCGTTGTTCCTTTCGTCCCGGGCGCAGCGCGCCGCTCGTCTGTTTCGGGGCGGAGTTATCTCGCGCGAATAATCCCGAACAGCTCCCCCTCTATCTCTTGCGTCACTCTTCCCGCCCTCCCCCTCTGTCCCTCCTCTCCTCCGTGCAGAATCCCCGGCTCAATAACACCATAGGCGGCTTCGCTCCGGCCTGACCCCATGCGGCCCACTCTTACCTCTAACCTTTTCGCGGAGAGTGTGGGCCCGCTTGCTGGAAGTCACCGGCCGCTCTCATTACGCGCTCCAAGGGTTACCGTAATTAATGTGTCCAAGCGGGCTTTAATAAGGGCGTAGTGGTCCATTATTGTAATTCATCGCCAACTTTTAAGAAGATTAAAATTTGAGCCTGCATCATGGTACAGAGTAAATTGCAGAAGGTAGTATTCGCAAAGAGAGTTGTGGGAAGGTTTTCGGATGGAATAGTGAATTAGAGGTGCTACTTCTCTCTCGTCTGGCTGAGCCTCGAATACGCGGTAATCATATAGGATAGGGCGCTGAAGTATGTAATCTGTGAACTTAATGCTGAGAAAGAAATAAAATGCTATGGACAGCGGTGCATTTCTTCAAAAACAGTTACGGTCGAACAGTGAGCATTACACAGATTACCGCTTGACACTCGTAGGGTGCCTGCTAGGCTATAAAAAACAAGGTCTTTGTCACTTCGATGAAAATTTCACAACATGCTCTTCTAATTGTACTCCATCCACCGACGAATGCAATATTAGACTTTTAATTCTATATTTTATGGAAATTCCTTTTTAAAATCCTTATTTTGTACCGTTTATGGTGATACTCGCTCAAATGTTCGAAATTTTTTGATAAATGCTTTAATATACGTGCCAGTTTTGGTAAAAAAATCTATGAGTATCATGATGATAACAAAACTTTGGCCTGCCACTTTAATACTCTTTGTGTTACCAGCAAGTAAACTTCGACTTCGAAGTCAAATAACGTTGGTCACATGAAAACGGCGCTACTACTTACTTTTCCCCTTTTTGTCACGGACGACGGGGGCCCTTCACTCACGGTCATTGGTGCTGAATGGCGTTGTTCACGGAGTTCCTACTCCTAATTCAGAAAAAAAAGAAATCGGCAGATTGAAGGGAGGAAATTTAAATTAGAAATTGCCAAATTTACCGCCCAATGATCGTGAATTCGTGACGTTATCAGAGGTCTGGTTCATTTGCTCGTTCGGGGCTAGAGCCTGATGAGTTGGTGAACGAGTCCTCCGTCTTCCTGTTTTCCTTCCATAGTACCATCATCATTATCATTTGGTGTTTTTCCTGCTTTCAGGTCGCGTGCACTACTTCTGCCTCCCACCGATTCTGTTCCTTGCTTTTGTTTCCTCGTTATTAATATTAAACTATTATTAAAAATATGAAGTAGTTATTAAACTATTCTACCGATCCAATTAGGTTTTCATTGACTATTTACAAAATATTCTGACTGTATCCCCTCCTTTCATGGAATTCCCCCTCAAATTCACAGTAAGGCCTATTCCGTTTCATTATATGTAAAAATCCTACTCTCTTCCTTCATCTTTCTCGTTTGCATAACATTCTGTCCTCCAAACACCGTTTTCAACATCCCCGCCCCGCTTCGTACTCGCTCCATTTATACTTTCTGTCTCGTCCGTATCTCATCTAGAAGCTGCCTCTCCTCACCCACCATGTCCAGTACTTCGTCGTTCCTCTTCTTCTCCGTCCACTTGACCTCCATTCTTGTCCACACCCACATTTCAAACGCCTCCAGTCTCCCCTCGTCCACCTTCCTAAGTGTCCATGTTTCCTCATAGCTGTTGATATTAACCTGAACATCCACTTGAATACTTCTCCTTCCTCTCTTTTTCTCTCCTTCAATCACATCGTATACATCCACAATTTTTTGGAAAAGTCCTCTGTTCGTGTCTTGGCGATGAATTGGAAGCCCAAGATTACCCAGGAATTTTTTTCGAGGGGAAAACGAGAAATCAATGGGAAACGGTGGATCGCCTGGAGTGAGTGACCTTTATTGCTTGACCAGCAACCCGTTGTGGCGCTTGCTAGCTGCCGCTGTCCCCACACATACAATCGCCCTAACGGGTTTTTAGACTGTTTTGGGTGTAGATGAAATTTTACTTGTAGGGTACCAAGTGGAAACATGGCCGTGTGTACTGTGGCACCAACGCCCAATCTCCGAGAGGCGTAAAAGAAGCCATGCGTACCAACGCTCTTCCGTTTCAAGCGTGAGCGTCGGAGTACTGTGAAGTGAGTTAAGTCTATGGTTTTTAGTTAAAACTAAGAAATATAATCATTAAGTATATGATACTAATCTCAGTTTCAACTTTAAAATTCATTTTCTTGATTTATTATGGCAGTTCAGTTGCAGAAAACTTAAATGAATAATTTATGCACAGTTTTATATTTTTTCCTCATTCGGACTATTGCCTAATAATTTTCCTCCATCATCAACAATGCTAAGGTTGGTTTGACGCAGCTCACCATACCGCTCTCCGATCTGATAGCCTTTTCATAATAAACTATTTCTTCTCTTCTATATCCTTAATAACCTGCCCAATGTACTTTATTCGGGGCCTCCTCCTGCCCCTCTCCCATTTCATCTTAAGCGTTTTCTCCTTAGAGTTTTTAGAAGTCTTCCCTTTTCTCCCACTCATTTTAGGACTTTCTCATTACTTACCTTGTCGATTTCTTTTAACTTCGTCATTATTCGGTAGCACCATTTCGAATGCCTCCGCTTTTGATTTTTCAGCTCCTGTCAACATCCTAGCCTCACTCCCATGGATAAATATGCTCCATATGTTGTATCCTATGATTTATTTTACCTCTATACTTGTATTCTCAATTATTCTTATAACAGGCTGATAATTTTTAGGGGTGGCGCTCACAAATACTAATGAATCCCACTAGAAAATATCCTGAACCCACCTATTAATGAAAATGTACTTGGAATTTGGATTAATTTTACTAATACTTACGAAATAGTTTTTTTGTAAATACCCAGGTGAAAATGGAACGGATACAACGGCGCATGCATTTTTCAAATGTTACTGTAACGAAGCTGGAGCTGGCTGTAACGAAATTCTCGCACTCTCATAAATACATCATCGGCGGTGGTGGAAAAGTGTTCCGTTTTAAACACGTTAGTGAAAAAACGGGTTGGAATTAAAAGTCATCTGAGGTTGTTCAGACTATGAAAACGTGAAGGAATGTCCTACGTAATTATAAGAGGGTTTTTCTAAATGCTCCCTGGCCCTAATTTGGATCAACATTGACAGTTTTACTCAAGTAACGTTCCGGAGACTAACGATAACTTTACGCAGCTAGAAAATGTTTTTAAGGTATTAATATAATTGATCGTAGTAACTTGTACGAATGTGTTTTTGTGGCAGTTATATACGCCGACTTACAATAACCCTTCCCCTGTAACAGTTTTCAAAATTTTATATGGTTTTGGTGATGTCACATACGAGAACTCGTACGAGTGAACATTTGATTTTTTTTCCTACTGTTATCGTTGTTTCTCAATAATGTAATCCAAAGGTTTTCAGATCAATTGGGACGTTAGAAAGCTCTTTTAAATGCTTTATACCCTTACCCTTAAAAAATATTTCTTCAATTTATCATCACTGGTCTAGATTTCTAGATTGATTTGACGCTTCTCTCCACTCAGTTCTCCTTTCAGATAATCTTTCCACACTTACGTACTTTTCGCTCCTCTTTCACATCCTTATTTACCTCTTCCATGTATTTTATTCGCAATCTTCCTTTTCTATTCCTACCATCTTCGTGTCCCTCGACGATTGTCCTCATCAAGCCATCTTCTTTCAAGATATTGTCAAATAAGTTGTTTCGTCTTGTTATCAAAGTGTTCACGAGGCTTTCTTTCTCTCTTACTCTTCTTAGGAATTACTCATTGCTCCCTCTGTCTATCAATTTGAACCTCATCATTCTTCTATAGCGCCACATTTTGAAATCCTCTCTTTATGTGGAAGAAGTGGATGAATTCTGTTTTTTTGGTAAGGGCGGATTGAGGAAAGGTAGTTAGTTTGAAACTCAGTTAGCGCTTTTCTCCAATGGTATTTTAGTGTATAGATTTGCTCTGGAGTGGACAAAATTCTAGTGGACGCGATTTATCTTGATTTAAAAAAAGCAGTCGATGAAGTGCCAATCAGAAAGTTATCAATAAAACTAAAATCTTTCGGCCTTGACGTTGATGGTATTTCCTGGATGAAGGAACGTTTGAGCGATCGCGTGCAGAGAGTTGTTTTGGACGGCGCAGTCTCCAACGAGTCACTTGTGCCGTCCCAAATGCTAGTGTCATAAGCCCACTGCTCTTCCTTGTCTATATTACCCCAAGCCAAACACCCTTGAGGTGGCTCTCAGGGTATTATGTAGACTTGGGTAACTAGCGATGGGAGAAGGCCTTCGTTTGCCAAACCAAAGGTCGCGGGTGCGAGTCCCACTTGGATAGGTTGCCCCTATTCAGTGCATGGGTGTTTATGATAGTCCAACATTGTCATTTGTTATATTCTCCTTTGCAACGGCCCCATACGCTGTTTTCGGGCGTGGATAAAAAGCAAAATGTAATGAAATAGAAATAAGTGGGTGGGAATTAAAAGTCATCTCAAGTAGTTCAGACCATGAGAACGTGATGAAATTTACTGTGTAATCATGGAGGGTTTTTTCAATTGCTCCCTTGCTCTACGCTGGATTAACATTGGCAATTTTTTGCTCAAATTACATTCGTGAGATCGTGTGGATAACTTCACGTGGTTGTAAAATGTTTTTGAAGGTAGTTAACATTTATCAATGTGCTTTTGTAACAGTAATATTCGCTAACTTAAAATATCCCTTCCCAGGTAACATATTTTAAAATTTTGATCTACAGTTATGCACACAGAAGAGCGAACCGTCGCATTTTTGCCTGCTATTATCCATTCCTCCTATTTATATAATCCATAGGTTTTCAAATCAATTGAAAAGTTAGTGAGTTTTTTAAATTCTATGTACCCTTACCCTCAAGAAATATAAATAAGTATAAAGAGGACGCTTAAATGCCACTCTATCGATGTTATTTCATGAAGTCTTACCTGTTTGCAATTACATTCAAAATTTAAGGATTTACGGGTTAACCAATTTCAGTATTCAGTTGTGTCACGATTCAGACAAGGTAGGCTCTCGATTTTCTCTGAGGTTTACTAATTTTTATGATTGAGATGACTTGAGTGGTGAATGTTCCTTGGCTGATGCAACTGGACCAAAGGGCGCTATAGGGACACCGTCCGTGAGGGCATCGGGTTCGATGTCTGATTGTAGTGTCTGTGTGAGTGGGGAGCGGAGGTTGGGAGGGGGGCGCCGCTAGGGCCACGCCCCTCCGCTGGAATGCCGCCCCGCCCACCTCTCCTTCCCATCTCCGCGCAATCGCTGCTTTTTCCTTGCGGAAGCTGCTCGCTCTCCCGTCCGCCCACTTGTCGCGTTCAACACCCCGACCGCCTTCCAGTTCTTTTTTCATTTTCACCTGGACCAGCGTTTTCTTTAGGCGTCTTACGTAGTCGAAGGTGCACACCGCCTGGCAAGGTCTCCAGCGAACCTGAGGATTTGGAAACTGTTCACAGCGAGGGGACTGCACAGATGTGGCTCCAGATTGTGGCTCCTGTTGATGCGTGATTTATCTGGGTGGCCAGCTGTCAGGAAATCTAGAAAGTTTGGGGAATATCAGGGGAAAATTGGTCACCTGTCAGGGAAATTCATTCCTTTTGTGGGAAAATCAGCAAATATTTTCTTTCACCATTGTAATATTAAAATGAATTTTACAACCACTCCTGTAAAATACGAGAAAAACATTATTTAAGCAATGGAAATGTATCTACATCTACATGCTACCCCGCAAGCCACCTCAATAGGTGTTTGGAGGGGGTATTTGGACAGCTGCCGTTTGCAAATAAAGAGAAAATGCTCTAAAAAGTTTCGCCTGGCATTCATTTAAGTCCTATCGCTCGGGGCAAAAGCGAATTCCCATACCTATCCATTAGGTGAGAATAGAAGTTACTGCAGATTATAAAAGCATTTGAGGATTATTATTGCTTTCATTGTTATTATTTTTATTGGTAATCTACCGGTTACGGTAGGTTTACTTGGAACATTTAAATTTCACAAACTGGACTTCATACCTGCTTCTAATTTCCTTCTACAGTTTAGCCTATTACTGTAAATTCTATCTATAGAACCTTTAGTACTCCTTCCACTTACCGTCTTGCCCTACCTCCAGATTGTAATCCAGCTTATTAATGACCCAGGCACCTAAGGTATTGCGCTAATCATATCCGTCTTTAATAACTGTTTCCGATGAACATTAAGGAATTTATTGTTTCTCAGTTTGAGAAAAGATATATATGGAGCTTTCCTGTTTTTGCTTGATATTCGGAGGATTCGAGTTTTGACAAATGCGATGTAATTATCAGGGAATTGAAAAGTTTCAATCTGAGTCCATCCTGTTGCATATGTTCAGCTTGAGCGCATTTTAATCGGGTTTCAAATATTTACACAACGCAGCGATGAGGTGAGAGCGATGCATTTATTCTCAATATTTACTATTTATAATGCATACAATCGCGAGGAGTAGCGTTAAAATTTCTTAATTTGATAGTTCACATCACCGGGAATATAAATTCTGGTTAATTAAACCAAGGTAATAGTATGTAGCAGAAAAGGAGAAGTCGAGACTAACTTTAAAATAAGGAAACAAAAACTGGAAGAGGTGAATGAATTCTGTTATTTGGGAAGAAGAATAGCTAGTGTTGGAAGTTGCATTAATGAAATTCTCAGCGGAATAGGCAAAGCAACGAGAGTATTCCACCGAAATAAAGATCAACTCACAGCGAGAAATTGAAACATAGAAGTAAGGAAACTATTCATCAGAACTTATACTTGGAGCATGCTTCTCTACGGATGTGAGCCATGGACAATGACAGCTGCTGAGAAATCAAGGGTGGAGGCCTTCGAAATGTGGTGCTACAGTAGAATGATGAGGATCAAATGGATCAACCGAGTAAGTAATGAGGAAGTCCCAAGAAAGAGTAGAAGAGAAGGCTCAAGAAAACCTTAACAAGAGGACGGAAAAACCTTAGAAAAACCTCTTGAAAAATGATGGCCTGACGAAAGCAATCTTCAAGGGACAAGTTGAACGTAAAAGGAAGACCTCGAATAAAATATATGGAACAAGTCGAGAATGATGTGGAAGAGAAGAAATACGAAGGTGTGAAATGGTTAGCTGATTGGAGAATTTAGTGGAGAGCTTCGTCAAACCAATCTTAGGGTTGTTGACCAGTAATTATGACGAGCCCTAATTACAGCTCTTGTCGTCTGCGTCGCGAGTGACGGCTTTTGTAAACCCATTTGAATGCGCGAAGGGTGGCAAAACATCTAGATGCCGTCTGTGGAATCTTCAATTTCAGTATTCGTGAGCGTGAGGGTGAGTTGACCGTGCGTCAGCTGATGGATTGCCACTGGCACGCGATGCTGGGGAAGGTCACCGCCCGACCTCTATTCCACGCGCTCCTTGTTTACTCCTCGTCTCTGTGTCTGCCCAACGCTCTGAGGCGATCAAAGCCCCCGGGTAGTGCAGTCCGGTCAGAACTTGGTGGCCCCTGGATGCGCAGAACTCGAGCCAGAGGAGGGGAAAGTGGCCTTGGTGGGGGAACTTCGGAGGGGATGCGAAGGGCCTCGGACTGAGTCAAGCATAGAACTTGGATGGAGTCATTTCCCAAGCAGAAATGGATCCCAGTGATGGGAAAAGTATGGAAAAATTTAATAGGGCGCAATTAAAGTTGCACTGTCGAATTATTAATTAATTATAATGATGAATATATATCAAGTGATCAGGCTTGACTTCGTGGAGCCACATATCGATAGTGCGAAACAACTATCTCTGTAATGTTGCACAAAACTTTGTTATTCCGGCCCTGGCTTTCAACTACTGGATTGTTAAGGTGAACCATTTCATTGACACCTTGATAATGATTGTCTAATAGTTGAAACCCAGGGTCGGAATAAAGTTTTGTGGAACATTTCGAAGAGAGTTATTTCGCACTATAGTCGCAATTGCGTGTAATTTTGCGCTTGTATATGATGCAATCGCCGACAATATTTTCTCAAACAGGGAGTACTAACATGCAACAAAGCATTATGATTGTTATTAAATGCCGTTGCAAATACTAATAATTAAAATGTTTGATTTAGACACTTTTAGTGTAAATGAATGGTCTACCAAAAATTTAGACATGGAGTTTTGGACGTGCCTTTCGATTCACATGAATGGAATTAAAATTTTCACTTTTGATTGCTAAAATGTGGCGATTACTTCCGCGAGATTTTTAGTGAATTAAAAGTATAAATTATCAAAGATGAAATGGTAAGCAGTTATGCGAGTATTTAGCTTCACTTGGTTGTATCACATCACTGATTTTAATCTACACTCCGTGTAGCGGTACTTTTTTTAAATTGCTGTTTATGTTTTACAAACTCTGACGTAAGGATACCGTGGGATGCGACGAGTTTTTAAATCGTTTACTTTTAATAATTGCACAATATGCAGCCTTAAATTATGCTATTCCCTTCCATAGTAAATTAATATTTGAAGTAAAATTGGATTGCACTTGGAATGAGTCCTGCTGCAAGTTACAGAATTTTAATTTTATTGATAAGGATATCATGGAAGCGAATTCTCCACGTAGGCTTTCTGAGTAGAAGAGGGGAGGTAGTGTTCCGGCCTGTAAATCTCGCCTGTTACGGGCGCACACCTTCCGTCACAGTTAGCGGAGGGCGATAGCGTGCGCGCGTGCCCACGCAATTGTTTACCCCTCCGCCTCAAATCCCCCTTCTCCCCCTCCTCCCCGCGACGTATGCTCTCCTTTCCTCCCGCTGCTATGCTAACAAGGGGACTTCATGGAGGAGAGACCACAGTCCGTCCCATATAATCTTCACACACCTTCCAGCGGTCACTTTAAAAATTGTCAAAATGTTTTTCATAAATGTGCGTAGAACAGCGACGAGTGCATTGTGTACAATTTATCTTTGATATTTACATTGAAATATTTGCAATCACGAGGAATAACTGTAAAAAAGTATGAATTTGATAGCTCTTTATCACGCATGTAAGTTTCTGTTAAAAGTGAGATTTACAGTTTATTTCTCCGTGAAATTCGAATTGCTCTGTTCGTCACCGAAGCCAATGGCGACATTTGAAAATCCATGTTAGCTCTCGGTGTGTAAACACGCATGTATTGGCCGATCAGAGAGTCATCTAATGTAAAATTCGTGAATGTGTGCGTGACAGTCGTCTATTCCGAACCACGCTCGTCCAAACTACTCTTACTTGCTCACAAACGTAAACCGTAATATAAATTACCGATTAACTCATTGAAATCAATAGTTAGCTGCGCGACCTCGCGAAATTGTCTCGTGAAATCTCTGAGACTCGAGTCTCGGAGACCTTTAGGAGGCTGAGGCTATTCTCCAATAGAGACAGTTCTGAGATAAATCTCGATAACAAATCTCGAGAAGTGGACAAGTTGCCTAAACAAAGTTTTTGATGCCTACCATGATATCCTTGCTTATAGTAGACGTCGTTTTTAAGTAAGAAGTTAAGGCATAAACATGGATACTGTTGACTTGTGACATTGGCCTTTGAGGATGATCGAAAATTCCTATCAAGAGGAGCGATTTAGGCGCTGGTCTTATTATTGGGTGCCAAGTCAGCAGATGCCACAGGCGACCGCATTTTCGCCTCATCCACTCCCTTGTCAATGCGCTCCGGTGAGCCTGTTAGCGCTAAGTGGATTCGAAGCAACAGCATGGCTTTCTTCTCCCAGACCCCATTCGGTCGTGGAAGCGAAACTTGGGCTCGCCAGGATTGGTGTTTTAATTTTTGAATGAACAATGTTCGCATTTGAACCACTGGTGTCTGTGGATTTTTCCTGTATAAATTGGGACTCATACTTGTGAGTTACCTTCAAGGGACTAATGCTACGATCACGAATATTCATCATTTGAGGATTCGGTCGGTTGGTCACATGTGTTGTAATTTCTCTGTTCCATTTCTTGTGCCTCTACCCAACTGCTAAATTATTGAAGGGCGCCTTGGATGACTTTGCCTGTTTGGGTACTACAAGATTTCGTTTTCTTTACCAAATATTTTTTCCAGTGCCGTACTTTTTAATGCTTAGGCGGCTAGTTCAATCACATAGGTGTCAGGCTTCTTTGAAATGCCATCTTTGTCAGGTGAAGAATGGATCTACTTCCTCGAGTGTGACGCATGCGTTGCCCTTGGTCAATCGTCACTTATCCTGGATACGATAATGTCTTATCGCTTAATGAGAATTTGATATTTCGCCGCTTTGATCGTTTCGGCTCCACCAATTCAGTCTTCGGTGCGCGAGACGCTCATTAAAGTGGCCTTATCTATCAGAGTCCGGCACGAGGAGTTTCGACCGCTCATATATCGGCGATTTTTTTCAGTAGGTGACGGTAAATAAAGAAAATCCTTTCTCTTACCCCGGGCTTTTTGAAATTATCAGCACTCTTCAGAACTCCTGTCTCACTCAGTTGAGTGAATGGTTCAGTTGCTTAGTTTATTTTAGCCACCGCAAACTTGGACGACATTCTTCTTAAGTATCTTTAGTTATCAATATGTAGTGCATGACATCCACGTAATCGTTTTCGATTGAGTGTCCTCTATTGTAGCGAGTTTGAATGACCCGGACCAGTCGTGTAAAATAATTCCACCTGTCGAGGGCAGTGTAATGGAAACCAGATAATAATAAAAGTGTTTATATGCATCTTCTGAGACTCAGCCTCTTGGAAGTTCATATTATTGTTAATGAAAAGAAAAAATATTGAAAAGACTTATAGAAACATTTATGACGGGTATTTGAAGACGACGCCGCTGCGTCGAAACTTATTATACTTCGAAAAAAAAAGGAATTGGTGGAATTTAACAAAGTTTCATTTTCATTTACGATAGTAAAAAGGTATTGTAATAGTTTGTGAAGTAAAATTGAAGTATTTTTGGAAAATTACCGGTTACTTTTGATTAACTTATATCTTATAATTCCACCAGATTAAGCCTGAAACAAATCTGTATATTATTTCATTCACAGCGCTGCAAACCCATAGTTAGTGTGATGCACAGCCCTCAATTTATCCATATCCCAAGCTCCTTCAGTTTCATGATGTTCTTGCCTCTGCCCTTCTGTATTCGTCTCTAGGTTGTCTTCTGGAGACTTTTCCTTCAAATTCCCCTCTTTCACATTCCTCACGTAATGACTATATTGTATTACATTTCCTCTCCTTTGGGTCTTTCCCTGGTGTATGCTAATCTGCAGTTCACTATCGTCTTCTTAGCATTTCCTTGTTTCTCACCCTTTCTGTACATTTGATCTGCAATACCCATCGCCAGCCTCACGTTTCGAAGGTTTAAATTCGTTTCAGGTCAGCTTCTCCGATTGTCCGTCTAGGATTGATGGAGAGTGCGCTGACCACACGAATGTTTTCACTAGAGGTAGGCCACATCGATTAATTTCGATGATTCGAGGCGTGTGGTTTCGTTCATGCTAATGAATCGTTCAAAATTAACCAAATGAACACAATAACCATTTGAACCGAAAGAACAGAATGAGCTATGGCCACGGATATGAACACTGCCAACCAAATGATTGTTAAGATTTGTCTGAAAAAATAATGTAACTTCGAGTTTTTGGGGAAAATGACGGTTTTTTCATTCCGTGTGTGAAGTTTTCTAATTCACAAGTAGTGCTATCTTTTATCTACGTATAATGTTACAATGTACTTCCGTGGTTAAGAGTTCGTTTAATTACTTTGTTGAAGTTAATTATGGTAATGGTTGATTTAAAGCGAAGTGAGACAGTGAAGTCTGATTTAATTTTTTCGGACTAAACAGCTGAAGCTAGTTCTGTTGCTCCAACGCCTCGTCCACTTGAATCCTAGAGAATGCCGTTATAATATATTAATAATGATAACATGATCCATAACAACTGAATGAGCAATTAGTCCATCAAAGATTGCGCTTCGTGGTGCTGTGGGTTATGTCGATGGTGAATCACCGAAATTCCTGAAGTAACACAGATTTTTTTTTATTTTAGAAATGCATTTCTGAGAGAAAAATGTGATATTTTTGTCAATGCAATTTTTAAATGTTTCACCTCAATTACTTGCGCCCAATTTGTGTGAAATATTAATTTTTACTCGTATGTGTGTTATATCATCCATATAATTCCCCAGATATCATGAATGTATTCGTAATCATCTTTAACGACCACCAAATTAGGCCGATAATATTTAGCATGGAAAATAAATATGGGCCCACTTCTTTTCCGCGTGATTTCATTTCCCTTTATGCGACGATTTTTCATGAGACACATTATCTACATTAACCAAATGATCGCCGCGAACCTCCTGATCGACATGAGCTATTTGATTCATTTTGATGCATTTAAAATGGACAATGATTCAATTCGTATTATTAATGACGTCGAACCGTTCAAAATGAAAGAACCATGAATGACGCAGCTCTAATTTTCACATTCCGTTTCCGTGTCCCCATTCTAATGCTTTTGGAACAGAGTGGCGATATTTTTAATGACTTTTGTCCTAGCTTGGGGTTATTTATTATGATATGCTTATTTCTATTCTTCATATTAATCTTCGATTTCATGAAAATACGGGTAGTTTTTTCCGGAGGAGTCAGGCACGAATTAGATATAGAAATTCTCGACTCATGATTTCCTGTTAGTGATCGCTTCCCTGTAGTGAGCGGTTAAGCTTTGAGTTTTTGTTTCCCTTAAGCTTTGCTGTCATTCTTGGACCTGTAAAGTGTGATATTTGAACCATTAACGTCGAATCGTTGCAACGATCTAGTTTTCCCATCTTTGGCTATAAGCGGGTGGGTGGATACATAGTTGTCGATTGTGGGGCGTAATAGAATGTGAGGAGCTTCATGGTATTTTGCCTTCGGTGTTTATTCGGCTCGTAATTTATATTCCTGTTGAGTTTTAATTTAAGGAGAAAATGAATAAGTTTGACGGAAGAATTAAAGCTGTCCGTGAAATAACTTTGTCTATCATACATAACACTTTCTTATTTTCAACAAAGGAATAGCCACACCCTAATTTTTGTTTGTTTTCAGATTCTTTTTTCTGTGGGGCTTTGATTTGGTAATTGCGGATTATGTGTCCCTGTTTTCTCTCTATTTATATTTGTGTTTATTAATACGACTAGTTGGATATATATTCGAATTCCAGACCGGTATACGTGCCTAACTTCGGTAGAATTAGCTTAGCTACCTCGTGACGATCCCATTGCCCACAGTCACGTTATCGGGAAATATTGTTTTTTTTTTGGCGATTTTTTATGACTTATTTTTAGCCAGTAAAAGTAATTATGTAGCGGCCATTAAAAATAATTTATTTCCAACGTTAACATAAACGCATCTATATTCGACGATTCCTCGTATTTATGTTCTGTTCAAAACAGCTGAATGGGGGCGAATTATAATAATTTTACGGATTTTGATTTCAGTAGAAATTTTGTTGAAAAATTGTTTAATGAATTTCGTCCTCCCGATGTTCTCAAAAAAGATACATGAATTATATGTGCGATTTGATAATTTAGAATCTATTAATTTACTTATTTATATTAAAAATAAATTTACTTTCTTCCTATTTACAGGTAAGTGTAATCCATGGTCCCTCACTAGTAGCTGAGGATTTCCTATGCTGGAGAATATTATCTGTGAGTAAAATAAATCATCTACTATTGGTGGTGTAAGATGTCCGGCTTTCGTGATAGAATTAAGTCAAATATGACCTTCGCATGAATATTGCTGCTGAGCTGAAGTAAGTGATTATATTCGAACCATGGGACTCGTGACGTCAAGTCTGTATTTCATTGCCGCGTGTGGATTACAGCCATTACGAATGAAGATTGTTTTTGGGCAGTTGTTTTTCCGTCTTGCCAATTTTGCTTACACATTTTCTAATGTTAAATATTATTATTCTTCTAATATTATAAATGTTCAAATATACTATGTGCGCTTCGTCGAATAAGATAAAATTAGATAATGTATAAGCAAAGAGGCGATTTAATATGAAATTAAACATGAATTACATGGCTAGTGAATGGATCATCATCTAGAAATTATCAGTGAATTGGTAATTCTAAGTAAATAAATTTCCTTATTATAATTGGATAGGCAACAATTCATTCTTCGGGAAATAGCTACTCGTTAGAATATATTGATTTATATAACTCATTAATATTAAGTAAAAAATAAATGGCTGCAGTATACACTCGATAATTAAGGACCAAAATGTACTGCCATTACGTGATAGGTATACTCATTTTTTTGGTTGAAACCGCATTGGTGAATGTAAAAAAAGGTAAACACTTAAGTTGTGAGTCTATTCTCCTAAACTTCAACGTTAAAATGAACAGCGTCTAGTATTGAGTGCACAAATTCATTCTTGCATTAGAATTTACTAACAACAAAACATTTGGAATTTACTATCAATAAAACTTTTAGAGGCCGTTATAGCCTTCAGCGACGAATACTGACGAGTTATTGAACCCTCGTTAAGGATGAACTGCTAATAGATCGAATGAAGATCGATCACACAACTATCGATTCGCAATCTCGTCGCTATAGCTGCCCGGACTTGCGAGTCGAGCTCACTGATGGAATCCTACAGCAATTGATTTCGAAGCGTAATCCAGGCCTTGGTTGAACTGCTTCAGTCTCGCTAATTGATCGAATCAAATTCGATCACGGCCAATATCGATTTGTAATTTCTTCGGTAGCTGCCCACACATGCGAGTCGAGCTTAACAGTCGACCCTTACAGCAGTTTACTTCGACTCGTAATCCACGCTTCGCTGTCCCTGTAAGTCTCCGAGGATTGGGAATGTCTTTGATCACTTAAGGTGTTCCCTTATGATTGTGTCTGCTTCACCAATTTCCACGCGATACCTCCAAGTGTGTGCACTCGAGTAGACATGTGCGGTGAAGCCACACGGGGGAGAGAGAGAGAAACACGGACGGTCCATTCGCTTGCAGCTTCCGCCACTGTGCCTCGCATGCTCGACCGTCCCACGCGACGACGCGGGCAGCGCCTCTCTCGGCCGGCCCGGGAAGCGGCAGCTGCGCGCGGAGGGGCGGCCTCTCTGATCGCTTGCGTCACCGGGAGGGGGCAGGGGGAGTGGGAAGGGGAGGGGCATTCCTATTAGCGAGTGAGGTGTCCATCTTGAGGCTCCGTTATTACGGCCCGCTGCCGCTCGCCCGCCTCCATGCGAATGTAACGCGAATGCGCAACGAGTTGCTTCTGCATTCGGAGCGAAAGTGCGCCTCAAATGCACCTCTTCCCTTATTCTGTTCGGCCTCCTCCCCCCCCTGTTACCCCCGTGTCCAGCCGTTTTCCATGTCGTCGTCTTGCGTGGACGAGCGTGCTAAATGAAGAAATATTTAGTGCTTTCCCGGCGAAATGACTGCGTGAGGAGTTCTCGCGATCGCCACCGGGTCAGGAACTGCATTACTGCCGACGTTTCGATGGCCGAGTCGGACATCGTCCTCTGGGTTACGAGGGGCAGCCCGGAAGACGGTGGTCGAGTCGAACATCGAAGCGTCGGCTGTAATGCAGTTCCTGACCAGGTGTTGATCCCGAGAACCCTTCATGCGAGTATGTTACTTGACCAAGCCTGCGTGTCTCGTTTCTCTCTCGGGGTTTCCTCCGCGTCGATTCATGCGTGCAGCTTGCGTCCTCGCGGAAATTGCATTGTATCAGTGCTGTGAGGAACCGGAGTTCAAAAGATACGTTCTTCTTTGATTTTGTGCTGTTACAGAGTAGTGACGAGACTTTTCATTCAGACTGATGTACCAACATTTCATACTTATGAAATGTTGGTACATCAAACTACAGTTATTGCTTTCTCTTGCCAAACGCCCTTGAGGTGAGTGGCAGAATATTGAAGAGAAAATTATTTTTTATGTATAGAGAAATGAATGCAGATTTCCTCCAAAATTTTAATATTTCAACGGCTATCATCCTGCAGTAATTCTCAGTCAGTTTTGATGAAAAATCAAGACGGTAGCACTTCAAAATCGCACTTTTGTTATAAAAAAACGGATGGTTCCATATGTTGTTATTTCATGCGGTCATTTATGCTCAAGTTTGGAATATATCTTCAGCATGCCTATTTTGTCCAAGTCAAGGTTACGTGTTAAATTATTGGATGAAGGAGAATGAGTTGAGTTACCACTCGTTTGCATTCACTAAGTAGAACTGCTGTCATTGCATACTCTCATAAAGTTTTCTCCATCACGCAATTCTCGCAGTGGGTGGTATAATTGCGCAGAGTTCCCCAATTATCGATATTTGTTTCCGTTTCGTCATGTCGGGTGCTCTTTGAGAAAATTCCTCGAGCGATCATCTTCATAATTGCAGCGTAAGGCTTATAGTTGCATTTATGCGTGCAGTAATTGACGTGTGATCTTTTATGAACGTGATAAAATCTCCCAAGTATTTTCGCCACAGGAAAAGATACTGCAAAGATTAGTTTACGCCGATAAATTATCGTGACGAAGCAAAATTATACCTTTTATTTTTCACTCAAATTATTCGAATAAATTCTTTTAGCTGAATTACTAACGTCGAAACCGGTATTGTTTATTTAAATAAATTTAGTAAATAAAATTTATGTAAATGAAATTGTTACTTAATTATGTTTTACCCTTATCATTCGGGTTCGAGAGGAATGTGCGTGAATTTTGCACACTCGTGCCAAGGAAGAATATAAATGTTCGTGAACAGGTGGTCTTTTGAAAGTGAAAGATTTGAAAAAGCGAATGAGGCGTTAAGGAATTGATTTGTGTGTTGGGGCGGAAAAAAAACCCTCCATTCGTGTTAGTCGGGGATCTTTTGGGATTTTTTCCAAATTCCCAGTTGGAAGCGTGCGGTATAATTATAGATTCAGGAAATAAATACATGGGCGGTACATGAATTCGGAACCGACGAATATCCTCGGCAGCGTCGTCGCCCGAAGCGAGACATGGAGGTGGGAGTCCGGCGCCAGGGGCCATCTCATTCCCGTTCTGCTGCGGGAAGCCTTACGTTCTTGCTGGATATACGGCCGTTGTATCCGGGAAATAATGTGATAAGCGTGGAAAACACTCTCCCTAGAATAAGAGGATGAGCGATTAAATAATACGCTCGCCTACAAATACATTAGCCACCCATCGGCGGGGTTGGTGGTTGATATCCAAGCCCGATCCTTATTGGCTCTCAGTCCGTGGGTGGATTACCTCTGCTACCTCATTAGAATGGGCTAGTTCACCTATTTAAGTTACTTGTCGTTTGTGAGAGAGTTAAGGCCCGTGTATAGACAAAATTATCAGTAAATAATAATTAGGATCAACGAAAATAATAACTCTGCTGCTTCTAGGCGATCACAGAAAAGTTTTGCATGGCCTGGACACCATCTAAGATGTCTTATAATTATTCTGCAGAAATATTATTACGCAATGCTACAGGTAGGATATAGCCTGGTGGGAGCATCAGGTTTAAAGAAATGAATGAAAAGTCTACCTATCTAAGAGCAAAGTAAAGGGACAGAAAGAAAACTTATAGTATACAAAATATACATAAATTCGAATACCATACAACTAACAAATGAAGTTTGAACCAAATAACCCAATACACCTCTCCCTAATAAATCACGATGACATCAAACAAGAATCGATAAACACCCTTAAAATTCTAGCGTTTACGGCAAAGAGCTTAAAAATATCTTTAGGTTGGCCGTTCTACTCCTTTATTCCTCTATGCAGGAAGGATTTTTTTTTCAAAATGTCCGTTTTCTGCTTCTTGAACTTAGTTTTGAATTTGTTCCTTCCTATGTGGCAGGGTGAGTTCAGCTTTTGACCTATTTCCTTCCAACCCCGCTCTTTTCTTAAGGATTTATAGATTCCACATAACCTATATATGGTTCTCCTTACTTTTAATGGTTTCCAAACATCCTAGTATAGCTCTGACACTGTCCCCCATACTACGCCACAAGAGAAACCTGCTGCAAATAGTGAAATATTGGTATTGAAATTGAGTTTAGCCAGATCGATTACTTTTCCGAAGTTTAATTCTCAATTCCGTTTTAAATCCATGTTATTCCTCATTCCGAGGTGTCTTCTTCCACGGTTCACGGTTAGAACTAAGGGAAAACCGTTGCAAGCGTACGAAAAAAATGCTACTCTTTACGTTCCAAGGATTCGCGCTAATTTTCCCGGGAATCGACCCAACCCTAGTCTGATTTTGCGCTAATTTTGACAGGTGCGCGCTATTTTTTTTTTTTTCTTCTTTGAACGCCGCCATTGACGCTCGTGTACTGAAATCTCACGCTAATTGATGCTTGGGAATGACATGGCTAATTTTTTTAATCAACCGGCGTTTATAAAAGTAAAGAGAGACTTTCCGTTTTTCGATCCCTCGCCTACTTCTTGTGCCATTCGCGGCGAAAATTCGACCCACTTCTTCTCACTGCGACCGAATTTCGCATATAAGTTGATGACGACAGCGACTCTAGCCGAGCGGGTCACCGGTTCACCGGCTACTCACGGTCCTGTCCATGCGTCTCTCGAGTTGTTTACACTTTCGTGAGCGAATCAACAACGACAGGATTGGGTTGTAACAATGATTTATCCAATTATGAAGAAGAAAAAAATTAGACTCCACGGAGACTCGAACCTAGGGCGCTAGTGAGAAAAGTCAGAGCACATCAACGCCTTCGGCTGGATTCAAATTATTTATTAATCCAACAATTTTTCATTTTTACATTCGAGCGGATTCGTGAACGGAATTAGAACGGGCTATTTTGTCACCTTACTATAATACATATTCGCATTCGTTCTTGCAATTCACCGATTTCATGGCGCCCTTTTAAATGAGCTCTTGAGCGGACTTCAGATAGTGTAAGTGCCTGCCCCATCTACCACGAGCTTAAGGATATGAGATTGGGCTGGCGTCTGGCGAACGTACAATTTCGCAGTTAGGGTCTGCTAATCGAATGTCGGCAGTGAATTCCTAAATTAATATTACAGTAAGTATTTCGACGAATTGGTTTCGTCTCCGATGAATTTCCGGCAATCTGGCGTTTTCGATAGTCCAGCCATGACGGGTTTTCATAATGTGACGTATTTCCGTGATCGAACTGTACTTTGTCATTTCCGCTCTGAAAAGTGAATGATGATGCAGGGGTAGATCATTAGATTAGCATCGTTTCTCCGTCCATCTTCTTTCCCTGTGTCGATTTTGTAGGCGAGGACTCCCCTGGAGAACCTGGATACTAGAAATGATAATTGTATTATTTTCTCTTATGCGTCACTTCAGCGTAAAATCAGTGGTAGTATAGTTGAAATTTGTGGTAAATAACCGAGTATTTCTCCGATAGTCTCAGATATCGTATTTAAACGTCACAGATTGTGTAAAACATGTTAGTAAGCATAGAAAAGTAGTTTTGAAAATTTAGTAAATCCCCGATTGCCACGGTGAACGGCAGTGTATAATTTTATCGCGCAAGTTAAAGACATTGTGACTTAATCTCGGAAGTTGATGCACTCAAGAACATGAAAAAGCGATTTAATGTTACAGGCTGCGATCGAAAATGAAGCTGATGTAATAGGCATAATTTGTTCAACTGATTTTGGTGCTCATCTGTATGCGCTGTCTGAAAAACAATTTTTACTAATTAAAGTACGCATCTTTTTCGCTCAGCCACTGATTTGTACATTTTTTCCGAGCGCCCGGGTTGAAAACTTTTGTTATTATCTTCATTTTTTCTTTATATTTAGTATACAATTTCCAACTCTTACCTGTGTCTCCTATGTCCTGAAGTATAAGATAGAAGGTCGATACTTGAGATGGAGGTAAATGTTGACAGCTTTAATATGGTTTCGCCGCGGAGGCAACGCCGTGCAGAAGAATCTCTTTAACGCTAATTTGATATTAACTTACCGGTGAAATAATGAAGCAATGGATATTTTGATAAGGAGATGTACGTGTACGTTTATTTGTATAGACATCGACTGAATTTCTATCATTTTTTTAAATATGAGGTTTGGTACCGTCAACTTTAGCCCAAATTTTCATGATTTCATGAAAAAAACAAACTTAACTAATTATAAAATTAATAAAAATGTTTATAAAATGGTTAAAATTATTGACAGATCATGTACCTTACATTTATGGCTGTTTCTCAGTCTCTAACTACTTTAAAAACCAGGTTTTATTTTTTTTAAATGTTGGCCAAAGCAACCTTGAATTTGGGTAACTTGGGCCCATTCTAACAAGTGTACTGTTTTAGAGTCTTCCTTGATTTTTAACCTGTAAATTTATTTTATTCGGGTAAAAATGAAAAATTAAAAAAGACTAGGAAAATTCATATTATATTGCAGTATATCAACGTATATGTAACCAGTTTATGTTCAAAATTCCTTCTATTCTATGGAACTAAACTAAAACTAATTGCCAATCCTGCTGCCTATCGACTGATGCAAGAACAAAGTTGATAACTCAATGCAAATGGCAAACTGCAGGAGTATGAATATTTTTACATCTCTGGGCCAAAGTTATCTGTAAAGGGCCAAAGTTACCCCATTTGACCGTAATATTTTTATAATAATAGTAATCAGCGTGTTCCTTCCCTCGTTATAACCCACCGGGCGGCGAGCGTTTGCGGGATCAGGGGCTTATTATTTGTCCCAGTTTGCTGTCGCGTCACTTTGGCGTGACGAAAACTTCGCGGACGTCTGGGCCGTCCGCGCGACCCACTTGCTTCCCCTCTGAATTTAATTAAGTCGCTGCCGAGAGTTAAGTCAAGTGCAAGCTCGCCCGCGGCAGGGGCACCGAACGCGACCAATTCTCAGGGCCCCCGTTCAGGGAGCGAATGAAATATCCGCGGAATGTGACGACGGGGAATCGGGGAAGGTTGGCGGCCCTGATTCGCCCCTTCCCTCGCGTTGAGCGGGGGAAGCCTAACCGAGCCTCCCTCGGCGTATTATGGAATTACGTTCCGCTACCGCCCATGTCTTCTTCCGTCCACCTTCTGGTGGTGGGCCTTGGCCATATTGGTTCATTGAGGGTGCAGGCTTTTTGAAGTGGGTGGAAAACTCGCCTGAAAACAAGGAAATTCGGGAAATTTCATTGTTATGAAAGTAATGGGATGTGAGGGAAAGTGACAAATAAATTTCGGAAAGTCACTCACGTTTTCAGGAGTCGTGTGGGAATAATTCCTCATCTCTCTACACTTGAAAATATCTTTCTCAAGATGCCATTCGGGTATCTGTTAATACACATTTTTAATGTCGTGCTGTTCCATTGTTCGTTTCATCATCACCAAAACTCATCGATCCTGAAATCGGTTTGACGCATGTGTCCCCTCAATTCTTCTAATCGGCTTATATTTTTCTACCTACATATTTTTTCTGTTTACATCTTTCATCGCCTTTTCGACGTATCTCATCCGAGGCCTTCCTCTGCGGCTCTTCCCTTCCTCCTGCCCTTCAACGATTATTATTCCACCGCGTCTCATGATGTGATCGTGTTAATTTTCTCGTCTTCTACTCTTGGTTTTTTAAAAGGCTCGTCTTCTCTGCAACTCTTCACAGAAGTTCCAAATTACTCGCATGATCGATCCATTTGATCTTACTATTCTTATATTGCACCAACTTTTGAAAGCTTCCAACCTTTATTTATGTGCTACTGTTACCGCCGATGCTTTTCATCCTTCGTCACCTGCTCCATGAATCTGATCCGTGGTCTACCTCTGCCACTCTTCCCTTACACTTGTCCTTCAGCGATGATTGTCATTATTCCACTGTCTCCCATGTGTGGCCAATTCAATTGTCCCGTTTTCTGCCCACGGTTTTTAAAAGAATTCTCTCCGGCTCTTCGTAGAACTTCCTCCTTACTCACACGATCTTTCCATGTGATATTCATGATGCTTCCATTACATCACCTTTTGAAAGCTTCCTACCTTGATTTCTCCGCTGCTGTCGTCGTCCATGTCCCACTACCGTATTTTGGTTTGAGGGCGGTCCTTATTTTTAAAGTTTTCGAATTTTTTTTGGGACGGCCCCACTTTTGTTCCATTTGGTGAGGAAATAAATTGGGAAAATTATTTTTGAAATCGGATACCGGGAAAACGTGCCGCATCGAACTTAAAGGTTTGAAATATTGGTATTTTTAGATGTTTTTCGGGCATAACTGAAGATGATGTCACTTTCTGGTTATTCTATCATTTTCCTGTTTTTTTTAAACATACACTCGTTAGACATTTGAAGCGTATCACCTCAAATATCTTTCATTTCTGCCCTTTGGTTCCCGGGATAACGCACCGAGAGTGAGCGCGCGCCACCCCAGTCAGACAATTTGGGTGGCACGCTGGTTGCATACTCTCTATATTTTTTGATCATTCTCACCCATCGTAAAACCATAAATTTTTTTAGATGAACTTTAAACTTCGTCAATATAGCCTTGAATGCTGTATTTATCTCTGTTTTTGCCAAAACGGGCTTAGTAGCAGTGATATATTCTCCATATCTAAATCTTATATCTAAGTGCTTCTATCTAAATTCAATAAATCATTTCTGAGAGCTAACCCACTGAATGGTTTGTTAAGGTGCTTCTTCTTGCATGTATTTCTTTGTCATTGTACAGGATCTGGGTTTCATCTTAGGGGATTGTATTTCTTTGAATCGGGAAAGCGTGGGTTTAGTTGGGAGTAAAGAGAGAGGTGGGGGAGGAGCGGCCTTAGATTGGGTGGATTTCCCAGTTTTGATGGATCTTCTACCAGCAGAGGGAGAATTAGGTGAGGAACCGAGGGGCTAATGAGGGTAGGAGTGCAGGAGGAGAAAGGAAGAATTGGCGAGGGCACAGGGCACAATAGTTAATGATGGGTCCGGACGTTGACGATTCGGGCATAGGATAATGAATTCCCGGAAATGAACCTATTTTCCAACCCCATAAATGAAATTTACAGTGATTCTTCCCGGTGACCATCCACCTGTGGGCATCAACATATTCCTGTAATTTGCTCCATTCAGTGCCACTTGAGAGAAAATTCCCCCTGTCATCCATGTGAAAATTGTACCATTGCAATTACTGTGATGAGTTTGAAAAACTACAAATCAGGCATTCTCGACAAGATCTACAAGGCGCAGTCGCACATGTTAAAAAAAATTGTTGCAGCAAGAAGAAGAAAATCAGCCCAGAGAGGACTACAGAGGACTCCTCTAATTAAAGGAAATATTTTTGGGCGGTGTTTCTCCACGAGGGATATCATTTCGCGCTCCCGGAGTTTTGCACCATATTAGGTAGATATATTTGTATTTAACCGCTTTAAATGTTACTTTATAGCCTTAAACATGCGAATTCACCGACCACTTGTTGAAGCACCATTTAAAAAAACCAAATACCAATGACGCATTTGCTACTACATGCATACAGCGACTAAAAACATTTTTCGTTTACTTCTTCTCGGCCCCATTAGCTTGCTAGCCCATGAAGGCCCCTGCGCATCGTGAAAATGACGCTTTTAGCAACTATTGATGTTTACAGTTAGACAGACTCTTCTTACCTTATTTTTTTAAAAGAAATTTGGAGAACAAACGTACTCCTTCTCGGACGGTCGCATTTGGCCTTATTTCCTGATGAATTAAATAAAGTTACTCTATAAACTTGAAATTTTATGGACAGATAGAGTAAACCCAGGTCATAATTCACATATACCATCTATCATGCTGAAATGTTGTCTCCCTTTTTTTTCCATAAGTTCAAAATTTCACTAAGTACCTACTCATAAATTTCAGGATGATTGCGTAATTTTTAAACCGGTAAAGGCCGGTTTACAAAAAAATTAGTAAAATCAATTAGCACTTAGCGTGTGAGATATTAGTGCCCATGTGCCGATGGCGACGTTCAGTAGAATAGCGTGTATCCTAGTGAAATTATCGTGAAAATAAAGGTGGAGTTCGATCGATTTTGAATGAACGGGAAAGCGTGACGTAAGGTGCTGACGTCACTCGCTCGCCACCACTACTACTTCTTACTCTAAGCTTCCTAGTTCCTAGTTATTCATTTTGGAGCTTGAATAAAGATGAACAAGAGAGCTTCAATTGTTTGCGAGTTAACATAGGGAAAGAAATATACTGAAAACTTAAGTTTGCTCTGCACAGATCATTCGGTACTAGCCCGACTGGTTTCAGCAATCTAGTATGCTTATCAAGATAAAAGCTAATGTAAATTGACTTTTTTTGAATGAAGTTTTTCTATGCAGTTATTAATAAAAATACGCCTCTCAAAAACATAAAATACGCAGACACTGACCAGAATCAAATACGGGTGACGAATCGAAGTGGAGTCAACCCGAGCGAGAGAATGGATTTAGGGTGTTCCGACTAAATCACAAGAAGCCAAGCAACAAACGACACCCCCTCAATCCAGGCCCACCGCGACCAGCGTAGACTAATAAAAACGGGTGGAATATATCACATATCTATGGAAACATACGAAAGTTGCCCCACCGATGAGAATGCGGGAACTCTCAACTTATACATGTTGAAACTATTGGTTAAAAAATGTACTTTGCTAATCACGTAGCGCTAAATATCGTAATTCAATGACAGACTTCGATATGTGTAAATTTTGCTCGTCACGTGATACGTTTGATGGTTAACACCTTTTTGCCGAAGAGGATGGTTTCTACCCACCCTCTATTAACCCTTACCCTAAGCTCGGAAGAGTAGGTACCGATGCATGTACTCACATGAGTACAGTTAGTACCGTGGCAAGTAGCTTAAGAGTCACAGTGATACCAATAGAGGTGGCGTTTTCGGTATTTATTTTCAGTTTGTTGAGGCAATTTGTGTGATTTATTGAAGGGAACTGCGAAGAGGAAAACCCGGTTCGTCCTGTAGAAGCTTGATTTGCTTTGCCACCACACGGGCATATTTTTTTATAAGTTTTCAAAGATGTCCACAGTGCTGAGCAAGCCATTTATTTTTGATGTTTGCAATGGAGTTTGTGTGCTCTCTAGTAATGTCAATGAAAAGTTATGAATTTGATAGATCGTGCCATTAAGATTTAAAAATTTGGTTTTGAGCTCTTACTATGGCTTACTTTATGATGGAATTGGGATATCTCTGCCGTCAGAGACGCAAGTGATGACTTTAGTAAACGCGGTGGTTGGCAACAGTTTCGGTGGCGGAATGGAGAATTTTCTGTTTTTCCGTGGATATGTAATTCGTCGGAGTAGTTACTACATTCTATCGAAGACTCATTGTTACGTACTCTAGTAATGGTGAACATAATCGTTTAGCACACCCTTACATAGGGAATTTCGCCTGAAAAACGTACCCTTATCTTGGGCTAATTATAAGACAAGATTTAGCCATCTTATCATTATTGGTAGTGAATTTACTCTTTGTATTTGCCTTAAAATAACGTCAAACGGTTAACACCTCATTAACAATCGGATAATTATGTCTCGTTGGAATCTGACCTCCGTCGATGTTAATTTTATTTCATTAGAAATCACCAAGTTTCAATGCACAATAATTACAAACCAACTCTGGTTTCAAAAAAAGTTTACCGTCGTCGTGGTTTGTTCTGAATAAGTGTGGATTGAAGATAAGTAACATTTATACTGAATATATATATTATATATATGTTTAACTTTTACCAAGATAAGCTTTGGGTGCTTACTGACGTTGGGAAATCTTGCTTCAATAAGTAATAAGGTTCTTTGACGTGTTTGGTGAATTCTCATCACTGTTTTTATTCCATGTTTACTTGGAAGAGGTAGTTGCTGGGATTTCCCACGTCCATTCCAACGGTTTTATTTACGTCATAAACTTGAGGAGGTGGATAAGGTCAACTTTTTTTTTCGGTAGAACACTTACAAATTGGCTAACACAAAAGAGGATAGCGGACACAGCAGTGGCGACATCAGTAAGAGAAATGCGTTTGTAAAGGAGGCATTCATGAAATTGGAAATAACTGAGTATTACGTCAACCTTAGCTTGGAAAGAATCGTTTGTATGAGTTTGAAGAAAAGGTTGATGAACAGTCTGATGTGGAGTGTAGCGCATTACAGTGCGGAAGCATAGACGTTGAGGAAGGAGGACGAGAAGATGCGAGGATCGGGTTGGAGTGGTGGCTAGAGCATTGGCTTCCCACCTAGTAGGCTCGAGTTCGAATCCCGGTGGTGGCAGAGATATTTTCCGGAATGTCCAGAAACCAGAAAAATCGTTGAATGGCTTCAGCATTGACATGTCTTCACCTTTATGCCGGTAAAAGATACTTTGTTAATGCACTGGCTAGAATGTGTAACAGTGTGAAATATTACGTCCATTCCCGTTCAAAACAAAAGAAGAGACCTGGTGACTTCTGGAAGTGTTCTGATCCATGACAACACCCGTCATCTCAGCGCTGATGTAACCCAACTGCTCCTTGAACAATTTCAATGGGACATTTCGATCACCCTCCGTGCAATGCCGACCTAATGCCGGGGGACTTCCATCTTTACGCTGAAATGAAGATGTGGCTAGATGGCAAGCGTTTTCAAACGGGCGATGTACTTCAAGATAAAGGCATAATTCATTGGAAGTCATTGGCGAAAGCATTCCATGAAGGAGGTTTAGTAAAGCTTGTCCACAGGCACGAACAATTGCTTAATCGCCGAGGCGATTATGTCGATAGAACACCGGTAGCGTGCTCTACATTTAGCAGTGAAATAATTATTAATCAATCACTTCGTCTTCTGCTCTTGACCCATGTTTCGCCGTCATGTTTCCTGTTGCAGTGCAGTGCGGGGGTGGTTGGATTGTTATCCAAAACTTAATAGGGTTTCGTGGGGCTTCCCTCGGTCATGTGCGAGACATTCCATAATGCGGGCTTTTTTCTTTTTCGTCGCTTCTCGGCTACTTCGTCGCAGGCAGCAACATATTTCTCCCACCCCTCTTTGTAATGCCTCGGTAAGGAGTCGTGTTGTGTGAGCTACGAATACGGATCTAGATATGATGATAACTTCGTCTTTGAGTCGTTATTCGATCGCGTTTGGTGTTGAGAACTTGATAAAAGAAAATAGGTAAACCTTAAGTAACTCGAAAGGGGTGTTATTCGCATCAGAACCTGAGGAAAACAATACCCATTCCCCTTTTCTTGTCTTTGAAGTTGTGATTCGATCGACCCTTTATCTCTTCCTCGTACATCTCGTTTTTACTTCGATTTGCTCTACTCCGTTATTGAAAAGTTATTGTTAACCCATGCCAGTACCTCGGTACTCTGTCCGTATTCTACTAATTGTAAGTTAATTCTCCATGGCATATCCAGTAAGATTAACAGCTCTATTAGGCGCTCAACTTCAAGGAAGATCGAGGTATTCCATCAGTGTTTATGTTAATCCTACATGGACGCTCATCATGAGCTTTTCCCTAGGTAATGTCGTGTGTGTAGGATGGCGACCGAGAAATTTTAATAGAAATTGCAATCTTCTTTTGATTTTTGAAGCATTAGTATAATATCTGTTCCATTTCAGCGTCCAAACGTAGATGAAAATAATTTTAGAAGGACAGGTGGTCGGAAAGAAAGGCAACGGACGGTCCCGAGTGAATTACATCAGACAGGTTGTTAAGGATGTATAAGAGAAGGAATACGTAGCTATGAAAAGTCTTGCGGATATGATAGAGGAATGGAGAGCTGCGTCAAACCAATCTTAGGATTGTTGGCTTATGATGATGATGATTTGAGTCGCGACGAACCCTTCGTGGTTCTGTGCAGTGCGCGCATGTGATGGCGCATTTCCGTTGCCTTCTCGCGTGGGTGACTCGCCTCACCCAACGGAGACGGGTGGACGCAGATTTTCGTCGCTTCGAACGCTTTCTAAAGAGAACATGTTATGTCGAGAGCAAGCAAACGCTCCCGACCAAGGAAATAAGTGCAGTCGGGCCCAGTTCGTCCCAAGGAAGCTAGGTGTATGCTGATACCTGGCTCGCTTTTTTATCGGTTTCCAAAAAATGTGCGCAGGGCGGCGATGGATTCAGATCGATTCACTTATTTCCGATAACGTTTGCTAGTAATGTAGCATGCAGGGTGGAGCAAAATATGTCAAGAATTTTTAACATTTGAAAGGCAATGCCAGTGGGAACCGAAATTACTGATGATGTTTAGGTTTAAAACTCGCCATTTTTAAACTACAGAGACTTTGAGCCTAGCACTCCGATTGGCCGCGAGTTTACTTTGTTACCGGATGCTCTGGACAACTTACGACTTCGAATGCATTGGCTGCCAGAGATCGTTATGTATCCTAGGCGTCCGGCAACAGGGCAAACTCGTGGCCGATCGGAGCGCTTGGCTCAGTTTCTGTAGTTTAAAAATGGTGCGTTTTCATCCTGAACATCATTAGTAATTTGGTTTCTACTGTCATCAGCTATCCTCCTCCAAAATCATTGCCACATTCATGGCTGATGCCTGGTTTCGCTAGTGAGGGACCGTTTCCGCTTCTATAGCGTTTAGGTTTTACCTCGTCCCATCCCTTCCACCCCTTTCCCTACCCCAGAGGCGTCATCGGGCTCCTTATCGCGGCGGCGCCTCTTTCCTTTTCCCTTCCTCTCCAGCCCCTCCCCGGGTGATAGGGCGAATCAGCACGATTTCTGGGTCCCGGCCCCGCTGCGTTGTATCCTCGAAGGGCTCCCCTGGGCCCTCATTCTCTGTCATCAGCTATCCACAATTTTTCTCCACCCTGTGTACCTACTAATATAGTACAGGCAGTGTAAAAATTGGTGTATCCTGCGCGACTGTCGTATTGGGTGTAGGCGCGTCAATTTTGGAGAAGTAGAGATTAGTGATCAGAATATTTCACGTTCAAATTAGGGCTTTTTTCCTTTTATTTTGTAATGTTTTTCACGTGTTGAGTTTGCGCATCCTACGTCGCTCAAGGCTTTGCCAATTTGCACTTTTTTGTTGAAGCTTTTGACAGCCTAATATGCCTCCCTTTATATTATAAAATTGATAAAATGACATTACAAGTTCTAGAAAATATACTCTTGAAAGCCACGTTTTTATTTTAACAGTGAAAGGGAAAATTAAATTAAAAACGTGCGTTTTAAATCGAACTTAAATCGAACTCATGCACCTTGGTGGGAAATTTTGACCTCATTAAATTATTTTCTTAGAATATTCATTTCTACACTACTACAAAAACTCAAATATATGGTGATGAATTTATTTCTCTCCAGTTTCAAACGTGCAACGAATGTGCACCATATTTTTTGTTTTAAGATAGTCGTTTATCTGTAAAATTTAAGCGTGAGACCTTAGGCCTAGGCTGGGTGTTATTTTCATCCTTTTAGTTTGAATAAATTCATTGTAATATATTGACTGCTAATTTTCGGGTTCTCCAGTCGCGTCTGTCGTTTATGGTTGACGACAGTTTCGGGAGCCATCCTGCTTCCGTCTTCAGGTCGAAGTCTTTTAGTTTGAATAACGATTTTTTAAAAAGAATAATTACTTAATATTTTTTGTATTACTTTCTCAATTTTATTATATAAAAGTGAGGCCCAGGGGGCTACCAGATACTCTATAAAGAATCGCGAAATAGAAAATCCTAAAACGATGGAAGAGGCGCAAAGCCAACTTTGAAAATGCAAGGAAAAGTAGCGATAAAGTCAGGATTCGAACCTAAAGTCTTTTAAATTTTCTTCTTTTTATTTCGAATGAAGTTGTGGGTTTTTAGATTAATTTGCTTGTTGTGTAACATGTCATGTTATGCCCGTATCACTGTTGGTATGTCGAATGCAGCAGATCTTCTGGGTGAGTCGGCGGTGTAGGATGGAGGATGCATGTGTCTCCTCTCCCCGCCCAGCCTCCCTGCTCTTTTTTCCGTTCGCTACGGCGACCTTCAGCTGTTATGTACTCCTCCCTCGCAGTATAGTATGAGTCAGCAGCCCACCTCATTGTCACTCCCTCCTTCCCAGAAGTCTCGGTGTGTCACGGGTCTGGTCATCCTCAAGCATGGTCACCTTCACTTGGGAATTTAGTTCGTGAAATTTTCATTATATTCATTATTGTAAGAAGATATTCAAGCTTCCAAACCTAAATTGCCAATCGCAAATTCAGTAAGGTCGACATCAGAAAGTGGTGTCTCGACCGACACACAAAGATGTGGCGAGAAACCCCGCGTCTGCCTATATCTTCATTGGACGATATAGGCCAAGGCCCCTTCGAGCAAGAATAAGGAGAGGAAGGGTAGCTAGCACACTCTTTGTAAACCTATGTACCTATCATATGTATCACGTGACGTAAGATATTTACACATAAATGAGTCCGGGAGGAAAAATTAGGCCCATATTGCAATGAAGTACCACGTATTCATAAATTTGAACTCAACTCACCAATGTAAGGTCACGCAGCTATCCGTAAACTATTTATCTTGGCACCCAAATGCTCAGGGATAGTGCAGCATTACGCTAATGTTATGCCAGTCATGTGACACAATACCTCATTACCATTGAGGCGATCGAGGTATATTGGGGCCATAGATTTAGGATCAGTAGAGGACGAATGACGTCATAACATTGTTCCCAATATACCTCGAGCATATAAAAGGGAACGTGGTATTGTGTTAAGTGACTTACATACAATTAACGACTGTTCCACTATTTATGTACATTAGGGTACCAAAAACATTCATTCAAGGGAAGCTCATTTACATTTCTTAGGTGAGTAAAGTTAAAACTATTTTAATACATTTTGATTTGTGTTTAATTTTTCCTCCCGGGCTGATTGACGCTTAAATTTCCCACATCGCGTGATACATATGATGGGTACACGTACAAAAAGTATTGTTTTATGTCCACTCCTTGCAATAAATTATAGTTCCGTTACTTCGTTCGCTAATGTGCGGGAGGTGAAGAGGCGGTGGTGTGGGGGAATGAATGCCGCTCTTCCACGTGCGGTTATGTCACGCGTGGGGAGAGAGCGGAAGTGCATTTGCGTGGTGCGGCGGAATGCGGTGGCTGCTCCCCTTTGGCTTTCTCCGAGGAGCGCATCGCCTCCTCCCTGCATCTCCACACGCAAATGCAGTCTCTTTCTCTCAAACGGTTTGAGCAGTATTTTGCGCTTGCCAACCTGCATTGAACGGCAGAGAGGAAGAGGTAGGAAGTAGTCCAGAGAGTAAATGCATCTCGAATTGCAGCAGTCGAGCAGCGGGATAGTTCACCAGGACACGAAATCGCTAGTCAGTCGTTAAATTCGGTGGTTTGAAAGGATGGAAATGTTCTGGATGGTTGCCCTGCGAGCCACCTCTTAGTGTGTGCTGGCAGGGGATGGTAGGTAATGCACACCACACACTCATTAAAATATTACGCATAATGACAAAAATACCGTCACATTCATGCACGGTTATAGCAACGGCAAAGACAAACATGAAATGAGTCGTCCTAGCGATTAACGCCACTAATTTTATTTATCGAGACACCTTTGCCTGCATCAAATGCGACGTCTCAGCTAATAGTGGTTTTTCCAATTATGGAATTCATCGGATAATTATGGAGTCCTATTCAGGATATGGGTAGGAAAATATCTACAGACATTGCTTACTGACGTTGGTGGTAACTTGCTTAGACAAAGGGCGGCATCTGTCATGTCTTGCACGGTGCCTTCCAAACTCCCCAACTTTCACTTGGCTGGCTGTGGAATCGAATCGAACTCGAGCCTAAAGACAATCGAGTGCGGTTGTTCTCGACCCTCACTCGCCTCGAATCCACGATCTACCGACCAGTGTGAACGGGTTCGGGCGTCTCGGCAGCTGCAGTGGTGTTCGCTGAGGAACTTTCACTGCTCAAATATCTTACTAATTTTTTATTTCGTTTCATAGTTGAATATTTGTCTAACCTTCTTCATTTATGCTGCATAGTGTTGTTTTGTTTTCTTCGCATTGATTTTCAGAGTTTTCATTTTACATTTTCCTTAGAATTTTTCTCCACATCCCTCTCTATCTAAACTGTGACTGTTATGTCATCGGAAATGCGAGGCATAATATTTTTTTCGCCATGGCGCTTCCATTTTTATTTAATTGATTGCTTTTTCAATGAAATTATTGAAAATTTCGTGGGAATACCTTTTCTCACTCCTTCCATTATCTCGCTTCTTTGCGACTTTTTCACATCCTTAAGTTTTCGTCTCCTAATTCATTTCATTCTCAGCCTGCATCCAGGTGTGCATTGTGTTTTTGATATGCATTGTACTGCTTAGATTTCTGTCAAAATTTCTATTCCTGCATAATTCCCCGATAGCTGGGTGTGTGACAGGGTATAAGTATTTCTCCTTAAAAGCGTGCAGGTGCTACCCCAATTACACATAAGGGTAGGCTCTCTTTACGTAGCTATTCTTTCCGCTTCAGTACTTTGGACCACATGGGCGTATTTTTCGGTAATAATTAGAAGAAATTACAAATTAGGAACTTAATTATCTATTGACAGGCCATTTGTACCACGATTTTATGCAGTAACGTTCTAGTCGGTTTGTTTGTGCGTCCGGTCAAAATCTTGCAACGGAAATCTAACCCAATACACGATTAGCTATCGACTTGAACTTTTCAGTACAGAACATAACCAGATGATAGTGCATTGTTACACTATTAAATTTGATGTAATCTCATAGCTGCTGCGTAAATTTTAACGATTTTATCCTCTTCTCTACGAAGTATTCTGTGGCTTATCGAATAACGCGTTGCAGTACTGATCATAAGATCTCTAACTTTCGGATTTTGGAAATGTCATTACTTTTGTCTTACAATTAAAATTGTTTTACAAGTTGGATATGAGCGCCTTCCTTCGTTTTAATCTTTGTTATTTCGAACTTTTCACGTAAAGTTTTTGATAGCCTAATAGGCTTCACTTATAAAATTGAGAAAATTATATTGCTAAGTAATTAGAAAATAATCTAAAAATGAGTTTTATTCAAACTTAAAGGAAGAAAATATCCCATCCTGCCTTGTCCCAAGATCCCACGCTTAAATTTTAGAGATAAAGACTAAATGTTCCAAACCAAAAACGTGGTGCGCGTGCGCTATACATTTGACGCTGGAGTGATATAAATTCATCACCGCATATTCGAGATTTTAGTTGTTTTATGGCATTGAATATTTACAGAGAAAGGTTTTCATTTAAGAGGTTGAAAATGATGCGAAACACGTCTTTGGTTTCTGCATGCAGTATTTTATATGAAAAATTTAAGCGTTGTACCTAACGCCAAGGCCAAGTTTTAATGTGTTCTTTTTAGTTCTGCTTAAAGTGTAGTTTTTTAAAAATTTACTTTCTAATTTATTGTAATATTATATAATGTAATTCTTTTGAAAAATATGTATTTTGTTCTATTTAGTTCGAATAAAACCTAATAACTGATTTAAGAGGCTGAAATTAATGCGTACCAAGTTTAAGATTTTGAGCATGTAGTATTGTATCTGTACAATTGTAACTTCAGGTTTTGTTTTTGCTTCAATGAAAACGTGGGCTTTAAATATTTTTTTAACCCTCTTACAAGTTAGTGCCTCTCTTGTTAGTGCCTAGGGCAGATAAATCGGCTCTTGTTTCTCGAGGGAAAAGTGCCATGACCGGTTTTTACCATAATAAGTTTATTTTTATTTTATTCAATGTATAATAAACAACGAATAAATTCTTAAATAAATAGAAAAAACATTTAATTGATATCTAAAATAGTAACTTCATATCGTGACTGCGTACAAAGTCATTTGTTTCATGCAGTGCTTACCTAATTACTTTCGTGTTATGTTAGTTAAAAAACTTTTGGGCTGTGTCGCCGCTTATATTTATGAATAGAAATTCCTGCTTCATCTGATTCCCTTGAAAAAAGCGACCAGAATCGATCGGGAAACGTTGGGATCACCCGAATATTGTCGCGGCGAAAGTATGACGAGTACCCGCGAAAGTTTTAAAGGAGGAATTATATTCATGTTGCGATGGGGAATGCCTTGCTTATTAGAATGTCCTAATCGCGGTCGCGGGAGGTGTATCTGGGTGTCGTCGTCCTCCTTCGGGAATCCGTGAATCGCGAATGCCGCCGCTGTCGTCGCTGTCTTGGTCCCTCGGGGCGAGAGGAGCAGCCGCCCTCCGCCCCTAGCTCTATTTTTACTCTTGGCAGTGGCGGAGTAGTCGGGTGCGGGGCCTGGGTGCGTGCGTGTGCGTGCGTGCGTGCGTGCCAATATGCCAATGCTCCTCCTCCCGCCGCCGCATTCTATTCATTCGGCCGGGCTGGCCCTCCCTTCGCCTTTCTGCGGGGGTGGGCGGTGAAATTCACAGCATTCGGAATCCGCCGAGTCAACCTGGGAGCTTAACGCCCTCGGGATATACCGCAAGGGTGTCAGCTATTCGGGGAATCGGGAAAATTTTGGAAATTCAAGAATGACTTGAAGAAAAAAGGAGTGTGGTAACCGCTGAAAGATTATCTAATTTTGTAATGATCGCTCATTATCTCTGGTCGACAATCATTAAATTGAGTTGGCACAGCTCTCCGCTCAATCTCTGATCAGCTAACCTTCTCATATTTAGATATCTATTCTCTTTTACATCCTTAATAACATATCCAATGTAACTTTCGCGACATTCCTATGCCTATCGTCATTAACACTTTTCCTTCGATTGTTGTTTTCATCTGGTCTTCCCGTCTTCTTCTTCGGGTTTTAGAAACATTACCGAAATTCATTCAAATGGACCGTAAGTCCGACCTCCATGTAATATGTGAAATTTTTTTTTGCTTGGAATGTTTGTTGAAGAAATCGTTGAGAATTTATTGGCCCCAATGCCTCTGCCTTATGATGTGGACGATGTAAGTTTTCCCGTTTAGATTTAATCTGTAGATGCGTTTCGAAGGCAAAATCTTCGCCCACGTTAACTGTGGATCCGTTTCTAGGGCATGAAATCGGTCCCAACCTGAGTGTAGTGATTACTAGAGGGCGCGGGTAGCCAGCGCCCTCTTCGATAAACTATGTACCCATATTTATCACGTGAAGTGGGAAATTTACTCATCAATCCGGGAGGAAAAAAGACTCGCATCAAAATGAAATATAATATATTAAAATATTTTTAAATTTACTCACAATTGAAAGGTATCTTAGTTTCCCTTTAATGATTTGTTTTGGTATCCAAGTGCACAGCTATAGTGACCACTTCGTTAATCGTATGCATATCACATGACACAATACCCCGTTGCCATGGAGACGCTCGAGGTCTATTGGGACTGAAGTAGTGACGTCACCCGTACTCTGCTAATCCTTACTCCCATAAGGGTTGCACCTATCCATTATTAATGAATGAAATCCTACAAGTTCCACTAAAATTTATTCACTGACTCCAAGCGTTATGAAATTTTTTTAACTCCTAAACTTTACGTGAAACCGTATACACGCGTAGTGTCGTGAAATAATGTTTAATGGAACTTGCTAGATTTCTATTATTCATAATGACTTCCGATACGAATTGGTGAACATGCTCACCTGAGGAACTGAGAGCTTCTGTGAGAGTAGCTCGTTTCCCCAGCATGGGTTGAAGTAGACGTGTAGGTGAAAGCAATGGGAGCAAAGGAGATTAGGTCATTTTGGCACTCATTGCCGGAAGGACTGCCCTCGCTTGCGTCAGAGTCAATGCAGCTGCCTTGATGGTGACGACAGTCGGAGCCGGTCATTCCTCCTGCTGGGGCAACTCGATAGTGAAGAGTGGTTGTATCCCTATCTGAGCCTACCTTCCTTAATATTCCCGTACTAACATCTACTTCAATCCTTTCGTAACCACGAGTTTAAAGTTTTGGAATCCGCTACCCTCCCACGCCTAAATCTTCATCGCTTCTATCGTTTTAAGACAAATTATTTTTGTTACCTAAAATTACGGGTATAATTGTGTGAAACTTCGCTTTCATTGTACGATATATTTCCGTCTTACTTATAATTGTGTAAATAGACTTTTTCTTTCTCATTTTTTATTAAATTAAAAATAAGAACTTTGTGCTTTCACATGAATATTTATTCACACATATACACGACCATGGTTTCAACGTTAGATGTCATAATCAGGTGAACTGGGAAATTTACTCATCGTAGAGTTCACCTGATGATGACGTCTAACTTTGAAAGCATGGTCGTGCAAATGTGTGAATAAATATTCATGTGAAAGCACAAAAAGGTATTTTGGATGAGCCGATGTTATTTTACTTCATTATCTGAAAATATTGAAAGTTTACCCCCCAAAATTTTAGATTTGATTTTTTTTCGAAATAATGCAAACCTAGTTGTTGAACCTCTAGATAAAAAGTGAGTGATCAAATGGAGCTGTCTCAATAATGACTATTTACAAATGAATTTTTAAATCGTTTTGTTTCAGTACTATCGTTAAATGATCGTTAAAATTCATTAGTATCATGGAAAATTCGTCGAAGGTAATGACGTACAGCGTTTGGTTGAAAGTAAAGACTCGAGGCGACAAAATATTTCGTTTTCGTGCTGTTCCGCTCGCGACAAAATTTTTTCAGTGTTTCAATTATAATATTTACCAAAAATACTGGCGTCAGTTTGATCGACCAGTAAGAGATTATTTCATTGCATGATCTATTCAGTTTTTTTTAAGCAGAAAGAGATTTTAAGTTGAAAAATTAATGGAATAAGTAATATAGAAGAATAGATGAGGTTTCACTTCTCTCCCACCCCAGATAATGGAATGGCCCAGAAGCGAAATCCGTTTGACCTTCAAGCAAAACATGGGTCTGGTACTGTAGGTGAAGTGAATAACTTCCTGAATCTTACTCATTAGTCTTTGCAATTCAGTGGTCTAGTTTAAAAGACAAATTTATCGCCCCTCTTGTTTTGTCTGTGTACACCTATTTCCGCATTCCTGTCGACTTCTTTGGCGCTGAACTCTTTCCGGCTTTCGCGAAATATGTTCGTAACTGGGATATTTACTCCCTCCCACCACCACTCCCTTCGGCTCTGCTATAATCTCTCGAATCTTAAAAAAGTGAATGCATTAGATCAATTAATGGTAATAAATTCATCAATTTCTATGAAATTACATGGATAATATTTTCGGCGAACAACCTTCATGTGTATACGAGCGTAAATTCTTACCGAAAATGCTCATTTCCGGCAAATTCCTGTTAAAAGACGCTCAAGTGGTCGACATCCAGTGGACCCTTAATAATATCCGCGGTAATATTTTAACATATGTTGTGCCATGTTGAGAAATAGTCCCAGACAAACTATTTTATCGGAAAAAGTGCCGGAACTTCAACATAGTACCAAAATCTTTAACTTAGTTACTAAAGTACGTTACATTCAACTAAAAGTGTGGAGGTTTTCAGTTTAAAGATCTTAGGTATCTGTTTTACAAAAAAACTCATTTATCTTTTACCACGCTCCAAAGAAAGCTATCTCTAAGCACAGTATTCGCTGTGGTATCCTGGGAAACCTCCGGCCGGGGAAGATTGTTCCTTTAATTTCTTCGGGTATTTGTTTGTAATAAATCAAGTTTTTTTGTTTTGTTGATTACGTCATGTAATTTCTTCGGCAGGTATAAATATACTATGGAGGAAATATCGCTTTTCCTCGAATAAAAATAAACTTACCAGACATAAAGTTAAATGACGCCCATTAATGACCAATCTGACCCGAGTTAATGGTAGACCTTTCCTCATTCCTACAACATTAATCTTCTTATTTTCAAGTAAGTAGGTGTTTGAAGATCCCCACTGAAACTTTTCATTTCTTCAATCGCCTCGGAAACCCTTACAATTTGTGGACTTTGCTGGAAAAGCGCTGCAAAATGGCATGCTATTACTGTGGAAGTTGAAGTGAAAATCTACTTTTAGCTCCAATTTCTTAACGCATGCTCCATATCTCAACGATGCTCGAAGTACTGAATGTAATAAGGTTACTTTACTACTGAAATACGTCATTTCTCGTATGGAGGACCTAAAATTGGCTCTTTACAAAAATTTGAGGAACAAATTGGTTTTATCGACTACAGAAAATTTTGGAAGTGATGAAAAAAGTGAGTTTTAATTATGGACCTCATGTATAGTTGAGCTTATGAATGAAAACTGGTTGTTAATATGGTCATCTGTGGGGGTCAATTCATGATAATATGTGTTGCCTTAATTTGCCATCTATTTAGCGATTTCAGGTGTTCGCTACGGTTTTGCTCTATGGAACTGAACTCTACCAAAAGTTGTTTCTGTAGCTCTCGTGGTACAGTAATGAATCTTAGCTACGTGAATTAAATTCGTTAAACCATAAATGGGAGCTCACATTACATACGTTTCGCTGATCTTACCATTAATGTTTTGTTCTGCTACTGTAGCTAAGAGCATTTTCTGTTTCCTTGCATTAAAATAGGTTTAAAAAAATCATGTTCATGTGCCTGAAACAAAACTTATTTCGTCTTTTCTTTTTTTCCAGGTAAACTTTTCTACGTGTTGGGATACTGCTACTAACGGATGACCTCTGCATCGGGGTATGCCTGCACGTAATTTCGTATGAATTTGCATATGTGCTCGCACTTCACAATAAGTTTAATGTGAGTGCGATTCCTGCTCTAAATCTCCATCACTCCTCTTTTTTTCGCCGAAAAATTTTTCAGACCACTACAGACGAATAGGTACGTCTTTTTTTATACAATCTCAGCGCATTGTATGGTAAATGTGTTGGACTGCTGAAAATTCTACCATGTACGGCAGACATTGTTTTCAAATTCAAATACGCGAACATTTTTTTAGACATTTTAACACGCAAATTCCGTTGCGGTTGTTAGCGATTGAGGGGATGCAACCCTTATGACAATAGTTGAAAACATAGTGAAGTATTATTCTACATCCATGTACGCCAAGCATCTGATAAGATACCGGTCATCGAGGAAATTTCACCCCTCAAATTTTGCGTGTTTTCTAAAAAAGATGTTTTCAGCTGGATTTTTTTACAGAAGTTTGAAATTGTGTAACGGTGCTAATCCGCCCGACATGGTTTGACTCAGCTCTTCACTCACTCCTTCTATTTACTAAGATTTTCACGTCTACAGATTTCTTCCCTTTCCCATTCTCCTTTACCTGTTCCATGTATTTTTTCGCGGTCTTCCTGATCCATTCTTGACATCTACTTCACCGTCTTCAGCAGGCTTAGGTTGTTTCGCCATCCTATCAAGGTTTTCTGATGCTTCTCTTCTCTCCTATTCTTCTTAGGACTTCATGACTTACTCAGTCGATCCATTTGATCCTCATCATTCTTCGGTATCATCAAATTTCGAAAGTCTCCACCCTTGATTCCTCCGCTGCTGGATATACCTAAATGTCGGTCAAACAGCCATTATTATAACTTTTTTCTCCGTTAAATTCGGATCGCTATGTCCGTCGGGGACGCGAGTGGAGACTTTTCTAAACCCGTTCTCTAAATTCTTGGTGGTTCCAACACTTGAATAGGCCGACTGGAGAATACTTAGCTGTGATGAGGGCGTCCGGTGATCGGGAAAACCGGAAGAATCGGGACTTAAGCGTGAACTTTTAATCCGTGGAATTATTCACGATTTTTTTTCTCCAGCATGTAATTGAAAAGTTTTTTATTCCAAATACATATCGCATAAAATGTTGCCAGTTCAACACTCATTTTCTGACCTAAAATGTATTTACCGTAATTTTAATCACTGTAACTAGTAGAAATTTTACTGCCGCGTCGAAACGAAGAATGCCAGACGAGAGAACAGAATCGAAATGTCTAGCACTCTGGTGTTGAGGGGCCAATTGAGACATTCAGTAATTAATTTCAAAATTTCTGTCACAAAGTCTAAGTCTTTAACTGAGGAACGTGAAACATTTTATGAATTTAATATTATTTTAAAATATTGAAGTAATTTTGGGTCTTTTGAATTCTTATCTATTGCAGTAATCACATAATATTAACCTTAACATTTGTAAAAAAAATAATGGAAAACCTGGAATTATGCATGAATTATTCTGCTTCGATTGGCTGGGCAGTGGACACCCTGGTAGTACTCGTGGGATTTCGGATGAATTGCATAGATATATAACGGTAAGATGGAAATGACGCTGGACTTCGTGGTGGACCAGTCCCGTTTAATTTTTTTCGTGAAATTGCGAGATCACATTTCCGTGGTGAGGCAAGTGAGAGAAAGAGAGAGCGGCTGACCACTAGCCTTAATCTCTCTTTCTCTCTCTCCCTCTCTCTTTCTCTCTCTTCGCTGAGAGAGATGCATGCTGTCCGTATCCCGAGGCCCTCGAATCGCAACTAACGTCATTAGCATTTCGGGAAGGGGCGGGTGGAGCCTTACCACGAACAATGGAACGCCAGCAATCGATGTTACACCCGTGTGTTACTCGCTCATTATTCCCCTCTCCGCACGGCAAAGACAAGTATTCCTCTGCGATCTCTCGCGCCTCAGGTAATCCACGAGTGCAGGACGCAGAAAAAAAACACTTGCATGGTGTGAACTGGGGCGGAGAATATTTAAAAATGAATGAGGAGGCTACAGTAGCGAAATGTCGCCATAAATGTGAGTAGATGGGTCAGCGTGTGGGACGACCCGAGCCTCGCTGGCGTCCGAAAATTAGGTGGGCCCACATCGCGTGAATATTTACCCGTCAATTTTAACCATAAGCACCAACGAACCCGCAATATTATATTTTTTTATGTGCATAATTTATAATATGTATCATACGAACTGTCGGTCCTGTCTTCATTCATGTAGGTCCTCCGAAGGCTAAGCGGCTTGTTAGTAGAGACCGCCTCTTTAAATATTTGGTTTTGCTCTGTAGCTTATGGACTCATGGTTATACGTGCAGTTATGCTGGACGAAGTGAACTGTAATGTAACAGTTGTATAATTTTAGTGAACTTAAGTTTACAGACATTCTTTTTACAGATTTTTTAAGATCAGACATGCACTAATTATTTTTCTTTAATGAAGGAAATGCATTTAAAATAGTAAGGACGATATTTGCCATGGAGGTTATGAACCAATGCCATGCCATGGTTGATGAAGGGTGTAAGATTACTTCAATTCCATAAGGGGGCATCACCTTCCTTCTGTTTTATTAATCCACGGTTGCGTGGTCATAAGTTTATGTGGTAAAAAAGTTTCTTTTGGAGATCTAAGAGAAATTTACAGCTTTTTTCGTTATGTGAAACAAGAACGTCTTAATGACGAGACTCATTGTTCTAAGTCAAGTTCCAAAAATATCGATGTAATGTAAGCAACTGTAAAATATAATAAACGTTTAAACTACATCTTCATCAAAAATGCACTCATCCATTATGCACACTTTATGCCCTCATTTAGCCAATAAACGAATTTTTACGAACAATACCAGGATTCCCCATCAATTTGTTACCCGACATTAGCGATAATTGCCTTAACTCTTATTGAATTCAAACACACTACCATTTATGGTGCGCATTGATCTCAGATTTTATTCTAATATAGCATGTGGGAATAATTTCATGTAAAAATCAGAACATTCAACCTGTTTGGCCAAAACAGTATATTATTATTAGTCCTTTTTGTGCTTGGCTAAACAATATATTTTGTACTATCTGAATCTTTGTTTTAGGGCGAGGATTCATTTTGAGTCAATTTTGCACATAACATTTCCGATTTCCTGATATTAGAGCTTAAAAAAATTTGAATGAAATTCGGCCAAATGATCGGATATTTCAGGATAGGCCGAAATCTTTTCTCACACGATTTAGTTATTGCATATTCAAAAAATATATTCAATTGCAATTATTTAGGGCTGTTTTTAATGTGTGATTGGGAAGAGGCAGATTCTTCGTTTATGATTATTCACTGTCCTCATATAGCGGAATATTTGTGTGTACTTACCGGCTCATTAATACTGGGCCCCTGCGCCTAATGTCTCTATATTGGATTGGAGGGCCTCCACATGTTCGCAAATGCATCTCGTGGAAATTTTGGGGGTTAATTATCTCATGAGCATCGTATTCTTTGGATGAGTTTTCATTAAGAGTTTCACATACCTGGGATTTGCGAAAACATTAATGTGAAATATACTCGTTAACAGAAAATTAACAATTATATGAAATTGTGTTGGATGAATATGCGAATGCAATTTTTGAACGTCACAAATCATCACAGTTTTTATTAGCCGTGCGAAATCATTTATTGGTGACTTACTTAGTGTCTTTCTTCCAATGATCATATTATATCTTATCGAGAGCGTACTATCGTCGAGGCAGTGATGTACATTAGTCTTCCATCAAATCTCTTCACATGCCTCTTCAGCGAAATGGAATCTCCCCACCCTTAATCGTTCTGGGTCATTAGGGGCTGCATTATCTGCTAAACTGCCCTTTCATCTCCTCCAATTGAGTTCCAAGACCGGTGCGGCGTCTATCAATCTCCCATCACTCTTCATTTCGGTCGAATTCGCCGTCCGTGGTGGCTCAAACGGCCGCGACAATCCCTCCGTTTTTTGTCCCGGCGGAGCAGCTATCCACGCGCTCTTGCCGCCAGATTTTCTTAGTTCTCGCCAATACATTCGCCAGTCGTATACCCAAGGAGAAAAGGAAGTAAGGAAACTTTATAACCTTTGCCAAAAGATTGCCTTTGTTCTTGCTAATTTATTCGCCAGTTGACAACCCAATCGATTTTGAGGAGACGAGAAGTATGGAAACTTTGAAAATTCCACTGTAAAAAAAAATAAAATTTATTGGAGTCTGCATGTTTCACTGTACTGCATCAGGAATAATACATAGTTAACTGTCGGCCCTCGTATAGTCATACGGAGACTTGCGGTTAAGGTCTTTGACACGTAGCGATGCCTCCGGAAAGTTGGAGGAAGTCCCACCCTCCCCCGACCCCGCCTCCGAATCCCCTCCTCCCTCGTTACCGTTATGGCTCTTTGAGGCTCGACATTGTACTATGTATTTAGTCCTGATGGTACTGAAGTGCAGTAAAACTTGAGGACTCCAGTAAATTTTTATTTTTTAGAGTGGAATTTTAATTTTTTCTTACTTGCTGTTATAATGGAGTTCCTCAAAGTATCAGCAGCGACCATCTCTTTCATATTTTCCATTTAAAGGAGCTTCCGCCGCGACTGATCAACTCAAAACAAATGGAAACTAAGGTTTCAAGGGAAAATTTGTGAAATTTTCCGTGATGGCAATGATCATCACGGAATGGCTTTGACGCAATGAAAGTTTGACTACATAAGAATTATTGACGAACCGGGTCCCAACATTTTAATTTTAATTTTATCATTTTTTTCATAAGCGAAGGAAATATAATTTTAAAAAGTTAAAAAATCTTATTTTCCTGCCCAACTTAATGAAAATCGTGCTAAAAATCATGGGCTAAATATTTCGCATGGATCAATAGCTAGTCTTGAGTATCTTTGAAATATCTCCCGGTAACCGATTCGGCATACTTTTCTTGCTAAGCCCATTAGTGACTGATGTGTTTTTGTTCATATTGTAGACTTTTTTCTTCATGTTCAAATTTTAATTTATTTTTGAAACCATATTTTGACTTTTTAGTGGACAAAAATGAAATTCACAAGTTTCTGTTATTCTACGTGCTGATTTTAAGTATCTTTGTTTTAAAATGAATAAGAAAATAGCATGGGAATCGTCTACTGTTTAAACGACTATACGCTTCAGGAATTCATTTATTTAATGCATATCGCTGCAAGTAGGCTATCGCCAGGTGGTAACGTGAGAATTAAGTGAATGATAAGCTTACCTACCCAAGAGCAAAGTAAAAGAACAGAAATAAGCCTTTATGAAATAGGAAATACACTAATACGAATACCATAACTAGAAAATGAAATTTGAACCAAGTAACCAATTTCCAACCAATTTCCAACGCTCCCTAATGAACCACAATTACGTCAACCAAGAATTGAGGAACAGTTGCTCTTAAAAATATTAAAATGCAGGGAAGATCTTAGAATTTCTCCAGGTAGGTCATTCCACTACTTCATTCTTCTATGCAGAAAGGTTTCCTTTAAATGTCCGTTTTCTGATTTTTGAACCTAATTATGAATTTGCAATCGCTCCTTCGTATGTAACAGCGCTAGTACAGCTTTGACGTAATTCCATTGCTAATGTTTAGTATTGATAGAAAGGAGAGTGTGAAAATTTTGGGGAAAAAACGATTTTTCTCAGGAAACTTGGAATCAGGAATGTTTTACTCTTCATAGTCTATTTTAAAGCGCTCATTTTCAAATCCGGTTTCTGAAAAATACACCGTCGAAAGCACACTTTTTCCATCATCTGTCGGATATTTTGGATTATTTATAAAATTGCTTTCCTTACGTTTCTCCCGGGGACTAATTTAATTTTTTTTGTTTAAGATGAGCGATAAGTGCATCTATTTTTTTTCTTTTTTAAGCATATACATAGTAAGAAAATCGTAGGATACATCATAAATCGGGGACTTGATGGTACGTGGGAAATATATGTCATCATAATTCTTAAGAGATTTTGGTCTTTAAAGGATTATTTCCTTTTTGATTATTTAAAGATGAACCTTTTAGTTTTGGGTCATTTATGAAAAACATGTTTTCCGTCGTTTCTGACGCGTATTTTCCATTCCAAGGTTCATAATATATATATTATGAGAGGTAAAATAGATACAAAAGTGGTCTAGTATTATAAATTAATTTGACTTTTTATTTATTGTACCAATAGTCTTTTCATATTATAAACCTTGAAAATGGTAAAAAAATCCGTAACGCCGGCAAACATGTTTTTTTCGTAGAGTTCATATTTTAATATAAACAAAAGGTCAAGAACAAAAGACAATTTTAAGTGTTACAAAATCCCCTTCCATCTATTTTATCCTTGTATATTCCCGTTTTGTCGTGGTTATTTCACGATATTTTTCCTTGCAATAATTATATTCGGGAAATCCGTCTTGGATAATTATTCTTGATTTTTTCCGTTTTCATTTGCCCATCCTTACGCCTTAATGCCTTTATTGCTTCCAATTATTTTTCTTGAGGAATCCGTCATGGCTTAGCCCCATGGTTTCTTTCGGCCACTTTTATCTCCCATCTTAATCTTTTCTTCTTCTCGATATTGCGTCGGCGCGGAAAAAAATCAGCCTGGAATTATCGCACACCCTGCTGCTCAGCCTAAAATGAGAGGAGGCTGGATCGTAATCACGTACCGTGAAGTTTTTTTTTTATCGTCGCAAGAGTGGTTATTGCGTACTGATTAGATAAAAATTGCGTAATCCGCAGCATATAGTCCGTCATTAATGTATAATCTGAGACCGGGCGCAATCAAATGAAGAATAGATAAATTTTCAAGTCGGCTTATATCTGAACCAAAATTTTTTATTGCTGCCTAATTTTGCGATAGAGGTATGTGAAACTCCGTGAAACATGTAACTGAGTATTTAAGAGTCGCGGGATAGTTTTCATAATTGAGTTAATTATAAAGCTTCGCTTCTTGGGAGCCTGAGAATTTCACGTATATGTTACAGAAGGAGCTATTTCATGAGAATCATTATGTAACAGTTTGAAGAAGAGGCTAGTGAATAGTCGAATATAGAGTATACCGTTTTACGGTGCGGAAACATGGACTCTTGGGAAGGGGGACGAGAGAAGACTGGAGGCGTTCGAGATGTGGGTGTGTCTAAGAATGGAAAAGAAGAGAGGAGGAACGACAAAGTGCTGGACATGGTGGGTGAGGAGAGGCAGCTTTTAAATGAGATACGGAGGAGACAAGGGTTGGATGGAGCGAATACTGAGCAGGGAGGGGATGTTGAAAAGAGTGTTAGAGGGTAGAATGTTAGGTAAACGAGGGAGAGGAAGTAGGAGAATATGTTTATTAAATAGAATGAAAGGACGTAGACTTATTGTGAATTAAAGTGGGAAGTCTATGAAGGGAGAGGAGACTGCCAGAATACTTGTTAAATACTCCATTAAAACATAGTTTAATCGCTAGAATCTCGCATCAATTAATAATCACCAGCGACAATACTATGAAACGCATTGGCGGGAGGGATGGGACTACTACGGGAGGGATGAGGGGACCCCCCCCCCAAAGCCTCGGAGAAAAAGTTTTTTAAAAAATATTGTCTAGTTTTGACATTTAATAACTGCATCTGCTTAGAGTTAAAATTTTTGTGCCAAAATTATAGAAAATGTATTTCCAGGCATGTCATTTTTCAAAAATTTTCCCGTTGCCTGGGGGGGGGGGGGGGGGTCGCCACCCCGGGCCATCCCATCCCCTCCCCCCAAAGCATATTCCTAGTTACGCCAGTGATGAAACTGATGAACTATATTACATTCAATTTCAAATTTGTGGTATGGCTACATTTGGAGATGGCAAGAAGACTCTTGCTGCTGAGTTTCTCTAAAGACGTCTGCGTACCGAAACCATTTCTAATATCGTGCGAAGCCTTTTGCGTGAGCTCCAGTGTCGCAGACATCTGAGCGACTTCATTTGCCATTCTAAGCGGCCAATCACCACCCCAAGAAAATTCCAATCAGTTCGTGAAGGAAGACGTCGTAATTAATGTCTCAATCGCATTAATTAATCTCGACGCCTCTGTGTTAGGTGGGGTAGCTCTCGTTAGCCGTTTCAGCGGCAGGGCTGCCACCATCCCGACGTGTGCGATGTCGAAGGCAGGGCCTCAATTTCCCTCCCCAACGTACCTACCCTTGATTTCAAAATTAACGAGTATATGGCGAAGCTGTCAAGTAAAGGATCGAATTTTTGATTTTGCATTTGTGGAAAACGGGGTAGTTTTGAGAAAAACCGAAGACACCGCATAAATACCGCAGAACTGATAGAAAAAAATACGATAAGCTTATGGGACACGTAAAACAGATGACAAGCGTGCTCTAAATGAACCGTTTTGAAATATAAAAGGATAAATGTTGGAGAAGATAACTCAGTACAGTTGTATTTGTTTTTCTTCTTCTTTGTCTGCCGCTTAATTCCCGTTAGGGGTCCCTGTTCCTAACTAGTCGCCCCCAAGTCACCCTATCCTGGGCATACCTTTCAATCAAAAATTTCTCCCTGAAATCATTATCTTAGAAAACACATGATAAATTAAATACTTAGAACGAAACTATCCACACATGCAGGTCCATTCCGCAGAAGCTTGGTTAATGTCATTTAGGTCGCATTAAGCGGTTTCCGAAAATTCATTAATTCTGAATATTTTCCACTTGGGTATTTGTTCTCGTGTAAATTAGCATTTAGAATTTATTTATTTGATTGGTCACATGATGTCGATTATACATTTTGGCTAACAACCTTCATTTCCACGTGAAATGCGGATCGCTCTGCCTCCAGCGTCGCGTGTGGCGGGTATTGTAAACTCCTTTAAATCTGCGGAGGGTGGCGGGTTTAATTTGCTAGCTGTTGAATCCTACATTGTAATATTCATTGATAAATCATTCGAATCGGCCTAAGATTCGACCGGTGGCAGGACTTTGAAAATGGTTAAAATGGTTAATGGTTAACAAAACTCACCAGTGTCGTGTGAATAGCTAACAGATATTGCCGAATTGGGTTCTCGAGTTCCCACCTGTAGAAAAGCTTGGATTTTATGAATGCTACGCTGTTCAGTTATGCAACGCATTTTGCCTTTTATTCCCTATTCTTTAGGATCCTTTTTGTCGCCGGGAACACCAGTTACTCCTGGACAGCTAATGAAATTTCTTAGAAAAATAACGACCCGTGAACTTTTAAGGACCCTCGGATGCAATGCCATTATTTCCTCTATGGTTTGTCATTTTTCAACTTGTGTTACATTCATTGCTAAAACTTTAGTTCAATCGATTAATTTTAACCTTGAATCATATAATTCCAGGATAGATAAAATGATAGCCAAACATTTGAAATTCTTCTTGTACCAAGGCTGTTAGACCTATGGGGTAAATTGAGTGATTAAAATAAATATTTTGTGGACTTCCGTGTTCTGATGTGAGGCGATAAGGAATTCCATATTTCAGCGGCTATTAGTATCTAATATTTGATGAGAAGTGAGGTTTTGCTGTCTGGGAATAATTCGTTATCCCTTAAGTCGTGGAATCAGGAATGCTTTCGCTTGGTTCCATGATGTCGTTTTGTGCCTATTCAATTTCATTTAAAATGTATATGCACTATAAAAAGCATTAGTATTATTTAAGATGGAATATTAGGCAATAATTGCCAGAAAGCAATAAAAAGTATCGAGGCTTGGTATAGTAATAGGCTTCTAATGGCGGATTCTAATGGCGGATGGGAAACATAACAGATTACACATATTCACTTGGGTTACTTTACGGACCACTTCTCTTTCTTTTAAAACATAAAGGCATTACCTTATCCAAGGAAAAATAAACATTAATCAATCATAAAATTAACGTTATTCAATTGCAATGTTCGTGATACGTATATTGAAACCCGGTTTGTGTTTTCAGATTTATAAATTTTGCATTTCAGAAACCACTGGGGTAAAAATTCTTGAATTTGAGATACAGGATAATATGGCGAGGGTTTTGTCTGCATGCCCTAAAACTCATAAATGATAGCGTAGGTTGAAAAGTATTTATTTTTCGCGAAAATAGACCAGAGGAGCGGGAAGGGTTCGTCCTCTTAAGAAAGAACTTGAAGGAATGGATGCAAAAAAGAGCGGCAGCCGCTTCATTTTATTTTGCTCTTGTCGCCCGAAAATTTATGATTTAAACTTTAAACATTGAAAATAAAATGAATTTCAATGGTTGGCTAATTATTATTCAAATTTTTTCTCTTCTTTAAAAGGAGTCTTTGGAAACCTTCGGTGAAGACAAGACTATTTAATCGGTCGTATCATAAGACGCAGTGGAACAATTAAAATTATCGTTGGAGGACAGGTGGAAGGAAAAGATTAGCCGATTGGAAGATTGAGTGGAGGGCTGCGCCAAACCAATCTTAGGAGCGACGACTGTTGATGTTCATTATGATGATCAATATCCATTGCAAGAAATGTATAAATTTTTTTGGCCAAAATATCCTTTTTTGTAGTAACCCTAATTGAAGTTAGAACTTTTGTAAGCGGAGAGTGAAGAAGGTGTGTTGGCGGACGTGAATATTTACGGAGAAGGGATTTGGGGAGGAAGCTGAATTTGTGGGAGACGTGAAACAAGAAGACGAAGTATTATGTTTATTAGCATGAGGAGAGTTGATGAAGGGATGATGAAGTCTGCTCTTGAAGGAAGGATGCTATGCTAGGGAGCAGCTGTCTTTTTGACCTCGATAATGGGTGGCAGGGTGCCATCCGACGCATTGAAGTATTCCTTTGAGAAGATAATGCTCTGCTGCCATTAAAATGGAATGTATGGAAACCATTCGATCAAAGTGTGAAGATTTTCTTTTGGGATTTCCTCGCGTGTTTGATTAAGCATTTCTTTTCCTTCTTGTGCTGGCGATCTCATCAGATGTAATTATTCCTGCCCAAGTTTCCCGTATAAATATATATGTTACTCTAGTTATAACGTATCTACGTTTCTCTTTTTGGAATTGAAGCCATGTATCACTAATCTGTATTGATATTTTTCTGGTTCGTTATCTCGAGGGCTTCTCTAAAGATGCGTGTTTGGTAATATTTATCTGTAGCGTGGATAGGTGGATTTTCGACAGCTAACACGTGGATTTAAGCAGCGCGTTCAGCTATGACCGGATTTTATTCGCTACCCTGGGGAATGGTGGTACCGATCTCCTCCTGTAATCCTCGATATTTCGGTCCGTTTAGTTGCTCTGCCTTTATCTTCTCTCATATTATACGTGTCAGCCGTTATACTCGAACCATCTCTTTTTATCTTCCTATCAAGGATTCAAAACGGGTAAATTTGTTGAATTTATGCTGCCGCGCCATTTTCATTTTCCTTAAATTATATTAAATGGCCTCAGAGTGGATGAAAGCGACATTATTCAAGGTTATTTCGTGGTTACTAAAATCTGAGACCAACATGGAAACACCCTATTGCAGTATTATCTTCATGGGGAATTATACATAGTTAGGAAATGAAATTCTTATAAATAAAGATTTCATTTAAATTCCGATGCATCTTCGTGAGTGTGAAATTTAATGGAACAGAATTAAACACAAAATGGATTCCACTGTTGTGATTAACGTTGGTCCCGTGATTTTTTTCTCCACTGCTTCCCAGAATTTTCATCTTCAGGTTATATTTGTATGCCACGTGTATCTTTGAAGTGAAAACTGAGTAGTGGAAGCAGTCTTTTTATTGTTGCGGAGCTTCAGATTTTTTTATTTCCTGCCATATTTCGGGGACATGTATTGTATAGCCTGAGGCCGTAACTTAATGATAACAAAATTAAAGAAAAGCAAAATACACGTGTCCGCTCAGTTTTCTCATCTGATTTCACTGGATGATGGCAGCTCTCGTGCGGTTGATGCCTTCCGCATGGTTCAGTGATTCGGATTAAACTTGAAGGGATTGATATTGTCCCTGCGGCGCAAGGGTCGGTCATTGAGCACCTCTTCTCTGTCTTCGTCCTTCGCTTTGGCTGACCGTTCATCCGTGTTCCAGGGTAACCGTCCTCGGTTCCTTATCATCTCTGAAACAAGTGCCTAGTACATCGTGGTCGTACGGATTGTGAGGGCTAGTCGAGCGTTCATTGAAGACATATTCGGGCTCATCCCTTCCACTCCTTAGCTTCTTTGTGTGTGTGTGTTTGAGACACCAGTTTTATCTCCAACCCCGCTCGATATCTTTCAGGCTTGTTTGATGTCGGACTTAGCGAATCAGTGGATCTACTCTTCGAATCCTCCTAATTTATATTGATGCTTTTAGAGATAGATAGGTCTGGATGTGTCCAATCTGTTATATCTGAGCCGTGGCCTTCCATGGTGTTGATGTGCTGTTGTTAGTATTTCGCTCTAAGGTTTGAAGTTTCGTGTAGTTCTGAACTAGGGGGCGTACATAATTTTTTGAGGCGTGTTGGCGGTAGGGTTTTCGGAAAACATCACGTAATTTTTTCCTCAAGTAACGGTGTTAAAATTCACTGCTGAGCTAGTGTGTGCAAGCGACAACGGTTTATATTTGCTAGATCATGGAGATGTTTCAGGATCAGATGCTCCTACTGAAAAACACATGGCCGTGTTGGTTCCTACAGTCACTCTTTAGATCGCGCATGAGTACTTGCACAATCTGACCTGCGTGCGAGAGCGCATTTCCAATTGCTTCTTGTAAAGCAGTGAATTGCTATAACACATGCGAGAATGCATGGGGACGAGGTGGCGAAATAGCCCATGTTCTAATATCAGTTATGCATTCGCTCAATTTCACGCCAGAATGAGAAAAATATATTGTTATTAAAGTATTCTATCTATTAAGGTAGGTTTTCATGGATTATTTACGAAATATTGTGGCAGTGTCTCCTCCCTTCAAGGACTTCCAGTTTAATTCAAAATGAGGCATTCTCCATTTCATTCCATCTAAAAATCCTATTCTCTTCCTTCCTCTCCCTCGTCTACCGAATATTCTACCCTCTAACGCTGTTTTCAACATCCCCTGCCCACTCAGTACTCGCTCTATTCATATCTCGTCCGTTTCTCATCTTGAAGCTGCTTCTTCTCTCCCACCATATCCAGCACTTCGTCGTTCCTCCTCCTCTCCGTCCACTTCTTCGTCCTTCTACTCTACACCCACAACTCGAACGCCTCCATTCTTTTCTCGTCCTACTCTCGTCAAGTCAAGTGTCCATGTTTCCGCACCATAAGGCTCTTTACTCTAGATAATACTTTTCACTTGCTTTTTATTTAAAATCTTACATAATCCGTGATATTATCCTCTCATAAGGTCATTCATGTTCACGAACGCCTCCTTTGGTAAGGCAATTCTATTCCTGATGTCCTTATTTCTGCATCCGTTTTCCTCTAAAATTGCTTCCGCAACAGCTTAACTGCTCTACTTTGCAGTTGTTAATTGTGCAATGCTCCGTTTGAAACATCCTTTGCTCATCTATCTTTTCCTTTCGCCTAATAGTCTTAATGAATATAGATATCGAGTGTGAGAAAAAGATTCAATGGCACACTAACAAAATAATAGCGAATACCGGAGCAACCAGGAAGCACGTGAGGTCAGTGACCCTGACTAGTGCGGCGAAAGCGAATGGAGGCGAATCATCCGAAATCCCTGGCCAAAACACCAAAAATGAAAATTGTTTTTAAATTTTTTTTTCAGTTATTACCGCCTGAAGCTGGGTTAAAGAGAGATGCTATTAGAATGGTTTTCATCTCTATTTAAGGTTTCTCTTAGTGTAGACAGCAGTCCCTTTCGGAGAGTTTTGACGTCAACCAGTGCTTTATTGAAATAGAACAGAATATCCAAGTGCTTAATATCAGAACCAAAGTGAACAAATCATTATGAATTCAATATCTGAAGGTTACTTTGGTAATTCAATGCTGCTATAGTACACATGTTGTTAAATAATTTTAGTAAAAATATTTATGAGCAACTCACATTTAAACCATTTTTCAAAATGTAAGTAGGCATAAAGCCATCGATTTAGCTGCATTAAGCGCCCAAATTGGTATCAAATTATACCCTAGCATGTATAAAATGGAGTCATGAGAAAAGTATCTGCTATATCCTGTAATATTTTTCATAAATTAAATTGTTCGTAAAATATCCATACCTGTTTTTCCCATGTATTTTAATATCTCTCTGTTATTCGTTGCCGTTTAGTTCCGTAAGAATTATGTAAATGTCCAAATAGCAGTTATTTAATCCTTAAAAATAGAGAAATGTATGACTTGTTGATGTCTTGCCCAAACTGAAAAAGTTCATCTAACCCTTGCCTAAGGTATATATGCCAATCACTCACCAAACTCCAAAGAAAAATTTGAAATTCGGTTTTATTCCGTGCAAATATAACCATAACTAAAACAATGTTTTATCTTCCGAAAGTCAGATTTCTTGAAACATTTAGGAGAAAATTTTTAGTAAGGTCATAATTGATCTACGCCTGCGCGTATGGCCTGGTAATTTTAGCCATGGCTGTTGGACGATTGTTGGAGAGATGGTGTGCGTTGACCTTAGTTTTGTTTTGGGCTTGTGTTTCATTGGAGTGAGTGTTGTGATTGTACGTAATTGTGAAATGTGTGTATTGACTGGTTGTTTTTAATATATTGCCAGAGTTTCTTTTGTTAAGAAGTGGTTGGATGCGGATCGAAAAATGTGGACGGCGATGTTTGTATTTTGGTTTCATGGAGTAGTCCCATATTGGGTCGAGTTGAGGGCTATGAGGAGTTCTGAGTGAGTTCTCAATCTGAATCAGTTTCTGAAAGGTATTGGCCAATAGATGGGATGTGGAGATTTTCTGCAATATATTTATTCCGAACGAACTAAGGGGCGTTGACTATTCTTCTCAAGCGTTTTATTTTCCACGACGCAGAGACGGTCGAGGTTCGTGAAGGATTCCGGCGGCCATGCAGGATACTCGTAGGTGAGTAGCGGTCGGAGCATTTGGTATCCAGCGGCAGCTTGCTCTACCAGTTGAGTAGAAGATGGAGGGCGGAGAATGAAGCCGTAGGTTTCCGTGCTGCCGTATGTTATGTGGGCGTTCCAGTTGTAACGTCTGTCCAGATTTACGCCCAGAAATTTGGCTGTCTATGTCGGGGATTTTGTCTAATCCGTTCAAGTGGGTTGATGATGTGTTTTGGCATTTGTGGCGGCGGTCGAAGGTGATGGCGTTTCATTTGCCTGTGTAGATGAGAAAATTTCTTCCACCTTTGCAGTCATTCTTCGATCCTGCATAGTCGGCGGCATCTTTCACTATCGTCGACCGTCTGCACGCCATGAAAAATAAAGCGGTGAGAAGAATAGTCGACTCCCCTTACTGTTCGTGAAGAGTCCTCGCGGGATCGCCACCGGGTCAGGAAATGCATTACTGTCGACGTTTTGATGTCCACTCGGCCATCGTCCTCGGGGGTATTGAGTGTCGAGTGAGAATTTTGACCTGCTTCTACAGTCACTCCGGTGGTCAGGCGATTGGCCGTTGTCAACGAAGCGCTCCGATTGGCTGTCGTGCTGCTGATGATCTGGACGTCGAAACGTGGGCAGTAATGCAGTTCCTGACCCGGTGGCGATCCCAGAAACTCTTCACGCATATCCATTCGCCGGGAAAGCTCTAAAACTCTATTCGCCGCTTACTGTGTTGAGGGGTTGTTCCTGAACGCACACATAGAGAGATTCCGAGGCGGTAGTAGTATTTGGTGAGAGGCGTGCTTGTTGCAGTAGTTGTAGCCGCGCGCGCGGCACGTGGGTGCGTGCCTGCTGATCGATGTCGTCTGCTCCTTCCGCCGCTTTCTCCCGGAAAGGGAATGGCGCGGTGCAGGCGGCGGCGCACGTGGTTTGTGTCGGCCCGGGGCGGATTCGCCCCTCTCTCTCTCGTAGGGGGCGACCGTGGCCGTGGAGGTGAAAGTGGGCGGGAGGCAAGGAAGGATCTTTCTCTGGGCCGCCGTGTACTCTATGAGCGGCGAGTATGAGGCGAGGCGGCGGCAGGAGGAGCCTCCTCCTCGCTCGACTCTTTCCCCGCTCGATATTTTGGAGGTCGGCTCGCTCGCCTGGCGTCGCTCGTTCGCTCGCTCGCTCGGGGCGACACTCGCCGCTCGATATCATACCACCCCCTCCTTCCTTCCTCCCACTCCCTCGTTCACGAACGAATCGGGCGAGTGATCGGTTCAGCGAGAGCGAGCGGAAATGTATTGGGTGCTTTCAGTCGCTCCTTCCAGTCGTGACGTCATGGTCACGGGGTGAGATTTATTCCTTTAGTGAATTTACCACACACATGTTACTTGCAAGATTACCGTGGCTCAGTATAACGAACGTTAAAAAATACGAATACGTTCAAACATAATAAATTTCAATTAATTGCTATACATCAAAGAAGAATTTAACTACCTTAAGAATTTTCATTCAGATGGTAAAGAGCCCGTAAAGTTAGGAAGTGAGAACGGGTCAATGTGGTCCGAACGCAACAGTTCGCAGTATGACTCTCACTTGTTTTACTCCCTTCTGCTCCTTGGCGGTCGGATGTGAGCATGGCGTTTCTGCGCACACTAAAATTCCTAAGGGCCGAGACGCCAGACTGATCAGTCACATGACGTCAGTGCGCTCACTTGCTCGGTGAGCAAAGATGAGCGCTCAGTGCGGCTCAATGCACCCGTTGGGCGCATGGCTCAGAGCCGTCGTTCATTGCGAGAGTGGACCGCTACTACTGCTTTACTCTCAGCCTCTCTAAATGGAAAAAAGTTGATGGGCACTACGTATGGGCTTTTGAATCATCTAGCAACGCCGCTGGTTACCTATGACTAACGTTTAAGCTCCCGCCAATCAGCGACGAGTGATCATACAAGTAGTGGCCGATGGGACCGCTCCAAGAAATAACTGAGCTCTCACGCTGAGCTACGACGTATCGGTCGCATTCAGGGGAAAATTCCAAAACTGTAGTTGTAGTGGTCTGAGCGCTCTTTCCCCCTGAATGTGAATTCCATTCTGTCAACAGGTCATTTACATCTTCTTCATACCCCGTAAGCCGCCTCAGTAGCCGTGTAGCGGGGGGTGTTAGGACTCATGCCCTTTACAAGAAATAAAAAGTCTCACCTAACATTTATTCAAGCCCATAATTTTGCTAGGTAGAAAAGGAAGTCCTCTACCTATCCTTTCGCCACAATGCCTCGTTTATTTTCGTTTTTATGGGGCCAAGAAACCTTAGTAAGAAATAGTAGTAGAGTGACGTCACTACTTTTGTCCCAACATACCTCTAGAGCCTCTATGGATAACGTGGTATTGAGTCACTTGATTTGAATAAGTTAAGCATTGCATATTAGCAAATGGCACGCTATTGCTGTGCATTAGCGTACCAAGAAAAATCCTTCAAGGGATCCTCGGTGACCGATTGGTGAGTAAAGTTAAAAATATTTTAATATGTTGAATATCATGTGATACGTGCCTAGATTTTCCTCCCGGGCTCATTGATGTTTAAAATTCCCACGTTACGTGATGCATTTGATAGTTACACTTGTTTACTGTTTACTTGTTTACTAGCTACTCGCCCTCTACTAGTCCTTACTTTAAGCAATAAACATAATTAGGTTCCAAGATGGTGATCTCCTAATTGTTCTGATGCTCAAGCAATCTATGCTTAGCGCGTAGCCTCCGAGTCTCTGGCGACTCCCAGCCTGATTCGTATTGAAGGCGTGTAACGCTCTCTGCTCGTTCGTAGCTATTCTTGACGAATCGCGCAGCTTTCCTCCCTGTTTTATTAAATCCACGTGTCATGTCTCTTTGATCCGCATCTCAAATTCTCATGTAAACGGAGTGTCTCCAAACTGCGGCCCGTTCGCCAAATGCGCCTCCCGAGGGCCTTTTAGCGACCCTTGGAGACCTTTTCCACCCACTGACTCATCGATTCAATCCAAAGATTGGTTTAGATGCGTGAGAATCCGGCTCACCCCGGACTTAGCAACAGGGGTGTGAATATCACTCATTCAGGGTATGGTGGCCAGTTCCTTTCCGTGGACTACCTTGGAGGATTTTATTTGGTGGTGTCCGAAGGCTTTACCCTAGATTAGAACTCCATACTATAATATCAGAAGCCAAGCCATTAGTACCCTACGCTCCAATAATACCTTATTACCTTAGTGATTGCTTCAGTCATATCAGGAGGGTAACAGTCAACGAAGATCTGATGATTATCAGCGTGCATGTGGTCTTTACGGCTTAAGATAACCTCAGAAATATCATTGGCATAAATGGAAAACGGAAGGGGTCCAAGGGTTGACCCCCGTGACACTCTTTAGGTTACTGGACAATTGTTTGATAGCTCCCATTTCAGTCCTCTAACTCGGAGGTAGGTTGGGTGAAACTTGTCGAGATGAACCCATATTAATGGTGTGGAATAGACGAAGAGGTCAACTTATTTAGTTTCTCACATATTATTTACAGCCTATTCGTTTTGCCTCGTGGCGGGCCCACTTTTATTTTTCAGCCTGACCTTCCCTTATCCCTCAGCTCGCATTGATGAAGACTTTCACAGGGTTCGAATGCTGATCCCATATTTCCATGTTACTTTGCTGTTGTCACTTGATTAACAACAACGCTGGAGATAACCTGGACATATTTAGTCTTTATTTCTAGTTTTCTCAAGGAAACTAAACTAACTTCATATTTTGGGCATCAAATAAAGAAAATATGCCAATCATAGATATTCCGAGAAGGTATATGTGTATATGACAGATAAGTCGATTAAGACTAAAATAAAATAGCTCTTACGATACTCCTCTGAATATAACTCCATAATTACTATTATTATAATTACAATGTTTCTCTACTGAATATAACTCCACAATTAATCACCGAATGGCACTATTTGAAGAACCACGATAAGCGGAGGCGTCGCATTTGATGGAGATTTTCATTCGTGAGCGACCTGGAAACCTTCTCTCGATCACGGACGACCGACATCGACTTCGATCGCGAGTGATTGCCAATCAAATCGACTTGGTCTGCTAATGGCCAAAAAGATAGAATCGTTCGTCGGACCAATCGAGTAGTTCCGAATGGTGGGAGAGGTTACCTATAGAGCCTGCCTCAAGAGCGATTACTATATTTAATTATAACCACTCCGAACTCCTTTTATTTGTGGTTCTTGGGTATCAAAACATATTACAGATAATTCCACGAGAAAAAATAATTATATTCCACTCAATTTGTAATACTTTGTATCATGTCGCATTTTCAATTTGAGTCATGTTTACGTTAATCGTATGCGTAGTTCAATGATGTTTCTCTGAATTTAATTGATAACTAGCATTCAACTAGTTTCATGAATTTTGTTTATTCTCATTAGCGAAAGTAATGAGTATAATAAACTTTTGCCTCCAACTACGTGATACCCCGATCATAATATCAATGTGATTTTGCTATCACTGCGGTGTCACTTCTCTCAGTTAACTGTTAGCTCCTTGAAGCGATGCTAGCTGTGGCTGGGTCACATTACCTCGAGGTTAACACTCCCTCCAACCTCCGAAATCCGGAGTGATCCCGTTCATGGATCGATCGCACGAAAGATTTTTCGTTCGCGCATGTCGTTCACTCGCGACCGGCCCATCACTCCCGATCATCACGGATTGTTTTTTGAATGGACCTCCCCGTGACCCTTATTCCCTTTCCCTTTTCACGGAGGGCGAGGGGGAGGGTCACCCTTTGATCTCTCTCGAATTAGATCCTCCCGAGCGGCCCTTTGACGCGCATGCCGGGGCGGTAGGGGAGGGAGGCTGTTCCCTCATTCCCCTCTTCCCCGTCCCGTGCATCGACACCCCCCCCTTTCCACACGGTGCGTGCGCCTGTCCATTCATCCTCCACAGGACGGAACGTCTGAATTTCGATTGTCATCTGCTTGAAATCAGTAGTCCCGTTCTTATGGGAATGGTGTAAACATTTCTTTCACTGAATCAACTGGCGCTGCTAATATCTGGGAGGAACGAAAAATTCCTCTAATTCGTTGACCCGGTTCAACGAATCGACTAAACTTAATGGAGTGTAAAAAAAACTTTTTGTTTAATTTTTTAAATTAATTTGTGCGTTAGTAGTTATTCTGTGCCTTCGATGCAAATGTACGAGATAATTACGTGCCACATGGAAACCTGCGTCATACAGTATTAAATTTAGGTGTAATTAGGGAGTTTTTTTTTACGTTTCATTGCTTGAATTTCTATGCTATATTAGCATACTTATCGATCAATCGCTACTTATGGCTCATGAAGCGTGTTATACCGCTTTATGCAATATATTAGCGCATCGCTCAAATAAACGCGTTAATCGGATTTTTTTTGTTCACCATTTTTCCAGTTATATTTTTCCCTTGGATACAAAATACCATGATGTTTTAATCGAAATGCCAGTGGCCCTTGAAATGAGCCATGCGAATACAAGTATAATTTATGTTTTCCTAACTCGGAAAAAATCTTGCTTGAATTGAAATAAAAAGGAAATAAATTATTTTAAAAATGAAAGAAATGCAAATGAGTATAAAATTTGCAAAACAATTAATTAATCATTTTGCAATCAATATGAAACCATCGATATTTTCAATTTTTAAATATAAGTTTCTGCTAACACAAATGACATGCTACCCTTGCAACAGAAACAGATTGCCCAAAAGTATTGTAATGTAAACTGGCTGGTTGGGGTGAACTTGGTTTACCGGTACTGCTGTTACGCGCATGTGGCGCGCCAAATAATAAGAAGGCTGTCCTGGACAGTACAGCTCGGAGGCTGCGATCTTCCAGTGTCCACAGACGAGGGGGAATATTGGTTCCATTTTTGCTCCAGCTAGTGTAGTTTAAAAAAACCATAGGCCTGATATTTTTTTTCGACCCGTCACCGTGTTAGTGCAGGGCGTGGAAGCCCAGTGCAATTGTTTCCAAACTGCGGCCCACGGGCCAGACGCAGCCCTGCAAGTCTCTCTAAATGCGTCCCGTGGATTTAAATACGGTAAATACTAAGAGCATCACCCAGATCAGCCACCACCTTCGTAGACTATATTTTTTTACCTATTTAACAATTGAGGAGCGCAGTAGTTCGTTACGTTTTCCATGCGATTACTATATTGCCAACCCGTAGTCGCTGTTTTTTTCATAGTCAATTAGATAATATACCGGTGTCTAGTGGTATAGTAAAGGTGTTCATGTGGGCTAGGTGGGGACCTGGGGAGGGAGTGTTTCCAAGTGTCATTGAATAATAACTGATAAAAACAATAATATTACGAAAATAATTGAAAACAATGCGCATGTTTTGACTCTTCCTTTATTTGTACCTCAGGTGCGTAGTCGACATCCTAATTGCTGTTTAAGAATTAACCCTTAACAATCCTTAATAATTAAACCCTTAAGCAACGAAGTCTCCTTTTCATTTTCCTGTATTAATTTCCACAAAGTTGAGCCGAAAACCATTGAATGAATTAACCCTTACACTGCCTGGGAGCTGATCTGTCGGCCTGGTCTTTTTTACACTCGCGCCTTTTATATTGTTGTGCTTCGTGTTGCTTTTGTAACTATTTGTAGTTGCTTTGTAGTGTTTGTTATGCTTTAATAAACCCCTAAGTATTGAGAGCGCATAAAAGAATTTGCTACCAAAAATGTAAATTAGGCATCATATAAAGTTGGAGGTGCAAACATACTGGTTCTGCGAAGAAGCCCTCGTATTTTTCAGTATACTAGGCAAAATAGACTGGCACTGAAAGATTGCGGCCCTCGGGCTGAACATTTTGGAGACCCTTGGCCTAATGGATGAAGCGCTTAGGACTCCTCTGAAATAAAATGGGTAAGGAACTGGTCCTCCTATCCTGAATGTGTGTGATCGGACGTCAATGGCGTCGTCCAGAGTCGTCCAGATTGCCTCTTAATAACTGTGAATTTTAGTCATCGCAGCCCACAATTGTTTGGCACATCACCATTGGCGGACCTTATAAAGGCATAGACTTCGAGACGTGTGAATTTGGCTTATTTTAAATTGAAAATTAAGAAATGGACTATTCGTCAGCAAAAAACATTTCTAAATACTCCAGAACTGAGTTCCACATTTGTTATGCTTCAAATATTTGTGGTTTTGTTCTTACACGCTCGGGAAAAGATCTCAACTCTTCTCGAATGCCCTACAATATTCATACGTTCAATAAAACATTTAAAAAAAACATAACATCTGCTTCTTTTCCCATAAAACCACTTTAACAGGAAAAAGCGATTGAAGTTGCAGTGGTTGCCAAAAACTCTCACAGTATAATATTTTCATATTATAATCGTAAGAATACTGTATCATTAGGGTCACCTCCAGTCACAGACACTTCTCACAGACGGATACGTTTTTCGGGACCGTTTATGTCCGTAAGCGAGTGAGGTTTCACTGACTGTGGTTGTGTTTCGGCTCGCACATTTCGACCCGCTCTTGTGATCCGATTCCTCCGATCCTGTCTTCCCCCTCCCCTCTTCTCCTTCTTCCTCCACCACCCTCCCCTCCCACGCCTCCGATCGATTCTGCGCCGATGACCTCTCTCCTAATCGTCTCCTCTATTATTATCATCATCGATGATATTGACTATCGTGATATCGATTCCGAAAAAAATAATCGCGCCCCATCGTCTCCTTGCCCTTCAAGTAATACTTAAATATTGGGCGTGTAATGTCTCTAGGTAGGCGTTCATTTGGGTCAAATGGTTTCCTTAAAGTCGATGCGTGGTCCAGCATCCTATCCTTGCGATACTCACTCAGATATTTTACTAACGTAACGTAGGCAAGGGTGGTTGAACATAAGAATTGATGGGTAAGAGGTGATCCCACCTCAAATTTCGAAAAGCATTTGTTGGACTCCAAACACAGCTGTGATTTTTATTGTCAAGATCCTCCACAACCTATGTATAGAATAAATTTTGGACTTTTTGGAACAGTTGGAAATTAATTGGGATATCTCAATGAAGGACAATGGCCAGATATCAGCAAAAAGAAGACAAATATATTATTATGCGGCCAACGAGAGGATGTTGGGACAAATTTTAACTACGATAAACCTTGAACGGGTGAAAGGGTTTTGTTTCATAAAAGAAACCGAATAAATAACGATGAATGAAGCAAGAAAGAAATAGTGAGTAGAATAAGGCGAAGAGGGCTAAGGCTTCGCTAAGGCGAAGAGGACTTTCTACAAAAATAAAGCATCCTCCTTACAACTGAGAATTCAAGCACATTGAGGAAACAATTCTACAGATGCTACATGTGCAGGACGTTTTTCTACGGGAAGGAGGCTTGAAAATGCTAAGAAAAATGGGAGAAGAGGGAAACCCCAAGGAGAAGACGGGATGAATTAGTTGGCCACATTATGAGGCATGATGGTCTGATTAAAACAATCGTAGAAGGACAGGTGGAAGAGAAGGGGGGCAAGGCACGGCCCCGAAAGAGTTACATAAAGGCAGGTTGTAAAGGATATGAAAGGGTTAAAATGCGTCATTATGAAAAGGCTAGCGGATAGGAATGGAGAGCTGCGTCAAAACAATCCTAGGATCGTTGACTCCTGATAATGATCTGATCTAAACAACCATGCATGTGTGGTAAATGACCCCTTGTACTCGTCACCCTCACTGTCTTGTCTCGTTGACTTCAAGCCGGGCAAGTCAGCTCTGTGTCCATGTCTCTCATTTTTACCTCCCCCACCCTCCAACGGCCTCTCTCCAACCCCCATCCAACTTATGAGTCGAAAGTGGGTGGGTTTGATTTTTGATATTTGGAAAGTTGGAATTATTCATTCGAAGTGCATCACTGATTTTCAGCTTTCGCCGCAATTCGAAATTTCATTGAATTATAGCCAACTAAGTTTTACCCGCAGGATGGCATAGGATGTAGTTCATGGTGGAGAGGGAATAGTCGGTATATGTGCTACTTTGCACTCGTCAAACCGCTTTTCGAATACTCGGCAAGTATACAGGTTCCGGCGCGGAATGATTTAATCCTTGAACTGAATAAAATGCAAAGAAATGTTGTGTTAATCGTCAATAGCTGCTACGAGTGCACACAAGAGTGAAAGTATCTTTCAGAGCGGATCAGAGTACATCATATTAGAACCTCACTAAATTTCCAGGCCCGAGAGAAAAGATAAATTAATAGATTTTTTTAAATTAAATTAAATTTAATTTTTTTAACGTTTGGTGTCTAAATTCCCGCCGCCATGCGCATATTGAAGCAGCGCTGGGTATAATGTAGACGAAGGTTATTTGAAGTGGATTTTTAATCTGTGAATTCATATTATGGGCTTAGAAGCACCTTTTTCCTCGGATGGAGGTATTAGCGAAGAATGAAATTGCGGAGAACAGGTTTAATCACATGTAAAACACAGCCGTTTCTTCTATAGTATTGGAGGATTGGCGAAGGCATCGATTGAATTTTTATGTTGGGGTAGAGATGTGGAGAAGACTGGAGAAATTATATGTGTTGCGTTTTGAGACAAGTAGCCGGAAGTTAGCCGTTCAAGGCGGAAGATGTACCGATTAAATTTACAGCGCCTGGGATTAGCCTGCGTAATTGATGCGTGGCTGAATGGGTTTTATTGGATGAAACTCATCCAATTTGGAAGAATTTAGATGAAATACATCTGGGGTGACGGATGATTAAGAATCATTATGGGCAGGAAATACGTTTCGTGTAAAGGTGAATATGTGACGAGTGATTTTGGATGTGTAGTTGCCATTGATTTTACGCTTCGACGAGTCATTTGGGGTCGAACGGGAATGGGCGCGACCAGTCGGGAGAAACGGGACTATCAGAGAATTCAAAATCTCTCATGGAAATTGGAGAAATGCCTGGAATAATCGCAAAGATGTCAGGAAACTAATGTAGGAGGATGATGGTGGTGGATAAGCCGGTCAGAGGATGACGTACCCCAACCTTACGAAAAGATGTATTCCCGCTCATTAGGGGGTCATCCATTAATTACGTGACGCGTTTAGGAGGGGAGAGGGTGTCGAGCCGATTCTCTCCAAATCTCACGTAGGGGAAAGGGAGGGTCTTTGCAAGTATCAAGTAATTTTTTCCCGCGAGAAACAGCGTAAAATTGCGATTTTAGTAATCTTGAAAGACCGTTTTAACGGGGCACGCAATTGCGCAGGTTAGGGCTGCGATAATTTCTAAAGTGGCGTGGAATTGCGCGAATGCATGAACGAAATTAAAACGGGCTATTTTGCCATCTCACGTCCAGGCATTCTCGCATGTGTTCTATCAATTCACCGCTTTACACGACGCAATTGAGACTGCGCCTTCGTATACACATCAGATTGTGCAAGTACGTGCCCCGTGTAAAACAACCTAAATGCTAGGTTTTTCTAATATTTAACAAAGATTATCAAACAAATTGTTTTTAATTATAAATACAACGCAGTGAAGCACATAAGAAAGTATATACGCTGAAATTACGCGTTTTGAACAATCTCACGTGAGATTAGACGGAGGGGTAGTGAGTTGAGCCAAATCTTACTATATCTCACTAAGGGGGGAGAGGGGGTACAAAAATCGCCAAAATCATCTCATGTAAATAATGGACGCTTAGGTGAGGAATTTTCGCTTAAATTTTTAAGCTAAAGTTTTTTAGTTCGGCATGTTTCTTTTAATTTCGATTTTGATCAAAATAAATGAAACAGTATTTTTCTATCGTTATGTTCGTCGCCGACTCTTTGGTTTATTCAGGGCGAAAAATCTACGGCCTTAACCCTTTCGCAGAAAAGTAGATTATGCAACGCGCTTCTGCCAAACATGTCACCGGTTCTCAGCTATTCCTGGGCCACGCACATCAGCCTTACCAGGTTCGCTGTTGTTTGTGCCCTATTCATACTACCTCGGTCATTACCTTGTTAAAACCAACATTCACACGACCTTGGTAACCTAGTGCTGCCCTCGTGAGCCAAAGATTTGAAACTCGTATGAATATAATTTACCAGCAACAAAAAATTGCATTGCACTATCTTTCATAATTATCTCCTCCACTGCGCTGAAGCTTCTTCCCTGGTGCATTTTTGCTCTCAGTGTCTCGAAACGATTCTACCGTTCATCTTTTCATACCTCCTTTTTTCCAGTTTCGGCCTCGCCATCAGCGCTGACTGCGGTCTAGTGGCAGCGTTACGAACTAATGATATCTCGGTAACTAACGCGCTTTCGGACGATGGGCTACCTGGATATGGACCTCGGTTACGATAGAGGTTGTGTGAACGACTTTTAGATGGAGAATTAGACTTTTATGAGCGACTTATAATGAATGATTCTTAACGAACAATTTAATGATACGAAGCTGAAAAGCCGCTGTCAACTCATGAAAAAATTGTTGGAAAATATCGATGTTTTTTATTTCAAAATCATGAGAGAATGAATCAATTAGAATACTTAACTTTCATCTTTAATTATCTTCCCCAAACCGTCTGCCGAATTCTTGTAATGAATTGCGATTTCACGTCTGAGTGAATGGCCCCACTCAACTTACATTTGCATTCCAAATTATCACTGCCCTCTGGTTGTCTTTATTTAAGGAAACATCAGAGAACATTTCAATTTTTCCAATTATGGTGTGGAGGAAATTCTGGGTATCTATTTTCCACAGTTATTTCACAAAAATGATTTAGGAGATGCTCCATTAAATGTAGGTATGCGAACAAGGGGGTGATGGAAGCCTTTGTCGCTTGTGACAATTCTGCCCACCTTTGGATCAAAATGTGTCAGTGTCTTTTATGCAACATCCCGTTGCTGAGTGACAACTCGTTTCGGGCATGCTCAGTACTCCTTTTTATCTTCGATTTTTCCTTTTGATGGCTCAACACAATCCTATCATGAGACTGGAATATGAGAGAGGAATTTATCAAAAAAATAATGAGTTACAGAATCGTAATAGTGATGGAAGGAGTCTCGGAACGTAGAAGAAGACTACAGTAGATTGACGGAGATTTGGCATCACTATCTAAGCTTAGCATTTTTTTCTTCCCTAAAACTGTTCATCGTTTGTGTACGTGCACAGTGAACTTTATTCATTTCCCAAGAACCTTCATCAGTCTCGCCCAGATCGATTGGTTTCCGCTCAGAGTCATCTCTGCGCTAAGATATGCCGAAAAAGAGAATTATTAATGTAGTACCTACTGGCTCTGACTTGGCCTGGTGTTTCCAGAAAGATGGTGAAGGAATATGGAGGTCGAGCGTAGAAAATCCTCGGCACGAGGGCCTATCCTTGTGATATCCCTGCACTGGATGACTCACGCTGTTTCGAGAATGATTAAATTTTCACCAAATGGAGAAGGACGAAGCTTGGAAGTTAGTCAATAGTACCAGAATCAATAACAGGCTGGCTTAAGTCCGACGAGTTTCTTGATCGCGTCCGCTTTCAGCCAAGGAAGCAATTAAGCACCGTCCGCTTGGTTATTTAACTTTAATATTTTTGATATTTTATTTAAGGCAAAATTAAAATTTCTCTAGTACTAATGATGACGAAATTTGAACAGTTGTGAAAGCTGACATCGGGTGCTGAAGGTCAAATGGACGGATTGGGGTTGAGAGAAGGTGGTGTTACTGACGAATAGGAGAAGAAAAGGAGACTGGGGCACCGGGCGCCACACTAGGAACTGGTGCATTCCATGAGAAATGGAAGTATTTTCGATTGAATCTAAGGCTCCTAATGGTATTGGTAATGAGGCTTGGGAGAAATTCTTGAAAAGCTTTCTCTGAGTTGTGCTAACGTATTGACGAGAGACGTTGACACTTCGGAAGAGAGAAATGACCAAAGTTGAAGCTGCAGAAATGGAGGATGGTTACATGAACTAGGTGGACAGGCAGAAAAACTAGCTGGCAAGTACTGAATGGAGACTTAACGAAGAGATAGCTATTGGAAACACTTTAAATAAGAATAGCAGAGCTGATCGGACACTTACTCGGGAACGGAAACTTCATACAAAATATTAAGGAAAAATTCTAGGACGGATAATATGTCCAAGAACTTGGTACCCAGAAGTAATGGCGATGGAAATGGGATACGCCATTTACCGGGAATTAATATTATAGTGCTTATAGTATCGTATAGTAAAGTAATAATTAATAATAGTGCTTAATTGCTTCCTTGGCTGAAAGCGGACGCAATCAAGAATCAACCGGGAAGGTTAAAAAATGAGATTGTTGGAAGTCGTGGCTTCAATTATAAGGATAACATAATCAAGAGCTTCGGACGTTACTAAGTGAAATTGCTTCATATTAAATGAAATAACTTTGTTTCTTTCGACATCATCTGAAGGGCCAGATAATGTCGCACCGCATTGAAACTGTTCGTTGAAATAAACATATTTATTTAATTTTATGTAAGGATAACCTTTTGAAGAGATGATGGAGAAAGCGATTTTCATGCGTTTGATTATTGCGTACACAAAATTTCCCACCGCGACTTTTCGTTCGCGGATCTCTTGCAATAGTCAGTCGAATATTATTTCGTGCGGGTTCAGTTTTTCCTCAGACTGAGTTCATTATGATCTCATGAGAATTTTGGGGGATGTTATTTTTTCTTTTTTATTGGCAAACGATTGATGTTGATTTATAAAATAAGATGATACTTTTAAGCATCCGGTGTCATGAATTCGGGATTTTATTTCCATAAAATTTGATTTTACAAAAACGTATGTGTTCGCCATTATCCCTTAAGCACTTGATATTATGAATTAGTGCTAACTGACGCAAGCCTGTGCAGTTGAGAATTTGCATAAAATCCTTGACATGATGGCACATGGTGTTAGGCGATGCCGCTTCAAATGACCCTCTTACGCTTTTTATCGCACCGGCAACTCCAACGTCCTCTGGAGCGGAATTGATTCATTTCGAGAAAGAAGTTTTCTCGTAGATTTCATTTGAATTTTAATTAATTTCAGTCTTGGATGAAGTATGTTGCATAGTGAAGGAGAAACTTCCTTTTATCAAGCGTGACGGTGTCACTACCAGTGAAGACATGAACTACAGTCACATGAATGTATAAAACACTACTTACAAACACATTCATGTTCTTATTGTTTTCAGAGGAAAATGAACTTCGAAATGCTGCAAATAGTCTCTTGAATCATGTGAAAAGAAACTGCTTTGTACTTGCCACATAGCTTTTTGGTTATCCCGATCGATCGAATTCAATAATAAAGTGTCATTTTCAAGTGGGAAGAGTCAAACAAGAAATGGTTTTAGTAAAAATAATATTTTAAAAGCGGCTCACCTCCCTTGAAAATGACTCATTGTTGTTTAAATCGATCGGACAATTAAAAGGCTCTTTGGGAAGTACTTTAAAGTTGTAGTAGTTTCTTTTAACATATCTGATGTACGGGAATCCCACCAAGTATCGCCTTCATCAATTTAATTGGTTTCCTGAAAGATTAAATGTGCAATGATTCTTTATTCTTCGCTGGAAATGAGTGCGTTCTTATGTAATTGTTCTACTCTTGCAGAGATATTTTTTCATCGGCAACGGAGTCGCTAATTTCGGAGTAAACTTTGTTTCGTATCGAAAGTATCGAAAAATTTCTTAGAAAAATACTGCTACTTTATTTGCCCAGTTTATCAAGAATCCAGTTCCTATATATTGAAAACTATGTTGTGTTATCCTTTACGATAGTGAATTTACGCGTCACCTAAGTTTCTCAGGACAACAAGAGGGCTATTTTTTCAGTCGTCATGCAAAGACATTTATGAGCATAGCAAAAAAATGGTCTCAATTCATAATAAGGTGAAGAAAAAGCTTTTTGTCAATGCAAGTTTTGTTGTCATGTTGTTATTTTACTACCGAGATGTTAACTTTCATATTCGAGTTGCTTCCCAAGGACCTCCTGCCAAACACCATAGAGGTGGCTCGCATGGTATAATGTTTTATGCAGCTGTAGAAGTAGGTTACGGATCGAGAAACGGAAAAATTCGGGTCTTTTCAATTCTTCAAACCCTCTCACAATCAGTCGCAGAGGAAATTTCATACCAAGCTCATGGTGGGCAACTATATCATCGCGAAAAACGATGAGTAGTATTAAATATGTGAATGCGCGGGCGGTGTGTGACGTGCTGTACCCCTCCCACCAATACATCAGTGGTTATCGAAATTAGCTCTGTGGTCACGGAAACAAATAATGGAGAATAAATAGTTTTTTTTTCGACTAATATTGCCTTAAACCCCTTCACAAGTCGTTGAGAAACAGTGACTAGAACTTGTTCGATAGTCTGCGGCTATCGAATTTAAGATGTTGAAGCCATAAGTTCTTTTTGAAGTTGCACTAGGAAACTCTTCCACAGTTATTGATGGTCAACATTTCTCTTTATTGCCGGGGGACGGTCGCAAAGCGTAAATCGTTTATCAGTCCAACCCCTCGCCTTTTATAAATTGATGAATTGCCCCCACCGCATGGTATTCGCCACCTGGCTTGGTGTTGGAAATTTCGCGTGAAAATAGCGTCCATTGAAGTCAAACGTTCCGACGTTAAATAGCGCAATTGCCCATCGAGGTACCATTTGAATTGCGAAATAGATCTGAAAACATCGATCGTACTCGCATATCTCTGGTAAATTCTGTGCAGGAGTGGGAAGCGGAGTTGAAGTTGGAGGTGATTGTTGTGGTTATATACTTAGGTACATAGTGCATAAGTCCTAAGATTGCGATACACTGCATCTCTCCATCTATTCCTGCAGCGAGCTTGTTCCTTCAATCCCTTGATGTTCATTGTGATTGTGACCTCCTTTGTCTTCCAAGGACCTGCCTATATGTCTTCCTCGGGGAATTTTCGTCTTAACTTTTCCATCCATTTCATTTTTCACGTAAATGCTGTTTTTATTACATAGCCTATCCTCCGTTACGTTCTCTGGCCTCCTGCTCCTTGGTTCCATTTTTCTTCTATTATTCGATACACCTTATCAAGGTCGTTTCGCCCCTAAAAACTGCCTGTTGTCTATTCAATATCCAAAAACGAAGAAGCAGTTGAGTGATGGACATACATTGAAGAGGGTTATGATTGTTATCGTTGGACGCGATGGAGGGGTTGTTTTTAACTCTTCTAAATTTCGGCGAAGAAGGAGGATTTTTTTAACGATTTTTTTCAATATGATTTAAATCAACTTCCCTCTTTTCCCAGGGCAGTGGTCGAATAAGGTAACCCTTAAAATAGAGCTAGTGTTTAGGCTTGATCTCGTGTAGGTCTAATATATTTTAAAAATTGCGTCTGTTTTATTAGTATGTACTGCTTATTGTATGTAAAAATATGTTTTCTCAGTGGAAACCTGCCGTCAAGCTGTGCGCGTGAATTTAACTACACTTGTGTTTCCATGCTTGCACTATTTTGGTTGTCTCTGTATCACTGCTTGTGATTTACCTTTGATCAAATTCCTCGTGGCTTTTATGAAACAGGAAAAATCTTTCAGCTACGTTCCCGTATTTGCGGTCCGCTTCCGTCTATCCTCTCGGGCACCCCTGTTACCCTCATCAGACATGTGATGTAGCGAAATAAAAGTTATCGAATTACTGTGAAAGATTATATCTTTGATAAATTTTACTCATAAACTTGAAAAAAAGCTTACAATTTTTCACGATTTTATACATTATTCCGACTTCGCTCGCTCGACCCATCATCATTTTCTGAATCGCACGGACATTCTGCCTTCCTTTTTTCCACCTCTTTTTCCGTCCTGATTACTATTTACAACTGTCATTCTATTTAATCCAAAACGTGGCTTTACAATCGCTATCAAATGCGCATCTGATCAGCTGATAGACGGTCCCAGCGATGGTTTTAGCGACGGAAAAAGGGATGGGATGCCAGGTCTGGAACCGTCGCGAAAAATGATCGCGAGAAACGGTTATTTTTCCGCCATCATTGGAGCGATCGCTGGAGCTGTCCCTTGAAAGGGACGGAAAAGGATGGAATGATCGTGGTATTCAGGGTTAACTACGCAGCCACCTTCCAGCTGTATTTTTTATATTTCTATGAGGTACCAAAAAGGCGACGAGTGTTTTACGCGGATATCACTCGACTCTGCTTATCTTAGAGCGACCATCGATCTGAAATCTGGTCCATTTGCTGCTCCCTCTACCACATTCCCCCACATCTTCGTGCTTCCATGTGTCGCGCAATTCAATCCTGAATCTCGAGATCACTTTCAGTGATGACTCCAGAATGGACCTTCCTATCTCAACTTAATGAGCTTATTGTCATTCTTAACTACTTTCTGTGAAAAAGGCGCATTTGGGAAAAGTGCATGTGGCTATCAAACCAAGACATGAATCATAAAACGGTGCCATTTATCTTGCCATACGTAGGAGGGGATGGTTTAATTGTATGCGTGATGGGATATTTGAAGTGTTGCTTCAATTGCGTTGCTTCAGGCGTGACTGCGTGTAATTTAATAATTATTGTGAAACAGTAATAATAATAACTTTGTTTTCCCACTTGTGTTTAATGAAGAGCTATTTTGCGACCTTGGTTCCGAAGGAAATCGTCATCATCAGGCACATTGGACTTAGATGGAATTGAAGTGCTGAAAGCGTTGAAAATGCTATGTTATTATTTTTTTCGAAGTTATTTTTATTATTAATTTTTCAGAATGTTTCCTCAATAGGTTATGTATGAATAGATGTGAATATTAAATGCTTACACCCACATTTATTATAACCTCTTAAAAGTAGTTAAAGAAGAGTTCAAAATCAAAATCAATGCAACGATCATTGCAGGCCACAATTGTTCTATAATAAATAATATATTTCTCATCTAATTGGATGAGAGGTGTGGTACATGTAGGAGGTTAGTGTTTCTTGCTATAACCTGAAGCACTCTGACAGTAATGAAAGAAAGTAAGTCTGGGGGATTTAATGTGATTTAGTATTATTACAAATAAAAATGAAATTCCTATTTGTTTTCTGCGATGAGTAAGAGACGTTAGATTGAAGGATTGTCTCGAGGTAATTTAAGTATTTTTTCAGTTATTGGGCGTGTTATTAAATAGTTGCAGAAATTTAGTTTTTTTCTAAGTATAATTAAGTATATCGTAGGAAGGGATCCAAATCACAGAGCAATACTCCAGGATAGGTCTTGCCGAGGCACTGCATAATAATAAAGTACAGTTTCGATTTAGGAAATATTTATAAGTGCTGCTTATTAAATCCAACGTGTGAAAATATATAACTGTGATTTGTTCAATATGCATTCTAAAGGAAAGATTACTTTCAAATGTTATGTATAAGTATGCAATATGATTAAATCTTTTAAAAGTAGTGCCAGATATATGGTAGTCATACGTAAATGGGATATTGCTCTTGCAAAAAATTGTCGTATCATTATATTTAATATAGTGTATCCTTACGAAGTCATTGCATTTTGTATTGAATGTGTGTCTATGGTATGCATCCCTCCAGACTGGTTCTATATGATGTTGATCCTTGCTCTTTATGGATTCAGGAGTCGTGAAGGTCGAGCCCTCCTTCTGTGGTGTGATGAGTGTTTTCTTAAGGTTATCGATCGATGCGAGTCTATTAGCCAATCGCAGAATCTGTCAGACCTCCCATTGTGCAAATAGAGTGGAACTCCTAACTCTTCGAAGTCGAGCGATCCGAAACGCCGGATTCTCCCAATCATTTTGAAAAAAATAATGTTAGGGCTAACACCTTATTTTTAAACCAAATAGACATGATCTTTTGTGCGACAGTTTAGACAACCTAGTTTTTAGTCATTACTATGTAATGCAATACACTTTTACTCCTTTATGTGCAATTTATTAATTTTTTTAAACAACTTTTTGTGGTAAGAAGATTTTTAGGGTTTCGCACCGGGTCCAAGGGTTGGTTTCTTCCGAGGCTGATATACGGCCATAAAATACCCTGAGATCCACCTCTATGGCGTTTGGCTGGGGGTGATCAATCTCCAGCGTGCTAAAAGATTCCCACATGCACGCCACACGGTCATAAAAATGTTACGAGTATTAACAAAATATACGCACACATATTCATGCAAAGGCAAAACTTGCCAAGTGTTAGTATTTCACATAATTAATCCATGCAAGGTTAGAAAAATGGATGAAGATTAACATGCAATGAGTCGTCCTTTCGAGTGACGCCCATTCTTTTATTAAACGAGACACCGTTGCTATCCCTTATAGTTCGAAGAAAGGGTGACATATTAAATCTCTTTGTTTTCCAGTCTATTTCCTTTTTATTTCGAGTGATTACGTTCACTATAGTACCTACGACGGTTAACGAAGAATCGGAGAAAATAATCTTCTTCTATTTCCTTTATTTATTTCTGAGAAAAACTCTTCTTCGAATATACTTGGTAAATGTGGCCTATAATTTGCTCTACGCTCATGTAAAGATTCCTATTCTAACTCGCGTAGCATATGGGAAATGTTATACGTTTTATCGTTTCGCGATCCCTCTGTAGACGACCCATCATTTTCTGAGTCACACTGTCATTCTGCCTTCTCTTTTTCCGTCCTGATTACTGATCACCCTGGAGACGATGGCAGACCACGCCCTCAAAACGTCGGAGGAAGTCGACCCCTGCACCCTTATTCCAGAACTCGGGTGGACGCGAGCTACTTAAAGCGCGAAGGGTTTACAGCTAACGGCAGTCACTTTGCCATCGTATTCTGGTGACCGGGCGGTTAAGTGAAAGTCCGTGAATCCGTCTCTCTAATGGCCAAGCCATAGACGTCACTGATGTTGGTGGCGTAGATCGTTGCGACCAATAGGAACATAAGAAGAAAACGAGTGAAGGGTGAAATACGCAAGATCCAGAAAAAATAAGCGCTATAAAGTCGCTAATGTAACTGCTGCTATAGTTATCATACTTTTATTTTGAAAACTATTACTTGTGCGTACTAACTTTATCTTAAATTAAAATATCGATTTACATATTCTGAAATGTGAGACGTGCATGTGTCCATCTTTAATATATGTTATTATTATGACTAGTGATGGGTCGATTCCAAAATTTTATCGATTCCGATCCCGATTCCGATTCTGACATTTCGATTCCGATTCTACCGATACCGATTCCATCGATTCCGACGACATAGGCTCCAAGAAAAAGAAGAAAAAGCTCCAGTATTTCTCAGGGAAGGAATTTGGTGGTGCATCCATCTCTGATAAATAAGCTTCCACTTCAGCTTCAACAGTGTTTGAAATGGTAACTTTGAGTACTTTTCCAAATGCATCACTGTATCTTGACCATATACCTGTCACAGGCTCCCTAGTCTGCATTTGCTCCTTCGGAATGTAATAGGGTTTTCGAAGTAGCACTTTTTGATATCGAGTCGAGTTGAAAATTACTCGTGAGTATCGATTCTAGTCGAGTATGATAATTTCTGAACCAGGCAATACAGCAATGCATACTACAATATGTTCTACTCCTATTTTCTATGATGAATGTCTAGCCTAATGTAAGAAGGAAAATATAATGATGATCGTTGATGGTTATTGTCAGAAGTAGGAGATGAATGAAAATTAATGTTTCTTCAACAGTTCCATAGGGACAATTGAAATTAATTAACCCCAAGTAATATTTCTACCACATATATGTATCCAAACTACAAGAGAGAGCCCTGAGTATAGTAAGTTTCACAGCTATAATAAAGATTACATACTACGTAAATGAATCATGTAATATTTGGCCCTTTCAAATTCTCAAGCAGAAAAACCAATTATTCTAGCCAGCAGGTTTTGACGTCTCCATGTTGCAGTATTGCTGCCTGCAGAAAATTGCCTTTTGCTATACACTTGTGTGACTGGGCAAGTACTTTCCTACCAAAATTGCAAGTTATCGGAAACTTGAAGTATATCATCGATCTTCATGGATCTTGAATCCTCATGGAACTCAAGTTGCCTAAGCAAATGAATTAAAGAACTTAGCTTTAGTTTTGTGGAGCCAAAATATCCATACTTCTCACGTCGTTTAATCAACCTTAAAAACTCTTGTTTTTTGAAGTTCAAGAAAGAAACTAAACGCTACCAATGAATATCACATCGGACGGACGCAGTAATAAAAAAGTCTAAAAGATGCCTTGTGATGTGAAAACTCTGCTTTCCGCGCGACTCACCTCTGCGAAGGTGGAGAGGGAAAAAGGGTATCGGTTGTTGCCTTTCGAGGAAACAGTTCATTTTCCTCTGTTAAGCATGCCGACTTAATCTCTTCACTTCACTTCAATACCCGAGCCATATTTCTTATGCGTGGGATGGTTCCGTAAAATATCCAATCCTTAGTATTTTCACTCGAGTAATGCGTTAAATGGTCAAGTCGATCTATACGTAACCCTTTCTAACACCCTTAGTTTAGTTTTTTAAGTCAATGAAGACGATTATGCGGGCTTTAAATGACGATTTTCAAGACTTAAATTTTAAAAAGCTTGAAAAATCGGCCTCAGTTACCGAGTTCCGCGACGTGTAGCTCAGCCTTGGCGCGCGATTGAAAAATCGCTTTTTTTCCTTTTTCGCATAAGTTTTTTTCCAAGATTTCTGCTTAGTACCCTTTAGAAATCTCTACTTTATATTGTGGTTCAAATTTTCCGAGTTATATTTTTCGTAAACGAAAGATAGTTTCTACTTTACGTCAAATTTTAAGTGAAAAACGGGTCGACCATTTCGCGCTGTAAAACCAGACAGATGAAAGTCAAAATCTTCAAAAGTCATTGGAAGTATAGACAAAGCACCAAGTGATAGGAATATTGCGTTTTTTATTCCATAAAAATCATATTAACGCAACACCACCTGGATAAATTTAAAAAATTTTGAGGATTAACGAGATCGCGTGTGGTTTTGAAAAGTTGGTCATGTTTGGGCCACTGTATCATCACTAAAGCGTCGTATTTAGGTAAAATGGCATTGAAGTATATATCTGGTAATGATTTATGAGTATTAACGCTAAGTTTCAAGTCTCTATCCCCAAAAAGGTGATTTTGGACTTTATTCCAGCTTTTTCCGATTTCGGACCGGTGTGCGCCGGGTCGGTAGACGATCGGACGCCGCGGCTAGCGTAAAGATATTCGGCGCCCAAAGCGACAACTATAGTGTATTCGGCAAGGTGAAACTACCAAGCCAAGGCATTGGAATGACTTATCGGATTTAAAAACAGTATTATTACATGAGTTTCATGATAGCGCTTCCTGTCGGCAGATTACTGAACCTACTATCCTCGAAAGCCATTATAACCGTAACTTACTCGAGTCGACATTTGCAATGCTACTCGAAATACTCGAGTCGAGTACCAACTACTCGACTCTACTCGAACTTTCGAGTACTCGCAAATCCCTGGAAGATAATGCGTTTTGTTGTTACGATAACGCGGCGCGAAAATTCAAATGACTGTTGGAAACGCAGTCATATTTAAATTTGTGGTTTGAAATACTACTGGAATCGGAATCGATTTTTCCCATTGGCAAGTACTCATTTTCGATTCCGATTCTTGGCCGAGAATCGAGGAATCGAACCGACCCATCACTAATTATGACTAATGATAACTAGACCATGAAATATATTTACCTAAGGAGAAATAACTTATATTGTGTGATGGAAGGTAAAATTTTCAATTACTTTTACAGATACGGAAGAAATAGGTGACAAATTATTTAGTTTATCTGGCATGTATTGGCGACTTCTTTGTTTACGTATGGCTCCGATAGTTATTTTGATTTTGACGTCTTGCTTGTCTTGGATTTTTCACTGGATATGGGTAGCGAAAGGATGAAACAGAAGAAAAGGGGATGGGTAAATGGAAGGATTAGATGGAAAGGCGCCGAATGCATGAAGCGCGAGAATCGTCCAAGATTGAGATCCAAATGATCGTTAAAAAGAAATAAAAAAGCATTTGATATACAAAGAAATAAGTTTCAAATACTATTTACGCTGTATTTACTCGAGTTCCTGTTTTTGAACCGAGACCGACAGCAAAAACGAGTTGAAATTTTAGGTTCTGCTTTGACATGCAGCGAACGCTTTGGGCATCGCAGTAATAAATATTGAATTTACCTTGCCAAAAGCCTCATATTTCTCGTGTATTCCTAAAGCGTGCGCCGATTCACAGGGGAAGGATGGAGAGAAATCACGACACACTCGCTTTCAGGTCTAAGACTCAACTGCCTTTATTATATCCTGTTTATTATGTCACGAGGCTTATGGGCACGAGAAATTTTGAAAATGTGCTTTTATTATGGAACACTACTACCCTACAAAATTTGAACGATATCGGCGAAAGACACTTCGTGAATGTTCCTTGTTAGGGGCTCCTTGCGACGAGAGGTCGGCCACCCGTTACATTCCTTATTTTTCCGCGTGGTTTAATCATAATCAGTATTTGTTCTCGTAATCAGCCACTTTCCGTATAATTTGATCCTATAATAGACAGAGTAATAGGTATATTTATAGGGTTGTTTACAAAATGAAATAAGTGATTCATCCAAAATTTGGTGGTCATCCGAGAAAAACTGGCGACTCGATAAAACCCTACGGTAACCCTTATTTAAAAGTGTACTTACGTTGAGAATATCCCATTGACAATATAGATAATGTATTTAACTCCATTCTGTGGATCATCGACCACTTATTCCTCTTATTTTTGTTCTTTGGAACACAAGCAATTCTCCAGCGAGTAATCAGAGGTACGAGACGACGGGACACTTTATATGGTTTTGTAGGATACACGGTATACACGATTTATAAGGTTTTCACACGTTTTTCTATTGAATATCTATGCTGTAATACACTCACTGCATTCAGCAAATGATGTAGGTGTGTAACGTAGATCACAATCTGCAATCAACTTATATCAATGTAAGCTTTCCAAATCTCCCAAAACAATCTCCTTTATTTATTTCAACAATGCCTTGGCAACCCAATATATTCACAATCTGAAGTTTGACGTTAAAACAGCAATTATATTCGCCAAATTTGCGTTTGAGCCCCTACATTGACAGTTTTTCTATCCACTTCCTCAGTCTGTCATCAGTGGATACCATGCCGTGATATAACGCGCCCACGCTCCGTCACGTGTTTTCAAGCAGTCGATGAAGATTATTTTTTATAGACTCAAAACTCAGTTAAAAACATAATTCATCCGCGAAAATTTCGGCGAGCACAATTGAGGTAGGAATCTTCTTATTCTAGTACTTTTAAAAAGCGTGCATGTTCCCCATTGGTTTATAGGCCTTATGAGATAACATGCAAGTCACAGTATATATACAGAGTAAATTCTAAAGTTCCACGTACCTGTAATCAGTTTTTTGGTGATAATTAGCTCCAATAACGCGTACGATTTTGCACTTGAAGCGAGGAAGATATGCGCTATATGATAACTAGCCCCTTAAAGTTCCCTGCTTTAAGACTATTTGCTAATGTCAGTTCTAGAATGCAATTTTTCGCTTAAAGCGCCAATAACGGTATCGGTAACGGCTTTCCTCACGTTAGTGAGTTTTGGAATATGCCTGTAAAGTGAGTGCCTTAAAGCGCGGTTAACGTGTCCATTAGTGGAAAGTACGAATCGTTAGCGGGTTCCAGAATATGCGTGCTGGACCCGTTAAGAACCCTATGTCTTCGAGAACTGTAAATTCGTTGGGAAAGCCTGATATCCTTCATAAGCTTTTTATCGTTTGCTATCCATTTATCCGGAAGTATGTTTACCCGGATAGAGTATGATATAAATTAATACAGTGAGAGTTATAGTGAGCGTTTAAAAATGGCTGAAGTGTTGATATTACAGTAATACCTCTATGATCCAGTACTTAACTTCTCCGCCCCTGGCAGTAATGCGGGATTTTAAAAAGGCAGCAACCAAGCAGGTAGCTCGCTAATTTAGTGTAGTCTACTTCGCATGTGAGTCTAGTCCTACTCAGAAAATAGGGTAAGTAGTGCTTACTGAGATGGCAGCCTTCCACTTCAATGGAGTAATGTGGACTTTTGATCCGAAACTATACACTACTGTAATATGAGTTAAATTTTTCCTATTGTAGTTTTTATTTACGATAACTCTTCAATTGTGTATACGTACTAATGCAATGTATGATACAATATATTTTATACGTTTATGTATGCAATAAAACATAGCTTGGGCCGTTTAATTACGTCATTATCTGTACGAGTTAATGAGACAACTTTCCAGTGACGTCACCAACTCATGAAAAGTGGGAGGCAACTTTCGCATTTTTTTTTCATTTTAAAGTGAAGAGAAAATGGACGAGGGGGAATTTTTCGACATTTATTCTTTCCTTGTTATCTACCGAATTATTTTATTGAACTGCGATTTCGAATTTCAATGAATGACGCCTTTCAGTAGACGAATGGGAAAGATTAAGTTAAGAAAAAAAAGATATTCCCCATGTAGCCATCGTCATAATCGTCATTTTAATAATAATCGTCCATCAAGGCCTGGTTACACGATTCATTAACACGTTAATATCTAAATGTATGTGCGCGTGAATGAACGCGAAACTGCACCGTGTAATCACCCAACTTGTGCGAACGCGTGAACAGAAAATAAAAGCTGTTCTAATTTGGTTCATGCATTCACACATTAGCGCGTGCGTGTTAATGTACGGTGTAACCAGGCCTCCGCAATCGACAGTTGAAACAGTGTCGAACGAGCCGATTGGGGGAGGAGGAGGAGGAGTTGATTTGTCTTGCGCCCCCGCTCCACTCCGCGGAAAGGTGTCTCTCTGATTCGACTGCTCCCTCCCCTCCGTTTCTCCCGCCCCCACCGAGTCTCGTACGCACGTTCACACGCTTCGTGCAGGTAGAAGTTCCCTGAACGGGGTCATGTGTGTGTTCGTTGCATAAGGACGTGCCACGGCGACTGGGCGATGATCCGACCGTATGCAAACCTCAATAATGCCCGGTTCACAGTAAAAACTAGCTCTAAATGAACCCTTGGTGTGATCACTTAAGAGTGAGATTTCGGTACTCGCGCACCAATGGCGGTGTTCACGGAAAAAATTAGCATGGTACCTGTAGAAATATGTGCGAAAATCATCATGGGGTTTAGTGATGGAAAATGTTGGTCGAAAATGATTTTTCGAGCAATCGATTTTTGATCAAAATTTAAATATCGACTTTTCAACAAAAATCGAAATTTGAACCCTAAATAAATCGTTCAAATGGACGGTTATAAAAAGTAATTACAAAAAATGTTTATTATTAATTCGAAAATCACTAAAAAATGCACATTTTAGTGGTAGAAGAAAAACCCTAATATTATGATAAATGGCAAAATTAGCAGTGCCAGAACGCACTTTCCTTAACATTTTTTTCCTAGTGATGTATTACTCTGTGTGCTTTTACTGCCAGTTATTATTTATATTGTAGTACAAAAATGCTTGTTTTGGTTACGAATGTCTATATTAGAAATTTTGAGGCACCAAAATTGTTTAGTGTTATTTGACTATATTGTCTTTTGTTAACCAGTGCCAGAATGGCATTCCGGTACCATGACACCGCTGGGATACATGCTTGAATATTTGGTAGGAAAAATTTTCAAATGCACGCGCATAGAAGTTGCTGGATCACTGCTCGGACCATTTGGCTTCACTAAAATTTTTAAGAACAACTGATTCTTTCTTGATGGCTGAGGGCGTGTCTTTCCAATGTTAACAGCCTTAGATAAAAGTCTTTCACTCGGAATGCATGATATCGAAATCAAAATTTTAATCGAAATTGATTTTTCCATCAGTAGGTGGAGTTTGGTCGATTTTGAATTAACGGGAAAATTAGTGTGAACTTTGGAATGTGCACTTTTTGTTCTCACCCCTCCCCTCGTGCTGGGTGTACACAAATGTATTTGTGCCCTTTGTGTACACACGAAATTATGCTTTACAAACTTGACACTATGCTGGGTTTATCAAATTGTTTGCTTTTATTTCTGTGATTGAATACTCTTGAATCTCATCATTGCATGTTTGGTTGCCTTTAGTGTAGCAGAGTATAAGGTGGTTTTTTTACTCCCTATTTCTATTGAGCAACATTTAAATAATAGTCAAGTGGAGTTCCTATTATTATTATTTGATAAATATGTTAGTAGAGGGTATTTGATTCTCAATATCAAAATTTGTGCTAAGAATAAACTTTAGGCAGAGTTTGAAGGGACTTCATGTTTGTTCATCAAGTTACATGGGTTCATGGGAACTCTTGAAACATGCTAAATGTTTGATTTCTGACAAAAGTAAGCTTCATGCAATTTGAAATTCCTTCTTAAAGGTATTTGCTGCCAAGGGGAATCTCCCTTCGTGGGTTCAGGCCATGGTGAGACTCACTGGTGGGTCAGGGGTATACTTCATTCTGCGATGAAGCCTTATGTTGCCTAGGGGCTGGTTTGACAACCCCTGTTTTAGACAATATATACTTAAATGATGCACTTGTTTTTCTATGGATTAGTATCAATTTTATTTGTAGTATGTTTTATGTCTCTTAACTTCTCATTTTGCACAATGGCGAAAGTAGGAAAATAAGGAAAACTAAATTTTCTTCTGGGGAGGGAGTTTTTTTATGACACATGGGTGGTTCACACCTCTGTGAATGCATCAACAGGCCTTTCAATTTATGGTGTGTACAAGACTGTGTTATCATCAATTAAGTCCCAAAGAAAAACTTGTCAGCTTTTGTTTGGAAGGGGTAGAGCTTCAAAGGTCACATTGCCTCCAAATTTCTTCATGCAGCCCAAGGTCAGTGACCTTTTCCTATCTCTTAGAGTATCCTCCAATACTCTGTGACCCTTGCTGTTGCTCGAATTTCATCCTTTACTGACAGTATCTTATTGATGTAATTGTGAATCTGTGAGAAATGGGCTCAAAAATTAGCATCAATTATCTTATTCTTGAATATTTTTATGGCACAAAATAGTCACCCCTTTCCTTATAGCGTTCAGACATTCCATTCTTATTTGAGCTATTGAAAGCTCTTCTTGTAAAATGGAGCACTTTCTCTCACTTCCTGCCTCACTAATTGGTATTTGCCTACGTATAATCAAAATTCTAAACGGCATATCAAGTTCATTAATCCTTTTGCAGTTATTGCGAAGAATTAAAGTGCTTTTGGTATTTTAATTATGCATTGTAGTCATGTAAGAAAATGATTTATGGTAGTTATGGATTGCACTCTGACTTTCAATAATCAAAACTATGAATTGGTCTGCGTTGACAAGAATGAAGTGAATCACTCTAAACTTGTCACCTCATGAGGCTCATCTAAATGAAATCTGAAAACTGAAACATTACACATGCAATAATGAGGGAAAAGTCTTATAAAATTGGTATGCAAAACAAAAGTTGTTTGAAAGTAGAGACAGGTACTTTAAATTCCTTATCTTTCTTCAAAGGATGTGCTTTTCAATTTGGAAAATATTTTGTTTTTGTCTGAAAATCCAAGGAATAGAGGAATGCTTATCTGCCAATCTGTGTCCACTGCTTTGTGAATGGTGACAGTTCGTTGGTTGTTAGTGTTGCAACATGGATGATTCATTTGAAAGATGTTTTTGTACCTGCATTCTTTTAACATACTTCCTTCTCTTCTTTTGCAGATGTGCCCACTTCCGAGCAAGAAGATCTTTTCATTCGGAAACTACGTCAGTGCTGTGTGGGATTTGATTTCATGGACCCAGTGGCCGACTTGAAGGGCAAAGAGATTAAGAGGGCGACTCTGAATGAACTGGTTGATTACATCACCGCTGGCCGTGGGGTGCTCACTGAGCCCGTCTATCCAGAGGTTATAAAAATGGTGCGTTGATTTTTGTGTTGCTGCTGTAACTTAGATTAAATATTTTAGCCATCCCTGAACGGAGAGAGTTTTGTGGGGCAAGGATATTACTGCTTTCCTTTGCATTGGTGGTGATTTTTTCCTCCATGAAAGTGGTTGGCATTTTTTGTAGTGGAAGCGAAGACGTGAAGAGGTGAGTAGGTGATGAATCTGGGGTTGCTCATTGAGGGAGGGCATTTTGTTTGGATTTGTCTGGTCCACCTCTCCTCGACTCCTCACCATGGGCATCGGGTCTGGCCGAGTGTCGAATTCTTTGACAATTGTTAGACCAAAAATATCAATGTGGTATGTGGACATGGTTTATATCAGGAGTTGTAAACCCTGTGTTTGTGGGGACCATGTGCAAATTGGTATGGTTAAGTGGGATTGTTCCCATATTAGTGAATTAATCATCACTCTTCTAAATATATAATAACTTTACTAAGGCTAAATTATGTACTTTCTGCGTTGATAATTTTACTGCTAAATGGTTGATATAGCTTACTTTATGATCACGCAAAATTTTCTTTGGGGCCTCATGTAGCCTAGGGGCTTAGTCATCTATCCATGTTTTAGACCATTAATACATTATTGGTGTGCTAGTTTATCCATGGATTAGTAACATTTCATCAGTTGGTAGTTCAAACAAACATTAACCCTTTTGCTGCCGCTCAATCTCCAAAAACCTACCCCTCACATGCGGTGAAAGTGCTGAGGGCATGGCAGGGAGAGGGAAAAGGTACGTTCACAGCGGTGAAAGGGTTAACAGAAATTTACACACTCAATGTGTTTTCTCTCTCTGGAGCAGCTACAGCAAAATACTTTCTGCATGTGTGGGCTTTATAGTTATGAGATTATGGCATATTCTCATACCATTCATTTGCCTTTAGTAACAATTGTATCGATGCTGCTGCTTTCTAGGGATCCCTTTTCTAGATATTGAGATTTCTTGGGTTATTCCTCTATTGAGGCTCCTTAATCCTATCTTATGTACCAATGCATGCGAGCCCTTTTGCATTCATACTCATTGCCTTTGGCTTTCAGTGACAAAACTATTCCAGCCCAGGCTGCAATCTTTGTGTGTAGTGTGGACACCCTTACAATTTTTCTGGGTCCATTTTCCTTTCACTGCATTTGAGAATTGGGTACTCTAAGGTTATGCTTAATTTTGAAAGTGATGGTATATACAGATAGGTAAAAAAAAGTACTGGAGGTTGTATATAAACCTTGGTCAAAAAAGGAAATCTACTTGCAGCTGGAAATGTAAGCTTTGAAGTGGCAAAGCAATTCATTAGGACTTGCATTTGGAGCATGCTTTGTTATGGAAGTGAAGTATGATCAATGGCAGCGGCAGAGAAATCAATTGGAAGCTTTCTAGATGTGGTGCTGCAGAAGAATAATGAAGATCAAATGGGTGGATCGATTGACTAATATATAAGTCTAAAAAAGAGAAAGGAGTAGTCTTTTGGAAACCTGGGAAAGAAGACAGACCAATCAGGAGACGTAACAGTGTGATGAAGACAAATGTTGAGGGACAGGTGGAGGGAATAATGGCAGAGGAAGGCCTCAGATGAGGTATTCGGAGCAGTTGATGAAGGTTATAAAGAAGTAGAACCTTGAAAGTGTTAACTGATGGGAGAGTTAAGTGGAGAGCTGCATCTAACCAATCTCCATAATGTTGACTGATGGTGTAGTGTGTGTTCCATTCTCTGCATGAATTTTTTGCATGTTATTAGGAACTTCCTACTTCAATATTAAAATATTTGGAGGAATATAATCCAAGGCATCCAATTTTTGAACTAGTTGAATGCTGGAGGAAAAGAAGTCTGCCTCGTTTAGCATTGTATGCTTTACCCTGTCAAAAATTTCATACCAGTTTCGAATGAAAATCAGACCTGATATTAGCCTAGTCATATCTGAAACAGAAATATGGCTCTGAAGTTGCTGATCTGGAACTGTCATGGAACTGATGTTCCTGATCAGGATCTTTAGGGAAGAAGAAAAATTGATATGTACTTATTAAATTCTACGTATATCAATTTCATACATTTAATATCAGCTCCCCATTGGTGGCTCCCAACAGTTTCCATGGAAACCCATTAGCTACCATTCCTGATATGTTCCCTGCCAGATTCTGTTGTCCCATTCTTGTTCCCTATGAGTTGTATATTTTACCTGTACTGGATTTCTATTATATTTCTATCAGTTCTATATGTTCCTCTTCAGTTCCTCACTATTTCCATACCCTGTACTATATATTGATTCTCTGCTGTTTCATATCAGCTCCTTGCTGGTTCCCTAGTGTCCAATTTCAGACCTGGAGCAGTGTTACATATTAACATTTTAGAACAGAAGCTTCTGATATGGGTTAGATTGGCAATGACTGGCACTTTCCCACATCTTTCTTGGCTAGTATAACATCATAATCCTGTGGAACATGGCCCAAGGTCCTATTATTTTGAAGTACCTTCGTTGGGATTAACGATTAAAATTCGTTGTTGAAAATGTTGTCATTTATTTAATTTAATTGTAATTGGTCATAATATCTAGCTTTTATTTGTTTGATTTCACATGAACTGATTCAAAACTAACTTCAGTTAATTTATGGTTAAAGTTTGGTGAATGTCAAATTGTTCAAATTTGGACTTGAAAGGGGAAAATTAAACTGTAACTAAGAATGTAATGTAGTAAAGTAGGTAGTTGTGCAAGAATGCAATGAATAAGCTCAGAAGAATTCCTTTGAAAAAAAGTGGGGCTGAGTGGATTGGATGTTTTTTTATATTCTAACATCTACCAACTTCTATCATCCAAATGGCATATTCAAACACAGATACAGAAGCATAAGATATTTTTATGAGCGTAGCACTGTTGAAAATTTCTCAAGCTACGTTAGAAATATCTTTATCTAGAATGATACTGGTATTCCTTAATCAGCATTTTGTGAAAATACATTAATTACTGCAAGACTTCTTTTTTCAGACAGGAGAGGACAGATGTCCGATACAGATTTTGAAAGAAGAATGTTATTTAAATTACTTTTAAGTTGAAGTTGAATAAAGTACATATTCTCTGAGTTAAATTTTGCGATGAAATTATTGTTATTGTGATAAAAATAGATTTAAGGATAAATTCATGATTATTTTTTAATGTAATGCCCCGGTGTGTGATGCATCTTTTCTAGCTCTCATTTGAGTTAACGTTTTCGTATATACTAATGTAGTTTCCATATTTTCTTGATAACTTCTCTTATGTAGCTCATTGGGACTGTACTTTGCCTCTCTTCCCATCCACTTGGCTTTCAAAGATTGTCTCCCTCAGCAAAATTCACTAACTCTTGGTTAACTTTGTGGTATTCCATTATTTCCTGGATATAGACAGTTACTTATACCACTTATTTTATAAGAGCGCGACCCGGGTTTCAATGAGTAATCATCATCATCAGGCGCTAATTATAATTTGTTTATCTTGTTGTTACCTAGTTACTTGATGAATTTTAAAACGGACGCCAGAATAGGTGAAAAGGATGGGTAGAGGTATTCATTTAAAAGGGTACTATCTTGATTTTCAATAATTTTTAAAATTTCTAACTGTTCCCTAGAATCCAGTTCTCGGCGGTCATTGCAAAAATTTAAAATATTCATTTTAAAATCGCTTCTGTGGCAGTTACATATTAAGTGCTTAGCAAAATTACTCTTTTCATCTTTATTATGTTTGTAAGCACTTAAATGTTCTTTGTCCTTAAAAAATAATTATCATTGAATAAGTATCCTAAATTAAAATCAATTGCTAGATAAGAAATTTAATTCTGTTATCTGTGTTTTATTGAAAAATTTCTAGCAGATATCTTATATGAGAGTAAACTATGTGGAGAGAGCAATTGAAGAAATCCATGATTGATTTTCCCCAGAAATGGCTATCTCATTAGAAATGCTCAGGAATATATGCACATGTTTATTTTTGTCTTCTAAATTACTTTCTGATGAAAATTGATGGTTTCTGGACTTGGAGGAAATAGCCATTATTCATACTAAATGACCAACTTTGTTATTTCCGCGAGAAAATTATTTTAAATCATGTAACACATTTCACCATAAGATTCGAATAAGTCATGCATAACAGGAGAAGATTTGCAAGGAAAGACAAACACGATCAGGATCAGGAAACTCAAGTACATACATATTACATATAAACAAACCAGATTTCAAATAATAATAATAATTTATTCACTGAAGGCAATACAATTGCATAGTTTCGTCAAGTTACATTACATAAAGCATAAAAACACAAACAAACGATGGCAATAGAACACAGTATGTACACAAATGACAATTAAAGATACATCAGGACAATATTTAAATCAGTGGTTAAGGCATAATACATATTAATAATATAGTTACCCTTCAATATTTATCAACAGATAGAGAATTATGATTTCTGATTGGCCTTAAAAAATTAATTAACAGATGGGACGAAGAAAAAAGTAGGGAATCCCTCAGAAAATAATTGAAATACAATTTGAATTCAAATTCATTGAATACAAAGGAAAGCTACGATTCATCAAAAATTGCAATTGGGATACAGAAAGACTTACAGAGATGTTGAACAAATTAGCCAGGGAACTGCTGGAGACTTTGAGGCTTTGTGCTAGGCTTAGATTTATTGACCAATTAAGAATAGATACTTTTTGAAGCAACTGGGAGAATGTCATATTAGAACCCCACTGCATTTCCAGATCTGGCAAAAGTGATTAATTAAGAGAAATCCCGAATTGCAAATACCTTTCCTATCATAGCCTGTCGTACTGAATGTGAGTTGTGCAAAATGGTCATTACCTTTTTTAAATTCAGTCATCAACGGTCAGCATTCCAAAAATTGGATTGATGCAGCTCTCTTCTCAACTCTCTTATTAGCTATACTTTTAACGCTTTGATATTTCTCCTGTTTTACATCCTTCATCAGCTGGTTCCTCCATCTTACGTCTTCCTTTGCTGTTTTTCCCTTCAGTCCTGTGACAGTTGTTTTCATTAGATTATTTTTTTCTCATGTTATGGCCAGTTAAGTTTTTATCTCTTCCTCTCATGGTTTTCGAAAAAATTTTTTCCTGCTCATTCACTACATTTACCAACTGAGCTGAGATCAGTCTGAACTCAGATCAATCTGAAAACATAAATCAGGGAAAGAAATCATAGCCAGACACTGTTAATGGCAAATTTAAAACTATATCAGCTACTTGTGAATCGAAAATGAAAGGAACACCAGCACTGTTCACATCACAGTATAATTTTTCACCTTGGATTTTACTTTCTGTTCTATTTAATATCCTCTTTGTCTTCTCCACTGTATTTTAATGACTTCTGCTGGAAAATCAGGTAATAGTGATGTTCACAATTTTTTTTACTGTCTTAAATGAAAGTACACTCCAAGGGGGTAACTGGAGCAGATTAAGAACTCTTCCATTCAGAATTTGAAACACAAAAAGGTTGAGTGAAAAGTATCAATTATGAGAGCCGGCTCAAATATTCCAGAAGCAAATGATGATGTCACACACTGCAAACTTCTCACAGAACTCATCTACAAACCTGTACTCCTTGTTGAGCGAGGAAGCGAAGAGGGTGGAAATGGATGAAATTGCGAGAAAAGCATAATAATATTGCTTTGTGCTTCTTTGTAAATCGACCATTATAAGAAATCCAGCAAAACATTTCACTGTGCTTCCTCTTAATACTCTATTGCAAAGGAAATGGTTTACTGCCGCTAGGCAAGATGCCCAGAAAAGCAGCACCAAGAAATTGTATAACTGGTGTGAGGATCATTTTAATAAGTATCAGAAGAATATATGGTGCCATTGGTGCAAATAAGAGTTAGTTGTCAGTTGTAGTGATTTATTTTTATTTAGTTGGTTCTAGTGATCTCTTAAACTAAACAAAGTTAGATACATAAATTAGGTAAAGAAAACAAACCTGATAAACTAGATATTAAATAGTACATTTGATTTTCCATACGATGTCTGCACTGAGCAGTGACTCACTCGCATCCCATGGCCACAAAGTTTTTGTATATTTCTTTCATCAATTTCTGTAACTAACACTGTTTAGGAGGAAAATCACTTGAACACTTAGCTTCTCTCCCCCTCAATTGTAATGAAAGTTGAATTGAAGTGAGCTGAAGGGAAATATGATCGCCTAATAAAACGTGCATCGATTATCTAGAGTTTTTCTTTGTGTTACAGCCACTTCTTTTTCTGAATCAGTGTTTCAATTCAAATTTAAATTATTCATTAGATCAATTCAGACTTTTGTAAAATTTAATTGTTGAAGCATGTTCTAGGACTAGGAAGAGTTCAGAAATTTTATGAAGGAAAAAGTGATGGGGTGTAGACTGTGTCGTTCTCCCAAGTAAATTAGATTGGCAAGCTAAAAAAGCTATAGCCCATAGTGTAAAAACCAGAAGTATAATCACATAATGCAAAAGGAAATTCATTAGTATTGGATTTCATTCTAGTGTCTGTGGATGGGAATGAAGATAGCTTGAAAATATTCATATTAACAGGTGTCTATTGGATTTGTAGGCAGCCATACTAATGGATGGCTCAGAGGACAACAACCTATTTCTGTCCTTTAGTTCCTCATTCTTGTGCTTTCTTCTATCCTCATTGTGGCCCAAAACTTCAACCATGATCCTTTGATTTACTTAACTGCTTCTCTTCATCCAGGAACTTCTTTTGTGGCCTCTTGTAGTCCCATTTTAATATTTTTCCTGCTATCTTCAATTGATTCCTCACGTAATCCTCCTTAATTTCATTCGCTACTGCTTCTTGTAATGGAAATGGTAGTAATGTATGTTTAGCCTCTTTCAGTTTTTAAACTTACCTCATTTTCTTCTCAGTCCTCCTCAATTTCTTGAATTCAGAGTGGCATTTCAACATTTTTTATATTATGGCTACTGTCAATATCTGCCCTTAGGTGGCTTTTGCTGTCTTTCACCTGATTCCTCAGTCTTGAGACATTCACCAAGTACAATCAACTGATTTGGGCGTTACTTGGTGGAACGATGAGATGTTCATGGTGAAACTGGTTGATTAAAGTTTGTGGCTCAGTACTTGGTTTATGATTCACCATGAACATTCACAAAGTTTTTGTCTGTTAAAATTTTCTCATGCCTCATGCTATTCTCCCTGTGCATCTATATTGGTTCAGACTTTTTAATCATGTGCCTGCAGCCACTATTCTATATGCTGAAATCCTATTGCCTTTCTCCTATTTCCTTTTGCTATTGTTAACCACATTACGTAGTGATTCTGTTATTTTGCCTTTTGCTTGAAAAAGAATTACATACAATCTCATAAAGTAATGAGACTCTCTTCCCCTCTTACCTTCAGCTCTATCTTTGTAGATGTCTTTCGCTGCTTCATCTTCTTAGTCCACCAGTAGTATACAGGCTTTTATCACTTTGGTATTTGCTGGGTTTGTCTTGATCTTAATCATTATTATGCTTTCATTATACTGCAGGAAGCTTTCTATAGCTATTCTGGTGCTTTTTCTGAGTACAACTCTGTAGCTTACCCTCAAAATTTCTCTTTTGGGGCTCTCCATTGTGGTGATTCTTCATACATCCAGTTTCAATCTTTGAATTTCCACCTGTGCTCCAGCCTTCCATTGGTTTGAAGCAGTTTGATGTTCCATATTTCTACACTAAAAAGTTTCTCACGCAGGAGTGATGTACTCTTGGATAGCCCCTGCCCAAAGTATCAATTTGGGGATTATTTCTCCTCCTGAATATTTTACTAAAGGGAGCGTCAATGTCTTCAAACGGGAATAAAATAACATAAAAGATCTTCAAATAACGCTTACTTAAAAATATTTATTGATTTTTTTGTTAATAAATGAAAGAAATTTTTTCACGATTTCCGTTCCGTATTGAAATTTGCTGGTATTGTGTAAGCCTTGACTCAGGAAAACAAAGATTTACCTGTTAGTTTTATTTTGAAGTGGTAAATTTAATTTCAATGCTTACAAGCATGAATGGTTGCTCTGAGTGAATGTGAGGCTGTTTCTATTACCATAGCTTGGTAACTAAAGTACTTCAAACCCAAGGATTGTAGGACAGAAACTGATATAAATGCAGGGTGTCAAAATGGGCATATGAAACTGTGGATTGGAGCACCAATCTCAGGATTGTTGATCTGTGTCGATGCTGGAAGTGCAACTGTGAACAGGTGCACTAACAGTGCTGTAGCTAATGGATCCCACCTGGTTATTATGGTAACAACAAATATGGATGACTCAGTCTATGAATCATTCATTGTGAATTTAACATGACCTGCAGCTCGATTCTGTAAATGTGATATGGCCGTCACAAGCGGATTTCGTCAATGTATTCACGGCTTTGACGCTGGAGCGATTCTGAAACTTTTTAGTGACGTCACTCTCACAGCCGCGTCCGTGAAAGTATTCACGCCCAAGAGGGCCCGTGGTAGCTTCGTCGCGGCAATGCGCTCTAATTTTTCATTATGAATTTACGCTGTGATTCATAATTAATAGCACATTATTCATTAATTACGATGGTGGCTATTTCATATTGTCTCTTCGCATAAGTAATATGTATTAAAAACAAATAAAAGAAATGCATAAAGTTAAATTTACATTCGCGTCCTATTTAAATTGATTGGCGTTCATTGTGATTTAAGTTGGTGGGAAGTTAAACCTTGCGCTGAGGGTTTGACAATTATCTTATATTTGTGCATCTTCTAGAATGTACAATTAAAATACTGACAACTTAATTTTCATAATAATTTGGAGTAGAACCAACGGTAAAAGTATTGTGCGGTATTGAATGTTAACAGATTTATTTAATATTTATCTCGTAAGTTCAAGCCTTCGATTTGTTTTTATTAACGAGAATGGAGGCTCTTTACATACCTCCGCTACTTTTGCATGAGCATCAATGTCGACGGAGGCAATAGATGCACATATATACTTCGACGGCAGATACGCGATATCAACATTCCCTTCGAGACGCGAGATTGGCGATGGATCACTGAGTTCACACCACGATTAATTCGTAGACGTTTAGATGGCTTGCCGGGGCATACTTTAGTGCGTTAAGATAAACATTGATCATCTATTCCATCTCTTCCATGCATTATTGCTGCCGTTCAGTAACACGACCAACATGATTCGTTTTTCTGTTGACATAATAGAAATACTAAGACATGTAAACATCTCGTCCTCTAGCAGAAACTGTTAATAATCTACTCGTATTCGCGCCAGAAACATTTTCATCAGTATAAATCGTGAATAGTGGCATGTGCTTGCACAATCAGACATATATGTATACGCACCACAGCGCATTTAACATTATGTACTGAAATGATGAGAACAGCTCAAACACATACGAGAGTGAACCATTATTAAATAATAAAATAACACTTGTTCTCATTCCGCGTAAGCATTAGCTCCATATCATGAGGAAATTAGAGCTAATTGTGCAATTACGAGCCCGCTACGTGATAACTGACTTTGATACGCAGCACTTGACAACATATAAAAGAGGTAATATACAGTTTATAGCTATTAACTAATTAAGCAACCGTAACTTATCATTAATAGGCACTTTTAAAAGAAAAGACCTCACTCAAAATTGAGTAAAGAAGTATTATTTACTTTGGGAGTGAATATTCCACGGCATTGTATATGTTTCTCTATGGTAACTGAAGTTGCAGTTGGCCGCTGAAGTAAGTTTGTGTCGGAGATTCTGATTCGTTCCTTGCATCCGCACAGCTACCAACATAAGAAACTGAAGTGATCGTTCGTAATCCGTCAAACATCTCACGACACAGGCTTACAGGATCGCTTGAACGTCTTTCACGGTGAGAGGCGTGAGAACTCCACTGTGGTTCGAAGCACGCGAAGCACAGATATCACATTTACAGAATCGAGCTGCTGGTTCTGTTCTTATTTAAGGCAGATTTATTGGCTCTTGCAAGAAATTAAAAACTACCAATGTGTGGACATTTCAATTCTGTGTGTTATTTTGCTCTTTGGAAGTGAAAAGTGTACAAATAAGTTGTAACGGAAGAAAGAGGATACAGAACTTAGAGATGTGGTGCCACCAATGAAGCCTTAGAGTACCTTGGATGAAGAGGATGACTGATGAAGAGGTTTATACAGAGAGCTGATGGGGTGCCATGTGTGTGGTTCACAATGACACTTGTGAGGTGTGACACTTTTATGGGCCATTCCATAAGATGTGAAGGACTTATTGTTAAGGGCTTGTCTCTGGGCAAAAATATGAGAGGTAAGTGTGGAAAGCAATACATGCAGCAGGTAGCTGAGAATAAGGGCTTCTGTTGGAATAGAGAGTTGGGAATGGAAGAGCCTGGCTCAAGACCAGGTGAAATAGAGAAAGAAGTGGACTGATGCAAACCAATCCATACTGACGAATAGGAGAGATAGAGGTACCATGTATTTTCACATACAATGTGCCCTCATTTATGATGCCCATTCTGTTTCTTGGTCGATAAATTTTGCGGAAGGATTTTGAAAAATCACCTCTACATATTGGATATAATTGAAGTTAAAAATTTTTGTTATTAATTCCATTTACATTAATCAAGTACATTATTATAAGCAATCAAGTATATTATCATGGAGCACATGCTATAATTTGTTGGTGACATAGCTGTGATAGCAGAGAGAGATGAAAATTTGAAAAAGATTCTTATTAATATAGGTTATATCAGCTGAAAGTAAGCACAAAGAAAACTAAGGTATGAGTATATAGTGGAAGAGATGTAGTCAAGAATAACTTAAAAATAGGGAAACATAAACTGGAAGAGGTGAATGAATTCTGTTATTTGGGAAGTAGAATAGCTTGCAAAGGAAGAAACGCGTAAGAAATTTTCATTAGAATTGCCCAGGCAAAGAAAGCATTTCATGAAAAGAAGGGAAAATCGAACATAGAAGTGAGGAAGTAACTTATCATAACTTGCATTTGGAGTATACTTCTTCACAGAAGTGAGGCATGGACAATGACAGCAGCGAAGAAATCAAGAAATAAAGAGACTTTCGAAATGTGGTGATACGGGAGAATGAATAATGAGGATCAAATGGATTGGCCGAGTAAGTAATGAGGGAATCTAAGAAGAGTATAAGAGATGAGAAGCGTCATGATAACCCTAATAATATGACAAAACAACCTCATCGGCCATATCTTTAGACATGAGACAATCGTCAAGGGACAAAAGGATGGCAGGATGGGAAAGGAAGACCTTGAACAAAATATATGGAGCAGATAAACAAGATTCAGAAAAGAAGGAATACATAGGTGGGAAAATATAAGCTTACAGGAGAAATGAGTGGAGGGCTGTGTCAAATCAAATTTTGCTCCATTATGGTTACTCTGGCAAATTTGTAATTAATTATGATTAAAAGTTGCCGTTTAAAAAAACAGTAGGATAATAAATACAATAAGAATTACTTTTAATTTTGGTCCATAATGTGCTCTGTTAATATTTTCTCAATCAGTTGTTGAAAACCCCCACTCCTTGCTAGATATCAGTCACCATTAACAGTTAACAGACAAGGTCTGCCCTGTGAATGCAATGGATGTTCTTTAGGACCGGTTTGACGGTCCCATGGGTGGAAACTCAGCCGACTGTGCCTCTATTCTCCAAATCATAGAATTTGATAGGGGGTTTTTAGAAATATGCATGATCAAAGTTTAAGGTCATTGACCTTTACCTTGAAAATCCATGCTAAGAGGCCATGATCTATTTCAATTCCAAAAATATGTTTGATTCCTGTATATATTCTAGAAATGGTTATATTGAGTTGTTTATCTATAGATAGACTTTTTGTCAACTTTTCCTACTATGGTGCTCTCAAATTTGTTATTAATTCTTGTAAACATCCAGCAATGGGTATTTATTCATCACTTACAAGGATTGCATATTGTCCAAATTTTAACGGAATCGTGGAGTTCAGGTTGAAAATATTATGTTCTATTGATGAGTTGATGTGGAATGACCCCATCTCTTACTTTGCCTTTTTCAGTAACCTTGACTTGAGCCTGTTCAGTGTTACTGAGTATTTTAATGCAATCATTTTAATCCTTCTCTCTTCAAGTGTTGTGATTTGTGTGCATATGATTAATTCATAAAATAATGCTGTCCTTTGGATATCTCATGTAATTTTACTTTGACTCTTAATGAGCATCTTCATGTGTGTGTCATATTACTCAGAAGTATATACATCATAAGTTCTTTTTCGGTGTTTAGTGTACTCAATCTCTGAAAGCAGTTCCTTCAATTCCTTGAACTACAAAGGTGGAATTGATTGAAGTGATCAGTGATGGAGAGAAGTTATGGGAACGACGAGCAAAAGATGCATTATCAGGAGGAGAGGTGTGACATATTCTGTACGAAGATTGGTTCAAAAAAATGCATAATTTTGAGAGTGGTAGAATCATTCTGAGGATTGTTTGATCTATAAATAATTTATAGTCAATTTTGCCCTCTGTTGAATGTCAAATATTACCTTCTTCTCGTTAACATAGTGCAATGATATTTTGGGGCTAGGATCCTTGTATGTATTTGGAATCCAAATACGTATATCACTTGCAAGAGTGGTAGCCCCAGATACAAAAAGAGAGGAATGCAGTTATTGTTTCTTAAAACATCATGCTACAGACATATATGTAACTATCCTCATATTTTCACTGTTAACTCTAGCTTACACAATCAAACACACACTCCAGAAACAACATACACACCCTCCACCACTCCTACAGTCTCTATTTAAAAGGTCCATACCATTCCATTGCCTCTGTGTATAATAAGATTCCTATGACCGTCTCTTCCCTTTCTCTATGCTATTTAATTCATAGCTAAATTAAAAAAAAAAATACTAATCCAAAAGTGTTATTATAGGCTAAATGAATTTCTCACTGATGTTTCACATTGCCCTACATGTATTTACTTTAATTCCTCTGAATAGCTTGTATGTGTCTTTACATGGCATGTATGTATTGTATTACCTTTTTATATTTTATTTTATATTGTATTTAGCCAAAAATTGTGATATTTTCTCCCCATGACGTTAATAAATATGAATGGAAGCTTCTCAGGTTTCCAACCGTGTCAGGGTCTGCATGGTCTAGGCCGATTTTCGTTGGGAGACTTTCCCAACATTCTCAGGGCTGATCATGCCGATAGCTTAGATAGAAACCCGAGAAGCATTCACCCATGCTATTCATTGGGAAAAGCTCAGATTCTTTGTTAATAAATATTATTATTTAGTCAGCAACTTTCTAGGTCTTGGACAGTCTCAGAGCTACACAGGCACAGTGAGATACCATTTTGTTTAAACTACTCAGCTACCATTCTCAAAGAACTTTGCTCAACTCTTTCCACTTATTAATGCCGCACATCGGTTCCGTTAGGTATTCACGTATGCTCATAATTTAGTGTGTAACTCAAATGTGGAATGCGCAGTTATCTCCAAATCACCGAAGTGCACATTTTGCAAGATGCTGTTGCAGCAATGGCTTTTTACTTTTCCCTCAATATTCTCTTTATCGGTAGTCCAATAAAGGCTAACATTTTGAAATTTACACATGGTTTCCCATAAATCAAACGTATGGAAAGAACAAATGTTTCATGAAATTGCGCAATATTTTGGGCCAAGGTGTTAAGGCTAGTCAAAGTAAGATGGACATAATTGTGAATGGAAGTTACTAATCGTAAAACTATCACAGAAAATTATATCTTGGGTAGTAATTCAGAGCTACGTAACTGCTATCATTTTCTCCCAAGCATTGAGCTATCATGTTCGGAGAACTTTGCTTTGCATTTGCGAGGTATTGATGCATGTTGATAATTAAGTAAGGATTTAACTCAATGACAGACAGAATGACTTCATAATTTTCTGTTAATGTATATAATAAATAGTAAAAAGTACGTTTATGAAGTCATGAAAGGAATAAAACTCTGGAATACATGCATGGTTTCCTGTTGAATAACCATTCTTACTGGAGCTTACAGTTTATGAAATTTAGCAGGTTTGTGGAACATAGTGTTACACCATCCAGAATCAGAAAATTGATGTGTTAATTTATTATGTAATAGTTTTAAAATATTTTCAATCATTTAATATTGGCTGTACACTTTGTTATGAATTATTTATGTATGATTTGTAGCCTTTGCTAAAGTGTTTTGGACCAGCTTCCATTTTTGTTGTCTTTCCAATGAAGGGATACACTGCTGACCAATATTTTGTTGAATTGGTGCTTGGTCACCATAATGAAATTTCTGTAAGCAATTATGCCCTTTCATTTAATCAAATGTCTCTCAAATTAGCCATTCTGCTATGTGAGTGCTAATTCCTATATCACAAAATGTTTTAATGTTAAAAAAAAATACTTTTGTTCATGGTTGGAGAATAAATATTTTAAAGGAGATGAATGATTGAGGAAAGGAAATGAATTGAATGACTAGCAGAAGTTGAACTTTTTCATTCCACAGTTTGAAGAGAGAGTCATGTTTTTTTCTTTGCTTTTGTAAAAACCAAGTAATGCAATAATTCACCACTGTTGAGTATGGGTGAAGAATTCAATGAAGTGTGTAAGCATCTGGATTTTTCATAGAGGAAAAGTGTGATTTTTCCTGATTAAATCTTAATTTTGAGTAGAGGATGAGCGTGATATTGGGATTTGTTTTGTATTGAGGAAATGTGCTGCAGAAGTTGGGGTGTATCGGACGCTAGTTTAAATAAGGGTTATTTTACAAGATATAATTATGTCTCTTTTTTAAAAGTTGTTGATGATTTTCGGAGGTGAATATATATTGTGATGATGATTCTAATACACCGAGATGACTATCTATGATGATGTAATGTATGATTTACTTTGATAACAAATTTATACTAATGTTAATTTTAGTATGAAGACTATGCTGTATACATTTAATTATTTTAATATCTTGTAAGATATGAGGCACGATGTGGTGGTAATTCTTAATATTCGGTAAATGAGATATTGCAATACAGTGGAAATATTGCAGTATCTCATTTACCAAATAATTATTTTAAATTAACTATGACGACTGTAACATTAAATTTATTATGACGACTATGTGATGATGCTGTATGTGTTATATTGCAAAACTGATCCTCCCTGGAATATGGGAAGAACCTAAAATCATTTAAATACATATATAAATGTAAGAGCAGGATCTGTACTTAGGAGAAGGTCATAAACTGCATCCCTTATTCAATGTGTTAACTCAATGGGCAGCTGTGGGGTCTAGAGGTTCAAACCCCTCCCTAATGTTTAGAAGACGCAGTAAAAGGTGCACCCACTCCAATTGTACCCCTCCAAAATGCATTCTTCCCCACTAGTAAATCCCCCAAAACTTTTTTCCTTGATAAAGCCTTGTAAACCTTAGTGGGTTTATTTTAGAACAAATTACTCCCTTATTGTTGTTACTAGTGACCTGGAAAATAATGTCATCAATCAGAATGTTTTGCCGAATTAATGTTGTTAGTGTGCCGAAGTTACTATCATATTCCTCTTGTATTAATCCATCTTTTCTAATGAATAGTGCTACAAGATGGTATTAAAATTTCTGTTAGTTACAAAAAAATGTTATTTCCATTTTTCATCAAAACTTTCAATTCTTGTATCTTAAATATTTATTTTATAATGTACTTTTATTGTGCATATTTTTTTGTCAATTTTGTCTAGTTGGATTGGTACCATGTGTTTCTTCTTATTTCTATTCCATTAAATTAAATAAAGGAATCTGTTAATGAAGAAAAACCTTTCCCTTTTGAACTTGAAAAGTGATGAAATGAAATCTTTTTACCATCTACTTTTTATTATAAATACCTAAAAATCCATGATCAATCATTTTGTGATCTGTAAACAGAATGTTTACTGGAATATGTGGAATAATTATGGTGTAACATTTTACTTTTTTAGGTTCTTAGTTTTTTATGTAGAACATCAGCTTATTCAATCTTGATTTCTTACTTGAAATTCAAATTGTCTTGTATTTTTTCATGTTCTTTTGACTGTATTCATCCCTTTCCTTCGAAATTCACAGTCAAATGAGTAGTAATTTTGATATTTTTTTGTTTCAGAACAAAATGTATGAGTAAAAAATCTTATATATGTGTAGCATATTTTTTTGTGCTTAGATGACTGTGCAATGGACTCAGTATGAGAATGCATTTCACTATCTTATTTTCCCATACTGACTTAATGCCATCTTGTTAAATTTACTGTTGGCACAGAATTATTTGAACTTAGGTATGGATTTGAATAATTAAATATGCAATAGGGGCAAAGAAAAACTATTTGTACCACCATTATTCTTAGTTTACTTGCTTTTTTTATTATCAACCATAATTTTTTAAATAGATTTTAGTAGTAGGTATTCTAGTTGTAATAAAATAAGAATCCTTTTTGATGGTGTTCAGTGAAACACTAAGGAAACCTATTCAGAAGCAAATTAATATAATTCAGCCAAAAAAGCATAGGGGAAACAGGGAAAAAGATTAAAAGCCTCTCTTGCATGCTCAGGAACGATTGGCAATTTAAGTTGAAATGTCTATTACCAAGGATCAATGTAAAAGAGTTTTCGTTCCTTAACAGGATAATTAGACTAAGGCCTTACATAACAGGTTAAGAGGACCTAGATATTGGTATGCAGTAAAAGAGAGGAGGCTAAGACAAACATTAAGCTAGGAAAGCTTAACCCTTTTACAGCCACCGGGCCGACATATCGGCCCTCGCTGGTTGAGTGAAAACTGCCATGAGCCGATTTATCAGCCCGAATTATTTCACATTTTTTTTTCGTGATTGCAGCCTTTTCGACAGCTGCAATTTATGTAAACCCCTTTAACTCATCTATGGTTATAAGATATAAATATATCTTAAGAATTGGGAAAACAATCTAGACATTTTAAATAAAATTAAGTAGCTGAAAAATTTTTAAATCTGAAATGTTGCTAATTCCGGAAAATAGCCTTGGCAGTCTTCGTACATCCCACCTGAAATGGACTGGCAGTAAAAGGGTTAAGCTTGAAGATATGAATGAGTTTTCTTACATGGGAAGCAGAATTACCAGCAATGGGTGAAGCAAGAAAGAAATAGTCAGTAGAATAGCGCAGGCGAAGAGGGCTTTCTACAAAAAGATGAATCATCTTACATCTGAGAATACAAGCATATAAGTAAGGAAACAGTCCATCAGATGCTATATGGATCATTTTTCTCTCTGGAAGCAAGTCTTGGACGTTGACAGCAGCAGAGAAGTCAAGAGTGGAAGCATTCGAAATGTGGTGCTACAGAAGAATGATGAAGATAAAATGGATCAATTGTGTAAGTAACTAGGAAGTTCGAAGAAGAGTGGGAGAAAAGAGAAGTCTTTAAAAATGTTAGGGAGGAGACGGGACAACTAGTTGGCCACATTTTGAGGCATGATGGCCCGATGAAGACGATGGTAGAAGGACAGGTGGAAGGGAAGAAGGGCAAAGGACGTCCCTGAATGAGTAACACAGGACAGGTTATAAAGGATGTCAACGGGAAAATACATCGCTATGAAAAGGCTAGTGGATAAGAGAAGGGAATGGAGAGCTGCGTCAAAGCAATCTTAGGATTGCTGACTGATGATGATGATGAAGAGGATAATTGAGGATTGAAATAGACTACCTGCAGGATTGTTTCAGCCCTTTCCTAGTAATTCGAAGATGCTCAAGAGTAGGTGCAAAAACTGTATTTCAGAAAATTGATTCAATGTTGGCTTGAAGATTTCCGCTCAGAATAATTGAGGATTGGATTAGACTCTTTGCAGGACTATTTCAGCCCTTTCCTAGTAACATATTTCTCCGAATGTAGTCCTCCTCTGAATATAGTTCCCCCCCTAATTTTGAGCTTGAGTTTCAGGAAAAAATTAAAAAATGGGTTTGAATATAGTCCCCCCTTATTTTTACCATGGGCATTTTTGGAAAAAAAGGGGGGACTATATTCAGACAAATACGGTAATTCAAATATGTTCAGGATTAGATGCAAAAAATTAATTTTGGAAAATTAATTCAATGTAGGTTCAAAGATTTTTGTGGCATTGATCCGATGATCTATGCATTTTCTTTGGGTTCTCACAGCATCTGTTGGCTTCCGTTGACAAATGTTTTGCTGAAATTGCTGGCAGCATCGTCAGGTCGAAGGTGATGAAACTCTGAAATCTACTGCCTTTTATAGGCCTTTTCATCCAGGTGCTGCTCTCTCATTGGTTGGTGGTTGTAGAATGTGGGAAATTCAGCGTTTATTTTCAATTTTGGATTTGTCGATTGATTTTGTTTATTGTGGTATTTCTCTTTTCTCCATTTTATTGTCACCACCTGACATATGTATTGCCAAATTGTAACACTTTCTGAATGAGGTTAGCAATAAAAAATGTAGTACAGTGGAACTTGGTTAGTACGTTCCTCCTTAGTACGTTTTCCTCCTTAGTACGGCGATTTCCCTCGGTCCCGGTACCATCCGAACAAAATACAGGTAAAAGAATTTGGTTAGTACGTTTGAAAAAATTGCGCTTTCCTGGTTAGTACGCTCAATTGCTTGCCGTGACGCAACCCGCAATTCGTTCTCTAGTGTCTTCTTAAGGGTCGCAAACGTCTGAATTCATGATTTAATTTATTATCATTAGTCATTAACATTCTTCCATTCATTCCACATCTCTTTCTTCTACCGTAATTTATCCAAATTCATTTCTTAATTCTTGTGACGTGATGAAAAATAAAATGCGGCCATTTTTCGGGAATGTCTGACTATGAAAAACTACAACCAATAAGAAGCCCCAATTTTCCCCACCCCGAGTTCCTCACCTTCTGTTGCCTTTGGAGCGCTTGGGAGTGCCCACTGCTGCGCACAAAGTTCGTGAGTGGGCAATTGTTGCTATTGCACGAGTTATCATGATGAAGAAATGAGTCAGACAATTTCCACATTATCTAAAGCAGTACTGTTCCATAAACTCGACGTCGTGCGTATTTACTTGACTACTGTTGCGGGAGCAGACGATCCTCAGGATCTCCACGCGAAGCTTACGATTTTACAATCGAAATGGTATCATTCCAGAAGCGAATGTCTACGGCTGTTGCCGTAATTTGAAAGTCAATATAATTTTGCCCAATTTTAATGATGTTTAAAAAACCAGTTGACTTACTCCGGGTTGTTGTTATATTCTCCGAGTACGCTGTGAGAAAGAAAAATGACATGTCTGAGCTTCACTCGTCCTCGTTCTGTAAATATATATAGGATAAATCACGGGAGATAGACGCCGTAATCATGAAATCGTCTCCGGGATGTCCATGAAAAATTTCGATTTTTATTCACATGGTATTGTTTTTCATGGTAGCGCTCATTTTCTTGATTTTAAATGTGAAAAGACTTCAGGAAGGCAATCCTATGAGAACTACCGATAGTAATTGTCATTATGACGACTTTTTCACTGATTGCAATAACCCCGACTGCTATTATTTACTTTCCTCGTTAGTACGTTTTCCTGGTTAGTACGTTCATTTTTCGTGGTCCCTTCAGAAACGTACTAACCAAGTTCCACTGTATTTGTGAAGTATACCTCTTTGTTGAAAGTATTGTAAGTTTTCATTATATTTTGCAGAAAAAGAGCTGTTGTTCATTTTATAAAATAAGAGTGCATATTACAAAATTTGATAATGGTACAGTTTTGTATTTGGTGGAGTTGTTATCGGCATGTCAGCAACACTTCTATTGCCAACATCAGCATATGCATAGAGCTTCTATTTGGTGATATTTGTAATAGTGGAAAATGTCTTGCTGATGCTTCTCTTGAAGGAATGGTAAATTTGGGGTACATTGTAGCCATGTTTCACAGGGTCTCACCTGCCTCCATGGCCTCCTGCCACAGGCTACAGGAAGCACAGAAGGCCCAAAATTGTGCTAGGATTATTTACTATTTGCGTAGTGCAGCGGTTCCCAACCTTTTTTTCCTCCGGTACCCCCCCTATATATATAAAACTAATATTGTACCCCCAAAAATGTAGCGTGCGCATTTTATTGCATAATTTCACTACGGGTAGGTGACACTTGTATAATGGTTAGAAATAATTGTATAAATGGGAACTTTGTTTTAAATACCTCATATAATATGTGTATACATTTCCTGGTTAAGAGATACATAGTTCCTAGCATCTGCCATTACCATTTATTTTCGGCGTACCCCATCTGGTTCATCGCGTACACCCAAGGGGTACGCATATCACTGGTTGGGGACCGCTGTCCTAAAGGGATCGTCTGCTGTAAGCATTCACCTTGGTCTGTGTAATCATCAGTCAATATGGATTAAATGCATCTGCTCATATTGTGGGAAATTGCTCGTTCGTAGCCTTGTGAACATGTGGATTACAACGCTATCAAGAATGAAACTATCATGCCTAAGTTCTGCCATGCTCTCATTTTACAATTTGATAATAGCTCTTTTTCTGCATCAAGTGGGTAGTTGAAACTTAAAGCATTTATTGCTGACATGTGTGTCCAGCAGTCAATTAAATTTATTTTAATTAGAATGACTTTTGGGGCTACATGTTACCAAAGTCATTGCTTTGCTTGATCATCCCAAAAAAAATGGGTGCTTTTTTCATTAAAACAGCAATGAGAAATTTTTAAATTTGTTTCCGATGCTAGAGTTTCATTGAAATCAAGACAAAATAAACCAAGTAAAAATATGGTTAAATCATTACTTCTGTTGCCTTTTTATCATTTAGTTTGTATCTATATTTGAGTGCACATAATTTCTCAGCCAAGAGTGGCTTTGAGACCATGCATATCCTCGTAGCTTCCCCAGACAACCTCACTAGAGACCTGTTGCCTGGTAGAAAATGACTGGGTTCTTCCACCAGCTGGGTCAAAGGCTCTTTGCTGCCCTTAGCTTTCCTCGCCAATGTATTCCCTTCAGTTCAGTGAATGTGGTTATACTACGTGTACAGTGCGAGTAACATTTAATTTGTTGTGTAAACAAAATAGCGATATTTCAAGGCTTTGCTCAGTAGAAGTGATGCGAAAAGTATTGAAACATTGTTATCCTGCTCTATTTCAACAACCCTGTCAAATTTAGTATTGATTACTATTAAAGATTACTTTTTGCAAAAGTATTCAGTTGGATTTCCATTACTTTTAATTTTGGTTGTGTATGTGATGCATTCGCTGTTAATGTTTTCTCAAAATGGGAGTAATAACATGCAAAACAGCATTTAAATTATGTATCTTTAATGCCAGTGCATAGAATAATAATTCTTTAGCTATAAATATGTTGTCAAAAATTTACGCCTGTTGATGAGGTTAATGTGGTTGAAACTGCCTTTCGATCAGTGTGTGTGGAATTCAAATATTCACTTTTGATTACTATAATGTAATAATTACTCAAATGTAAAAATTTTTCTCGCACTAGCTTTGGAGTGAATTTCTAGTAAAAATTACTTTTTAAGAACTAAATTGCAGAAGATATAATCAATGCCAGTTATTTGTTTACTTTTTATTTTTTACGTCACATTTCTGGAAGTGAGACATAATCTTAATTAAAAATTGCTTGGTTTTAATCCACTTTGTACTGACTCAGGTTTCAATATAAGCTGTTGTGTTTTTTTCAACACTGACTCAGGTGATGCTACCATTCTGCTGACACATGTCATGGTTCAAAATTAAATGTGGAAATAAAAGAAAGTGATTTTAATTATGGAACAGAATAGTTTGTTTTCATTCAGAATAAATAAAATGGTTGTTGTGGGTTGGTACTTAGTGAGCATATATGTATGCGCTGGCATTGGTGATCCCAGTATACAGTGTTATTTCCTGATTTCTCTCTTACTTGGATATCAAACATGTTCACTTGAAATCAAGTGTTTATATATGCTCTGCTTTAATCAAACATACTTATGATCTTTTTTCCATTCTTTTTGCAGATCTCAGTAAACCTTTTCCGAACACTTCCTCCGAGTGAGAATCCTGACTTTGACCCAGAAGAGGATGACCCCACATTAGAAGCATCTTGGCCCCACCTACAGGTCAGACACAGTGCATTTATTCAGTAATCATGATTGTTACTATTATTATTATTTAAAAAATACTTGCTACTGCTTATGTGATCTTTGACAGCTCTTTAGTTCTTTCTAGCTTAAATTATCACATAAATTGAGACTTGAAGGCCTGTAGCCCTTTCACTGATTGACTAATCAATGCCTGATCAACCACAAACCTCGCCGATTTAAACATCATTCCTCTCACTTTAACTCCTGCTTCCAACTCGTGCCATTCCTCTCTAACCATCTCCTCAGCATTCACGCTAAAGAGCAACAGTGATAGTGGGCAGCCTTGCCTCACTCCTCTGCCAATGCTTGCCCACCCTGATTCTCCGTCCGCTACTCTAACTTGAGAAGTCTGGGCCTTGCACAGATTACGACTGAGTCACCTATTCTTATGTATGCCTATTTTCTTGAGAATATCCATTAACTTTACTCAGTCCACTCTATCAAATGTTTTTTCAAAATCCACAAGACAGGCATGCATATCCTGATTGTATTCTATGTCCTCTACACGAGGGACCTCTTTACCACTATTGTATCTCTAGTTGACTTTCCTTTTCTGAAACCAAACTGATCCTCGCCCAAACACTTGTTTGCCCTGGCCTCCATTAGCCTATTGAAAATTCTCAGTTCTATTTTAGCCACATGCGGTATTAGGCTAATGGTGTGGTAATATGAATTGTTAACTTTGTTCTCACTACTTAAATTGTAAAAAAAACTGCTCTCTCATCTAATTATTTTGTTGCAGATTGAACATCATTTATTGACAGTAATGTCATAAACTTGTTAAAAAAAATTAATTATGAAAAGTCACAGCAACAACTTTTGAATTGAGTTACCCGAATCCCAATCAAAACTTAATATTATTTATCGATTAGAACACGAAAATTGAGAAAATAATATTAATGTGTTCCAGCAAATAATCCTCTAGTCTTGCCATTCTAAATCTTTTTTTTTCTCTGCAGCAGATTTAGAACTGTTTTCACGAAATCCTCAAACCAAGACCTCTCCGTATAGATCCTGTTCACTAGTTCGATAAACCATCTCCTAGCACCCACCCCGAAGTTCTTCAGAAGCTCACAGAGGGTGTTTTCCAAACCCACCGCTTTCCTAGCATTAATTTAATGAAGGGGTTACTTGATTTCTGTGTGTGAGATCCCCAGCCCGATATTATCCTCCTCTGCTACTCTTTCCTCCTCTATGTTCAATCTCTCCGGCCTATTAGTGCTGTCATCTAGATCCTCCACTTATTTCTTCCACCTGCTCTGAACCTCATTGTTCTCGGTTTGCATCCTTCCGACATTAGCCTTAATGATTGACTTTACTTACGCCTATTTTAATTGTCCTCGCAACTAAGGTTGCAGTGCTTTCTCCTGTATCTAGGATTGTTTAGAATGAAAAAGAAGTCTTATGTCATAACTTTGGTGGCCATTGGACAAAAACTGGTGGATTGATAATATGGGACTATGACCGTTACTTTCAAGAGGGAATATACACAATTTCTTCGGTAAAAGCCACAAACTCAGGAACAAATGAAGCTCTTGGAAGCTTTTGGAACTTGATGACCCGAATAGAACTGTTTCCATTAGCGCTCACTTTTCATGGAACTAATTAAGAGCATTAATCAGGGAGTGGGTGTAATTATCAGCAAAAATTACACTTCACTGTCTCTTCACTAATTTCCTGATTAATTATTTTAAAACAAATCAGAATTTATTAAAAAATTATTTAATATGATAGAAGATGTATCAAATCAGTCCTCTTTTTGCTCACACTTATTCTTTATTTCATTGCTATTTGTGATTCATTTTTTTAATATCAATTCCTATTGTTATGCATCAGTATGTGTTGGCCATAATTAAAGTTCTACAAATTTTCTTCTCTTGGTGATATGATATACTTGGCAGTTGCTCTACTAACCACTCAACTGCCCATGCAATTCATTTTTTCTCTACTGCTAAAAGTCAAAGATTTTGTGCATTTACTACCTATTTTACAATAACAAAGCAAGGAAAAGAATCAGTAAAAATATCTCCTCTGTGTATGTGGACTCATTTTCTTATTCATTTAAAGTTCTAGGTTTAAATTTATTATAAATTCAATAATTTTACTCTTTTATTCTCTTCCAGTTGGTATACGAATTTTTTCTTCGGTTTTTGGAGTGCTCAGATTTTCAACCAACTGTTGGGAAGCGAGTGATAGACCAAAAATTTGTGCTCCAGGTAAAGTTGGCTCTGTATTTTTTTTGTCACTAGTTAGTGGAGTGTATGATTTTTTCATAAAATGATTAAATTTTATGAACACTGCCCTTATGACAATTCACATACATTCACTGCCAGAAGTTATGCATGACTCTACATTTTTCATGTTAGAGCACTGTAAAGATGCCTTATCATCTACTTACAAACAACTTCCATTTGTAAACTCTCTATGTATTCCCTTTTTACAAAGCATTGGCTAATCCATAATTAGAACAAATGAAAAAAATGCACTTCAAGCAAGACAGAGTACTCTGTGCCCTTTAAATTGCATTGAAGAAAAAATTAGGGAGAACAAACATTGATGGAGATCAGTGATCAAAACATTGGTTGAACACACAAAATTAATGAAAAAGAATTGAATTGTAAATAACAAGAATTACATATTTACATTTTATTTGGAATATTACATTAAGTTTAATTTTACATTTTGATTAATTGAAACCTTTAATATTAGTACACTGTATTCTTATTGGATAGAGTCTGTAAATCGTCGTTTCTAGAATGTACCTTTATCGGCTAGTAGCAAAGTCTAATTTCCTGTGCATTGTTGGATTTTTTAAAAAATATTCCATCCATTGCTGAGAGTAGAATGTTTTTGTAATTTCTGCAATTTGATGCCTTTCTCTTTTTTCCACTCTTGAAAATTACCTTGGAGAAAGTCAATTGTTTCAGTTTTTAAAGTCGTTGAACCTTTTATATCAATGCTATTAATGGGGAAGTCTGGATGTTATGTAACCTTGTTTCTCTGAGCCAGTATAACATTCATTTACTTTAAGGACAGTAGCTATTTTCCTCCAAATGTGCAAGTTTGAAAATAATCCTTTGTAATATGTTTCATCCTCTAAAAAAATTCATCCAGACTTTCATCGTCTGAAAAAAATTCCAAATATTCTTTCACTTTTAATGGCTGCAAAATCAATATTTCCTCAGGAAAATATAAAAATTATGCCTGGGAAACGTGGACACCTCATTTCCTTCAAATACCCAGCTTTTGAACACCTTGTAAATTTTTACTATCTTTTTCAGGAATATGATTATGTTCCGATTTATGAATAATAATGCGCTGAAGAAAATAGGAATATGAAATTCATTGATTCAATCAGGTTGAAGTTCTCGTGAAAGCAGGAGTATTACCTGTTGCTATGTTGTGAAAAAAAGTCCACATTTTATTCCATTCCAGTCTTTTGTATACATAAATAAATATAGGTAATATTGTTAGAGGTTGCTTTCAAATATGTATTTTTGATACTTATTTCTCTTTGAATCGATTAGTTATTGGAGCTGTTTGATAGTGAGGATCCTAGGGAGCGGGACTTCCTGAAAACTGTACTGCATCGCATCTATGGCAAGTTCCTTGGTCTCCGAGCCTTCATACGTAAACAAATCAACAACATCTTCCTCAGGTAATATTAGAATTTATCTACGATCAACTTTTTTTTGCTGTGCATAGGAAAAAGACAATTTTTATATTTTATGTGTATTGCTGTAATTTTATGTGAAGTCAAATGCTTTTTTAAACTTAGAAAATTTATGAAATTTGTGACTGGTTTAATTTTTAATGTAACTGGTTTAATTTTTAATGTACACAAACATCAACCCATAAGCAAATATGTGCAGTGAAACCTTTCTATTGATTTGTTACTGTAGCAGTTAATTGAGGTGCTGTTATGTCCTCCTTGACCATTTGAAACACATCTTCTTATCACTTGTATGTTGTGGAATAAACTCATGAGATAGATTTTGTAAGTGGTATTGAATCTAGAGTCCAGTCCTGTCCAATGACTTAGACAGCTGCAATTACTTACCAAAATTCAAAGTCCTTGAAAATTTGAGGAATTTTGTATTTTTCTGATAAACCATGGAAAGTGCATGGTTGGCTATTTTCTCTATAGCAAAGATTGCTTTTGTCTTCATCTCGCTTGGCTCACTTCAGTGAAAATCCTCAGGAAGTAATGAGGTTGTTCACCGAGCCCCAACAGGCTGGTGTGTCTACAGTAGATGTTAATCAGAATCTAGAAGTACAAGGAGTATGCAAAGTTAATATCTTCTGCAATGAATGTATCAATAAAATATTGATGACATCCTCTCGTATTCTCAATAAGTCAGCAGAGGCTTTTTGATATTGGCTCAATCACCTGATGTAATCAAAAGCCGCCACCAAAAGACAAATTTGTTTTGTCAGGGAAATCGTACCTCACTCCTGTTCATCCAATTGATATCTAAGGGTTTCACTGGTTGGCTGACTTTTTAATGGCTAAAAAATCTAAATCCTTGACAGTACTGCAGATACAGTAAAACCTCTATGTAGTGAACCTCTTTACATCATAAACATCCATACTTCGTACCCTCCCACGATCCCGTCAGATTTACATACAACTTTATAGGCAAACCTCTCATGGCTCTTACCTCTTTATCACGTAAAACCTCCATTTATCATTGCAAGGAGACACCCCCGAGATGGCCTAACTACCTCCGCAAATGGTACCGAGAGAACTAGAGACCATCAATGCAGTCGCAATTACTTACATGGAATAACATTTTCAGCAATAGATGTTTCACGCTTATTTTTTTTTTTTTCATATACACCTTTAATAATTTTTACCTTAACCAGTTATGGCCATTTTGCTCCACATAAGAGCATACCAAACAGTAAATAAGAAAAAGGTATCCAACTATCCCAATCATTTTAAGTGACTGTCGAATTAACAGAGAATGCATTGTTTATCCTTGAATCATGGTAAAAATTGTGTGATAGCGTTCGATTTCTGTTACCTTATATGACTGAGTATTGTCCCCCCTTTTTTTCCAAAAATGCCCAAGATAAAAGTTAAGGGGGGGACTATATTTAAACCCATTTTTTTAATTGTTTCCCGAAACTCAAGCCTCAAAATTAGGGGGGGGGGACTGTATTCGGAGGAATACGGTATTTATGGCTCTATTTTCCTATAAGTGCTCAAATACTATGTTAAATAAATAAAAGAGACGTCTAGTTCAGCCTATAATCCCTTGCCGGCAGAAATATTTCAGCTAACTTCACTCCCACCCATGGAGACAGAAATACTTGATCGCATTACTACTTCCGCTTCTAAAATGAAAACATTTCATGAATTTACCACTACTGAAAATAAAACAAATCCGGTTTTGCTATTATTTTATTCCCATATTTCCCTGTGTATCACATTCTTACTTCCACCATGGTAATTTTTTCAATGCTTGCGTGAATGATTGTGGTTCACAATTTAATGCCCTTAGCGACTGTCATATGTCTGGCCTTCGTATTCTTGCCGCAAAATCTGACTCTTCCGTTGGGAGCCCAGGAAGTCAATTAGTAGCAATTCTGAACGTCATTCCACGGGCGACAATTTTAGGTGTGGTAAAACACTAAGTAGCTGTTGTGCGGTAATGAAATTTTTTACCGTCGAGCAGTTCGCCCAGCATTCTCGCTATTAAATCATGTTGTTCAGCGGACCCAGCATTTCTGTGTGCCCTCTACAGCGTTTTTCTTTGGATCCCTACGTTTGGAGAGAGGGAATTCGGCGAAAGTGTCATAAAATATGAAAACATACGAAAATTGCTTTGTTAATTATAAGCCAATGATGGATTCAACAAATAAAAGAAGGTGGCTGCTTGACATTATTACAAAATTAGTGATCTTCCGAGCCATCAATGAGGGCAGGGCATATTGTGAGTTAACGGAAGAGATAGATAATAATAATAATATTTATTAACTTCATTGGGATAATACATCCATGAGTTTCGTCAAGTTAATACAGCATAAAATGCTAACATATAATGAAATATGATACAGACGAGCTATACAAAACACACAGCTATCAGTGGGATTGAGGTCATAGGTTATTACACAACACCAGTTAAAAACTCATTTAGATTGTAGTAGCTCTTTTCAATTAGCATATTTTTCAGTTTGGCTTTGAATTGGATTGATGAGGAAATGGAACGGATGGTGATAGGAATCTTATTATACACAGTGGCAATGGAGTGGTATGGACCTTTTAAACAGACTCTGTAGGAGTATTGGAGGGTGTGTATGTTGATTTTGGAGCGTGTGTTGTGATTGTGTAGGTTGGCGTTAACAGGGAAAAGATGAGGATTATTTCGAACAAACATGGCACAGGTAAGGATATAGATTGAGGGGAGAGTTAAGATGCTGGAATTTACACAAAGTGGTCTGCCTGGTGTGCGAATGGGGACTCTATAGATAGCTTTAACAGCTTTCTTCTGGAGAGAAAAGGTTCTTGACAACAGAGAGGAATTTCCCCAAAACAAAATGCCGAAAAAAAGATGCAGAGGAGGAAATTGATTATTGAGGAATCAGTTACAGTTTCCACCTAAAAAGAGGTTCAGGAAGCTTTGAACGTCATAGAAACTTTTTTTCAACCATGGAGGAATGCGAAAATGATAATATGATCATATTCAATATGATTGAAAATATCATTTCAAAAGAGTTTGAAAAAAAATCAAGCAAACCCAAATTACTAAAAAGGTCACTTGAGCAAGTCACTTTTTCCCTTGTGTAATCATTAAATTGCAAATAGGTAATGCATGGGTGCATGTATGTTTAAACCCATAAATGTGATGGTTTTAAAGACAGTAGTGCCTTTTCATTTCCGAATGATATTAAAAAATGGTGCCTAACACTAAAACCTGTCTATAGTGAAACTCCATGCATCAAATTTTCCAAATTTTGGTCCTCTCCATTACGATATAAAGAGGTTCTACTGTACCTACATTTTAAAAGTTTGTTGAAAGTGGAGATATCATTTTAACTACTTTCGTTTTTGTAGAAATCAATTATTACCCTTTACTTTCTGTACTTTACCAATGAAATTTAAAGTTTATGTAATGAAATCTATGGTTTTGTAATGAAAACAAATTAATCATGCATACCACCTGTGGTGATGATGGTATTGAAAAAATGAAATTGGGCTCAGATAAAATTACTCTATTAAATTCGTAATTTAATACCATAACAAATCACTCTTTGTTAAAGTAATCGGTAGGATTACAATAACTGTTACAGTTACTTTAAATTTTGCTCCTGTACATGATACAAATTGCTGTCATTATTTTCTCAAATAGGGAGTACTAACATACGAATCAGCATTTTAATCATCTTTAATGCAATTGCATAAAATAATTATTAAAATGTTTGATTGAGACACTTTAAGTATAAATGAACGGTCTACCAAATCAAAATGGTCTAGCTTATGGATCGGAGTTAATGTGGCTTGATCTGCCTTTCGATCTGCTGGTGTGGAATTCAAATTTTTACTTTTGATTGCTACACTTTAATAATTACTCGCATGGGCTTTGGAGTAGATTAGTGGTAAAAATCACTTTTTAATGTATTAATTACAAGTAAAAATTGCCAAAGATGTAATCGTTAACAGTAACTTGATTACTTTTACTTCATGAGATCACATCTCTGATTATACATTGGAATTCCACTTGGTTAATCATAAAACAACTCTATTTTCATTTCCTGTTTTTTATTAAACTACTCTCTGACTATATTATTTTATTCTTCTTATAATTCCAGGTTTATTTATGAAACAGAGCATTTCAATGGTGTCGGTGAACTGTTGGAAATTTTAGGAAGGTGAGTGAATTTACTTTTACGTTGAAGCCATAAGCCATTATCTGGCTAAAATTTTCTTGGAAAACCATTTCTAATTGTATAGTGGGTATCTGTTTTGAAAAAACATGTTAAAATATGCATATTTTGGAAATGAGCTGATTCTTACTTTATTTACACACAAATACTGCAGTGTGGTTAGGAGGTAGCTCACTCTGTTCCTACGGCGTGTCTCTTCTGACCTTCTTCCAAATCCCATATGACATTCAATGGAGAATTTGTGTTTTTTTTTTTTTTTTTTTTTGAAAAAATAGAAGTGACAAAGGACGATGCATCTTGCTCTATGAAGAAAACTGAAGGAATTGTTAATGCTTTGTTCCTGAAATGAAAATTCTCAAAGTTGTAGAAATTCAGTAGTGAAAAAACATGGCCTTTGAAAGGGGCGTGGTCAATTTGTTGGGTCTGAAATCACCTCAGCCATTCTGAGATCTGAGGCAGTCCCGCCATGGCGGCCACCATTCTGATGCTTCCTCTGGGTAGCATCAATGGTGAACAAGATGTTGCAACACTACATTAAAAGCAAAGTATCTTAAAGATGCTTTTCGTGTACATATGCACTTGGATTACTTTTAGAATTGCAGGGCCTGTGTCATAGGCGGATTTGGGTGGGAGGACACGGGGGCACGTTCCCCCCCCCCAGAACCTTGAAAAATATGGAAGATTTTAATGAAGTCTAATTATCATTACGTTTGTTTTATATCATGAGGTAACCTTGTGCCCCCCCAGAACAAAATCCTGGACACGGCTTTGCTTGTGCCCCCCCAGAAAGAAATCCTGGATCCGCCCCTGGCCTGTGTCATTCAATGATGACAGGATGGGAGACATTATGCCATTTCCATCAATTCTAGAATATTTATTTAAACACTACTGGGTTTGATACTTCCGCATCAATCTCCCTTGGGAGGTTGTATGGTGGATAATAACTCGAATCCATTCTTGTTTTAATTTTAAAGTGTGGAATGAGGACACAGTGCATTATTTCTCCCTCATACGAAACTATATTCTCCATCCAAGTCTTTAAACATTCTTCTATAGTATCTTACTTCAAAGTCTTGATTTCTCTGATGCTGTTATCGCCAATGCTTTTCATCCCTCGTCACCTGCTCCATGAATCTGATCCGTGGTCTACCTCTACCACTCTTCCCTTACACTTGTGCTTAAGCGATGATTGTCATTATTCCACTGTCTCTCATTTGTGGCCAATTCAATTGTCCCATTTTCTGCCCACGGTTTTCAAAATACTTCTCTCCTACTCTTCTTTGAACTTCTGCCTTACTCACACGATCTTTCCATGTGATATTCATAATTCTTCCATTACATCACCTTTTGAAAGCTTCCTGCCTTGATTTCTGTGCTGCTGTCAAGGGTACTGCACGGAGGAGGCTCGATTCCATCCCATTGAAAACTGATTTCTGTCGCCACTTCGGTCACATTTTAATCGGTTTTCAAAAATGTCCGCTGCGCTGTGATGGGTGCAATATGATCCACTTTTTTTCCAATAGTTTGCATTATAATGTTTGTAATTGTGAGGAAGAGCATTGAAAAGTTATGAATTAGGTATATCACAACATCATGCTTATATGCTTTGGTTAATACCCCTAATTGTACCGTATTTCCTTGTGAAACTTGGATCACTTTGTCAGTCAGTGATGCAATAGGCGACTTTTGTAAAGCCATTAAATACGTGGTGGGTGACAACAGATGTTGAGGCATTTTGGGGATCCTCTTTTGTATTATTCGTGGCTGCTGTCATCATCCATGCCTTATTTCCATAAAGAAGCATACTCCGAATCTAAGTCTTAATGAATTGTTTCCGGACTACAATGCTTATATTTTCGGCTCCAAGAAGACTAGTCTTTTTGAGGAATGCCCTCTTGGCTCAGCTTTGCTTACGGTATGCTGGTGACTATTCTCGCCATGCTTTGTCTATCGTTGGTCACTTAGCTACCCATCTAGCAGAACTCCTTCACCTAATGTAGTGGTGTTCAATGCTCAAGCAATATGAAAGCAATGCAAAAGCTCAAGTTCATGGTTTCCTAGTTTCAGTATGGTCTTCATCAGTTCCCTTTTTTCTGCAGACCAATTCCTTTGCTTTCTTTGCTTTGCAAAAACATTCCTCCAGTATCTTGTCACTATGTTTTTAATTGAATTTTCCTCAGATCTCTGTCTGTCTCTGTTAGGACTGTTATTTTGTCGTTTGAGATTGCAGCAAGCTAATTTTTTCAATGTGGATTTTATCACCTGGCACTTAATCCTTATTTCCTCATATATTGGATGTTCAAAGCATAAAAGTAATACAGTGGAACTTGGTTAGTACGTTTCTGAAGGGACCACGAAAAATGAACGTAATAACCAGGAAAACGTACTAACGAGGAAAGTAAATAATAGCAGTCGGGGTTACTGCAATCAGTGAAAAAGTCGTCATAATTACAATTACTATCGGTAGTTCTCATAGGATCGCCTTCCTGAACTCTTTTCACATTTAAAATCAAGAAAATGAGCGCTACCATGAAAAGCAATACCATGTGAATAAAAATCGCAATTTTTCATGGACATCCCGGAGACGATTTCATGATTACGGCGTCTATCTCCCGTGATTTATCCTATATATATTTACAGAACGAGGACGAGTGAAGCTCAGACAAGCGAAGACAAGTCATTTTTCTTTCTCACAGCGTACTCGGAGAATATAACAACAACCCGGAGTAAGTCAACTGGTTTTTTAAACATCATAAAAATTGGGCAAAATTATATTGACTTTCAAATTACGTAGACATTCGCTTCTGGAATGATACCATTTCGATTGTAAAATCGATCAATATATCGACTGATGACACGCAAGATTATTAGATTACGACGTAATTACAAGAAAATTTTATATTAAACAGTTGAAATTTACTTTCAAAATTTGTCTAATGTCGTCTGCTTTCGTTCCGAGATCAATTATTTTTAAGCTAAGCTTCGCGTGGAGATCCTGAGGATCGTCTGCTCCTGCAACAGTAGTCAAGTAAATACGCACGACGTCGAGTCTATGGAGCAGTACTGCTTTAGATAATGTGGGAATTGTCTAATACCGTTAAGACTCATTTCTTCATCATGATAACTCGTGCAATAGCAACAATTGCCCACTCACGAACTTTGTGCGCAGCAGTGGGCACTCCCAAGCGCTCCAAAGGCAACAGAAGGTGAGGAGCTCGGGGTGGGGAAAATTGGGGCTTCTTATTGGCTGTAGTTTTTCATAGTCAGACATTCCCGAAAAATGGCCGCATTTTATTATTCAGCACGTCACAAGAATTCAGAAATGCATTTGGATAAATTACGGTAGAAGAAAGAGATTTGGAATGAATGGAAGAATGTTAATGGCTAATAATAATAAATTAAATCATGAATTCAGACGTTTGCGACCCTTAAGAAGACACTAGAGAACGAATTGCGGGTTGCGTCACGGCAAGCAATTGAGCGTACTAACCAGGAAAGCGCAATTTTTTCAAACGTACTAACCAAATTCTTTTACCAGTATTTTGTTCGGATGGTACCGGGACCGAGGGAAATCGCCGTACTAAGGAGGAAAACGTACTAAGGAGGAACGTACTAACCAAGTTCCACTGTAATGCATTATTGCCCAGGGATCTCATTCACCAACAATGATTAAGACATTAAGCTCATCAAACTTTGTACATATGTATCTAAATATGCTACTACAGTACACACACTAGCACATAAATGTGAGGTGCGCATAATTTTTGTAAATAATTAAATTCCATAGTTCAGTTTGTGTTTACATGATTTTGATTTAAACTACATGGATATTTTTGACATACTTTGGAGGCAAAGCTTTTACACTTAATTACCACTATGGGTAGGATTGTTGTTGAAATAACTATACTTCAAAATTGCTGTTCACAAGAATTTGGTGTCTCTAATAATTGTCATTGGAATCAAGTATACTTCAGTAGAATAATATGTCTTTGTCAGTAAATGTCTTTTTAATTTGAGTTAAAACATATTGATGCTATTTGCGGTTTTTATTCATGTCAGCAGTAGATCAGCCTTCTTCATTGGGTCTCAAATTAGCTACTTTAATTCTCACTGAAGTATTATGAGCATTTTTTGTTCTTTTCTGGTAGTTATGAAAAACAGTTTTAATGCTTAAGTTTTCCAGAATATTTATCGCATGCATAAAGGTTTTTTTACATGAAGCAGGTACTTCCACAATCTGATTTGTGTATGATGGTGCAGTCAAATTGCGTTTTGTAAAGCGGAGAATTACTAGAACATATGCCAGAATACATGGACCTAAGATGGCAAATTAGCCCATTCTAATTTTGTCCGTACATTCATACGATTCCATGCCATAATGAGGAATTAATGCAGCGCTAAGCTGTTCAATTACGTGCCCCTTTTAAAATGACCTTAACATTTAAGAGTTTATATGAAATGATGAAATATGTTACAGAGCACCAAAGCTTATTCCCTTCTCTGTAAAATCAAGCATGACCATTATGCAAGAAAAAAGCATCTATTTAACTCACCAATGCACCAATTGAAAGCTCCCCCTATCACATGGGAGTAAAAATTCACAACTGTATGTTGGGAAAACTCAATTCAAATAATGGTGTACGTACTTTCAAAAGATGCACAAACTAAAATATAGACAATGTTAATTGAAAGAAGCTATTATAGTGTGAATGAATTTTTGAAGTGAGGGCTACTTATTTTTGCAATTTATGTAATGTTTTTTAATGTATATCCTTAACGTAGGTTTTTATATATTGCATTTGTGTTTTGTTATGACGAGACACCAATTTACTTGTAGTTGGTAATGATGCTATGAACTGTAAATGTTATGTGTCAATAAATTATTATTATTATTATTATAGATGCAAGTTAATCGAAGCATTTGTGTGATGGTTTTGTTTTCCTCTCCGCAGCATAATAAACGGATTTGCACTCCCTCTGAAGTCGGAGCATAAGCAGTTTCTGGTGAAGGTGTTGCTGCCTCTGCACAAGGTGAAGTGTCTCTCCCTGTATCATGCACAGCTGGCCTATTGTGTGGTGCAGTTCCTGGAGAAGGATGCCACCCTCACTGAACCTGTCGTCAAAGGGCTCCTTAAATTCTGGCCTAAGACCTGCAGTCAGAAGGAGGTAAGCACTTGTCTTCATTCATTTGTTTCTTGTTCTTACTTTTATCGTTGAACCTTGATTACTCTGTATTATCATGTATTTACACATGCACAGTAATTTAGCACTCTCTATGCTACTCACTTCCCGTCCTGATAAATTCTCTCCTGACTGATGTTGATCCATTTTTGTTACCAATTTAAAATTTTACTCGTATGGCATCATCTTATTTAACCCATAATGGCTATATAACTTGCTAAGTACCGAGGTTGTGGCCATTGGATTCAGTTTGTTTTTTTACTGTTTGATATGAAATTGTAATTAGCTAATTGAAATTTTATTTGTTGTAAGTGTACTTCAAATTGGCAGTCTTGCTGTATGTGCACCATTTCATTAAAAATAAAATAAAAATGTACCATGCACGCCTGTTTTTCGTTGGAAATGAATTAAGGAAAACAATTACATATTTCAAAAAAATAGGCTCAAGGTAGCATGTATTTTTAAATGTAAATACGAAAGCATTTAAATAATTATAATGGAAGAGTATTCACTGTTTTCGAGTGAACACTTACTTCCTTAGTAAATGAAGGCCACTGACTTCAGCAACTTGCTTACACACCATGCACATGAGATGAATTGTGATGATTGTGACTGTGGTGGATGGGTCTACAACTCTGGGCCCATCTCAGAGTGCCTTAACCTGAAGGGAAAGATAAAAAAACTAAGTAATTGCTCAGTCAAAGCTTATAGATAGTATTGCCATCTGATACTTGTCCTTCCTATAGATACTGTTAACAATGGAAATAACCTTGATGATCCACAAATCCTCGTGTATGATGTGCACATTGTTTTTTTTATGCTGCTAAAATGGAAAAACAGGCACAGGTGGCTCATGAGAAAATACGGTATCAACTTCTCTGTTTTGTAGATACCATATATTCTGGCATATATGGCGACCCCCAGTGTTTCCATTTATAATATAGATTTTGGGCTGTATTATAATGATAGGGGAACACCCAAACTTCTGCAATTTTCCTCAATTCAGCGAAATTTACACATGCCTAGGTTAGATCCAATTTTCAGTCTGTGGGGGAGCATCACAATAAACAGATGCCTCTTTGGACCAAAACGCTAGTTGCCCTCAAAGGACCAAAATGCTAATTGCCCTCCATGAAATCCCCGGGAATTGACCATTCATCTACATCTACACAATATCCTGCAAATAAAAATACCCATTGAGCAAAGGATCTCAAGTTAGAAGAAGAGAACAAAACATTCTTTGTAGTTTGCTATGATTAATCTGAATTAACTGTTGGAACAACTAATGGTAACATAAATGGCAACAAATAATGGTAGCATAATGCAATGTGAAACGATATAATCACATAGAGAAAAAGCACTTAATTGCTCCTCTTACAAACACCTTAGGATAGGCTCCATAATCAACGCATTTACAAGACTATCCAGTCGCTAAGAGTAGAATAAAAATTAAAGGTGGGTGGCCTTAACTTGTAAATGGCTTTGCTAGTTCCATGGAAAGAGCTCAAAAGATGTACAGAGAGGCTACTTGATCAAGCCAGTATGAGATTTATTCTCGAAAGGAAGAAGCGTTGTGTCTTCTCGTGTAAAAAAGCATGTGAAGGTGCTACTTGCTTAAAATTGTTTGGAAATTGCTGTAATATTGAACATTAGAGAAAAAATCTGGCAGATAAAATGAGGAAAGGCCAAGTTGGCCACTTACTTTTTAGCAACGAAACAAACTCACGATGAAGGTGCCGTATCTGTAGCACTCAAACTAGTTGTATGTGTCATATGTGAGAAATTCAATTGCATGTGGATTAATTCTCTTAATGCATGTAATGAATGAAACAATATGCGATTCGTTATTTGGGTTTTTGTTTGCTTTGTTTAGTAAAAAAGCATTTGTTTATAAAAATGAGACCTTCAAAAAGAAGTTATATTGACTTGTTTGAACCAGAGAACTAGTCTTCAGAGAACTAAAACACTTTGCATATGTGTAACATTTCACCTTTGTTAAACTAAAAGCAATAAAAATATAGTTATTTATAATTTACCTTATTTTAGTGTGTTTCATTGCTATTTCAAGTTATGAAAAAAACTGGAATTTTCAAGTTAAGAACTTGCTTGGGAATTGATGGGTTATTTTTCATTGTGAAGGAGGATAATGCAAGTTGTGTTGCAACAAGGCTTTTTTTTTCATAAAGGAGATTTCTTTATTTTTACTGTCATCTATTCATGAATTAAGGCTTATCTAATACATGCCACTTATGTAAAATCATTTTATTTTATGAAATTCATGATAATTCAGTTCAAAATAAATAAAGCATATTAGTTTCTCTCCTATCCCGGTAATCTCAAAAAACTTCGCCTACCAACTTCGACGAGAGACCCACCAAAGACAATAGCTTGAAGATATGATAGGGTTCCCACTCAACCGTGGAAACCTTAAAACCGTGAATAAGCCGTGAATTTCGTCTGCCGTGAAAAAACCTGTAAATAGCCGTGACATTTGTCGTAAAACCTTAAAAATATCTCAGTCCTGATTGTAGAACTACGATCGACTGATCGAATTCGATATGTTAATAATGTTTCATGGTCAGGCACGCGCAGACTCATAGTCTACACATATATCTGCACACGAATATTCAAAGTGAAGTACAGTGGAACCTCGTTAAAGCGAGTACGGGCTATAGCGACACCCCCGCTATTACGAGAGATAGCCGATGCACCGTCAATTGACCCTATAATAAGCGTGTTAAAAAATTCGTTTTTACGAGACCCTTTCGGTGTTGGCTCTCGCCATAGCGAGGGTTTCACCGCCGGAAGACTTTCATCAAGACTCCTTAACCTCTGTAATTGCTAGCGATCTGTTAGAAATGAAGTTAATGGAGTGTTCAGTCTCAAATTTATGTGGTAAACTGTCGTTCGATAAATGTAATGATTGACGAAACAATGCTTTGCATGATTTTTATTCGGTGCGGCGCTTATAAATTGTTTGAATAGTTAGTCGTTATTTGAGTAAGGAAATTTAGTGATGCAAAAAAACATTGCCTTTCGTCTGGATTTACGCTTACGTTTATCGGATAGATGTTTATCTGTCGCCGCACCACTCCTTTTCCTGTATATCTGTTCGCAACAGGTATATTGGCTATTATTTGCTCCACCTCCGGTAAAGCGACAATTCGCTATAGCGAGTGTTTATTAGTGCACCGTGGGGTGTCGTTATATCGAGGTTGCACTGTAATTGGTCCATACCACGGTCCGTACTATATGATGACACATTGACCGTTATTTTCCATTTTTATGGCGGAAGTCTGTTATTTTATCTGAACGTTTCAATTTCAATGATAGCTTGGGATGGACTTATATTCGAAAAAGGACAAATGAAATAACTTGCATTTCTAATGGACCCATAATGAACCATTCATGAAAACTATCCGATTTGTAACTCGAAGTTCGGTTCCCACACAAAATGAGGGCACATGCCATATGCATCGAAATATGAGTTTGCCATTGGAATTTTACTTAAGGAAACATTTCTACGGCAAATAGGCTTTCAATTTATGGCAATAGCTCTTAATAGACTGCGCTCACCTCGTTTGAGTTTATGTGAAAAATAACGTGAAAGTGAAAATAAGGTGTTTCAGCAGGTATTTATTTTGTCTTTAGATATTTCAAACCAAGTGCATTATAATTATATTGTAACGGTTCAAACCGCGAGAGCCGCCCGCTCGCCTCTCGTTCGATATCTCCCCGTACATGTGATTGTTAACTCTCCACTCCCCCAAAATAGAAAATTGCCCCTACGGAGACTTACCGTTTCCGGGCTTAAAATCAAGTTCGCCAATTGTTCGTGCCTGCACGCACACTCACTTACAACAGGATTTAAGGAAATCGTGGCAATAGCAAAACAAATAACTTCAATGACATCCCTTTTACAATTGATTTTTAATAACGGAACTACCATAGGTTCCAAAATTTACACTGACACTAAAGTATTCCCCAAACACATACAATAAATCCCCGTTCCAAAATCCATCGGCGTCACCTCCAACATGAAATATTCACCTTCGGCTTCTCCTTCAAAATTACAAAAGCACTTTCTCAATGATTATAAAAAATTGATGTTTCCAACAACAAAATATACCCACGCTCTTTGGCGAATAAGCAACGTAAAAAATAGTGACATCAAACTTACACAAAAAAAAACTTTCCGTGGAAAGCAAGTATAAATTGGGCGTTACTGTTCAAGTGGCCACCCGTCTTGAAGTCGGGCTCAATGATCCGCCAAGTGACACTAACATTCAGATATTATGCTCAAGCTTCACCACGTGCCGCACTTAAGTCTTGCAGGGCCGTGACTAAAACCAGCCAACAGTAAATTCACTAGGGCCTTATTGTGGGGAGTACACTTGGGACTTTCAAAGGGGAGAACAATCTGGACACAAAAGGATCTATTCGGGCTTTGGTAATTTCCAAGCTTACTTCCTTTATCCGATGTTCTCGCCACCCCTGAAGAGCTGTCCTCGTATCTGCCTCCACCACGTGCCGTAGCTTGGCTGCTGCTGCTTGTCACTGAACACCACTATTTGACTTATCTCGTGTCACACTGTAGGAGAGAGAGAGCTATCCTTCTCGTCTCTCCCTTTTATAAACTCTGCACTACCCACAATTACCTCTGGTGCACCACAACGCCCTCTTTTTCCCTGGCCGAAAGGCGGGTTTTCAAACGCATTCCGGGAGAGAACCATTGCGTCGCCTCTCTCGGAAATCCACTCTCACACAATTTCACATACATTAAAAAATATACTACAATAAACACAAAATAAACCCTTTACCTAGTTCAGAACTCTGTAAACAAATAAATGCTAAAATTGTGAGTGTGCGCGCAGACGTAACCCCCCCAGCTGCGATGTTTTTTAAATGATGCGTCGGGCCGGCTCCGGTCCGTACCGCTACAATATGAAATTGATTTTTTGATGTATTACATTCTATAAACAATTTTAATATTTTCCGCGACCTCAGGAAGATTTGGTAAGTGAAATTTGATAATAACAACGTGCGCAAAAAAACAATCTCTCGGCAAGGAATTAAAAAAGGACTTCCGGTGTCCAGGCGGAAGAAGGTCCTAAGGGCATTCGCATATTAAAGGAGGCCATGGTATTCAGCATCAGGGCAAGAGCGCAGTTGGGTTGGGCCTTTAGTTGGCCCTGAATTTTGTAAATGATAGGTGACGTCATAAAAGATATTGCTTTTCATTGCTGCGTTTACATTCACGCCGTCTGTCGCGTACGTTAATTTTTAGTTAATATATGGCCGGTGATTGTTTTATGTTGGCTTATTAACGGACCGTGAATTTGACAACATTGAGACCGCGAAAACCTGAAAAAACCGTGAAAACTTGAAAAAGAAAGAACATGAAAACCTGGAAAAAACTATTAATTTCATTATTTAGGTAGAGTGGGAACCCTGTATGATACAAGTTTTTTTGTTGAATAAATTTTGTTTTTCAAAGGTTTTAATAGTATATTATCTTTCTTGCTATTTCATGTCATTTGTGTGTATTGTAGCACTACAGTTCAGCCAGCGAGAGTTGTCCGATGGCACATCAAAAGGAGGGGTGAAGAACCCTGCGCCAGCACGGTTTGCAGCCAATCGCTGTCCCCCAAACCCACCTCACACCCTTGCCTAGTCATACAACGTTGTCACATGCACATGGAGCACCAAAATAAGCCTGAACCACCAAAACAAGCCCTTTCTTTGAATCACTGGAACTAGTGATTTTTCCTTTGGGTCCTTCACGCTTGTCATCCCTTCTGGCTCCTTTCTCATGGTAACCCTTTTGTTTACATGCGAGGTGGGTGTTTCCCTTTCTTACCTGGCAACCTTGCCCTCTACCCCAAATGAGACCCTTCTAAAAGTCATCGGACAACTCTCGGCGGCCGGACTGTAGTGTGGATTTTCTCATATATTTGACTGATAATATGCTCTGTTTGCTTCATAGGTTATGTTTCTTGGGGAAATAGAGGAGATATTGGATGTCAGTGAACCATCACAGTTTCGAAAGATACAAGAGCCTCTATTCCGACAAATATCTAGATGTGTATCCAGTCCTCACTTCCAGGTATGCATGAATTTATCATTTTTTGATTTGTTGTTTTTAATTTATTATTGTCTTTTCTCGAGAAAAAGTTTTGAAATTCTGAGTCATAGAAGTTACTTCTCCCACTCCACGAAAATGAGGTGGTAAAATTCAATAAGTAAGAGTAAGATTCGAGGTACTTTTTGTTCTCCAAAAACGTGGATAAATCAAAAATACACGGAGTAATTTTTAGTCAAAACAATTTTCGGTTGTTCATCTACGATTTTAAATTGACATACATACAATTTGTTGTCTATTCCTTGAGACCCTGAGGAGCCATTTCTTGTCGAATTTTGATGGAAATCACCCACTGTGAAGCACTTAGGAATCAAGTTCTGTAGATTTTGTTCTTGTGTTGATAATCAGCTGAAAATTTGTGATTTTAAGCATGTTAGCTGTTATCATCTATTGGTAGTGGGAAAACTTCTTGTGGACTGGGAATTAAACCATTGACCTTTGGGTTTCTGGGCTACTTTTCTTACCACTATACAATCCTGGAAATTAATTCCAGTTCTTTCATTGCGAAGGGTTAGGCACTGCTATGATCCTTTTCAAATATCTTTGCAACTGCCCAGTCGTGCAAGTTGGGAATGCGTCAAGTGGCACCATGGCAGGAGGTGGGACCTACAAGACAAGGAACATGGGAAGGAATGGGGAGGGAGAATGTGGCTGGTTTCCTTGATTTTTCAAAAGACTTTTTCAGTGAATGGAAACAAAAGACTGTCTCAAAAACCCTCTTTCTACCAGCCTTTCCGTGGCTCATTTAGAAGGGTGGGAAGCCAGACTATCTCCAAGGATGAAGAAAGGAAGGGATTACTCATTTCCTTGATCGAAGGATTACTCATCTAATTCCTTGTTTTGATCATTTTCTATGGCCATAGGATTGCAATCACTATGGCATGACAAGCTAGTGAAGGCAACGGACGTTTGGAAACACAGCTAACTTACTCTCAAAGTGCAAACCATGGAGGTCTGAAAGTTACTGAATTTCCCGGAGGCTTGGCTCCGCATGTCCCATTTTTGTTGGTTTTCAATGAGTCGTGTGCCCTCTGCCCTTGCCCCTACAAAAAATTGGGGCCTGCCTCTCAGTTGCAAAGATATTTGAAATGAACCATAACACTAAGTAGCCACATGAAGATAACATAGCAATTTTATCGAAAGTTGCTGATTTCTTTGCTTGCTTTGGTTTGCCACCACCATTGATAACCAGGATAAATGCCCAGTTTCCCTGATTGCCATAGTAATTTTACCAAAGTTATTGGCTTCACATGTTCAGCTGTTATGGCTCATCAAGATTGGCAGTGCACGGGAGAATTAGCTTCCAAGAAGCCACTACTAGTTGAAAACCATGTCTCAGCTTTGAAGTTGCACTAGGTGGTAAATGTAAATGGCCATCAATGTGAATTTCACCGCTGTTCACATGGCAGAATTTATACACCCATTGTGTGGGATGTTATTAACCTTGAATCAATGTGCATGTGGTGGGGAAATAAACACCCCAGATTTTGTTGACCATTGTAAGGCCTTTCCTCAGAAGCCCAGTAGGGAAGTAATATTTGTCTTACATTCATGATGCAAACTATCATTCAATGCTTATCTTCTACGAGGAGTGCCTTTTTTATAACCATGGAGTAACTAAATTGATTCCTTTTGTTGGAACTTCGAATTTCTTTTCTTAACTATTTTTATTGTATTGTATAAAGAGTTGCATGTTGAAGGTGAAATTGAAGACCTGAGTGAAAGAGCCAGATAATGAACATTTTTTGCAAATATGAGATTTCCGCAATTAAATTACCAGCAGACATTGTTGAAAACTTACGTTCCACTCTCTGAGTGCAAGAATCATTTTTTTTCTCACTTTTCTTGAAAGTTCACCTTAGGTTATTATTTGGTTATGTACTTATGTCTTCTAATAATAGACTGCAGAATAATGTTATTTTTGATGATGTGTTTAAAAAAAACTGAAATTAATTCATCAATGTGATTCTGGTTCCTTAATATATCTCTGGCCTTTTTTTTTAATACAGTAGATTCTGTGATAATATGCTTCATTTTCCCCATTTTTTTGTATATTTTAAAATGCCTTTTCTCTTTTTTTTGCTTTTTTGTAAATTTTTCTAAGACAAATGTGAATAGGTGTTTTGCTGTGTATTATTCTCATCACAAAGTTTGCTTTGAATTTATCTTAACTGCTGATTATTTGCCTTAGATATGTATGGCTTGAGAGTTTATGTGATTAGAATTTATGCAAAGTAAAATTTTGTGTAGCAGTTACTACTGTATTTAATCTGATAATTTAGTTTTTTCAGTTTTTCTTTGCAATTTGGTGTTGGGATTCATGGCTTCTCTTTTAATTTTTATTGTTTTGATCCAACTCTAACGCTCGGTTCTTGTAATATGCCTGGCCATATGCAAGTGCATGGAGTTCAGTGTATACATACATGTTCCCAGAGAAAGTACTCATTGATGGATTATCCTTTCCATCGCCAAAAATATTTAATGCTGCCCCTGCCCCATGGCATTTTAAAAAGGATTAATAGCAATTGTTTTAATATCTTTCAGTTAAATGCACCAAAGCATGAAGTTTGCCATGAAAAAATATGCTGGCCGGGAAAATGTAAGACTTAGCCGGGATTCGAACCCAGATCTCTCGATTGCCGGTCAGGTGTGTGAGCCAGTTACTCCACCAAACCATTTTCTCAGAGCAAACTTTGGAATGGCTTTGTGGTGTAACTGGCTAACACACCTGACCGGCAATCGAGAGATCTGGGTTCGAATCTCAGCTAAGTCAAATATATTTTCATGGCGAACTTCATCTCTTGGTGTATTTAACTTTGCACCCGTGCGCGTGACTGCATACAAAGTCACTTGTTTCTGCAGTGCTTTGATCTTTCAGTTACTTCTCATCCTCTTCTGAACGAGATCTAATTTAAATCTGCTCATTAAGTATCATATCTCATAAGTTTACTGACATTAATGCTTGATTTTTATTTGTGTGCGCGCAGGTTGCAGAGCGGGCGCTGTACTTTTGGAACAATGAATACATAATGAGCCTCATTGAAGAGAATAACCAAGTGATCATGCCTATAATGTTCCCTGCATTGTACAGAATCAGCAAGGAGCACTGGAACCAGACCATTGTGGCTCTAGTTTACAATGTTCTCAAGACCTTTATGGAAATGAACAGTCAGTTATTTGATGAATTGACTGCTTCATACAAAGCTGAGCGACAAAGGTGAATTATTCATTTATTACTGGTGTTATGTGGTGTGATAATAATTTCCCATGATGACCTCTTTCAGGGACTTTTATTATCAGAACAGTGTTGGAATAATTAAGTTGAGCTATTAATAATTCCCGAGACAGGGAATGCAAATTTCAGTCAAAGTTGGGAGTAAAATATATCCAATAATGGTTTCTATGTTACCTTATTAGGAATTGTCTAGTGTGGAAGCCCATCAAGGTTAAGCACCTACCCTCCTTCGTGTTAATGATTGCCAAAAACAATAGAAAAATTGGCTTCAGAAATTTTTATCTTTCCTAACTCAAACTTGCATTTGGATTACCTGTCAGATAGATTAGGAATGGACGAAGGCCTAAAGCCACGGTCCCATTAGACAGTTTAGCACGTGCTACTTACCAGCCATTGGTAAATATTGCCATCAGCCAGCAGATATGTTGGGTTCACATTACAAGTAAATAGCCTCTAGTATAGTTGCTGTTGATGACTTGAAAACATCTACATCTACATAATACCCCGCAAGCCGCCTAAAAGGCGTGTGGCAGTCGTTTACAGCTACTACGACGACACCAGTCGTTTACAGCTATTTAAAAAAAAAAGAAAATGAAGGGCTCTAACGAGGTTGGAACTAGCGTTTATTAAAGTCCTTTATGGTTCGGGGGAAAAACGAATTCCCATATCTATCCGTTCGGCAAAACATCTCTCTTAATTTATCGCTTCCATCGGACCTGAAATATAGTGTGGCTCTAATATTATGTTCTCTGTGTCGCTCTTAAAGATATCCATTCTCAATTGTTCAAACAATCTAAGCCTAGCACGCATCATGTGTGTGTGTGCAACATGTCATCTATGGGTGTGAGTCGTGACGTTTTGAGTCTTGCAATATCTTGGTCAGTATATCATATCTATCTTCAACATCTCTAAAAGTCTTTACAATAACACATTATAAGCTGCGTCTTTGGCATTTCTGTTTATGTAGTCTGCAAATGAAGCGTCCCAAAGGCAAGGATAATTTTGGAATAAATCTAGAAATTTTATAATGCCTTTGCCCGACCACTTGTTGATGTCAACCATATTCACTGTTATGCAGAAAAATAAGGAGAAAATACAGTATAATGAAACTAAATAACGCTGCATAAAAGCAACTGGACACGCCTTAACTCACCAGCCGCTTGTGAGCTACTACTACATTGGCTGGCTGGCACCAGCGAGGGTATCACATGACTCCCAGTGGAGGTTAGGCAGTGCTATAAAGTTAAATGTGTTCAACTTCTGATTGCAGCTAGTAAACACTACCCCACTGGAAATCTCCAGCCACTGGTTCTGGATCAGACTAGGCTGCTTGCTGGCAATACCGTATTTCTCCAAATGTAGTACCCCTCTGAATATAGTCCCCCCATCCTAATTTTGAGGCTCGAGTTTTAGGAAAAAAAATAAAAAATGCGTTTGAATATAGTCCCCCCTTTACTTTTACCACGGATATTTTTGGAAAAAAAGGGGGGACTATATTCAGACAAATACGGTATTACCAGCAGCTATTTAGACGCAGCTGCTAAACAGCATAGTGTGACTGCAACTTTACAATGGTGCGAAACATATAATTGCTGGTTTGAAATGGACTTCCAAAATGTACACAAAACTAACTTTAGATTCATTTTATTGATGATAGGTATCATTTTTGGCTTCAACGAATATCAATTTATATCCTGTAGAAAACGAGGAATAGGTGAACAACGAGCAGGAATTTAAGTATAAAAAATGTTGACTAAAGAATTGAGGGTGGCATCTTATGTATATCATTCTTGTTTAGTTAGTTTCAGCTAGGTGGATTTCAACTGATGAGTTTATTCATTTGCGCAATCTTGTTCTAAGGGGTATCATCATTTTTGTCAATGAAAAAGGAGTCACCTTTGAAATATTGTCATGAGGAAATGAATTAATAATAATAATAATAATAATGTTTATTTGTCCAGAGATCTAGAAGTACAAGGGGTGCACTGGATATAGGACACGTCAAGATAAAAATATATATACAATAAATACAAATATACAATGATGCAGGATACATCAAAATTTGTTTAAGAATTCATCTACAGAATAATACATTCTTAATTTCAAATATTTAAGTAGGTTGGTCTTAAAAGTAGTGACACTTGATGGTGCCTTAAGTTCAGGTGGCAATTTATTGTAGAGTTGAAGGCCCATACAATTTGGACCAGCGCTGGTATTCTTGGTGCGCACATACGAAACATGCAGCTGGTCAATTTGCCTCGTGGAATGATGGTGGACATCACGGTTCTTAATGTAATGAAATAGATTTCTTTTTGTGTAAGCAAGTAAATGAAAAATATACACACATGGTAGTGGTAATATGTCCAGTTTCTTGAACAAGGGACGACAAGGTGAATCATAGGGGGCATTGCACATCAGCCTTATAATTCGCTTCTGAATTTTAAAGATTTCAGTAGAATGGGGAGAGGAACCCCAAAACAGGATACTGAAAATAATGTGCGAGTAAAATTCACTATAGTAAATGGACAATAAGACATCATTATTTACCGTGTTCCTGATGCTTCTTATGAGAAAGCATGTTGAACTGAGCTTGCTGCGCAATTTGCTGATGTGCTCTACCCATGTCATATTTTTGTGCAGGATAACTCCGAGGAACTTTGAACTGGAAATTTGTGGGAGTTGTTTCCCCTCTACAACAATTGGTATTGCTTCGGATTCTTTATTTTTGTTACAAAAATGAATAAGGCCAGACTTTTCAAGGTTCAATTTAAGAAAATTATTTTGACACCATTCATATAGGAGTTTAGTGGCAGTGACTGCTGTAAGGGACAAGCTATTCAATGATGGGGCAGATACAATAACATTAGTATCGTCAGCATAGAGTATAGGTTTGACACCTGTGACAGATTTAAGAGTACCTGGTAGATCATTTATATACAGCAAAAACAGAACAGGACCCAAGACAGAGCCCTGTGGCACACCTAGTAGGACTTCTTTACCAGGAGAGATAAACTGAGTGCCATTTTTGTATAATACAACATGTTGGTGACGTCCACTCAGATACGATTCAATCCACTTATAAGGAGTACCTCGTATACCATAAAAACCCAGTTTTAGTAGGAGTAGTTGGTGATTGACAAGATCAAAGGCTTTAGAAAAGTCAAAGAAAAGACCCAGAGTCTCCATTCTTTTGTCCAGATTTGAAAGTATGTGGGTCACCACTTCATAGGTGGCTGTGGATGTGGATTTAGATTTTCTGAACCCATTCTGAGAAGGGGACAAGAGACTAAATGACTCAAGGTATGAAACCAGACGGTTGTAAAAGACCTTCTCAAAAATTTTACTGAGCTGGTTTAACAAGGAAATCGGACGGTATGAATTCATATCCTGTTTGCTTCCTTTGCCTTTGTAGAGAGGAACAACTTTGGCAGTCTTCAGAGAGTCAGGGAAAACTCCCAGCCTTAAAGATTCATTAATGAGGAATAGGACTTGATCCTTAATGACAAGGATAGATCTTTTTACAACTCTCCCGGGGATACCATCTAATCCATGACTATTTTTATTAGGCAATTTGTTAACAATATTGGTCAGTTCAGATTCAGTACAAGGAAGCAGGTACAACGAGTTGCTAGGCGATTGGGTTACGGAGTAGTTAGGGGAATTGCATGGGATTGTGGGATCCGACTGAGACAGGAAAAAATCATTGAGATTGGATGACATGGTAGTATAATCAGAGATCAGTTCCCCTTTAGAGTCTTGTAATTGAAGGATGCAATGTTGATTGTGGTGAGCTTTGGATTCTTTGATGATTTTCCAAATTTCTTTTGATTTATTGTCAGCATTTACTATTCTTTGATTGTTGAAGGATTTTTTTGCTGTTTGAAGAATTTTACGGTATCTTTTCTTAAGCGCCAAGTACTCTAATCGATCTGACACTTCAGTTTTATGTTTGTAGTGAATGGCAGCCTCCTTCATCTCACTTGACAGACGTCTAATTTCATCAGTAATCCATGACTTTTTACGCTTGGAAAGTAAAGGATTTTTCACCTTCTTCAGGACTAAAGGAAAACAAATGTCGAAGTAATGTTGAAAAGTAGAATAGAAATACTGAAAACTATCATCAAAGGACATCAAACTATACATTTCAGACCAATCATGTGAATATAATGTTTCTTGGAAAGTTGCTATATTCTGCTCGGTAATATATCTTTTGTAGAAGCTGCTGGAGTAGGGGGAAGATGAATGAGAGATAGAACAATTGGGAGGCTTGGGGATAAGAGTGTCAAAATCAACATGTACACAGAGGCCGAAGTGGTCAGACAGGCCAGTATTTATAGTTTCAAATTGTAGCTCAGAGGCTGGGATGTTTGTGATGAAATAATCAATGAGGGACTGACAATTTGCAGTAACTCTGGTAGGTTCTGAATTTACAACCTGTAGCCCAAAGGAGGAAAGCAAATCCATGAGGTCACTCTTCATAGTGGAATCTTTTAGAAAATCAACGTTTAAATCACCGAATATTATTATACCATTCGGACTTCTGGCCAGTAGGGACACAAGAACATCATTTATAGTATTTAAAAAAATGCTAAAATTACCTCCAGGAGGCCGATAAACGGATAAAATTGCAAAAGTTTGGTTTCTCACTTTGAGTAAAGCACCAGAGCACTCACAAATTGATTCCACTGAACCGTCCAAGTTCAGACAGATCATATTTATCTTTGGATGACAATACAGAGCAACACCACCACATTTGTGCTGTTGTCTACAGAAAGAGGAGATTAGGTTTAGGCCTTCGATGGCAAATGAAGATATTTCCTCCTGGCGTAACCAGTGTTCAGCTAGTGCCAAAACGTCAATCCCTAGCTCACTCATCAGTAATTCAAGTTCAAGGTATTTATTCCTAATACACTGAATGTTGACGAAGAAAAACTTCACTGTTCCATTTATCTCCCTACATTCACTGTAACCTTGGTGACGACACTTGTTTAGGTTTGAAACTCCTAGTCAGGAGCTGCCTGGTGTAGCAGTTGAACCCTCAGAGGAGTCAGTTTGATTGCTATTGATGCCATTAAGGGGTAGATATTCGACACTCGTGGAACTTAATTCTGATTTGGAGATAAGGGGTAGAGATTCGACACTCGTGGCACTTAAATCTGATTTGGAGACAACCGGGGGCACATCAGGCTGTTGGCTCACTAGTGGCTTTTTGGGGGGAAAGTACTTGCCTATAGAGACATTGTCCGGCCATGTATTACTCTTGAGGAGGACGTTCACAAGTTTCATGGGGGCGGTAACCACGAAAGAATTATATATTCTGCCGCAGTTTAAAGTGGAGCACTCGAAATCGCCAGAGGGAAACTTTCTTCTAAGGTAATTCCCTATTACCTCCGATGTGGTTGATTTGTTCACATTCCCGACGTATATGTTTACGCGTCGGGGCACTCCAGAAAAGGAACACTCATCACTGACCACTGTATTTGATCCAAAAATGGTGCTCTTTCTTTTGGATTTACGCTTATGCGTAAATTTCGTGAAGCCGTCGGCGTCGGTTTCGCTGTCAGCCCGCTTGTCGGCAGGAACACCCGGACGGTTCACATTCACGGACACATTTTTCCCGCCGCTGAACTTAGCACTCGGGGTATCACAAGATTCATTTATCCGAGGCGGATGTCGAGGAGGTGCATCAGGTTTGGCAACTGACCCGCCATTAATTTTTGATGAATCCACAGGTTGATTCTGCAATGTCACTTCACTAATTGGAATTGCGACTTGTTGCGTGGTGTCTTTCGACTTTCCCATCTCGGGAACGAGATTGGACGAAATAGCATCCGCGAAACTGACTTTTTTAGGAATAGTCGGGTTCTTATGGGTCGAAAGCTCGAGCTTCAGAGCTTTAAACTCCGATTTCAGATCATCAATGTCGGACGCCATGTTGGCAAGCCGGTGCTTCAGATAACGGCAGGAAAAACACTTCCAGCTAATGAACACGTGGTCACTTAGTATGCGCAAACATATTTCGTTCAAGCCAGAACATTTATGGTGATAAATATTATCACAGACGTCACACGGAATGACTTTATCCGCGACCTCGAGACTTAAATTGCACGACGTGCAACTGTGCGAAACCATCTCCGCCGCCATCTTGTTTCGAATTCTCTTCCCTTGCAATACTTTTTGAGTAGTTGTAAATTCTTGTTGACTGTAGAGGTGCTCCCCGACCATTGCTGTCATTATTATCTCAGATGACGAGAGGGGAAATGACTCTGTTAGGATTATGTACCACTAGCCCAGCAGGGTCCATGCTGGGAGGGTATTACTAGGATTCTTATGCGTCTTAAAAACCTGAGAAACTTAGAAATGTCTTAAAATTTGTGAGGTAAATAAAAAAGTATGAAGGATATGTCGGCAAATATCTGAAAAAGTCAGTAAAAAATAGAAGCAACGAGAAAAATTTTTAACTCTCCCTATTATGTATGAATTCTAACCCAAAACATTTGTTGTAGTTTTTTCAATCGATTACTGGTGGTGGAGCTTCTTAATCTGAGTACAGTGGAACCTCGTTAAAGCGAGTACGGGCTATAGCGACACCCCCGCTATTACGAGAGATAGCCGATGCACCGTCAATTGACCCTATAATAAGCGTGTTAAAAAATTCGTTTTTACGAGACCCTTTCGGTGTTGGCTCTCGCCATAGCGAGGGTTTCACCGCTGGAAGACTTTCATCAAGACTCCATAACCTCTGTAATTGCTAGCGATCTGTTAGAAATGAAGTTAATGGAGTGCTCAGTCTCAAATGTACGTGGTAAACTGTCGTTCGATAAATATAATGATTGACGAAACAATGCTTTGCATGATTTTTATTCAGTGCGGTGCTTATAAATTGTTTGAATAGTTAGTTGTTATTTGAGTAAGGAAATTTAGTGATGCAAAAAAACATCGCCTTTCGTCTGGATTTATGCTTACGTTTATCGGATAGATGTTTATCTGTCGCCGCACCACTCCTGTTCCTGTATATCTGTTTGCAACAGGTATATTGGCTATTATTTGCTCCACCTCCGGTAAAGCAACAATTCGCTATAGCGAGTGTTTATTAGTGCACCGTGGGGTGTCGTTATATCGAGGTTGCACTGTAGTTTGGTTACTCCAGAGAAGCTTCTTTGGCTGCCTTCAGAGATCGTGTCATCTGCTATGTAGTAGCATTGATGTCTGCTATTTATTAACCAATGAGGAGTGTGAGATAGTTAGTGTGTTTTGGCTTGTGGTGCAGGTGTTTATTTTAATTATGATGCTGACATACCAATATGTCGGGTGATGGTAATGGACAAGCACAGGAGATTTCTGCTTAGCTGTGGGATAGCCCTGAACAAAAATTTTAAGTCTTAAAAGAAAGTAGACTAGTAATTGAGGCTGACATAGGTGCTGAATTAGAGAACCAGCAAAGTCTTTGCTTATTTCTGTCTGGGGTAATTTTATTTTATGTAATTTTACGTACTTTAATTAATTTTTTATACCTGAATATAGCCTACATTCAATTGCCGATTCCCTCCTCCTAACTTTTAAGTATAACATTTGGAAAAAATTTAACATCTTCTATTAGAATCTTCTTTTTCAGATAACATACTATTTTTCTTGAAAATAGCTTAATAAAGGTACAGTAAAACCTCTATGTAGTGAACCTCTTTACATCGTAAACCTCCATACTTCGTACAAACCCTCTGGTCCCGTCAGATTTACATGCAAATTTATAGGAAAACCTCTATATAGTGAACCTCTTTATCTCGTAAAACCTCCATACATCGTACCAACAAGACAGCCTCGAGGCGGCCTAACTACCTCCGCAAATTGTACCGAGACAACTAGAGACCATTAATGCAGCCGCGATTACCTACACGGAATGACAGTTTCAGCAATAAATGTTTCACGCTTATTTTTTTCTTATACACCTTAAATAATTTTCACGTTAACCATTAGTTAGGGCATCCAACTATCCTAATAATATTAAGTGACGGTAAATGAAGACAGAACACATCGTTTTCTCTCGAATCACCGTCAAAATCGCGCGATAACATTCGCTTTCTTTTACTGATGGCTTTATTTTCTTGTAAGTGCCTACATACTATGTTCAGTTAATAAAAGAGGCGACCAGCGCAGCCTATAATCACTAGCTGACGGAAATATTTCAACTAACTTCACTCCCATCCATGGAGACTGAATTACTCGACCGCACTGCTACTTCCGCTTCTAAAATTAAAATATTTCGAGAATTTTCCGCGACTTGAAATAAATCAAATACAGTTTAGCAATTATTTTATTCCCATATTTCCCGGTGTAGCACTTTCTTACTACCCTCTTCGTAATTTTTTCGATGCTTTCGTGAACGATCGTAGTTTAAAATTTATTGCGCTTAGCGACAGTCATATGTCTTGCCTGCGTATTTATGCCGCGAAATCTGACTATTCCATCGGGAGTCTGGGACGTCAATTTCTAGCAATACTGAACGAGCATCAATCCATGCGCGGCAGTTTTAGGTGAAGGAGGCAGCTAATTAGCTGATACGCGGTAGGGCAATGAAATTTTTTACCGTCGCCGCCGCATTCTGAAGTAGTTCGCCCAGCATTCTCACCGGGAAATCACGTCCTTTCGCAGACCTAGCGTTTGTGTGTGCCCTCGACAGAGTTTTTCTTCGGAACGCTACGTGCATTGTATTTTGGAGAGAGGGAATTCAACAAAATTTTCAAAATTACGCTCAATTTTTTGTCTATTTTTTTGCGGTAGTCACGTGTTTATTTTTTTTTTTATCACATGTTATAAGAGTATATTATATAAGAGTATAGTATATAAGAGTATATACTTGTATATGAATTCTGCTGGTTTTTCCGGGTATTCTTCCGCGTTTATCCATTTGTAGGACAACAAACAACTAGTCCTACAAATGGATAAACGCGGAAGAATACCCGGAAAAACCAGCAGAATTCATCATAATCTCCGCGGAAGCCTACTTGGAAACTATACTTGTATATGTTTATACAAGTCACATGTTATAAGAATGATAAATCAATTCTAAAAGATATAATAAGGATTATTTTCAATTATTTGCCATAAATATGAAAAAATATGAAAATTACTTAATTAATCATAGGCTGATGATGGATTCGAGAAATAAAAGAAGGCGACTGCTTGACATTACCACATAATTAGCAATTTTCCTAGCCATCAACGAGGACAGGCAGAAGGCAGTGACCTTTGGAATACCATCATTCACCCTCACATCTATTTTAAACAACCAAGGAAAAACAGAAGAAACTGTATATCTAGGCTGCACAAATAAAAAAAACTCAGGCAGTTAAATACGAGGATGAAGAAATTATGTTTAGAAATATAAAACTATTGTTCTTTCCTCCGAACACTATTAGTAAATTACAACCCTTAGACCAGGGAATTATTTCTTAGGTCAAAAGGCATTAACGAAAACAGCCAGTGATTTATTTACAGTGAAAATGGCATTAAAAAGTGCTCGTGGAATTGAAAAAATTATTTCGAAAGAGTTTGAAAAAAATTTTGAGCAAACCCATTAACTAATTTATTTTCTAAAAAGGCCTCTTGAACAATTTACTTTTACCTTTGTGTAACCATTAAATTGTAAATATATGTTCACTTATGCATACCTATATATTTAAATATATTAATATAATGGCTTAAAAGACAGTAGCACCTTTCATTTCCCTAGGATATGAAAAAATGGTGCCTACCACTAAAACCTCTCTATAGTGAACCTCCATACATCAAATTGCCCAAATTTTGGTCCCCTCCATTACGATGTAAAGAGGTTTTACTGTATTTTCAAATGAAGCCTAAGGTATCAAAAATGACACGGTCAACACATATTTGTAGATTAGAAACCTTTGCCCCTATGTATCTACTTTTAGAAGTCCCTTCATGATGTTCTCTGGTGTATCGTATGATATAGCATAAGTATTAGCTTTAGCATCCTTTTTATTTCAAATATTGTGTCAAAAGAATATGCCCAAGTGAATCTCAATGTTGTGATTAGTATCTATTACAAATACATAGATACAATGTGCATTTGCATCTGGCATATGCTCATGTTAGTCACGTTGCAAATACTAAAATTTTGTGTGAATGTTACTTTCAAATTGTGTACTCATTGGAGAAGAAACATTGCTCTGTAATCAGGGGAATACGATATTTATGGAGACAAGGGCGTTCGATGAGCATACAGTCCTCACCACCACGTTTCCAAGGTTGTAATATTTGTTAGTATCAGTGTCAAAAACGTGTTCATGAGATGGTGGTGGAATGTAAATTGCTTGAAATAACAAGATGATTTAATGTAGGGAATCACCTCACTTCTAAATGGCTTCAAAATTATAATGACCTTAGAGACTTCCACCTTATTATCTAATTTGGGGTTTTTGGCCTGAAGTAGTAAAAATATAGCTGGTGGAAGTCGGTGGATACGAAACCCTAGGGCGGGCTCGCGGGTTACACTCCTGGGCCGAGGTCTGAAGCATTAGATTATCACCTCTGCACCGCAGAAGGGGGAGGACAGGAAGGAGAAAGGAAGGAGGCACCGCCGCGATAGACGCCTCCTGGGACGGGATAGGGAAGGAAGGGATGGGACGAGGAATCCCACACCGTCACAAAGGCTATCTATCACTAGCGTCCTACCACTAGCGAAACCAGGAAAAACCATTGCTGTGCCAGCGATTTTAGAGGATTATTCAATGAGGAAGAATAAACCAACGATCAAATCGCTAGATAGCTGGTGAAAGTCAGTCAAATTTCTGATTTTGTGATCAGAAAATAAGGAGAGGTAGGTAAACTTTGAAACTTGAAAAGTGTGCAAACCCTGTCCTGCTAGCCATTTTTTTTGTTGACACTTTTAAACATGAAAAAATTCAATTATTACATGATATAGTGTACCACCAGTCAAGGTAGAAACTAGAATAAGGAAATGCTGTGTACTAACCTGCCCATCACTTCAACTCTTGAATATCTTTAACTTCATGCGTGGTAAGGAGCCCCCAGGAGGTTGAAACAGCCCTAATTGCTCTTCACTTTTGACAATTTGCATCTTAACCCGCTATGCTTGAGCTTATTCTTTCAGCAATGCAGCCTGTGTTAGTTTTTGTGTGCGAGTGAGTGTCAAGGCTTGCCGGTTTAGAGGTCACTGTGTTTGCTCCCTGCAATCACATGCTCCATTCTCAAAAACCATGACAGTAAATCCGGGCTGGTGCAAAATGAATGTGTTAAATGCATTACGACTTCTGGAGCATTTCCATTTTCTATTATGTATTCAAGGCCATAAAGATCATATCCCTGTTTTTAGTTAAGGTGGCTTTATGTGGAGAAGTTTGCAGATTACCCAGGCCCAATCCCCTCCCAATTTCCCTTTTTCATCCCCATTCTCTTTCAGTCAGTCAATAAATCCTATTCTCTTTCTTCCTCTCCCTCATTTACCCAACATTCTACCCTCCAACACTGTTTTTAACATCCCCTCTCCGCTAAGTACTCGCTCATCTATACCTTCTGTCTTGTCTGTATCTCATCTAAAAGCTGCCTCTCCTCACCCACCATATCCAGCACTTCATCCTATGTCCTCCTCTCTGTCCATTTCACTTTCACCATTCTTCTCCACATCCACATCTCAGAGGTTCAGTGTTTTCATAGACACAAAAAACTATGGATGGGTTTTATTATCTTTTCCGAGGAGTAACATAATGCAAAAAAATGTATCATTGGAAACGAACATTGATAAGCATTTAAAACTCACTCAGAATTTAAACAGGCTGTCTGGTTTTGATTAGGTTAAGGTAGAGCCAACCATTAGCTAAGCTTAACCTTCTCCAGTCTCCTCCACGCCCAATTCTTGATCACCCACTGCAATATCTTATCATCCTTCATAAGTGTTCATATTCGTGCACTATAAATTAAAGTTAAATTGAGTTATTACTACTTTATTTAATTTTGGTAGCATTAACAACAAAATTTCCATGCATATGAAAAGACTGGGTACCGAAGTACATATTTCAACCTCTTATCTGTTATGCACCTACCTTGCCTTTTTAAGTGCCTGACCGTTATTTTATTCTATTTCTCCATTTGTTTTCAGAGAGAAGAAAAGAGAGAAAGAGAGAGATGAATTATGGAAAAAGCTCTCGGAATTGGAGATGTCCCACAAATCAAAGATGGAGAACAAGAAACAATATTCCAAGTGATATTTCTAAAAGAGTCATAGAAACTTTATTTGCTGTTATATTTGTTGTGTGATGAAGTGAAAAGTTGTCGGGACTTGGAGTTCTACAAATCTTGTCAGTTAATTCGTGAGTGAGGATGTTAAGGCCGATTGATTAAAAAAAGGAACAAATTTTGCAGTAGCTGCTTGGTGCTAGCTAGCAGGAAAACATGGAACACATCAGGTTGGAGCAGTGGTTAGTCACAAAAGGGCTCTTGGATGTGTGGGAGGATGGGGGCAAGGGGATGGCTGGCCTGTATTTGTACCTAGAATTGCTAAATGAACAAATAAGTCAAATACATATAGGGGATCAACGTGCAATCACCAAGTGCTACTGTTTTGCACAAATTGTTGGCATTTTCACTGATAATTTGTCCCACAGTAATTGTACGGTTAGTGAGGACGACATTTCTTAGCATATTGCTGAGAAATGTTGCACTCGGCTTCCTTGCAATCGATCAAACAATTATTATTATTAACGATTAGAATTGGAGAAAGGAAAACTTCTTCAATCTCTTCAATAGTTGAATGCTCTTTGCAAATCGATTGAATTTATTATGTCAAATGGAGCATTTTCATTGTCTTACTATCTGGCCATAGATTTTTGAAACAAACGATTGATTATGGTTTCAAAAAGATTTTCAAAAGTGATCTTGCTTTGTGCCAAATATGGTGGTTAAATGGTGTCTAAAAGTTATCCAGTGCATGAACAAAGTAATTGCGTGAGCCCTCCTAACTGCAGTTACTTTGAACCAAAAAGGGATGCTTTAAGAAAACTCAAATCACTGAACAATTAAAAAAAAGATGTGGTCTGGTGGTTAAATTCTTTAAAAGGTACTAATAGCAGCAGCTTCAGTTTTTAGTTAGAAGTGAAACATTGTAATGTATGTGAGACTGAACGCAAGACTTGCACTCTAATAGTTAAATGGAAGCTTACTCAGCAACAAAGTGTTGAAAAAGCTTGTAAACCATTCACTGTCGAAACCTTGGTAGATTGTTTTGTAGTTTAACACTTTATGTACCAAATTTTCCATCTTATTTATTTTTTATGTAATGCTGACATTCTGAGAAGGTTCAATATTGAAGCCAACCATGTCGTTGTCAGAATGATTCATAAGAGCAGAACACAGAGAATGTGTTGCATGTCATTTTGGTCGTCTGTGAGTGGGTCGTGGTCATTTTTTTCTGACCTTTTTATTGTAAAACCATCCTCCCCTTCATCCTTCATGTGTTTCCATCCAAAGTTGATAATAGCCTGATGTATTATAGGTGCTCTCTCTGGTGAAAATAAAATTTCCTGAAATTTAGAATTTCTACGTACTGCATCTGATCTGTAGATTTCAGTGATATGTGGACGAAAGTAACTCAAGTTGACTGCCATCCAATTAATGACGATACCACACCAATAAATTTTAGCAGGCACTTACTGACTTGTTTTGACTATATTTTTTTCTCTAGACTTCTGTAAAAAAAAAAATGGAAACCCTTTCAAAGGGATTGTTCTTAATATGGGTTAACATGTGGCAAACGCTGCTCAAACTTGTAAAAAGAGTACATAAGGAATATATTTATACTAAGATGGGGTAAAAAAAGGCATATAATGGAGTACTTGCATCTTCACAGAAAGTGGTTCGATATGTACCGATGTGCGTTGGACCTGTGCGTATGCGACTGTATGATCGCGGCGTGAGTGTGTGTATCTGTACGTGTGTGAGCGCGAGAGAACTAGGTTGTTGTTCTTCCTATTGCTGAGCAAAAGTATGAGACCCTCCTGAAATAACCTATCTCTGGAATTTTTTTAATCGTTCTAAGGTGAATATTCTTCTTTTGTACCATAGAATTCAGTTTGTTGCTTTAATTTGAAAGAAAGACTTATCCAAATGTTTGCTGATATGATCAGTGGATCCTTTGTGTTTTCTTGCATGAACAAACCTCATCCTGAAGCTCTTGAGCATCCTTACCTTTTCATCAACACTTGACAGTGTTTAGCATGTAAATATGTGCATTGAACAATTTCATATATTTTTGGCATATCTGAAACAAAAAGCTATGCCTTTTATAGAACCTGAACTACCATGAAATTATAGTATGTATGCATTGAAACCAAATTTAAATAATAAAGAGCTACATTTTGTGCTGAATATAACTGTTATCTTCCAAATGATAGATGTTTAAAAGCTCTAGTACAGCATATTTTATGTTCCAGAAATTTGAAGGTTACATCATTGCATCGTTTATGTTTGCATGTGGCACGCCTGCATACATATGAATATTTCCTTTCATTTGAATCTTGTCTTTTAATGGTAATTGTTTCAATGATTGTCATTTGTTTCAATGAAGTTTCATTCCTAGAAACTTGTGCTTATTAATATAAATTGAAGAAATGATGAGTCAAAGAGTTTTAAGCTTTTCACCTGGTAATCACTGTTATTTGCGGTGGAATAAAGAAATTGATAAAAATAAATCCCATGACAATTTAAATTTTAGAGCATTCTATAGACTTATTAAACGTATTGATATCTTCACAAATATGTTGGGCTGCTGAAAAACTCCTAAAATGACCTAATTGTGTTAATAAACATATGGTCTGGGTAAAATTAGTGAAATTTCCATGGTAGCAACGAAATATTACTCTAATTTTACAATAAAAGATTCATCGACATCCCAGGTTTTGAAAAAATCATGTCACCATCAGAGAAGAGATGGCGTACTGAGTTTCAAATTCCGAGTTATCAATGAATCCATTATTGTGAAATTGTTATAATTTTATAATTGGCACTTATGATGAAAACCTGAAATCATTACTAAGGTTAAGTGCTTATGCTTATCTTTACTGAATGCCTCCTCTCAGAATTTTTCTCTTCAAATGGCCGAATGGATATTTTTTATTTTCTGTCAAAGATTTTTGTAAGGTCTGTCGTTAAAATCTTTAAAAAAATTGATTTGGTTTACATACATAATTATAAATATAACCTGCAATTATTAGGTTGATTGTGGAATGTGCACATTTTATTTCCATTTATCATGAAATAAATTAAATGTTTTACTTTCTAAATTTATTAGAAGTAAAAAAAAATATCTTTCTCTGTTGTAGCAGACCAGTGAAAGTTTTGATAGACTTGAATAACATTTTTACTCTTCCCTGAGGCGTGTCAATTCTTCGTGGATTAATTTTTTCATTCCAATAGATTTTCATGGAAAATATTCTTCATATTGAATGCTGAAATATTTGGTGAAAGTACTCGATGTTGACTTTTCCTTTAATTTTCATCGTGGGTATTTGTTGGGCCAATGCAAGCATCAGGAGTTCATAATATATCTTAATACATTGTTTACATTACTTGATTCTGTCTGATCATCTTTGCTAAAAGTGGAGCCCATCTAATGAAGGATTGGTACATTTATATCTATACTTTTGTTAACGTGACACTTTTTTGGTTGACTGTGAACTTTTTTAGGGGAGATGCATTTTAATTTCAAGGCAAGGAATGACAAATTTTTGTGCCCTCTGCTGTGGGACTTGTCGAAGAATATATTTTTATGTACGGTGGTGTGTTCGGGTGAATGAGCCTTAGTTTGGTGACTGTGAACGTTCTTATTTATCTTTGAGGTAAATGCCATGAGGGAAGGGTGGAGATGAACCTGACTTCTAAATCTGCCTGCTGTTAAAGGTGTCCATGGGCATAACGGCTTAATGCCCAATTCGATTGACAGTGTGTGCAATGGACACCTTGATAGAAAAGTTTGGCAAAGGGGGTTAGGAGTGAAAATAACCAAAATGCGATTGGGATTGATTTCTAAGTCAGATACACATTTTATATCCCCCAGGAATCACATGTACAGTAATTGGGAGAGATGTTGGGCAAATCTTGTAGTTACCTTGTTGGAACTTGCTCCTAGTTGCTAGCAACATGCTGGCTGCCAGGGAAGAGTGAGAAAACTCCAACAGGCAAAGGAGGGGAAGAAGTCCAGACAATGAAGGGGAAGTTATCGTCATTTGTATTGGTTTGGAAGGCTCCTTTGGCAGTGGTGTTTAGGAAAGTTAATGTCAGCGGCAAAAAAATACTTAAACCATCCCCAATTGCCTTTTTAATGAAACCATTTACAATGGTGGTTTGACTGAGTTATTATCTTTAGTGCGGCAAACTGTTCTGTAATACTTTGCAGAAGTGATGAAGGTGTTAATTAGAGTACATATGTATATCATTTCATACTTACTCTAACTGAGGAGGCCACCTCTGCTACTATACATGTTTCATTGATTGTGTTCAAAGAGAAGCATCCTGTGGGTAATCATGTTTATTATCAATGCATAGGTGCATCACTTAAATTCATATTGTCTACCCTACTCATAAAGAAAAATACTATTAGCTCTTTTCCATTGTTAATAACTCGTAGTTTTGCTTCGTTTGTGATCGTTGTTTTCTGCTTGGTGAAGCTTTGAAGTTAGTCTTATTTCCCCATGGTGCATGCTATGTAAAATTGAATGTATTTTAACTTGGAAACTTTAGATGACAAATCATTCTGAAAAACAAACTACAGAGTCATCAAATTTAAAGTAATAGAGATGCTTCTTCTTCGATCAACTCATCAATGTATGAGTACCAAGCATTTTAAGAATTGCTACTGCATAGAATGGGTACTTTCAGTGCAAAGCCATCTCAGTAGTGGAATTTTTTGGAAATATTGATGTGAAAAAAGTTTTTGCTGCCACTTTATCAATTCATTAGTCAACCAGCATTAAGAAGATCGTAGAGATGTGACATCTGTTTAAGGGGAAACTGATTTTCTCTCGTTGATTGGTGCAAAAACTAAATATCGAAGACATCTACTTTGTAAAAATAGTTCAGGTCATTGTTTGTAATTCACGGTCTTTCCTGACTGTGTTAGAGTCAAAGGAAAAAGAATTTCTCATCCTTGACATTCTGAAGTACATATTGAATATGTACACAGGCAGGGCCCCTGCAGCACTCACTTTAATTGTGAAGCGTATATGATAGGTGTCATTTAAAAAAATATTAGCACTAAAGTTTATTTGCAATTATAAAATTCTACGTTTTCATTAGTTGCTGTATTTACAACATATTCGGGGAGAAAGGTTATACAAAAATAAAACCACAGTATATCATTAAATTTTATAAACTGTGAAATTCTCTCTTTTCATACTATTTTTTCTTACAAAATTACTTTTTTTGTTATGTTTTATCTAGTTTTTGAGAGCCCAAAATCCCTTTCCTGGCGTGAAATTTCCTAAAATTTTCCGGGGTAGGACCCTCGAATCGGAAGAACAGCATGAGCCTCAGCCGAGGGGCCCCAACAGTAGCGGATACAGAAAAAATTCAAGGGGGAGCGCAAAAGATACTTTGAGATACAGTTACTTTCGTTGTAATGGCAAATAATTAAGTTACAGGCAAAGGGTAAGAAATTTTTATTTAAACTGATAATACCCATTTATAATATAATGCCATCTTATGATGTAAAAAAGTTACTATTGTGATTCTGCAATGCGGGCGGGCACGCAAGGGGGGGGGGCGCCCCCACACTAATCACGTCTCAGATCGCCCCTATGTTCCCAGCTGTACAATATTCGCGGTCTTAGCTCCGTGATTTCAAGAAATGCATACAGAAATTATTATACATTTTGCTGTTAAACTGAAATCTGGCATTTGTCATGATTCCGCGTATGAAAATAAATTCACGCGTATTTAGTATCCCAGACGAATATTTGGTGGTGTCGCTACCGTCTACATATATTCGAAGTAGCTACACCCGTGGGCGCATTTGCTCCTCGTTTCCCGCGGTCGTTGCGTCGTGATCATGTGAATATGAAAACGGTGAAGGCAAATGAGTGACTGTCAACTGGTGTTGGAACGCGTATTACTCTCTCGATTCCACAAATCGGTGCGACGAAATTTTATTCTTAACTTTCAGCAAGGATTATCGTCTTATGTGTGCGGTCAACTTCTTTCTGCCTGTGAGCGGTATTAGAGTAAGTATGATTTTATTTTTATCTCACTGCTTACGTGCGACGTGATTGCATACGTGACTTGATGTAAATATTACCTGGCTCTGGCTCTATGCATCTAAAATTAACCACTCTCGGCAACATGCTGTGCTCTTAATTGCATGTTGGCAATAGATAGGAAGGCGGAACTCCGGGAAAATAGAAATGGCAGTCAAATGGGTGTGCGATTTGTTTAGCTTGGTTGAATGGAGCGGGAACGCCAAAATATTCGAGTTATTCGTCGATTATTGGAGATCAAATCGCTGTAAGTAATCGTTTTGACCGAAACTACCATAATGAGGCGTTTGTTGATCTTTTTTCTGACATAATATCTCTAAGTAAATGTAAACATCGCCCTCAATGTGCTGGTGCGGTAGCGTGAGGACAATTTCTTAACAGTGGCGAATTTAGGGGAGGATCACAGAGGTCATGACTCCCCCCTCAAATTTTATCAACATTTTTAATGTGTATTATTTTATTAAATTTTTTTCCTTGTTGAGGGGTGAAGGGAGTGTATATATGCAAATGCATGTCAAAGGGCAGATCCAGGATTTTTTCTGAGGGGGGGACACTGACTGGTCATCTCATATTTGAAATTAAAAACAAAATACAACAATTACTGTGGAAAATATTGTCTTTATTTTGATATGAAAATTATTTATATTATATTGAGGAATATTAGATGGAGGCTCCATAATACACAAAATAAAACGAATGTATACGAACGAATAACAACTGTATTCAAAATCTCGTCTATTTTTTAAGTGCTTGGGAGAGTACGTGCCCCTGTGCCCTCCCCTTCTAAATCCGCCTATGGCTGTAAGTCCAAGACATGAGAGAAGTTTGAGTTAGTTGTATCCATGCTTAATTTGCCTATCTGAAACCGTGCCATGACTATAATTAACTGTGTTATTCTAGTGGAAACAAAAAGTTGCAGGACTATCTAGGAGACAGCTAGCTGACAAGCTGAGAAATGGGAATCAACAAACAAAAAAAGAAATTCGTTGTGTGCATGCGTGGTAGAGTGTAGCACTCCCTCCTGAGAAAACGCCCCTCTCTCCCTGGGGGTATTCCATACTCCCCGAACCCTGGTCATGACCCCCAAATTTGATGTTAAATCCGCCTCTGCTTCAAAACCCCCATCATCTAACTGATTTTGTTATGATAAATAGGAACTGGACACTCAAAACTTGATACATGCACTTCATGACAATCAAATTTTCTATGGAAACAACTATTAGGGATACTCAATGTGCATTGTTCGTTGAGCTAATTTAAGACTGCACAGTAGTTACTTAATTTTTAAAATTTATTTCCTCTCATTTCGGGAGGCTTGCACCCATTATATACTGCTACCATGAAACATCAGATAGGGGTGGGGTGGTGTTTTCTATGTCAGTAATGCATGCACAGCAGTTATTTTAGGTCTACTTGAAGGAAAAGCTGGATCGTTATTTTAATAAGACAAAGTGTAGGCAGTTCTAAAATAAATGTTTCCAGTGGGGTCTCTAAAGTCACAATTTGAAATGGGACTGAGATCACTGTGGGAGGAAACTAGCCGTAAGTATCGGAAATTTCAATTGTTGCTAGTGGACTCTCATACTTCCCAACTCACAAGAAAAATCAGAATCAGTTTTTCTGGTATCTTGTCTCAAGAGCGGTGTAGTCTTCTCTAGTTTTGTTTCAGTGGACTCATTGTTGAGATAAATCTCCTAGACCTGTTGAGATAATGCCTCTAGGAGACCTCTGAGAGGCTAAGAGTAGTCTCCAATGGAAACATTTTTGAGATAAATTGCAAGATTGCCTCGAGATTTGGTTGCCAATGGAGGCGTAGCTTAAGACTCAAGGCTTCGGAATCCAGGAGCAGCCTATAGGATGTGGCCAGAAAAAGTTTAAGGGGGATTTTTTGCAGAGGTGGTACATTTTGAGTTAATTCATATGGAAGGAGTACATTTACAAATATGTATCCCAAGCAATAGGGTAGTTTCCTTCATCAAAGAAAACGAATGGCATTGATTGCAATTCGTTACCCTCCATTAGTGTATTCATAATATACAAATTATTTGGTTTTAGAATTCCCAGTTTAGACGAATGGCAATGGGCAATTTTAACCTCATACGAAAAAGGCCAGATTGGTGCCCATGCGATGCCACTCCACGTGACGTCACAGGGACCTAGTTTCTATACGAGTAGATAGGAGTTTTACATTGTCTGAGATTACCAATGCATGCATGAGGCACAGAGCTCAGGGAAACGTCTCTTAATAATCACCGATTAAAACTGCCTATGGTCGGAAAGTTTCCTTCGTTTGATAGGGTATTAGAAATCCTTATTTTAGCCAAGCGCTACCTGCTAGCAGGGTACTCCGCTACCTGCTAGCAGCCTGTGTCGTATCAGCGCTCAAAGCCTCGCCCCAAGGTCACCTCACTTGCGGCAGCGGGAACCAGAACGATGTCACATGGGCTTTTCCCAGCATTCATACTTAGCAGTCGCGTTTTTGCGCTCTTGAAAATTTTCACTTTTCATTTAATCGCGAAAAATAGATATCGTCATTTAAAAATGTAAAAGCGTGAAATGCATACTCCAGGAGTAATAATCTTTTGATTAAGGCAATTAAACCTCCCTATTGTGGTTGGGGACTTTAGCCCTATCCTCACTCTCCTCCTGCTTGCCACTAACTACATCCTTTGAGTGTAGTGACTTGGTGCGGTAGACATTTGCGTAAGCTACCCAAGTTACCTCAAATTTGATTAAAATACCTGGTGACCAGTGTAGGTGCAGGGGCAGCAGTTTCTCTCGTTTGGCTCAAGCGTGGTGCCCGTATCCAAAACCAACATAGTCTTCATTGGTCTCATTTTGGTGCTGGCTTATATAATAGCCCCACAGTATCACCAAACATTTGCATACTTTCTCTCAGTCGCCAAGCCTTCGTTAACCTTTTCCTGCTGGCACCTACAAGAGGAAAATGTTTTCCTTGCTACAAGTAGCATAAGAATATTTTAAACCTTGATAAAAAGAAGAACACAATGGTGATTTCCACACTTTTAATGTCACAACTCGGCAACCAACCATGGTTTCAACACATAAGTGTCATTTTCAAGGTGAAAAATCCAGTACTCTCTCGGTATATATACCCAGGCCAAGATAGGAGGTGGGGGGATATGGAATTAGGTGTGGGGGAGTGGGTGGGGAAAACGGTTTTGGTGAACAAGTGAGTGAAGGACGAAAACATACATAGAGTGAATTGGAGTGAAGGTCAGGGTTTTGACGATGGGGATGCATTTTAACAAAGGAGAGTCAGTACAAAATAAAACATCATTACAAATTCCAACCGGGCTATTGGCAATTTCGAATTTTTCCATAAAATCTAGTTTAAGCCCATTACCATTGTGTTCTTCTTTTTATCATGGATATAAAGAACTTCCACAAAATCGAGCCAGATACGATTTTATACGATTTTAAACCTTTTTTGGGGTGGAGTTACCCTGGTATTCTCATCCTTCCGGTTTGGGACCCAATTAGATGGGGCTCTCGGCCCTACCCCGCCCACTGGACTAAACCCTCTAACCCTATCTTGGCACGAGTCAATGGTCAACTGATTGCTTTACCAGTGTTTTTTTAAACCAAATATATAGCATTTGATTTTCAATAATTTACTCTTCTGTAAGAATTACAAACATTTTTTAAGCATTGTGGAACTTTAAATATATTTCTATCATCGATAACAACAAATTTATTGAACACTAGGTACGAAGACTATAATGTCCAGAAGTATGTTATTTGTAACGCTAAAATTTTGCGTAAAAATTGCTAATGTACAGAGCAAATCGAAGAATTTATTCCAAAGTATAAAAAATTGTAGTGAGCAACAAAATTATGTATAATGTAGTGTAAAAAATGTATAATTGCCAAAACCAATGACAATATAACCACTTTACAACAGATTCCTGCAGCAAGGATGATCATAAATGGGTGGAAGGGCTGTGCTTAATTGCCGAGGAGTGGCCCTGAGGTCTCGCTATGCTGGGTCTAAGGCCGGGCTCAAATGCATCTGACAACAGCTACCTCGGGGATCACTATCCTTTCCCTGCATTGGCTAGAGCCGATGTCCGGTCATTTACCTTGAAAAATCCACAACAGCTATTCCCAAGATTAATGCCGTAATACACGGTACACGGAATTGTGCAATCCAACGTATGTGCGAAGGCGCGATCAAAATTGCATCGTGTAAAGCAGTGAACGCAGAACACATGCGAGAATGCGAGACGGCAAAATAGCCCCTGTTCTAATTTCGTTCATGCATTCGCGCAATTCCATGCCATTTTAAAATAAATGCAGCTCTAACCTGCGCAATTCCGTGCCCCGTGTAGAACGGCCTTTAGGGCATGATGTCTCCATGTTCCTGGGCTTCACCGCGTGGATTTTTCTTTATGACGATAGTTTCTCCGGTATTCCAACCGGCGTCTTCAGCATCGACCTGAAGACGCCGGTTGGAATACCGGAGAAACTGTCGTCATAAAGAAAAATCCACGCGGTGAAGCCCAGGAACATGGAGACATCATCTAGACAACGCCGCGGAAAACTACGCATCAACGGCCTTTAGGGCATATGAAATGCTCGTCATCTCCACCCGACATTCAGGGTGAAAGGGTAACCTTGGGGTTTGATTGTGTGCCACGAACTTGCAGTGGGAGATTGTTCCTCTGCTGAGGTGTACCACTCAGCATAGAGATGAAAAACTGTGGTTAAGCATATGGAACTGATTCTAGAAAAGAACCTTATCATGAATGAGAAATAATGAAGGTTATTGTGATGAAAAGGACTTGAAATGAGCCTTCAGCACATTTACCTGTAATTAGATATCTATTTGAAAGACTACCTTCCTTTAAATATTTAGGCTCATTGATGATGGAAAGTAGTGATAACAGAAATCAAAGAAAGCGCGAATGTGGGAAAGAAGGCATACTTTGGACTGCAGCACCTATTTAAGGCACAGTTATTAAGTCACAGAAATAAATACATTTTTTTTACAAACAGTGGCAAAAGCAGCCAGACATTTTTGGTGGCACATGGGTTGTATACACTCGAAATTTGTTGAGCATTCTCACCTATCTTAAAGCCATGAAATTCTTCAGATAAGCTTTAAATGTTATCAAAATGATCTTGAATGTTATATTTGTCTTTGCTTATTGTTAAAAGGAGCTTAGTTGCAGTGATTTATTCTCTATAGTTTGTTTGTCTCGAAATTCAGCCTGAATTTCTGAAAAATGTTAAACTTTAGGGCTCGGACACCAGTGGTTTACAATATCTGATTGTAAAAAAAATTCAGATCTGAGACCATGAGGTAAGCTGACAACTTTCCTGCACATGACAAATTTCCTGAAAAAAATGTCATTTTTTGGCCCACCCTTAAACACATGCCTCCAACAAAGTTGTTCCTGCAAGTGACGTCTTAACAGTGGGAATAACATCGGACTCTTTCATTGTTAGCAGTGGAATCGATGGAAAATTACCATATTACTGAATATCCTACAACAATTCATAGCAAAGCAGGAAAAACTACCAATATTAGAATCCTAACTGCATTAGCATGTTGCAAGACTGATATGTACTTAACGTGTTTGAACTTGACTGGTAGTGCAATTTGCAATTACAGCCTGAACCATCTTCTATCCTCTTCATATGATCTGTGCTGTAGATGTACAAATAGCTAGGTTCGATCCATCAGGGGCGCAGCCAGGAATTAAGGCTGGGGGTGCTTTGGTGCAACTAATACCGGGGTGTGTGGGGGTATGGAATACCCACCAGGATGAGCGGTAGGTGCTAGATTAACAAATTGCAGAATTTTAAGATAAATGGTTTAAAATGGTGAGTTTTACGGCTTTCTGAGGGGTATTTTATTAACCCCTATGCTATTCTATTGGTAATATTAAGTAAAACGGATTAAACTTAAAAATTTCTCTGAGCTCTGGGGGGAGGGGGGGGTTTATCCCCCAAAACCCCTTCCCCCCCTCACTGCGATCCATGGTACATATGTATTGGGGAAGGTGTAATTATGAATTTGTCTCCTTCAGTTATGACTGGTGGAAATAGGTTTGGGATATTTGATGATTTGGCAATACAAATGAACGCACCACCCTAGCTTTCTCCAAAATGTGGTGAGATAGCTCCTCTACATTCATTATAGTACTTTTTTGATGTACATAAAAAAACTGAGGATTTTATTCATTTAATTTATTTGAGGAATAACAAATACAAGTGTAGTAAAATAATGATAAAGGAGTGAAAGACGTTATGTACTTTCCAACAAATATGGTATCCTTCACCCTGTTCTGAGGAACATTTTAGTATCCAAGGGTGGTAGAAACAGTAAAAGATGCCAAGTACACGTATCTGTACATGACACAAGGAGTCAAAATATGCAGGTAACAACAGCCTTTTCACATAATTAGTTATTAAGAACCCAATTTGGCCGACATTCACAAACAAGTGGTGAATTAAATTAAAAAAATATTACATATAAGGCTTGTTCACATCCTTGAAATATTTATTGTAAAATGAGCAATTAGTGTTTACCATTAGAAATTCCTTGTGGCTACTTGGCAAGAGATTGTATTGTGAGTCGTTTGATTAATTTATAACTTAAATATTCCCACCAACTATGTATGTAATGTGATAGTCAGGGAGGAGACAGTGCCGCCTACTTTGATGCTACAAATCTGTTACGGGTCCATGCATGGTGACGGGTGAGGAGATGGAGGTGATTCCCATATTGCTATCACAGCTACTATTAGAGCTATCAGATTCCAAGCTGCTAGAGAGGTCAGGTTCTGGCTTTTTCTTCCTGGCACTTCCGCTCGAATTGGTGTCTTCCCGGTCACATCCGCTGGCTTTCCCTGAGTCGGAATTACTGTCGTTGGCAGAAATACTTTTGTTGGCAAGACCACTGCCCACGTCCTCCTGAGAATGTTTGCTCGTTCCTTCTTTCGTTGGACGGCTCCCTTGGCTGCTCAGAGCAGTGGATCCACTCAGTGATATTCCATTTGGTGGGCACGCGACTTTCTGTATGAGAGCTGTAAGCTGCTCAATCCTAAAAAAAGTGAGAGGGCGGCAAAATACAATTTTCAATTAATTAATTGAATGAATTAATAAATACATTTGAAAATTGTAATTTTTATAAGAGGTATTAATTAATGAAACAGATTTCAAGATGTGAAAAAAATCAAATAACACCACCAACAGTAAAAGTTGAGTAAGAATTCTAAATATGTAAAATGAAATTGAAAAATTTTTCATACAAAAAAATCAATCCACAAGGTCAAATAGGAGTTAAAAGAGTACAATTTTCCCAAGTTTGGAATATTTACAGATACACAATTAGAATTCATTAGGTTTATACATACATTGAACTAACAAACACACAAATCACGAGTAACTTTAATTTCTTAAACATAGCAGCAGGATCCCCAACCAAATTAGTATGTATTTGCTTAATTTTGTCCCATAGCCTTATCCAATTGACCTTTACATGTATGTGCACATGTCATGCTTTATACGCCCAATGATTAAAAAAAATGTAGATAAATGTAAGCTTTGTGCAATAATGACACTAAAGACCTCGAGAAACAATGTATACAAAATGAACAAACAGTGCAGCTAGATATGCAAAGTGTTTGTGACAGTTGATAAATATATGAATAAAATATTTAAATAGATTAAAAAAACAAATACATGTTACAACAAATGCGACCCATTTAAAGATTACTTTTCCACTAGCACCCAAGAGATGTACTAGGTACATATGTAACTAGGGAAAGCAGGGGCATGCAATAGACCAATAAAAATGTGCATAAGAATGTACAAGTGGTTTTTGACATTTGTTTACATTGCACTTTTGCATGCTTTAACCTGATCCGCAAGAACCATTGAATGAAATGTAATTGGTATAAGAAGTGGAATGTATGTTGCGGGGTGCACTAATGGACAAGATGGAAAAGTGCACGCGACAAATGCATAATGTTACACTAAAGATCACCTACAAAGTTGAAATTTATGTACATAATTCCTAAATTAATACATGCTATAAAATGTATTTTTTCGACTTGGATTTGTTTTATGTACAATTCCAGTAATCCGACATTTCTGTAGGTAATATTGTGCCAAATTGAAATGGAAGCATTAAAAAAAAGTCATTACAATAACCACACGACAAAACAGTAACTTATGAATTTTCGGACATGACATGAATTTTCCCCATTGCAGTGAATGAGATTCCCTTACTTCTTCTTGAAATTCCTGTATCATTACAAATCCCCTGTCTTTACCCTGGCCTGTAAAAGCTCTGAATAGTAATCCTAATCTAACTAAGGGAGGTAAAGCATTCATAAGATGTGGAGTGTGATTGGTCCATTACAGAGAGTTGGTCCACAAGAGATTGTTTCAAAGTTTTCCTCATAAGAAATCCCACAAAACTAGCAATAGGATTATCCTGCTAAGGAGTACCTGAAATATATATACGTGAAACATTGCGAGAAATGCAGTTAAAAAGACAGTCTCTGAGAAGAATAATGATTGTGCCATTAACCTGAGATTGCCCGGGAAGCCATAGGCAGCGTGCAAACAGAAAATATGAGTCAGAGGATCTACAAGAACCTATTCTTGAAGGCTATGACTCAAGCTTAGGATTTTATAAAAACAAAACTATTGAAACAGATAATAGGAAGGAGAAAATAAATTCTAGTAGAAAAAAAACCTGATCGATCTACATAATTGAAAAATATATTTTTACTCAATATGTACTCTTTTTACTGCACTTGCAGTCATGTCTCATTTATCCCAAATACATTATGTATATGCATTTAACTGGAAAACCTATTGCCTAATTACCTATTCTTTCAGTCAGGGGCACATGTCAAGATGGACTGAACCCCCAAAAATGAGGAAAATAAAGAAAAAAGTACTGTGGTCTGTATTGATTAATGAATCCTACGCGAGAGCATAGCAGAGTCATGCAGTGATACTCTGATGTATGAATTATTATTACTATAATTTCCATCAAAATGATGCAATGAAGGAAAAATTATGAATTACTGTAAACAATTATATCTATGATCATTTTTGCTTGTAATTGATACTTGAAAAAAGTGATTTTTACTTGTAATCAACTCAAAAGCTAGTACGAATAATCGTAACATTAGAGTAATCAAAAGTGAAAATTTGAAATGCACATGTGCTGACTGAAAGGCAGTTCAGCTACATTAACCTCATCGCCAGGTGTAATTTTTTGGTGGAGGATTATCACTTATACCTTAATCAAAGATTTTAATTATTATGTTATGAAATGGCATGGAACAATAATTCAAAAGCTTGTTCACGCTATGACTCCCTGTTTGAGAAAATATTGACAGAGAATTGATCCACATCATGTAAACGAGCAAAAGAAATTGTAATCCTATTTGAAATCCTATTGATAAATTTTTCAAAGAGTAAATTGTAATTATAATTAATTACAAATTTGACTATGTAATTGCAATTGAGCCCACTTAAATTTTTACACATATTGTTCCCACAATTGTTGTTTTCTCACTTAAAAATACTTTGTGTGTACTTTTCAATTTCCTTCCTGTGGTGAGATGTGTTTTGGGACGGAATGGAATCATTTTTTCGCGAGGTGGTGTGTCCCCTTCGGATATTTGAAAATGATGTTAGCTGAATCAACTATATGCTCAAATTGTTTCCATAAAATTAAAATATTCCATTAATCAGCTGAATTCCTGTTTGAATCCTTTAAAGGAAATCCCAATTACTTGTCAAAATCCTGGGTTTCCTGCTGCATAGGCAACCTAGTTAAACATTCCCACATTCATCATTTTTTTCGTCCATCCCCTTGAAAATCGATAGATCGAGGTTCCACTGCTTACCTTTTCATTTATCCATTCATCAAGTGAAATAGAAGAAGTAACGTACGTTTAATATGCTTTGCGTAATTCTAGTATTCGAGGTATTAGAATATTCGAGCAATGATTTAATATTAGAGTTCGAGAAATCTGCTATTCAACCCATCTCTAGTTTCCACTTGGTGAACTTGCCAACAATCAATCTGAATAGTGGAATCATTCGACACATGGTGTTACCGAATAATGATGAAGATAAAATGGATGGACCTAGTAGGTAATATGGAAGAACTAAGAGAGAGAGAAGTCTTCCAAAAACTCAGAGGAGAAGACCGGAAAACTTAGTTGGCTGCATTATGAGGCATGATGGCCCGATGAAAACAATCGCAAACGAACAGGTAGAAGGAAAGAAGGGCAAGGGGCAGTCCGAATGAATTACATAGGACAGATTAATTAGGATGTAAAAGACAGGGTTCCCACTGTAACTGAATTATAAAATTCACGTTTTTTTCCAGGTTTTCACGGTCTATATTTTGTCCAATTCATGGTTTGTTTTTTTTATTCTAGGAATAAATATTGATCATGTCAAAATCACCAGCCGCACGTTTACTAAAAATTTAACAAACACTATAAACGCCGGCAATGCAAACGAAGCAATGAAAGTGCTCTTATGACGTCGCCTATCGTTAGCAAAATTTAGAGCCGGCTAAATGTTGTTAGGGGGAAAATGGAGGGTGGCAGGGAAGTGAAGACGTGTCTGATTTTTTGCGAGGGTTAATGAGCACTTTGGTTAAAGGTCTTCCAATCACAGCCTTAACATCTGTTACTCGTCATGGCACACGGACCAATAATTGCGCTTCGAATATACGTGTGCAAACAAATGCATGGACAAACGGTGTCTGCGAGTTACTGACCTAGAAACATGATCGGCATATCGATTTTTCTTTTGAACAGTCAATTGCAGTTCTACAATCAAGTTTGAGAGGTTTTTAAGGCTTTACGACGAAATTCACGGCTTTTTCCAGGTTTTTTCACGGTAGACAAAATTCACGGCTTATTCACGGTTTTAAGGTAGAGTGGGAACCCTGAAAGAGGAGATACATACACCTATGAAAAGGCTAGCGTGTAGAAGAGTGGAATAGAGAGCTATGACAAACCAACCTTAGGTTTGTTGACTTGTGGTGATGATTAGAGCATGTTGAGAGCTCTCGGCTGGCTAATACAAATAGAATGAGGAAACTGAAGTATATCTTTCTGCCTACATAAGCTACCTGCCACTCAGTTCCAAGAATTATGACCCATTACACAAAAAAGAGTTTTAACACGTTGTATAGCGGGGTATTTAAATTCCTAGGAATGCCAATTCTGTGTGGAGGAGTTGAGATTGGAAATATGAGCCAATTAGGGCGTAATGCCTTTGGTTTAAACATGGTTAAAAAGCTAATGTTTAGAATATAACTTCACCCAATCAGACGTGATGATGCATCAATTCATTATGAATGACGAACAACAACTGAAAACGTACTAACGAATATGTATTGTATGCTTTAAATTGTTTAGGTCGACGCGCCTAAATGACGAGAATCTTCGTCATCCGTCCGGAACGTTCGAGAAAAAAATGACGAGAATTCTCCCCATCCGTACGCAACATGTTAAGAAGCTTCCTAAGGGTTTAACTGAGGCATGACTGCACTTATTTTCCCATTTTTCAAAGTTCATTCAATATATGTATCTAGTGCCACAAGGTACTACACAAGGTGCAAGTGAGGCGTGCGATTAAAGAGGTGCTACGTTAAAAATATCACTGGAAAGGGAGAAGAGCTGAGAAGAGCATACTTGTTTGATTGATTTAATGGGGCGTTCTGCGTTGCTTTCATGCCTTGCAACTCAATCCTTAGACTCTGAATATCGTCCTTCAAGAGAGCTATGTCGTGATTGAGGCACTCCTCTTTCTGGCTAACCCCCACGTTACCCCCTGAAAAGTAAATGGACAGCAATTATACAATCATGAAAGTAAAACATAATTAATAGCTCACAAATCTGGCACACTGCAAACTCAATAATGTGGAGAGTAAAAAGTAGGGGTGGGTGGATGAGTGTAGGTGGGAGAGAAAGGCTCGTGCTATTTTATCATCTTAACACTGGAAGGGCAGTCACTTTGTCCCTTTTTGAATTTAAAATGGTCTCCTCTTCGCGATGGTTAAAAATTGCTCATGTTTTGTGACTGTTAATGAATGTTCGTCCTCAGAACTACCTACATCCCAAAAAATTTTATGCATGAATTATAAAATAGTTTCTATTATACCTAAAAGTGCCAGGGCTGTCATTAAGACCTGTACCATTAATGTTCTGCTTATTATTAGAGTCCTTTGAAATCAGATTTTTTCTGGCATTATGAGTAGCAGTCACTTTTACAGATTTAATTCACAACTGATTGTCTGCATGTTTCTACACAACTCATTTTTTTATGCTATGCTGTTATATCACAGAATTATAGCATAGACTACCTCAGTTTACCTATCAAAGTGTGTTCAAGTTGGAAAACTAAATTGTTTAAAATTTTTATTTATTTGAAAGCATTATAAATTTGAATTAAAAATGAAATAATAGCATGTACGTACTTCAAAATAGAAAGAAATTATTTACACATACCACCACAACAAGAGAAAACACCTACCAGTTAAAATGACCTCTCCCGGCACTTTAAGGTATGGGAAAAAACACAGCGGTGCTAGTGTTAAGGCCTATTGATTTAAAAAAATTAGCGATAAATATAAATTAAGATTAATGAAAAAATAAATTGCAGCATCTTCTGGGGTTTCCAACTGTGTTTTTTGTTTATAATGACAACAGTTAACCCTGTGTTCCAGCAGGCGTCTTCAGGATGAAGTGGTAAAGATCTGGGTAGCCTGCCTCATATAGACCGTCATCTTGGTTCCATTTGATGCTTGATTTCTTCTGTCCTTCTGATTGGCTTGCGGATTTAAACTGCCTCTTCCACACATTGTGGAGCTTATCTCCGTCTTTTCGGTTGAAGCTTAGTGGATATTGGGATATTTTGATGAATTCTCAAATAACTCCCGCGAAATATAGGGATTTCCTGGAGCCAAATGTGACCAAGACAATGGGCAAACCACCGAATAATCACCACTTCATAACCTGATGACACCACCTGGAATGAAGGCGATTCTCTTGTCTAAATAAACAACGAACATGGTTGGCAACCCGAAAAGATGCAGCCATTCATTGCGCAACACTGTGGAACCCTTCACGCCAACGAAAAAATTAGTTCCCCAGATTCTTGGCATTCCGGCAAAAAATAGGGTGGGCAGGAAGCTGTCTATCGTTCGCCTGCAGATATTTAACAGCAAACTGCAGCACATAAGGCATTGACTGTGAGTTAGGCTATTTCTTAGCCGCATCGATTCTTTTCCAGTTTACTGATGATGGGAAGGGATGGCTCGAATAATCGGAAAACACGGGTAAACCAAACTTTAACTGAAATGTCTTGCAATGTTCATAATTTACATAAAACAAGCAATATTATTATTTATGCAGTAATTCTGTTATTTTTAAGTGCTTCCTGGACTCATCGAGAGCTTTCTTTGCCAGTTCGCGATCTTTTTAGCAGCGAGAACATGGTTGTGCTCTTATTATTAATGCTCCATGTAAGGCCTGATTTCAGAAACCACACATCCGTGGCTGCGTGACTATGGATACAGAAAAGTGGTTTGCACAAACGCTTCAAAACCACTGCTCGACGTCGGAAACTACTCTGTTAGGCACCACACCACGCAGTCGCTTCTCGCATAAGTTTCCCGGGTTGCAACTGCTGCGGGACGTGCATCCGTGATCACGAAGCGTGGTTGCGCACTGCGAAGCTTGGAAAACAGAAGGACGGTACTCCCGTGAATGCAGCTTAAGCGCGATCGCTTCCGTTATACGAAGAGGATTCTAACGGAACTAATAAGCCCAGTGTATCCTAGCATTAACCCTTAGATACACGCTAAGCGGGGATTTTGCAGCATTTTTCGAAAATTCGATATAACGCCTTCACTGCGTGGAGATCACTGGTGGTACACTTTGGTATTCTATTTCGCTGCCTTTTCCTCGACCAAGAATCGTCTGCAACCCCTAAGAAAAAATATTCAAAGTCTTTACGAAGAAATTTGCATACCAATATGCTTTATTTTTTGTTAATCTTAATGAAAGAGAAAATATTTAAAGTGCTTTTAATATTAGAAATTTTATCCAAATGCATTAAAATACCCTAAAATTTTAATGTATATTTAGGAAAAAACCAAAAATATTTAAGTGTGGCAAAAAAGCCGCAAGTGTGCACTGGCGCTATCCTCACGGGCACATGTAGCCAAGGGTTAATGCAGTGATTCCGATGATTTTGCGTCTGATTTTATTTAAAAAAATAAAGATCGAGGAAGAAATTGAACGAGAGTGCAAATCATGCACGGATAATCTGCAACACGGATAAAGCGCAGCTGGAAAGTCGGGAGTCTGCTGTTTGTCCACACTATTTTTCATTCCGAGGTGTCTTCTTCTATGATCCTAGGCAGGGGCGGATCCAGGATTTCTTTCTGGGGAGGGGCACAAAGAAGACCGTATCAAGATTTCTTTCTGGGGGGGAGGGAGCACAAGGATACCTCATAATACAAAATGAATGCAATGATAATGGGACCATATCAAAAATTTTGCATATTTTTTAAGGGTCTGGGGGGGGACACAGATACCTCATAATACAAAATGAACGTTATGATAATGGGACCGTATTAAAAATCTTGCATATTTTTTAAGGATCAGTGATGGGGGAACACGGATACCTCGTAATACATAATGAACGCAATGAAAATGGGACCGTATTTAAAATTGAGCATATTTTATAAGGGTTTGGGGAGGGCACACGGATATCTCATAATGCAAAATGAACGCAATGATAGTGAGACCGTACTAAAAATCTTGCATAGTTTTTTAAGAGTCTGGGGGGGGGCACGTGCCCCTTTACAATGATACACGCAAAGTTGAAAAAAAAAATATTCTATTTAAAAAAAAATGAGACCTTACTTTTCAATACCCTCTCGTATATGGTCCCTGTAACATAAACTTAATTCGAGTCATGATCTGTGTATTTGCAGCCACCTGGGTGGACTCTAGAAAAGCGTGGGATGGCATATTTCACCAGAACCACTCCACCTTCCCCATCCTCACTCCTCAAACATTTTCCGTACAAACTCACCACCTATGTCATTTCCTTTGCAGAAGCCTTGTGAACAGTATCTGGTTCATCCCTCATCCCTCAATCTAATAACAATGAGTAAACTTCCTTTCCCAAGTTGATTTCCTTATAATGTGTACGTTCCAGGGGGCAACAACGTGCTTGAATCTCACTGAAATGAACTGTAATTGATTTCACTACACATTTGTGTTTCTTTTTTCAGTCACTAAATTTTTCAACTTCTTATGAAAGTGGTTTTTGAGTCAGCTGTACTCACTGCTCAAGTTATTCCCCTAGTCGCACCACAACCCCAAAACTACAGTCATGAATCCAGATGAAAAATTACACAATATATGTAGTTTCAATGTTTTGGATTCAATGTTATTTCTCCATAAAGGAATGAGTTGAAAATTAACAATGATATAAAAGCTTAGATTAAAAGGTGTAATTTCAACTGTGTATTTGTTACTTCACATCCAAATTTTATAAAATTTAAAATAACTCTATTTATCTTGGTTGCATAGCAAAGCTGTTTAGAGGTTTCTTTTATGGAGGAGCCCCCTAGACCAGCGTGGATACAAATTCCTGACCACTTCCAGAAATGGCGGCTATCTGAAATTTGGCACAGAGGTGGAGGATAGAATATGATTCGGAGGAAAAAACAGAAAACCTCCACTTTCCACAACCTTCCTTCCCAAAAGGTTAGAAATGGTGGAAATTTTGTTTTTATTTGGTACATTCCTAACTACTAGCGCAAAATCTATTTCCTCACATTGAATGTTTTTAATAATTTGACAGTACATACTACACATATCTCTATACTCTATCAAAGTTCTGCAAGATCTTGCCTGAGTTAAGCCTATTCACACCTCTGCTATGGATTAAAAAAATATATATGAACTTCTTTTTGCGGTTCGAAACAAAATTTCCAGAGATTTCAATGGTAGAAATAGGGTTTTCCTAAGTGACGCAACCCGGAACACACAAAATTCCAAAAATGTTTTCGACCACTTCATTAAGGAGCTGTAGGCTTGAAAATTGGTTCGACCTTACCAATAGAGACCTATCCATTAAAAGTTAGAAAACTGGAAGTTCCTTTGAATTTTTCCTGGAAAATATTCCAAATTCAAAAACTCTGACACTAAACAGCAAAGCCTTTCCCCTTGTTCCATCGTCCCTGTGCATAGTTGAGTTTCCCTCTAACAGTCTATGCAAAGCCCAGTAAGGGAATAAAAGTGGGCAATTTATTAATTATTCACCTAGATCCACAACATATATTTTTTTGATAAATATACATGTTGGTTACCCCACACTTTTCATGAGGGCCCTGCATGAATATCCACGAAATGAATCCTAAAATCAAATTTTGTGAGCCAGATTTGTGAGCTTCAAATATGAAAATGAGAATGTGATTATCCCAAATAAAATATTAACTCCAACAAAATCAGGGTTACGAATATGCATGCATTCCATGCAGCAATTAAAGAAATAAAAATATTACAGACATCTCACCATTGAACCTATTCACACCTCTGCTAAGGATTAAAAAAATATGCATGAAACTTATACCAGTTTCATTGAGCATTATATTGCGCATGAATTCACATCACACGACAAATATAAGTACATAGTTGATGCAGCATAAACAAAAAAGCATAAAGTAGTTAGGACCACAAAAGATTTTTCAGAGGGATTACACTCACACATCGTACAGAATAATTTCACTATTTAATGCTATTAGCTAGACTAGCCCTATTTGGCAACCAGGTAAATTCCTTCCTCAGTGAAATATTTCCAATGCAGCTAAGCCAAATAATATGTATTGCCCTTATCCCTCATTTGATCGAAGGTGGACTATCTACAAGTATGTACACATAAATCTCTCTCTTTTAAGGCAAATTAACTCTATTGTTTGCCTTAAATCTTATTTGTCTATATATTAGTCGAAATCCATAACAGTCAATGGCTAGAAGCAATGCTCATCATGAAACCCAGGTAGCCAATCCACTAGAGTAATGAATATAGTCTCCTAAACTGAATGGCATCATTGTGAAAGTAGATCACTAATGTAGTTTAGGGTAACTATGCCATGACAGGGGTTTTTGCTGAACAAATCCAAATTCAAGACGACAATGGGTTCTTACTTCTATTATATCAAACCCTGTAGAGTCAAGAGGTGAAGGAGAGAACAAAAATTTGTTTTGGCTGAATATTTACTGAAAATCCTAAATTGTAGTCAATTCTATAAACAAAAATGTTCATAAGGTATTCTTTTACTTTCATTTATTTGTGTTAGTTGGCAACATTTCATGAGAAAACAACTTAAAGCAAGGGCCATTTACCTTTAAAAATATTTGTAAGAATAAATATTTATAAAAATTATTAGTGATGGGTCGATTCCAAAATTTTATCGATTCCGATCCCGATTCCGATTCTGACATTTCGATTCCGATTCTACCGATACTGATTCCATCGATTCTGATGCCATAGGCTCCAAGAAAAATATCACTTAATTCCAGGCAACAAGAAAACCACTTTAAAAAAATATTACTCCGTGAAAGAGTCAGTTGACAAAAGCATCTTTCAAATAATTACTATGTAATTAAAATATAATAGCTATATTTCAAAACAGAATATACCTGAGTACAGAAATTTTCATAGCTGTAATAAAGATTACATACTACGTATATGAATCTATGTAATATTTGGCCCTTTCAAATTCTCAAGCAGAAAAACCAATTATTCTACATGCTCAGCCAGCAGGTTTTGACGTCTCCATGTTATAGTATTGCTGCCTGCAGAAAATTGCCTTCTGCTACACATGTGTGTTATTGGGCATGTACTTTCCCACCAAATTTGCAAGATTTCAGAAACTTTGGAATTTTTATTAAAAATTATATCAACGATTTTTTGGATCTTGAATCTTCATGGAATTCAAGTGGTCGAAGCGAACAACTATAGAACTAAACTTTAGTTTTGTAGAGCCAAAAAAAATGCTATACTTCTCACGTCATTAAATCAACCTTAAAATCTCTTGCTTTAAGTTGAAGAAAGAAACTAAACGCTACAAATGAATATCACATCGGACGGTCGCAGTAATAAAAAAGGCTAAAAGAGCCTTGTGGTGTGAAAACTCCCCCTACCGCCCGACTCACCTCGGCGAAGGTGGAAAGGGAAAAAGGGTATCGGTTGTTGCCTTTCACGGAAATAGTTCTTTTTTCTCTCTCTTAAGCATGCTGACTTAATTTCTTCACTTTACTTCAATACCCGAGGCATATTTCTTATGCGTGGGATGGTTCCAAAAAATATCCAATCCTTAGTATTTTCACTCGAGTAATGCGCTAAATGGTCAAGTCGATCTATACATAATCCTTTTTAACATCCTCAGTTTAGTGTTTTAAGTCAATGAAGACGATTATCTATGCTTTAAATGACGATTTTCAAGACTAATGTTTTTAAAAAACTTGAAAAATCGGCCTGTTACCGAGCCTTAAAGTTCCGCAGCGTGTAGCTCAGCCTTGATGCGCGATTGAAAAATCGCTCTTATTTCCTTCTTCGCAAACTTTCTTTTCAAGATTTCTTATTAGTACTCTTTAGAAATCTCTACTTTATATTGCGGTTCAAATTTTCCGAGTTATATTTTTCGTAAACGAAAGATAATGTCTACTTTATGTCAAATTTCACGTGAAAAACGGGTCGGCCATTTTGCGTTGTAAAACCCGACAGATGAGAGCCAAAATCTTCGAAAGTCATTGAAAGTATAGGCAAAGCACCAGATCAAAGGAATATTGCGTTTTATATTCCATAAAACTCACACCAACGCAAAACCACTTGGATAAATTCAAAGATTTTTTGAGGAAAAACGATATCTCGCGTGGCATTGAAAAATTGGTCATGCTTGGGCCTCTGTATCTCACTAAAGGTTCGTATTTATGTGAAATGGCATATAAAGCAATATTTGGTAATGATTTATGAGTATTTACGCTGAGTTTCAAGTCTCTATCCCCAAAAAGGTCATTTTGGACTTTATTCCAGCTTTTTCCGATTTCAGACCAGTGTGCGCCGGGTAGGAAGACGATCGGCCGCTGCGGCTGGCGTAAAGGTATTCGGCGCCCACGTCGACAACTATAGTGTATTCGGCAAGCTGAAACTACCAGGCCAAGGCATTAGAGTGACTTATCGGCTTTAAAAACTGCATTATTACATGAGTTTCATGATAGCGCTTCCTATCGCCAGATTGCTGTACCTACTAGCCTCGAAAGCACTGTAACCTTAACTACTCGACTCGACATTCGTAATGCGACTCGGAACGCTCGAGTCGAGTACCAACTACTCGATCGACTTGAATTTTCGAGTACTCGCACATCCCAAGAAGATATGTGTTTTGTTATTACGATTACGTGGCGCGAAAATTCAAATGACTGTTGGAAACGCGGTCGTTTATTTTGTTGTTTGAAGTACTACTGGAATCGGAATCGATTTTTCGCTTTGGCAAGTACTCGTTTTCGATTCCGGTTCTTGGCCGAGAATCGAGGAATCGAACTGACCCATCACTAAAAATTATCTTTTCCAAGGCTTGTAATAGGAATATGTATATATTGTCTTAAGGAAATCAAACACCCAGCAACTCTCCTTATAGGAATGCATTCCACTTTTCACAGTGATAAAATTATCTTGTTTAATGCACATTGTATAAGTGTTAACAGCTAAACCCAAAGGAATGCATACCTTACGCAATAAGATGCATGAGTATACATGAATTCAGCACATGATTAGAAGACAAGGCAAGAGCACAATGAAAGGAGATGCAAAAATGAATGGGAATAAAGTATGATACATGGTTTGGGATACGGAGAATCCTTGGATAGCACACAAATGAATTCCGTGGTTAGTGATAATACCAATAAAAACCACTGCATGGAAAGAAATGGAAAATTATGAATGCAAAACAATAAATTGACAATTATTAAGCAATTGTAAAATTTTCTGATAACAATGACTACATATATAAAAGCAACTTCATTGAATTAAAGATTTTCACTATGCACACAACATTTACACATGCAACAAGCACATACTAAACAAAGACATCAATACCTCAACGATAAAGAAGCTAAAAAAAAAATTTCCTCTATTACAACTTACCAGGATCAAACAATGCTTGCATATAAAATTAAAAATTTTCAGCAAAAATGCCCAGTTGAAGTCAATGGAATTGAAATTTTGCCCTGAGCATTTGAATTGGGGCAAAATTTTGATTCTATTTCATCCTCTACCTTGGGGTAAATCATGTACTAACCAACATAATCAATAGTTTTTTCCATTCATGTAAGTCTTGAAACAAACATTTCTGCCGGAGTTCACGTTAATTGCCATGGGAAAAAATTTTCCTGGACCACGGAACTTTGCAATTGCGTGCCACTGCGCAGATCACTAAGCCATCCAAGTTCTTGATTTCCCATAGCAAATGTGCCAAGTATCATTCATTTAGTCACTCCTATTTCATTTCTATCTTAAGTTTTCAAAAAACAAGCTTCCATGTTCTTCAGTGTGGTTCAACTTAAAACCTAAGATGGCCGTATGAAAATAAATTTTTTTGAGGCAAGGTAAAATATTTTACCACATACCCATTATTGTTTCATTAACACTGCAGTTTGTTATGCAGAGAAACGGCCTAGTTGACAATGCAAACTTTCAAGCATTATATATGTACTCACTCTGATTGATATCCTCACTTGGAGGTACTTTAGCACCTTTGGCAGATGATAAACTGAAGTCAGTTTCTTGGAGACTGAAAATGAGAAATTTACTTAATTAGTTAGTGGTCACAATTACAGAGTTTTTTTTTACATAGATTTTTATATAGATATTGGAGAGATACTAATTTCTTGACATAATTTTCAATTTTTCAGAGGATATCAAGGGAATTCTAATGGATTTATTAAGGACTTGTTAATCCTAGCATTAACATACAATAATCCCGGTGTTTTTGCATCCGATTTTATTTTTCTAAAATCAAGATTGCAGAAAACTTCAAAGGAGGGCGAAACTCGAGCATTATAATCTGCGCAAGGATAATCACTCGTTTACAATATTTGATAATTGCAAACAATTAACAGATTCATCTTGAATAATGAATGCATCATCATTGAAATAATACCATGGTGACCTGCTCATAAACATCCAAAGAATATGCATCAAGGACAAAGCATCTACTCACCTGCTACTTCTTGGCATTTCAGTTTCTCCAGATATTTTGTAACTGTTCAGCCTCTCTTCTATCCTTCTCAGCCTCATGCTCAATTTCTTCTGCTCACAATCCTGGTCCAATTGCAACACATCCTAAAATTATATTTCAATGATTAGTGACACTCTGAATAAATGAGAAAATAAATTTTAGGAGCAACATCAGATGAATTTTTACCTACGGTTATAGTTAAGGAAAGCTATGGCCTAAACCACTGTGTCATCCGTAGGTATTTTTCGTGTTCTTTGGAGTAGTTCAATTTAAAACTAAACACTATATTACTATGAATAATTTTGTATCCATAGCGTAGGAGGGGCAATCAGACACTTCCACTGAACAAGCCAATCAGAAACGTCGTTATTAATCGTAACCTTAACTTTCACTTTGGCATTCTTCCAGCAACTTACAGCATTGACTCACGGTTGCATGATTTAATTCTGTTGAAGTTAATAGTAATTATTTTAATGAAATGTTAATTTAAATCAACAACATCAGTGCTGAAGTTTATAAATAAGCAGAGGGTTGTCGAGGGTAAGAAAAAGTTGTTTACTAGTTAACAGAGCAGTTGAATAAATAAGTTAAAAGAGACAACAACATTGTTTACAATTAAGAAGAATAATTGAGTTACATTATATTCTTTTGACAATTATTGAGGATAATTTATGGAATACAACGTATTAATTCCAATGAGCATTGTTTTTACTCGCCACCATCTCGGAGAACTTCTAATCACTGGAAATGCAATGTGTGTGCTCAAACATGAAAGCCAACAGTTGCCTCTCTTAATTCTTTTGCATATGACTCAGCATTAAATTTTGTTTCATTCTCATAGTTTATTTCAATGCCATCTCAAAACTAACGAGAAGCTTTTGCGTTTGCATCTTGGATAAATTCTTGAAAGTATAAAATATTCCTGCTTAAGATATGAAAGTCATCCCTTAAGCAGGAATAGGGTAGTTTCCATCATCAAAGAAAACGAAAGGCATTGATTGCGATTCGTTACCCACCATTAGTGTATTCATAATATACAAATTATTTGGTTTTAGAAATACCGGTTTAGACGAATGGCAATGGTCAATTTTAACCTAGTTTGAAAAAGGGCAGATTGGCACCCATGCTATTCCACTCCACGTGACGTCACAGGGACCTAGTTTCTACACGAGAGGATAGGAGTTTTACATCGTCTGAGATTACCAATGCATGCATAAGGCACAGACCTCAGGGAAACATCTCTTAATAATCACTTATTAAAATTGTCTAAGGTCGGAAAGTTTCCTTCCTTTGATAAGGTAGTAATAATGCATATTTAAGCCAAGCGCTACCTGCTAGCAGGGTACTCTGCTACCTGCTAGCAGCCTGCGTCATATCAGTGCTCAAGCCTCACCTCAAGGTCACCTCACAGGATGGCAGCGGGAACCAGAAATACGTCACACAGACTTTTTCCCATCATTCCTACTTAGCCGTCGCGTTTCCGCACGCTTACAAATTTTCACTTTTTGATTAATCGCAAAAAATAGATACCGTAATTCGAAAATCTAAGAGCGTGAACTGAGTAGTCCAGGAGTAATGATCTTTCGATTTAGGCAATAAAAAAATAATAGGAAACCACACTATTGAACTCATCAATCTCAACGCTGTTTGAATTGCGTGCTTTATTTTCAAAGTCGATCTCTTCAATATGTTTGTAGAGATGTTGGAATGTGGTGAGAAGCTGAGACTGTTTTATTTGGAGGAGAAGTTTGATATTTTTATGGCCGTGTATTGTGGCACGAAGAAGACGAAGTCACAAATAAGTATGACATTAGGCCATCCACACCGATGAAAATTCTTGCCCAACGGCTGAAAATTGTTAACGCTGCATGGGCCAGGGGCCTAACCAAAAACACCTCATTACGACTGTAAATGAGGACCTGGATCAAGCCGTCTTCAACTGGCTTTCTTGGGCATGGGCTAGGATAATCCCCATTTCAGGGTCCATCTTGCAGGAACAAGCAAGAATGGAGGCCCTGAAGTTGGGAATGGAATTGGCTTCACGGCAGCCAAGGGGTGGCTTCACAAATTTAAAAGACGGTCAAACCTGACATCATTAAAAATTTGCGGTGAGGAGGCTTAATCATCGGCATTTGTCTGTCTGGAGTATGATGGAAATGATAATATTACAATATATTGCTTACAAAGTCCACAATCACAAATTTTGCAATAGAGTAATCTTGATTTGACGACTAGAAATGCTGTCACCCACCTCGTAATGTTACTTGAAATATGTCATCTTGATGGTAACATCCATCGATTTAATAACTTTACAGTGTAAACCTCGTGGGTGCATGTACTCTATTTCAAATATTGAGAATAACTGGACCGCTTCGAACTCATCGCTACGCTGCATAGCTTTTTAAAAACTGATCACAAGTGAGTCGAATGATGGAATAATACGAAGAATAAATAAGAATATACTTTTTATTTACGTTAATTCTGAACTTTAAAAATAAAAGTGATATCTTGGATTTTACGCGCTCTCTGATTGATTATTCGTGCCTCTTCTTCCCATCATTAACCCAGATAGTTGGGAGTTCACTGTACCTAACAAATTCTAGAACTGAATTGTGATTTTGGGTCTGACCGAATGGCCTTATCTCTGCCAAATGCACTGACGCTAGGTGCCCATACATACCGACGAGCTTAGCGGTGAGCAAGTGGAGGCGCTCTGCGAATGTCCTGGTTTGTTCCATTTGCTCTTGCCCCACCACCAACACATCATCTTCCTCTTGCCGGCCCCGAGGGCGCCTCCTCCATCAGGCATGAGCGCTGCGCCGCAGCTGCACGACGCACCCTGACTCATCACGGCCGATTGGACGTGTGATAGGAATGCCTCCTCCCTCAGCCTTGACGCTTCGCGCAGCTCTTGAACAAGCTCTGAAAATAAGATCAATTATGAATATTGACACAGAAAAAATACATAATTAAAAATTAACCCCAGAGCAGCCAGCGTTGCACCTCAAGAGAGTCACCCATACGTGCACACTAACGTAGAAGATATCTCGATAACTTTCGGCAACTGTGTGACATGCACAAGATTCAAATAAAGGAATGAGACCGAACGCAACACATTTCTGAGAGTATTTGCCAACTACAAGCATCACATAGCTCACCCGGCTTCGCTTTGAAGGCAATAACATCACAAACTAGCAAGATCTGACATGTTCGTCCTTGACTCCCTCATTCATAGTTTTGTTGCTTGAATGACTGAGGAAGTGCACTCCTTCCCCTCCACATCCCCTTTGCCCGCTTCTGCTGCCCACCCTAATCCTCTCGCTGAACGGTCGTTTCCTTGTTCCCGCAACATGTCGTTCATGATGTCAATGTTGTTCTTAACATAGCTAATAGTGTTGCAGATTGCGCAATTGCAATTTAATTTAACAATATACTAATTAAAATGTTGTTCAATGTGTAGAAACATTTTTATAGAGATAAGGAGAACTCAATGTATGACATGTTTGTGCACTATGACGTGTAACCTTCGTGAGGAAGTGCAAAATCCACCTCACCACAACTGAAGCATTTGCAGGCAAAACACAAGTGAGTATGTGATGGGAAAGTGATAAATTTCGGGGGAAATGTTTGTGAGGAAAATTAGAATACAGTCAATTGGTTTAGCTGTACATTGAAACCTATTTTCACTGCCAAACACAAGCTTAATAGTTTAGATCCTGAGCATGTAAAGATATTGTTGTTAAAAAATAACTTGAAAGCTCAAATATAAATATTATAATCATTAAAAATATTAAAATTTGTACGACAATCTAAATAGCATTTATTTGATTGCATGTACCTAGAAGAAACTTGAGTAATTACATATTTCGTTTTATGGCAGACAATTTAAAAATGCAGTTGGATCTGAAAATATCCGAAGATCCGACACATGAAATAAAGTGTCCGATCCAGATTCGTATTCGAAAAAATTCCTGGATCACTCTTATGATGATGATGGCAGAATAGTTGGCAACCAATCCCCCACCTGCTATCATCCCCGGCCGATAGTCCACTCCTGGGTACTGCCAGCTCATGGAGCCGTCGTGCTTCAAGGAGTCTGCGTTGGGCAGCATCACTTTGAGGTCGTCCAGCTCCTTCCTCGTTTCCCTGAGCTCTCGAGCCAACTTGCGGTTGCACTCCTTCAGAGCAGTGACCTCTTCCACGAGTTTCATGGGCACCGACCACCCATTGCAGCAGCACACCACCTTGGCCTGGTGTGCAGTGGCGCTGAGCTTGAGCCCAGCGCCACAAACTCCATCGCTTCCCATGCTGCTCTGACCACTCATGTTTGCCCTCGGAGTCTGCTCGTCGTCACCCTTGTCGACAAGCCCCATCTGAGGACACTTCTTCTCCTCGTGTGAATGGAACCACTGATTGTTGTCTGGAACAAAGGAGTCATCACATTATTATCATATTACAGTTGAGGACCTCAAATCCGGTATCCAGAAACCCGGAAAACCCAAAATCCAGAACATTTGAAAATTCCTCTGCGTAGTGTTTTGACTTGCCACCTCGTGGCACCACACTCCAAGCCTTGTTCTGGGATGAGTAGGAAGTTAGCACATGCTATGGACATATGCTAAAAACCTTGTCACGGACACATAAGGATATCAAATATCAAGTACAAGAGCCTGATCACATGTATAAATTAATAAATTTACTAAGTACACTATGAAGACCAGAAATCCAGAAAACCAGAAATCCAGAAGCCCTTTGGTCCCAAGCTTTCTGGATTTTAGGTCCTCAACTGTATTACTATCATTATCAATCATTTTATTTTTAACTATAAAAACTTATAAGTTTCCCATATTATTTTTGATGACCGGTTTCGTCGTGGACTAGACCAGATGATGTAGCAAAACAAAATGTGCCTGTGAACTAAACAAATTTAAGTTTGATTTAAAATGAAGAAATTTTATCAAGTGACGCCTCTACTGATCAATCATGTGGTGTCAGGGGATATTGGATCAAATCCCTCATTGATATTGATCTAGGTAAAAAGCATCTGTCTACCATGTTGAACAATCAGTGTTCACTCGCAGGTTTACTCAAGTGCAGGTGCATCAGTTTCTCCATGAATAATTACATCTCTGTAACAGAGGCTATTTCATAACAAATTCTGATGTACCACTATTTGCTCACATTTAGGCGTCGTAGATACATAAAATTTCTTTTATTCAGTAATGAAAGACTGCTAATCAGGCATTGAAAAGTGTAGTTATCCTGCAGAAAGCAACACTTATTTGAAATTACAACTTTCACTCACGATGGTATGAACACTACTGGCAGCGAATGTTTCTGGCAGTGAATGTTTTTTGACTCCATCTGCCTGAGCTGAAAAAAATTCACTGCCTGCAGTGAGAGAGAACAGGAGAAACACTGAACAGTTCCTGACTTCACAACGGTTTAAATGGCTAAAATTGCACACAATCTCTAATTATACCAGAATGGATGACCATGGCAAGTTTCATGAAAATCCGAGATGGTGGGTTTCATTTGGTCAAAATATTGATTGATTTGACATGGAATGACCCTGAACAGTTCCCAACTTCATACTTAATGGTTTAATGGATACTTTGTTCAGACTGTGCCCGAAGTACGAGTTCCTCTACGCCACACAGCATTGCATTGGCCAACCTCAAAAGTGACAAAAATTAAAAATTCAAATTAAAAAAATTTTTAAGTTTGCATTTTTTTTAATATTCGCTAGAAGAGGACATGCAGGGCTATTCTGTATCTTGGGGGCGCTTTATTGCGCCGCCGCTATTTCCCTCTTTCAAATGGCATCGATTTTGATTCTGCAAATTGCATCGCGTTATATTACGCCGATTTTGGGGGGCGTAATATATCGCCCCCGTGAAATCTGTAGTCGGTATGAAAATTAGTGTAGGGCAAGTAATACAAGTCGAGTAACTCATTAAGTTATTTATAAATATCTAATTATTAGACATAATAATGATTAAAATATCTTTTTTTAAATTATTCCATCGTTATCTAGCGGTCAGCGAAAGCCAATTTTAGGTTTTATGATATTACCTGCAAATCCAAGATCTCCGAGAGCAAGATACAAATGACGGTCGGAAACAGTTCCGCGCATTGCAGACGACGAAAATTTCTTACAGTATTTATGATCAAGCTCATCAGCAGAGAATGGGATTTAACATGAAAATATCTCTCCTACCTTAATCAATGCCCTTGCGAGCATTCTATCACACAGCACAGGCAGCACTGCTGCAATTGACAATGCATACTAATATTTACTAATAAGTACGTACCGTGATTTCCAACGGAAGAAAGGGGCAAATAAACAGAATGATTGCTCGAAACAAGGAAACATTTAATGAATTATTCATCATAAAACAGCATATATTTCATTTCAACATCATTCCTCTTGCGGCATATCACAAATTTACACTGTACTAGTATATTTAGTCCGAGTCATATCAACGCCAATAGTTGTTTGAAGTAACATGGAAATGGTATCAAAATGCAAACATGATAACACTTCCATAATCATTGCTCGAGGAATTGGTATTAGAAACCGTAAAGTATGTCACACGAGTTCACAATCACAACACTCGCGATGATTCCTTCCATGACATCCGCGAAATCTAGAAAACAGCAGTTTTCCTCAACGGATGCATTTTAAATGGCCTAAAATGTGATTTCAAGTGACAAAAATGTTTTATAATTAAATAATTACCCGTGTGGACAACTGTGCATTAACTGTGGACATCGTAGAATTACGGTGAGCAATGAGACAAACGATGTAAACAAGCCGTGGCTGAAGATGAACATACTAGTAAAAATAATTTCGTCACCACTAATCATAAGAGTATAATCATTATAGGCGTAGGTGAACGAATAGTGCGTAGCGGACGAAGTCCTCTTCAAGACAATTATACTTGTAAATTCCGATATATTAAGCTCAAAAATTGGCGATATTCTTCCGTCGTCGACTGTTGAACCCATGAATATAGACGCTTATTTACTTAGGCTAGAAAATATCCGATAAAAATCTCCAAACACAAGCCACATCGTATTTTTAACTTCTTCCCGGGCTGCCGAGTATCCTGCTGCGTTTTCGGAGTGCCTCATTTGTTTATTGCAAAGAATCGAGAAATATGATTGGACGTGTACAAAACTCCGCCCCTGGTAGGGGCCGCTATCGGAATAACGCGAGCCAAATGCTGGCGTTATAGTCGATGCTATAAAGCGACCCCAAATTCCGCTTAGGGGCCGCTATTTTGAGATAGTGAATCGGGCGGGCGTAATATTGCGCCAGAAATAGCATCTTCGTCGTGATAGCGGAGCCGCTATCTGTTACAGAATAGCCCTGTTAATGTACACAAACACTCGGTGGCAAGCATGAATTATGAGCCCTAGAACCTTCTCCTACCATCCCATTCCTCTGCTCCTTTCTGTCTCACCAGCCTAAGGTTACCCATTCTCGGACAACCCCAAGACGTTCCCAGTTGCTACATTCATAATACACACCATGAGTCATGGACGATGAGAGCGAAGGCTCATCCAGTTTGGCCTCGGAGGAATCCCTCAAGCGGCAGCCTTTGAGCCATGCGTCGAGTCGGAGGGCTGGGGGAGGGGGAGGAGGCTGGGCACCATGGCTCGGCGCCGAGGTGAACTCGGAGAGGTTGAGGGAGTTGACGAGTCCGGGGTCACTGAGGGTCCTCCGATGGTGACATCCTCGCTTCCCTGCATCACTATTTGTCGGGGCAACACTAGCCTTGCTGACGGCAACCTGATTCTTTGGACGGATCATTTGGCTTATCTGTGAGTGAGAGACACATTTCAGTTTTAGCCAATTTAAAACCGTCCTAAGTTACTTGAAAACGTAGTAAATCACTCCTGGAATATCATTACTGAAGGTTTCCACATTGTTATCATTTCTAAAAACTTATTAATTTATAAGCATTAAAACTGAAAATTTCATTCAAAGATGAATACAACATATGGAGCATAAAATTTGGATTGCTGCAATGAAAGTTAACATTTTACTCCTATAGAAGGTAGGGTATTTCAGAAATATTCTTCCATAAAATTTCATTCATGAATTAATTAAAATTTCATTGAAGAATTAATTAAAATTTCATTAAAAAAATAATAAGGCCTTCAAAATTTCACAGAGGAGGTTGATGCTTCAGTAGTTCAAGTGGTAGAACGCTTTGGTAGATCAAGGGGCAAAAAATGGCCAAATAAAGTTAATTTTCCTCAGTAGAATTTTCTCCTCAGTGGAAGTTTATTCCTGGATGGATGGAATTGGTGGATGAGTGACCAAACTGAACAAAAGCAATGAGCAGGCGAAGAAAATCCGGCGCAATACACTCACCTGAATTTGAGTCTCCGAACAAGCAGCAGTTGTTACAGGTAGACTGTAGCAACCTTGTTCAGCGTAATTGGTAGAATCAGGATTATTGACACCAACAGGAGGCATAGTTGGATAATTACTACCAGGGGTTCCAAATAGAGAGGCACTGGAAGCACAGAAAGAAAGGTATTAACGCTTATCTGCCATCGCTCACAAGAGGAATGCGTTTTCCATACTTCAATTAGCATAATAATATTTTTAAACTTTCTGTACGGAGCTCTTTTTTGGGGTGGAGCTACCTTGGTATTCTCACCCCTCCGATTTGGGACCCAAGTAAACAGGGCACCCGGCCCTTACCCTGCCCACTGGACTATATCCTCTAACCCTAACCTACCCTATCTTGGCACGAGTCCATGGTCAACTTATTGCATTACCAGTGTTTTTTTATAACCAAATATGTATAGCATTTGATTATCAATAATTTACTCTTCTATAACAATTACAAACATTTTAAAATCATTGTACAATTTTAAAAGGATTTCTAGCGTTAATAACAATGAATTTTGCGAACACAATATACTAAGACTATAAGTCCAGAAGTCCGTTATTTGTGATGCTGAAATTTTATCTAATAATTGCCTACGCACAGAACAAAATGAAAAATTTATTTCAAAGTATAAAAAAATTGTAGTACGCAATAAAATGTACTATTGCAAAAACTAATGACTATATAACCACTTCACTATGGATATCTGCAGCGAGGATGATCATAAATGAGTGGGAGGATCAGGCTTAACTGCCGAGGAGTGGCCCTAAGGTCTCCCTAAGCTGGGTCTCAGGCCGGGCCTGAATGCATCCGACAATTGCTACCTCAGTGGTCACTTCCCTTCCCCTGTGTCGGCTACAGCCCACGACCAGTCTTTTGCGATGAAAAATCCACGACAGCTATACCTAACATAAGGTCTTCTGTGTACAAAAATGCTTGTCGGCTATACCCAATACATTCAGTGCAAAGGGGTCAAATTTAACATTAAGTTCACCATGAAAAATGGTAAAGAGTGAGAGAAGAGGAATTGCACACAATTTGACATTAGCTAATTAAAAATCATAAATTCCGCCAGTTAAGAAAATACTCGGAGTGTTCCTTCCATGGAATTCTTTCAATTAATTGTGGCTTTCGGTCTGACAAGGAGCCTTCGCTAAGTCAAATAATCTATTTCATTTACACTAAGTAGGTGTTTTTTCCATAAAATAAAAGCTGAATGGTGTGAAAACTGCTATACATTGGCTATAAAGGCATGAGGGCAAAGCAATTTTTTGCTCCGTGAGGATTGGAAGTGAGCCTAGTGTTTCTACGCTCACTAAAATGGCACCTGCTCAGTGCTGCAGCTGCAATGCACCCAATTAAAAAAAAATGTTTTTGACAACAAAATTGTATTAACACATTCAGTGCAGAGCACTTCAATTGACGTGGTCCCACAAGGTTCCAACCCAACCTTGAAAACCGTGAATAAACCGTAAATTTCGTATACCGTGAAAAAATCTGGAAATAGCAGTGAATTTCGTCATAAAGCCCTAAACATATCTCAATCTTGATTTTACCATCGTATAACTACAAGAGACAGATTAAAAGAAAAATGGATATTTTGATCATATTTCAAGGTCAGTCACGCGCAGACATGGTCACGGATCTATCTGGACACTTATATTTGAAGCGCAAGTATTGGTCCGTGTGCCATGATGACACATTGACCTTAAGCCTGTGCCAAAGTCGGAAGACTGGCAACCAAAGCGTTCATTAACACTTGCGAAAATTCAGACACTTCTTAATTTCCTTGGCACCCTGGTCCCTCTATTTTCCCACTCACAACCTTTTGCCGGAGCTGAATTTTGCAAACGATATGTGACGTCAGGAGAGAGAGCACTTTCATTGCTGCGTTTGCATTCACGGTGTCTATCGCTTTTGTTAAATTTGTTGTTAAAGTGCGGCCGACGATTGTTACGTGATCAATATTTCCGCCTAAAATGGTTTATCTACAAACCATGAATTTGAAGACATTTAGACCGTGAAAACCTGGAAAAAAACGTGAATTTTATACAGTGCAACCTCGATATAACGACACCCCACGGTACACTAATAAACACTCGCTATAGCGAATTGTCGCTTTACCGGAGGTGGAGCAAATAATAGCCAATATACCTGTTGCGAACAGATATACAGGAACAGGAGTGGTGCGGCGACAGATAAACATCTATCCGATAAACGTAAGCATAAATCCAGACGAAAGGCGATGTTTTTTTGCATCACTAAATTTCCTTACTCAAATAACGACTGACTATTCAAACAATTTATAAGCACCGCACTGAATATAAATCGTGCAAAGCATTATTTCGTCAATCATTATATTTATCGAACGACAGTTTACCACATAAATTTGAGACTGAGCACTCCATTAACTTCATTTCTAACAGATCGCTAGCAATTACAGAGGTTAAGGAGTCTTGATGAAAGTCTTCCGGCGGTGAAACCCTCGCTATGGCGAGAGCCAACGCCGAAAGGGTCTCGTAAAAACGAATTTTTTAACACGCTTATTATAGGGTCAATTGACGGTGCATCGGCTATCTCTCGTTATAGCGGGGGTGTCGCTATAGCCCGTACTCGCTTTAACGAGGTTCCACTGTAATGTAGTTAAAGTAGGAACCCTGTCTCATCCAATCCATGATACGGAGCACGTCAATTGACTTGCTCTGCCAGTCGGGCCGGTAGCCCTTTCTCCGCCTCCATACATGACTAATATCCACTTCCGAGTCCTTCAATCGTGTGTATGGCCTTCAGCAAGCTTCCCTCTTTCGAACCGTGTGCCCGGTTGTAAAAAGCAGTATTTGAACGGAAGTTATGGTGCTGAAACCTCCCTCTATTTTTCTTTCTTATTCCAACGGCCGATTTTGACGACTTCAATGAAAATTGGGCCCGCATTGAATGTGTTAATACCATTGAAGTGAGAGTGAAGAATGAAGTTCATCTACATGCTTCCATGATTATTATAGTACTCATCACTTAGCCTCATAAATGACAATAAACATGATTTTTTTTCTGTAAAAAAATTGATATGCAGTGATTAAAAGCTCAAGCTCAAAAATTTAAACTTACTTACTTATTTTAGGATAAATATTTTGGCTTTGGTTTCGGCCCATGCTTGAATGCACAACAACAAATAATAGTTGTGCATCAATTGCTTGGTGGAGAACAAGGACAATGCATCTAAAGGTACCGTACACACTAGCGACTGACCCGTCGACCAATCAGAGCGAGGCAGACAATGCTACGAATGGTATAACCGACCGGCTATTCTTCCGAAGCGCAGTCGTAGCCAATCAGAGCTCCATTTGAATCTCGCACGCTTACGGCAGACGTGTTTGTTTTTAGCGGATCTTCCAATGCTAGTTCCATAAAAAAGGTTATCGTGTACACCATGTTTTTTTCACCGAGCAATCCAATGCCTCACCAATGCAGTTTGATCAGAAAATCTTGAGCGATAAAAACCAAGAACCAGCACAAAAAATGCTACCGAAAACTTCCTACATATGTATTATGATGCCAGTCGAGCTGCCTTAATTTCAACAATTGCTGCTCTTAATCCATTCTTTGGGATTTAGTAAACAAAAAAGCTACAAGCAGAAACATTCATACGTGCACATGCGCTATCATGGCGTCAACCGCAATGTGTGATGGTGTGCAGTCGCAGCCGCAATTACAGTTACTAGTGCGATAGGCCCTTAACACATTCAATGCAGGCCAGATTTTCACGGAAGTCGTCAGCATCGGCCGATACAATAAGAAAGAAAAATAGAGAAGAGGTTTTCGTGCCATAACTTCCATTCAAATATGTACTTCTATTTACAAACTGTGCACACGGTTCGAAAGAGGAAAGCTTGCTGAAGGTCATGAACACGATCGGAAGATTCAGAAGTGGATATTAGTCACATACTGAGGTGGAGAAAGGCCAATCAATTGACCTGCTCCGTATCTCGGCTTGGACGGGACCACATCAATTGACGTGCTCCGCGCTTTGTTAAAGGGTACAGAGGGAGTAACTCCTTCGAAAGGATCCTGGTGAGTGAGTGTCGTCAATTACCTTGAATGAGCTCGGCTGCTCCTCTCGTGCGGAGGGTACGCCTGACTGGGGAGGGAGGATGGGTGGTGAGGGGTGAAGAGGAAGGGAGGGGGCAGAAGGGAGGGGGGCCCTCCCCCACTCGGGATAGGCCCCCCTCCACTCACGGGGGCAAACAGCTGGTGCTGGGGCAGCCGTGGGAACTGGGGCACCGGAATGACGTGTGGGGGAGGGCGGAATGCATCCGAGTTGCGGCTCGAGTATATTCCAGAAGAACTGCTGTTTGCTGTCATGGTTGGCATGGCCTGGAAGAAACAAAGCATGAATTATTGAATGCTATCACAGGGAGTGAGGGCTCAGAGGTCTTGCGCACCATTGGAGAGGTCTACTAAATAGTATATAGCATCGCTGATTGGAAAAAGCTGAGTGGATCCTTATGGGGGCTTTTGAATCTTATAGCAACATACTATTGGCCACCTACAACTAACATTTTAGCTTCCACCAATCAGGGACAAGTGCTCATACGAGGGGGGACCCAAAAATGACTGGATGGCAATCGCTGCACATGTTACTCTTATAGTTAAGGATTCTCATACTTGATAAAAGTGCATTGGAGGTGGTTGATATTTTGTCCACAGCTTACAAAGAACACACCTTGAAAAAAACTCAGGTGTACGAGGGCTATTCATGTTTCAAATGTAGCAACATGCCAATCAAAGATTTTCGAGGCCTGGGCCAGCCTTCCATGCCCAAAACTGATGAAAACGTGAAAAAAATTCATGCCCTTGTGTACGAGGATAGGAGGCATACTGTTGATGAACTTGCTGAACAGTCTAGTCTTTCATGGAGTTCTGTGCAGTGCATTTTAACGGAAGATTTGCAAATGAAAAGGGTGATGAAAGGGAAATGTTTTGATGACATTCCAGAGGTAAAAATAGAATCAAAGGCAGCACTGCCAGGCATCAGATAGGACGAGTACCAAAGGTGTTCCTTGCAGTGGAAAAAATGTTTCAACCAATGTATCAGTGTTAATGGAGAGCACTTAAAAGGCAGTTAACATTTGCGAGCTGAAAAAATAAATTTTAAAAATATCGTCCGTTTATTTTAAGGCCCCCCTCCCTGGTACAAGTAGTGGCTTAAAAAACTGCACCAAGAAATGACTGAGCGGCTGACATTGAACTGCTACCTAGTGGTCACATTCATGGAGAAATTCCGCGGCTGTTGTGGAAGTGCTCTGGGCACTCACTTCCTCTGAATGTGTCCGTTACAAAATCGGGCTAAGGCAATCAAGTGGAAATAGCTGTAGAGGATATATGATTCCAACCAAAATGAGACCAAATGACATGCCTTTTTGTCACAAGATGACAGTGAAAATTTTCAACAACAAACAAATTGGTAAACATACCACGGGTTGTTAGTTCTTGCTAAGAGCACACTGCTGCCACAATTAATTCACTGTAGAATGGACTACTTAGGGTAGAAGGTGGCTTGCATTATTCTACTCTTCATATGTTGAAAAACACCAGATTATTCTCCCAAAACACAGCAAAGTTACCAAGTTACTAGGGGAGCAATGCGATGCATGCACTGTGAATGGTGGTCCACAGCTCATGCTAAGCTATTTAAGTACTTTTCTTTCGGTTATCTAGGTTTCTTGATTTCCAAGGCAATTTGATGAGGCTGATACCTACCACCACAAACATAGAGTGGAGATGCTCAGTAGAGTGGCAACTGGACTATTTATGATTAGAAGATTCACTTCAATTATCACCCAGCGATACTTAAAATTATTGTATTTTGCTAAAATTCAGTCCTAACTTACATATGGTATTATCGCCTGGGGTAAAGCCTCCCCAGGCTAGCAAACCTTTCTCTTTGCAAAAAAAGCTGTAAAAGTAACTGCAGGAATCTTGTTGCGCTTCAACGTACCATGGGCAAAACCCACTTCGGAACACGCGCCACCACGTGACTTCCCCCACTCCCGTGCCGAACGTTCCCCTCACAGTCCACGCGCCATACTTCCCCTCAAACGACGTGACTTTCTCCCACCCCGGCACCGAACCTCCCCTCACACCACGTTGCCTAGCGGATCAACCTCACTGGCCGTAGGGCAGCCAGGATCCGGTATGAAGCCCAGTGCCCAGGACCATACAGAGGAGTGTGGAGGAGGAATCCTTAGGAAACGAAACCGATTGACACCCTCGTTGGTGATTCTCCCCTGATGGTTTAGACGTTTCGCCCCCTGCTCTGAGGGAGCCTTAGGGAAAGAAGCCGATTCACACCCTCATTGGTCATTCTTCCCTATGGGTTTAGACGTTTCGTCCTCTACTTCGGCCGGATGCCCTGGACACACCGCAGCCAGAAGCCACCCGCAGAACCAGACGATCGGAGCAGAGACGGAGCATGTGGCCGGTGATCACTGATGCTGCCATCCCACCTGCGGCTCGTGGACCCGCCGCCAATGCCGGAACCCCCATCAGAGCTGTTGTGGATCCACAGAGAGGCCATTCTGGACAGATCCAGCCCCAGCCCCGTGGAAGCAGCAGCCGCGCCGCGGACCTCGCCACCCACCTTTGCACTCAATCTTGTAGGGGAAAGAAACCAATAAACGCACCCCCGGGTGTTTTAAACTTTACCTCAACAAGTTTTTCCTTCCACCATGATTACCCGATCCCGTGTGCCAGGGTGGGTCTCCCTCCCACCTCCGGAGGTCGCTGGAGCCGCGACAATCTCAATTTCAGAACATGGAAGACTATTTTTCAAATCCTTAGTTATTCTAACACTACCCTGTCCCTTAATAGGGTAGTTTCCTTCATCAAAGATAAATGAAGGGCATTAATTGCGATTCGTCACCCACCATTAGTGTATTCATAATATACAAATTATTTGGTTTTCAAAATCCCAGTTTAGACCAATGGCAATGGTCAATTTTAACTGCATTTGAAAAAGGCCAGTTTGGCGTCCATGCGATTCCACTCCACGTGACGTCACAGGGACCTAGTTTCTACACGAGAGGATAGGAGTTTTACATCGTCTGAGATTACCATTGCATGCATGAGGCACAGAGCTCAAGGAAACATGTCATAAAAATCACCTATTAAAACTGCCTACGGTCGGAAAGTTTCCTTCGTATGATAGGGTATTAATAATCCTTATTTAAGCCAAGCGCTACCTGCTAGCAGCCTGCATCTCAGCGGCGCACACACCCTCGCCCCAAGGTCACCTCACTTTGCGACAGTGGGAACCAGAATGACGTCACATGGGATTTTCCCAGCATTCATACTTAGCCGTCGCGTTTTCGCGCGCTTGAAATGTTTCACTTTTCATTTAATCGCAAATAATAGATATCATCATTTAAAAATCTAAAAGTGTGAAATTCGTACTCAGCCCCCTCCAACTCAGCTGTTACGCCGCTGGTTGGCTGGCCCCAAAATCCTCCCACGTTATTCAATTTTTTTAGTTCGTTACAGAGTGGCGCTGCGAGCCTGTCGCGCGTCCAGTATCGCGTTGCTGTTTCATTCATTTCAATGGTGAACCAGTGAAGCTCATCACTTGGAAGATGTGCTATATTGCTAAAAAGCTATTAAATTTGAAGATGGTTAGTGCATCGCGCTTTTGATATGTGTCTAATAATTCTACAAGATACAGGAAAACCAGGAAGGAATGCTGAGCTGAAAATAAAAGTTTTTTCAAAGCAGTGGTAAGTACTCAAAATGCGGTGGGTTACCGATGTTAGTTTTATGGCTCTGTTATCGTTAATTTGGCAATTTTTTCATGGTTTTAGATCTCAGTGACCTCGTTTTCTAGTTGAAAATGTGTTATTCGCTAAGAATAAATTAGCGGTGCAAATAGATAGCGGAAATACTGCAGTATCTGCAATGGCGGCTGTGTTTACTCTTCCATGCATGCCCTTTCTCTTGTTTTTAAAGAGGATATGGCAAAGCATGCGATATTTATTCACTAGCCTTCCTCATTTATTTACGGAACTTTTTATTTTTATCTTCGCGGGAATTCAATGGTTCATGTTTTTCACATAATACCGAAATAATATCATGCCACGTTGCCGTGGAGGCATAGTTCCATCAGTTTTTACTAATTGTGTTATTGTACTTAATTACTATTGTATAACCTCGGTGGTTTCGTAGCTCGCTTTGCAATTAGTTGATGTCTTTAGATATTTAGTGAAGAATTTTGTGTCAGTACAGAAAGAGGAGGAAAAATATCGCTCCACCACGAATTGAAAACTTGTATTATTTCATTCCTATTAGATACAGTTGTGCAGTGAATTAATGTTTTTATGATCATGGTGAAAGTGTTAATGTGCATCCTACTCTAGTTTTAGGACTTAATAACAGTGAAATTATAATGGTAGCTTCTGTTATCTGGTGGGATAAGATTTATGGCGCCCTAGCGATAGTTATGCTTGCATCCATGCTCATTTTATGCAATAATTGATGTTGTTTAGCGTACAATATTATACACGGACTAACGGTGATCCGCCTACGGATGTTGAAATATAATTAATTTAATCTTTTTTTTACTTCTGTGGATTAGCTGCCATTGCAGTTTAGAAATTGTTGTAGTTGTAAACAAAGTGCAACAACAGTAATGTGGTCAGGATATTTTTTGCTGAAAAGGGGCAGGGGTTACTATCTGTAATAAAAAAGGAAGTCATGAGAATAGAGTAAATGGTGGTAATATTAAGAATTGAAAGGATGAATTTAGCTCTTGATATTTGCAATCGAAAATTTGGCCCCACCCTTTCATTATGATAATTTTCTCGTGCCTCAAAGCCTCACATTTTTCGTGTGACATAACCTCGTGTAACGCCATTATTAGCTAACTGTGGAGATTTTTCGTGGTAAAAGTACTGTCATTCCACATTTATAACTGATACGACCTGGGATTGCAACTGTCATTTTTTTAATATATTTTTTTAAATTTTGCCTAATTTTGAAAAATTTCTATTTCTAGGCGGTCATTCATCTCCAGATCTTTTGGTGGAATTGATACTGCCACAACCGTGGAAAACCCTCAAATCTTCATGAACTTCGAGATTTATTTACATTTTTCACACTTCCAACCTTTGCCCTTATCCTTTAAGCTCGCCTGTACAGTGTTAATGATAGTGCTTGTGCTTTCATGAATAAATGCATTTTAAATTTAACAACAATCACTTCCTTCAACTACCGCTCCCTTTTTCGTCCCCTTTTCCTTTACATTGGTTACTGTTTCGGTTGATCTTGTGATGTGTATTTCTGTGACTTTCTTGGGTTAAGAATTTAGCAAGGTGTTTTTGTTGTGCCTAAAGTCTTAATTAGGGTTCCCAAACGTACATTTTCCATTTCAGAATAACCATTCAGTCTTAATCTAATCTTAATATGAGTCGTTATGTGAAGCTTTCAGTAATTAATTTTGGGCCAGTTTTTGTCATTGCGGATCTTGTAATTTCTGAATCGGAGATAACCGTATCCTCGTAGCTACCAGTTTAGGATTGCCTGTTTAAGGTGACCTAATGAGAGTTTAAAGGAGATTTCTGCAGCCAAAACTTATTTCCCCATTCAGAATAATTGCGCTGGAGTTCCTTGGAGGAGGAAACGCCGACTCGATTGTCTGTATCGCCAATTTTTTTTTGGGGCCGGTACCTTGATAATTATATGTCAGGCAGTATGCCGTTAGCGATAAATATATGATGATCAGGACGCAAATAACTTCTTTTTTATGAAGTAGAGCTAATAAAATACGACTGCTAGCAGACGACAACATCTCATTTTCAATTTCTTCTAAAGGCAATGTTTTTTGTACATGGACTTTCTAACTGGCTGTCAATGAAATTAAAAGGCTATTAAATCGCTTCTTAGTGTTCAATTCAGTTAAAGGCATTTTAAATTCGTTGTTCCAGCGATCAAGTATTGTATTTGGTTCAATGCAATTTCGTAATGCTGGACGCGCAAACACCCACTAGCACCATCTATCGGCGATTCCCTCGCACGGAAGCTTTTGGGGCCACCTAGCGGCCGGGAGTTGGAGGGGGCTGTTCGTACTTCAGGAGTAATAATCTTTCGATTTAGGCAATAAAAAAATAATAGGAAACCACCCTATTCTGCAATGCTCCACCTTTGTTAAGGAAAATCGTGATATAATTGGACCAAATAGCTCCTTCCACTCTCATGACACCCGCGAGATTAGGGATGATCGCCTATTGAGATTTAACTCATATATTTTTATTGATATTTAACCCACATATTACCTGTGCTCAAATTTATAATCATCTGCCAACTAAACTTGAAAGAATCCATGAATTAATAAAATTTAAAAGGCAATTAAAGTCTTTTCTTCTAGAGAATGCCTTTTATAGCCTTGCTGAATACTATGAACTGTAAATTTTTAGGAATGTAAGTATGTCATGTGTTAATTTTGTGTGTTTTTATGTAATAATTATTTATGTTTCTCTTTAATGCCATGAATAATTTTTAATTTGACGCCTTCCAATGTCTCTAAGACCATACAGAAATAAAGACTATATTAGGTATTACTATAGCAGAGAATTTTGCCTTAAAGGAATGATAGTGAAATTCACACTTAACACAAAAGGTTCGAAATTTTTCAACGTGAATGCTGGGAATCAATGATTTTAATGCAAAGAATAGGAATCTAAGGTGGATGGCAAATCCAAAGACTTACATAGTGCCAGGGTTCCACCCCTGGTTTAGGGGCTGGTCCATCAGGCCTGGGGCACATGTTGGCATAGGGCATGTAGTGTCCACCAAGGCGAGAGGGGGCAGTCATCTCGGTATGGAACGGTGAACGCTTTGGATCAACCGGGTAATGAGGTCCGTTGGTGTTCCATGCAGCATAATGATCCCAATCCTTAAGCAAGTAACAATTATAATACAATAATAATAATTTATTTAGTCTAAGGCATGTCTAATCATTCACTTACAATCAAGATATTTAAAAAAGTGCAACCTTTATTGTTAAAAGTGTATAAGGTTCACTACAATAGGTACACAACATTATTATGGCAAAAAGGTAAATCAACAATGGAATATATAATTCTTAAACCGACTTGTAAAATATTAAAAGAAAGAATAGCAGTGTAGGGCATAATAAATACATACTTGCATGAAAGGGTAACAAAATGAAGCCAGTAATTGAAATTGTGTCTAAAAGACACTCATTGACTGAAAAGTACACCTTCTCCAGAAGGAAAATTCTCTGATTATTTTTAAACAGCACTTTTGAATCGATGGTTTTCAATTTACATGGGAGTTTATAATAGATCGTAAGGCCAATTTTCCGTGGGCCTAAGGTAGGAAATAAGATTCAATTACAGTGCATGCTTATAACATGTAATACTAATTTTTATTTTCAGAGGATCTAACAAAAAGATATAAGACACATCACAAAAAGTATGATAGGTTAATGAATAAAATGCATAGTAGATTCACACAATGTACACCCCACATGTTTACACACAATATGTTTATGGCACACAATAAATACAGAATGGAATATACCTACTATACAGGGGCGCCGACTTATAAAAAATATTGGGGGGGCCCATATCGTAGGTCTTGCCCCGGGAAGAGGTTAAATTAAAAGTGTGTCGCAGCACCAAAACACTACCATGATTCACACCACTTGATTCAGTTAACCTGCTTAACCTTATAATTATTTGTTTTAACACATTGTTGAATATATTTTAAAAGGTAACTATTGTCAAACATGGGAAATAAAAATCACCAATATATTTTTGTGATTTCACAAAGAATTATATTACTTAATTATTTTCTTTAATTATTGAGGGGGCTCAGCCCCCCCAAACGAATCTTTGAGGGGGCTCGGGCCCCCTCAGGCCCCATGGAGTCGGCGCCACTGCTACTATACTGACACTGACAATAAACTCAAGTTTAATTTGGTGGAATTTTTGATGATGATAGAAAAAAATGGAAAATTTTGTAATTTTCCACACTTAATTCAAACTTACACTGACCTAGGTTTCAACAGATAACCCTCTGACTAAAGGTATCACGTACATCCGCTGAAATCCAGGTTGATAAAAGTTTGATTGTGAAAAATTACAAAAGCTTGTGCATTCTTCTATAATCATATTTTACATATGTTATGGAGCTTAGTTTAATGGCTTACATTCACATATTAATTTTGCAAGATAATTTTGTACTTAGAACTAACCAGAAGTTTAAGTAAGATAATGATCACAATGGAACTTTTTTTAGTTCTAATTCAAATGTTTTCAAGTGGATTACTTTTCTATCAAACTAAATAATGTGTAAATTTTGAACATTTTACTTCAATTTATTATCAAGACACCAGTTTATAGTTTGGAGTTCATAAATAAATAATTTAGTGTTGAAGAAGGTAATAAAACATTTACATCATCAACATACAGTATGAAATCAGTGCCTGGGATTTTATGAAGGGGGATGCTAAAGATGATGGATAGTCCATCATTCATTTCCTTCCTTTAAATATTGGCTCTGAATTTTGAAGCTATACTTTATCCATGCGTGTTTAGTGAGGAAAAGGAGGATTAAGACCTTAGGAAAGAAAAAGTTGGGAAGAATATGGAGGAATGGTAAAATGATCCATTCCAATCACCAGCCTCTATGGAATTTAAACTTACACTCTTGATTACTAAAACGTAACAACTTACTTGCATGACCTTTGGAATAGATTAAAATTAAAAATAGCTTATTTCAAATGCATCGATTACAAGTAAAAAATTACCAAAGATGTAATCATTAACAGTAATGCGATTACTATAACTTCACTGCATCACACTACTATTGAGGACATGGTTGATCTTAATTCAACCTACACCCACGGTTGAAGTAGCTCATTTTTGCATGCAGTAGGTGTCTAAGGCTGTGGATGCATCACAGGTGTCTAACTTTCATTAACAAATGCAGGCAAAACAAATAGTTACAGTTTGTTTTCTTTTCCAATTTTTTTAATAATGAGGGATCAATGGTAAGCCGAAATTTGATTTTTAATTTTATCACAATGCAGAGGACATGATTACAATATTTTCTTCATTCCACTACAATTTCTTCTCTTTTCATACCTCTGCCATTGCAACTTCATCATTGACACACTTGGGGCACTTCTGACTTACAGAGAACAGTAATGAAATATAATTTTTGAGCAACTGCATGACACTAAAATTTGACACCTAATCAATGTTTGTGTATCATACTAATGAATTTACCTGCGAACTTGGAAAATTAGGATTGCTATCAGCTTCCATTGGATCCTGCATAAAGTTTGAGCCCCCTAGCCAATCCTCCACGGAATTCTGGTTACTTAATCCCCTCGAATTCATATACCTGAGGAAAAAAAGGAGTTTTTATCATTTGTCCATCAAATCATTAAAATGGATGAGAATTTTTGTAATTTCTATCTCCATCACCGTAAACACCACATATCGGTAATCACATTGGGGATATCAACAATTAACAACCACACGATCACAAAATCCGACGCCCTAAGAAAAGGTCCCCAGCCCGGCTGGCCTCGAACTCGCGACCTTCGGTTTGAAAGGCGAGGACTTTACCTCGCCGCCACCGAAATCAAAATCGTTCGCAAACTGATACCATAATCTGGGTCGACTCTATGAAGTACAGCATTTAATTTGACTGCAGAAAAATAACATATTGCACCCAATTTAAAACTACATATTACATAAAATATTCACACTCAGTAAGTGGCCTTTTTCGGCCTAAAAACTGATCCACAACGTACAAAATTTTTTATAAATTATTTATGAAAATAATTTGGATGAATTGATTCCAATCGACTTCCACAGTGCATCACTAAAATTAAAAATGATTTCAATTATTGACACACAATGACAAAATTAGTGTCAGACCACTTTACCAATCGTAAATAGATTTTTGGGCACACATTTCCATTTAAAACTTCTTTAATGTGCCTGTGGGTAATGAGGAAGCAACGACCGATTAACATTGCCCATAGGAGAACGGAATTATGACACAAGGGAAGTATGAGCTCAACCTATCTCACAAATGTCAGTAGATTATTTCCAATTGGATATAAACACGAAGTTCAACGAATCTCACAAACAAGAAACTTCCTTAGACTTCAGCAATATCAAGCTTAAATGATGACACTGAGAGCAACCTAAATAACTGAACAGTACTATAATCTAAACATTGGTTACATACATGACCTAGGAACAACTCAATACTTTTTCAGTCATCGTATACGATCATTAAAAAAGGCCAATCAAATATCCCAATCTATGGACTTAAAACAATCTAAGGGCTCAAAATGAACATATTTATAAAAGATAATTACCTGATATCCCTCTTCATGTTGAAAAAAATTCGGTGATTTCAACTACGGAATGCAATACTTCTAACATTTCGATTATTCCATCGTTAAAAAACATGCAGATGGACAAAACATCTCACCGGCATCACAACTTTTAACAAACATCAAAATCAACAATTATTCTTTCGCAATTCAGCCAAATATATACACCCACGGCACACATTCCATCAGTCTCACGAAACTGTTTATAACGCCCAATTAATCGCGTTACTCTTTTCGTTGCGCTGTTGTTACTCTGGTGGATGGCCTTGGCGCTAGCGCTGTCAAGTTCAAAAATTGAATTGGTTGTATTTGATTGAATTCATCTCCTCTTGGATATCTGATTCCAAATAAAGTCTTTATTGTAGTAGTATTCAATTTTCAAAAGGAGAAACCGTAATAATGGCATTAAACTTGTTCTGGATCGTGTATTCAGTTGTTATTACGCTGCCCAAGGCCTCGGAGACTATTTCGTGTGTGGTGGACTTCACTTAAAAACTTGGAGTGCATATTAATTGTGATGAGAAGTGACCCCATTGAGGAAGCAGTTCGGTTGGGGGTATGTTTAATTCAAGCTTAGCTGGATGAGAAATTTTTGGTAGAAATATTCTTTCGTCGATCAAACACGCCAATGGTATTAAGCAATGCCGGCCCACAATTGCTATTTCCTTCCTTTTATTTATGCTATAATTTTGGTAAGTTAAGTCTTTTACCTTGCATCACAGCGCATATATATAACATCTGCGTATTTTGCACATTTTAGACATGCTTAAATATAGTTAACATGCGTTGAATGAGGTCTTAATTAATATCTTTATGTCTACAGAAAGTTATGGGTATTTATTAAAAATCTTTTTGTAAATATTTTTAAATGTTTTTTATGTTTGACGATGGTTGAAAATATTACATATTATAGGTAGATATGCTTTGTTCTTACATTGGAGGTGAAATTATATTTTAGAATGCATATAAACTTTACATTTGGTATCACCTGATGCTATCTCAGACGCACAACAGAGCAATTATGGCCACAATGGATCCGAGTTGTGGTTTACCTGTGGCAACTATAGCTATCGCTAGCCACAGCTTGTTGCATTATGGCCCGACTGTGGGTGTCATCCCGCAAGCTGTAGTTTGGCTTGCCAATAAACACTTGCGCAACTATGGCCACACTTCGGACCGTCTCAGGAAGGCCGCAGATTGGCAAACGAAACATTTGTAAACATAAGTATAATACGGTTGTTATTGATAAGGGTTTGTTGGTGAGTTATTAAAATGTAAGTTGGTTGTTCCTATTGATATAAAGAAAGTGTACTGTTCATACATTAGCCACATTATGGCGGGCCACACTTTGGTCATAACATGGCCGGGGGTCAAAACCATTATGGGGCCACAAGGACAACCCACTATGGCCACATTGTGGCCAAAATTGTTTTGTTGACTGGGATTGCATAAGTTTGCCTGTTGCTTTAATTGATACCAGTTGTCCTTAGCAGCAAAATTTGTTTTCAGCAGATGCGGAGCACATGCAAAATGTGTTGAACATATGTTAAGCATAGGATGAGAATATTTTTATTGGCCAGAATGACAGTGAAATTTCTTGATTGAAGAGGTCAAACTCGACTAGAAGAGCATAAGCGGGCCATTCAACTGGGTTACTCTTCAAAGTCTGCCATAGCAGAGCACGAAGCCACTACGATCGATTTCGAAAAATCAAGAGTCATCGCAAGGGTAAAACATTTTAAAGCCCGACTCATCCATGAAGCCATAGAAATAAAAAGGAACAAGAATAATAAGATAGTTTCCTTCATCAAAGAAAACGAAAGGCATCGATTGCGATTCGTTACCCACCAATTGTGTATTCATAATATACAAATTATTTGGTTTTAAAAATACCGGTTTAGACGAATGGCAATGGTCAATTTTATCCTCATTTGAAAAAGGCCAGATTGGCGCCCATGCGATGCCACTCCACGTGACATCACAGGGACCTAGTTTCTATACGAGTAGATATGAGTTTTACATCGTCTGAGATTACCAATGCATGCATGACGCACAGAGCTCAGGGAAACATGTCTTAATAATCACACATTAAAAATACCTAAGTTCAGAAAGTTTCCTTCGTTTGATAAGGTATTAATAATCCTTATTTAAGCCAAGCGCTACCAGCTAGCAGGGTACTCTGCTACCTGCTAGCATCCTGCGTCGTATCAGCGCTCAAAGCCTCGCCTCAAGGTCACCTCACTTGCGGCAGCGGGAACCAGAACGACGTCACATGGAGTTTTCCCAGCATTCATTCTTAGCCGTTGCGTTTTCGCGCGCTTGAAAATTTTCATTTTTCGTTCAATAGCGAAAAATAGATATCGTCATTAAAAAATCGAAAAGCTTGAAATACGTACTCCAGGAGTAATAGTGTTTCGATTTAGGCAATAAAATAATTACAGGAAAGCACCCTATTATATCAGAGATACCGGATTGAGAATCAGAAGTGCATGGAACTCAGTCATCCACAACATTTCGTCATCTTCCCCCTCCAGTCCCAACTCCTCCCACCCTCCACCCACCCCTCCCACCTGAAATAAAAAGGTAGCAAGAACCAAATCCCAGCATCATTCCCTTGAAGAAGTGACCAGCAGTCGGTCACGAAACGTCGGGGCAATCTCCACTACGCCATGCGGCATTACCTGTATGTCACTCTCATTTAATGACATTGAAATGTTTAAATACCTTTGCCCTTAAATGCCTCAGGTTTTCTTTCCTTGACTTTACTGTGGATCTTAGGGCTCCATCATATATCCATAGATCTGGGTCCGGTAGATCTTCATCCAACATTCCCTTTACTAAAGCTTCCCATTTGTTACCAAGCTGGTGTAAAACCAGAATGTTAATGGGATGGGACCCATGCTTGCTGGAACTGTGCCTGAGTCCACCTAGCTTAACTCTTCAGCTGTGAGAAACCTGTATGTTCAAGTGTGCCAGTGACTGCATAAAAACTTAACAAAAACGTTAGATTGACTCTTCCTACCTGCTCTCCAAGGCTCAACTCTTCCCTTGGGCCCAAATGCTTTCTTTTATTCACATTATTACTATGAATCTGACAATTCTGTCCCTGGTCCATTTTTCCCCTGCCCAAGGAGAATGCAAAGGTCATGAAGACGTCTATAAGAGGTCAGACAGGTCACCATATGGTGAGTGGTTTTACTTTGGTCATCCATGGATAAAAAGTGACTGAAAAAGGTGTTAACCAGAATATTTTTAAATTGTTAGGTTGGCAGTTCAAGAACATACCTACTTGAATCATTTTTCACTGTGATTATTAATTAATTCACAATGTATTTACTTCATGAACAGAGAAGATTAGGATTGTTTTTTAAAATGTCTTAAAAATATCAACTAAGTCATCTTCAAAATACTGAAAATTGGTGAAGCATCACTTACTGTGAATAGATTTTTACTGGTTGATGGTACCCAATGCTTCTCGGACAACTTTTTCTTTGTTTAGTTTTCTTTTGTGTTTATATTTTTGTTTACATGCCTTCATTCATCCCACATGTTAATGATTTCTTTTTGAACAACTCAAAGGGATTTTCCTTGGATCATGGTGTCAGGGGGAAAAAATTCTTTTTGGTGTATTTTCCTCAGTTTCTTTTACCATCGAAATATCGTCCCAAGTAGCAAAAGAATATTGAAATATGATTTTAAAATTATTTCAAATAATTTTAAAATCATCTTATGTGCCTATCAACGTATCATAAGTATATGTTATAATCATAAGATGGCTAAATTCATGACTTTTCAAGATTTTCAAATAATTTTAAAATAATTTATTAGGTGTTGGTCTTTTTAAGTCTTGTACCGTTTGATCTCATTTTGTTGATAGTACATGTACATGGATATGTAGGAAGTAATGGCTTATTTTTTGCATAAAATGTTCCTTTTTTAATTTCACAGAAAAATTATTATGTGAACATTATTTTAATTTATTTATTTCTAAATTATTTTTCACACATTTTGAAATAATTTGATAATTATTATCTGATCATTTTAACATAATGTTGAAATCATTTTAACGTAATGTTGAAATCATTTTCAACATAACTTTAAAGCATTTTAACATAATTCTGAAATAATTAGGTAATCATTTTGAAATCATTTTAAAACATTCATATAAATAATCATTGGTACGTATAATCGTCTTGACAATGTGATAAAATAAACCAGTATAAAAATTCTCATTCCTTTGAGTTGAATGTGAATAACTGACAAGTAGCTATATACATAAAACAAGTAATACAGATGATTTTGGAGACTTTTTCTACCAAAATTGAATCCTATTTTCAAAAGTGAGTTTAAATTTAGTTTTTATTAGGACTTCTTGAAATCCACAAAATGGTATTTTTTGGCGGTTTCCATAAGATTTCTAGAAATTTAAAATAATGAATTTATGGGAAAATATCCCATAATGAAGGCATATCATCAAAAGATGGACATTGAATGATCTGAGAATGCAATTAAGCAATGCCTGGAAACACTCTCAATTTGTGCTTTGTTGCAAAAAGGGATAAGTCCTGAATTTCTGACATCTAGGATTACAAATGTCTCATAATTTCATCAAGGACATCTGACTTGCGAATATCTCAGGTGATGGTGGCCATTCAGTGAAAGCACGCAGATAAGGAGATTCCTTTATTCTCACGATGCTTGTACTACTTCATTCGAAATAATCATGCATGCTTGTCTATTATGTGGGTAGGATAATTATTAGGTGGGAGAATTTTTTTTACTGTTTCTGGCACAGTTAGTAATTTCAAACATGTTTACTTTTATCATATTTACATAACAATTAATCATTTTAAAAGGAGGCTGAATTAGTTACCAGGATTTTAAAACAATTTAAAAAAGTATAATTCATAGCTCCTTCAAGAGTTAGACATATTTTAAACCTAAGTTAAAATCATTTCGAAATAATGAAAAAAAGATTTCCCTAGTAGCACAAGAAATGTTGGGCATATGCTCAGATTATTTTAGGGAAATATGTGTTGTACACAACATGAGCATATGCTTAAAATATGTTCAACAGATGTTTAAAACCACATGTTTTCAACATATGCTTGACATATTTCCAGCATATGTTTCGACGATGTGTTGAGCATATTTTCATAGAAATATGCTCCACATGTGTTCAACGAAATATGTTGAGCATATATACGTAGACATATGCCCTACATGTGTTCAACGAAATATGTTGAGCATATATACGTAGACATATGCCCCACATGTGTTCAACGAAATATGTTGAGCATATACACGTAGACATATGCTCCACATGTGTTCAACGAAATATGTTGAGAATATTTTCAAGAAAATATCTATGCGTTCTGAGAAATATTTCGTCGACAAATGAGCGATCAGGATTCGAATACTGCATGCTAGTTTTATAATTAATGTAAAGGAATATATCTAGTTCTAGTTTATTCTAATTCAAGTAGGTATATCAATTCATAATTTTAACGCTTTTAAAATAATTGAAGAGCGAGACGCATGCGTTGACGTTGTTGTGTGTGTTCATGTTGCTGTGATTTCATTGCTCAAATCGCACGTTGTGTACGTTGGGAAACTTTAACTTTCTACAAGAGGAGAGAGCCCAGTTACCTCGGAATCATCTAGAAACATGAAATGTAAGTACATTGGTAGATAAATATATGAAATTACTATTTTACAATTAGTATACTAGCTGTTCTTGTGTGATATCGTAAAAGTTCTCAATGGCTGTTTATGAACGGATGCATGTATGATATTACTATTTTAGTTCTAACTGTTCTTGTGTGGTATGGTAAAAGTTCTGAATGGCTATATATGAACTGAATTGTGGTCGTAAATGCCATAATAAGTTATTCCTGCCCAATGTAAATACTTGGATCGAATATGATGCATGTAACCGAGTGAGTACAAAAATGTTCGATCAAAATCAATCATAGCCACAATAAAATGTGAAGGAAGTAATAAATTCTTGGTCAAGGCTTAGAGCCTGTTCTAATTTCGTTTGTGAATCTATTCATAAACTCTTTTTTTTGTTCATGCTAATATTGTAACAAGGCCATAAAATTATGATAACTGCACCATTTCATGAATGCTAATCTGGATGATGAATTACCCCTCCCTTTCATGGTATCATTTTGAGGCATAATTAACTAATTTGTAACCAAGTATCATTAACGAACTTATTTTGTGAATAACTGTCGCAGCGAAGTGCTAACAGGAAATATGAGTAGTCTCGACTAGGAATCATGTTAACACAGTTGCACTATGAGATGAGGGAACGAAGCAAAGAATTTGCATAGGTTACCCATGGGGATGGCTCAAAAGGTGTGCATGATACGTACTGTCGTTAGTTTTTCCATCAGATTACTAAAAATTTACTTTAGCTCTAAGGTGATTCACTCAGAAGTAAGGGGACAAAAATAATCGAGTTGATTTGCAGTATCTACAGTATTCCTGTGGTTCGTGCCTCAAATACTAACCAAATCTGGCATATATATTGCTTGGGTTTCACGGATTTCAAGACATACACCATATGCCCATTGGTATTTATAATTTCATGGACATTAGAGACCAAAGTCACATAATGTGTATCTTAAGCGATTTTTTATGGAATATAAGGCACCACATTATAGTGGAATTAAATTTAATGTTGTCAATTGAACCGTTTGTTCTGTTAAACATGATATTCTCAGGTTCATCATAATTTTCTTGCTTTCCATATTTCATTACATATTTTAAGCAATGCAAAATCTGTTAATGAGAAATGTCGGTTTAGTCATGTAAAAAAATGACATTTTTATTTTTTGAAGAACTTCACCCTCTTGCATGGAAAGGAATCGGTGTCTTAAAATGTTCATGACCTCACTAATCTATGAGTATTATCTTCATCTAGCACTCAATAATTGTATTATGATGATGGACTTACATGGAAATGTATTGTAGGATTATTGATATTTAAGACCAATGTATATACACTAGCTGACATGAATAACTGTTACATTACATATTGTGTGAACTTATGATGCAATACTTCCCTTACTGCTACTTCCTCTCCTTAGTCTGACACATGCAAATTTTAAATTTTGCTACTTAATGTTAATTTATCATTCATGAAAGATGTCAATATTCACCATTTTCAGGTTAAAGAAGTAATAATTTTTTGCTGTTTAGTGCTTTTTTAGTGGATAAATATTGATTTCTGTTTATTTTTATCTACAGATGCTCTCCACTCTTGTCTTATGTTTAGCAGTGCTGATAAATGTGCCTTTCTTGAGGTAACTGGGGAGTGGCTACGATGGTCATGCTGCCTGAAGAAGACTGAGAGAAATCAAGGAAAAGAATAGGCTTGAAATATTTGTTGATAATGTTAAATGCTTATATTTTTTTATTAGAATAAATCTACTTCATTATCAAATTGCAGAACTATGTCATACTTGATTTTCCTATTATATCCTATGTAATCCATTATCTACCAATTGATTACATATTCCGTAGGAGCTCCATCAAAGGATAAAGTTGCAGTAGACTTTAATAATTACAAATAATTTGGGCTAAAGCATTAGTGGCTCATGATACCACCTATGTATCAATATTCTTATTAATGTCACTAAAACATGCCTTAGCCCTTTTCCTTGTTTGTTCAATCTTTCGTACGTTGTAATCTAGCAGTGTGGAGTGTAATGCTTTCAGATGCACATGTGCAGTGGAGCTGGTGAGAGCTGTACGATGACAGGGCTAAAGAGGATGTTGAAGGGTTAGACAACATGAATGTTTTGCAGGCAGTCGCTATTACCCTAATGTACCTTTCACCCTTGCCTACTCATACAATTTCGTCACAGGAAAAAGGTAATAATGACTGCATACCTCTTGTTTGCCCTTCTCTCTCCATCCTCTTTTCTGGATTGTCTTCGTAAACCCTTTGTACACCTTCCGTGGGAGAATGATGGGCATATGTTAAAAACATATGTTGGGCATAAGTGGGTAATATGCTGAGCGTATGTTAAAAACATATGTTGAGCATAAGTGGGTAATATGCTGAGGATATGTTAAAAACATATGCTGAGCATGTGTGGAAAACATGCTGAGCATATGTTGAAAACTTGTGTTGAACATATGTTGAGCATATGCCTTGCCAGACATTTACATATGCTCAGCATGTGCTCAAATTATGTTGAACACATCTTACATATGTGTTGAAAATGCCTTGAGCATACTCTGAACACAAATTGTGATACTAGGGTTGTAACATTGAAACAGGGAGAGCTAATATGTTTTCAAAATAATGTTAAAGTCATTTCAAAATGTTCTCGCAATATATTTTAAAATAATTTTACACAAGATTTTGCTACTTGGGATCTTTAGAATCTTCTTTGACCATCCAGAAGAGTGTGGTTGGGTCACAATGCAAAAAGGAAATAAGCATTAAAACTGTGAGCCAAAATGCTTCGTTCACTTTAAAATAACTCTGAAAACGTGAAATTACATTTTATTTTCATATGTCTAACTTTCTCTCAGTCACACCTGAATGGGTAGACTTTATAAGGAAATAGTTACGATCGATGCAGGATTGTGAGGAGTTTTTGGCCCTCAGAATTATTTTTTTTTACCTCTTTTTGACCTTTGTGCTCTCCTATGGTGGAATCATAGAAGGCATGGCCCATGTGTAGATTTTCCAGGGATTGAACCGCAACAATTTTACACATGACCACTTCCTGAGTGGTGAAAAACCCTCTCAGCTGCGACTCATAAACCTGCCACCCCAGGGTTAGCAGGTGAGGAATTTACCCTGCTGCCATCAGGGCTGACTTTTATGAGAGGGACAATGTGAAAACCTTACCTTCTTACCCAATTGCTAGTCCTTCACTTGCTTGTTAGTGGGCTTATTCAATTCTTTAGTGTTTCTAGGCTGTCCTTCGATTATCCTCTCAATCTTCTTAGTTAGAGTTATTTTTTCAAATTAATATTCAGTTACAAGTACCTGTTACAATTTCAAAAGGCAACTACATCGTTGCTAATACTGTTACAGCTCACCATCATAGGTCAACAATCCTAAAATTGGTTTGGCGTAGCTCTCCACTCAATTTTCCTGTGAGCAAATCTTTTCTCGCCTATTTCTTTTCTCTCACATCCTTCTTTTCCTGTTCCATATATTGTGTTTGAGGTCTCCCTTTTACATTCTTGCCATCTGCTTGTCCCTCAACGATTGTCTTCATCAGGCCATCATGTCTCAAGACAGTTGCGCCGACTCCATGGTGCCTGAGGGGGCCTGAGCCCCCTCGAAAATTCGTTATGGGTGTGAGGAAAAAATGTGTCAGGCTTGTCGATTTTCCCCGGAGTGTCTAGATATCAAGATTTGAGTTATCAGGGTTCTAATGTTGAAAATATGACTCTTCTAAAATGCTTAAAACTCACTACTTATAAAATTTCACAGGGCAAGATCCCCGGTTTGGGCCCCCCAATATTTTTGTAAATCGGCATCCCAAGATGTGGCCTGGTTGCTCTGTCTTCTTATTAAGGTTTTCATGAGGCTTCTCTTCTCTCCTACTCTTCTTAGGAGTTGTTCATTACTTACTTGGTCTATCCATCTTATCCTCATCATTTTGTTACAGTTAATTTTCGTAAAACCTGTTGAAAACTACCTATGAGATTCATGCAGGAGATTTTTCTTCATTTGAATGATATTTTCTTAAAGTTATAGTTTTGCTTATTGCATTCTAAGTAATAAGTAATACATTTTACCAGTTAATTCCTGTTAAGGCAGTCGTACAGTTATTGTTGGTAACCTAATGGGAATGGAGGTAATTTTCATTGGAATAAATCTTTTGACTATTCAATATTATGGCCCAGGAGGATCTATTGTATGTTTTCTTAAAATGCAAGTTTAACACATTGCTTTTAGTTGATACTTTGGCAGAGAAACGTATATAGGAATACGTCAGTTAACATAAAGTTCTTATCGTATGCCAGTCGGTCCAGCTATACTTTCAGAAAGCAGTGAGTAGATAACAAGTAATAGTTAGATTTTTTCAAATGTAACTATTACATGTAAAAAATTCTGGTGTCTGGAAATGTATGTGTTAGTGGTAACTGAGTTACTTTCAGTTAATCCCCATCTCTGTATATTTTTTAGATGAAATAATTTTACCAAATTGTCCAATAATCCATTAGTTGGTCCTCCCCACAGACCCTCAGGAAAAGAATCAGGTGGAGATTGTGAGGGTCTTTTAGTTGCTCTGACCCCGTAGGCAGAAAAAAAGGCTCTGGCCTCCAAAGCAAATTTTTGGGCACAGATTGGGATAGCTCAAGCTTTTGGCACAGCCGTAGGGCTAAAGATGTGACCAATTGACAGGACTTCCTAACAGTCACCTCCTCTGTGGCAAATGCGGTAGGGGTTCCATTGAGTTTGCTATTGATGCAGGAATGACCAGTGGCACTGTAAGAGGGGGGAGGGGGGTTGGGTTTGGGGTTAAATCCTCCCCCCCAGAGTTCAGAGATATTTTTAAATTTAATTGATTTTACTTAATTGGATTATTATTAATAATTGAATAGCGTAAGTATTAATAAAATATCCCTCAAAGACATAAAACTCACCATTTAGCTTAATTTTTTTCTGGGGGAGGGCCCCTGCACCTCTGGCTTATCCTGGTGGGTATTGCATACCCCCATACTCTGCAGTATTAGTTGCGCCTAAAAACCCCCCAGCCTTAATTCCCAGATGCACCCCTGGGAATGGCAAGTGGGTGGAAGAATGGGATGTAATGTAACTGTCCCGTGATCTATCCCCACTCCTCCACCCAGTTTAACTCAATGGACCGCTCTCCTACTACGCTATCCAGCTTCCTTGATTCCCATGGCAATTTACTAAGGTTCATGACAAAAGATTGCTGAATAGGGTGGTTTCCTATTATTTTTTTATTGCCTAAATCGAAAGATTATTACTCCTGGAGTATGTGTTTCACGCTTTTAGATTTTTAAATGACGATATCTATTTTTCGCGATCAAATGAAAAGTGAAAATTTTCAAGCGCGCGAAAAGCGTCGCTCTGGTTCCCGCTGCCACAAGTGAGGTGACCTTGAGTCGAGGCTTTGAGCGCTGATACGACGCAGGATGCTAGCAGGTAGCAGAGTACCCTGCTAGCTGGTAGCGCTTGGCTTAAATAAGGTTTATTCATACCTTATCAAACGAAGAAAACTTTCGGACCTTAGGCAGTTTTAATAGGTGATTATTAAGACATGTTTCCCTGAGCTCTGTGCCTCATGCATGCAATGGTAATCTCAGACGATGTAAAACTCCTATCCTCTCGTGTAGAAACTAGGTCTCTGTGACGTCATGTGGAGTGGCATCGCATGGGCGGCAATCTGGCCTTTTTCAAATGAGGATAAAATTGACCGTTGCCATTTGTCTAAACCGGTATTTCTAAAACCAAATAATTTGTATATTATGAATATACTAATGGTGGGTAACGAATAGCAATCAATGCCTTTCATTTTCTTTAATGAAGGAAACTACCCTATTCCAATCTTCTCAATTTCTATGGCAATTTTAACAAGGTTCTCCGAGCTAGGTGGTAGATCCTTGTGGTCCATCAAGCATGGCAATATGCAAAGGAATATGGGCTTCCAAGAAGCCACTACCCTAACAAAACATTGAATTGCATGAGGCTTCTTGTGGCCGTGTATCAATCTGAACTTCTGTGAAAATATTTTTATAGCTATTTGTCAATTGAGTAAGGGGGCAGCATGCAAAATTTGAGCTCTTTCATTTTTTTTGATCGCTCTATCGCCATCCATCCTGCTTCTCCATCGGCTGCTTTCTATTAATGAGTTTGAGACATGTGTAGAATTTGATAAGCCAGCTGCCACTCTTATCTACACCAATGTTCTCAAGAATGCTTTACCAGTCCACCATTGTTCCTTAATTTTTATCAAAATTTGAATCAACTGATTTTTTGACGAGCATTGTTGAGATGAAAATCAAAATTAGAGCTTTTAACTTTAAATCAAAATTAGAGCTTTTAACTTTGATTAATTTTTGAAACTCCAAAGTTAAGAGAACATGAAACATTTATAACTCACTTAACATTCTTCCTATTTAAATCTGTTATTCATCATTTTTCAACTACACCAAAGCTAAATGCTTCTCACTATGGGTATCACATAAAATGCTGAATATGCCTGATAGTTTTGACTTGCCACTTGCTCGCAGAAGATCTTGCTACCTTATTGCTATCTTTCTATAGTATTAAGGACTGGTTACAGGATGCATTAACCCATACGAGTTAATGTCTAAATGTATGAAAGCGTGAGTGAACATGAAAATGCACAGTGTAACCACCCAACTTTTGCGAAAGCATGAACAGAAAATAGAACCTGTTCTAATTTAGCATTCATGCATGTTCCATTCCGGTCCACAAAAGTCATTCATGCAAATGTACATTAACTTGTACGTGTTAATGTATCGTTTAACCAGGCCTTTACTATCAATTGCAGTATTGCAATCTTAAGATTGATATACTGCAGCCTTCCATTTCTCCCTATCCCAAGCTAGTTCTTATACCTCCCCAGGCTCTTCTTGATCTCTCCAGCTGGTTCTTCTCCCTTAGTCATCCTCTGGGGACTTAACCATCAATTTTTCCCTTCCATTATGCTTCCCACATAACTGATTGCCTAAATCGAAAGATTATTACTCCTGGAGTACGCATTTTACGCTCTTAGATTTTCTATCTATTTCGCGATTTTCCATCTATTCGATATCTATTTTTCGCGATCAAACGAAAAGTGAAAATTTTCAAGCGCGCGAGAACGCGACGGCTAGGTAGGAATGATGGGAAAACTCCGTGTGACGTATTTCTGGTTCCAGCTGTCGGCATGTGAGGTGGCCTTGGGGCGAAGCTTGAGCGCTGATACGACGCAGGCTGCTAGCAGGTTGCTGAGTACTCTGCTAGCAGGTAGCGCTTGGCTTAAATAAGGATTATTATTCCCCTATCAAACGAAGGAAACTTTCCGAACTTAGGTAATTTTAATGGGTGATTATTAAGAGATGTTTCCCTGAGCTCTGTGCCTCATGCATGCATTGGTAATCTCAGACGATGTAAAACTCCTATCCTCTCGTATAGAAACTAGGTCCCTGTGACGTCACGTGGAGTGGCATCGCATGGGCGCCAATATGGCCTTTTTCAAATGCAGTTAAAATTGACCATTGCCATTCGTCTAAATTGGGGTTTCTAAAACCAAATAATTTGTTTTTTTATGAATACACTAATGGTGGGTAACGAATCGCAATCAATGCCTTTCGTTTCCTTTGATGAAGGAAACTACCCTATTGCCCGAAATATTTAGTTAATGATGATTTTTTAAGTTATAAGTTTCTGTAATTTTATTCGGTTGTTTTACCAGCTGTAGAACTTTGGCCGAAAACAAGACAGCAGCTCGATTCTGTAAATGTCATATGGCTATCACAAGCGGATTTTGTCTACTTATTGACGGTCACTACACTGGAGCGATTCTGAAACTTTTTACTGACGTCACTCTGACTATCTCGTCGGTGAAAGTATTCACGGCCAAGAATGCCCGTCGTAGGTTCGTCGCGGCAATCCGCTTAAAATTTTCATAGTGAATTTACGCTATGATTGTTTATTAGTAGCACATTATTAAATAATTACAATGGTGGCTATTTTATGTTGTCACTTCCCATAAATAAAATGAATTAAAAATAAACAAAAGAAATGCGTAACGTTAAACTGACATCCGCGTACTATTTGAATTGATTCGCCTTTATTACGATTGAAGTTGGTGAAAAGTTAAACCTTGCGATGAGGGTTTGACAAATATCTTATGTTTTTGCATGTACTAGAATGTACAAGTCAAATACTCCCAACTTAATGTTCATTACAATTTGGAGTGGAACTAATGGTTACTGCGCTAAACAAGGTGCTGTGTAAAAAGTACTGTGCGGTATGGAATGTTAACAGATGCATTTAATATTTCTTTCGTAAGTTCAAGCCTTCGATTCATTTTTATTAAGGAGAATGGAGGCTCTTTTCATAGTTCCGCTACTGTTGCATGAGCATCAACGTCGATGGAGGCAACAGATGCGCATACTTCGGCGGCAGATACGCAATGTCTACGCAATCCCTTCGAGATGCAGGAAGAGGATTTAAGAGTTTTGTTCTTCGTATCTCGAGGATTAGCGATGGATATTGTCACTGAGCTCACACCACGATTAATTCGTAGACGTTCAAGTGGATTGCCGGGGTATGCTTTAGTTCGTTAAGGTATACATTAATAATCCATTGAGGCTCTTCCATGCATTATTGCTGCCGTTCAGTCACACGGCCAACATGATTCTTTTTTCTGTTGACATAAAGAAATACTAAGGCATGTAACATTTCGTCGTCTACCGAAAAGTATCAATAATCAACTCGTATTCGTACTAAAACATTTTCATCAGTATACATCGTGAATAGTGATATGTGCTTGCACAATCTGACATATGCACGAGAGCGCGTTCGTATGGGATGAAAAAAATGATTGCTCGGTTAGGCCCCTATTAGCCGAGGCAACCAGACGCGCAACCGGACGCGCCACAGGTGGAACTGGTCAGTCGTGGGGCATAGAATCAAATGAGTCCTATTAGCCGAGGCAACCAGACGCGCCACCAGACTTTCCAGTCGCCTGAGCCCTGCAACCGCGCCTTCCACCTTGGGTTGCTCAAGGTTTAAGACTAAACACGATAGGCTCACAGTGTGCATCTTCGCCAAGAGATGGAACTACCATCGGTTGTCAGAACTGTAGGAAAGTAACTACGTCAAAGATTTCCCAAAACCCGCTATCCCCCACCTCTCAGTCCTAGGACCACCCATCTAAAGTTTCACTCCTCTCCGTGACTGCCCAGAAAACATCTGACTCCCCAGATGATTAGGGCTCGATTAGGGTTAATGTTGTGAAAACCTAAAATAGATGGCTTCGAAATAAAATATCAAGTTATATATCTGCGATCTGAGATCCCACGAGGTTTTTCTCTCTATGTTCCTGTCTTGGGAAAAAGGCTCCACTAGGCCGCGGAAAGCAATAGACTACGCGAGTCCCTTCAAATATCCTATGACTATGAGATTAAATCGAACAAAACGGAGTGGTAGGCTGTCAAACTAAGCGCTTAAGAATATTGGCTGAGACAAGGGATTATTTGATTCCACTTTTTTTCCGATAACAATTCCAGTTCTTTCAAATCGATTCCCGATTCCGATTACATCGATTTTTACTCATAATAACAAGTAAGATAAGTTCAACAGATTCATGCTTCATTTGGTGGAAATTAGACATATTTTAATAAATAAAAGATCGTAGCACTTTTTCATAAGATTTTTTTAATGCGTACAACGCGTTTCGGCTCACTGAGCCATCATCTGGTACAAGACACTGCAAAACATTCATGAGACGTGTGGGGGAGATAAAATAACAAGACAATCAAGTTGCCCATAAAGCGTATTTATTAAAAATAGCGAATTAGTATTATAATTACATATGCTCATCTTAAATAAAATAATAAGCACTTTAACGGTTTCAGGCATAAATATTTAACTTAATAATGTACGGTGGAGATTGCCTCTGGTCTGTGGCGGCCTTTATGCCCCAGCTTATGGTCTATTATAAATATATTTATATTCGTGGAGTCGATGGAATCGGAATCAACTTAAGGCGATTGATTGTCAATTCCGTTTCCGTGCCTGAGAATTGGTGGAATCGAGAATTGATCTTTGGAATCCACGCATTCCTTGGTGAGACAAAACCCGGTTCACGGTAGTCGAGGCCGAATGGGCAATCACCCTGTGTTCGGCCACCCGGTGAGCACAAAAGTTTATTGGGTTGTAAAGATTCAGGATACTCCCTGCTAAAATCGTGCTCTTATATTTCTGGAGAAATCTCATGTTATGACCTCGTGGTTAGTACAAAACAAAGTGAATTTCGGCTCCTGTACGTGTGACCGAGAGAAATGAATACTTGATCTTTCATAGGTAGATGCAGTGAAGGGCATAGCCGGATAAGAAGGCGAAAAGTCCCCCCTCCCGGATTTTTCCCGTACTTGGGGTATGCGATTTGGGATCAAATAGGACAAACCTCCCCACATTTCCAGCCCGCTAGATGCCCACCAGGGCCGGCTAGATCTAAAATACGATTTTCATTCTTTTTTTAATATCTCGGTCAAGAAGGCATATTTTTTAATGCGGTTTTCGGCATTTGAAACCTTATTTAACGGAGCAGATTTTCAATTGTTTTCAAGAACTTTGAGCGGCATAAGAAGATATGGCGTTGATTTGAAAATTTCTAACGCATGTTTTCATAACATATGTTTGAGAGGGCCAAAAAGAAGAAAACATTTCCTGGAGGTGTTTTTTAATACCTTTCGGCTGGCGCATTGAAAAAATAATTTTTAGGTGGTGGAACATCGTGAAAAAATGCGATTAAAAATATGCGATTTTGGCCATTTGGCTCTATGATCTGGCCCTCCATAACACCCCTTTTTATTTATTATGGTCTGGTTGACATATTCTGAGGATTAAGTTTATTTGGACGTTGTTTATTTCGATTGGAAATGTTTTTCCGTTACATTTAGTACTGTAGAGAGAGGGGGAGTATTGCTTTACTGCTTAATTTACTCTACGCGATCAGGCTCAGTGAACCGCGCGTCGTCAATACCAAGGCCAAATTCTTAAGATCTTAGTTTTGTAGGCTACCGCTCCGTTTTGTACGATGGAATTGCACTGGAGACTAAAAGTCTCAAGATTGAGTCTCGTGAGTCAAGTCTCAAGTGGAAATGGTAGTCTCGGAGACTCCAGTTGTTACCAGTGGACACACTTGTATCCCATATCTTGAGAAAAAGTCTCAGACTTCGAAACAGTTTCGTTCCTCCGAGGCTGGTCTTAAAACTCTAATAGGGGCGCATTTTTCAGTAATTTATTTCAGTGGAAACATAGTTGAAATGAATCTCCGAGACTCGAGGCTGAGGCTAGAATGGGAACGTAGAATTCTTCCCTGAATACGTTTGCAGACTCGACCCTTGAAATATCGGTATCCAACGAAATGAGCTCTCGGTTGGTAACCTGAGTAATTTTTCTACACAGTGTATGCTGGGACTAATTGAAATTCCCCAAGATTTTTCTTTTTGAAATTCTCGGAACTCGGATTCGGAAACGAGTGGTGCATCTGAGTATTTGATTATTCTTTGAAAATTGATGAGTGATTTGCTGTCAGTTAAACGAAATATTGACCGCAGAAATAAAGATCTACAGAGCAATATAGAAAAATTCAAGAAGGATGTATAGGAAAAATAACGAAGAAATGGCACTGTGATCATATTATGGACGCCACCATATTATTGGGAAAACAATTTTTCAAATAAAGTATTTTGAAAGGAATCTTCAATAAAGCGACTGAAAATCGGTTAGTGATTTGGTGTCGGTTTGACGTAAAATATACGTCTCGAAAGGAATTTCACAAAAACTGTTTTAAGGTGGGTGAGGAGAACAAAATAAGAAAGAAATGGTGCTGTAATCACATACTGGACCGCTACCATATTTTCGGAAAAATAAGGTATTTTCAAATAAAGGAATGCGAAAGGAATTATTCATCTCATTCTTCGATTAATCGACTGAAAATCGATTTGCGATTAGAGCCCGTGGGTCACTGTGTCGGTTTTTTTTAAATCGCCCAAAAGAGGAAAGTTTGATGTTTGCGCGTGAGGGGTTTGGATAAAAGTGTGAGCGGGTGAGAGAGAGAGGGAGGGTTAAAATGAAAAACAAACAAGTAACAAACGGTTTGCGCGCCTCCGAGGTAAAGCGTGCGGCGCAAGGGCCACTGAAAAAAAACGCCCTTTAAATTATCCACGAAGTGCTGCGAGGCACTCAACTCGTTGGAAAGCGTGTGTACAGCGTATCCATCCCTTTTTCGCACACATTCACAGGGTCCTATTTGCCGCGTCCTTTTCCGTGGAATAAAGAAAAAAACAAAAAACTAACGGACCGGTTCCATTTCGATAAGCACTCCCTCAACGTCGCTCCTCATCATTCCGTCCCGTCCCGCGGGATGGCGTTGGTGTGTTTGTGTGTACGAAGGGTCGGTGTCGCGTTGATTTAACTAACATCCCATGCGTCCACGTGGAGGAGCGACCGACCGACCGGCCCTGATGACTAACAAGAGCGCCGCGGGTGGGCGATGTGGGAGTTGCAACAGAGAGAGAGAAAAAAAAGAAACGCAGTTGCGCGCGAGCCCGAAGAGGTGTTTTCCATTTGGGAAAAGGACCGTTCGCTGGCGACGCGACGCTTCGTGTACCGCATTACCTTTTGTTGTTCCACTGGACCGTGCTCTGTTACTTTTTTTTTATTTTATTTCCATCGCCATTTCTTTGCTCAATTCCTATATTTGTTTCACATCCTTTTTGCCCCTAAGGATGGTGCTTCATGAATTCATTTCTGCAAATTTATTGATCACAAAGCATTCTCTGTCATGCGTAAGCTCCTTTCAATTTTTAACGCTAGAAAATAGAAAAAAATCTATAAATTGAATTTTTATGGTTCTTTGAAAAATGGATGGCACAGGTTCAGCGTTTCACACTTATGGATAGCTCCCAATACTCCCAATAAGGGAAACTAAAATGATATCAGCTCTGAAAAAAAATCCATTGCTCACTCACTCACTGCGACTAGAAGTATGTTTGGAGCGAAGGCTTCCACGATGTTGCGTAGTGAATGATTGCATGTTCTTGGGTTTTCCACCGTGTTCGTTTGTTTTTAATGATAGAAGTTTCGCCTGTGTTCCAGCTGCGAAGTGGTGATGATTCAGGTGGTACGTCGTACATAGGTAGGCCCTTTTTCTTGGTTTCGTTTGGGAAGAAATTTGGCGCCAAACCAGACGACGGGTCTTTATATGAGGGCGTATTGAAAAGTAAGGTCTCCTATTAAAAAAAATAGAAAATCAATTTATTCTTTGCATTCATCATTGGAATCGCTGATCATTTAGCTATTTTTCTACATAGGCACCTTGATTATAAATTATTTTTTGCATCCTTGTAACCAGCTTTTTAATACCGGCGTTGTACCACTCTTACGCCGCGTTGCGAAGCCAACTGACGGCTGCGTCTTGCACTTACTTGTCTAACTTGGATTTCTGTCCCCATTGAGCCTTTTGAAGGCGGGTGAAACGTGGTAATCGCTCGGGGCAACTTTCGGGCTGTACGGAGTGTGGTCGATGATACCCCAACCGAATAGGGTGGTTTCCATATTATTTTCTTATTGTCTACATCGAAAGATTACTCCTGGAGTACGCATTTCACGCTCTTAGATTTTCGAATGACGATATATATTTTTCGCGATTAAACGAAAAGTGAAAATTTTCAAGCGCGCGAAAACGCGACGGCTAAGTAGGAATGATGGGAAAACTCCGTGTGACGTATTTCTGGTTTCAGCTGTCGGGATGTGAGGTGACCTTGGGGCGAGGCTTGAGCGCTGATACGACGCAGGCTGCTAGCAGGTAGCTGAGTACTCTACTAGCAGGTAGCGCTTGGCTTATAAGGATTATTATTCCCCAATCAAACGAAGGAAACTTTCCGAACTTAGGTAATATTAATAGGTGATTATTAAGAGATGTTTCCCTGAGCTCTGTGCCTCATGCATGCATTGGTAATCTCAGACAATGTTAAACTCCTATCTACTCGTATAGAAACTAGGTCACTGTGACGTCAGGTTGGGTGGAATCGCATGGGCGCCAATCTGCCCTTTTTCAAATGCAGTTAAAATTGACAATTGCCATTCGTTTAAACACGGATTTCTAAAACCAAATAATTTGTATATTATGAAAACCCTAATGGTGGGTAACGAATAGCAATCAATGCATTTCGTTTTCTTTGATGAAGGAAACTACCCTATTCATTGAGTAGTGCTATCGTTTGATGGCACATGTGGTCGCGCTTTTTCTTGTAGTCATCGGTGAGCTGCTTAGTAACCCACCTGGCGGACACCTTGTTATAACCGAGGACCTCCGACGCAATATTCTGCTCGGAGAAGTAGCCACACTCGTCATTAAGACCTTCCTTTATCTCATAAACGGCTATTCTCCGGATAATGCGCATCATATCTTCAATTGGAGCCGCCGTTGATTCTGGCAAATTCGGCCTCCCCGACGGCTACTCATCGTAGACGTTTTCCCGTCCATAAGAAAACCCCCGGCACCATTTCCGCACGTATATAATGCAATTTCATTTCTCACCATACAATTACACTAACTGGGGACAAATTTTGTACATCGGAGAAACTTTTTTTGCGTTCAAAAATCGAATGACTGAGCGTAGTTCGCTCCTGGCGAGCGAGCTAAGAGTGCTCTCCATCCTAAACGACTGCTACGCAGCGACTGAGCTGCCTAAAGTCATTTGGGTTGTCGTACACTTTAGCGAAGGAACCAAGGAATGCAGTGCTGTGGTCATATTTTGCCTAGTGACTCGCGTTCGGGAATGGCGTCGTTGGAGACCTTACTTTTCAATACACACTCGTAAGGTGGAACACCCAGATCATCATCACTTCGACCTGAAGACGCCTGCTGGGATGCAGGCTTAACTGTTGCCACTATAAACAAGGAAAATGGTGGAAAACCCTAGAAGATACTGTCATTCATTAGAAGTTTGTTTGTACTGGTCAGAGTTGAGCCCACTCCAGGCTAATTGTAAGCTATAGGCGTGTGGAATTCATACATTCTGTGTAGGGAACAATTTATTTCCCTGGCTCAACTTCCTTTTTCAGGATATTTTATTAGGAGTGCACTAAGAGCTCACCGCGGACTTGATACAACGTTCAACCCTCTATTCACCACCGTCCCTTTGTTAAAGTGGAATTTGAAGTGAGGAAGAAGGCATTTTTGAAGGAATTAACTGCAAGCAAAGGCTGTTTCGTTGTTATGGTCATTTTTCAGACCTTTAATCCTTAATTATCGGAAGGCTCATGCCTACTCCGGATATTATACCTGCCTTGGTAGATAACAATGTCAGTTTTCCGCCCAGCGTCCAAAGCTGCTTTGACCGTGACTGTCCGTATTATGCGCTTTACCCCTACCAAACTTTCCTGACCGCGAGCGTCCAAAACTTCACATATTTCTGCTATACCAGTGACAATAAGCTGTCTCTCGGACCTTAAGCAGGTACTATATATGTAGTTATATACGCTTAGTACCTCCATGCAAAAATTATTTTGATTTGTGTAAACAGTTTTTTTTGCTGTTCGAGGTATATAATAGACATGAGTGGCCAAACTAAAAACCAGAATTAAATTTCACTTTCAAGTCGGTGTGAATTTGTAATCTGCTGATCAGCAATGCTATAACATCCCAACTTCGCACTATGCCATATGCCTATCATCTCAGTGGCGCAGCGTGGGGGGGTTTTGAGGGATAAACCCCCCCCCCCCCCCCAATGCTCAGAGAAACTCTTAAGTTTAATCCATTTTACTTGATTTGATTAATATACTTATAGAAGAGTCTAAGGATTAATAAAATATCCCTCAGAAAGCCATAAAACTCACCATTTTGAATCATTTATCTTAAAAAATTTCTGGGGGAGGGCCCCCGCACCTCCCGCTTATTACCCTAGCCTTAATTCCTAGCTGCGCCCCTGTATCATCCAGCATATTGCACTTCTGTTAGCAGGAATATGCTACTCACAGCCTCCACACCCACTCCGAACAGCTATACTTTGTTCACTTTGTCTGCGGGTGAGCTTTCGTGAGAGCCCGGACACACTCGGATGGCTTCGCTGATAGGGAAGGGGTAGTACCGAGGGAGAGAGGAGGAGCGAACATAACGTTGCCAAATGTACATAGCCGCTCTACTTTGTCACTGAAAACGTGTGAGTCATAGGTGGCCACAGGTATTTTGGCCCCGGCGGCGCCGAGACAATATAACTACTCATTCGGAAGGCATTGGGGATAATCCTTTCACAGAAGCCCATGACATTGTCAGCTACCGCGCTGAATGAGGCACCGTAGGTGGAAGGCATACTTAGTCACATACAAGAAGAACGCGTGAGGTTTGGCAACACTGCTCCACGAGCAGATTCACGACGTTCACTCGGCGGAGGTCTGAGAGCGACTCACTGAGGCCACGCCTACTGTTTGCTGATTGGCTAAGGCAAAGTCACACGTCGTTAAACTTTCCCTCCCCTCATCTCCACTTCCTTTGGCCACACCAGCTCACCCTTAAAGATAAAATGAACTGAGTATAGCTACTGGTCATTTGTGAAACAGAGACGCACAGATTAGTAGACCTATTTTCGACCCTTTTTCGACGAAAGTGGGTGCGACCGGAAGGATATCGGGAGATGAAATGGAAAGTATTATTCAGGACGTTTTAAATCGGCTTTCATATCTTCCTTATTTCCGGATATATGGCGTCGTCTAATGCGAAGACACTTTCCGAAAATTGCTGTTTTACAACGTTACAATGCCTAGTGAACAGTAGTATGTATTACAAAAGGACTTCTAGATTTTATTTTGTAATCAAATGAAGACAGTTTGCCTAATTTTCAATTCAATTCTGTATTTCACGTTATTTTTCATTCCGAGGCGTCTCCTTCCACGATTTACGGTTATAAATAACAAAACACTGTTGCAAAGCGCTCTAAGAAAATGAATACCACCCTGCGCGTTCTAACGTTTCACGCTAATTTCATCGTTAGTGAAAAATCGACCACATTCACGATAATTTTTCTACTTATTTCAACAGGTTATTCGCTAATTGTTTCTATGAATCCTGCTGTTGGCATTCAGGCACTGGAATCGCATGCCAAGTGCTCCGCACGAATAATTTATCACTAAGTGTATTACCTGGATTTTGCTAATATCTATGTTTGCAATCTTGTAGTAGGTATGCAGCTATCTCAAGTGCTTTTGATCATATTTATTAGTTTGAGGTCACTTCTCCTTCTCTCGTTCCATATTATTTTGTTTTCGAGGCGAGTAAATGTTTCTAATATCTCTCTTTGAAGGACGACAGCCCAATTTTGATGAGTTGGTGACGTCATTTGAGACCAGGTTCATGAACTCGTTAAAGGATTATTGATGGTCGAGGGAGGAAATCGCATGAGAGTAAAAACAACTAAGAAGATTGATACGGAGGACGAAGAGGAGTAGATATGAAGCGTAGACCGCTCGGAAGGACTTCATGACGTCATCAACTTATCTGTGAAAGGGTTAAGGCCGTCGATTTTCGTCGCGAACAACTGGAGAAGTAGCGACGGATCAAAATTGGAAAACTTCTGGTATCCTCTCTTTTCAAACTCTCTCGCAATAAAAAAATGGTGAGCAGTTACCTTTGGATCATCTGTTCCTGCCATCGAATACCAAAATAGCAACGGTCAGATTCAAGTCGGAAACAATGGTTAAGTATATTGGTGAGATGGTTTATGGGAAGATTAAGGTTAAACGTAAGTTGAGGTGCTCCCAGTGTACAATGGCTCTTCTCTTAGGTTATCGGGGGAGTATGGGTGCCTCTGAGAAGGTATGGGGTTGCATTTGAAAGACGCGGTTACGAAATCACGTGAACAGATTCGAAAACGGAGTGGATCAAGTATTCATTTTTTCGCGAGAACGACGGAATACATCCGTATTATTCGTAAGAGCGAAGGGTAAACGAATTAGGCTGGGAGCCGCTGAATACTCGGAGGCGGCGCACAGTGGGCTGAAATCGAAAAAAGCTGGACAAAACCTCAAAAACGATTTTTTTGAGTGCGGAATTTGAAACTTTGCACAGTTATTTTCAATACAATAGTGCATTTTTGACGCAAACCGTTTTTCATTGGTTACTTTTTTAAACAAATTACTTGGCCTCAAAGTTGAACAAATTTCGCAAATATTGCCCACATATAATTGTTTTTGAAATTCAGCAGGTTACCACTGCTGCCACACCTTCTGTAGTCATTCAACAGGAACAAAAATTTACAACAATAATATTAAGCGGTTTAATATTTTTAATTATTGGCAAATTTCATGACTGACTTGTATTATTTGTGCCCGATATGATACAAAATGGTGGACCCTGTTTTTCGTTGAAATTTTGTGTTCATGTAGGATTATAAAAAAAGGATCAACGGGTTACCTCGAGATATTTACACCACATATACAGCAAAACCTATAGAGTATGATACCAAAAGGAGAATTGCGACCACCGGCGACGCTGAAATTAAGATCTAAGATTAAGATTGCTTAAGTAATTAAGGATTAGATATCTTTCCGAGCACCCCGGAGTACATAATAATAGAACCCCAACTATATTTCCAGGTCCACTGAAACGACGAATTAAGAGAGATAATTTACCGAACGGATAAGTATAGGCATTCGTTTCTCCCTCTAACAATAACGGACTTCATAAATGCTAGGCGGCCCTTCGTAAGAGCATTTTATTTTTATTAGTTAGCTATTGATGTCCCAGGAAACCCCACCACACGCCCCATTGAGGTGGCCTGCAGTTCGGATTTTGACGTAATCTATTTGTTTTTTTTTCAAACTTTTCTTTGTTTATCATGGTAATGCTGGATTTTGTGATTTTAATGCTTGCAATCTTTTAGTAGGCATGCAGCTACCTTGAGTTATTTTGTTCCGTGTAATTTTGGTCCAGAGTCGAGTGAATGTTTCTAAACTCTCTCTTTGAAGGATGACCGACATAATGTTGATTGATCTTTGATCGGTTATAGGGGATCGCTCCATCAACAGGGAATGCCTCAGGATACCATTGAAACGCTCAGCCGGCCCTCACACCCTCTTAATTTCCCAAAACCCTTAGGGCCCCCTTAGGATTTAATACGGCATACGCGGCGATAGCGCCCAGTCCCTTTCATTTGTTATTTTTTTTCGAACAATCGAACGCATTGATCGAACTCGTTCGGAATGCCCGGTGGCGGGAAGGAGTGATTCGCGGAGGGATGTGAATGAAAGAAATGAAGGCGGCAGTCCGCTCAAATCCCGCGGAAATAATAAAAGGTGGACTCGCTCGACTTTTTCAATAGTCAAACCACAATCGTATGGGTGTTAAAAGGTTCGGTGAGAATGGTGTGGGTGTGAACTTACGGCTTTACTATCTGCAGGCGTTGGTGCGTTGTCTGCGTTGTCAGGGAAACGGGGAAACACTTGAACTGTGAAACTGATATATCGAATCTGTTACGAAATGATTCAAAGGCTTACACCGAGTGCCTGTCTCGAGGCCGAAGGGATTTTGATCGGAGATAAATGAAGCTAATCCATCCAATACAGTCAATTCAGAAAGGGCGAGAAAAGAAAGAAATGAAGAGAATTTACAGTCAGTTTATTTGTTGATACGGGTGCGATAATAGTATAATGTGGATACTAACACTGAATTTAACACAATTTTTTATATATGTATATATTCGTAATAATCCACGTAATTAAAAAATCATAATTGACATTATCATAAATAAATAAATGTATGATTGGTTAAACGCAGCTCTCCATTCCGCTAGCCTTTTCATGGCATCGTATTTCTTCTCTTTTACGTTCTTAACAGCCTGTGTGCATCGACACCTACATCTAAATAATACTCTGCGAACCACCTCAAGAGTGTTTGGCAGGGAGTGAGTTTGCACAAACATGTAGCACGCGTCTTCGTAGTCATCGGAAGAAAAGGCCATCATACATTTCCATGCCTGCAGGCGATGCGAGCTTTCACCGATAATGCATTGCTCCATGTAATTTGGCATCAATCATGTAACGTTCATATCATCTGCGAACACATCATCTCCATATCCGTTAAGTATGTTCAGCCTATATTTAATTCTTATCTCAAGTATCGACTCCCAGCCTAACTCATCTAGCAATGAGTTCACGTTGCTCTCTCTTTATTTCAGCAACCATGACATATTTAGCTGCCCTATTATCCTTTGATTGATCAATAGTTTTATGTGAATGCTAGCAGTGACATTTGCATGTATTTCTTTATATATGAAATGATCCACGAACCCGAAGAGTAGATAAAAAGAACAAAAATGATCGACCTAATTAAACTGAAAATCATAGTTTATTTCGTCATCGCCAAAAGTCACCACATGTAAGATTTGTTTAACGTAGATCTTCACTCCGCTCACATACCTGCTTACATTTTCCACATTTCGAGACTTTTCATATTTCGAGGCGAGGAAAATATTTTTTCTCGAACCCCGATACCATTCCAGCTGATTCTAATGTGAAATGGCCTCCTGAGTCCGAATATGACACCCGTTTATCACCATCGCCCACCATTTTCGGGGGATACTCACCTCCAATTTTAAAAAATCCCTTTTCGATAATTTGGTGGGACTACAAGGATTATTTTCGCATTTAAATTGCTTGTAAGGGCTTAGAGATGTGAACATTTCTAAAATATGAACATTTATGCTAAGGAGGTAGACTTGGGGGGGGGGATTAGTCTACGTAAATTGTAAACAAACGGTGTAAAAATTATCAATTTTTCCTTTTTTCGCTATTTTAATCATTTATTTTACTCATATTTCAGCTTCTATTCCATCTTGCCTTTCCCCAAATATCCCAGAATGATGAGTATATGTATCAACAACATATTGCAGCAATAATAAAAGTATTAAGGGACAATGCATGGCAACAATAATTAAAATATGTAGCAACAGTTCAGAAGATACGCTACCACGCTGACGCTCTCAATGCCTCGCGTGGATCAACAAAGGGTAAAATAATATGCAATGAATGATGGATAAGATAAGTAATTTCAGCATAAGTTATAAATTGTCCCATGTAACTCATTCGGGGCCTTCCTTTGTCCCTCTTCCCGTTCACCTGCCCTTACAACATTGTCTCCGCGCCCTAAGATCCGAATGGGGGACTAGTTTACTAGTGATGGGAAAAGTATTAAAAATATAATCGGGCTCAGTTATAATGAAAGTGTAAATTTTGTAATAAATCACTATTACAAATTACTACTTCAAGAAGTGATGAATAGGATTACAATTTCTAATAATTTTTCTCCTATAAATGATGCGATTGCTGTCTATATTTTCTCAAACAGGGATATCTTATATGCAAACCAGCATTATAATTGTTATTCAATGCCATTGCAAGTAATAATAATTTATTTGTTTGATTAAGGCACTTCAGGCATAAGTATGTTTAACAAAAATTTATACCTGAGGATGACGTTAAGTAACTGGAACTGACGTTCACTTAGCGCTCGTAGAGTTAAAATGTTCATTTCTCATTTATAAAATATAACGATGATTCGCACGAGCTATAGAGTAGATTATAAGTAAGAATTATTAATAAATGTATCGATTATAAGACAAAATTACTAGCGTAGTAATCGTGAGCAATAATTCGATTACTTACTTTTACTTCGTCGCATCACATAACTAGCTATAGATAAATGATTGAAAATTTATTTTTGGCATTAATATACTACAGAAATAACAAGTAATGAAAAAGTGAATAAAAATTATTTAAATGGTGATGAAATGTGGACAGTTGGTATGAATGTTTGAACTTAATGTCGTTATTTTTGACTTTGAAATTAAATATTTGCAAAAGCATGCAATTTTTTGGCAAAGAAAAAATATTGCCCCAGTATATTTCTTGACCCTCTAAAGATATAAAAAAGAGGTGGCATCCTAAAAAATGTTGAGTAATTCACTACTCCATCAAAAATATATGTGCAGCTTTTTTGTTTACGTTCGTATGCAGGTAGTGGGGAAGGGTGCCGGGAAAATTATGGAATTACATATTCCACTTCATATGAAAGATTTTTAAAATTACAATTATCCATTTATAACCCAGAGACGATGAATAAGTCATTCATCGAAACGTCGGCAAGGATGGAGATGGAGGATCTAACCCGGATGTAAACCCGAAAACGGTTCACGTCAACTTAATCATATTTTTCATGTGCTGCCTCAACCACGGTTTTCCCATGTAATAGTTGAGAAAAATTTTCCGTTAATGTGAAATGTCGTTCCGTTCATATGAAGAGTGCCTCGTGTTTTTCGGTGCGATGCGTTCATCCCCATGCTCTCTTGTGGGGACATGAGACCGAATCGGAGCGGCAGCAGGAGCGGGAGCATTAAGTATGTTCGAAGAAGGATTGTTTTCCCATTAGCTCCATGTTGCCTGAACAAACATTCTGCTAGGTGGGAGGGTGGAGTTTGATGTTCTCTGAGGGGCCACGTAGCTTCAGGATGCTTTTAAGGTCCGGGAAGAAGGAATAATAGGGGGGCCGTTGTAATTCCTGGCTCCAGTATGTCTGTGGAAGGGTCCTTCCCACCGCAGCTGCGGGGTGCCTTGTAATCGGACTCTCGTCCATGGCTTAATGGTGAGGGCGGTATCGGCCGGCGCCCATTGGTTGCCTTCGGGTGATGGAGGGCGTGTTGGTGTGTTGTGGCTAATGTTGGGAATTTGGTTGAGGATTACGGGGCGTACTCTCTGAAGAGGGGGATTTATAACTCATTCATTCTCAATAAATTCTCTCATTCAACGCTCACTATTTTTTCCACCTCCCCCCACTTCTTAATTCCCTTGTTACGAAAGTTGATCCCTTTTCTCTATCCCCGAACGTCATCACGAACTTGGCTCTATCTCGCCACTCAATAGCGTCTCTTCCCATTCACTTCTAACCATTGTTTATAACATATGGACTCCACCCGTGAAAGTTCTAATTCTTTGATAAGAAATACATTTTTTCCATTTTTGCTACGAAGTGTGCCTATTTCCTGAGGTAAGAATCTTCCGCAATAGGTGCATAATTCACAGTGTCCGGCGATATCTGGTGGAAATGTTTTATATCCATGAGAATAAATCAAAATGATAACCTTCCACATAATTTTATTTACTAAATTACCGACCCGGTTTCGACGTTGTATAGTAGTAGTAGTGTCGAAACCGGGTCGGTACTTTAATAAAATTGTAAATAAAAGTAAAGTAAAACTTAAGTAAATAAAATGTGTGGAAGGTTACCATTTTAGTTTATTCTCATGTTCCGCATTAGGTGTTGAAAGAGATTTTGTGATACCATTTAATAACATTGAAAGCATAAAAATCTTCGTCCTCTCCTTAAGGTAGCTAATCAAATACCTCATTCTCATGAAAACAGGAGTTTGTCAGTAACAAAATGCATGTATATCAAAAAGCCGAGTTCATTGAGAATATTAGTGAAAGACCACAAACGGTAGTTATAACTGATTCTACCTGGTGTATTAGCCAACTGCCGTTCTAATCTACGCTTCGTTACCTAATTCTAAACTTTAAATGCTCTGCCAAAATACTCTGCAATCATAAATAAGATTATTATCGGCGGAACATACCTGCTGAAAAATCACATTATACTGTACACATACATGTAACATCCTCAACTCTATCACAGACTGTCCTGAACTTTTTCTCCCTACGCGGACACTTCCTGTTCCGCTTTATCTTTAGTCCCCTGATTGTCACTTATTCAACGCTCACTTTTTTTCCGCCTCCCGTCACTTCTGAATTCCCTTTTTCCGAACGTTGATCCATTTTCTCTGACGTCTTCACGAACTGGGATACATCTCACCTCTCCGTTAATCAATGGCATCACATCTTACACATTCTCTTACGTATCGATCGTCCCGATTCTCTTCATTATATTTTATCTATTTATTTTATAATAGGGTGGTTTCCTATTTTTTTATTGCCTAAATCGGAAGATTATTACTCCTAGAGTGCGCATTTCTCGCTCTTAGATTTTCGAATGACGAAATCTATTTTTCGCGATTAAACGAAAAGTGAAAAATTCAAGCGCGCGAAAACGCGACGGCTAAGTGAGAATGATGGGAAAAGTCCGTGTGACGTCGTTATGGTTCCAACTGTCGGCGTGTGAGGTGACCTTGGGGTGAGGCTTGAGCGCTGATACGACGCAGGCTGCTAGCAGGTAGCTGAGTGCCCTGCCAGTAGGTAGCGCTTGGCTTAAATAAGGATTATTAATACCTTATCTAACGATGGAAACTTTCCGACCATAGGCAGTTTTAATAGGTGATTATTAAGAGACGTTTCCCTGAGCTCTGTGCCTCATGCATGCATTGGTAATCTCAGACGAAGTAAAACCTCCTACCTACTCGTATAGAAACTAGGTCCCTGTGACGTCACGTGGAGCGGAATCGCATTGGCGCCAATCTGGCCTTTTTCAAATGAGGTTAAAATTGACCATTGCCATTCGTCAAAACTGGGATTTCTAAAACAAAATAATTTGTATATTATGAATACACTAATGGTAGGTAAGGAATCGCAATCAATGCATTTCGTTTTCTTTGATCAAGGAAACTTCCCTATTCGGCTGCTGTGAATTGGCAATATTGCTGTTTGTGTGCATAAAAATAATTCAACAATTTTCAATGAAAGAAATTTTAGGGCTCATGATAATGTGTATGTTGTGAATAATAGCAATGATATCGCCTGGATAAAATGCTTCTAATGCCTGCCGAGTGTGATCCTTGTGCATTTTCATCCTGTACGCTATAGTTTATGCTTGCTTTCTCGCTGACAAGGGTGATTAATTCGATAAAAATGAAATATTTGCGATGGAAGCATATTTTGCGAGGCATTGTGGCATAGAGGCTGCGAAAACTGAATCTGTTACAACTGCATACTACGCCTTCTGTTGAACAAGCCGTGCTATACATGGTATAGTCTTGAAGTTCACCCACAGTCGAAAAATGTGACGTCAATTCCAGTAGCGAGAAATTCAATTACGTCAAGTATACTCCAAAGGGGATTGGAAATTTGGCCTTGATCTTTTTTGACTTGTCGGTAAGATGAATGGGTGATAACCATTCCGTGGAACTTAATGAACTCAATCTCCTACACTCAGGATTTCAACCCTTAGTTTCTTTTGGGTTGGTGATGGTAGAGCTCGGCCCACGCCAAGCCACAAGCGTAGTAGACTTTCCAAGGGGGCGAGTTCCTTCCCATGAGCCTCCTCTCTTTTCAGGGTTTATTCATGGTGGTGTCAGGAAACTACAACCGGGATTTGAACCCAGAACCCTTCATCCAAGTGCCAGTCTCTTCACTCATCAATCAACTTCCCAACTCTCAAATTACTTTCTTGGAATCATTTTTTCATCGTAATGTCTAGATGTATGTATGCTATGTCACATCCATTCGTTTTTATGTCTAGCTTTAACACATTCCATATCTAATGATAAATCTACGTCGCTAATTGGTTAAAATATTTGACTGGAGGTTCTGTCCCTCGTTCTCAATGGCTTTACCTGGAAAAGGAGCTGCTAATTATAATGCCCACCGGGATGGGGCGGAGGAGAGAATCAGGTAACAATTCTAGGGGAAGGATTTTAACACTTTGCGCTGGGTGTGAGGTGCTTTTCCATTCTATCCGCGGCTGCTTTTACAGTGCGTCGAGACTTCCGTCACAAGGTCCAACCCTTCTGCTGTTAAATGATTTTTCCTGACTCTAGTGGATCCCTTCTCGGAAACCATAGCGATAATGAACCCTTTTTCTAACGCAAAAAGTGTTTATTGTTGGGATGGAGAGAGGTAGGTCGTATGCCATGCCAAAGAAAGAAATGCATTCTGGGAAGAGGGAGCTGCGGAAATAAGTATTTATTTTTTACCGATGATTAGTAATCGCTCTAAAGATTGAATTCAAAGGTTATCTTTAATAATTTGACTGTCGGTGATTACCCGTTTGTAATATGACATCATTTGTAGTAAATTACAATCGCAGAAAATAACAAATGTTTCTCAGGAAATTTTATGTGGTTCTAATTAGGTGCACCCCGTGTTACTCAGCAAGTTATCTGCTCATAATTGCTCAAGCAATCTCATCTATAAAGGATGACAGATTCAGTGCTATATTTAATGACTTATTACATTACTTATGAAATTGGTCAGGGGAAGTGTGGACATGCCGTTGATTTCCTCGGTTAGTCTCAGCAAGTGCAAGCTTATCGAATGCTATTTAGACGTAACTTTCTTCGTCGCATATTTATTTCACTCAATTAATTTTATACAATTTAATTTAAAAGGGTATTTATTGCTATCCATTTAATAAACAATGATTTTGTTTATCCTAATTTTCACGGATACCGTCGTGAAAAATCACTTAAGCCATCTGTGCTGAACAGTTTCATTCACGCAATCACCTTTCCAAAGCTTCGATTCTTAGCCACCAGTCGACGGAAGAGGCCCCTGTTCCTCCTGTTGAAGCTTGCTTGATATATGCTGACGCTTTGGGCGCTTTCAAATACATTTTTAAAACTTCCCGTGGTGGACCTGGATGATCCATTATTGCTCAATATAATCGATAATAATAGGGTAGTTTCCCTCATCAAAGAAAACGAAAGGCATTATTGCGATTCGTTACCCACCAGTAGTTTATTCATAATATGCAAATTATTTGGTTTAAAAAATCCCAGTTTAGACGAATGGCAATGGTCAATTTTATCCTCATTTGAAAAAGGCCAAATAGGCGCCCATGCGATGCCACTCCACGTGACGTCACAGGGACCTAGTTTCTATACGAGTAGATAGGAGTTTTGCATCGTCTGAGATTACCAATGCATGCATGAGGCACAGAGCTCAGGGAAACATCTCTTAATAATCACCCATTAAAATTACCTAAGTTCGGAAAGTTTCCTTCGTTTGATAGGGGAATAATAATCCTTATTTAAGCCAAGCGCTACCTGCTAGCAGAGTACTCAGCAACCTGCTAGCAGCCTGCGTCGTATCAGCGCTCAAGCTTCGCCCCAAGGCCACCTCACATGCCGACAGCTGGAATCAGAAATACGTCACACGGAGTTTTCCCATCATTCATACTTAGCCGTCGCGTTTTCGCGCGCTTGAAATTTTTCACTTTTCATTTAATCGCGAAAAATAGATATCGTCAGTTAAAAATCTAAAAGCGTGAAATACGTACTCCAGGAGTAATAATCTTTCGATTTAGGCAATAAAAAAACAATAGGTAACCACCCTATTGCAATCGTAAGGAATGGTAAAGGGAAGTTGTGAATTTGATATGCTTCAGTCCTGCCGCTTTAGAAATATAAAATGCACAATAATTACCCAGGGAAATTCTCGATCTGGGAATCAATCCGCGGGCCTTCGGCTTTCCTGGCCACCACGCAGACCAATATGCTATCCAGGCTCCTTGTAATTCTGACCGGAAAACCAAATGTCTGTGACTCCATTCCAGGTGCAGGGGAATTTTTTTCCATGGCTGTTTTTATGAAAATCGTGAATTCATTTGATTCACTTCATCGCGATTTTAAATTTCGGTTTACAACCCTGATAATAGCCGACTCCTCTGTGACCATGCAATTTATATCACCTGGTCCCCATGCTCGTCAGTTACGCGAGTGGCGACTGCAGTCTAACCCATTTTCATCTACATCTATATAAAAACCCTGCGAGTCACTAACAGGGTGTTTGGCAGGGGGTGATCATTCACGAGGATGCAGTAGGATTCCCACATGCACACCATATATTGTCACAAAAAACGTTACGCACATTAACAAATTATACTTCCACATTCATGCAAAGGTCTTGCCAACTAATCATGAAGGCAATCTGCCTATGAAATTAGAACATGGTAAACATTCCGTTAAGGCCGTTTTACACGGGGCACGGAATTGCGCAGGTTAGAGGTGGATTAATTTCTAAAATGGCGTGGAATTGCACGAATGCATGAACTAAATTAGAACAGGGGCTATTTTGTCGTCTCGCATCCACACATTCTGGCATGTTTTCTAGCAATTCACCGCTTTACACGACGCAATTTTGATTGCGCCTTCGCACGTAGGTCAGATTGCGCAATTCCGTGTACCGTGTAAAACGGCCTTTAGAAATACTAACAATAAGAAAGTTCAGCAACATGCATTATGGAATACATAAGTCAGTGGGCTACACTGCAAGCCAACTAGCCTATTAGTAAGTCCTGACGTTGCCGTTAAAGTCTCTTATCGATCGTGAAAAATAACCATTTTAAATCCATCCGTTCTACAGTCTTTTTCTCTATAATTTTGTTGTTATTGATTTAAATACGCAATGCATGGCAGCACTTATGGAAGGCAGCTGAGGATCCTTCCATTATTGTGATATTCGTGCTGGGCTAGGCCAGTATATCCTCCATTGACTTCGCCCTCTCCTAGGCAGGTAGGTGGGGCGGGCCCCGAAACCCGCCCACTTCACACGGCTCCTTCGCTCACGTCGCTTCACTCAGGTGGCTCTGGACCACCCACGGCGCGCAACAATGGGATCCCCATTTCACACCGACAGTAAAACGAAAGAAAAAAAAGACAACACTCACACCTTCCCTCGAATATCCCTTTGGCTTTCATTCTTCCCCCTCTTTAGTCGTATTTGTTCGAGGGAGGCTGTTGTGGCCCACAGGATAACATTCGCCCATGGTCCTTCCTGTCCCCACATCGCCTCCCACCTCTTCCTTTTCCGCTACCTCGGCACGTTCTTCTTGTTGTGTGTCTCTCTCTCCATCGGAGGAACTGTACTGCCACTTTCCCTCTTAAAAACCCCAGTCGATGGCTACCTCGGAGAGCGATGATGCGAGACGACCGCCGTCTGTTTGTCCTTCTTTTGAAATATCCCATCGAGTCCATTTAGAGGATTCATAACTCCTGCTCTTTCTTGGCGACGGATTACTTGCTCAAAACTTGAATTATTTTTACCAGAGTATAAAAAACTTTCTCGGGTAGGGTCCATGCATAAGAAATAAATACGGCTGTTCTAACAGTTGACGCAGGGAAACCCAAAAATAATTCTTTTCTTCGTATTTAACTATATTCTTGAACTTTTCAGGGTACAGTGGCGAAGCCAGGAATTTCGTTCGGGGGGGGGGGGGGAGGGGAACTAGGTGGGGAAATTTTTGAAAAACAGGGTACTTAGTAGAGGGTTTAAACTAATGTTAACACTTTTCATAATCGACAAAACTTCATTTTCAAAGAAATATTATGTAAATTTATAATTTTTAAATATTTTATTTTCTTTTATGAAGAAAAAATAATAGTATTTTTATATTTCGGGGGGGTCCGGACCCCCCGACCCCCCCCTGGCTACGCCACTGACAGGGTAGATTATGTAGAGCGTTGTCTGAATTTACCTCTATCTTTAATTTGATACTTTCACCTTTCCATTATATTTTCATTTCTCGCTTCTCAGTTTTCCGCGGAGTGAATAAGTATTTTCAATTTTTTCGATTAAACCGCGTGTAGTATGGCCGTTGGCAACAGTGATCCTTGTGGAATTTTGGCAGAAGGTCGACCTGAGGACGCCAGGAGTGTAGAAAGTGGCGAAGGTGTTGTCAGCGGCAATGTTGGATGCTGTATAACCGAAAGAAATGGAAAATTATATTCTCATTTATATTTTTTTATGTTTGAGGTACAGGAAATACTGAACAGGGTCTTTCTTGCTTACACTGAATGACGTAAGTTTTACGTGAGTAATCTTAGAACTATGTTAAGCAGAGCATTAAAACGTCCACGGGTGGTATCAGTACGTAAAACAATTATTTTACGTTTTCCTTACAGTTTTATGAACGGTCATTCTTCCAATGTAATCGTTCATTCAGCCGCGTAATCGCCCTTTTACCAGATAATTCGGTAGATAAATGGGAAAGATAAGTTAGGATAGTAAAAAAATGTTCTTTACCCAGCCATATTCCCTTAACGTTTCAATGAAAAAAGCGCAAGTTACCGCCCACTCTTCATGAGTTAGTGACGTCATTAAACTTTGGTTTCATTAAATTTTCAAGAGACCCAATCCAATGACGGAAAGAATCTCTAATTAAGTATTAATGACAACGAGCGACGTGAGACTATCGTGCATTCACGCGATTAACACTACGCGACGGTAAATCCTGTGCTGCCCTCCAGTGCTTAAATCTAAAGGGAGGTAGAAACTGACGGTTAGCAAAGCTGTGGAGGTATGTAGGGTTAAGATATTACTGTGTTCAACGAGTATTTTAAGTATAATCCTTCTTCCGCCCATATTCTTCCGTATAGAGACAACTTCATAATAAATGGAACAATGAGAGTCGCTTGTCGCTTCCTCTTCCGGTTTCGCAGCGCCTAACCATCGTAAAGTGGCAACGTTCGGAACTACGTGTACTATTGTGCGGACATGGGTTCACACAGCTAGTTCTACCAACTATCGCTAGGACAATCGCTGGGGCAATCGTAATCTAAACGGGTCATTTCTTTCCCCACAATAGGGTGGTTTCCTATTATATTTTTATTGCTTAAATCGAAAGATTATTACTCCTGGAGTACGTATTTCACGCTTTTAGATTTTTAAATGACGATATCAATTTTTCGCGATTAAATGAAAAGTGAAAATTTTCATACGTGCGAAAACGCGACGGCTAAGTAGGAATGATGGGAAAAGTCCGAGTGACGTATTTCTGGTTCCAGCTCTCGGCATGTGAGGTGACCTTGGGGCGAGGCTTGAGCGCTGATACGACGCAGGGTGCTAGCAGGTAGCAGAGTACCCTGCTAGCAGGTAGCGCTTGGCTTAAATAACGATTATTAATACCATATCAAACGCAGGAAACTTTACGACCTTAGCCAGTTTTAATAAGTGATTATTAAGACATGTTTCCCTGAGCTCTGCGCCTCATGCATGCAATGGTAACCTCAGACGATGTATAACTCCTATCTTCTCGTATAGAAACTAGGTCCCTGTGACGTCACGTGGAGTGGTATCGCATGGGCGCCAATCTGGCCATTTTCAAACAAGGATAAAAATGGACCATTGCCTTTCGTCTAAACCGGTATTTCTAAAACGAAATATTTTGTATATTATGAATACACTAGCGGTGGGTAACGAATCGCAATCAATGCCTTTCGTTTTCTTTGATGAAGGAAACTACCCTATTTCCCGAATTCTTTTCGTTAATTACTGAACTGCGAGTGATCGATCCTATTCTTCGTAGATGGGTGTTTTTTGTATTATGACATAGCTGAGGAAGGTGCATCGAGTACATGGAATCCGGTACAAAAAGACTTAATCCGTGAACTTAATAAAATGCTAAGGAAAGCCACGCTATTCGTCAAAAACTACTTCCGGCGTACATAAAGCGTTAAGCAGATTTTAAACGAATTGACTGGGAGGGACTAGCTACTAGGAGGTCAGGTTGCATGAGCAATTGAGAATAGATATGTTTTAGAGCAACTAGGAGAACATGATATTATAATTCCAGGCCTGACGGAAATTATGTATTAAGAGGGATATTTCCCAAACGCATAGGTGTAGGAATTTATTTTTCCCCCGAACAATATAGGAATTTAATAAATCTTAGGCGGAACTTCGTTAGATGATTTCTTTTTTTACCTTACGGTTGGCGTCCTAATAACCCCCTTAACGCGTCTTATTGAGGCGGCTTGTAGGTTTTGATTATCATCGAAGGCCAAAGGCCAAAGATTGGTTGTTGTCCCATGGTGATATGGATGATCTTTTTGATGTTTGTGAATAATATAATAATATTATAAATTATTTTTATATTTTTGTGAAAGGAGGAAAAAAAGAAATTAATTTTGTTCTGTCCACATATTATACTTTATTCTTGCTTATTGTAAGTTATTGTATCACATACATGTTTCATAGTGATAATGTTTCAAAAAAATTATATATACTTTCTTTTTGTTTCTGGTCTGCCGTGAAATTAATTTTTTAAAGATGGTAGCTCCCATGCTGGTTTATTAACCATTGGAGCTACCTAAAGCTCCATTTGTGTTGTCCTGTGTGTGTACATTCAAGCTTGGAGTATTAAATTCAATTCAATTATCATTATCAAAGATCTCTGGTATTTCAAAGACGTCAATGAAGGAGAACAGTCAGGATTTGGGCAGGATCTATATATATTTTTTTTAATTTCAAACTTTTTTTCGCTTCTCATAGTAATACAGGATTTTGTGATTTAAACGTTTGCAATCCTTTAGTATTTGTGCCGCTGCATCGAGTACTTATGTTTATATTTATTAATTTACTTCGTTAGATCATTTCTTTTTTTTCTTTACTACTGTTGTCCTTACACCCCCCTGCCACAGCCTACTGAGGCATGTAGATGTAGATAGGAGATGTTGCATAGAGGGCACGAAGGAGGAAGGAGAAATAAGCGGGAAGGTGGTGCGGTGATTCGTTCATTCCTCATTCAATGGAGTCTGTTCAAACAGCGCGTCGCCTCCTCCGCGCTGCCATTTCGACTCCTCGCAAGACGACAAATATTTAGAGAGAGAGGAAGGGCGCCCCCTTTCGTCGTCGTTGGACCGGTTGAATAAATTAAGGGCCATCCCTGCTTCTCTCTCTCTCTCTCTCGAGTTTTATTCGCGCTGCGGAGAGGAGAGTTCTTATTTGGACGGTATCGGCGCCTCAGGATATGTTTCCGATTTATTACGAAAGGGTTTCACTCGTGTTTGAGGCATCCGGCGGTGGAGCGACAGCGAGCGGGAGAGAGCGGAAACATACATACATATATATACCCACCCACCCTACGTTCGGTTGACTCTATCGCTGCGAAGAAGACGGAGGACGGCGATCGGATGCCCCCGAGGCAAGGAAATGCGATGCCAGCCATTTCCTCATTTTTGTTTTTCTCCCTCTGACACATTATTTTCTCTCCTCCAATCCTAACAAGGAAATGGAACATGGTGGGGTAATATTTAGTAGTAGGTTGGAATTAGCGGAGGGAAACAAGGAATGTGATGGAAAGTGAAGGGTAAAATACCTCACCAGGAAAAGGGCGTCCTGTTTCATTTACCCAGTTGAAATATCTAGACATTCACTGTGAAATGTAGGAGGGCACTAGGTAGGTTTTCGTACAGCTTGCAAAAACCTTCTTAGATTGATTATATTTATGCAATTACTATATCCGTACTTGAACTCAGGGCCGGAGCTAGGAGTGTTATCGGTGGGGGACAAATATCACTTTGCGCTCACCCTTCCCTGTTCCCCTTCCCCTCCACTTGTAAAATATAATACCTCCGTAAACTATTTTTTGAGATGCGGTTGTTAAAATTACACACCGTACGAAAGCTAATGGAAGTTTTTTTTATGAAAAACACTTGTAAATAACACTTGTATTAATAAACTTATACATATTAATAAGTATCTTATTCTTATTTTCAAAAACACTGGTATAAATAAACTAAAATGCACAATATTCGCGTCCCATAACCCGCTGCCGAACGCTCAGGCAAATAATTCATAAAGAGTCGTAGATATAACAGTAAAACACTCAATCCAGACGTGTTCTCTTGAGTTACGTCAATACTTGTGCCGTGGCTACAGTGAAGAAAATAATTTGATGTGCAAAATGATAACTTCATTAAAAGTAATAACCTATGATTAGATGGAGAAGACAAACGAAAGGCTCCTAGAAGAGAAAATGATTAGGCAGTGTTTATGGTTTAATAGTGTCCGAGATAATTGTGTTGAAAAGTGCCATCTGCCTGGAGTATAAAACATAATTAAGGAGTTTGGAGTAGACGAAATTGATGTAGAAGGAAAGATTTTTTCTCGTTAATGCTGCACAGGGAAGAAAGGTAGGAAGAAAATTTTGAGAACCGGGAGAGTAGTTCTTGGTTCTCATTGGTGGGTGAAGAATGAGTTGAGGAAGGTTGACGATCGTTTGATAGGGAAGGAAATACAGGAAGGCTGTGCGAGACTCTTTGACTACCCGAGAGTCTCGACGGTCGAGACGAGAATTTCATTTCTCGGCATTGTCGGGACGAGTCTCTCGGCGCGGCGAGAGTCTCGCCTGGGTCGAGAGTCTTGACGAGAGTGGAGAAGTCTCGCCCTTTCGAGATTTCTCGACACCCGTCGAGACTCCCGGCTCCCCGATAAAATTAGCCTATGCATTTCTATTTTAGACATTGAAAATAATTTAACAAAAAGGTTATCTTAAGACATCTTATATATTTCCAAAACTAAAAATAGTTGTAATACAAGATCGACATTGATAACTTAAGTATAATTTATTATCTAGCTAACCAAAATTGACTGGTAACTATGAACCTTAGTTACCACAAATAAAAATGGCAAAAAGATGTATAAAATTCTATTGAATGAGACAATGATCTCTTCTTTTTTGTCAATTTACAAGTGAATTTTTATCTTTTATTATATTACCATAATAAAAACATTGATGTAACCCTTTAACATGCCTATGTATCAAAATTATATGCTCAATTTCATGTTAAGCCCTGATAATGGTTTGTAAATAAACGGAAATGTCGGCAAAATTTACATTTCAATTTAAAGACCTACACTCCAAGATTCAAATTTTATATTAAATATTGAGCTCAGGTAAAGGAAAATTTTTTTTCCAAATCCCTCGTTGGGAAATCTATTAGCATCGTGCACACTCTTTAAAAAATTCGATGCAGGGGGTAAATCATTAAATAAAATAGTTTTATAATGTGAATACATCCATAAAGGTCGTAAGGGATACCTTAGTAAACTCTATCATCGACAGATTGCGGTATTCATCGGAAATTCTCTCCTTGCCCGGGAGTCTCGACCGGTGTCGAGAAATCTCGAAGGGGCGAGACTTCTCGACTCTCGTCAAGACTCTCGACCCAGGCGAGACTCTCGCCGCGCCGAGAGTCTCATCCCGACAATGCCGAGAAATGAAATTCTCGTCTCGACCTCCGAGACGAGACCTTCGCACAGCACTATAATACAGTCGGAAATTGAGGATTGGCGGCGAATGATCTGGAAAGTGGGGGAGGAGCAGATTGAGACACTGAAGATGATTGACTGGCTGCCCGGCCGGGGTGCATTCTCCGCAAAGAGCACATTTAGGTGGTAATTCAGAGGATTTCCTGCATGATGAATAAATATGGTCCTATCCAAAACGGGCACACTTACAAGGGAGTGTGCAGTGGCTTTTTGTATGTCCAATGCCTTGGCAACGATCGCATTGGACAGGAAGAGTGTGTTTCTTGAAATCAGATATGTTAATGCTTAAGCCGGAAAGGGATTTTAAATTGTCAAAAGACTGAAGGTCAATGGAGGGATTTGTTGTAGCACGACAAACACTGGTGGGGTATAAGGGAACTGAATTGATTTCATGCAAATTATTATTATTTTCGCTATGAATGTCGACCCTCGATTCAGAATAAGGCTCTAGGTCTAAGAGAAATTCATTATCAAGTACACACGTATTTGCACGAAAAAAGTCTTTTGCATTCATTACTTTTTTTACTTCATACTCTTCTCTGTACTTTCTGTTTAATTAGTTGTAGAATTAGGTTAGCCCTTGTTTATATCACTTGGTATTGGTGCAATCGAGTGGTATTTTCAAAATAATTGGGAGGCATATCCATTATATTTCAAGGGTTGTTCAGTATGGCTAGTTAAAAAATAGCTTCCTCTTAAGTATAAATAATCCTTTTATGTTTTTATCAACTACAGAGTTATCGAGGGAGTACGTTTTTTTATTAATTAAATTAAAAGGGCAGCTTATAGTGAACTTTAAATTTCAAAATCATTAGTATGGACTGCACAATACATCTTTTACTCAGTGTGCCAAGCCTCCTCCGCAATGCGTCTTTTAAGAGATAATACTCCTTTGTCTGTGGGGCAATACATATTGGAGGGTCCCACAAACCTCACTTCACCTTCTCTAGATAAAGATCTCTTGGGCCATCATAGCCTTAGTTGGGCCTTAGAATGTTAAATATTTCAATAATTTTGTAATACATTTGTCAGATAACATTTGTGTAAGGGAATGAAGCGGGTCAAATGGCTCTGGAAAAATGTTGATGATAGGCAAGTATTTTATAGAGAAAGGCTGAGCTGGTAAAAATATGTGTAAACATTGTTCTGTTTTCCTCGGATTGAATTTTGAAAGGTTATAGCAACGAAAATAGTTTTAGTTACATGCTACGAATTTGTAAACAAGTTTTACTGACCACAAAGGTTGCAAAAATGGCTCATGGACTATGGTGGTCAACGTTAAGCATTGCATATGGTCCTGAGGTTTCCACGTTTAATTCTTTAAATAACTCTTACTCTTAATATGGAATTGGTTTTTTTCCCAGATGAATGGCTAAAAGAATCTAGTCTGCAGTTCTCACAATAGACTCTCTTGTATGGTGACTAGTTATGATGAAAGGGGAGCCTCAAATATGTTTACTTGCAAAACATTTTTTATTGCATGAATTGGACTGAAGTATTTATTTGGGCTTCGAACTACTTAAGGTTATAAGTTTAAACGGGATTTCCTATTCTTCTAACACGCCAATTCATTGTTAACCCATATAACTTTCTTTGTATTATAACCTTTCTCTACGAAGCAACTGAATCGGAATTATTTAATTAATAATAAACGTGTTGAAATATGTTAGTCATGCTGCCTTTTACAATTGGTCTCTAGATAATTGGCAATTTAATCCATAAATTTAGAAAGAATGGGCATTTCTACTACTATGAAGTATTTCTAACCAATAGATACATTTTCTCATAAAAAAGGGTCGAAGGCAAAAGAGGCTGGCAATGGTTATGTTAGGAACATACTTGCTGTAACTATGTTATCATATGATAGTCTTTATAAGGTCAAAATTACGTTAGGAAGAATTGTTAAATAAGTATCATCACAGGTTAAGTCATAATACATAGGGGACGCTTAGTTAAATAAAGCACAGGGGAATCTTAACGTATATTATAATTATATGAGATTATTGCGGCACTTTTAGTGTACCCCTCCCAAAATTTCTGGAAACCCCCCACCCCCAAATTCCTCCGAATTCCACCGAACTTATACGCAGAACTTAGCGTGAAAAGTAGGTTTTTCGCGCAAAGGATTTTCGCCAAAGGCCCTTCGACTCAAAGCCTCGGAGACTCTCAAGTCTCGGAACCCTTGACTCCGATCTCTGTCCTCCGAAGCTGCCAACCGAACCAGCCCTCGGAACCAGCCATACCTGGAGATCAAGACTTATATAGTTAGTACGGCGGAGGAATACCTACTCCTAGCAATCTAGGGGAAGTGGGTGCTGAGGCATAAGAATGCAGTTTGGAGTGAGAAGTACTCCACTTGTCCTATCACAACTCTCTCTCCCTCCAACACCTCATCCTACTATGCCTTTCCCCTCCTTGAATTCCAATGGCTTGCCTCTACCAGCTATCACACCACTTGGCTATGTCTCCAACCCAGGAGATAGAGGAGAAGAAACCCGGCGGTACGCTGTTTTCCCCCAACCCCTGTTCAGATGACGAGACGTTTTCCAGAGGTCCCAGTCAACACGGGCGCCTACCGGGAGTTTTATACCGATGAAGCTAACTTGGACATCGCTGTATTCCCCCCACTCCCCCCCTCCTCTCTGCCACTGTTCGGGGGTCGGCCTTCTCTCTTGCTTCTCGGCGGTCGCGGCGAACACATCGGTCGCCTGAGAGAGTGATTTCTTAAAAATCATTTTTGATACTGGCAGGCAAAAACAGCTTTTTAATTAGTTTTTGGTAATTTTATTGTGATATTATTAGTTATCATCGTTGCTGTCTGTAATAATTTTGATTTTGAATATTTCTACTTGGAATACATTTCGATTGAAAATGAATCGTAATTTTGTGACAATCGATTCTTAGACTGCTGATAATTCTTGTTTGTGGAGTGTTTCCCTCATCCAGCTAGTGACTGACGATCGGAGTTCCCTGTGTCTGGAGCTTATGTTAAGAATATGGAAGATTTAAAGACGTAATGCCACTACCGTATAATTTTTATGTATCTTGCGAATGACCTAAAAGCCATAGGATACTTGTGCGCATTGGTACCCATTTAATTAATAGAACTTGTCCTGCATACTCTTTAATACATTTTATTTTATGGACAATAGTCTGTCAGTAGTCCAAAAAATGACTTTCACATTTACCCTCCCTAATAGAGAGAAGTGTTGAAATTAAAATTTGCAAGTTTCCTGAAAAAAGTAAATGAAGAATTCACAAGCTGGGCAAGTAGTCAGCTACAAAATACCAAGAACAAAATTTGAAAGGTATACCACTATGGTAAAAAAAGATGTTTGCTGCTGCGATGGATAATTTCTTGGATGGAAAACTCGGGAATACGTGGATGCGTGTTTTGAGACATAAAATGTTTCGTTTTCGCTCATAATGTGTTTTTTATGGCTGTCATTGGTTAATGTGCTTTCGGTTGGTAAAGAATTGCCATATTGGGAATAAATTGGAGTGTATTACAGATATAAATTACTTTTTAAATGTATCGCTTATAAGTTGAAATTACCAAATATCTAATCTTTAACATTGATTCGATTACTTTACCTCGTCCTCACTGGTACATCACTGGTCATGACCTAGTGTGCAGAGCGTTGGACTGCTGATCGAGGTGGACTGGGTTCAAATACCGGGTGAAGCTTTTGGTATCCCCTAGGTAAATATCCCCTAGGCGAAGACAAAAGAAGGTGAAATACAGAATGTGAGAAGCTACAGCTTCTTGGGAACTTTGTTAACTGAAGACTGGAAAAGTATAGGGGAAATAAAAAGAAGGATAGGAATGGCGAAAGAAGTTTTAGAGAAGTAGAATAAGAGAGTCTTGTGTAACAAGGCACTGGAATTAAAATTGAGGAAGAGATTGGTGAAATGCTATGTGTGGAGTGTGTTTATGTATGGATGTGAGACTTGGACGATTCGGAAGAGAGACAGGGATAGGATTGGGGCGTTTGAGATGTGGGTTTGGAGGAAGATGGAGGGAATACGGTGGACGGATAGAGTTAGGAATGAACAAGTGTTAATTAGGATAGATGAGAAAAGAACGTTGATGGACAAAATAAATCAAAGGAAGGGTAAGTGGGTGGGACATTTGATGAGAGGGAATGGAATTTTGAAAGTAGCTTTGGAGGGATCGGTGGAAGGGGTCAGAAGAAGGGGAAGGAGAAGGTTGAGTTCATTGACAACATAAAAATTGGAAGATATGGAGACTTCAAGGAGATGGCCGGAGACAGGAGAGAATGGAGACAGCATTGGCGCGGGGGACCTGCCGACGGGCAGAACACCACAAGATGATGAGGTATAATCTAAGGTGGAACAGGAAAAGGAACTAGTCGTCTAAAAATCTTCACATGACTGTGACTTAATTTGGGAAGGGAGCTCTTCCCTCACTTATCCAAAGCAACTCTAGTGTTGCATCCCTGAATGAGTGATTCAAATAGGATATTTATGATTTGAATTGTTAAATTTATTTTGATGCACGATGATAATAATGCCTTAATATCCTTGCTATGATTCCAAATGCTTTGCTATTGATTTTTCCTACCACCTCATTTACTGTCATAATATCATATTCCCACTACATGACTGATAATTGACTTGAATTGACTTGATATTGAATTTGCGATTGCTTCCCGTTATTTGAGAGCAATCTCATATCTTAATGTACACAGGCAGTGCAAATCTCTCACATGAATTAGGCGGCGAATTGCCTGGCTTGAAATTTTTTCAGCAGTTTCTTCGAGTACGTAATGCCTATTTCTTTCGCATATGAATACGCTAATTACTGGGCGATAATTTCAGCAAAGCCACGCAATTATTCCACGAAATATTCCACCGGCTTCCATGATTCATCCATTAAATACCGTGTTTACCGTTTGCTTGTATGAAACGAAAATCTACCAAGCTCAAAAGGATTTTGCAATATAAGAGTTAATTCAGGAAAAAGGTAATTGAAGACATGAGTGCAAGAAACGACCATCTTTTGCTAAAAATATGAGATTTCCACCAGCACACAAAGCTCGTACTGCCTTTTACCTGCAGGCATAGTTATTTTCAACAATAAGGTTCCAAATAGTTCAGCAGACATTGTTGAAAACTTACCTTATTCATGTTGAGTGAGTGTAAGAACCATTATTTTTTTCTCGTTTTTATGGAAACTTAAATTTTGGTTGCTATCTGTTTCTTTCACTCATGTCTTTACACTTTCTCTCTTTCTACCTAGTTTTATAATAATGAGGGGTTTTAATAGACCTGGAAAATTAAGAGATATCTATTTTTCATTAATCACAAAATGCAATCATTAAGTTTATGAATCAAAATGTATAGTTTTCTTATTTTTTCTAATGCAACTCTGCGGATTTAATGATTTGTAAATTGAATTTAGTCCGTTTGATAAAAATTTTTATTATATTTTTTATATTGGCCAAAATCACGGGAGATTTAAGGAACATAGGCAACGTTTTATCAATTTATTTTTTTGCAAAACCTTTGCGTGATTTAGATCATTATTGTAATTTGGTTGGGAGCATGGTGTCCAAGTGGGTAACTCATCGAGGGGTCCCCGGTTCTAATCCCGATTGAAAGCTTTGGATATCCCAAATCAAAATCCTCGGAAGTGCTAGGTGGCCGAGGATAAAGAAAATTCACCCTCCCAGCCTGAGGGCGAAAAGTTCACCTGCCCATGGCCTCGTATAGGGTGAGATCTACCCTACCTAAACAAACAAACCCTCTGGTGAATCATTGAGTGAGTGAGTAATAAGGTAGTTTTCTTCATCAAAGAAAACGAAAGGCATTGATTGCGATTCGTTACCCACCATTATTGTATTCATAATATGCAAATTTATTCGTTTTAGAAATACCGGTTTAGACGAATGGCAATGGTCAATTTTATCCTCGTTTGAAAAAGGCCAGATTGGCGCCCATGCGATGCCACTCCACGTGACGTCACAGGGACTTAGTTTCTATGCGAGTAGATAGGAGTTTTACATCGTCTGTAAATTTCCCAAGGCATGCATAAGGCACAGAGCTCGGAGAAACATGTCTTAATAATAACCTATAGAAATTGCCTAAGGTCGGAAGGTTTTCTTCGCTTGATAAGGGATTAATAATCCTTATTCAAGCCAAGCGCTACCAGCTAGCAGGTTACTCTGCTACCTGCTAGTTTTATGCGTCGTATCAGCGCTCAAAACCTCGCCCCTAGGTCACCTCACACGCCGACAGCGGGAACCAGAATGACGTCACGCGGCGTTTTCCCAGCATTCATACTTAGTCGTCGCGTTTTCGGGCGCTTGAAAATTTTCACTTTTCATTCAATCGCGAAAAAATAGATATCGTCATTTAACAATCTAAAAGTGTGAAATACGTACTCCAGGAGTAATAATCTTTCGATTTAGGCAATAAAAAAATAAAGGAAACCACCCTTTTGGTTGGTTGGCGAATTCATATATTCATCCATTAATACCCCAACGCCACTCCATCGCGGGCAGGACGTTTGAACTAACAATAGGCAAGCGAGTGTGAATAGAAAAACATTACTAATGAAATTGGCGCCAGCGATGAAACGCAGCCCTGCAAATATGATACAGTTTGTTGCATTGGCGAGCAGAATAGTGGAGGCTGCATCTTTTGAATCGGTGCTGAGGAATGAGGTCTTGCGATCTCAGATGGCATCATTTCCACCTGCACTGACCTTGGTACTCACTCAGCATCAATTATGAAATTAACCCGGATGAGAAGCACTAGCATTATGGGGAAATTTTCACTACTAGCTGCATAAAAATTCTTTCTTCAAGCAAATATGAAGCCGTTCAAGTGCTATGTACACGAGAACATAATGGTATGACCTGTATTTTGTATGAGAAATCTTCTAACTGAATGACAAGAACTACACGCCCTCAAATTCAATCGCTGATTACGGGGAACGCTCCACCGTAATATCAGGGGTCATTGAAAAAGGGTAATGTGTAAGATGACTCATCAAGGATTTTTTTTATTCCATCGGATTAAAAAAACCATATGTTTATAAAAAGCTGATGGATATCTAAAAGCAACTTGTCTGCGCAAATCAGGCGTATGGTCGCTGTGAGATATTGTATACCATCTAGGTAACACGGAAAGTGTTTAACCCTCACACCCAAAAAATGACCTTAATCCTTGAAAACGACATATTGTCGAAACCATAGCAGGGGAATCATATTATAAAGAGTGGAAATTACATTTTTTTGGTTATATGTTTCATCATTGACCTTAATCCGTCCCTGGATATATTTTTTAAATACACGATCATCGTAAATCTTATTGTATTTCAGGTTCATAATATTCAAACCTCAGTGAGATATTGTTTTATTTTTTAGCGTAAAACATATTGAATACTCACTGTCCGTTAAGCCTGAATCAGAAGATAATTTTTCCCTTCCGAATGATAGCTATAGCGATCGCTCCAATGGTGCCGATCATTTTCCGCGATGATACGAGGGATGGAAATTCCATCCCTTTCCCATCACTTGGCACATCCCTTTATCCGTCGCAGAAGTCATCGCCGGTATCGTCTTCCAGCCAATCAGAACGCACGGGCGGCCGCTCAAGGAAATAGGATATTTTCCTTCATCAAAGAAAACGAAAGGCATTGGTTGCGATTCGTTATTCACCATTAGTGTATACATAATATAAAAATTGTTTGGTTTTAGAATTCCCAGTTTAGACGATTGGCAACGGTCAATTTTAACCGCATTTTAAAAAGGCCAGATTGGCGCCCATGCGATGCCACTCCACGTGACATCACAGGGACCTAGTTTCTATAGGAGTTTTACATCGTCTGAGATTACCAATGCATGCATGAGGCACAGAGCTCAGGGAAACATCTCTTAATAATCACCTATTAAAACTGGCTAAGGTCGGAAAGTTTTCTTCGTTGGATAAGGTATTAATAATCCATATTTAAGCCAAGCGCTACCAACTAGCAGGGTACTCTGCTACCTGTCAGCATCCTGCGTCGTATCAGCGCTCAAAGCCTCGCCACATGGTCACCTCACTTTCGGCAGCGGGAACCAGAACGACGTCACACGGGGTTTTCCCAGCATTCATACTTAGCCGTCGCGTTTTCGCACGCTTGAGAATTTTCACTTTTCATTTTATCGCGAAAAATAGATATCGTCATTTAAAAATATAAAGGCGTGAAATACTTACTCCAGGAGTAATAATATTTCGATTTAGGCAATAAAAAATAATAGGAAACCACTCTATTGAAACGCCACTCTTGACTTTTGTGAGTACGGGAAATGATGGAGCAAGCGATGGAAAAAGGGACGGTGGGAATGACATAGTGAAACGGAAAATGGTGGGTCGAGGGATCGCTCTTTTTGGTGCCTGTAAACCTATCGTTAGAGGGACGGGAAAAAATGGTCGTATGAATCAGGCTTCAGGGGCATCTTTTCATAAATCTATGCATATTTAATATGTTTCAAAAGGACCAATGGAGGAATTATTCCCAGTTTCTTGATCAAAACTGTCTGCTCATTTTCTTCGTATTTTATTTAGTTCACTGACAAAATCTCTCTTCTTCTGATCCCTTATGCAGGCCGGGTATTCAAGGCGTGGCCTGACGTGCGAAGTATCACCATTCCTTTCCTTTTTCATCCGAAAAACTTTCAGCATTACGCTTTTCGAGTCTCTGACGTAAATATTTTTTTGTGTTTTCCCTACGATAGATTTCACGTTTGAAGAGATATTTGACTTCATCTGTCCCCTTCATGTGCTCACCAGGAAATGCACTCCCGTGAATTTTCTCAGATTTACTTTAAGTCCTCACGTTTGGCTTCACTCATGAACGTAGTTAAAGTCCGATGATAGAATTTAAAAGTCAGAGTGATCACTAATTTCGCGACAGAGGACAGCGTTGTTAGCATATAAACGTACTTTACTGCTAATTTGGGAGCAGAGGTCATTTGTGTATATAATAAACAAAAGGGGACCGATTGCTCTTCCTTGTGGCACAAGTGATGTCACTTTCACCGCATAGTAACTAATTCCTTTAAGGACTACTTTTCGCTTACGATTACTCAGAAAGTTGTGTACCCAGTGTGCTTCTGTTTCGTTTGAACCGCTAATGCTAACCGCTAACCGATGTGTGTAATTTGTTTATAACATTTTGTGAGGTACCGTATCGACAGCTGAAAATCTAGACATAATGCGTCAACTTAATTCACGACGCATATTAAATCCGGTGAATCGGAAATCAAGTGCGCGATCTGTATTTCTCATGATCTACCTTTCCGGTAGTCGTGCTGACAGCCATGTCGGAAGTCAAGGATGGGTCTGCTCAGTTGGGCCGTCGAATAAGCCATGCGAATCTCTACTTAATATTATCACTTATATTTCAGAGTAAGCTTTTACTGCGCCGCATGCATTGTGAGATTAACGTCTCTCTCTTTCTCTCTGTGGAGCTACTACGCCCACGGTGGCAGTTTTCTTATTGACTGAAGACCGTCTTCCTTGCTCACGGAAGCGGGCGGTTCAATTCTCGCCGTCGGCACAACTTCCCGTTTTCTCTCGCTGGAATTCTTTTGACGTGATGAGCTCGAGTTCTCCGTGTGCTTGTCTCAACTCCCCTCTCCTCCATGCACCGTTTCCACCCCCACCCTTTCCCATTGTTAATTATGCCTCGAGTACGGCGGGTATGAAAAAGGAAGATTACGCCCGATTCTGGCAGTTTTCCTCGCTTTGTGCGCAGAGGGTGGGGGTGAAGTGGGAAGCGGGAGGGGGTGGTTGTTTTCTACTTCTTGCAGCCCCAGACGAGAACTATCCGGCCGCCCCTAAAATCCTACCTTCTACATCTACATAATACCCGACGAGCCACCTCCAGGGTGTTTGGCAGGGGGTGATACTCCAACATACAACATGCAGTACGTTACGTCATAGAAGTCATCGAAAAAAAACTATGTGCATATGCCTGATTAGCATATGCCTGATTATGGAAAGGTTTAACAAGGAACAACAAAACCAAATCGGAAAAGTGGAAAAAAGAAAACAATTCGGGAATTTGGTCAAAATAGCGAGTGCAGCGATTAATTAAATTGATGGCACGTTTGTTACTATCCCTGATAGTCCTAGGAAAGAGATCTTGAATATCGCTGTTCTGATGTTTATTTCTTTAATCTACCTCTCATGATCTCTTCTACCATAATACGACGCTAACGTGAAACCATTACGTCTTTTTAAGTGGTCATTTATCTGGTGCTGATTTTCTTATACGAGTGGTGGATATTTTTTTTCATTTTCATTGTTTGCTTCCATGGCCTACCTTAGCTGCACACTGTGAAAGATTCTATTCGATTAAACGGGTGAGCTGAATGCTGGCTCAGCCGTTATGTTGCGTTAGGGTTTTCGAATGGATCTGTCACTCGTCTCTCCTTTATGGGAGAAGGTCTAGGAGATCACTGTAAAAAAGGCAGTCAACACCAAACGACCCGAACGAGAAAAGGGAAATTATAGAAAAAATTCACGCACTTGGTCGGCCTAGCGAGCGCAGCGATTAATTACATTGTTGGAACATCTGTCACTATCCCTGTTAATACTAGCAATGAGGGACATATTGAATATTTAAGATAACAACCCCCCCCACCCAATGCCTAATCGCTTATCCTTGCAAAAGGTTTTGTTGGTAAGTTGATGACGTCACTAACTCAAGGCAAGCGGGTCAACGCTTCTCCGCTGTACCTCGCTCTCGTATGGGACTCACGTGCTTAGTTGTTGATGACGCTCTTGTAAAAGATTCCTTCCCTCAATGATCAATTCTCCCCAAATGAGTCAATGAATCGGAACTCGAATGACGTCACCAACTCATGGTAAGTGGGCGACAAGTTTGACGTTTATTTTTAATATTTAGAACTAAGGTGAGAATGGCTGAATGAGATATTATTTTCATAGTCGTAACCAGAGATGGGGAGCGCTAAGTAATTCTGATGGTTACTCAGTTACCGGTAACGATTACATTTTAGGTATTTTTTTACTTAAAATAGCTAGATACGAAAAATTATGACTAAAATTTGTAGTCTCCTTATTGTTCTCTGAAAGTAGTCGCTACTTTCCCATGATGACTCTGACGGCTGGCGTATGCCAAGACATTTGTGTGAATTGATGAATTCCGTCGGGCGTAACTTTGCAAAAGAACCAACTAAAAGCGATGTGTTAAGGTTTTATTTTAGGTGACATTCAATAGATCCTTGTGCACGAATCTCACAGGTAGTTACAGCGATAATAGGGTAGTTTCCTTCATCAAAGAAAACGAAAGGCATTGGTTGCGATTCGTTACCCACCGTTAGTGTATTCCTAATATACATATTATTTGGATTTAGAAATGCCGGTTTAGACGAATGGCAATGGTCAATTTTATCCTCATTTGAAAAAGGCCAGATTGGCGCCCATGCGATGCCACTCCACGTGACGTCACAGGGACCTAGTTTCTATACGAGTAGATAGGAGTTTTACATCGTCTGAGATTACCAATGCATGCATGAGGCACAGAGCTCAGGGAAACATCTCTTAATATTCACCTATTAAAACTGGCTCAGGTCGGAAAGTTTTCTTCGTTTGATAAGGTATTAATAATCCTTATTTAAGCCAAGCGCTACCAGCTAGCATGGTACTCAGCTACCTGTGAGCATCCTGCGTCGATCAGAGCTCAAAGCCTCGCCCAAGGTCACCTCACTCGCGGCAGCGTGAACCAGAACGACGTCACACGGAGTTTACCCAGCATTCATTCTTAGCCGTCGCGTTCTCGCGCGCTTGAAAATTTTCACTTTTCATTTAATCGCGAAAAATAGATATCGTCATTTAAAAATCTAAAAGCGTGAAATACGTACTCCAGGAGTAATAATCTTTCGATTTAGACAATAAAAAATAATAGGAAACCACCCTATTCGACAGATTTACCGAAAATTAGCCGTAACTGCACTTATGGATGTAACTATGTAGTTACTTTTTGAAATCGTAACTACTACTTGTAACTGAGTACCAATGTTTAAAAAGTCACTGTTACTGAGTTCAGATACGTTTTATGGTACTCTTCCCATCTCTGGGTGTGAATTATCTTTCTCTCCCTTCCATTCCTTCAACGAATCTCGACTTCGGTTCTTATTGAATGACCCCATTTTTGAAATTCCAGCTAACGGGGCCAAAGTGTGACTTGAATTCCTTCAAGTTTCTTCCTCCTCACCATAAGTGGTCAAAATCCTAAGAATAATTTGACATAACTTTCCTCTCATATCTCCATTAAACTAATATTTTCACACCTACGTATTTAGTCTTTTTCATATTTTCCCTTACTAGGGTAGTTTTCTTCATCAAAGAAAACGAAATGCATTGATTATTCGTTACCTACGTCATTCATCAAGTCACGGTATCTTCTCAGGTTTCAATATCATTTAAATGGCCTACTTTACCCATGGATAGACCCATACCACCTCGGTATGCCTTCGCTTTTTGGCCACGACTGCTCATTCGACGAGTGAACTCGCTTATCTCGCTGCTAACCTCGATAAGTATCTAGAGGTTGACCCACCATCCGCAACCTGGTGGAGGCACTCGGTGGCTCTGAGCTCAGCCGCGAGATTTACAGCTTAATAGTGGGTACATTATGATATTCATTAATAATTAAAAATTAATTCATAAAAATAAAAACCATTAATAAAATTTATAAAATACTAACAAATGTTAATTAAATTTGTACTTAAAATGAACTTTCTCAACCTAGACTAACGATCTAGAGTCAAAAATTTCTTATTTCTATTTTTATTTGAGCTGGGGCATGTTAAGCACTTGTGCGAAAAATTCTAGAGAGAAAAAAATTAATCGCAAGACCAGGATCCCGGGAAAAAATTGAGGGTGACTTCGTGAAGTTATCTCCGTGGCTATTCCCGGTATACCTACTTAAATAGTCAAGAGCGAACACCTCCAGTGTTCAAAGTTCGGGCTTTGCTCTCCGGCTGCGGTGCACTGCGCACGACTTGGGCTGCTGATCGCATATGCTCAGCAGTCCAGACAATTTTTTTTCGGTATAGTCCACTGATTTGGTAGCCGCGGTAGTAGGTAGTTCTAACCTGGATCCAGGTTCGAATCCAGGTTAAGGCGAATGATTTTTTTCTCTGTGGAGTTTTCGCACAATTTTTTATTGCGGGTGATTCCGTTATGTTATCACATTGGCTAGTCACGGTATACCTAAATAAGTTAAACATCGTTCAAAACGACTTAAATTAGCGTAAATTGATAAATATCACTCAGACCAAGCTCTGAAATATTCTTTTTTTGTTCTCGCCGGCTACCTACTTGTCCCTCGACGATGTTCCCTCCATCCATCTTCACCAGGCCATCATGTTTCAAGGTATGTCCTATAAAGTTGTTCAGAACGCTCTGACCGTGTATCAATCCTGAAATCTATCTAAGGCAACTTTCGATAGCTCATATGACTGTCGATAGACATCACAAGAGGTCGCCTACCAGAGAGGAGGTCGCGGGTTCGAGTACCGCGTGGGTAGTTTGCCCCTATCCAGGACATGGCTCTTCGTGCACGAGTAATTGTTAAATTTGTTGAACACCCAATGTAAAATGATCAATGTGTGCTTAATTCGGTTTTATGTGATTATTTAAAAGTAAAATAAAATTACGAATATCTCTGCTACTGACTAATTTTTACGAGAAGTTTGTGTTTTTCTCCGCTAATGACAATGGCAAGTCGTGTTAAGCTGCTGTACCTGTGCACACTATTCTTCAGTCTTCAGAAATCCTCAGTTACGCCAAGTTAAGTCGCTGTGAACGAGGCCTTAAGCCAACAATAGGATCCATACCCTGTCTCCATGCCTAAAAAAAAAGGGTTCGCATTTCCCCTTGTGAAACTTTTCTGCCACTACCAGGATTAGAGAACCCTTTCTCCCCTTTCAGAAAATACCCTCGAAACGGCGCCAATCCCTTGCAGAAAGGGAGTCTTTCGCGGCGGTCGGCGGTGGGCGGAAGAAAACGAGTGGGCGGGAGTGAAAAAGATGGCCCCCGCGCGCACGTCGTCGGCAGGAAGGAGAGAGAGAGAGAGAGAAGAGTGAAAGGAGAGGTAGGAAAAAGAGAAAGCAAGAGAGAGAAAGAGAGATGGGGGTAGTGGGGGGAGACAGGATGTTTGAAGTAAGGATTGTACAATATTAAAATGATTGCTCTTCGGCAAATATCGTATCTGTTTGAATTATGAAGGGGGCAAATATAGAGGGAGCAAATATTTGTCCGCAAGAGAGAAGGTGGTTTGCGAGCCGAAAATTAAAAGCACACAGGGAAAATAGAGCAGTGAGGAGGAAGCTGGGGGGAGGGAAAAGTACGCCGTGGAGGGAGTGGGGGGCGGGAAAAAGAGTTTGGAGGGATGATGTGGCGGTGGCTGGGGGAGGGGGTGAGTTTGTCGGAAGCGAAAGGGTAAAGCGCAAAAGGAGGGGGTGGAGTGTGGGGGGTGGGGGTGGATATTTTCGGGGGATGATGGCTGGTTCGAGATTTTCCCCGCGCGTGGCACCAACCCCCTTCTCTCTCTCTCTACGCCAACCCCGTCCGCAGCATCTCTTAAAAAAATATCCACCCCCTCTCTCTCTCTTTCCCATACAATCTGCCAATCTTTCTCCTCCTTCCAAAAAAAAAAGATCCCATAACACGCTCGCAAATTCCCACTCTCACGCTCTTTACGAGGAAAAATGTCGAGGGGAAGTATAAAAAAAATGAAACACTTTTATTACCTAGGCCCATCCCCATTTTGCCCCATCTATCTCATTTTTTTAATTGAGGCACCATTGATGAACTGATTAGAAGTCACTTCCCTCTTACTGAGGATAATTATATAGAAATTCCGCTCAAAAATGAGATATTTATAGCGAAGACGGTAAATTTCTCCGTTAGGTGAGATTACCTATTACTTTCCATGATTTATTATTGATTATTACTTTCAACAACAGCTCGCAACAACATAAAGAAAAAAAAAGAAAAATCGGCCAACTTGGACATGATGCCTTTCTCCAGTTAGCGACCCATATGTAATTGGTAAAGTTACGGGCGCCAAGTAGAAGTTTTCAATGAATATGAGAAATGAAAATCTTGTGTGTAAAATTTCCATATCCGTGGTACATATACATTTAATGTAAAAGTTATCTATAACATTTATGTATCATTTGTGATGCATGTTAAATTATTTCCTTAAAAATAAAAAAAATAGCAGAAAGAGTTATTAAAATTTAATAATTGTAACGTTTCTGCGTGTATTTTTGAAAGAAACTTTTTTGAACGTATTTAGAATTTCTTGCAGTCACGGGTTGAAAAAAATCCCCTTCCCCACACCCTCTCATTTCCTTCAATCGGCCAATCTCTCTCCTCCTAAAAAAAAGCCCCCTAACATGCTCACCAATTCCCACTCTCGCGATCTTTACGGGGAAAAATGCCGAAAAAGAATGAAAAGAAAAAAACGCATTTATTACATAGAACCATCCCCCACTTTGCCCCATTTATCTCTTTCTTAAAATTGAGGCACCATTGATGAACAGGGCAGAAGTCACTTTCTTCTTACTGAGGCTAATTGTTAAGAAAAACCGCCAAAAATCAACTATTTATAGCCAAAATGGAAAATTACTCTATCGAGTGAAAGCATTAGTTCTCGTGCCTTGTTATATGGTATTATTTTTGCCGCTTCGGTGGCGGCGGGATTAAGTCCTTGCCTGCCACAAAAGAGGTCGTGAGTTCGAGTCCCGCCTGTTTTGGTTGTTCTTATCCAGGGCGTGGATGTTCTTGTACGTTTAATGGTTAAGTTGAAAACCTGATGTAAAAGGCCAGCTGCTCTGCTTTAAATGTTACAAGAATACATAAATAAGAAAATAAATAAAAATAAATAAGTTATGGATTATTTTCCGAACTTAAGCACAAACGTGCTTTGGTATTTCTCTTAATCCCAAATTTCATCGCATTTTTAAAAGAATGTTTTCATCCATAAGCGGAGTAGGTGTGGCTCTCAACAGTGAAGCCAGAAAATAATTCCAGGTAGTTGTAGAGTTATTTATCATTAGTAATTACATGTTATATTTCGAAATTTAATAACCTCCACTCATTTTTGTTTTTACATGTCCACGGTTGAAAAAAATTGAATCTTCATTGCACCTCCCTAGCAGAAAAGAGTTAATACCGTGTATTTTTAGACTTATGCATTACGTTTTCTGCTGCTATCAATGGTGGATGTATTCTCTAATATCATTTTGATCGAAATTGGTGGTTAAATAATAAACTCTGGATGGAATTCATTTATCTCTTAAGAAAAAATTTCGGAACAATTTGATAAAACCACAAAGTGTTATTCCACCATTGATGAGAAATGGGAGTAGGTTCTAATATTAATTGGTACACGTATAAAAATCTTGGAAGATAACCGATAACTAATAATAAGTTGTGCTAATTTTCTCGCCGTATGGACACAATTTCTGGATATGCCATTGATATTGATTCACGAGAATATCATTGAGTTATAAATAACCCCGGAATAAATAAAGTGACAATGTCTCTCTTTTTGAATAGAAGATTTCATTGATCATCGGAGTGGGCGGCACTCCGCTCATGTTATGGCTAAGTATACAAAGTAGACATCTACGGTCGGCATCTGACGGCGTAGCCTGAAAAGGGACCAAGGAGTTCAAAAATTGGTTCCTATTTATTATCTGAAATAGGTTATTTCCGACGCGTTTAATGTATATGACCTGTACACTCTTTCACCCTACCCCTTCTTGCCTCCCTTTCTATCATTTTTTAAGTATAGGCTCCATTGGTTAACGGATTAAACGTCACTTTATTCATGCCGGGGTTAATTACACGTAGAGGGTGAGTTCCGAAAGTAATGCAATTATTTAAAAAAGCCATTAGGGTGGTTTCCTATTATTTTTTATTGCCTCAATTGAAATATTATTACCCCTGGAGTTCGAATTTCACGCTTTTAGATTTTTAAATGACGATATCTATTTTCCGCGATTAAACGAAAAGTGATAATTTTCAAGCGCGCGAAAACCCGACGGCTGAGTATGAATGTCCGGAAAACCCCGTGTGACGTAGTTCTGGTTCCCGCTGCCGCAAGAGAGGTGACCTTGGGGCAAGGCTTGAGCGCTGATACGACGCAGGCTGCTAGCAGGTAGCAGAGTACCCTGCTAGCAGGTAGCGCTTGGCTTAATTATGGATTATTAATAGCTTATCAAACGAAGGAAACTTTCGGACCATTGCCAGTTTTAATAGGTGATTATGAAGACATGTTTCCTTGAGCTGCGTGCCTCATGCATGCATTGGTAATCTCAGACGATGTAAAACTCCTATCTACTCGTATAGAAACTAGGTCCCTGTGACGTCACGTGGAGCGGAATCGCATTGGCGCCAATCTGGCCTTTTTCAAATGAGGATAAATTGACCATTGCCATTCGTCTAAACCGGTATTTCTAAAACCAAATAATTTGTATAGTATGAATACACTAATGGTGGGTAAGGAATCGCAATCATTGCATTTCGTTTTCTTTGATGAAGGAAACTACCCTATTATTGAACAGATTTTCACAACACTTCAAATTCTTCATAGTACTGCTCTAAGGCTTATACGAGGGCGGTTTTTTTTCAACCTCCGTTCGCTCACCAAAAACACCATACAAGCTACAGGCGGGTATTGCGCATCCTCCGCACCACACGCTCAAGTCTTTTCTGACCATAAGTTGTTAGTTTAAGGGTAGTAGCAATATCTTAAACTACACTGCCTCAATTGATTCCCCCGCCTAGTGAGCACTGCTGAGAGAGAGCCAGAAAACTCGCCGAATGGCTTCAGCACTGACATGTCTTCACCTTATTGCCGATAAAAGAGAATTTTTCTTTAATGCAATGTGGCTAGAGTATGAAACAGTGTGAAACCTTACGTCCATTTCCATTATTCAAAAGAAAAGAAGAGACATGCTGACTTCTGGAAGTGTTCTGATCCATGAAAATGCCCGTCATCTCAGAGTTGACGGAGCCCAACTGCTCCTTGAACAATTTGAAATTTCCATCATCCGCCGTGAAATGCCGACCTAATGCCGGGAGACTTCCATCTTTACGCTGAAATGAAGAAGTGGCTAGGTGGGTATCGTTATCAAACGGGCGATGAGCTTCAGGACAATAGAAAAACTATTTTTTTTCAGGTTTTTAATATTTTGTATTTTAATATTTCTTACACGTCATAAATTTAATTGTAGTTGAGGAATTCATTTTCAAGTTTATCTGAAAATTAAATGAATGAATATTTATACAAATGAAACGCGCCAGTATGCTTTTAAAAGCAAAAGGGAAAAATCAAAATTTTACTTGCATTTCAAGGTGTGAACTAATTAGTTTAAGGAAAACATAAAGACAAAATGAGAATTTACATCCCCTTACGCTGCGCTGAACCGTTTTTGAGGAATGAGATATTTTCGCGTCCAATAAGGCCGCGGTCTTCCCCTTGCAAGCTGCGCTGGGTGCATGCGAGCAACACTCACGGTCAACTAATCGGTCCTGCGTCCCCAATCGCCATGCGCCCCCGAGCGACCATCCTGGCTAGGGTGCCAAGAAGGCGATTTCTAGCTAGCAGCAATATCTCCACTGGACTCCCCGACGTAATCATTGGAGCCATAGGTTATTTATGTGCACGGGAAATATGTGGCTGTTAGGAATATTGCAGCTTAGATTCCTCTGAACGGAAATAATAGCGTTAAGTTTATTATACAGGGTGTCCCATTTATCTTGACCACCCGAAATAACTTTTATCCATATGCAAATTCAAAAATGTGTCAAGCTATTGTCCATTAGCCGTCAAGGGGACATTAATCAGCATGATTGCCTTCCTTGTAGCTTTGTTATTTACAAAGATATGAATAGCGGTATGTCTTTTTTAAATGGCACCCTACATTTTTTATTCGGCAATTCATTTCCTCTCCTAAAGACTTATTCAAAGAAGGAGAACAGTGGACCATTGACATAAATACAACGTTATGAAAACATAATAAACTCATCCACTTAGTGAGGGCGAGTTTCTTATGACTCGTGTGCATTTTACTATGTTTTCATTTCTTCACCGTCAACGTCAGCAAGTGGAGTAGTTCCAATACCCGCGTACCTGCACTAAGCGCTAGAGAGTCAGTCATTTTTCCTAACACCTTGTTTATGTTAATGGTCCACTGTGCTTCATTTTTGAATAGGTCTTAAGGAGAGGAAATGAATTGCCGAATAAAAAATATAGGGTGCCATTTAAAAAAAGACACCGATGTTCATATCTTTGTAAATAACAAAGCTACAAGGAAGGCAATCATGCTGATTAATGTCCCCCTGACGGCTTATGAACATTTGCTTGACATATTTTGGAATTTGCATCTGGACAAAAAGTTATTTCGGGTGGTCAAGATAAATGGGACACCCTGTATGTATGATTACGTTTTCATTTAGGAGAGTATGTGTTCTTGGACAAGCAATGTCAATGCTGCACGCTGGGGTACTTATATTAAATTAAATTGGGATGAATTGTATAAGATAATATTGTTAGACTCATCGATATGATTCCTTGCAAGCCTCCTCAAGGGTGTCTGGCAGGTCGCAAGTGCACAGTATCATCCCACATGCAATGGACTACCCTTTCGTTGCGATCGAAAAAAAAGGCCATAACGAATGCGTATGCCAAGAGGCTGTGTGCGCTTACAACGATCATGCATTTTTCCATGCAAGTTGACACTAAATATACAAAAAAATGCCAAATTGTTATTAGATTCTAATGGAATAAAATACATAATTATAAATTTATTTCGTAAAAAGTGTAGTGCGGAAAATTCGTGGTTCAGCAATCAAAATCTTTTTATCTATCATGTGTCTAAGGTTTTTTTCTCTCTTTCGTTCTTCATGCACTGTCTTTAATACAACTATCTTTCCTTTTTTTTAAGTTCAATTTTTAGTGAAAGAATAGAGTAAAAGAGTAATTTATTTTTCTCCTTCAACAAACGCAGAACGTGTTCTTGGGACAGAAAGGGTGGGGCGGAACGGGGAAGTAAGAAAAATGGAAAAAAGAATGATGGGATATAGAGACAACTCTGTTTATACTGCAACAATTTTCATTCAAATTCAGTAGAAGACTTGGCCGTTTGTTCTATTTGCAACAAATAGGCTCACAATCCGAGTGAAAGAGTGGATAGCGAAGCAGATAAAAGGGTGGTTTCCTATTATTTTTTAATTGACTAAATCGAAAGATTAATTATTACTCATGGAGTACGCATTTCACGCTTTTAGATTTTTAAAGAATCTCTTTTTCGCGATTGAATGAAAAGTGAAAATTTTCAAGCGCGCGGAAAAGCGACAGCTAAGTGTGAATGCTGGGAAAAACCCGTGCGACGTCAGTCTGGTTCACGCTGCCGTCGTCTGAGGTGACCTTGGGGCGACAATATGTGCACCGCTGTGATACAGGCTGCTAGCAGGTAACGCTTGGCTTAAATAAGGATTATTAATACCTTATCAAACGCAGGAAACTTTCGGACCATAGGCAGTTTTAATAGGTGATTATTAAGACATGTTTCCCTGAGCTCTGTGCCTCATGCATGCATTGGTAATCTCAGGCGATGTAAAAGTTCTATATACTCGTATAGAAACTAGGCCCCTGTGACGTCACGTGGAGTGGCCTCGCATGAGCGCCAATCTGGCCTTTTTCAAATGAGGGTAAAATTGACCATTTCCATTCGTCTAAACCGGTATTTCTAAAACAAAATAATTTGTATATTATGAATACACTAATGGTGGGTAACGAATCGCAATCAATGCCTTTCGTTTTCTTTGATGAAGGAAACTATCCTATTCTGCGCTTGTGAGTTCATGTTGCGATTAGGCTTCTAAAAAGACTAAATAAAAGTGTGCTACACCGAAAGTGCATTCGAATTAGAAAAAAAGAACATACAAGTTGAGTTTTCCGTTTCTTAGTCATATTTAATTTGTTTTTGTAATTCATTTTCACAATACCCCCATTTCCCCGTACATGGGGCAGAACGGGGTAAATGGCATAATTTTTTGCTTTTGGGAAAAAAATGTAATTAAAATTTTTTCCACTTTAATATTGTATTTTTATGTTCAATACATTTCAAAAGGTCTATTAAAAATGTGAGATGATTTTATTAAAACGTTGAGTGTTTTTTAAAAATGTTTTCAACTTGATACCCCATTCATCCCCGGGTTCTTTTATATTAGTGAGTCATATGATGCTATACGCAACCAGTAAACAGTTTTTACATTTTCCTCTCTATAAGGTGATTTCATGTAAATTTTATAACAGTATTCCAATCGTCTCTTGTTCAAATAGCATTTCCTTACTTGAACTTTCAGCCTCCTTCCTCTACCTGCCGACGCATTCTCTATTAGTGTATCAAACCTGCTTCTTTTCATATTTCAATAATATATCTTCATATCTGCGTCTACGTAATACCCTGAGAGCTACCACTAGGGTGTTTGGCAGGTGGTGATCAATCACCAACACGCAGCATGCAAGATGATTCCCGCATAAAAATCATAAAAATGTCACACATATTAACAAATTATATTTCCACAAAAAATAATATTATAAAAAGGCAAAAATTTCCAACCACTTATGAAGGCCATCTACCGATGAAGCTAGAGTATGCAATACGGTTGTTTCTTCATCAAAGAAAACGAAATGCATTGATTGCGATTCCTATCCCACCATTAGTGATTTCATAATATACAAATTATTTGGTTTTTAGAAATCCCAGTTTAGACGATTGTCAATGGTCAATTTTAACCTCATTTGAAAAAGGCTAGATTGGTGTCCATGCAATTCCACTCCACGTGACGTCATAGGGACCTAGTTTCTATACGAGTAGATAGGAGTTGTACATTGTCTGAGATTACCAATGCATGCATTAGGCACAGAGCTCAGGGAAACATTCCTTAATAATCACCCATTAAAACTGCCTAAGGTCGTAAAGTTTCCTGCGTTTGATATGGTATTAATAATCCTTATTTAAGCCAAGCGCTACCTGCTAGCAGGGTACTCTGCTACCTGCTAGCAGCCTGCGTCGTATCAGCGCTCAAGCCTCGCCCCAAGGTCACCTCACACGCCGACAGCTGGAACCAGAAATTCGTCACACGGACATTTCCCATCATTCCTACTTAGCCGTCGCGTTTTCGCGCGCTTGAAAATTTTCACTTTTCGTTTAATCGCGAAAAATAGATATAGTCATTCGAAAATCTAAGAGCGTGAAATGCGTACTCCAGGAGTAATAATCTTTCGATTTAGACAATAAAAAAATAAAAGGAAACCACCCTCTTGTTTCAAATATTTCATTGGAGGCCTTCCTTTTCCGTTCTTTCGAAAATCTAAGAGCGTAAAATGCGCACTCAAGGAGTAATAATCTTTCGATTTGGACAATAAAAAAATAATGGGAAACCTCCCAATTCGTACTGATAGGAATGATAGGAAAATGGAAAATTCAGAAACATGCATTATGGAATACATACCATAGTGGACTAGGTACACTACAGGTCAACTAACTCGTTAATAAGTCCTAACGCATCCGTTATAGTCTCTTATTGATCGCAGAAAAAACGTATACGAACCAATACACATCCTTATTTGAACTCTCCCTCCTTTCCTTAAACCTACCTTTCGCCCTTGCCGCTATTTTCGCGCCCTCATAGGATTCTCTAAATTTTTTTCTCCGACGCTATCCTTTTTCGCCGAAATGAGGCTCTTTCCTTCTTTACAGTCCATCCACGAAAGCCGCCCAAATTGGTGAGCCCAGAGTATTTGTATGTTACTTTGGGCTGTTTGTTCGAAATTATTTGTTTGTTTTCGGGTAATTTGGCTCGATTTTAGGTGAGAATTATTTAAAAAACCCTCTCTTTTCCTTGGTACTTTTTGTAATAATTTTTTGGCTCCTGAATCACTCGAGACTTTGAAGATGGAAGGAGTGTGCCTTATATATGTGTGTTCAATGGAATGAGCATTCGATTTTTTTTCTTGCCAAGAGAAACTTGTTTGTGAAGTGAGGACCAAATTTTGTCAGGTCTTACTCATGTTCCCTCTCTAAAAAGGAAGAGACTTCCTTATTTATTCGGAATACTCTGTCACCCGGGTAAAGGAACAAACGAAAGGGAATCTTTCACCGTTTACTTTCCATTCCCAGTCCTGTGACGCGAGGTGCGCATGCGCCCTAACTAACTTGGTGACTCGTCCAGGAAAGAAATAAATAAAGGAAGTAAATAGCAACTGACTTACCTTGATGATGACGCCACCAGCTCGTGATACAGCCTCAAAAACTCTTCTTTACATAGATGCTAAAAAAATCAGGCTAGGAGTCGCTAGAGACTCGGAGTTCTGAGATATATCAAAAGATGACATAAATACCAGTTCGTTAGTGAATAGATTATAAAAAGATATTTGGAAGGAAGAAAAAAAATTAACAACAATTACATTTCAGTTAATAAAAAATTATTTAACTGCAATTTATTTGTGTCTCTATATTTTGTGCAAATGTATTGTTTTTAAATCGTCAAATTTTTAGACTTAAGGTACCTTTTATCACACAAACCTTAGTTAACACCACCAACGCAAAAATATGCGCAAAAATTCATTGTTTACGTAAAATGGCTTGTTGGACTATGTCACTGGACTCACCGGTGCGGCAATATAACACGCAGCTTCGGTGCGGTCATGGAATCGTGAGAGGACATACGTCACACCTACGGTGCAGTTCTGAGCAGAGTCGCAGCGAGCCTTATTCATTTATTTTTATTTATTTATTATTACATATTTCTACAAGTGGGACATTGCTTTGTAGCAGCATGGAATTTAAATAAATGAATGAAAAGTCTACCGAACAAAGAACAAATTAAAGGGACAGAAATTAAACCTAAAGTATACAAAAATACATTAATTCGAATACCATACAGCTAAAAAATGAACTTGAACCAAATAGCCCTATTACCAACTCTTTCTAACGAATCAAAATGACATCACCAAGAATCAAGGAACAATTACTCTTGAAAAATTTAGTAGTTGCGGGGAAGAGTTTAAAAATTTCCTCAGGTAGGTTGTTCCATTCCTGTATTTCTCTACGAAGCCGGGAAGGACTTTTCAAAATGTCCGTTATATGCTTCTGGAACTTAATTTTGTATTTATTATTGTTCCTTCCTATGTAGCGGGGCGAGTCCAGCTATATATTTTGTATTTCGCTGTATATTTTGCTATGTTTGCGAAGAAATATATAAACGGGAAGGGAGAGAAAAACTCGCAGCATATTTCCGGAGTAGCCAAACATATTATTTTTAAATTCTCTCTCTTAATCTAAAAAATGGGATGGAAATGTGGAGTTAATACCTTCTTATACTTTTGACCTTTGTTAATACAGATGGGAGATACGAATCTTTATTTAGTTCTTCTATTTTTTTGGCGCCGCACCGCAGGAATTTGAAGAACGTTAACAGAAGCTTAAAAAATAAATATTTAATTCATTAATCGGAGGATTTTTGTAAAAAAATCATGCAGAATGTTATTAACTAGATAAATAATTTAATTTACTCATATTATTTTATCTTATTTATCATTACCGGCTATTGTTTTACCTTTTCGTGTTCCTAGTAGCACTTTTAATAATGTTATCATTCTTGTTCGTTCTTTTCTATTTATAATATGTCAGGTAAAATAAAAATATTCAACAAATGAAATTATTAAAAATAGAATACGTGGAAAGACATAGCAAAGAATCATAGGAGAATGATCCTCCCTCTCTTTATAATGCACTGAATTCCTTTTTCATACATTTTTTCTGTAACGTAATGCTGTGTTCCACTTTGGCTCCGATAGAAAATTGCATGGGACGTACTGGGAAGTAGCAGAAAATAATTCACACGCAAATTACGGACAATTATATGGCATCTAAACTTAATTATTGAGTCTGACCAATGGTCAATTAAATCAAGTGTCAAAAGTGATACGGTAAGACAAAAACGCCTTGAAAATGGTAGGTAAGTCGTGTTCCAAAACGTCGGGAGAAATGAAGCCAATAATCTGGTGCAGAACCCGAGTGGTGATGGAAAAATGTCGGTCAAAATCAATTTTTCGAGCAATCGAATTTTTATCGAAATGAAAAGATCGACCAGGCAACAAATCAAAATTTGGATCTTATGATCGATTAATCGAAAAAAAACGACGACAAAAAAAAAATACGGTTCGTGCAAAAAATGTTATTTACTCATTCGACAAACCCTCAAAATACATTTGAGTAGCAGAAACAAATTGAATCACAATGCATGATCTAATTATTAGTAGTAAAATCATCAAAAACTCCACGTTATACTATTCGGGACCGAGATGGAAAAATGTCGGTTAAAATCGATTTTTAATCGGATTTAAAAGCTAGACTTTCCAGCAAAAATCGAAATTTGAACCTAAAGATTGATCAATCGAAAAAATTGGATCGAAACTCGAATATCATGGCTCGATCACGATTTCCTCGAACTTTGACTGTGGAAACTCGATTTGCTATTTTAATCGAAATCGATTGTTCCATCACTAAGCCCGATATGAGTTCATGAATACGTTTACATTTTTAATTCGAATAAATTTATGTAATTTTAGATACCGCTACCTTGGCTAATGGCAAAGCACAGAGGTCGCAGAACCACCTGTCTTGGGTGTTCAACATTACGTGCGCTTCGCTGCAAGCTTAAGGGTGAGGTATCGCTTACAGAATTTTTCAAATAGGGCAGAAGTCAAGGCTTTATATATTTAAATACATGTCCATGCTAAAGGTATAATGTTTAACTCATTATTGAAAGCATTTCTCGTTCAATAAACTGTACATTCTGGTTGGCAACTGTATAATTTCTCATTATGGCGTGTAATTGCGCGACTGCACGCACGGAATTAGAACAGGCGCCATTTTACCATCTCACGTTCTTGCATTCGCGCATGCGGTCTAGCAATTCAACGTTTTACGCGACGCAATTTTGACTGAGCCTTCATGCAATCGTTATATTGTGCAATTGCGTGCCCCGCTTGTGAAACGGCCTGAAGAGATCTCCGCGTATTACTTTGCACTTCATGCTTTGAGAAAGAATCACGTGTTATAAAGTCATAGTAAACTACCGCCATCTCTTGGAGTTTTCCCATACAAGATAATGCAACTTGAATTTCAACACAGCAGCGAACAGGTAACTACCCGGTTAATCATTGGTTAGTTTTGCTTATGGGCATGTGGAAGCCCATACCATTCTGACTTAAAATTATTATAGTCTGTGTGGAATTCCTTTTTCGTCAATGCCAATAAATTATTTAGCCAAAATGAGCAGTAAGATATATTGCAAAATAAATTAATATATTCTGTCCTTATGTTGTACTTATTATGTCGTTAATTAGTGTTTTTGAGTGTAGGTCTTGAATAATTTATTAATGAACAATGTTACACATCCATTTAAAATAGAATTACTCTTTGTGCTCTTGAAAACCACAGTAGAAACAATAACCATACATTTGAGCCATGCATTTGACTTCTGAAATATCAAAATTTTAGATTCTGAAATTAATTTTAAAAAGGATTATTTAAAGAAATAGAACAAAACCAAAATTTACAAAGATAAATTCAGTTGTAATAAAAGATCAGACGTAGAAAATTTAAGTTAGTTTGTTTTTATTAAATTAATCAAAATTTTTAGCCGACTATGAACTGCATTAACTTAGTTATCATCAATAAACAAAGCCATTTCATTGCGAAAAGGTATGTCGGAATTCTATTATCTTCTTTTTTCATTAAGTTACAACTGCATTCGTTTCCTTTTTTATTTTATCATAAAAAACTTCTAATTACCTTTTATTTCTTTGTGTAGCAAATTTATGTTCTTCTATTGATTTATAGCCTTGACGAAGGTATTAAAATATACCGAAACGTTGGCAAAACCTTGTATTTAAATTATTCCTGACTACAATCCGAGTCACTAATCAACCTTAAAAATAGAGGCCGATAGAAAGAAAAAAACTCAATTGTACTTAGTATGGTTGAATGTGAAAGATCATTTTCACCTCACATTTGAATAGTTGACTGATGAGGGGCAAAAACAAACTAAGTGAAAAGTGGTGATTCCTTCTCTTATCATACCACTCTGTTGACTTCCGCTTTCAGTCTGCATTCTTATACGTTGCATACATATTCCCTTTTTTATATAAATCCCTGGGATATTTACCCAAAATGTCAATCATTTCATCCACCAAGCCTCTCCTGTTGGCCGCCGAGAAATTGGTCAAAATGACCCCGAGGAAGAGAAGGGCGTCCGGTAAACGATATTGTCGTATCTTTTTTTTTTTGACACTCTGGCAATTTGTTCGGTCACTTTCGTGACCACTCGAAACGGACGAAGGTCGCAAATGCCACCTCAGGCGTTTGCGGGTCCTCCATATTGCGAGCGCTTCACTGAATTGCTCTTAGCCTCCGTGTGTGGGGAAAGAATGAGAGAAAAAACTCACGGAGGCATCTTTTACGGAATGAGGAGGCAGAGCCTCCGACTTCACATTCCCTCGTTTCCGCAGTAATAAAAAAAAGCATGAAGTAGGGGAAGGTAATTTTTTCTCCTCTGTTGTCGGCGCCCCCTGTTGATGGCAGACTGGTTTCTCTCCCTCTCCATATTCCCCCATTCCTTATATAATCCAGAACTCTCTCTATCTCTCTCTGCCAACCCTGAAGCTGTTTGAAATCTCTGGGAGATCCAGATATACATTTTGCCCCGGTTATTTTCGCTTCCGGAGGTCTCGGAAGGAAGGGGGTATTTCTTTCACTTCGGCTACGTTTCGTAAGGATCGCTTGTCGTCTTTTTTATGACGTTCTGGTTTGCTCGGTCAATTTCATGACCACTTGCGAAGGAAAAATATCTCAGAAACACCTACAACATAAGCGCGTCCGTGATTGCGACCGCTTCTTTCAACTACTGCGAGCTCAAGCGCGGAGAAGAAAGGGTTGAAAATTTACTGAGGTATTTTAACAGAGATATTTTATCGAACGGATAGATGTGGAAATTCTTTTTTCCACCGAACAATAAAGGACTTCCATAAATACAAGACGGAACTTCGTTAGAGAATTTCTTTTCAATTTTATGACGGCTACTGTCCTAAAACCCCACTCCACATGCCTATCTAGGCGGCTTGCCGGATCGTATGCAGATGTTAATGAATACTCTGTACATTTTCGTCGATACAATTGTGTAGACTGTTAGAGGAATTAGTTATCAAATTATCACACTTGACCGTGCTGACATGAGTAGCTGACGAATAACCTCAGTATTCGATTTTAGTATATTGTGCGTGGGGTAAGTTTGAAATTCCACGAAATTTTTCACGTACACACAATTTTCTGGGTCACTTCAACGACCACTTGTGGAGGATATATGTTTGTGAAGGACTGCGTGAGGTGAAGGAGGTCACGAAGGTATCTTTTCCGAATGAGCGAAGGCGATAGAATTGACGTTATTGGATGATTGAACGACATGCTCCGTGACGGCCCTGACCGTCTTAGACGGGTAGTAACATATTTGAAACTACCTGGTCTTCTAAACTGAATCCAAGTATACAATTCGCTCTGCATAAAATTTTCTTTTTATATATTCCCATTTTAAGAAAGTCAAGGATATCGAAATTTTTCGATGTTATGAAGGAATATGCTCAAAATTTTAACATGAGATAGAGGTGCGTTGCAAAATGACCTCAGATGTCGACGCACCCTTAAGTGGCGTAACTATGGGGGGATGAGGGGGATAGATTCCCCCCCCCCCCAAAGCCTCAGAGAAATAAAAATAATATTCAAAACTATTGTCTAGTTTTGACTTACTGTAAATTTTAACGTAACCTTTGAATTAAACCCAAATTTTAAGCGCTAAAATGATGTAAAATGTATTTGAAGGCATGTAATATTTCCAAAATTTTCCTAGAAGGGGTGGTGGTTGGGAGGTCGCCCTTCGCCCATCCACTCTCATCCCCCAAAGCATATTCCTAGTTACGCCACTGGTGCCATTAATACAAAAATATTGTTACTGCTACTCGTGGTGGCTTTAGTATCGACGGATTTAACATTCGTAATCGAATGAGGTGGAGTTGAATAGCAATGTAATCCATTTTCTCCACCTTTTTTCTGTGACTTACGCGCTGATTGCTTGATTACTTTCATGATCACTTGCGGTAGACAAAGGTCGAAGTTCCACCGACTGACTTAACGGGGCCATAATTCAAAACCGCTTTATTGTAAGTGAAGATTTCTCGGTTATCACACCGGGTAAGGCCCTCCATATCTCCTTCCAACGTTTCAACTCGCAACTCGCCCATCGCTTTCAGGAATTCAGGAATCTAAATAGGAATCATTGGATTCCTGAATCTCAGAAGATCTTGTTCTCCGGGAAAGAGACAGGAATCACATCGCTTCTTTGTAAAACTGCGTTTACACTGAGTAACATGCTGTATTAAACAGTTACGTATAATATCTTTTACAAAAAAGTAACAAATCCGAGTAACATGTTACAATTTTACATGCAATATTGTGTTATAAAACAAAAATTCGTATTACTTATACAATTTTTTGGTTACCCACACGAAGCGGGAAACCAAAAACTTTTTCTCGAAAAACTAAATAACTTGTTTGTATAACATATTACTCAGTGTAAACGCAGCTTATGACTCATCAGAATTATCTAACAATTAGTCGTTTTGGCCCGTGCCGGCTTTGGTATCGACGGATAAGGCGTTCGTGACCGAATGAGTTGGAGTCGAAGAGCAATAGAAGTAAAGCCATTAAAGCGATAGAAGAAAAGCCATAGAAGTAAGCCATTTTCCCCATCTTTTTCTGTGACTGACTTGGTTACTTTCGTGATCACTGGCGATGGACAAAGCTCGCAGTCCCACCCACTGAATTAACGAGGCCATAATTCCGGACCGCCATGCAGTAATGAGTGAGAAACTCGCGGAGGCATCTTTCTCCGATGGAGCACTGCCAGCGGCTTTATTTTCTGCATTCTCTCGCTTCCGCATTAGTAAAAAGATAAAGCACTGAGAGGTAGAAGGGTGGTGGGTAATTCTTTCTTTTTTCCCGTGTTGTGAGCGCCCCCCTGTTGATGCTGATGGGATCACCCCCTCTCCTCCCATATCCGAACCCCCCTGATACCTCCTTATACTCTCTGCGCCGCTACTCTCCCTGCCAACCCCCGAAGCTGTTTGAACTCTCCGAGATGGAGAGATCGGGATATACTTTTTTTTTTAATTCTCCCCGGTTATTTTCGCTTCCGGAGGCTGGAAGGAAGTGGGAGTGGGAGGGGGGGGGTTAAGGTATTTCTTTCTCCGGGAACACGCTACCCACGCATCGCTTGCCTTCTCCGCCAAACTCCGCCTCGCTTCTCGCTCGCTCCGCGCGACCCCAGACTCAACCCCCCTTGAGCATCGCCCAACTAAATTCTCCTCCACCATTATTTTCCGACATCGGCACGCTGCTTATTACCCGAGAGGCAATTCATTAGAGGGAAAGAGATGGGGAGAGAGGAAGGGTTTCCGTCTCACACACACATACACACTCCGAAAAACTCCGTCGTCTCCTTTCTATTTGCGCAAGCCTCGGAAAATTTTCGCTCCTGCTTCTCTCTCTCTCTCCCGCCCGACGCTGGGTGTTTTTCAACTATATTTTTTTATCATTTCCATCCGTCCGGAATACGGGAGGGAGGGTGGGAAGCGGGGTGGGGAGGGAGAGGGAAGTGGGGTTTTATTAATTATTTCATTCACATCTCCCGACATTCGAAGGGAGTTTTCCTTTTTAGGCGTTTTCTGCGGAGAAGGGAACTGTTTGGGAAGGGTTATACACGTACGTGCGACGGAGCCGGGGTGCGCGCTGCGATTCTCAATTGTTCCCCCGCGAGGGAATATTTGGAGAAAGAATGGCATACGTGTACTGGGGACGTGGATTCAAAGAGAAAGAGATAGAGAGAGGTATGAGTGGAGGAAGGAAGAAAGAGACGACGAGAAAGAGGGACACACGATGAAGGCGAGGAAATGATCATTTGCTGGTCCCGCCTTCGAATCGTCTCTTAACAAAACAGAAGGGAAACAAAAGACGTCTCCATTCCGCTCTAAATCGGGAGCATACGCTCTCCAGTGTGCTCGGATGTTTGAGGACATCCTCCCATCATGCATTGGAGTTCGTTCGTCCCCCGGGGAAGGAGAGAGCTGTCCGCGGGGTGAAGTTATGATAGGAGCGCGGGCGAAAGCTACAAAAGGGGCGATTGTGCTGACAATGAGATCAAAAGACGAGTCATTCGGATTGGCTGCGACCGACAAAAGGCTTGGAGCAAAGGTAGACGTAGAGGACGGGTGACGTCACCGCTTGGGTCCCGGCATACATCCAGCGAGCAGTTAGACTCAATAATGATCTATCGTGGAATAAACATATTCGGGAAATGACAGGTCAAACCAATCGTAAATTGAGTTTTGCTAAAAGAATATTAGGAAAGTGCGACGACAAAGTGAGAGAAATTAGCCACTTCTCCCTTGTTAGACCCCATTTAGAATACGCTGTCAGTGTTTGGGAACCTCATGAAATGGGCTTTAAAACAGAGTTAGAACGCGTGGAAAGAAGAGCTACCAGGTGCGCGAGAAATCGTTACGGTAGCCTTGTTAGTGTAAGTGACCTGTTAGATAAACCCGAATGGGAATCTCTGTCAGACCGTAGATTGAAAAATAGACTACACCTTTTAGATAAATTCCAGAGCTGTGTCTTCTCTGACGAAGTTAACCATATCTTACGAACGCCAACATACTACGGTAGATGCGATGGTGGTTGGCGTAACATGGTGAAACTCCTTCATGATGCACAAAGGTTAAGAAAATACTTAGCTGTTTCACAAAATAAAATATATTGCGACCGGTTTCGATACAGCGTATCATCTCAGATCATGTAAATAAAATAAGAGAGATAGACTGTAGAACAGACAGATTCAGAATGTATTTTTTTTCCACGATCAATAAGAGATTATAGCGGCAGCGTTAGAACTCACAAATAGATTAGATGACTTTGTAGTGTATCCTACTAATTTATGTATACTTTAATGCATGTTTTCGAATTTTATTATTATTTATAACAGAATTTGGCAGTATAATTTTTAAGTATACGTAACGTTTTTTGGACCGTGTGGTGTGCATGTGGAAAGCAATTGCATGCTGCATGCTGGTGATTGATCACCCCCTGCCAAACACGCTAGAGGTGGCTCGCAGGGTATTATGTAGATGTAGAGCGTCTCGATGGCAACGTGGTATTGTGTCTAATGACTTACATACGATTAATGGTAAGCTATTGCTGTGCTCTTTGGTAACAAGGAAAAGTCATTCAACGGAAGCTCAGCGACCTTTCATTTGCGAAATGATGAATGATAAACAAAGATATCGTCCTGCCCACTTAAGTTTATTTCTTAACTTAATGTTATGATGATGATTGAAAGCCACACGTGTAGTAGAGCTGTGAAGTGAACTTAAGCGGGCAGTATGATATCTTTATTTATACCAATACAACCAAAATTCCGGACTTGCGTCGCATCACCAGGTATAAAGGTTTATGGAAGGGAGTGGGGTTGCAAAGCAGTTATGTATTGAGTTACATAAGTAGTAATTGGTATTAATGAGTAAGCTGTATCCCGATGATGATTGCAAGCCAATGGAAACTCGTGTAGTATAGCTGTAAAATAAAATTAAGTGAGCATTACGATATCTTTGTTTATCATTTGATATGCCGCTCCACGATATATCTCCGGAAAAAGCTGATTTTTTCATTGGTGAGTTTAGGTACAAATATGTAAATATATTATGTCATTTTGATATGTCTGATTATTCCTGCTGGGATATTATTTTTTTGTATTTGCCTATGTCACGTTACACATGTGAGTGTTGCAGGTGTTAACTGAAGAGGGTGCTAGCAACCCGACTTTATCTAATTTGATCCTTATTCGTGGGCACCCTTCGCAGTCGTACGCAAATCACGCGATTCAATACCACGTTATTATGGAGACGTTCTAGATATGTTGGTAACCAGGTAGTCAAGTAACCCGTATTCTGCTAATCCTTACTCCAAGATACTGGGGATGGAAGAATATACTGACCATACTTCTGGAGATCTGACGGTGAACTCTTGTCAAAGTTATGACAGGGACGGGTGGAAGCTACCAGGGGGGCGATTGTGCCGACACCGACATCGAGGCAAAAGGCTCGCCCTCTGAATGAACGGACTATGTTAGTGACGCAAGGGTCGTCATGGTGACAGAGTGAAGCCCCATTCACAACAAATTTAACTTGGCGAAACTTGACGCAATATCACGCGGTCCAATCAGAGCCAATCAAAGCTCAGGCCGTGTGTCTACATTCTAATCAAGTCACAGACAGTTTCATCGCGGATTTTTTTTCCATTTTTTGATCCGTTGCGTACTTGAGCTATTCGCGGCGAAACATCGACGGTCGGAAACATCCATTTCGCTGAAAAGTTCATGACGTCACTGACTTTTGCCGAGTAGCTGACCGCTTTCTTGCTATTCCTCGGCCTCTCGCATCCTTCCCACGTGGTTCTTTGTGAAAAACACTCCTATGAGCGATTATTTCCGTCAAATATTGAGTCTATGCCAACCACTCGATGAGCTACAACTTAAATTACGTCACTAACTCGAGAAAAGTGGGGGGCAACTTTTGCATTTTGTCATTTGCAAGTAATGAGAGAATGGTTGAATGAGGAAGGCTTTTTCTTTTCGACATAACTTATCTTTCACATTCATCTCCGGAATATCGTAATAAATCGCGATTTAGGGTCTCAGTGAACGAAGCCATTGCCGAAGACGAAGACGTAGAAATGGAATATGCGCGTTAACCAACCTTTTTCCTAAGTCGATCGTAATGATTTTTGAAACATGATGAGACCTACATTCATCCGCATACTTCTCGTGCTATTCCCATCGAAAATAATCGACTGCTTTCATTGTAATGAATGAATGATTAATTTATTAATTTTCCTGGGGCCATATCCCGTAAGAACAAAGAAAGAAATAAATTATTTGAGCAAAATGAAGAGAAAAATGTATAAGTATGAATGCTGGGAAAAGCCCGTGTGATGTCCTCCTGGTTCCGACCGCCGCTGCGTGAGACCACCTTGGTGAGAGGCTATGAGCGCCGCTACGATGCAGGCTGCTAGTAGGTAGCGCTTGGCTTGAATAAGGATTATTTATACCCTATCAAATGAAGGAGACTTTCCGAACATAGCCAATTTTAATCAGTGATTATTAAGAGATGTTTCCCTGAGCTCTTTGCCACATGCTTTCATTGGTAATCTCAGACGATGTAAAACTCCTTACTACTCGTTTAGAAACTAGGTCCCTGTGACGTCACGTGGAGTGGCACCGCATGGTCGCGAATCTGGCCATATCCCATGTTTAATGTTTCACGAAAAAGTTTCGAATAAATTTTCAGGGAATTTTGCTGGAATAGGCAGTACGAGTAGAACCGCACATATAATGATCAATTTCGTGGAGCGGGACATAGGCTGATCCCGTGCGCGGTATACGTAAATCGTTTTTTTTTTCATTTTTGCAGTTACTGAAACTTGCAGATTTAAAAAAATATTAATTTTAAAATCACTCCAAAGGCAATTGCATATTAAGTGTTTAGCAAAGTTGCTTTTATAATATTTGCTATTTCTTAATTTATTGAATTAGACTTTGGAGATCAGTTCGAAATTTTATGCAACCAGTGGTGTTAACTGCCTTGTTTACTGCAAAAAGGATTTGAGTGAAAAAGTAAGTAAAAAATGGGATGCCATTTGTCCCTTTTAATGTAGATGATAATTATAGAAAATTCTTCTCCGTAAGCTCTATAATTGTATTTTTTACTGTCTTATTAAGTGTTTTTGTGTTCCCACTCTTGGAATAAAAAGTTTTACTTCTATTGCCTGTGTGATTAACCTTCAAACGTAGGTAATAAATGAATATAATTAAATAAATTACTAACTAAATTAATACATACCACATTATATATAGTGGTTCAAATGAGTGGTGTTAACTGCCTTGTTTATTGCGGAAAGGGTTGGGGAGAAAAAGGAAGTAAAAAAAGGATGCTATTGGCCCCTCGTAATGGAGGCGAAACCAGAGGTGGTGTTTTCAGACGTTGAGAGGAAGAGTCTGAAGGGCCCTCTCTTGCCTGAAGGACGGACCACACGGCTGCTACCCCTCCGGCCCACCTTCCCTCCTTCATTTTGCTTAGCTCTCTCTCCACCTTCTCGGGCGTGCCTCCACGTAAAAAGGCGACCGCCCGCAAAATCTCTTCAAGTGCGTCCACACACATCGCATGGGAGGCGAGAACGTCGGATGTCGCTGAAGGTGGTCCGCCGTGGACAAGGGTCGTCTGCAGTGGCGTGTAAACTGGAGAGAGAGAGGAAGAGGGCGCGCGCAAACTGGACGATTTCAGCGAGGAACATAAAAAAATATAAAGAGTGACTCGGATTTAATTTTCCCCAAGGGCTCCACTCATTTCGCATTCCACTCATTACTACTCTTTTCGGCGAGGAGTAAGAATACGAGTTTTCGGAAGTCAAATTTAGGGACGTATTCCAGAACCAGTATGAATCTGGAGTCCTCACTCTTTACCGCGGTGGTTCGGATCTCAGACTCCAGTTGAGTGCCATTCAGACTTCCTGTAGAGGTGTGTGATGAAGAATCTTAGCTTTAAATCGTGTAAGAATTGCATCTGTAAAGTCAATAAATCACTTTATTGCCTAGGGCTGGGAGTTTCAGCTGGATTTATACGTAGCAGGTAACTACCATAACAGACTACGCGGGCGGCGAATACATTTTCGTCAGCAGCGGTGACCGACCCGTATTCAGGGTAATCAGAACAGTCAATGCTGTTGAAAGTATGAATGAATACATTTGAAGGGGTCAGTATTAATTATTTCAGACTATGGTTAATCAGTTCCGGTATACAATAAATGAACTACCTGGAAGTATAGCTGTTATTTAGTCATACTGGATACATTCGGTTTCCACTGCTTATATGAATGTATCTCAAGTTCTCGTATATGTAATAAAAACGCCAATTTTAATGCAGTACTAGTTTCCAAGATGAAATTGCATAGCTAGGAGTAAAAAATCCGTTATTACCATTAGTATAATGTTTGATGGATCGTATATTTAAGTTCAGTGAGATATATTTTCCATTTCTTTCATGTAATTGTGAAAAATGGGGAAAATTGTGCTGTCAGAGACTCTAGTACATGGACTGGTTAAGTCTGTTTTGTTGTTGTTTAGACGGATTCCATGGAGATCTCCATGCTTTTTCCAAATAAATTCGAGGTACAGCGATTAATGTACCTTTGATTGTATATTAACGTTGAAAAAACTGAAGGGACATTTTCCCCCGAAAATCTGCAGCAGTTTTTTCCTTACGGAATTTTTTAATAGTGAATGTCTGATTTACAAAATACCTTAGCTTCACAACTAAATGTTGCTACAGGGTGTTTTCAACTCACCTAATTTTTATTCAGGGCCTGGTGTAAATAATCATAATTCTACGACTGCAGAATGACATTTACATACGCAAGGAGCCTCCACGGTCTCATGATTATCCATATTCGCCCAAGCTGACTTGAAAATAAAAATAGGAGCTGCATATGTCATTATTATCATCCTAAATATGGAAGCCTCATCCTAAATATGGAATACTTTATTTACATAACACAAAGTCTACTCACAGGTGTACTTGAGACGAATTTGTAATCTGTTGCGCAAAATACCTTGAATATCAGGCCACCGAATTCAAATACAAGGATTATGTTCTAAATATTGAATAATGAGTATATATGGGGAATAATTTTTTCCGTCAAAATTAAAAGGGTGTTTTCACAGCCGTGTAGTTCGTCCGTTTCTCTAAGGTGGTGCGGCAAGGGCTTAATTTATCTTATATCGTAAATTAAAGTTAAGAGCCCCATAATAGTTATCTAAACGGAAATCTTTTATTGGATTTATGGATTACTTTTCGAAATCTTAATATCACTTTAAATAAAAATACATATATAAGATAATCACCGTAAATAAACAAATTTTAGGTTAATTGTTTGCTGAAAAGAGCGATATAAGTAGAGAAGTAATTAATTTCATGTGTAACGATACCATTTCATCAAACTGTATCTAATGATAAGAACTAAGAAGCTTTTCTCACGAGAAACGATTGAAAATTTGTTTTGATGTTATTTCTTTAAAAGACTCATGTATTATTTACAGCATTATTGTTTTCTTTTATCGGCGTACATTTTTGTTATTTAATAGTGGCTCAATTCTGGTCCTATGACTTTGGAGACCACCTAAAGCTCCTTCTCTTTATATCTTGTTATTCAGTTGTAAAATCAAAGTGTAGGAGTAAATAAAATCATTATTTTAACTCCTCTGGCGATATTGGGTATGAGTGGGTATACGTTTAGTCCAAGGAGACTGTATGGAGAAGGTCCAATTCCATCTCATAAATGGCTGATTTTTGTTGCCACTTCGGCCGCATTTTAATCGATTTTCAAAAATGTCCGTTGCGCGGTGATGTGAGCAATGCGATCCATTTTTCCCAATATTTTGCATTATAATGCTTGTAATTGCAAGGAATGGCATTAAAGAGTTATGAATTTGACGAATCGCATCATCATAAGTGTAAATTTCGGTTAATACTCCTAATTATACCTTTTTTCCGTGAAATTCGGATCACTGTCTTTACGTCAGCGACGCGAGTGGCGACTTTTGTAAACCCAATTAAATGCGCGGCAGGTGACGACACATTATGAGGCCGACTTGAGGATCCTCTTTTGTAATATTCCTCGTTCACTCAATTCTTGGAGATGGGACGAAAAGGTTTGTTTGGAAAAATAAACAGATGACTGGCTATGTGTGACGTCACGACTTTACCAGCCTATATGGGCGCACATATTTTTCATACATTGGTCAGAGAAGCAAGGATGTTTGATGGGTTGTAGGGGTGGGAGAGGGTTGGTTTATTACCATCGTGATCGCGAGTGGGTTGGGGAAGAATGGAGGCGTACTAAATTGAGCGAAACGGGTTGCCTCGCCCGACTCTCCCCCTCCGTCCGATTGCAGCGCCTCCCCTCGTGAATTTTTGAAGAGCGCACGCGCGAACACAACACCGTGTCGTTATCTTCCTTCCCGTGCGATCAGCACGCCCCCACGCTGCCCCACAACACTCCGCCCCCGTTAACCTCCTCCGTCCCTACGTAATTCTCTCCCTCCCCAAATATTCCTCGAGCTGCCCCATTCGATACCGGAAGTTACGTCAAGATGGGAGGGAGGAGGAGGTGGGAAAACGAACGAGAATTTCGGTGGCGGTGCTAGTGTGCAATGTTCCCAAACATGAATTTTTTTTTCAGGATTTTAAATGCATGAGCATTACGGGATAAATGAGGAAAAATTGATGAACTCTCGGAGATCGAAATAATAAGCAGTTTTTAATTTCTGGTATGTTCATACACTCATAAAACTTAGCAATTAAAGTGAAAATTTACATAATTATAATTGATTTCCTCTGGGGCGATGAAGCACGTTCTTCGAAACTAAGTATTATCCGTGATAAAATTTATGATTGAAAAATAAAGGAGCACAAGCTGTACCATCCTACCGTCATTCGTGATGGTGTTATAATAGCTTGCAACGATAGAGGAAATCAAGCTCTGTCCTCTTAATTTATCAGGAAACTTTTACAGAAATGCGGTGCCAAGCATCGAATAATCGAGGCTTTCAATGGCTCGACCAAGAGGACCCAATTGAAGGAGGCCCAAGAACATGGCGGTTAAGCGGCATATCTGTTTCCTGTTCGCGCTCATTTCATTCGGCGGCGCCTCTAGGTAGCTGTGTCTCGTACTGAGTGAATTTCGCCATTAACCGTGGTGGAAAAGGGTTTTTTAGTTAAAAATCGTCTCCCATGCTTTTAATATGAGGTTGATATGATTTACTTCCTCAGGTACATATTAATGCCCGGTAACTCTTCGTGAAAAGTGGATATAGATGATTGGTAGCGCCGCTAGTGTAGATTTTGAAAACTGATTCTAACACGAGCGGAGCTACAAAACTTCTAGTGGCGGACTTGAGAATCTCCCAATGTAATGTTCATACTGTAATGTATGATGTGGAGTAGGTGTTCCGTCACATCATACACTACAACATCACTGAATGATACACTGACCGGCTGAATGAATTCTCTCCGAAGCGATGTTTTCCACCAATTTGAATATCGATATTCTGATGCGTAACACGCGGACTTGAGAATGCTCTAATGCTATATTCGTGGGCTAACCGACGATCGTCATAGCTTAATGGGCATTGCCTGTCCATAATGAACCTCTTCCTCTACCTTCCAATATTGCCCCATTCGTAACCGGAAGTTGCGTCACGTGAGGGCGCGGGTGGGGTGGGCGGAGGTCGGTCGCCGCGCCGTCGTGCGAACCTCTCAAATATGCAAAGGTTTCGTTTCGTGGCATTCCATTCGCTTCTGAAATTGTCGGAATAACCGCTTGCTTTCCTCCTCCCCCTGTTACGCCGACAGAACGAAGGCGGCGCTCGCATGATCCAAATTTTTAAAAGAGCGATTACGGACACCTCATCGTGTATTCAATGAACTATTGGGTCGCTAGGTGAAGGGTGGAAATCGCAATTGGACTCGCGTGTCAAAAAACCGGTCCCATTTGACTCTTCCAACGAAGTGAATTGCGACATATGTTCAAAATCGTAATAGAAAGAGCGAAAAAAATGACGTGTCGATTTGTTGTAGGCGTCGCCTCCATTGTGTTTACGGTACTTAAAAACTCTCGCAGATCGGTAAAAAAAATCTCAATTTATATTTGTGTGGTTGGCCCATCGCTCCACGAATTTTGATCTGTAACGTACCGATCGGAAAGCAAATTCCATCGTGCTTATGTTGAATCGGCATTATTTATGGATGGGGAATCAGTTTAAAGAGCGTCAGCTTATATTGCTTGGGTTAATATGTTTAAAAATTGTTTGTTAAACAATAAGTCGTTAAGTTACATGCTTGAAGATATATTGTACGACGAGTAGGGATAGCAAAAAGATATTATTAATCGATTAATCAATGGTTTGATCAATCGAATAGGTGCTCCCAGTTAATCGATTGACCACCAATTAATCTATTATTTTATAATCGATTGTAGATTATATAATTCAATTAAGGTAAATACGCACGTTTTTTATTGAAAAACAGTAAAAAACGTTGATATTTTTACGAACAATTACAAAGTAAGTTACATGAAATTATTTTTATTATTACTCGGTGAAAAATACAAACATTCTTTAATGTTGGTCATTTGAAATCTCCGCATTGAAAACTCCTCCCCTATCCAAGGGTTCAGAAACAATATTTTTGACAGCATTTTTGTAGTCAGCTAGTGACTTTTTCATTAGCCGTCGCTCCAGCCTTTGAGAATTATCGTTCAGCTGGTACGGAAGTATGTACCTATTCGCGATTCCAGCCCGGAAGACGCCAACTACCGGCGAAAAATGTAAGCAGCGCGGTGGTGATAGCGGTCATGAACATGCATGTTCATGATAGCGGTGAGAGTGGACTCTTTACGTGTAATTCATATGCCGAATATAGGCTGCGTAGTGCCTTATAGTAATCCCTGATGCCTGTTGGATTCTTTCCTGACAATCATCCCTCTTAACAGATCTTTCGCTTATCTTGCATTTCTGTGATACCTCCAAAACTGTATATTCTATGTAACTCTTAACTACAACGTAGGTAACTGAATTTTCTGTTCTCACAGCTCAGCCTCTCACGTCTTCGAACTTCGCTTGCAGTCATTTCCATTATTTCTTCTCGGAAATTAACTGCAATAACCTCTTAATAAGTCTCAAGTATTTATAGTTTAATTCCTTTCATTCCACCTTCTTTATTTTACTGTCGCCGTACATTTCATATGTATCCTATATTTCATTCAAGAGGAAAATGATCGGCAAGGTGATTGTCTCGGCGTCATGGACGCGTTTTTTGGTGGAAATTCTTCTTCAAGAAATATTATTTAGGGAGAATGTGTCCTCAAAGCTAGGCGTAGGTATAGTTCCTGTTGGCGCTAAGGTGAAGAGAGAGGATCGCGATCCAAAACACGTTCATTGTATTTTGATATCCTAATTGGAGACATGGTGCAGTGAGCCGTCGCAAACTCAGTGTTAACTTCACCTCATAAAATCAAATATTCCTTATAGTTTTCAGCACTTAATCAAGCAGGATCATTAAATTATCTACATTAAGGTTAATATCTCCATCTGGAGTATGATACTTACAGATGACAACAACATTTAAATAAGTAAACTTAACAATCGAAATATCAAAAAGATTGTGCATGGGAATCACATTTTTACGGCTAATTGATTGAAAAAAAACACCATTTCTAACTGATGCAAACTTTCTTCCATTTTAATCCCAGTTCTGCAGAAGTAGCTTCCCACAGAATAACCAAGTGATATTACTATAGTATATTACTATCAACTATAGTTGACTCTCCTTTAGGGCATTCATATTATATTCTTTGGAGCTCCTCAGAGTATATTATATTTGAAGTAGAAATCATTTATATAAGTACTTAGTTGAAATATTTTCCATTTGTTACTCTCCCTACTATGTGAGCAAAATAATAAACCACCACCTTTGATGATAATAATGTATCTTATTGTAACCATACGTCATGTACCATTTAGTTCACTATGCTTCTTATATATGCTCCTATTGCCTAGAAGAAGCTTCTCAGTATCAATAGGTACTCATATAGCTCTGATAGTTGTTCTGTAGATATGGTGACTGAATAAGCCAATGCAATCATTTCTCCCAATTGCACCTTCTCCTTCATCATTCCCTCCACTTATAGCTTATTTTACCTCTCCACCTAGAGATTTTTTGGTTTTTCTCCAGTAATTAATAAATGAACACCCAGTTGGCATGCTTAAGAACAGACCCGACCTAATGGTATCATGCAGTTCCTGTACTTGTGAGTAACCATTCCAGCCCGCTAAATTATTTCTTACTTCCTACTCACTGACCCCTTTCCCTTAAAAAATACTCAAAATAGACTCAACCTAAACGATTTTACTCTCAAATGTTGACTAAGCAATTTTGACTTGATGCTTCCTATCATTGGTGGTGAATACAAGTTTCAAGTGGGGATGGCAATAAAATATTTATAGAGAGTTTACTGTTAGAGAGGGTTCTGAGAAGCACAGAATTTTTCTGATTATTGGTGGGCAATCCTTATCCCTAATTCCTACAACTGCTTCACAGAGGAAAAGCCCTCTTTTAAAATGATGTACTGAAATTGGTAAATTAGAATGCAACAAACCCCAACTGTACTGATAATACATTCCTAATTATAAAACTAAATGGCACCCCTAAAAATCCTATTTGGACCCATTTGGACATTGAGTATTTTAGAAATTAATTATGTACAATAACAACTACCCATGCACTGGAGAGGATAACCATCTCAGGCAGTTCTTGAACCCATGACCTTCAGCTTGCAAAGCGAGGCCTTTGCCCCACCACAACAAGGCCAGCATTATTGGGTTTAATTTACAAATACCCCTCGATGACTATCACTTGGTGTGACTGGACTCTTATAAAGTGATGGTGGAGTGGATATATTAAATAAAGTTAAGGTGCAACATGTAGACAATAAACTAGATTGACTCAGGATCAACTGTGTGAACACAACTTATTCTAACATTAACAGAATACAAAAAAGTTTTTCTTTTCATCTACGATACAGTTGCAATTGCTAATTTGGACTAAATTCTTCTCCATACTGCAACACTTTGTTTACAAGTACTTACCTTAACACCTACTTCTTTACCTCTCCACTCCAATGTACTTTTCATCATCACAGCCCACTTACTACTTTCTGTCAATGTCCTCGACTCTTTCCCCCATTATTCATCAAAATTAGCTAAGAACAAGTAACTAGGTAAAATAGATTCCATGAGCTAAGGTACCAGCAATACCACAGAAAGTTAGGATGGCCTTAAGAAAAATTGAAGAAAATTTTAAGTGAATTCAATTTTTTATTATACTTTTTGGACATTTTGAAAACACGATACAAGAAAGAGGTAGGTAGAGAGTGCTAAAGGTTATGAAGTTTATATGAGTGTTGACTATTACTTGTTAGGGGTTTTCCACTCAGATCAGGGATGTAAACTTGGGAGGAAAGAAAAACATTTGTGGTACACTACATAGAGAAGTGGCAGGTGGATAACATAAAGGACTTTGAAGTCAATATAAAATAGGTTCAGTTAGCAAGCTGGTTCATAAATACAAAGCCATTGAAGTCAACAACAGTGAGGATATTACAATCACAGTTCAATCATGGGCCAAATCATCAAACAAGTGATTTGTTAGGAGGAACAATGATAAAATGTTTATGAAGTATGGTTCAGTTGGCATGCAGGTTCATAAATACAAGGCCATTGAAGTCAAAAACTGTGAGGAAATTAAAATCATAGTTCAATCATGGGCATAATCATCAAACAAGTGATTTATTAGGAGGAGCAATGATAAAATGTTTATGAAGTAAGGTTAAGTTGGCATGCAGGTTCATAAATACAAGGCCATTGAAGTCAACAACTGTGAGGAAATTAAAATCATAGTTCAATCATGGGCATAATCATCAAACAAGTGATTTCTTAGGAGGAGCAATGATAAAATGTTTATGAAGTATGGTTCAGTTGGCATGCAGGTTCATAAATACAAGGCCATTGAAGTCAACAACTGTGAGGAAATTAAAATCATAGTTCAATCATGGGAATAATCATCAAACAAGAGATTTCTTAGGAGGAGCAATGATAAAATGTTTATGAAGTAAGGTTAAGTTGGCATGCAGGTTCATAAATACAAGGCCATTGAAGTCAACAACTGTGAGGGAATTAAAATCATAGTTCAATCATGGGCATAAACATCAAACAAGTGATTTCTTAGGAGGAGCAATGATAAAATGTTTATGAAGTAAGGTTCAGTTGGCATGCAGGTTCACAAATACAAATCCATTGAAGTCAACAACAGAGAGGACATTAATATCAAGTTCAATCATGGGCCTAGTCGTCACTCTAGTGATTTCTTAGGATGAGAAATGAAAAATGTTTATGAAATAAGGTTCAGATAGAAAGCAGGTTCATAAAAACAAAGCCATTTAAGTCAACAAAAGTGAGGACATTTAAATCACAGTTCAATCATGGGCCCAATCGTAACACAAGTGATTTGTAAGAGAGAGCAATGATAAAATGTTTATGAAGTAATGTTTAGTTAGCATGCAGTTTCATAATTACAAAGCCATTGTAGTAAAAATAAGTGAGGACATTAATAGCACAGTTAAACTATGGGTATAATAAGAGGAAGTTTTATGGAGAAACCTGTTTCAAAAAAGAAATCTGAAGGGAATGTATGGGAACGGAGTTCCTATTTCAGGGTTCGATAAGACCACCGAATAACATTAAGAAACGCTTAATTTCTCCTCATCGTCGTTTTCCTCGGTGGGACCATCGCCTTGTTAGTGTTTCCCATGACGCTTTACAAGTTGAAAATTACGATAAAGCTCTAAAATGAAGTTAATAATGAACCAGCGGAATAGATAAATGTGCACCAATGTAATGGAGAGCGGTTCAAAAAACGATATATATTGAATGAAAAAGAGCACTACATACGGAAAATCCTCTGTACTGTGACGTGCAAATACGATACTTAATAAATCGATAGATATTAAGGATAAATATAGCAGAAGATGGAGCAAAATAGCCATATAAAGCTCGTTGCGATCTAATCTAGAAACATAATTTATCACCAGTGTGTCCGCCATCTTGGAAAATTACGTCACCGACGCTAGCGCCGCTAGTGGTGATTTGAGTCGCCAATAAGGTGGCAAAATTTTTGCTAAGTTCATTTAGCCTCGCATAAATTAACTTAACTTTTCTCCTTTTCGTGCTTCAATTGTATTTTCCTTCAGTCCTATAACCGACGAATCAAGATAGAACTCAACCTCGTCTTTAGGATGAGTACTTGCATTGCTGTCCAAATTCTTCTTTTTGTGAACGAGAGCCTTGTGTGTTGCCCATAAATGGAAGTCCTCAGCACAATATTCTGATGTTTCACCTGAACTTTCTGCAATAGCAGTTTCGGAATCCGGTATTGATTATTAGGTGATATTTTTGAGGAACGACACTACATCTTGAGGATTGGAGAATTGTATCTTTTTAAGTCGGGGATCGAGAATAGTTGCTACACCCGGCAGAGACATATTTTCAGCTTGGCCAAATCGTCGCTGAGATTTCGAAAGCATCTTCTTCATTAGAAATATGGACACTGTTCCAGGCTCATTCCTAACAAATGAAGTACGTAATATGAAGCCACAGTTTAAATAAGAAATAAATTATTCTTAATTCATTCCGATTCCTGATTATTTCGATTTATTTTATCAAAGTCGATTAATCATTCAATCAATTGGCTACTTATTATCATGTATCATTAATCAATTAATCGAAAGAGAAAAATTGATTATTTTCATCAAACGATTAATCGTTGCCATCACTATGTACGAGTGGAAACAAAGTCGACGGAATTTTAAAATTTAAATTGCGCGCGCGAGATCAGCTCAGATCGTGGGCCGAATGTATCGCGAGACGGACATCCCCATCGCAAAGCATTGGTTTACTGTAATGCCTTCTAATTTGTACGAGGAAAAAACCTGCTGTTATTCAATGTTCATGGTGTTTTAAGGCAACATGTAAAATTTGGTCAAAACATTAATATTCAATTCGATGAAAGAATTAAATCCACTGTTTTAATTGATGGGAGGAGAAGAAAAGAATATTTGGAAGTCACTGTGGTGGGTGCAGTAGAAATGAAAATGTTGGCTTGGGGAATGATTTTTTAAATAATTATTTTATGAAAAAAATAATTGCCACTAGCCTCTGAGATAACCAAAAGACATTTAAAAATTTAGATACATGTTTTGCCTCTTAACATCGCCTCAAATGATTTAGGCCCTTGTGTATCAAATCACTGGTGTGTTTCAAGATTCCGTAATCATCCTTCGGTCAGGTTTGAAGGACAATGTTGAGGAACAGTAATATATTTAATATTGAATTTCATTTCATATTTTGGGTATTAAGGAGATCATTGAAGAACGTTTTCGGACAGTATTAATGTAGGTACTTGAACATAATATTCCGCTTTGTTAATGCCCATGTTATAAATATTTCAACAAAATATTCCGCAATGTTAATGCCCATTTTTCCTTATATTGAGGCCGAGTTGGCTATGATTGCACTGGTTTTCAAATCACTTAGTATCCATTGTACAATTTGTGAATTATTTCATTAATACTAGAGCAGTTCCAGACAATGTATATTTATATTAGGTACCTTTTTTTCTTTAACTTTTTTTAATGCATAAAACCACTGACCTGTAACATTTTAGGCTTATTCTTAACTCGATACTCATTTTATTGGGTTTTTGCATGATTTCAGTTTATGTAAGTTGTAAAGTTCAGATATTATATTAGTATTGGATCCAAATTTTAGTATTTATTACAACAAGTACGCTAAACACGGTTTTTTTCGTCTCAATTCCATTCAATAAAAAAGTTCTGTTACTGTTAAATGTTCAGTTTTTAGCAAGATAGCATGTGAATTTTAATTAACCAGTTGTTTTGTCATCTGGGCTATAGCCCTGTGTAAACGCCAAATGTGTGGTGAAAGGTGGCAGTTAAATAATGTTTTTATGTTAGGTACCAAAGCTAGAAATAATATGTGTCTGGGAAGATTTGGGGCATAGAAAGTATTTAAAAAACAGCTATTACTTGATTCCTCCTCATACCCCTGGTTTTTCCGTATCTCCTTGGTCGTCTGTGTTATCACTTCCTCCCCAATGTACATATTTCTTTTTGATGAATCCGAAGGGGTTGCCATTGGCTCATGGTGGCGGGAAGAAAATGTCTTCTTGGTGTATTTTCTACAATTTTTTAAACCATCAAATTTCCATCTTTAGAACCTCTTTTTGACCAACCAGGAGAGGTTGTGATTGCGTCACAGTGCAGAGAAATTAATGGATATTGAAAAATAAAATTTCTTCTCCCTCCTCGGCCTTCCCGTTTCCCTGTCCTTTTCTTGGTGTCGCTCTTTTAAGGCTATTACTAGAGCCCTCCTTCTACCCCTGGTTTTTCTGTACCTCCTTGGTATCTGTTCCCTCACTCTCTTCCCGCTGTATTTATGCTTCCCACCCCTTGCTCTAATGTATAAATGTTATGATCTCATGTTCTGTGTTCAAGTCTTGTGCCAAATGAGGGCTCTTTGTGCAGAAACGCGTCGTAAGCATTTAAATAACTGTGAAATTGAATTTAATTTTTTTACGTCGAACTCGCACTTAAACACGACTGAATCGGTTTAATTTATAGGAAGTATACTTTGTGAGGCTGAAAAAAATATTTACCTGATTTTGCGGGCAGGTGGATAGTTTATGTGAATTTATAAAGTGATTGTGGAAATCTATGGTTAACTGTATATCAACTAAAATGTTAGAAATACACCAGATTATGCCAAAAAAACCCTCTACTTTAATATTCTGTAGGATTTAATTTTTTGAGCTGCACTGCGATTGGATACTTTTTGAAATTAATACGTTTTATTGCATTTAGTCTTCATGTATGCAGTCTTGCATTTCTTGTTTAAGCAAATTTGCTCGTACTCATTCCAAACTGGTGTCCGATGACGCTATTATGTGGGTTTGTTTTTCCCGTCCAGGGATTTGACGCTGTGCTAGTTCACTTTTCCTTTCATTCTTGGTTTGTTTGGCGCATGCATCGAATGACCTGAGTGGATCTGAAATCGCAATTCTTATGGGAATTCAGTGTGGACAATCAATTCGAAAACGATTGCATTCTCTCATGTTAGAATGTTTCCATTTATATGCTATAATCCATTTTTATGGACCTTGAGTGGTTTTTTCTCGACTCCTCACTTGTGATTCAACAAGCGGCAGTAGTCCCGCTGGACCAGTCTAATTTCTTCATGTACTTATCGTAACTTCCAGATATTTCACTTCATCTGTCACCTTTATGTTAAAGCCATCCTCAGAATATACGTGGAAATTGTTGGACGACCAACGGAAGAAATGTTACGCCGTGAATTTTGTTAGTTTATCTTCGAGCCTCCACTACTGATTCCACACATGAACGTTATTTAAAACTAATAGTATTTAAGTTTCGATGTGAACACTAATTACGCGATAGATGATAGAGTCGTCAATAAAGAATTTTTTTTTCTGCTAATATAGTAGCAGTGGTCATTTACGAGTATAATGAACAAAAGGGAACCGATTACGGTTCCTTGTGGCACACTTGTCAACTTAACTACGTTAGAGCGAATTCCATCAGGGACTACTTTTTGATTACAATCACTCAGTAAGTTTCGTATTCAGTTAACTGCGGTTTCGTTTTTCCCGGTGAGTGTAGTATGCATAATTTTTTTGTTCTGAGACATACATATCATATCTACATGAAATGAATGTACATTTATAAACCTCGTATGAAAATGAATTTAGCGTCTGAAAATTCAACATCAGTACTTTCTCTGAGATAAATGTTTTGTCCTTAAAATGCTAGATATAAATAGACGCTGGATGGGGCCTAATGTTGAAAATTTATTGTTGATTACGTAAATTGTACATGAGCTTTTACAAAAATGGAAAACAATTCGCGCGTTTTGAATTCTGTAAGCTTTACTTGTTAAAAATTGTTGCCATTTATTTTCATGATGTTAATAGCAAATCCTGGTCAAAAGTCACGTGCATCACAGGTATTAGAGATATGCTTTAGTAATTTTTTATAATTCGAGATAAAATTCATAAGAGATCAAAATAAAATATCGCTTGCGTAGCGATTGATCATCGATAATTACATAATCTATAACTAAATTTCATTGACTAAACTTCATTTCGCGGAGAAGCAGATCTCTGTTACAAGTCGCTATGTTAAGGAACGGGAAGAATTATTACAATAATGTATATTTCAACGAGCTTTATTCTATAATTTTGAGTAAAATGTACATCTACGTCCACATAATACCCTACGGTGTTTGGCAAGGGCAGACCAATGACTAGCATTCATTATCTTCATTTTCTACTCGTGATCTCTCGTCTACCATAGTAATACGGTAAACGAAGGATTTTTTTACGTCGCCTGAGAAAAAATCTTTTCCTAATTAATTTGCCTAGTTAATTTAGTCGGTAATTTGCTGTACGCTCATGTTCATGCTGCGTATTTTTCATTTATTGACATATTTTGACTTCTGTTGTAAAGCTCAAGTAGTCGGGCTTGTACCTATGTCGTTTTTTATTTTAGGAAGTTATCGAGTGAAAGTAATCGAATTAATGGTAACAATTACGTTATAAATAATTCGTACTTGTTACGATTAATTTTTACGATTCTTTTACCAGTACATATTTGCTCCTCACGGTGAAAGAGGAATCGCTACTACTAATGTAATCGTTACCTGTTCGTAATGGACGATTACCCTACTGATTTCTCTGATTTACCTAGGTCTACAGATAATTCGAGTCCCTTGGTAACATAATTTACTTGTTTCGGATCAGCCACTCTTTATGTGGTAGCCAACTTATGTAGGTATAAAATATGACACCCCTTGTGTTGTTACGGGGTTATGTTTGTATACATCGCTGGCGGAATTGAATTTTTTTGTAATTTCTGTGACTCAATTACTCCACATTTTTACTCCAATATTCGACTGTTGCCAAGTGGTCTGTAGAGTGGACAATCTCACAATAAGTGTTTGTAAATTTAACTGTAATTTTAAATGTTACTTTTAAATTTTTTTAAAATATCTTTAGCTGGCCTTGAGCAAAAAGTCCTCGCCTGCCAAACAGCGGGTCGCGGGTTCGAGTCCCGCCTGGGTATGCTGCCTCAATCCAGAGCATAGTTGTTCGTGCACGTGTAATTGTTAAATTTTTTGAACACCCAACGACATAAAATGGACGATATTTGCTGTAATCGGTGGTATGAGAATAAAAGTATAAAATTAAAATAAGTACTCGTATTAGTAATGTTTGTATAAGTAAAAATTGTGTAAAATTTGTACTGGTAATTAATTATTTTTATTATAAAGCAATTGTAATTGAGCCCTTTTATTTTTTATTAGCTCTTTTACCAATGCTGGCGCTCTTATATCTTGGGATTTTATTGCGTTCTTTCAGTTGGTGATGGAAGAGGGCACCTGTGCTAGGTCGAGTCCCGGCAATCGAAACGGGGATCGCCCGCCAACCCAAGGGGAGAGTCCCCGACTTAACGCGACGCTCGGCTTTGGCTGGAAGCGGTGACTGACGGCGTCGTCCCTCGCCGCTCGCACGCCGAGGGCCGGAGATAGAAGATCATCACGCGCCCCGCATTGAGGCAATTAGGTGAGTCGTCAAAAAGTACCCACCCCCATTTTTTTCTAAAAGGGGGGGTCAACTCTTTTCTGGACATGTTTATGTCGAGGAACGAACTCCGCCTCGAGGTCCGCCAACTTGACATCACGATCCCTGACATGAAAATAACGATTATTACGCAGCCGCCGAGCGGAAGTGAGTCGGGTCGGCAGTTTCCCATGATGCACTGCCGGCGGAAGGAAGCACGATGGCACGTGACCGCGGTGGGATGACGTCCAGGGACAGTCCGATATCCGTCATTGTTGTTTTTTCATCGTTTTATTTTTGTCCCGGCGCCTGTCCTTCCACACCCCTTGCCCTCGAATCCCTCAAGCGGTCGTGTCTCTCTGGGGAAGGCTCACATCTGGAAATATAATTGGCCACCCTCCGCCAAAAAAAGACTCGTCAAGTCAGCGAAGAGAACACGTACGATTCCTGTGAAAAAATAAATCATTTGCCCATTTATTCACATCCTACAGTATCCTCTTTTTTTTTGAAGAAATAAAACCTTAACGATAAAATGCAAAGATTCAAGCGTGATGGAGTTGAATTTTTCCTATTGAAATGATTACTTTCAATTTTCCACGATTATAAACTGATTACGGCTTAGGTTTTAATGCTATTACATCATCTTCGTGTCTTTTCGGTTTTTCTTGGAACTTACCACTTTTATTGATGAAAATTCATTCGTTGACCCAGTAAGGTCGCATTCAAAGTCATGTATTATGTAATTACCTATGTAATCTGTTGAGTTATTAGGAAGGATGATTCACTAACGATGTAGAATCTGAGTTTTTCCCGGCGTATGCTCTGCAGGAATATTTCTCGGGTTTCCCACCGGGTGTCGTATCGGGCTGTAGTTCCCAACTTTCCATGACTAAGTCCGTCATCGTCATCAGGGGTTAATGATTATTAACCCCTGATGACGATGACGGACTTAGTCATGGAAACGTTGGGAACTACAACCCGATACGACACCCGGTGGGAAACCCGAGAAATATTCCTGCATGATTCACTAAGCCTATTAAATCGAAAAACTCTGCTTTTTTTACACATTATAAATTTAATGCGATCTGTTTCAATGCAGTGTATCAACAGAATAAAACTATGGACCTCAAAAGAGCACTCTTTTGATAGGGTAGCCAACCAATGCGTGTGGCAGCAGAGACGAAATATCTAAGCTATAAATATCTATGCATATAGGCAAGTTGATGCACTGAAAAAAGTTCATTATTACAAATTTATCAAAAGTGATACACTATAAACATTTTTAATGGATAATTAAATTACCTATCAAATCATTCCCTAGCCAAGAGTTTTAAAAAGTTTCAATTGCCTCCATCAAAAACAGTAGACTTTCAATTTGCCTAGAAACCTGGATTCATACCCGATTTCTTTTAATTCCTTCGGGAGTTTTATATTAATTTAAGAGACATTATATCAGCACGAGTGTTTAAAGACTGCCACATAAAGCTTTATCCTTTAGCATCAAGCAGCGCTAAGTGACTTGTTTTGCTCTACAGTTTGCATCGGTGCACGAGCACTTCGGATATACCTAAGTGCGTTCCAGTTTGCTGGTACACCCTGGAGATGTAATTGCGATAACATATGGCACATTCTTTGAAAAATATTCTGGTTAATATGGGTAGGGTAATGGGCGAACATACTGAAAATAAGCACGAAGAAAACCAAGATATTAGTATGCAGCAGAAGAGAAGAAGCCAAGACAAACATTAAAATAGGGAAGCAAAAACTGATAGAGGTGGATGAATTCGGCTATCTGGGAAGCAAGATAACTAGTGACGGGGGAAGTAAGAAAGAAATTATCAGTAGAATAGCTCAGGTGAGGAGAGCATTCCACCAAAAGAGAGATCTGCTTACAGCAGGAAACTTAAATATGGAAGTAAAAAAACAATTTATGAGAACCTACATTTGGAGTATGCTCCTATACGGAAGTGAGGCATGGACAATGACCGCAGCGGAGAAAGCAAGGATAGAGGCCTTTGAAATGTGGTGCTACAGAAGAATGATGAAGATCAAATGGATCGATCGAGTTAGTAACGAGGAAGTCCTAAGAAGGGTAGGAGAGAAGAGAAGCCTCATGAAAACCCTAACAAGAAGGCGGGACAACCTTATAGGCCACATCTTGAGATATAATGGCCTGATGAAGACAATCGTCGAGGGACAAGTGGAAGGCAAGAACGGAAAAGGAAGACCTAGAACAAAATATATGGAACAAGTAAAGAAGGATGTGAAAGAGAAGAAATACGTAGGTGTGAAAAGATTAGCTGATAGGAGAACTGAGTGGAGAGCTGCGTCAAACCAATCCTAGGATTGCTGACCAGTGATGATGATGATGGTACAAACTGAGGTGTTATGCTTAGACTTCGAATTCGGCCTTAGCCACAAACGTGTGAATCTAACACTATGGGGGGTCCAGTTCCGTTTTTTGTGCTACCTTGCACTTTTTGTATTTGATTCCCGATTTCACCTGATTTGATCCAGGACCTGTTGATAAGCAGCCAAACACCCTATCCACTGAGCTAATTCACTTTCCACACTCTAAATTACCCCTTATAAAATGAAATAAATGGAACACGCAATGACGAGAGGATGTGAAGGAGAAGAGCCAAGAAAAGGTGAGATATGAAGTAAAACACTTTTCACTTTCCACATAAAAATTTATTAAACTACAGTCGACATGTTTCGCTGCACTGCAGTATTATCAAGACTATAACAAGAAATTAACCATACCAATATATATATATACAAAAATCCACATGCGCAAACAATTTTAAACTGACCGTTGGTCTAGGGTGATCGGTCAGTTAAAAATTTCCCAAACCTCCTTTCCACCCCACCTTCCACCCCCAATTTCTCAAATATTTGCGTGTGTGCATTTTTGTATATATATTGGTATGGCTAATTTCTTGGTTTAGTCTTGATAATACTGCAATGCTGCAGTACAGCGAAAAATGTCGACTGTAGTGTAATAAATTATTATGTGGAAAGTGCAAAGTGTTTTACTTCATATCTCATAATGGATCTCCACAAAGTATCTGCCTCATCCATCCAATTCAATAAAAGATGAATCGAATAGAAAGCTGCAGACAATTAAAATTTGGTCTGATTACGAATGAAAAAGTGATCAGAAAGAATCGGAGGCCTTCGAGACGTGGTGGTGGAGGAGGCTGGTGAAGATAAAATGAAAGGATAGGGTGAGCAATGAGGAGTTATGGTATAGAAGAGTAGGAGAGGAAAGGACAACGTGGATCACTGTGCGCGAAGATGAATTGGCCACATCAATGAGATACAGCAGTTGCGTGGGAAACTTCATGGAGGAAAAAATCGGTGAAAAATTCCCACGAGGAAGTTTAGGGACAAACACGTATAGGAAAGATCAAGAATGATATAATAAGAGCCTCATGTAGGTGAATTAACAGGCATGTGATAGGGAGAAACGGAGGGCTGAAGTATACCAATTTTTAGGCCGTTTTACTCGGGGCACGGGATTGTGCAGGTTAGAACTGCATTAATTTCTGAAGGCCGTTTAACACGTCATTGCTCAATCTGACGTGTGCACTCAGGCGCAGTCAAAATTGCGTCGTGTAAAGCGGTGAATTGCTAGAACACATACGAGATTCGTGGACGTGAGATGGAAAAACAGCCCCTGTTCTAATTTCGTTCATACTTTCGCGCAATTTCACGCCATTTTAGAAATTTATGCAGTTCTAACCTGCGCAATTCCGTGCCCCGTGTAAAGCGGCATTAAGGCTAGCGCGCAGCTTCCGATTCACTAGCGGCTGCAAGCCTAAGTCTTTCAACGGAGATCAACATCTAACCAAGTACTTGGGGAAGGTAAGGAAAAAAAGAAAGAAATGAAAAACGTCAAGGAACTAGCAAGGGAAAGGAAGAAATATAGTGCCGTAGCATGCCATCTCACCGTTTACAACAAGGTCGAATCTCCATTTAGAAAAAGTCAGATCTCCAGTTAGTCGTTAAAAAATTGATGGAAAACGTTATCGAACATTTAAAATGGAAAGTTGTATGGTGGACACGTATTACTTCCACGAATCCTTATTATTCCGACAGACGTGCCAATTGAATTCAAACGGGTTCATTTTCTAATTATATTGGCATTCGCAAAGACAATTATTAAGTCTCAAGGCCAAACGATGTTTGTTTGTGGCTTAGATTTGGGTGCACCGTGCTTTTCACACCGACACTTATACGTGATAAAATCTCGCGTGGGTAAACCATCCAGTTCGTTTGCGTTGGCTAAAGATGGTCTCACCAAAATATTGTATACTCCATCGCACTAAGAGACTGATAATGGTTTTTTTCATAATTTGTTTGATGTAGTTTGAAGTTTATTGTTTTAGATAATTTAAGTACAACGCGTTCAAAAAATGAATGTTTGGTGTTTAGTTATTTTTACAGGTCGTCATCTTTCAGAGCGCTTCATTCCTCTTTGAGGTCATATACAACATCTCCACACACAATAATTCGGTTATTCTTTTATTTGACTACCGAAATATGTACTAGAAATAATTTATACGGAAAAACAACGTTTGCCGGGTCAGCTGGTATATGCATACATGGTGACCCATTTATCTTGACTACCCGAAATAACTTTTTGTCCAGATCTAAATTCAAAAATCTGTCAAGCAAATGTTCATTAGCCGTCTGGGGGTTATTAATCAGCATGGCTGCCTTCCTCGTAACTTTGTTATTTACAGCACGAATATTACAACATGAACAGCGGTATTTATTTTTTAAATGCCACCCTACATTTTTTAATTCGGCAATTCAACGGACGATGATTGACTGAATGACTGCTGAGCATTTTACTATGTTTTCATTTGTTCACTGTCAACGTCAGCAAGTGGAGTAGTTCCAATACCCGCGTACCTGCAATAAGCGCTAGTGAGTCAGTCATTTTTCATAACACTGTGTTTACGTTTGGTCCACTGTGCTACATTTTTGAATAAGTCTTTAGGAGAGGAAATGAATTGCCGAATAAAAAATATAGGGTGCCATTAAAAAGACAAACGGCTGTTCATATCTTTGTAAATAACAAAGCTACAAGGAAGACATTCATGCTGATTAATGTCCCTCTGACAGCTAATGAACATTTGCTTGACACATTTTTGAATTTAGTACTGGACAAAAAGTTATTTCGGGTGGTCAAGATAAATGGGACACCCTGTATATATCTGTCCTCACTTTCCCGGGAATTTAAGAAACACCGTATCATGTAACATTATTTCCATGGTGGTTCTCGGTTCAGTATGGAATGTATTTTCCAAAAACATATGATACCCAGATCTCGAATCCTCGACCATAGTCTGAGGCTTTGTTTGATTAGACATGTGATGAATTTTATTTTTTGTTGCGATTTTCACGAATTTTATTTTTGATTGAGTTTAGATAGAAATATTTGTGCTGTGTACATTCCATAAATTTTACAGTATTGTGAAAAACTGATTCCTTTGAAATGATTGGCTTCGAAAAATATTATTTCTAGTTTTCTTTACTATCTGCACTGATTGTTATAAAAAACGGATTTAGAGATTCCTTCGCAAATAACTTTCTAGTCGCCGTAAATAATTGAACAAGAGAAAGAAAGAAAATGCGCTGTATATTACTACCTATACTGAGTACTGATCTATTTTTTCTCTATTCCTTAGATAGCGCCAAGTCATAGGTACTTGAACGAATGAAATGACTACGCCGAAATACACAAAGTGGGAATCAAGATAAAAGTGTGGGGTCATGTGACTATTCTGCGTGTGAGCCTGGGAAAGGTATGAGGGTAGTGCGCAGAATATGGCCACCGCCACTTCGAAGACAAAGAAAATTTTCGTGGGAGTCGTGGGAGGGATTGAACGTGAATAAGGCAGGAATTATGAATGAATTACATAGAGAGATTATCGGAGTCCGTTAGATCGGGTGCAGAAAATATTCCGTTTGATAACGGATGCTAAGTTTCCCACCGCCAAGTATGCCTCTAATAACTCATGAATCGTGTAAATACACTCGCTAAATGATCATTTTTTCTTTTTATTTCCGTTTCACCCTTACTGATGTCTGATGCAAATACGACGCAAAGGTTATTTTCATCATTTCTAAATTTTCTCGTGTCATGTCATATCATTCACTGAAGTGGATAAAGCACATTCACAGAATTCATTTTAACAATTCCTATCTGATGGTATCGCTTGCGTCAGCGTAAAGGAAATTTAGATAGTAATTGAATTATTTATTTTGTAATGTGTCGGAGAAGAGGTTCAATTACGATGTAGCACTATAAGTTGCATAAATTATTTATGCATTAAAAAGTAGAAATAATAGAAAGGACACTCCCCACTTCATTTGGAAACTACAGTTTTAACAATCATCTGGGAATGAAAATTAATGCATGAAAATCAACCAAAGCATCGGACGTCTAGAAAATTTTGTCAGCTCGTGCACGTACCAGGTAACCATACGAGATAAAAAATGATAAGTTTTCTATGTAGGGCTTTTAAATATAAGTGAATCGTATATATGTGTTTTTTAACCCCTTACGTGTGTCTTAGCTTGATAAAATAATATTTCAGGAACAAATTATATAGACATTCGTTTGGCCTGTGTCCGCCATGTTTATTTCGTAAGGTTGCTATAGCTCCACATTACGCCCTCAGCTGTACCAGCCTAGCCACTTCTTGTTTTGATCATGGATTTTACCCAAAGTAGAATAATATGACGTATCTTCCAGAAACTTGGGAAATTTGAGAACGTCAAGTATGCCCCAAATTCAAGATAAGATTAGACGCTTTGCCGGTGTATAATGTAGGTAAACGTTTCTCCGGATTACCACCTATATAGCTAACGTTACCACCTCAGACTCGAGGCTCATCCTCAGGGCTGCTGAATAAAATGTGAAACCGTGTGAATAAAGCCCTGGTATTTTATGTTACTTATAAATACCAAAGTCATTGAAACGGGTAGTATGAATTTAATACCTGTTTCTTTAATTCATTCAGCAGCCCTAAGGATGATCACCGAGACGGAGCACGAAACGTAGTTAAAATTAAATATTTAACCCGGTGGGAATTCCGAGAAACTTTTACTCACACCCAGTGGCGTCATGGCAAAATTAGCAGTGCCGGAAGGCACTTTACATAGCTTTTTTTACAGGTGAAATATAATTCTGTGTTTTTTTATTGAAATTTACGTTTGCATATTTTAAAATAAATTTTTGTTTTGGACACAAATGTATATTCTAGAAATTTTGAGGTACCAGAAGATAAAGTTAAGTTTTAATAAAAGTTTTGACTATTATGTATTTTCTTAACCAGTGACGGAACGGGATTCGATACGCGATTCGATAAATGTAATTGATATCAACGTTATCGATGAATCAGCAAAGCATGTTGATCATTATTTTGCATCATCTTCAACATCACCTTCGCACATTAAATTAATATTAATATCTGGCTTTATTGGAATGAGCACCTTCTAAAAAGACATAAGTTGATTTATGAGTTATTGAAGGGTGAGATAGAGCCAATACATGCAATTTCTCTTCACTTGTATACGCAAAACGACTACAATTTAAAAAATTAATAATAAAAATGTGAAGGAAGAGTCTTTATTAGTTAAAGCAGGAAGAAAATTTAAGGACTATAAAGGTTCTATGAACCCTCCAGTTTATCATTCTTCTACCATATTATTTCCTACTTACAAAGACTACTTGAATGCTGCAAATGGAGAAAGTATATATTATGTAATCAACGATGGTGTTGCGAGGGATTATAGCTACAGTAATGTTGGTACTCCTACTGTTCATTATCTTTCAAATGCACTTGCTGAAATTGAAGGGAGTGGACAAGCGCTTATTTATCATTCCGGACTATTTGCACTTACTTTTGCTATTTTGACTTTCACTAAAGCGGGTTCGTATGTCTTGATACAAGACAATAGTTATTACCGACTTGAGAGATCCGCCGAAAATGAGCTACCAAAAAGAGGAACAGAAGTAACTTTTTATGATCCAACACAGGATATAACTGATTTAATTCAGAGTAATACTTCATTGATAATGATCGAGACTCCTGGTTGTGTAGCGTTTGAGATTTCGAATGTAGAGCATATAGTAAAAGTTGCCAAAGAACGTGGAATCGTAACGGTATATTAGCGTTATAAGCGGTATAGCGGCGTTCCGGCACCATGACACCATTGCTCATCCCCCAAATTTGATTGGAATCTAGCCTAAGTCCGGGGTGGGCTATGCACTCACCAAGCCAACCCAATCTGCGGGTTGAACCACCGTGTGGGAGTGAAAATGTGCTGTGTTAAACATTAAAGCCAATTACTTTTGGAAAAAATGAATACGAGCGCTTGCCGACCTAAGAGGACCAATGTGAAGAAGTTTTCGTGCCCAAATAGAACATAAATTGACTAGAACGACCTACCAGCGACGTTTCTCGAACACTTTCCCAAAAACTAATTTACATTTGAGAATAGTTTGAAGAAGGATTATGTTAAGTACCATTTGGTTGTAAGATACATGAGACAATGGAAAATATATGCATATGTTTGTTTCAACCGATTGCCCATTTAAAACATTTTCACATTTTTATAATAATTTTAACTTCAGCATCATTCTCTAGCACTAGATCTCGAAGACTTCCATTATTAATTTGTTTTTCGTACGTTTATAACTATAGAATCTCTTTGCCCTCACATATGTTTGCTCACGCTGGGTCTAGAATTCGTGAATAGTAGTGATAATGACATTGGTTGTATTGCTGAAAGAAATATTGAACGATTTCTTTCGTTTAGAACATATATTGTGTATCGTCATTCCTACTTACTCTATTTAAAATATATGTTAAATACCAAGGAAAACTTTAACGCGCTTCCCTGATCGAAATCATAATAAAATACATCTCCCTATTCATTTAATGTATAGTTATTGCTCACTTAACCTTTTTTTGGTTGCAATTTGTCTTCTAAATACAAAATAAATAGTATCGTGGAAAGCGGAGGATTTTATGGTCGTATGAACTGAAATGGAACATGCATTAATGCGATCCTAGTAAATTCTCAATTACGGTTTTCATTCGTTTTGTGTAGGAATATGTGATGCTATGTGAAAATGCGCTGCCTTTTTTATTGCACATGGATATCAAAGTAATTGAAACGGGTTAGTGAAATTAATTCCGGATTTTTTAATCTCCTGATTTTTCTGTCGACCTTATATAACGAGGAATTTGTTCGCCAAAGTGAAGTACTGCTGGATTATTTGGAAGTCTACGCTTTCTCATCCTTTTATCGTCTGATTCATTTTTTCTATAGTTGAGGAATATGTACACATAATTTTGATTTTAATAATCTCATGGAATCGTGAAGCATTTTATTTAATATGAAAAAAGGGAATTTTAGGCAAACATGGGGGATATTAATTTTTTATATATTTCTTGAAAGGTCATATCGAGACTTAGCTGTTTGTTTAGCTAATACTCTCTCTCTAATGCAAATAATTTGTGGCTGGAAGATGAAAAAAACTGCATTAAAGATTGTGAAATATTAATTAATTTAATATTTATGTTATATTGAAAACGAAACACTGGTGTGAGGTTCTATCAAACACAATAATTAGCCGTATAACATGGCCCCACAGCGTAATTTTTCCTGAATAATTTAAGCTACAATTAAAAGTGCAAAATAAATTTTAATAAGTGTTATGCCACAGCAATATAAGGCGCAACCGAATTTGATGCACACTATCCTATATTAAAATGCATTCATTTTCCCAAATATTTTAGTATCACTGGTTTATTTAAATTCTAAATTACACTTCCAGTTACACTTACTATGACAGTGATCGTTAACTTTATAAATCGTCAATTATATATTTTCGATTTCTTACACATTAGCTGAAGATGAGTAAAAGTATCACGTTTGTTCTCATGAAATTTATTCAGCCATGGTTTACTGGAAAATGTTTTTTTATGTTTTGCGTATTTTTTAGTGTTTTTTTTATTTTTCCACGTATTATAATTTGATTGTTAATCATCAAAACGTCATTTCAACTACCTAGGGATCTCTCAAAATATTTACACTACTACAATACTATCCTAATTTTTATACACTGGTATCTTTTGAAGCACCTGATTAACGTATTGCAGCTTCTTTAATTGCTATATTTACAGAAAAATTGATAGTTTGAGGTATGACTTGGTGAATTTGTTTCATGTTAAGTAAAATACAACCAGTTTCGTCGTTGTGCGACATAGACAGGTTCAAATATAGCCCTCCTTCCCATCTGCCCCACCTTACACCTCTACTGACTCAATAAATATAACATCATACTCTCCCTGTATCCTGTATTTGAACCTAACGAAGTTGCACAGCGATGAAACTAGTCGTTATTAAAATCATACGTGAAATGTGCTAAGTTTTTTATTTAAAATGCTTTATTTACCTTCTAATTGATCCTTATTCTGTTTGGGATCGGGTAGGTGTGGTGGCTAGGGTGTTGGCTTCACACACGGCGGGCTTGGGTTCAAATCCCGGCAGTGGCAGAGAATTTTCATAGACTGTCCGATCCCTGCATGAATGTTGTGTGGATGACATTTCAAGGACAACACTTCGTCCGTCGAATGGGACGTTAAGCCGTGGTCCCCTTGGCGCCTTTCGTTAAGAGCAGGCTAATGCAGACGCCGGGTATCTCTCCACCCTTCCTTCCACACCCTTCCCTCATGGCGCAAATGACCTCAGCTGTCGGTCGCCTCCTCCAAAATACCATACCATACTTGAATTAAAAAGAACTTTGTGTCCATGGTCGTGAATAAATATAAATTTGAAAGCACAAAGTTCTTATTTTTAATTTAATTATGAATCGCTTTCACCAAGTTACGCCTCAAACAATCAATTTTATCAAGTGCGCTAGTAACGCAGTTTAGGCCAGCCTCTACAGGAGACTTTCCATCAAGTACCGGATTTTAATTGTAGCACCTGATGATGACATCTAACGTTGAAACCATGGTCGTGAATAATATTAATGTGAAAGCACAAAGTTCTTCTTTTTAATTTAATTATGAATCGCTTTCACCAAGTTACGCCTCAAACAATCAACCATACCATACCTTATTCTGTTACTTTCAACATATGTTCTCCTTGAAGAAAACAACATTTATGGTTTAGGATAAAGAAAAAGGTATAGGTTACTCCTGTTGCTAAAGTAGTTGTACGTAGATCACTAAATATATCATTTAAGTTATTTATACGTTGCAAGTAATCAATCAAATCAACCTGCTGAATAGCATTAGAAATTTATTTCAGGCGTTACTTGGGAAAACTTTGGACTCATATTTTTTTAATAACTAGTTATTAAGTAAAAAAAAAATATTTTTTATTTTAATTTCATAACCATGGAGTTCATCCAGTTTTTTTGCAGCATTGTTACCAGCCCTTAAAATGTTATAATGTAATTCAATTGAATTAAATTGATCTATTCACTTCAAAGAAAATCGGCATATAATGACTTTTAGAAATTAACATGGTTAAAATAAGTTTTCACAAAATAGGCAGTAATTTACGATTTATTATATATTATAAACGTATTTAATTACAGTGTTAGGTTTTTTCCCCTCGATTTATCCTCTTGAGGGATTGGGTCATTAGGAGGTCCTTAAAATAGCAGACACATCACTGTTCTCCACATGAATATAACAAAAACCGAACTGAATTTTTTCAACGCATAGTCAGTTTCTGGGTACACAGCCGAGTATTGATGGCTGGGTATATGCATACAAATCAAGAGGTTGATGGGGGAAGGTGACCAGAAAATGGGAATGGGGGAAAATAGTAGGGGTGCTAGAGGTTTTAGAAAAGAAAGGGAAAATTTTGAGATAGAAAATTGGAGGCGAATAATTATGGCTAAGAATACTTATATGTATAATCACATGAAATAAGTAGTTTCAATTACTACAGTTGAACTGGTTACTAATTCAGCTATTCGTAATAGTGATCAGATGGTCGATTTCTGCAGTTATTCTACCTGATCGCTGCATTTACTGGTCGTATATTGAAGTACGTTCTATCATAATAAAAATTAGAGTAGGGTTATCTTTCTCTTGATCTCAATGTTTATGTTAGTTCGATGTCTTGGAGTGTATGTCTTGAAGAATTTAAATGCAAATTTTTGTCATCATTTTGATATATTTACATAGATTCATCTTTTTTGCAATCGATTGGATTTGTTTGAAATATCAAATTTATAACTATAAAAAAACATGAGGTTAAACAAATCCAATTCATTGAAAAAAAGCCCTCATGAAGTTATGTATAGATATAGCGGTAAGTTGGCAAATATTTGCTTAAAAAATCTTCAAGACCTATATTCCAAGACACTCGTCAACGAGCAATAATAATGGCATATTTCCATAATTGTTTCATGAGAAAATCGTGTTTCCGTGTGCAGAGCCATTGTCGGGTACTAGAGGTCATGATGTAAGAGACATCACATTTAAACATTTTCAGGAGGAGGTGGCGAGCATTTATAACTTTTGAGTAAGCGGTTGGAAACAGAAGTAAGGTGGGGAAACGAAGAGAAATAATGATACACATAACAATGTATAACATATAAAATGAGCTCTCTTGAGCCTTTAAGGGCTCTACGGGCTATTGAAATTAATTTTCTCCATCTTTTTGATTTTGGCTATCATGACGATTAAGTTGAAGGTAATATGATGGTTGAAGGTAAGATGGCTGTCTGCCGCTTAGCAATCAATCGCCGTACATGTTGAATATCCAAACACAATTGCCTGGTCGTTCTGCTCTTTATATTTATATAGATTGTATTGTGACTGATATGAAGATCATCATATCTCAAGAGTACCATAAAATGAAATGTAGGTCGGTCACCATTCTGCTTTTAGTTTATTTAGCGAAATAATTTTGCAATCGAAGAGAAATCCTTCTTGTAACATTAAAATAGCTTTACGGTCAGCTGATAAATAAGTAGAAGCCATTATTTAAATAAAAAATGATTTGATTTTTGCCGTATTCCGTGCATTGTTATTTTTTTAAATTGATAACGGACGTCGGAGCTTTGTGGAAATCCATCATAATAATTGAATGAAATACTTCGCTATGTTTCCACTTGTAAATTTTTTCCGAATTAATATGCTTCACTGTAGGTACTATAGCGTCATCAGGACTGTCGCACAACTTAACTATTATTACTTTCATTTTTGATGTCATCATCTATTGGAGCAAAATATTTTACAACGAAATTTGGGGATAGTTTTTGTCTTTATTTTGTGCCTTTCAGTGACGGCAGTACCTCCTCAAATATCGCCGTTTTTTTGCGTTCGTTACACTTTTTTTCGGGCCAGCCTGTGACGAGAGAAGAATTATTTTGAGCTCCAAATTATTTCATGCAGGAAAAAAACTAAACCAGACGAAAGAATCGCGGTCGTTACGGTGGAAAAAATGGGGTTAAAACGAGAGGCTGGGCTTTTTAAACGCGGCGGAAAACTGTTGAGCGGAGGAGGCGGCCGTTGGGAAGGGGGTTTTGACTCTGCTGTTGATGTGTACACATGGACTCGTTCTCCGGTTCTCTCTTTTGGCAAACTCAACACGCACGCATCCACGTATGCAAACATCCATTTCGCCCCTTCCGCGTAGGCCGCCCACATCACATCAACGCGACCGTGGGCTACTTGCATGTGGTGTGTACCGCCGAGTCGGGGGAATATATGTATTCTTGCGTGTTACGTATCAGAACATCGATATTCGAAATTGGCCGGAAATATCGCATCGGAGAGATAATGCATTCTGTCGGTCAGTGTTTTAGTTAGTGACGTAGTTGACGGAATACCCACACATCCTGCATCATACATTACGGCACGAATAATACATTAGGAAGATTATCGAGGCAGTCGCTATAATTTTACATCTATTACTACGTACTACCCCGCAAAACACTGAAAAAGGCGTGTGGCAGGTCATGGTGTATGGTCACTAGCCATTGTTTTCGCTCCGCGCGCATTATAATCAAATTTGACACCGAAATCGCCCCTCGCGTTACTACCATTTGACTATATCCACGTTTATTGCTAAACATTAAAAAGAAGTCCGAGTGAGAATCAAGGAAATAATTGTGAATATTTTTATATTCGGAGACCCTGGCCTAACTTAAAGGAATAGTTTACTCATGTCAAATTTTCTGGTATCCTGCATTTGACAGTCGATTTTTGATCCATAGGAGCTACTCTTTGTGACTAATGGTCTATGCCATCTGCATATTTCAACATATTTATTTCTATAATTATTTTATGGAATGTATTTGTGGTGGAAAAAATATGCCTCTCATTTCATTAACGTTTATTGTACCAATAACATGCGAATCTAAACTACCGATGGAGTGTTTTTGACTCCTCGCGAATTTTATTTTATTGCCCCGACTAAATTTTTCTGAATTCTAGCTTGAGATTCTGTAAATATAACGAAGTTTTCTACGCAAAAGGATTTTGCGCTAAAAATAGGGTTTAATTAAACAATAGCACCGATTTTTCTAAATTTTCCTTTGGCTACCGTCACTCACTGGTAAGTGAGGTATAGACAATGATAGTCACGGATAAATCAAGCGTAGAGGTCTTCGAAATGTGGGGCCACAGAAGAATGGCGAGGCAGTGAAGAGGAAGTTCTATGAAGAGTAGGAGAGAAGAGAAGCCTCATGAAAACCTTCACACGAAGACGAAACTACCTTAAAGGTGATATCTTGAGATATAATGGCTTGATGAAGGCAATGGTCGAGGGATAAGTATATGCAATAACGGTAAAAGAATATCTCGTATGAAATCTATGAAACACCCAAAGAAGGATGTGAAAGAGAAGAAATACGTGGGTGTGAAAAGATAAGCTGATAGGAGAACTGAGTGGAGAGCTGCGTCAAACCGATATTCGGATTGTTGACGTGTGATAATGATGAGGGAGTAACGACAATAGTAATATCTGTGCAATATATTAGTTTTTTTTCTTGTGTAATAAATTTATTCTAAGAGATTTTATTGGCCCGAATCTACTACTATTTTGCTTTTTGCTGAATATTGGCGAGATTTTTAAGGCATTCACAGTTTTAGGAATCAGTTTTTGGAACTATAAAGCATGTGAATGTTTTGATATCATTTTACCAGGCGAGAAAGTGGTGAGCCTGTCATCCTGATGAAATGCTTTCAAATTGGTGGGTTTTGAAGTCAGCGTATCTGTCTAGCTTCCGCTTTCTCTCCCTTCTTTTCGTCATCAGTGTCGCTGCCGTGCAATGCTGCTTAGCATAGAACATTGCACAACGAGAGATAGTCTTTTTAGGAAATGGCGTTGGCACAGGGTGGAGATAAATTATGTCACGAAATTTTAAACCATGGATAGCCGGTAAATGTGCGGAGACTAATAAACATCCACGGAGTAGAGCAACTAGGATTCTAAATTCGCAAAGGCCTCGCTTTGCTATCTTAATACTACGGCATAAGAAAAGGCTTTGCTTAGAATAACAATTACTCGAGTTAATTCTCTTAAATTTAGGTTCACGCCTCGTGAAATTATTGATCGTAGCGACTTTGAAATTCTCTAATGGGCCTTAATCAAAGTTCATATATGGAGGTAAGAGTGGCATGTATATTGTGTTGATGATGTTAACATAAATGCGACAGACAAAGAAGTAAAATATCTGGGAGTTACCATATCTTCGAGCCTATCGTGGGGAGCTCATACAAGAAATATTTGCTGCAGAGGCCTGAAGAAGCTATAATAAGTCAGGCGTGTGTGGTGGGAAGATTTTTGGATGAAAAAGTGAAACAGAGATGTCGTTTTGCGCTTGTCCGGCCATACCTTGAAAGTGCAGCGTGCATATGGGATGTGGTAAAAAACAACTTAATCCGTGAATTTAAATAAATACGAAGAAAAGTAGTCCGATTCTCACAAAACTGCTACAAGCGCACGGGAAGCGTTTCACGGATGTTAGAAGAATGTGGCTAGGAGCCGCTAGAATATTTGAGATAGCGTACTAGGCTTATACTGCTTGAGAAATTGAGAATAGATACACTTCATAGCGACACGGAGAAGATCATATTGGAACATTTACATCTACAGGGTGTCCCATTTATCTTGACCACCCGAAATAACTTTTTGTCCAGATGCAAATTCAAAAATGTATCAAGAAAATGTTCATTAGCCGTAAGAGGGAATTTAATAATCATGATTGCCTTCCTTGTAGCTTTGTTATTTACAAAGATATGAACAGCGGTATGTTTTTTAAATGGCACCCTAGACGTGGTCGCGGTTGTGGTCCCGGGCTCAATTCACTTTTGTGTTATGTTTTGACTTGCTTGTCATTTGTTTACTGCTAACTTTAGTAAGTGGACGAGTTTCTTATGTTTTCATAACGTTCTGTTAATGTTAATTGTCCACAGTGCTACAATTTTGAATGAGTATTTAGGAGAGGAAATGAATTGCCGAATAAAAATATAGGGTGCCATGTAAAAAAGACATACCGCTGTTCATATCTTTGCAAATAACAAAGCTACAAGGAAGGCAACCATGCTAATTAATGTCCTCCTGACGGCTAATGAACATTTGCTTGACACATTTTTGAATTTGCATCTGGACAAAAAGTTATTTCGGGTGGTCAAGATAAATGGGACACCCTGTATATCCAGGTGCGACAGTTTCGATAAATTGAGAGAGATATTTTGCCGAACGGATAGGGATGGGAATGCGTTTTTCCTCCGTACAAAAATGACTTCAATTATATGCTAGGCGGAAATTCGTTAATGCATTTTACTTTGCATGTGCTAACACCCCTGCCACACTTCTATTTAGACGGCTTTCGGATTAGTATGTAGATGTGGTGCAACCGTCAACTAGGGGCTTTACTTCGCAGAAAAAGAAAAAAATTCATTTTGGAATGAACTTTGCACTAACAGTATTGTTATTAGATGCACGCTTGTCACTGCTCAACGGCATTTTCGTGGAATCGTGGTTAATTATACCCTTTGCCGTAAAGCGGCGTAACGCGTGGGTAAAATTGCAAAAATATTGCCAAAGAAAACGAATTTTATTTCAAAATCAAGATATATTTCTGTTCATTTTCCCTTCTTTACGTTAATCGGACGAATAAGTTAATGTGTAGAATTAATTGAGCATTAAAATATAACTGATAACTTCAGGCTTGACTTAGTGAAACCTTTCCAAATTGGAAATAAAATAATTAAACTTTGTAAGGTTTACTTGTGTATTTAAATAGGCACGACCCGGGTTTCGTTACGTAATTGAAGATGTAACTACGAACTGCGTAGATGAAGATGTAACTACATCTGAATATTTATCTGCGTTACGAAACTCGTGTCGTGCCAATTTAAATACACAAGTGACCCTTACAAAGTTTATCTTTTATTTCCGAGCTTTAAAATCCTTGCTGAAAATATGCTCGATTCAGTGTATAAAATTTGATTTGCGTTTACTATTTCGATACCAATACTTTTTGGTTTCGATTCCTATTTAGGTTCTGAGTTCGAGAGTAAGAGGGACCGATAACCGATGCGATGAACCAAACCTGAACTCATCCCTAGTATTTCACAAATGCCAATGCCACTCATAGATTTCACTGTTACCTTGAATTTAACTAGTATCAAAAAGCTTATATATGCAAATATAAATTGAGAAAACGAATATTTGTGCTTAAAATTATGAAAAAATAGAAACATTTCCTGGAAAACCTCAAGGACTAGTTAGAGATTTTTTCCTTGCTATCTTTTTGTATGGAGTGTATGCCTAACTCCATGATTGATCATCGAAATTTTTCCGAATGGAATGACTCCTCTTGAGTTGTGCATTGATACTTGGTATTAGTTTTTAAAAATCGCTTTCTTTTTTACATTTCGCTGCACTCCGCGGTAGTGAATGAATTGGTGGTCTCACCTTCGGGCGGAGTTTATAGTTTTATGTGATGGGGAAGCATGAGGAGCAATATAATTTTTGGTTTGAGGAGCAATCCTGCCTTAGGTTTAGGGGCAATGCAATACTCCATTGAAACGGAAGGGTTCCCTGGAAATTCCCCATGAAAATTTGTTTGAATTAGCCTCTCAAAACAGCATTAGTTTAGTTTTAGTAATTAGTTTGCGTGCTGCCGTTACTCATCCCACCATTACCCCCTTACTGCCATATTTTTATTGTGTAATTTCAAAAAAACCTATTACGTACGTCTAAATAATTTACCCAGAAACAATGCAAAGATGTTTAAAAACATATTTAAACTTTTGATGATTTTGTTTCCATTGTACTTGAATGTAGAGTTTTCGTAATTTTTTCGGACAAATCACAATTTAAGTTTGAGGGGCCAGGGTCCTCCTGCCCCCCAAAACTCCACCCATGGTCTCAACCACGAATATTACACCAGAAGATTCTCACGTCCGCCGCTAGAATTGTTGTCTCTCCGTGCGCATTAAAATCAGATTTCAAAATCGCCACTCGCGGCGCTACCTGTCTACTATATCACTTTTCTCGAAGGAATATACGGAAGCAATACGTAACTTAGCTAATGAGTCATATAAACCACACATTCAACGCATGGGCGACGATTTCCAGCTAAAAAAAGAACTCTTGATCTACAGTTAGTGGCGAATGTCACACTGAACGGGGTGCAGCTACGTAGTGGCGCCGATGAATAAAATGCGCGCGAAACGGCAACAGATATAAAGCTTAGTAGGAATGATCTTGAAACTGCTTTAAAGGCCGTTTTACACGGGGCAAGGAATTGCGCAGGTTAGAACTGCATTCACTTCTAAAATGGCATGGAATTGCGTGAAAGGGCTATTTTGCCATCTCACGTCCACGCATTCTCGTATGTGTTCTAGCAATAGGGTGGTTTCCTATTATTTTTTTATTACCTAAATCGAAAGATTATTACTCCTGGAGTACGTATTTCATGCTTTTAGATTTTTAAATGACGATATATATTTTTCGCGATTAAATGAAAAGTGAAAATTTTCAAGCGCGCGAAAACGCGACGCTTAAGTATGAATGTCGGGAAGTCTCTCCGCGTGACGTATTTCTGGTTCCCCCTCCCGCCCTGCGAGGTGACCTTGAGGCGAGGCTTAGCGCTGATACGACGCAGGCTGCTAGCGGCTAGCCTAGTACCCTGCTGGCTGGTAGCGCTTGGCTTAAATAAGGATTATTAATAACTTATCAAACGAGGAAAACTTTCCGACCTTAGCCAGTTTTAATAAGTGATTGTTAAGACATGTTTCCCTGAGCTCTGCGCCTCATGCATGCAATGGTAACCTCAGACGACGTATAACTCCTATCTTCTCGTATAGAAACTAGGTCCCTGTGACGTCACGTGGAGTGGCATCGCATGGGCGCCAATCTGTCCCTTTTCAAATGAGGATAAAAATGGACCATTGCCATTCGTCTAACCCGGTATTTCTAAAACAAAATAATTTGTATATTATGAATACACTAATGGTGGGTAACGAATCGCAATCAATGCCTTTCGTTTTCTTTGATGAAGGAAACCACCCTATTCACCGCTTTACATGACGAAATTTTGACTGCGCCTTCGTACACACGTCAGATTGTACAAGCACGTGCCCCGTGTAAAGCGGCCTTAATAAAGTCCCCTTGGTCTCACCTCATGATACCTGGGATCGAATAGTTAAAAAGAGAAATAGGATGGAGGGTGGGGTGAGGTGGAGGAGGAAAGGTAGCGGAAATTGCATGCGGAGACGCTGAGATGAAAAAAGAAGAGATGGGCAATGGGAATTGTTTGGACGCTTGTACGAGGGCTGGATGGATGGATGGATGCGGTTGCTGCCCCCTCGTGGAAGGTTCTACATCCACTGCTACACACTACGTATCCCGCAAACTGCCGGGCGATTGGCGAGTGGCGGGGTTTGTTAGGTAGTTAGATGTAATGTAAAGAAGTAAAAGTAAGCGAATTAATATTAACGATCACATCTTTGATTTTTTTTACTAGTAATCGATACATTAGAAGAAAAATTAATTGCAACCTTCTTCAAATCTCGTCTCACTCAAGTCTTGGAGATTTATCTCAACAATATGTGTATTGAGGGATAATTACACTACTGTAAGTCAGAGACATGTCTCAGAAGATCGATATTGTCTCGAATTAATACTCTGTCTCGAGAGTCAGGAGGTATGCGTGTCCACTGACAACAATAGGGTGGTTTGTAATTATTTTTTATTGCCTAAATCGAAAAATTATTAGGGTACTCCTGGAGTACACATTTCACACTTTTAGATTTTTAAATGACGATATATATTTTTCGCGATTAAATGAAAAGCGAAAAATTTCAAGCGCGCGAAAACGCGACGGCTTAGTATGACTGATGGGAAAATCCCATGTGACGTTATTCTGGTTCCCGCCGTCGCAAAGTGAGGTGACGTTGGGGCGAGGATGTGTGCGACGCTGAGATGCGGGTTGTAGCAGGTAGCAGAGTACCCTGCTAGCTGGTAGCGCTTGGCTAAAATAAATATAATTAATACCTTATCAAACGAAGGAAACTTTCCAACCATAGGCAATTTTAATAGGTGATTATTATGACATATTTCCCAGAGCTCTGTGTCTCATGCATGCATAGGTAATCTCAGACGATGAAAAATTCCTACATATCTACTCGTATAGAAACTAGGTCCCTGTGACGTCGCGTGGACTGGCATGGCATGGGTGCCAATCTGGCCTTTCTCAAATGCGGTTAAAATTGACCATTGTCATTCGTCTAAACTGGGATATCTAAAACCAAATAATTTGTATATTATAATACTCTAATGGAGGGTAACGAATCGCAATCAATGCCTTTCGTTTTCTTTGATGAAGGAAACTACCCTATTGAAATCTTGGAGACTTATCGTACACTTTCCCCGATACGTGGTCTCAATCCCATATCCGACACATCTATTTTCGAGACTCTATCGAGACTTATACTCTTCAGTGCACTCGTAGTTTTACATCTACTTACCACTCTACAAGCCGCCTCAATAGAAAAGTCCCAGGGACTTCAAGGATACAATCCACCAAAGACTAATTTCCATTTTGATCTTCTTATACATCTTCAGCTGCATCTTCAGCATAGGCGGGTGTATTGAGACACCAGTATTTTACGAAAGAATTGCGCATTACAGTGAACTTTGAGACATACTAATATGAAACTTTACACACATGTTTACCTCTCGGGCATTGTTATAGGCGGTCACCTACCGACCGGCTATGGCGCGACGAGTTGATTTTGAACGACTTTGTTCGAAAGCAGTTTGAATTCGTGAAACATTTTCTTCAGAAACACGTGGGCGGCCCGGACTCTTTCCTTTACATACGTATCCGGTATCTACAAACTATCGATACCATATGCGAATGTTCCACCGAATGTTTCGGATGATCAATTTGGTACCTCAACCTGGAACGTCTTTGCACTGTAATCACGGAATTGCACTTCGCAAACTCGGGGACACAAAATAATTTCTGCTGCGGATTAGCTATTTCAAACATGTGACGATTACCAAGAAAAACAGAAAACAACTTACATCAAGCGGCAATTAATATAAACTAGACTCTGAATTCGTTTCTCCATTAGCAGAGCCGAGGCGCAAACATCGATATTTTGGGCAGAATAATAATTTGTAATTAGTATATTCTTATGAGTCACTTTGTATAATGGCACCACTTCCGGTCGCCACATACGCGAACGCGAGATGGAAAATAGCTCGTTCTAATTTTTTTCATGCATTCGCTAGATTGTGCGTCGGACTAAGGAAAACATTGCTTTTAAGTTGTGCAATTACATTCCCCGAACAAATATAACATCCTTTATGTTTCTGTTCAAATTTCTTGCATACACTCGCGCGACAGGGTAGTTTCCTTCATCAAAGAACACGAGTAGGCATTGATTGCGATTCGTTACCCGCTATTAGTGTATTCATAGTAAACAATTTATTTGGTTTTAGAAATACCGGTTAAGACGAATGGCAATGGTCAATTTTTAACCTCATTTGAAAAAGGCCAGATTGGCGCCCATGCGATGCCACTCCACGTGACGTCACCGGGACCTAGTTTCTTTACGAGTAGATAGGAGTTTTACATCGTCTGAGATTACTAATGCATGCATGAGGCACAGAGCTCAGGGAAACATGTCTTAATAATCACCTATTAAAACTGCCTGTGATCGGAAAGTTTTCTTCGTTTGATAAGGTATTAATAATCCTTATTTAAGTCAAGCGCTACCTGCTAGCAACCTGCATCGCATCAGCGCACAATGTCCTCGGCCCAAGGTTACCTCACGTTGCGGCAGCGGGAACCAGAATGACGTCACACGGGTTTTTCCCAGCAATCATACTTAGCTGTCGTGTTTTCGCGCGCTTTAAATTTTTGCACTTTTCATTTAATCGCGAAAAATAGATATGGTCATTTAAAAATATAAAAGCGTGAAATACGTATTCCAGGAGCAATAATCTTTCGATTTAGGGAATAAAAAATAATAGGAAACCACCCTATTGTGCGCCGGATTGAGAGAATAAAATGCAGTTTTGAATTGTGCAATTACATGCTAGGAACACATGGAACAGCCTTTATGTTTCGACGACGGAATTACAGCGTTTCCCCTCCTCGAGTCCCAAGCAGCGCCCCCTCCTCGCCCCCGACCCACCCTCCATCATCCTCGCAGCGGAAATTACGGACAGTTTGTCCACGCAATATCCTTGCACCCACGCCACCCTTCCGTCCGTCGGAACCGAAATTGGGGTGGGTGGATGGGGGTGACGTCTAGGGGGAGGTTTGGTATTTATTAGCAAACACACTCCGCAAGGGGTGGGACCAAACTCAGTCCCCATCCCAATGCACCCCCGGTCTCAACCCCCAGCTAACCCCCCCAGTTCTTTCTGCATCTCCTCTCCGCCCATCAGCCGATTGTGTCAACATCCGAAGACCCCTCTGACTCCCTCCATCTCTTGTTCTATCCTCCCCCTTACCCCCCTCGGCCACTATCCACCTCCCACAGCCAAACCTTCCCGCCCTTTGTCACAATTCTCCCGCCAAAGTCCTCTCGTAGCGATGCTGCCATCTGACAGCGTTTTTACGTACCATCTCCCCCGCGAAGTGTTACGCGTCGCGTTTGAAACTGGCGGGAAAACCGTCATAATCATCATTAGTCCACAAAAGGGTGGTTTCCTATAATTTTTTTATTGCCTAATTCGAAAGATTATTACTCCTGGAGTACGCATTTCAGGCTCTTAGATTTTCGAATGACGATATCTATTTTTCGCGATTAAACGAAAAGTGAAAAATTTCAAGCGCGCGAAAACGCGACGGCTAAGTAGGAATTATGGGAAAAGTCCGCGTGACGTATTTCTGATTCCTGCTGCCGCCCTGTGAGGTGGCCTTGAGGCGATGCTTGAGCGCTGATAGGACGCAGGCTGCTAGCAGGTAGCGTTTGGCTTAAATAAGGATTATTAATACCTTATTAAACGAATCCCATCATAGGCAGTTTTATAGGTGATTATTAAGACATGTTTCCCTGAGCTCTGTGCCTCATGCATGCATTGGTAATCTCAGACGAAGTAAAACTCCTATCTGCTCGTATAGAAACTAGGTCCCTGTGACGTCACGTGGAGTGGAATCGTATGGGTGCCAATCTGGACTTTTTCAAATGAGGTTAACATTGACCATTGCCATTCGTTTAAACTGGGATTTCTAAAACCAAATAATTTGCATATTATGAAAACCCTAATGGTGGGTAACGAAAGCAATCAATGCATTCCGTTTTCTTTGATGAAAGAAACTACCATATTCTAAAGCCTGAATTAGACGATGATTTTTGCCATCCCTTCGGAGGGACAGCTCCAGCGACCGCACCAGCGAAGGCGGAAAAAATGACCCTTTCTCGCGGTCATATCCCGCTATGGCTCGATGGATGGGCTTTTCATTCTTTATTTATCACTCGACTACCCCTTTTCCGAGGATGAAAAAAGGCTTGCACCATACTTCAGCCTAGCAGAACGCAGGACCGCTAACAGCGATTGTAACGCCATGCTTGGAATTTAATTAAATGAAATTTTTAAGTGCGGAAAGAGACCGTAAAAGTGGGTGGTGAGAATGTCCTTGTGATTCAGGAAATGATGGGTCGAGCAATTACTCTTTTGGTCCTTGAAAACACGCCGCTACATAAGGGTAGTTTCCTTCATCAAAGAAAACGAAAGACATTGATTGCGATTTGATCCCACCATTATTGTATTCATAATACATATACTAATTATTTGGTTTTAGAAATCCCAGTTCAGACTAAAGGCGATGGTCAATTTTACTGCATTTGAAAAAGGCCAGATTGGTGCCCATGCGATGCCACTCCACGTTTCGACACAGGGACCTAGTTTCTATACGATTTGATAGGAGTTTTACAACGTTTGAGATAACCAATGCGTGCATGAGGCAAAGAGCTCAGGGAAACATCTCTTAATAATCACCTAATTAAACTGCCTAACGTCGGAAAGTTTCCTTCGTTTGATAAGGTTTTAATAATCCTTATCCTGCTAGAAGGGTACTCTGCTACCTGCTAGCATCCTGCGTCGTATCAGCGCTCTTAGCCTCGCCCCAAGGTCACCTCACTTGCGGCAGCGGGAACCAGAAGGACGTTACACGGGGTTTTCCCAGCATTCATACCTAGCCGTCGCGTTTTCGCGTGCGTGGAAATTTTCACTTTTCATTTGATGGCGAAAAATAGATATCGTTATTTAAAAATCTAAAAGTGTGAAATGCGTACTCCAGGAGTAATAATCTTTCGATTTAGGCAATGAAAAATAAAAGGAAACCACCCTGTTTTCACTCAGAGAGACGCAATGAATGATCGTGTGATTCAGGCTTAAGATTGGTTTCACGCATCTCTATATTCCACTCTCACGTCCGCTGGCCTTTTTTTATAGCTGCACATTTCTTCTCTTTTCATCCTTTATAACCTTTCCTATGTATCTCTTTCGGGTTCGTCCCTGAAACTACTTTGTACTGAATACTGCGAATAAATTGATCTCCGGGCTTCTTAGATTTTCGAAAAACAATTAAAATATTTCTTAAATTGATACCTAAATAATTATTCAATGGGACGACCTAGGGCCTCTTCTATGCAGTGAAAGGTTATGTCGTGGAAAAATGTGATCGGAGTCCATAAAAATCATACTGACAAATTTGTAATTAATTACAATAACAAATTATTCTTTCAGAAAATTATTGGTATGATTACAACATCTTAACTTCAATTTTGCTCCTTGATACGATGAATATTGCTGCCAATATTTTGTCAATCACGGGGTACTATATTCTATTTCCTTTATGTATGAGGGTGAGCTTTCGTAAGAGCCCGCACACTCGTGGAAGTCTTCACTTATGGGATTGGGATAAAGATAGAATAGAATATTTTTATTATGCTCTAGGTAAAACCTATGAGAGCAAAAAATAGAAAATACAGGAAATGTTCTACTCTTAATAAAAGGCATTTTGACAAAAATAAGGCATTATGGAGATTATTGCTTGGCTAACAAGTAGTAGATATTTATACAAAAAAAATAAATATTCAATACTAAAAACACAAAAATATATGTTTTGATTTAGACAGTAATGAACACACAGATACATATACAAATTTATGTAGAGAATTTTGATAACATCACAACTTTAAGATGATAACTCTAATGAGTTGAGGAGACTGAATTAAACCCCAGACTTCAAATAGGAGTACAGCCTTCTTTTAAACGACTGAAGTGATTGTGACGTCTTTATATTTGGCGGAAGAGAGTTCCATAATCCAGACGCAGTTGGATGAAAATATTTGAAATATATATTGGTGCGGGCTTGAGGAATTTGAAGGTCAGAAACACGGAGCGTGAAAATTCCAGTAACTTTTTTGCGGGGGATGAATAATTCGTACAGGTATGCAGGAGTCGGTTTTTGGAATAAGGAAAACAGAAAAGATCCCAGGATATAATCCCTTCGGTTGTGAAGAGGAAACCAATTCAGATCAGTGTAAAATTTGGACAAATGTTCATCTCTACGTAAATCAAATATAAATCCAACACAGGAGTTAAACAACCGTTGCAGACACATTTAAAATACACTAGTTAAGTCATTATAGACTAGAATACAGTAATCAATAGTGGGGAAGATAACGCATGCGACAAGCATTATTCTCGTGGAAAATAAAGAGGTAGGAGGAGAGAACTTAACTTTGCCAAATCTAAAATCACTTTCAAAAGTATTTGGGCAAAGTTTGTGGCGCCACTTTTGATTCTCGAGAAATCTTAGTTTCCCTTACCCTTTTTGTTTTCCTTGGTTACTCACCGAAATTATTTCGTTTGTTGTTGAAGATATAGCACTCAAAGGGAGATGTTACTCGTAAATTGACAATTCTGTTTCGATTTACGTCGAATTGAATGATAATTTCGTGTGCATTTACGGGGTACTTGCCTCGATTTTCACTGTTGGTTTGTATGGTATGGTATTTGGAGGAGGCGACTGACAGTTGAGGTCATTTGCGCCATGAGGGAAGGGTAGGTAAGGAAGGGCGGAGAGAAACCCGGCGTCGGCATTAGCCTGCTCTTAACGAAAGGCGCCAAGGGGACCATGGCTTAACGTCTCATCCGACGGACGGATTGTTGCGCTTGAATGTAATGTCCTCCACACAACACTCAAGCAGGGATGGGGCAGTCTCTGAAAATTCTCTGCCACTGCCGGGATTTGAACCCGAGCCCGCCGGATGTGAAGCCAACAATCTAGCCATCACACCAACCCACCTTCTTAGTAGTATTTTTAGTATTATAACACCATCACTGGATGCAATTGCGGTGGCCTAGTGGAGTAAACGAGCGACTGGAATGGCGATGATTGTGGAATCTAATCCTTGACGTTGAAAAATTTCCTGTCATATTATTTTGCATTTGTTTATAAATTTCAAATCATTTTCAATACGCTGCAACAGCTTTATATACTTTTTTTACGATATTGAGTCCAAAGTCGGAATTCGAGCCACAGATTTTTTTGCGACGCACTGCGTAGATCCAGTTTTCTTAATTTGCATGGGAAGTTTTCCATTTTAAGCGTATTGACTTGCGAACTGTCCCGGAAAGCCTGAGGTCCCTGGTTCCATTCTTAGCTAGAGGGTTTTTCTCATATGCCATTGCAATTCTTTTTTGTGTTTTTCTACCGTTGAGCTCATTTTAAGTGTACATTATTACATGTACACATAATATTGAAGCCATTAGGCTCTATGAAAAAAGGCTTATTATAAAATATCTAGAGATTTAGATCGGAAATCGAAAATTGATCAATGACGCGTTATCCTTTTATGACTTCACTGCTTCAAATAACTTGCATACCGAAAATTTCTACTAGTGTTCGTTTCAAAATAAAACTGCTCAAGTAGCTGCGAACTGGGAGTTCTGCGCATAAACTATGCGGTGTATTTGTAATGGTGCGTAGAACGCCGGTTGCCGGCGCCGATAAGCGCGAATATGCTCGAGTTAAGGTCCGTTTACACTGTGTAACATGTTATATGTTAGGAAAAAGTTACAAATCGGTGTAACAAGTTAAATGTAACATTCTGTTCATCATCATCACTGGTCAACAATCCTAGGGTTGGTTTGACGCAGCTCTCCACTCAATTCTCCTATCAGCTAATCTTTTCACACCTACGTATTTCTTCTCTTTCACATCCTCCTTTACTTGTTCCATATATTTTGTTCGAGGCCTTCCCTTCCCGTTCTTACCTTCCACTTTTCCCTCGACGATTGTCTTCATCAGGCCATCATGTCTCAAGATGTGACCTATAAGGTTGTTCCGTCTTCTTGTTAAGGTTTTCATGAGGCTTCTCTTCTCTCCCACTCTTCTTAGGACTTCCTCGTTACTAACTCGGTCGATCCATTTGATCTTCATCATTCTTCTGTAGCACCACATTTCGAAGGCCTCTATCCTTGCTTTCTCCGCTGCGGTCATTGTCCATGCCCCACTTCCGTATAGGAGCATACTCCAAATGTAGGTTCTTATAAATTCTTTCTTTACTTCCATATTTAAGTTTTCCGCTGTAAGCAGGTCTCTCTTTTGGTGGAATGCTCTCTTTGCCTGGGCTATTCTGCTGATAATTTCTTTCTTTCTTCTCCCGTCACTAGTTATCTTGCTGCCCAAATAACCGATTTCAGCCACCTCCATCAGTTTTTACTTTTGTGTTATGAAACAAAAATTCGTGTTATACAACAAGTCCTTGGTTTCCCTTAACTCTAAACCTTAACAGCACCTTCCCTTAACACAACAAGTGGTTATACAGCAAATTTTTCCTACGAAGCGGGAAACCAAAAACTTGTTGTAAAACATGATATTTAGTTTTATAAAACAATGTTACACGGATTTGTAACTTTTTCGTAAAAACAGTTAGATGTCACTTATTTTTTATAAAATGTTACAGAGTGTAAACGCACCTTAAAAGTTTGCGTTGTTTCACATGTGTCGGTTCAATTTCGGTGTAGTCGGCGCCGGCTCTAAGCACCTACCGTCGAACCAGAATGTTTGAAACATTTTTTCCAGCGCCTACAACGCCGGCTTACACCAACTGTGTAGGAGTGAAGTACGGTGCTGTGCATGGACAGTGATTTCTCGAAATTTCATTGAAATGGTTGGTACCGATGAGCTTAGAGCACAAGTTTTTCAAAGATCAGCTATTTGGAGACTCTCTAATTCCATTCTCATGTATGAAAAGAATCTAGCTTTGTCATACTTCAACTGAGGAAAGAGATGGTGTTATTCGCCTGAATTCTTTCGTTCGATATTAATATCACGCACGCCTACTCTTTTGCGGTATAGCTTAAATCGACGCTTTCTGAAGGCCGTTTTACATGGGGCGCGGAATTGCGCAGGTTAGAGCTGCATTAATTTCTAAAATGGCGTGGAATTGCGCGAATGCATGAACGGAATTAGAACAGGGGCTATTTTGGCGTCTCGCATCCACGCATTCTCGCATGTGTTCTAGCAATTCACCGCTTTACACGACGCAATTTTGACTGCGCCTTCGCACGTACGCCAGATTGCGCAATTCCGTGTACCGTGTAAAACGGCCTTAATAATAAAACTTCATCATCACTTGACGAAATCATTTCGGCCTGAGGACTAGAACTTATTTACAGCTTTTTATGCGAAAGGTCACAATAATTTCCCTCGCTTTTAAATTCCGGAAACCATTTGCTGTAATTCAGGCGCTTGTAACCAACGTTTTACGAGAACGCACCCCAATTTAGTATATCACTCAAAGATTGGCCAACACGTTAAGCATGAGTTTTCGTTGCACTTGGGAATTTAAGATAATAGCTAATACTTTTATGTGTTTACTCCTGAAGGCTTAAAGTAATCAATGCAGCATTTTTCTTTAAATTTGGCGAACCGTGACCTGCGGAAGAAATCCTCCTCCTCCGAGGCGTTATCACGGTGAACGAGGAAGAAGTGTTTCGAAAAATCCACAGAAGAAAAAGTATTCACCTTGACCGGGATTCGAACCCGAATCCCTCGACTGCCGGCCGAGTGCTTTAGCCAGTGAAGCTACCGAGGCGTCATTCTTCTCTGTGGAAATTTGTGGACTCTACCGGACAAGGTGGTATGGACTGCTGAGCATATTATGCGACGAGCAGTCCAAATCGTGCGCACGGCGCCACAGCCGGAGAACAAAGCCCGAACTTTGAACACGAGAGGTGTTCGCTCGAGACTTATTTTATATACCGGGACTAGCCACGGTGATAACTTTTACGGAGTCACCCGCAATGCACAAATTGTGCGCACGACTTGGACTGCTAGTCGCATAATATGCTCAGCAGTCCATACCACCTTGTCCGGTATAGTCCACAAATTTCCACAGCGGAAGATGACGCCTCGATAGCTCAACTGGCTAAAGCACTCGGCCGAAACTCGAGGGATCCGGGTTCGAATCCCGGTCAAGGCGAATGATATTTCCTCTGTGGATTTTTCGCACAATTTGTGCATTGCGGGTGACTCCGTAAAAGTAATCACCGTGGCTAGTCCCAGTATACTTAAATAGGGGAAGAGGTTCTCGCGGCCCACCAGTGAGGGTCGGCCTTCTCCCGCCAGCTACGCTCTACCTCGTCGGATGCTGTCTTATCAATGTATCAGTCCAGTATTGTTTGTCTTTTGCCTTCCATCTAACGATCTGATCGTTGGATTATTCTTCCTCGTAGAATAATCCTCCAAGATCGTTAGAACATTAATGGCTTTGCTTGGTTTCGCTTATAGTAGGGCCCTCTTCGCTTCTATAGCGTTAAGTTGTCTTTCCCTCTCCCGTTCCTTCTGCACCTTTCCTCCCCCAGAGGCGTCGGCGGGCTCCTATCGCGGCGGCGCCTCTTTCCTTTTCCCTTCCTCTCCTCCCCCTCCCCGGGTGATCGGGCGTATAAGCCACGGGCTTGGTTCCCGGCCCCGGTGCGTTGTATCTTCGAAGGGCTCCCCTGAGCCCTCATCCGCTGTCTTTTGCCTTCTGGGAAAAATATTTATGCGATATGAAGTGTTACTGCAATCGTTCTTATGTTTGCCAACGGTTGTTTTTTTCGCGGTATTACTCTTACTTGATGAAGGAAACTACTACTATTTAGGTGGAATCATAATTTTTCACATTTCATTATGTTAAGTTGATTCCATGAAGTCACGCCTGAGATAACGAATTATGAAAATTGCTATTTTTAATGTAAGTCATTCACTTAATAAACTACTGTCGATATTAATTGTATTGGTCGTTTTATTTTACGAGACGGCAATGAATTTTCGCGCCACCTATGCGATTTTGTTGCGGTGTCAAAATAACTGGACTTCTTTAAATTTTAAAACAAAAACATTTACGAATATTGCAAGAGAATTACTCAAACTATCGTAAACGTTAAATAAAAAAGATTACGAATGCTTTTTATTCCTAAAAATATTTGCTTCTGAGCATTAGGCTTTCTAACTGGATTCATGATAAAAACACAAACGGTAATTTCCAGACTATTTAATTCACCACTCAACGATCGACCATAGTTTTTGTCATTTTCAGGGATCTTGAATGACCTTGAAAATGACACAAAGTGTTGAAACCATTGTTAGTCGTTGAGTGGTGAATTAAATTGTGTGGATATTACCATTTGTATTTTTATCATGGCTATAGCAAACTTCCACAAAATCAACCCTAATACGATTTTATACGTTTCTAACAGGAGTCGCTTTAATTTTGAACGCTCAGTAAGTCAAAGCTTCATAAATGTATTGCATGGTGCAGTAATTCCTCGGATTCAAGCGGTAAAAATTAAATGTTGAATCTTCAACATGACGACTTAATTATCGTGACCACTGAATGTTACGTGCGAGCGACTCCAATGCGTGCAGTTAGCGCGTGGCGAAGGTAATGAGGGGTCAACAGATAAACATCACCCTTCTGTGGAAATTGCAATTTTTGTCGAATTCCAGTCGCCATGGGACAAATTGTCTTTTGTAACGACAAAATGGAACAATATGTTACCGCTTGTCTGCACAGCCTCGCCACTATTGACTCAGGTTTTGCAAAAAGGTATCATAATGTTGACGGAAGGGAAAACAGAGGCGATGATTACATTTCTACGTTCAAAATTAAGTCCAGTTTTCTTTCTTAAATCCGGCAGGAGCTTTTTTAAAAATCCAAAAATTTGTATGCACTCTGATGAGCTAATAAAACATTGCGACTGGCGGTGGAGGATATAACTTTTTTGTGCCGTTAAGTTTGAAACAACGTATAGAAAAACGTTTGACAGTCTCTTATAACTAGCGATAGAAGTTTTCAATTTTATTTTATTCGTGAATATTGCGTTGTAATTTTGGATGATGCATAACCTCCGATTGAATTTGTTATTGAAATGGATTTCCTAGTACAGTTTTAATATTTACATATTTCCCATAAACGCTGATTTTGTCCCAGTTAATAGCTAAATTATTACATAAAGTATATACATCTATATAATACCCTGCGAACCACCTCTTGGGTATTTGGCAGGGGGCTATCAATCACCAGCATGCAGCATGCAATTGGACTACCACATGAACACCACACGGTCCAAAAAACGTCACGCATACTAAATAATTATACCACCATATGCTGTTAGAAATAATAATAATATTAAGAAACATGCATTTAGTTTTACATAGGTTAGTAGGCTACCCTACAAGTCATGCAATATATTTATGAGTTCTATCTCTGCCGTTATAATCTCTTATTGATCGTGGAAAAAAAGACATTCTGAACCTGTCTGTTCTACAATCTATCTCTAAAATATATATTGAAGTTAGTTAAAATGATTCTTATTATTTGAACGAACTTCAATTTTTTTATATAAAAATTCGTGCGTGGACTCCCGGGAGGACGACAGTCTCGCAGATACCGAGAAATTTTCCTTCAGCGCTCACATTGTTGAGATATAACTCCGGGACTCGAATCTTGTGGAACTATTGGAGTCTGAGACTAGTCTTTGATGGACTCAGCTCTGGCTTAAATTTTGAAGATCAAGTCTCGAGTTTTAGTCTCCAGTGGACATACAACTTTAGGGAAGAAAGTGACCACCGCCACTGAGTATATGAAATTCACCCTTGGAATTTTAGCATTTTAGCAATTTCTTGATAACTCTAACGGAAAGAGAATCACCCAAAATTTGACTCATTGAATGATCAAGAGGGTCCTGGGTTCATATCTAGGCGAATCCTTATAAACTCTCACTTTTAAAGAGTTTGCAATGCAAGGTGGACCACGAATTAGACTTTGGAGATCAGTTCGAAATTTTATACAACCAGTGGTGTTAACTGCCTTGTTTACTGCGAAAAGGATTGGAGGGAATAAGTAAGTAGAAAATGGGATGCCATTTGTCCCTTTTAATGGAGATGATATTTAGAGAAAATTCTTCTCCGTAAGCTCTATAATTGTATTTTTTACTGTCTTATTAAGTGTTTTTGTGTTCCCACTCTTGGAATAAAAAGTTTTACTTCTATTGCTTGTGTGATTAACCTTCAAGCGTAGGTAATAAATGAATATAATTAAATAAATTACTAGCTAAATTAATAAATACCACATTATATATAGTGGTTCAAATGAGTGGCATTAACTACCTTGTTTATTGCGGAAAGGGTTGGGGAGAAAAAGGAAGTTAAAAAAAAGGATGCTATTGGTCTTCATACTTCGATCTCATCCCGAATGTGGTTGTCGCGTTTGAGAAATTATTATAACGTATCTGCGTTGTAGTGACCTATTTATTTGAAGGAAATATTGTTTCGTGTAGGTTGTAATCGTTATAGCGTAACTTAAACTCCTTGGATTTTATTTTTATAATAAGTGCACCTAAGTATTGTCTCATCAAATAATGAAAAGGACAAAAGTCATTTCCGGCCACACAATGAATAGGCAGCGAAGAAGGCGTTTTTCCTCCGAACAATAAAGGACTTTAAGAAATGCTGGGTGAGACTTTTTTTCGCGTATGTAACATTTAGTTAACTGCTGGTGTTCTAACACTTCCCGTCACACGACTTTTGAGGTGGCTTGCGGGGTAATATATCCAGTGGCGCCGAGTCACGTGCAGATACAGTCCACGCATTTTTCTTCACTCGTGTATTCGAAGCGCAATTATTAATTGGTCCGTGTGCCATGACAGCACATTGGCCTTAAGCCTGCGATTGGAAGGCATTAACCCTGGCAAAAAAATCAGGATCTTCTTCGCTTCCCTGCCACCCTGCTCCCTCCATTTTCCCACACAAACCCTTTAGCAGGCCCTGAATTTTGCTAACTATAGGTGACGTCATAGGAGATAGCACTTTCATTTCTGCGTTTGCATTCAAGGCATCTGTTGTGTTTGTTTCATTTTTAGTTAACGTGTGGCCGATGATTGTTACGTGATCAATATTTCTGCCTAAAATGCCTTATCTACAAACCGTGAATTTGATGGCATTTATAACGTGAAAACCTTGAAAAAACCGTGAATTTTATAATGCAGTTAGAGTGGGAACCCTGGATGTGAAATTTGCGATCAATCCGCACCTCCGGGAAGAAATAGCCACGGTACAATTTTCCATGAAAAGACTATGATTTTCATCGTATTTTGGAGATGGGAATGGAGTACTTCCACAGAGTCGTGCTTTGAGAATCCGTCCGGAATATGCCCTTTCCAACCGCAATGTTAGACCACAATGGTTTTCGAGGCCACTTCATGGAATGATGACATGATAGATTAAAAATTAAACTTTTTTGTATTCCAACACAGTTTTATTTTAAAAATCAACCGGTTTTGACCTTTTCAGGTCATTATTTATAGTTTTAAAAGAAATACTGCGTGGAACACGATAGTGTTTACGTTTTAATCTATCACGCAATCCTAGCGTTTCAATATTGATTCTAGTAATTCATCACTTAAGTGGTACAACCAAGAGGTTGGTATTGTTAGGTGAGGTTAGAGGTCACCCCAGATTAAGCCAGAAGCGTGTAAATACCACCCATTCAGGGTATAGGTGAAGCTCCTTTCCCGGGGCATTATGCTTTCAAATATTCTTTAATTAATGATTTCCCTCGTCGCTCGTTCACTCTAACCCGTGTGACTGAAACCCACCGCAAACTGTACATTTTTTTGTCTCTACCTAAGAAGGCGAAACAAACTAATGGACTTGTGTAAAAATGGATGTTGAGGGCATTGTAAATGTAGTCATCTATTGTTTTTTGCTGATTTGGTGTACATGGGGACATGTATTGTGCAACAATGGTATTTTGAGGGCTTTTAAATTTTTTTATACTTAGTATTCTGTTTTGTATTTTGGTTTATGCATATTTTTGTGTGTGATGTATCTATGTGACCTACCAACCTAACTGGTACTTTGCATTTTATATTTTTTGTCTTAATGTACTGCTTGACTTTATGTTACCACCCGACTTCATGGTCGACTTGTAACAATTTATGTAATAATAATAATATCTTCGGACATGATGGCCGTGATGAAGACAATCGTCGGAGAACAAGTAGATAGCGAGAAACGAAAACGAGACCTCGAGTGGAATACATAGAACAGTAGTAAAGTATGTGAAAGAGAAGAGATACGTGGGCGTGAAAACATTAGCTAATCGGAGAATTGAGTGGAGAGCTGCGTCAAATCAATCTTAGGATTGCTTACCAGTGATCATGATGATGGTGATGTTTCCAATACTCATCCGACGACGGTTTCGGAAGGTAATTCCACTATCAGGGTACACCTACTTCATACAAGCTACACACAATCATTTACTGGTTTACTTTTATTTTTTTATTGCGTAAATCGAAATATTATTACTCCTGGAGTACGCATTTCACGCTCTTAGATTTTTTAATGATGATACATATCTATTTTTCGCGATGAAATGAAAAGTGAAAATCTTCAAGCGCGCGAAAACGCGACGGCTAAGTATGAATGATGGGAAAACTCCGTGTGACGTCGTTCTGGTTCCCGCTGCCGCAAATGAGGTGACCTTGGGGCGAGGCTTTCAGCGCTGATACGACGCAGGATGCTAGCAGGTAGTAGAGTACCCTGCTAGCTGGTAGCGCTTGGCTTAAATAAGGATTAATATTCCCCCATCAATCGAAGGAAACTTTCCGAACATAGGTATTTTTAATGTGTGATTATTAAGAGATGTTTCCCTGAGCTCTGTGCCTCATGGATGCATTGGTTATCTCAGACGATGTAAAACTCCTTTCTACTCGCATAGAAACTAGGTCCCTGTGACGTCACGTGGAGTGGCATCGCATGGGCGTCAATCTGGCCTTCTTCAAATGAGGACAAAATTGACCATTGCCATTCGTCTAAACCGGTATTTCTAAAACCAAATAATTTGTATATTATGAGTACACTAATGGTGAGTACGGAATCGCAATCAATGCCATTCGTTTTCTTTGATGAAGGAAACTATCCTATAGTAGAGGGACAAGTAGATGGCAAGAAACGGAAAGGAAGACCTCGAATGAAAATTATGGAACGGGTGGAGAAGGTTATGTGAAAGAGAAGAAATATGTAGATGTGAAAAGATGAGCTAATGAGAGAATTGAGTGGAGCTGCGTCAAACCCCTCTCTCCGTATATTTGCTATCATTATGGGGAAGTAAGAAAGAAATTGTCAGAAGTATAGCTCCGGCGAAGAGAGCATTCCACCATACAGGGGCGGATCCAGGATTTCTTCCTGGGGGGGGGGGGGGGCACAAGCAAGGCCGTATCCAGGATTTTGTTCTTGGGGGGGTGGAGGGGGGGCACGAAAACGAACGCAATGATAATGGGACTGTAATAAAAACCTGCTGCTTTCTGTCTGGGTCTGGGGGGGGGGGGCACGTGCCCCCCCTAGATCAGCCTATGCCACCATATAAAATATCTACCTAAAGAGGGAATATTAAAAATAGTAGTATAGGAATGGTTTATCAGAGCTTACATTTACTTCTCTATGGAAGTGAGGCATGGACAATGACATTCGCTGAGAAATCAAGGTGGAGGCTTTCAAAATGTAATGCTTCAGAAGAATGATGAGGATCGAATGGATCGACCGAGTAAGTAATGAGGAAGTCCTAAGAAGGGTAGTAGATGAGAGAAATCTCATAAAAACCTTTAAAAAGAAGACGGAAAAACCGCACGGGACAATCTACAAGCGTACTGGTATGCTGCCTGAAGCTGGCCACAAACATCACAATCGTAAATGCCGTTTTACACGGGGCACGTTGTTGCGCAATCTGACGTACGTGCGAAGGCGCAGTCAAAATTGCGTTGTGTAAAGCGGTGAATTGCTAGGACACATGCGAGAATGCGTGGATGCGAGACGGCAAAATAGCCCCTGTTCTAATTCCGTTCATGCATTCGCGCAATTTCACGCCATTTTAGAAATGAAGCAGCTCTAACCTGCGCTATTCCATGCCTCGAATAAAACGGCTTCAACAATACGCAGAATGCATGGTGATATCTATCAGTTGATCCTGCTGCTATCTTACGAGTTTTTTGTAAGTATTTGACCAGATAGTGTACTCAGAGTCCTCTAGATTGCTCTCTCAACACTACTCCCTCATTCTGAGTGTATTTGATAGCAGCCGCCATCTAGTGGCTACTTAGAAAATATTTTTCCATTCTAAATCGCCTTTGAAATAATTTTCTCGCTTATAGATTTTTCTCGCCTGGGATTTAAATCGGTGTGCCAGGGGATTGATGCGAATGGGTTTAAGGCCATATCGTGAGACAGGATGACACGGTGAAGTCCATCGTCGAGGGACTAGTGGACGTCAAGAATAAGAAAAAGGAAGACCTCGAATGATAATTATGGAACGAGTGAAGTAGGATGTGAAAGAGAAGAAATGCGTGGGCGTGAAAAAAAAAATAGCCGATGGGAGAATTGAGGAGAGTTGCTTCAAACCAATCTGACGATTGTTGACCGGCGAAAAAATAATGCGATTGTTTTTTTTCCGACTTTCCGGCATTTTCGACCACTGTGCGCCGCCTCGCGGCTGCCGGAAGATCTGAAGGGTGAACGAAAAAGGAAGCGAGCCCTCTTTCGGTTGCTGCAAGCAGCGAGTAAACTTTGCAAACAGCGATCGGAAGGGGGGGGGGGTGCACGCAAGTGCGTCAACGCGATGGGGTAAATGCTCCTACGCACTCACTAGCATGCATACATACAAGGGCGCGCAAATACATGGGGAGAGAGAGGAAGAGAGAGAGAGAGAGAAGCATCAGGCACGAGCCCACGGAGGGAGGCGTCAAATATTTGAGATTTGCTCCCTTACAACAAATAAATCCCCTGCAGGAAATGTTTGGACAAATATGTGCGCACTTCGCCTCTTCCTCACTTTGCGCTAATTCGTTTCCACAGGAACAACATCATCATCATAATCATTGAACGCGGGCGTTGATATCATCATTTCGCGCCCACGCTTATGCTTCCGATAGCAGTCACGCACACTTTTCTCCGTTTACCACCCTATCAACTACGAAAACCACTCGACCTCTTTCGGAGCGATTCAAAACTGAGAGAAAGGAACGAGAAAATAAGTGAATAAACCGCCTGCGTTCGAAGGCATCCTCTTTCGGGGCAGCGCCATTTCCTTGAGTGCGTCGGCGAGAGGAACTCATCGCTCCATGACAGGGGCGCAGCTAGGAATTGAGGCTAAGGGGTGCTTGACATGCTTGAGGGTGTTAAGGCGCAAAAAAATCTGGGGGGTTCGGGGGCATAGAGTAAGGTAAGGCTAGGGTAAGCAGGAGGTGCGTTGGCCCTCCCCCAGAAAATGTTTACGATAAATGGTTCAAAATGGTGAATTTTACGGCTTTTTAAGGGATATTGGATGTTAAGAGATAAATCAGGGGTCAGTATAATCGAAATTTCGATTCGATTATTTTACTAATTATGTAAATTGGCATAACGTGATGATTATTTTCGTTGGAGCAATGAAATTTGGTGAATGGGTACATATTGGTATTCCTTATAATGCCCAATGGAAATATGTTTTGCATGTAGTCCAATATTCGATATATATCGAATCTGCGTTTTCTTAAAATATATTGAATTGCTATAACATGTTGGATTTAACATCCACGGGCATAGTTGAGGGGGAATTATATTGTGGATGACCATTGAATGATATTTCAATCAATAGCATTGCGCATTTTACTGTATAGATGTCAATATAACCGAAAGTTCGATTCGATTATTATAGCAAATACGAATATTGGCATAACTCAATAAGTAATTCCGTTGGGGCAATGAAATTTGACGAATGGGTACATCTTAGTAATCCTCATAATGAACAGTTGGAATATGTTTTTGTATTAATCATTACAATATTCTATAAGTAATATTAATCCAATTACGTTTAATGGGTTACACTTAAAAATTATTCCGAGCCCTGGGGGGGGGGGCTTACTCCCCAAACCCCCCCTTCCCCTTGCTGCGCCACTGGTCCGTAATATAATCTGTTTGCAGCGCCATTTCCTTGAGTGCGTTGGCTAGAGGAACTCATCGCTCCGTAATATAGCCAATTATCAGAAGAAAGATTGCAATGATTACAAAAATTAATTTGAAAACCCTCTGTTTTTGTTCTGACTAAGAAGGATGAAATAAACCAACCTGCCTCGGCCCAAGGGCCCACGCTTAAATTTTACAGATGTAAGACTACATGTTCTAAACCAAAAACTGATCTTTCTCTAGGCGGCAGTTTTTAACGCTGATTACTGTCTTGGAGTGTAGGTCTTTAAGAATTAAATTCAAAATTGTTTACCAACGTTTCGATACATTTTTTTCAGTTCCATAAGGGCCACGAATGAATATCATTAAATTAATGTTAAACATATCCGCACGAAAGGCTGTTGCAATGTTTTTGAAATTAATAAAATAAAAATAACAATTCAAAAGTAAACTAATAAAAAATGAGACACAAGATTTTGAAATATTATTTAATTAAAAAATGATATTTTATTACTGTTATAAACATTGTAAAAACTTTTGCTGTAATTATGTATCAAATGCATCTCAATATTCTCCATTCAATTTGCTTATCATCTAATCTTTTCACACATATATTTCTTATCCTTCGCATCCTTTAAGTAGTGAAAGAACATAGAAATGGCACTTTTCCACAGGTTTATTATTGAACGTACGACGCGTTTGTCAATAATAAACCTGTGGAAAAGTGCCATCTCTCTCTTCTTTCAATACTAGAGTCTGTTCACTTTATGTCTGCGGGTGAGCTTTCGTGAGAGTCCGGGCACTCTCGGATGGCTTCGCTGATAGGGGAGGGGTACTAACAAAAGAGAGAGGAGGAGCGAACATAACGTTGCCAAATGTACATAGCCGCCTTACTTTGTCACTGAAAACGTGAGAGTCATTGGTGGCCACAGGTATTTTGGCCCCGGCGCCGAGACAATTTACCTACTCATTAGGAAGGCATTGGGGATAATCCTTTCACAGAAGCCCATGACATTGTCAGCTACCGCGCTGAATGAGGCACCGTTGGTGGAAGGCATACTCAGTCACATACAAGGAGAACGCGTGAGGCTTGGCAACACTGCTCAACGAGCAGATTCACGATGTTCATTCGGTGGAGGTCTGATAGCGACTCACTGAGGCCACGCCTATTGTTTGCTGATTGGCAAAGGCAAAGTCACGTGTTGAGAAACTTCCCTCCCCTCATCTCCACTTGCTTTGGCCACACCAGCTCACCCGCAGAGATAAAATGAACAGAGTATAGTAGGTTGTCATTCCGCTATATTTCGCCTGCTTTTGTTGCTTTTCTTCACATCCTTCTTTACCTGCGCCATGAATTTTTTTCGAGGACTTCCTTTCCATTCTTGCCATCCTCTTGTCCCTCGATTATTAATTCTTTATCAGCCCATCATGCATCAAGGTATGGCCGATAAGGCTGTTTCGTCTTCATAACAAGGTTTTCACGAGGCTTCTCGTCTCTCCTACTCTTCCTAGCACTCCCTCATTACTAGAGATACTTACGTGAAAATCGCACTATCAATAACAGTTTATCGCATTTCGTAGCGTCTATTTTTTATTTTCATAATGAGGTAGATGACGATAAAATTAGTGAAACACAGTGATATGACAATATACAGAATATTTTAAATAATTATGTTGCAGAGCAATAATTTATTAAGGCATAAGTCATATACTGGCGGAGGAGTAGCTTGCCCGCGCTCAATTGTAGTTCGCGGCCACGTAGAGTCCCAGCCAACTAGTAGCTGGCCAGTCGCTCACATGCTTTAAGCGGTGAGTGTCGGCGGAGCATTTAAACTGCGCTCGGCACAAAATGTACGAATTTTGCCGTGGAAAAGGCAAATTTACGTAAAAATATCATAAAAGTCCAGTCATCGCATCTATGTCGCATTTATTTGCGTACATCGCATCTATATTGCATTTATCGCATTTTCGATTTTCACGCATCTCTACTCATAGCTAATTCCATCGATCCATTTTATCCTAATAATTCTTTTGTAGCACCGCACTTCCAAAGTCTCCACCTTTGATTTATCAGCTACTTTAGTCCATGCCTCACTTCCGTTGGGAATCATAAATTAGCAGGTAATAAATTGTTTCTTTACTTCTCTGCTTAAATTTGCGTATACTGATCCAAATCTATTAATACCATGCCATGTTGTAACGAAATCATTTCTTTTTCTTATCATCCTGGAAAAAAATATTGCGACTGAAATTGAACCCAATTCTCTATTACCTAGAATTTTCAGTGTGGATCAGAACTAGATTAAAATGCATTCTTCCGCTATATTGAATTATTCAACGGCAGCATGAGCCGAAATATTTCGAAAACTAACGTTTCTATTAATCTCTCTGCTGATGCATAAATTTAAAACTTAATCTTTCGCAGTTAAAGCAGTTGTCATCTATCGCAAAGGATGACGCGGCCAACTATGAAATCAAGTGATATCTGGTTCAAATCTGGAAGGTTTGCAGCTTTTTCCTTATATTTATTAGATTTTTTTACAGACTGGCTTTTCGCGTCTTCGATCATTTTAGGCTTCGCTATTTCGCGTGTTTTTTTATCAGAAGATTTTTTTGGGCAGCCTTATAAACCTCATTATTATGAATTGAATTCATGATAATAATTATCCAATAGCTTGAAAACAATATTTATTTATCGAAACTAAAAATAAAAAAAATGTTTTAGAGATGGTGAGAAAACCATGGCGATGGTGTCCGTATAAGAGGAGAATTGCCCCCTTGAAAGGTGTCCGTGTCCGCAAGTGGGTGTGCCCACATATTAAAGGCTTGATCCTAACGAAAATGCATTACCTGCTTCTGCTGAGGAATTGAATACTGTTCATAAGTCATGTTCAGAGATGTCCGTGAACAGAGGTTTAACTGTAGTTAGTATTGCCACCGTTTATCACCAGGTGTAGCCCGTGCTGTCAGATATTCCGTGATAGAGAATTGGAGGTTGCGCGGTAGGCTTAGATTGCTTGAACAATTGAGAATAGATGTCTCTAGGAGCGACATGGAGAACATAATATTAGAACCCCAATATATTTCCAGGTCCATCAGAAGCGATAAATTATGAGAGATATTTTTCCAAACAGATATGTATGGGGATTCGTTTTTTCGTCGAACCATACAGGACTGTAATAAATGTTAGTCGTAATTATGTATGATCAGTTGCTTTTTATACGTAGACGGCTTGTGTCTAATTCTATATAGAAGTCATGCGCGGAGCGCGTACGTAATTAATTAATTACGTGCTATGTAAATGATAGTTCATCTCAAAAAGTTCATCTTTATTGCTCTCACTCAATTGCTAGATGAGCTATGATCTAGATAAAACAGTCCTCATCTAATTTAATTTCATTATTATTCACGTTAGCGATCAATTAATGTGTTCTCATTATTTGGTAAAAAGTAGTTACAGTCGTGAAGAATAGGATTTGAAAGGTCTAACAAGAGTTCATTGTAATTTCTCGCGTACCGAGTGCTATTTAGACGTAACTTAAGTCTATAGAAATTTGTCTCCGTTAAAATTAATTTATCAGCGTATATTTCTTGGGAGCCGTCCCACTATATGAATATATATAAAAAAAACTTTGATATCTTGCGGCAAGCCACATTTCACGTGGAATTCCAATTTCATTTGACTTCACGCGAATAATTAGGGTATTTTTTTAACGAAAAGTTTTATTCACGACGATGTGATCTATAAAATCCATGACTATCCAATGCCATTCCTCGAGATTAAAATAACTTTACCATGAAATTTCGGAAAATTAGTGGATCGGTTTGCAATCAACGCTGCGCTGCGGACATTTTTGAAAACCGATTAAAAATGCGACCGAGGTGGCAACAGAAATCAAGCTTCACGTGGGACGGACATGGCTTTCCTCTCTATGTGGGGGGTCACCTTGGGTCTCCCTCATACTGCGCCGTGCACGCAATATAACGGACTCCCTCCCGAGGGGGGGGAAGGGGTCGGTTGTGCGCCATGTGGAGTGGGGGGGGCGGTGTGCAAATCATTCATTATTAAGGTGGACGCCGCCGATTGGACAAACAGTCATTAGTTGGGCGATTGGGGAGGTCCCCAGGTTGGGCCCCAAAGGGCGTTTGACGGACGGCGTGGTGAGGGGGGAGGTGGGGGTGGACCACAGCATTGGAGGGATTCCGCGTGGCCACGCACCGCTATTTCATGTGTCTTGAGGGATTGCCAGGACAAAGATTTGCTCTCATGCAGATCGTGTTTCACGCCCGAGATACGCGGAAAAATGCACAACCGGCATTATTACCCGCAAAACATTCCCCTATCATTCCCCCCACGGAATCCATTCCATTGAAGATGAAAAAATTGATGATTAATAAATGGTTAACTCTGTTTTATCTGCAGGAAAAAGTGACTTTGAACGCAGTCACGCGCACGGGTGCAAAGTTAAATACACCAAAGGATGAAGTTCGCCATGAAAATATATTTTACTTTGCCGGGATTCGAACCCGGATCTCCCGATTACCGGTCAGGCGTGCTACAAAAAAATGGCTTGGTGGTGTGACTGGTAGCACGCCTGACCGGCAATCGGGAGATCCGGGTTCGAATCCCGGCTAAGTCAAATATTTTTTCATGGCGAACTTCATCTGTTTTACCTCTTTATAATTATTTAGCATTGATATTTTTCTTGAGGTGTACGTCTATCAATAAAACCAATTAAAAATATAAATACACCAGCATTAATTGTTACCATGTAACATAGCAACAAAAAAGGAAATACGATAACTACCATGTTTCATTTAAGGTAAGTCAATTTTTATGCTGATAAATAAAAAAAAATATTGTTTGTCATGTGCATGTGATAATATTTTGTAATGCCGCTATAACAGACGGTCTGCATTTTCCTTAATTTCATAATAATTCATTATAGCCCTGTGGAAGAGTTTTTACATGTTCGAAAAGTTGGCGAACTGAAGTATTTTTTTAAAAGACATATAGCTCAAGAAATATATGCGCTAATTGATTTAAAAATAGGAAAAATGATAAAATGACGCAAAATTGAAAAAAATACAACAGATAAAAAAAACAAAAAATCATAAAATATTATCGTAACAAAAAAGATATATTGGAGGAAAAAATGAAAATTGTATGTTATAATTGTTATCTATCTGGACATTATTCCCGATAGGTTAGGTTAATTTCTTACTAGATTATTTGGGCATAAGACACGCTCACTGGTAGGCTGTTTTTCACCCTCTTCACTTACACTGGCAAGGTAATATTAGTCCCTTAAATTTGCTGTGCCATTTTTCCCTTCAGTGAGCGTTAAACGCCCAATAAAAACCACTGAATAGATAGTATATGCACCGCAAAATGCAGATATACATCATATCCAATTTGGCCTACTTTACAGGAGAGAAAAAGAAAACTTAGTAAACCCATAGTCAGCACATGCATAAATTTACCTAATATCTTTGCTTTATATGACTTGCAACTTGTATACAGGGTGTCCCATTTATCTTGACCACCCAAAATAACTTTTGTCCAGATGTAAATTCAACAATGTGACAAGCAAATGTTCATTAGCCGTCAGGGGGACATTAATCAGCATGATTGCCTTCCTTGTAGCTTTGTTATTTACAAAGATATGAACAGCGGTATTTTTTTATTGGAACCCTATATTTTTATTCGGCAATGCATTTCCTCTCCTATAACTCCTCCTGTTCATATCTTTATAAATAACAAAGCTACAAGGAAGGCAATCATGCTGATGAATGTCCCCCTGACGGCTAATGAACATTTGCTTGACACATTTTTGAATTTGCATCTGGACAATAAGTTATTTCGGGTGGTCAAGACAAATCGGACACCCTGTATGTACTAATAAAGTTAGTAAAATATTTTAAGAGAGTTGTCCAGAGATTTTCGTCCAACCTTCCGAAAATCGTCCAACTTGGATATGATGCCTCTGTGCAGTTAGCGATTCATATACACTCACCGGCAGATCTGGACCTCTACCCGGTAAAGATATTGGGGTCCAATTTGAGGGCAAAGAACGAAGGTTCGCCTGAACGATGTAGGTACATTACGTTCAAGACTTGGTGGTCACACCGCGGACGTCGCCACAGTGGGCTGAAATCGAAAAAAGCTGGCCAAAAATCGCTGTAAGCATAAATATTACTAAATTAATGAATATTTTTGCGAATTGTGTATTTTTAGGATACAATGAAACTTATTTAGGATGATGTAGTCCATAATGTTTTTTAAAGGAGGGCAATAAATATTAAAAAGTAATGCGTCCGACGCGTTGGATTTGAGCAAGTGCGAGTATGTATTGGAGAAGCGCCGTCAGAGGGGGTGTGGCCATTTCCGCTTGGAAACCTGACTCCATAACTATGCTGTGTTCATTTTATCTCTACGGGTGAGCTGGTGTGGCCAAAGCAAGTGGAGATGAGGGGAGGGAAACTTTCTCGACATGTGACTTTACCTTTGCCAATCAGCAAACAGTAGGCGTGGCCTCATGCCTCATTCTTATAACGATTGTTCCGGCGATTGTGGGAACTATCGTGCATTCACACGACGATTGTTAAAATCTGTGCTGCCCTCTAGAGCTGACATCTAAAGTGAGCGTGAAATTGACGGTTAGCAAAGCTGTTGAGGTATGCAGGGACAAGATATTACTGTGTTCAACGTGTAGTTACCGAATAATTTTTCTTCCGCTCATATTCTTCCTTCCTAGGACAGTTCCATGAAAAAAATAGAGCTTCACGAGCTTTTCGTCTATCTCTTGTCGCTTCCGTTTCCGGTCTCCCAGCGCCTAACCATCATAAAGTGGCAACGTTCGGAACTACGTGAACTATTGTCAGGACATGAATTCACACGGCTAGTTCGGTCAACTATCGTTGGGACCATCGTTCGGACAATCGTAATGTGAACGAGGAATCAGTGAGTCGCTCTCAGACCTCCGCCGAGTGAACTTGAACATAGTGAATCTGCTCGTGGAGCAGTGTTGCCAAACCCCACGCGTTCTCCTTGTATGTGACTAAGTATGCCTTCCACCAACGTTGCCTCATTTAGCGCGGTAGCTGACAATGTCATGGGCTTCTATGAAAGGATTATCCCCAATGCCTTCCAAATGAGTAGGTATAATTGAATAGGTCTCGGCGCAGGGGCCAAAATACCTGTGGCCACCTATGACTCACACGTTTTCAGTGACAAAGTAGGGTGGCTATGTACATTTGGCAACGTTATGTTCGCTTCTCCTCTCTCTTTCGGTACTACCCCTCCCCTATCAGCGAAACAATCCGAGTGTCTCCGGGCTCTCACGAAAGCTCACCAGCAGACATTAAGTGAACAGACTGTAACCGTGCTTCACTCTATCAGTCCGAAGCTTCGCCTCCCCTCCGAAGTTCCTCCACCACAGCCACCTTCCCCTCCACTCCCTGGAGTTCTGCGCATTGAGGAGCCACCAAGTTTCAACCGGGCTTTTCTCTCATTTTCGTGAAAATTAAAAAATTTAAGTGTCAATTATTCAGGGCGGAGAAAATTGTTTCACGACATTTTAACCCAGGATAGCTGATGCCCGATCACAATTACTAATATTTTTTTTGGCCGAAAACGCACCATTTTTACAATATAGAAACTATAAGTCTAGCGTTCCGATTGGGCGCGAGTTTTCCCTGTTGTCGGATGCTCTGGACAACTCATGTCATCGAATGCTTTTCCTGTCTGAGATCGCGATGTATCCTAGGCATCCGGCAAAGAGGGCAACTCGTAGCCGATCGGAGGGCTTGGCTCAAAGTTTCTGTTGCCTTCTAAAAATGGTGCGTTTCCATCATAAACTTCATGGTTAATTTTAGCTACTACTGGCATCAGCTATACGGAGATAAAATTTCGTGAAACAATTTTTCTCCACACTGAATAAAACATTTCGTACTGCCTACTTTTTGTAATTACGAAAATTCATAACGCATATAATTATAACATTCTTACAATCGACCTTATTAAAACACTGTGCATCGAAACTATTTGTGAATTTTCGAAACAGCAAATAGTGAAAAGTTTTATATTAAATATAAAATTCATTAATCATGTTTTTCCCCAAATTTCGCTTGCGTTGAATGTAACATGGAAAGGTCAGGATTTAAAAACGAGTTTAAAAAGTAATTTACATGTCCCCTCCTGCAAAATATTTCTAGTTTTTCAGTTTGTCAGTTCATATTTCGATAATTAAAATTTCCATTAATCTATCAGCTGCGGCATGAATTTTAATGTTTTTATTTTCCCAGCAAGTGAAGGTGCTACATGTTCTAATAGACAACAGCTGACCACTGGATCAAAAGATTTCAGGATCGTATCGGAGCAGGTTGACACATTTTTCCTTATATTTTAAAAAATTTTTACAAGTTGGCTTTGGGCGTCTTCCATAGTTTTTTGCATTGTTATTTAAAAAAAATAATTATCTGAAACGCACTGCAGAAGATCATCCATTTCTGAGCGAAAAGTCGTCAAAGCTGCACACGAGAAGAAATGGTTACAAAATAAATCAGCGAATCTAAAAATATTGTTGAAACATATGAAAATTATCTCGCCGCTCGAATATCTTGTGGCGATTGCCAACAATATGTCTTTGTAATTTCGGCGATTAAAGAAAATAAATTATGTGATTTACTGAAAATGATTACTTTAGGATTTTTAAACATTCGGAATATGGTGTTTTAGGGAAAATGCTCGTTGACGAGCAGTACTATTTGCTGGGAGGAAATTCTTCTAATAAGGCAGTGGAACAGAGCCTTCTGGGGGATATGCGATCCATTTATATACATTCCCGAGAAGCCATTCTTGGACAAACAAATGGAGTCAGCTGCGATGACCCGACCGATTGCACCGCTCGCTCCCCTAGCGAGTGCCTTCCCTCGGCGCCCGCATCAACTCGACCGACGACCCGACTCCCGAGGTCAGAAGGTGCGGCTGCAAGCGAACATGCGGATGTTGCAGGCGGCCTAAGCATACAAACGAAGGCCTATCCGATGGAGGGAAGTTGACTTGCCGAGGAAATGATGCTGAAATGAAAATTCCACTTCCAAATCCACAAGTTATAATGTATCCATGACAAAATATAAAATTTAAATGATTATTATTTTTTCCCCCCTTATCTTGACCTCGTTTAATTCATGTTAAAATATTTCTCGGAGTGTAGGTCAACGTATGTTATGCAAAAAAAGTTATAGCCAGCGTTCCTGTTTATTTTAAAGCATCATCAGGGCTATGAAAGAAAAAAACAAAAAATGACAAAACAAATCTTGTGTTTTTTTCTTTCAAAGCGCTGATGATGCTTGAAATAAACAGGAACGTTGGCTATAAATTGTTTTGCATAACATACGTTGACCTACTCTCTAAGAAATATTTTAACAAAAATTAAAATGGTGATTTACACTTTTTATTATAAAAATCCGCCACCGACCATGGTTTCGGCATTCTGCTCGTTGTCATTTTCAAGGTACGGTGCGATCATTTGATCTTGAAAATGATCTAGAATGTCGAGAATGTGGCCGGTAGTAGAGTAATATATATTAAAGTGTGGAAATTTCTATTTGTAGTTTATATTTCATCATTGATATATCGCATTTCCACCACGTCATTGGTTTCATACGTTTCTAAGGACCCATTTAGATATATTTTTCTTTGCTGGTCGTGACAAAATTTGAACTGTGAAGAGACACAAAAGTTTTCTCTCTTCGATTACGGCCTTAACCCTATCGCACGTGAGTGGATGACGTGAACAACTACTGCCGAGTGGTCACGGCGTCTCACCTACTCCCGAGCCTCAATCATAACGGGGGGCCTTAATCAGGCCCTTCGCGAGGGCGGGGCAACCAGGGCATTTTGCCCTGGGCGCAGCAAGTTGGGGGCGCACCGTGTTCGCCGACGAAATTCTTTTTTTAAATATCCTTGTATGTTTTACTTTCATAATCGATAAAATATCTTTATCACGAAAAAATGTTTTCAATTATATTTTCAACTCTCCCGATTGAAGATATATCAATGGTATGGGGCGGGGGGGGGGGCGCACGATCCCAGTTCGCCCCGGGCGCCAGAACAGCTAGCGACGGGCCTGGCCTTAATAATTCAAATTTGTCGTATTGTTTTGGAATGAATGTTATCACTTTCAAAGAAGACAATCTAGCTGATAGATGGTATCAACTTTATCGCCGGTTGTGAGAAACTTCCGCTGTTTATTCGATAAATGTGAATCTGGGTAGAAAATCCGATAGTGAAATAGTCTCCTACTGTCGGCGTCAAAATGATGTGCCTCTGTAGTTTGCAAATTTTATATCTAGACTTGAGTGCATGCCATAACAGTGAATAATACGTCATTTTAAAGGAAATTTTATTCTCAATTCTGGCTTATTTTTTGTTTTATGACAAATGCAAAAATCAAGACACGGGAGTGCAATAAATGACTCCGCGAACCGTAAATTTAGCAGTTTTGTCAACTTCATGAACTTTGTAACTCAACCCAGGGAAAACTACTACCTCTACAACATTCATCTTCCACAATAAGTGGAAAACATTAATGTAGAATAATAAAATGTCTTTTGCGTATTTTTAGAACGCATATTTTGTTGTAAAATAACGAAAATGTTTAAACACTTCTAGTCCTACAGTTTACCCCGAAAGAAAAAATAAAATTGATAGATACACTTCTACTACAGTAGTTTCTGGTTTCACCGCGTGTCGTTGTCATGAGTGCTTTACCTGCGTCCGGCGAACGAGAGCGTTTCTAATTACGGCTAGGATGAGCGCTGCATGCCTGGTGTGGAATCAGCCCATGCCATACACCCAGGTGTGGGATTGAGCGATACCTCATAGATGTAGATATAGTTTTCAGGACATTCTCTGGGATCGGTTAGGATTCGGTTCATTTTATGAGGTTTTTCTTAATGCTGATGACAAGACAAACAGACCATTTATCGTGCTTTTTCACATAACGCTCTCATTTAAATTGACTCCTGTAAGAATTTTGAATTTTAACAGCAGCATAGACTGGTCCTTATCTCAGAAAAAAATATGTTACCACGTGGAGTGTATGAATACAAATGTGGAGTCTATAACCCGCGAAGTGCCGAGATATAAGAACACAGCAGCGTTGGAGAAAGAAAACCAAAAGCATGCCTCCTTGTATTCCACTGACTTTATATGTGCAAGTATGATCAAAGCTTCAGCAATTCTGATATATATCAAGTGAAGGTCAAAATATATGAGGAAAAATGTGACTTATTTCAACGAAGACAAACCTATTCAGACATATTATCAAATTCATTACCGATTGCAAGCAACTTGCGCCATTGATTCTGAAGCTGTGAATCTGGGGAGAAAATCGGATTGCGAATATTGAATTCCAGTTCAGATAATACTAAGTTCCTTCCGGAATCAGTTCCCCCCCTCCCCCTATAGCCTACTGTGATAAAATTTCTGTGATTCAAACTTGGGTCTCCAAAGTTATTTTTCTTATAGCGTTACGACCGTAGCGTCATCTCTGGTATTCGTTTTTCAACTACGTTCGCGAAGAAATACCACTGATCGCAAGGTTATGTGACCGATAGTTTCTGGTAATAAAAAATAAATTGTGTGTTCCATAGTTGTTCAATATCGTCATGGTACTACTAATTAGTAGCACTATGACGTTATGGAATATCTATAGCAGTGAGGCTCCGAGGCATGGACACTGACCGCAGCAGAGAAATCAAGGGGAGAGGCTCTCGAAGTAATTAATTACTAAGAAGATTTAAGAGAATATGAGGTTTATGAGTACTTTAAGAAGAATGTGGTGAGGCTCAGCTTACAGTCCTAGGAATACTATCCCCGCCACATTTGACCATTCAATCGCGAATCATGATGCCACATACTTTTGCATGTCATATACTTTTGATAAGAAGAGAGCACTCAAAGCTCTTACTTATCTAATTTTACACTTCCCCTCGTGTAGTGAGGCTCTGCATTCAGTCGAAGGACTACTCTCCTTGTCGGAATTTACTATTTACTCGAGAATTGTGACGCCATATTGAGAAAAGCGGTATTACGTAGAGTTTTCATAAAAAATAGAGCCTTCGAAGCTCTTACTTTCCACACTTACATAATTTTTAAATACGCACTCATTTTATCTAATGAGGCTATGTATGCACCCTTAGGACCACTCTCCTTGCTGCAATTGACCATTCACTTGAGAATTATGACGCCATATTCGAAAATTGCAGTGTTTAGTATAGTTTTCAACAGATGAGAGAGCGCTCGAAGCTCTTACTTTACAACGTTACTACTTTCCCCTTATGAATTGAAGATCTGTATACACCCTTAGGACTACAGTATTTGCCGCATTGGACCATTCATTCGATTATCAAAACGCCATATTAAAAAAACTGCAGTATTAATCATGGTTTTCAAATGATGAGAGAACGCCCGAAGCTGTTACTTTTTTCTAGCTTACTTAACACTTTTCCTTTATGAAGTGAGAATCTGTCTATAGCCTTAGGACTAGAGTATTTACCGCATTTGACCATTAACTTGAGTATCAAAAAGCCATATTCAAAAACAGCTGTATTAAGTATGGGAGAGCATTTGAAGGTCGTCTTTTTCAAACTTGACGCTCTCCTTTTATGTAGTGAGGATCAGTATAAACTCTTATGACTACTCTCCTTGTCTTATTTGACCATAAACTTCAGAATCAATACGCCATATTAAACAACTACATTATTACGTACAGTTTTCAAAATTCGAGAGATCCGTCGAAGCTCTTATTTTTCTAGCTTAGCACTTTCCACTTATGAAGTGAGGATCTGTATACACCCTTAGGAGTACTCTCCTTGCGGCATTTGACCATTCGCCTCACTACAACCTCTCCCATTACCCCATTCGGTCTTTGCAACGCCATCTATCCTCACCCCTTTCCCGAGTCAGGGACGACCGTAGAGGATGCAAATGGGGGCATTAGTGTAGGAGTGAGCGTGTGGGCCTCGTAGACAAATACGGAAGATAGGTAGCAAGACAGAGGAACATCGGAGGAGGAAGGAAGACAGTCAAGAGAGAGAGAGAGAAATGGAGCCAGAGAGGGACACAAGGCACCCCCCTCCCCACCACCCCCAAAGATTCCGAAACCCTGGGACGAATGTTTGCCCCCGGCAAATAACCACCACCCGAATCATTGGTTTAATTTGTTGGCGAGTCCGTCATTAGGCCCGAGTTAATGCAAAGTCATACCTATGTGTGTTGGATGGAGGAAGGAAACAGGACACGCCCCCTTCCCCATTCTCTCCAATGTGCGGAAACAGTCGTGTTTTACAAGAACGGAGGCGCGGCGTCGCAAGGAAAGCAAATTACCCGTTGCCTTAAGTGATACTTGATAGGACGGGAGCAGGAGGATCTCCGTCCGGTGTTTACCAGGACGCGGGCGGGAGGGAGCTGGGAGTTTCGGCTCATTTCGAGGATTCGGCTCGCGTGATTTGGTTCATGACGACGATTCGATTCTTCAAATCGTTCAAAATGAACGAAATCATGGGATTATGTTGAAACAAAAAAATTACTAAAATTTTCCCATAAGAAAAGCATTAGAAACGTTCAAAAAATAATAAAAAATACAAAATATCAATTCGTCGCAATGGCAACCGTACCATAAATCGAACAAAAAATCTAGTTTATTTCCAGTGAATATCATGTTCCTCAAACGTTTAAAAGTACAAAATAAAAGCGAAAAAGTTTTAGCCCCATAAGGCTCCCATGTTAATTCAAGTCGATATTGTCAGAGTGTCGCTTTTGGTTTTACATCATTCCGCCTTTACAGGCACTCTGATGTTGAGTCAGTTCTAATGTCCTGTTCCAGGACTGGGAATAACTTAAATATTCCGTTGATAAGGCATGTGTTCCGGATTTCCTGTCGCGGAAATCGGACGGGAGTAGCGGTCCCAGGGATTTATGTTTGCTACTCCTAGAGCAGCAATGTCAGTGACTTGTGATGATGATGTTCTTTCATAAAAAGTTTTCCCTAGGTTCTTCAGTTTATCTTCTAGTGGTGTTTCCTCCGTAATTAAGTATAGTGCTTCGTTACCTGCCCATTTAGGGATTTTGGTAATCGATCTAAGCGCCTTCCTGATGGCCTTGTCCAGTTTTCTTAGAGGACCTTTGAGAGCAAGTCCAGACCAGATAGGTGATGCGTATGTAATTGCCGGAATAAGTGTTGCTTTGAAAATTCTCAGTCGGAGATGCTGAGGTATGTGGTCTGTGCTGAGAAGTGGCTTGAGTAGCCAGTTATTCTTGGCAAACTGTCGTTGCGTTTTACATACGTGTTGACGGAATTGCAGCTTTTTGTCTAGTTCTATTCCCAGATACGTTGCATGTTCACTCCATGGGATTGTTACTCCTCGTAGGTTTGTTGGAGCTGCCGGTCGAGGGTTTTCTCTCTTTCTCCGCTGAAATAAGACCGTTTTGGTTTTCGATGGATTTAGGTCTATTCTCCATTGTGCATACCAGTTTGCCACCTTATCCAGGGCTGCTTGGAGGTACTTTGCAGCGTTTCTTGGTCTTGTAGATCGGCAAAGTATCGCAGCGTCGTCGGCGAAGAGGCTCACTGTAGTATTCCAACCAAAGTCGTTTGGGAAGTCAGCAGTAAATATAGAATAGAGTAGAGGACCGAGTACCGATCCCTGCGGAACTCCAGCTAGGATTGGGCGATCGGTGGATTCTGCTCCATCCCAGCTGACGCGGAATGTTCTATGTTGGAGGTAGTTCCGGATTATCGTGATAATCCACTGAGGGTATCGGTATTTTTCCATTTTCCATATAAGGCCTTCATGCCAGACTCTGTCGAACGCCTTGCTTACGTCGAGGAATGCAGCTGTACAGCAGCCATTAATGTTGAATGAGTTCGTGATGTAATTGGTTACTCGAAGGAGCGCGTGCAGTGTGGAGTGCCGACTTCGAAATCCATATTGAAAAGCTGGAAGAATACTGAATGTTTCAGTATGATACAGCATATATTTTTGGATTAGCCTTTCCAGCATTTTCCCCATGCCATCAAGCAGCGATATTGGGCGGTAACTTGATATTGCGGATGGTGTTTTGCCAGGTTTCTGCAGACCAATAATTTTGGCTTTCTTCCAAGTGCTGGGGAAATAACCAATTTTTATGCAGCTGGTTAATATGTATGCTAGCAATATGCCAGCAGCTCTCGGTAGTTGTCGCAGGATTTCATTTTTTATGCTGTCCGGTCCAGGTGCTTTCTTCTTTTTTAAAATTTTGAGCTCATCGGCGATTGCTGATAGAGATACTACCGGCGGATCAGCAGCAACGGGTGGTAGAGGTGTTTCGCTGATTGCCAGTTGGTTTATGTTTGCAGCAATTTCCGTTGCTTCATTTGGTCTGAAGCAGTCTTCGAGGTAGTCTGCGAAACACGTCGCTTTCTCGGACTTGCTGCAGGCTGTTCCAGTCTCCGTTCGAATGGGCGGGACCGTAATGAGGGGTGCTCGTAGGTGCCTCGCCATCTGCCAAAGGCTGCCGTCATCAGTGTTAAGGGAAGACAGTTTCTTCTCCCAGTTGTACTGCCGAAAGTCAAGTACTGCAGCGTGCACCTTCCTTTTGAGGTCTTGAAATTTTCTTTTGTCACCAGCTTGATGTGTTCGCTGATATTTCTTTCTGGCCAGGTTTTTCCTTTGGATTAGTTGCTTTATTCCGTCGGGGAGATTTAAATAGTCTGGCGGACTGCGTGTCGTCAGCGGTATTGCATGATTTGTTGCCTGCTGTATGCTGAGTGTCAGTTCTGCAACCAGATTGTCCACTTGTTCTGGCGTGTCTGCGGAGTATACTTCCGGCAGAGCTGTGGTTATGTGTTGCCTGAATAAATTCCAGTCAGCTTTTGCAAGGTTTCGATGAGACGGTAGTGGCAGTTTTGAGGGCTTAATTCCAATGTGGCATATCACTGGATAGTGATCGCTCTCCAGAGATGGTATTGTACGACATGAGACAGAAACATAGATGTTGGCCAGTAGAAAGATGTCCAGAACGCTGCTGGATCCATTGGTTGCATAATGCGTTGGCTGGTCAGGGCCTAGTGCACGAACAGCACTTGTGGTTAGCCACTTTCTTAGGCTGCTGCCTCTCGCGTTTTGAGCGGTAGAGTTCCAGTAGGAGTGTTTAGCGTTGAGGTCTCCGCCGAGTACCGTTGGAGGTCCTTTGTTCATGAGTTCAGCGTAGTCTGCTTCGCAGAAATCATTCCCAGGTCTATGATACGCCGCAACTATGTTGAAGTATCCAGCAATAGTTTTTACCTGCACTATTGTAGATTCAACGGAAGAATTGGTTTGGGCAGGAAGTTGGTGTCCAGTTAATCCGTTTTTTAATAAGATCGCGGTTCCACCGCTTGATCTTCTTGCTGGGTCTAGACCAATTCGGTCTACGCGAAAAGTCTTATATCCAGGAATGTTCCATTTTTGAGTTGGTGTTAGCATGGTCTCGCAGATTAGTGCAGCATCTATTTTGAATTCTTGTAGAAATGTCAGCAATTCCGGGGATTTTCTCTTGATCCCTCCATTCGCGTTCCATGTCGCGATGATGAGGCGTGGTTGCATCTTATTTTGTCTATGGAACGCGCTGGTTGAGGGCCGCGAGAACCTGAGACATCAGAGCCTGTTGCTGCAATAGTTGTTGTTGTATACTCTGCGTTACTGCAACGAGAGCCTGGATAGCCGCAGTCAGATCCGGTACACCTGGATTTGTATCTGGTGCAGGTGCAGTCTTTGATCTTCCCGCATTGATGCCCGGGAATTCCGCATCGGAGCATTGGTGGGGAGTGGCAGATGGCCCGCACGTTGGAGCGTTTACGTTTCTTCCCCAGGGGTTTTGTCGCCCAAGGGTCGGGATCGGTGCAGGAGTTGGCTTGGTTATGACTGGTTTCGCTTTTTGCTGCAATGCTCTCAATTTTTCCAATTGTTTTTTGTAGACTGGACATTTCCGGGACATAGCCGGATGGTCGCCTTCACAGTTGCAGCAGGTGGCGGGTGTTGATTTAGGCACGGTACAGTCGGAACCGTAATGAGGGCCTGCACAGGACCAACAGCGTGGTGTTAAGGTGCAGTGTACGCTGGAATGTCCAAAGCGATTACAGCGATAGCACATTTGTGGTCTATCGTGTTTATAGGGAGTCAAGCGAAGATGGACTGGGCCGATTCTCTTGATCGCTGCAACATCTTTTCGCGTCCATTCAGCAGTGGGGCGGATCGTGATTTGATGTAGATCACGTTTTTCTTTGTTGCTGTTGAGTAGAGTTCTGACGGAAACAACCGGAACTCCTTCAGCTTCAAATAATTCCTTCAAGTAGTCAACGTCGAAATCTGCTTCTAGTCCGCGGACTAGATACGACGTTGTGCGGTCGTCTGGTAAGGCGTATGATACTGCTTGTGCTTGCTCTTTAGCTAGTAGTTGTTTCAGTGCAGCATGGTCCTCAAGAGTTTCTAGGTGTACTCTGGTAAAGTCTCGGCGGATGTCTAATCGGAATTCTCCTTTGACAACCGTTTTTATGAGCTCGATGGATTTCCTGTAGTCCGAAATTCCAAAGATAAGGTACGGTGGTGGGCGCTGACGTCTTGGTGGACGTTTAGGAGCAGCAATTTCTTCTGGGAGAATAGGTGCTTCTGGTGCTAGTGCATTTGAAGCGTTTGAAGCTGTTGTTTCTCCTTCAGTGGATAGTGCAACATATCTGTTGCTTGTGGCTACTTGTTTAGCGGGCTGCAGCATGGTAGGAGACTTGCGGCCTCTCTTCCGGTTGTTCTTTACTGGAATGAAAGCTCCAGTAGGAACATATTCATCGTTTGTATCCATAAGGTCCGAAAGAGGGCCATTTTGGTCGCAGTTCATGTACATACGGTCCTTAAGAGGGCCGTTGGAGGTACTTGGCTGCGATTGCAGGCTTTCAAGTGAAGGCCGGGAGGCAGTAGGTGCTATTTGGCCATCCGGAGACGAAGTTGCAGTAGATACGGGCCTAAAGAGGGCCGGTAAGGAAGATCTTAATAAGGCCATTGCCGATTCGTCTGATGAAGCGGTTAAGGCATTGGCGTTTTCTTCATTTGCTGATGGCGCATTGGTGACTAATTCTTGCTGCGGTTCCTTGGCTGCCATCCGGCTGCTGTAAAGCGTTTGATGTCCATCAATTGCAATGGACAAGTCGTCGTTGGAGGCATGGTCCGCCATGGATTCCATGGCGGCCAGTCTGCTCGTTGTGGAGGGCAGGGAGGGCTGGTTGGGGCCTAACACCCTAACGAGGGGACCCGGTCGGGTCCCCCAGGCGTGCAATGAGTTTTACCTCGTGCCTGGGGTAGCGACCGAGAAGACCTGGGAATTGTCACCTTGTGCAAGGCGCCGACCCGAAGGTGATAACCACGGTGACCAGGCTTGAATTTAGGAACAAGCCTAGCCAGCCGTGGCCCCCCGGGTGCCCTATTGGCGACGGGAAGGGCGTTGACGGGGCGGGTTTTCACCCGCTGATGCTGCTGATTTCGGAAATGGTCCTCTTAAGGGCCTAAGAGGCCGATTTCCTTGAGGGCGCTCAACGTCTTGCGTGGTCAGGGTGCCCTGACGGCAATCTTGACGTTTTCAAAATTCTGGTCGCAAATGGTCCTCTTAAGGACCTCTGGCCGGAGAACGCGACGTGGCGTCCTCGACGGCCCGGGGGATGGCGCCGGTGTCGCTCGTAGGCGGCTCCGATGACGATGCTGGGCTGAGTAGGCAGGTTCAGGAGGCTGCTGGAAGTCCAGTTGACAGAGCTGACCGGCGGTATCACGAGTATCTTCAAGTCGATATCTCCAAAACTAATCGACTTTTCAAAGTTTTCAGATTTTTCCTCCCGATGAATTTTTTTTTTTACTTTTACGGCCAATGAGCCAAATACCCACACCCATCACCATTTGGACTGTAGGTTTTATCAATGAGTCAGTGGTTAACCAAAACGGCGCTATATATTTATTAAATACACTGGCAATTTTCCACGATTTATTCAGACCTAAGTTTCGATTTTACTACATCATATTCAGGGTACGAATCGTGTGAAGTGCATTCAATTTATACAATTTTTAAAGGTGGATGAAGGAAAGTAAGGCAAGAGGAGGAGGGTGAGGTGATGGGAAAACCTGAAATCATGGAAATTGACAATTCTTCGGATTTAGCCCCACGAAATCCACGAATCCATGACGCATATGAAGTAGATCCAAGACTTCATCATTCATGAACCTAGGATATCAGAATATTTTATCTCAATTACAGTAAAATTCACCGACTAATGTGTAATATTTCACTCCTGCTGCATGAACGGCGGTGATGTTAACGTTAATTACCACAAAAAAGCGCGCAAAAACGCTAACTAGGTTCCTGATTTCCAAGGAAGAAACCGCAGTGGCCAGAGAAGCCCAATGTATGTGGTTCGATTCCCGATTCTGGAGAATTATTCCTCCCGCATTCCTCCAGGGATATCAGCCACCTCTATTTACTTCATCGAATTATTTCTCATTGCAATTTCTCAATACCGTTCAATCGGCAGGATTAAAATATTGCACATCACCACCTTTGATATTCTCTTGGTTGTGGTTTTTTCTCTCACATTGCTATCTTGGTTGGACAGCAATAGCCTAACATCTGTAACCATTAGCACATTTTACAATTCATCACTAGTCAGCAATCCTTAGATTGGTCTGAAGTAGCTGTCCACTCAATTCTCCTATCAGCTAATATTTTTTACACCTATGTATTTATTCTCTTTCACGTCCTTTTATAAGTTTTCCATGCATTTCGTTCGAGGTCTTCCTTTTCCGTTCTTGCCATCCACTTGTCCCTCGACGATTGCCTTCATCAGGCCATCATGTCTCAAGATGTGGCCTATAAGTTTTTTTTGTCTTATCAATGTTTTCATGAGGTTTCCCTGCTCTCCTACTCTTCTTAGGACTTCCTCGTTACTAACTCGGTTGATCCATTTGATCCCCATCATTCCTCTATAGCACCACCTTTCGAAGGCCTCTTGATTTTCCGCTGCTGTCATTGATCATGCCTCACTTACGAAGAGTAGTATACTGTAAATGTGAGCATTGATAAATTGTTTCCTTAATCCTTTAAGTATAATTGCCATGGCGAATCAGGAACCTAGAGAACATAGTGGTGTGCGAAATTCATGAGAAAACCGAAATAAGTCAAAATCAGTTGACGGCGATGATCATTTTGACAATCAGCCTGCATTGCCAATATACATCCCGCTGATCAAAGATGGTAAACAGATATAAATCATAAGTCCCCTTCAGTGGCGAAAGTAGGAATATGCTTTGGAGTAGGAAAGTAGGATTATGCTTTGAATATGCGAAAGTAGGAATATGCTTTGGAGTATAGTAGAGCTTATGGGGCGACCCCCCTCCCAGGTAAAGGGGGAGGGGGTCCGGGGAAATTAAAAAAAATGAAGTGCTTGGAAATACTTTTACATAATTAATAAACGATCTTTAACTTCAGGTAGATGCAGTTATTATATGCCAAAACTGGGCAATAGTTTGAAAATAATATTTTTATTTACCTGAGGCTTTGGGGGGATCTATCTCCTCGTCTCTCTCATAGTTACGCCGCTTTGTCCCTTTCTAATTTCCTGCTCACGGTCCTCACGCAAACTAAGTCTGATACAATCTGAACCCCCTGAATGAAAATCGCTCCTTAAGAACGGTTCGGGTCCGGCGGATTCTGCTCTCTGCTTCACCACTCGATTATCTACGAAGGTAACCAACCACAACCCACTCAACCGGGTTTGGAGTCATCGCTCATCATGAACGATTTAGTATTTTTTAACCATTTCACCAGAGAATCCTGATTTAATTCATTCGATTAATTCCAATGATCGTTCATTTTGAAAGATCAACTCGTGAACGATACATCTCTCACAGCAGGAGGAAGTAGGTGTGAGGAGTGGGGGTATGGGAGGGAGAATTAGTGTTCGAATTCGCCACCACCGCCGGACGACGTCGCCACCGCTTCAGTCCCCATCACATGACCGTTCAAAACGATTGATTTACTGCGAATGAGACGCGAAAAATAATGGCATTGTGAGTTCACAAACGGTCCATTTCATACAATCCGCTGATTCCGCGCTAAAATCTGGCCATTTTCCTTTTCATATTTGTCTTCTTTCATACACGTCTTCTTCGAATCATTCCTTGTCTCGGCTATAGGTGCTGTATCGCCAAAATCGCAGTATACTTATTCTTTCTCAGTGGATATTGACACCCAAAGCTTTCTCGATGACTATATTTCGACGGCTCTCTCGGCGTAAACATAAAAATAAATGCACCAAGTAAATTATTTTTCTAGTGCAGAATCTCCCGGAAAATACGATATGGTTGGCTATTGTATGGGAACTCATGTGGATAAAGACTTACATGGCAAAAGTGATGGTGAATTGTTTCCTCACCTCTATACATTTATTTTCAGCTTTAAGTATTTCAAGTTTAAGTATTTTTCAGGTTCTTTTTTTTAAAGCCCTTCTCGGATGATATCTGGCCATTGTCCTTCCCACATCTGTGAGAGTCTTCTACAAATCATTCTCTTTCTCGGGAATGACTGCTGAGTCGTGAGCAAATGAAGATGAATCGTTTCCTCACTTCTACACGTATATTTTCAGCTAAGGTAAGTCCGGGTGAGATGCCCCACCGGGAGAGATGCCCCGATCGCAGTAGTTTGAAAAAAAAACAATCAGATTGCTCTGCTGATGATGTCCGTCAATTAGTTAGACAACTAAAGACAAGCTGCATGAGTTTCGCGGTGATTCGATTTTTTTACGCTACTTTAGAACACCATTTCAACTGAGTACTCCGAATTATCCGCTCTGCTATAAGAAAGAGCATAATGGTTCTGGTCGGCATCAGTCAAAATGTTTGAATACTTTGAATTAAAGGGTGAAAACTTGTAGCAGAATCTTTATCAAATGCCCGAAAGCAGTGACAAGTCATCTTAGACCATGTGTTGGCGCGCTGGCTGTAAGGGCAACTCTCCCGTACTGAAAGGAGAGACGTCCCACCTCTCCTCGGGATAGATGCCCCAGTGCTATCTTAAGGTATAGATGCCCTACCTATATTGTTTTCAATTAATTATAACCAATACGATAGAGACAGTGGCTGATTTACTGGGGGGATATATGGGGGGGGGGGGGGGTTAAATTGGATACGCAAGGGGGGCTGTAGCCCCCCCTTGGGTATCCAACTTATACTAGATAGAATGGTAATTTTTTCCTACCCCCACTACTGCTGGAATTTTTAACTCCACTTAGCCCCCCCTTGTCCTTATCCTGGATCCGCCACTGGATAGAAGTAATATTAGTAAATAGAAGAGTGCTAAAGTGCCTCCTAATTTTTTAATTGCTTTGATACAGTCTGATTTGTGGAGATGGGTATGGAGACGATCTCCACGATTATCGAATCAGTTTATTAAAGCTTTTTATGCAATGCCCTTTACAATCTTAGTCCATGACTTATTGCCTCAAGCATAAACAAATCAGCTAAGCCTCCTTGGCAGCAATATAAATAATGATACAACCATTCGCAACAGATTCACCATCATCATCTAAAGGTAATCACTTGTTGCAGATGGCACGCCTCTCTTCTCAGCACTGCCTCCTTCTGACCTGCGTAATATTTAAATCCCATCTCCATTAGTGATGGACTAAGTCGTTCGTTTAGGTTATGTCGATCATCGCTCACTATTCACTTGAGTGATTCAATCGATTGTTTTTTATCTTTTTCACTTTCGATAATGCCGAAGAGCAATTTAAAGAATCTCTCACGAGGCTTAAAGTTGGTAATAGCGGAATAAGTGAGGCTGCGAGGTACTTCTAGTCCCCTCTCGGACTCATCGCCGATGCAGGCATAGGGTAATGCAAGCAAAGCTTTAGGTCCATTTGGCATGGAGCAGGAAAAGCGTCTCGTCAGTCATAATCAACGCCTGAAAAAATCTGGGTTTGCACCTGATCGAGAGACTAGTATATCAATAGCCTATCAGTTTGCTGAAAAGCTTGTCCTTCAATGTAGAACTGAAGATGTCGGGTTGTTAATGGCTTAATTCATTTAAAAAAATCCAGAACTTAGTGCTAGGCAGTCTTAAGGGTTGTCAACTGCTAGAGGTGAATGTATGAATAGAGAAAGCGTTAGTCACTTCTCTAAAATACTCTCAGAATTATTTCAGGAGAATGATTTCTTTACCAGGCCGGCCAACGCCTACAATATGGACGAGTGTGGTTGTCGGCTAAATAACGTCCTAGGGAATATTTTACCCGCAAAAGGTGCTAAAGATGTTCAGATTCTGATAATCTATGGAGAGAGAAAAAAACAACACCGTGATTGCGTGCTGCAACGCTGAAGAGCAATTTCTTCCTCATTAATGTTCAAAGGCGTCTGACCGAAAAAGAAATTTTCAGACTCTGAATGGACTTCGACCAAGTTCTGGCTTCCGGGAGATAGACATTTCTTATGGACCCATCAGCATTACTTAACACTTCTTCAACATAAGTGATGGAATAATAGCGATAGAAACCCAAAGCTCTAAGTAACTGTCCGGAGTACATGACCCTAGTTCAATGACTGGGACATCCAGAGAAGCCTTTAAGCAACTTTTAAGCTGTCAAAGGATCATCAGAATTCAATAATGGCACCCACTAAACCGTTGAATCAAATATCACCATTCACTACCTTCGAAATAAATTCGAGAAAATTGAAACATACAGCGAAAGTACTGACGTTCGGTGAACACGTAAAATAAGGAAAGATTAGGGCGAAGAGTAAAAAAATAAAGCGCTTCAAAAATAGTAAATTTGGAAAAGAATAAGGAAAAACTGATCATTGGTGATGACCAGAACAGATTTTGGGAATGTGAGGATAACTATTTTACCACAAAATTAACAGTAGACTTGATCAAATGTTGCAATTGCGATCATTGGCTGCATCGAGTCATGCACAATTTACGGAAATCTCAGGGAATAAATGTAGAACCAAACTTATCGATGAAAAAAAGAAGAGCAACGTACTAAACAATTTTTTTGTAAATTAGGTAAGAAACTCCTGTAAAATATTATTATTTCTATTGTTGTCATTCATTAGTTCATAAACGAGTTTTAGTGCAATATTTAAAGATTGATTTCCCTGAAATCATGCAATTATGAATAATAATTTCACAAACGTTGATTAAAAATGTGTTTAAATGATACATTAATACCATTAGTTTAAGTTAATGTGAATGTGTTATTATAAAAAAGGTTTAATTCAGACTGCATTCAGCTTGAGCTGCGTGGGGCATCTCTCCCGAGGAGGTGGGGCGTCTCACCCGGACAGTTGGGAGAGATGGCCAAATGCATATTTATGGAAAAGTTTAAATATTTTGGGGTGAATTTTTTTAAATCAAAATTTGTAGGTATATTGCTAATAATCAATAAATGTTGTATTATATCGTGAAGTCCTACATTCTTACTATTAACTCAGTCATAGATATGAAGGCCTTTCCTTAGGTGGGGCATCTCTACCGGACTTCCCTTATATTTAGAATCTTCTTTTTGTAGAAAGCCCTCTTCCCCTGTACAATAGGGAGGTTTCCTATTATTTTTTTATTACCTAAATCAAAATATTATCACTCCTAAAGTGTGCATTTCACGCTCTTAGATTTTCGAATGACGATATCTATTTTTCGCAATTAAACAAAAAGTGAAAAATGTCAAGCGCGCGAAAACGCAACGGCTAAGTAGGAATGATGGGAAAAGTCCGTGTGACGTATTTCTGGTTCCCGCTGCCGCAAGTGAGGTGACCTTGAGGCGAAGCTTGAGCGCTGATACGACGCAAGCTGATAGCAGGTAGCGCTTGGCTTAAATAAGAATTATTATTCCCCTATCAAACGAAGGAACCTTTCCGAACTTAATAATGGTAATTTTAATGTGTGATTATTAAGACATGTTTCCTTGAGCTCTGTGCCTCATGCATGCATTAGTAATCTCCGACAATGTAAAACTCCTATCTACTCGTATAGAAACTAGGTCCCTGTGACGTCACGTGGAGTGGCATCGCATGGGCGCCAATCTGGCCTTTTTTAAATTAGGATAAAATTGACCATCGCCATTCGTCTAAACTGGGATTTCTAAAACCAAATAATTTGTATATTATGTATACACTAATGGTGGGTAAGGAATCGCCATCAATGCCTTTTGTTTTCTTTGATGAAGGAAACCCTATTCTATTGACTATTTCTTTCCTGCTTCGTCCATCGATGGTAATCGGCTTCATACGTAACAAAACTCTTTCTCCTCTTCAAGCAATTTAGTCTTGTCAACCCATTTCACATGATCTTGCGGGAACCATGAGAGTGCTGTGTTAAGATGTCTGAAGCGCTGAGTGCCAAGAAGATCGCTTTCTTTTTAATCGGCTCTTACCCACGAGTAGAACTTCCGCATTAAAGCCATTATGTGCTGTCGTTAAACTAGGGGAAAGGCATGGCAACATAAACAGTAAGTGAGTGTGCCACTTAATGGTCCCTTTCATCCCCCCCCCCCCAACGCAACTCCTTCCCAGCGTTCACCATTCCTCTGCCTTGTTCACATTGTCTCCTGGATTTAAACTGAGTTTCAAAGAGATTTCGGTGAGATGGGAGCATGTTTGCACGCTTGCGGCTTTTGTGTGCTGCGATCCTGCGATGATCGGGTTTACTCCCGAGAGTTTCTTCCTCCATCCTCTCAAAATAGATGGGATGAAGAAAATATAAAACGCCTTCCCCTATTCCATTTTAACACACAAATTTACACATCTTTACGCGCAGTATGAATATTACCTACTTACTATTTTGTGCCATATCAGTAGATTGTCATTCTCTGTTGCAATTAATGGCAGCGGTCATTGGATTTCAAAAACATTAATACGCTTATTCCATTGTAATGGCCTCCTCCTGCATAAAAATAAAGAGTGGCAGTAACTAAATCATAAGTTTGAGAGAAAAATGCTTGTGGTCTATTCTTTAATACCCAATACAGGAAATGACCTTAACAGTGATATTTAAGAATGAACTCTATAGTTTTAGGTCATTTCTAAATAAAACTTGAAGAATTTCCGGCATTTTTTAAAAAGCTGACGTAAATATATTCAAAATTAAATTTTGATACTCGATTTTTTTAGTAATCATTACACCTCTCCTGTTTTTTTGTACGAGTATATAGGGTTCTGCTTAACGTTTCTTAACCTCATGAGTTCATATTAAAAAAAACTAGAGTTCAAGAAGAAAAGATATATCATCATCATTATTGGTCATTAGTCAACAATCCTAAAGATTGGTTTGACGCAGCTCTCCATTTCTCTCTCCTATCCGCTAACCTTTTCATAGTGACGTATTTCTTCTCTTTTACATCCTTTATAACCTATCATTTTACGTCTGCGTTCATCGGGCCATCATGCCTCATATTGTGGCCAACTAATTTGTCCCGTCTTCTGCTTAAGGTTTTTGAGGTTTCTCTTTTCTCCCACTCTTCTTAGCACTTCCTCGTTACTTACTCGGTCGATCCACCTTATCTTAATCATTCTTCGGTAGCACCACGTTTCGAATACTTCCACTCTTGAATCCTCTGCTGTTGTCAACGTCCAAGCCTCGATTTCATAGAGAAACATGATTTTAATGAAATATGAGGGGAAATAACCAGCCAGTGAATTTAAACTCGCCGGAAATACCATTTGTAGAAAAAATTGCCTATATCGCCTGATACGTAGGGAGACGTATTCAGGTTGGATTCCTTGATATCCCTGTTTAAAAACACTTGCAAATTAGTATTTCTCATGATAAAATAACCAAATCACCAGAGATATACTAGTTCGTATTCTTTTTGAAATGTGTGTGATATATATTTATTTCATTGGGCGGATCCGGGTTAGCAAGAAAAGATAAGACCAGGCTCCATAGTTATCGGTTGATGGTCGCGTAATAGCAGTAAAAAAATTGGAGGAAGACCATATTATCTTGCCATTTTTGCAATTACATCAACTTATAGTTAAAAACGTTATTTTTTTATTTATTTTGACTGAGTTGGATTGCGAAGATTCACTCTTAGCCTTTGTAGCTAGAGGTCTGCCATAGCGCACAGTTTAACTTTATACGATGAGGGCAAATATATCGACTGCGAAAGAATAATCTATAATGTGTCCGATAATGAGCGCCCCCCTCGCCCGCCGATGATAACCCCTGCCCAGGGCATGGATGTCAGTTATCGTCCATCGTCGTTATGTTCTATCCTACCGATGTAAAGGCCTATCAGCGCTGTTTTCGGGGTAAAGAAGTTAAATAAAATAAATAAATATCCAATGTATAAACTATTGATAACCAATTAAAACTCATCTTTTCTTCACGGATTATCTCCGTTGGTGAATATTTGTTGGCCACATGTATTTTTTTATATGCATAAATCATCATATCTTCAAAAGATCTTCATTAATTTGATATTGCTTTTAAAAATTTCGGCTAACATTGTTGTGATCTACAAAATACTGTGTATCAGTTGGAAACATGTGGAGATATTGAACTATATACTTTTTGTAAGTAATTTTCCGCGTTTATCGCGGAAAATTGCAAGCATTTATTTCGATTTGAAAAAATTCTACTCTATCGCGCTTGAATCATTGCACTGTATTTCTTTGGAGTTGATATATGGAATGTATGGACTCGCGCCAAAGAAAGGGTAAATATTTCAGGCGTTATTTTTTTAAACGACTTACATATTCTCAAACATTACGCATCATGAGGTGTTTCCCATAATGCTTTAATCATTCTTAACCCGCTAATCTCTCTAATATATACACGTTTGCACGCTCGGGTGCCTAAGAAAACATTTACATTCCAGTCATCATTGGAACCTATAAAAGAAATCGCCTTTTGGTAACGGATTCCAGTATCTCAGAATCATTCTGTTGACTTTGGCCTCGCAAGGATTCTGCATAAGTAATATTATCAATTAGGTGCTTACCGATGCAAAATCAATTGGAAGCAATCCGACTCCTCCCGTTTGAGCAAATAGATTAAGGCGTGGCGTATCGAGCAATGTATTATCTCATTAAGGAGTCTGTAATCGGTTTAAAAATCTCTCCTCCCCCCCTTCGTCGTTCCCTCTCTGCGGAGGTTTGTAATGATTTAGTGTGCATTCTCAATTTGCGAAGCATTTCGAACTCTCGAAAGCGAAAATAAAAAATCTCGATCCCTCTTCTTATTCCGTACCGAGTATAGCACTTCTTTCTCGAATCATCGTCCGACCGTATACACACACATACACACGAGGCCCATTCGCGGATGGAGTCATTTTTTATCGGAGACGATCCAACCCCCCCTTCCCCATTTTCGCTTGCTCTTCCAATATTTGAACGTGGCAAACAGTGAAGAGGAGGAGGGAGAAGGAGCAGCGCCTCCTCCTTGACTAAAGGGCGTAAAAAGAAGGGCCAATAAAAAACGAAGCCTCTCCATCTTTTTTTTATTTAAAGGCAATGAATTCGGGATGAGCTCAAGGGGTGTCGACCCTATACACAAAAAAGGATGTATTAATGGTGATAATAATAATAATAATATTATCATCATCCGCTCGTTTCCCGCCAGATTATTTCCCCGGAGAGAAAGTACCGAACGGGTGGTGGTGTGGACCAGAAGGGGGTTGTTTGGTCGTTAAACAGCTGGCCCCCTATACAGTATGTGCCCGTGCGTATTGGAGAGTATCCACTATCCACCCGAGTTCCCATTATGCGCAGATCCTCCACGCGCGAAATCCCAAAAATCAACGCTTTAATTCTCCTGGAAGCAGGGAGGAGTCGGAGCGGGCGAACCAAGATGGTTCTGTGCTACTGTGGACTGCTCTACTAGTGTTTTTCTTTTAAAATTCGTGAACGCATTCCTGAACGCTTCCTTCGTGGCGGCTTTAGTCATCCTATATTTTTTAATTATTAGCTCGCGTTCATTAGTGGATAAATCCGTGCTGACTTTTTTCATTTTAGCATGCTGGGGTATAGAGCTACACAGGTATCCAGTGGTACATCTACATCTACATAATACCCTGCGAGCCACCTCTCGGGTGTTTGGCAGGGGGTGATCAATCACCAGCATGCAGCATGCATTTGGACTCCCACATGCACACCGCACCGTCCAAAAAACGTCCCGTATACTAACAAACTATACTACTATATGCTGTTAGAAACAATAATTGAATTGAGAATCATGCATTAATTTTTACATATGTTAGTAGGCTACACTACAAGTCATGCAATCTATTTACGAGTTCTAATGCTGCCGTTATAATCTCTTATTGATCGTGGAAAAAATGACATTCGGAATCTGTCTGTTCTACAATCTATCTCTCTTATTTTATTTATATGATCTGATCTTCCGTAGTATGCTGGCGTCCGTAAGATATGGTTAACTTCGTCAGAAAAGACACTGCTCTTGAATTTATCTAAAAGGTTTAGTCTATTTTTCAACCTACGGTCCGACAGGGATCCCATCCGAGTTTATCTAAGAGGTCAGTTACACTAACAAGACTATCGTAACGACCTTTCACATACCTGGCAGCTCTTCTTTGCACGCGTTCTAACTCTGTTATTAAGGTAACCTCATCATATAGAGAATTGATCACGAGATTTATCTCAGAACAACCGGAGATGTTATGAATAGACAGTCTTCGTCAGGGGCGCAGCCAGGAAGCAAGGCTGGGTAGGGGGTTTAGATACAACCAATACTGGGGTGTGTGGGGGTATGGCATACCCACGGTAGTTTCCTTCATCAAAGAAAACCAAAGGCATTGATTGCGATTCGTTACCCACCATTACTGTATTCATAATATACAAATTATTTGGTTTTAGAAATACCGGTTTAGACGAATGGCAATGGTCAACTTTATCCTCATTTGAAAAAGGCCAGATTGGCGCCCATACGATGCCACTCCACGTGAAGTCAAAGGGACCTAGTTTCTATACGAGTAGATAGGAGTTTTACATCGTCTGAGATAACCAATGCATACATGAGGCACAGAGCTCAGGGAAACATGTCTTAATAATTACCTATTAAAACTGGCTAAGGTCGGAAAGTTTTCTTCGTTTGATAAGGTATTATTAATCCTTATTTAAGCTAAGCGCTACCAGCTAGCATGGTACTCTGCTACCTGCTAGCATCAGGCGTCGTATCAGCGCTCAGAGCCTCGCCCCAAGGTCACCTCACTTGCGGCAGCGGGAACCAGAAATACGTCACACGGACTTTTCCCAGCATTCATACTTAGCCGTCGCGTTTTCGCTTGCTTGAAATTTTTCACATTTGGTTTAATCGCGAAAACTAGATATCGTCATTTAAAATTCTAAAAGCGTCAAATACGTACTCCAGGAGCAATATTCTTTCGATTTAGGCAATAAAAAAGTAATAGGAAATCACCCTATTGATACACTAAGCTGGTATTTTGAATGAGGCAAAATCTACCTAATGGTACCTACGCGAAGGTTTCCCCATAAGGTTTTTCCCACGATCGTGAATATCACTTTTCCTTTTGAAATGCTTGCGTGGTTCACATCATGATGTCCTTCGATTTGTGTCGACTCTTCCGTCACGGTTCAACCCTCATTCTTAGCAAGAAAAACCCATTTACCCTCCTCCGAAACGTAAACCCATTCATGACCAGACGATCTGTTGGCCCGCTTTTTTTTGGTTTGCACTTGCAATATTGACATCGCACTTCCGAATATACGCGTCACTTCCTTCGACCGGGAGAATCCCACGCCACCGAGGTCAAACCGTGGTTGGTTCATCTTGTCGAGAATTTCTTAATTCACGGGGTGCAATTCCTCAAGACGTCGTCGTCCCCCTGTGATGGCTATCCATTCATTCACTTCGCCTCGCAGAATGCCCGCGTCTTCCAGCGCGACATTTCCCACCACATCGATCCAACACATCCGCTTAGGCTCCTTTGAGTTTCGTCCATTGGGAGTATCGATAGCAGATGGGCGGGATACGTATATGCTGGCGTGAAAACCCCGGAAATCGTGTCGGGAACAGAATTAGGTTTGTGGGGATTTGAAAAAAAAGTAACACTGGTTTTCTGTGCGAGAAGGGCGGTCAACCCTCCCGTTTAGTGTCGAAAAAAAATCACCTTTCTCCCTTTCTTATGCTCAGGAGCACTTCCCTGGGCCTCTGAAGTCGACTTCCTAGCCCCACTCACCTCCCGCCCCTCTCGTCTCGCAGGTAAGCACAGGTAACAGCCCCTTTCCCTCCCTTTTAACTTTTCACCTTTCCATTTTTCGACCGGAAGTGACGCCCCCGTTCTGACTTCCTCGCCTCCTCCCCACTATTTCATAGCGCACGTCACTCTATACATTCTATTCTTCTCGACTCACGAACCCTTGGCATCCGACCCTGACATGCGAACACCCCTCTTTGCTGTATCCACGGCCCCTGTTTCGAATGACGGGACCTCCGCAATGCTTTGAATTTATTTCCAGCGCGTACTCACGAACTGTGGAAAATTTCCAAATAATAAAGAAATAATTATAAGAGGGAATGAGAAGCCAAGGGCACAAGTGATTTTTTTTCTCATCAGAGTGAGGTAAAGTTAATTGTTAGAAGAAATACACAATTATTGGTTGTCAAGGGTTACTAGTGAGTCCCAGTTCTGAGATGACATCACGTGGAAAATCAAATGCACTATATCAAATATCTAATTTATGTTGTTTGTTTTGTATACCTTATTTTTGTACCGAACTATGTATAGAGAAAAGAAATCACTTGTACGCCTTGGCTTCCAAACCACCCATATATGCTTATAGTAGAAAAAATAGATTCAGAAAGTAGTTTTTCCACGACGATAAGATACTAACGGCAGCGTAAGGACTTACTGATAGGGTAGTTGATTGGTAGTGTAGCTTACTAAAGGCCGTTTTACACGGGGCACGTACTTGAAAAATATGGCGTGTGTACGAAGGCGCAGTCAAAATTGCGTCGTGTAAAGCGGTGAATTGCTAGAACACATGCGAGAATGCGTGGAAGTGGGATGCCAAAATAGCCCCTGTTCTAATTTCGTTCATGAATTCGCGCAATTCCACGCCATTTTAGAAATTGATGCAATTGTAAACCTACACAATTCCGTGCCCCATGTAAAACGGCCTTAACTTCTGTATTCCTTCATTAATGTTCCTGAATTTTCCTAGTATTTCTATCAGCATATTTTCATGTTCTAACTTCATAGGCAGATTGATAGGCTATTATGCGGATGAATTAAATTTTGCTTAAAAAAATTAACTATTAGGTCTGTGTAAACCATTTTTCGGCGTACTGCCGCGTGGAATGAACTTTAAGTGTTTAAGTTTAATTCCTGCTACTAATGGGAATTTCGTCTGGAGGTCGAATTATACATACTGTCTCCTGTGATCTTTAAATACTTACCATCGTACTGCGGTAGACGTGATCACGAGAAGAAAATGAGGGAAATAGGCTGCAGAACAGCGAGATTTAAATGTCATTCTCTCATTGTACTGTTGAAAATGCCATTATTTCCTCTTTATATCAGATACGGCAATGGTGTTTTGATGACTAAAATTAATGGCATCACTCGCTTGGACGACTCATTGAATGCTTATTTTCTCCCAATATTTTAACCCTGAATGAATGTACTATAGGAATTACAAACCGTTGGCAAGGTTTCCCGTTGCATGAATGTGCGCATTGGTGGATTTAGGGAGAGGGGAGGGGCCGGTGGCACTATCTATACCCCAGACACTTAGTAAATACACGAGATTTTTAATAGAAACATTAATAAATTTTATATTTAAATATAAATGTTATAAATATTTATATATTAATAACTTTTATATTAAATTTAAGAGCATACTTCGTAGAGTAATTTTTCATTTAGTTTTTAATCCTAAAGATGAGAAGACCGTTTGCCTGTCAGACCCTGCTGCCCCCCCCAGAAAAATCCTAGATACGCCCTTAAATGTGCGCATATCCATTTGTTATTATGCGTAACATCTTTGTGGCCCTGTGGTGTGCATGTGGGGGTCTTCTTGCATGCTTGCGATTGATCACCCCCAGCCAAACACACTAAGGGGTCTCGTAGGGTATTAAGTAGATATTGATACCAGTTTTTATTGGGATGGAATCAAAACTAATTACTAAAAACAACAATTAACTATTCATTTTCATGCTCGTCTACATTTTTACGTAACATCAGGGGCTGGGATATCTGTGGCCTAGAAGCCTCACGCCCCTAATGGAGATGAATGTTAATAATGGTAATAATAGTAATAATATCTTAAATGCTGATTCTGAAACTTATTCCCTCAGTTACCAGGATTTTTATGGAAACGAAACACATTTGAATCCAGTCATTTCCTAGATACTCTCCCGGGAATCTGCGATCTCCGGTTTGGCCGGCGTGAAATTATCCCCGCCATCATCGTGGCCAGGAATTTTAATATTTTCCGTGATGAGATCAAGTGTTTCATTTTCAGTTCACTCTTTAAATAGTCTCTTGGTTGTCTTTGAGGTTAGTAGTATTTTTTCGAGATTAAAAATGAGACATATATTCTTCCAACTTACCGTGTTTATTGTAACCACATTCAAGGCCAATGTTTTTTTTTTACTTTAACCACATTCATGACCTGAGAGCTTTCCCTTTCTCTCATCCTATATATCAAATCACTAGATTTACTTCTTTGTCGCCATAAATTAATCCCATAATTGGATTAAACAATCAACAATTACCTCTAGGATAAAACTTTTTTTCATCATCGGTGTTTATAACTTTTCAACCGTGCTCGTGACTTCGTGCAAAGTTGCAAGTGGTAGTTACAAATGCAATGCTTTGAAATTAACAACTGATTAATGGTGGCGTCGATGGTTAATTGTTTTTGTAAATGTGTAAAGGCTTGTCGTAAAATTGTTATAAAAGGTCCTTCGTAAACCCGATGTTAGTTTAATGCCGGTCCGAAACAAGGTCGGGGTTGATGGGATTGACTTCAGGGGTCGGCAAAATTTTGAAAAGTTTATAAAAGTAAGTAATGGAATTTTTTTTGTGAATTTCTTTGCTCGAATGAATATGGATTTATTTAACAATAATAATTAATTTTAAATTATTGTACAGTAATACTAATGAAACGACTTAATAGCAAACATACGATGCGTAATTTCAACATCCGCACCTAAAAAATGGCTTATGGATGTATTATATTTTAATAGCGGGGGAAGGGGGAGGGAGGAAGCGAGGGTAGTTAAGGGAGAGGGGGCAAAGTGATCTTTTCCCCTATGACAAAACTCCTACCTCCGGTCCTAGTTTAATGCCATGATTTGTCACGAATTTTTGTGGCGAAATCATGGTGTACATATCGTCTAAAAACCTCGGCATCGTCATCGTGTCCTTCCGACCCCGACGCTTTGTGTCCTGAAGCCACGTAATAGCAATCTTCCTCACCGATAACCGTCTCTCGCAAAAGACCTACGAGATGCGAACGACCAAGAGCCTTCACGGGCCAATGGGGCCCCACATTATATTGTTGCGTGTGTAACTTGCCTTTCCATGCCTCCGTTCATCTCTCCGTCAATGGAAACTTCGACGCTGCGGGGTTGGTGTGTGTGTCTGGCTACAATGGCTGGGGGTAGTCACCTCGGGCCTTGCCCTGGGCGAGGACTTAGCGAGTTAATCGGATTTGGGGGGTCATTTGTCAGTCAACGGGAGAGGGGAAGTGGGGAGAGGGGGTAGTCGTGGGATTCCCTCATTTTTGCCCGCGCAGGAATTTCACTTTTTGTGGTGACAGCCAAGTGGGGTCGAGGATCCCTTTCAATAACTTTTCACAACTAAGAAACACCCCAACGCTGGTACTAGAGCACTGCAAGCCGTGTCCAGAATACTGTCTTCTGTCGCTTCCTGACCAAGCTCTCTATAGCGGCTGCGAGATGAGGACTTTTCAAAGGAGCGAAGTATAGGCACTAACCCAGTGGCGGATTCATATGTGTCTCAGGGGGCGCCTGTTCTCCCCCTTTGCGGGACAGCCCGCATTGCCGAACATTCCAGAACCACAATTTTAACTTTGTTATATCATAAGTTATCATTGTCTTGTTTATGCCTGTTATCAGTTTAATTAAACTATCTAAAACTTTGCATGTAACTTGAATATTTTTATTACGATAATGGTAAAGGTAGAACAAGATTTCTTTTGCGTCCCCCTCTTGAGTTTTTTCTGTACTCGTTACTGCTGAATAGCCGTGCATTTAAATAGGTTTAAAAAATCGCCACACACGTCGCTGATAGACAAATTGATCCGAGTTTCACGGGGAAATAAGGTATAAATAGGAATTTTATCCAACATTTATATGCATGATGGTGTGATCTATTAAATTCATAACTTTTCAATGACATTTCCCTCAGTTAAAAACATTATAATGCAAAATATTGGAAAAAATGGATATCATTGCATTCATCACCGCACCGCGGACGTTTTTGAAACTCGATTAAAATGCGACCGAAGTGGCAACAGGAATCGGCCTTCTATGGAATGGAATTTGGCCTCCTCTCTGAAGTCCCCTTGTTTAATACGTATATTCGGGGAAGATTTTTTTCTCGGACGTCTTGAAAAATATCCTCCGTTTACCGTCGTAGTGTGGTAGACGTGATCATGAGAAGAAAATGAAGAGAATAGATTGTAAAATAGAGAGACTTTTAATGTAATTATTTCCTCGTACCATTAAGGATAGCTACCGTATCTCGATTTATAAAATTAATGTAAGTAGTCAATCCCTTGGACGACTCACCGAATGTGTATCTTTCTAATTTTTCTAACCTTACATAGTTTTACTATTGGCATTACTAACAGTTGCCAAATTTTGCATTTGCATGAATTCGCACATATTTTTAGCTATTATTCGTGATATATTTATGAACGTGAGATATGTATGTGGGGGTCCTCTTGCATGTTGCATGCTTACGATTGGTCACCCTCTGCCATACACCGTAGATTTGGCTCGCAGGGCATTATATAGATGTTGATAGCCTGGTTACACGGTACATGAACACGCACGAGTCAATGTCTTACTGTATGAGCTAGAAAAAAACGCAAAATGCACCGTGTGACCGACCAACTTGTGCGAATGCATGTTGAGATAATAATTGAATGTGTTCACATTTAACTCGAGATCTCGGGCATCTTCCGCTCCAGTCAACCGAAATCGTTCATGCATCCTTACGAGTTAATGGCCCATGTAAGCCGGCCTTTATGAATTGAATTAGAAGTTATCACTCCTTTCCGCGACGATTATATCTTGTATTATTTATGCTTTCACCTCGGATTCGTCCTATTTTTGGGGTAAAATGAAAAAAAATCCTTGATAACCTTTTCTTGGTTCTCAAGGGTGAAAATGTTACATCGACCCAGTGGGGTAGCCAGAAATTTTATTTGGGGTGGTAGTTGTATCTAAGTAGAGGTTTTTTTAAAACTAATTTTAATACTTTTCATGATCGAAAAACTTCATTTTTCATAGAAGTCTTTTGTAAATTCATGATTTTTCAATATTTTGTTTCTTTAATGAAATAAAGTAATTGTGTTTTTATGTTTCGGGGGGGGGGGGGGGGGGGGGGGGGGGGGGGGGGGGGGGGGGGGGGGGGGCTGGACCCCCTGGATCCCTCCTCTCGCGACACCACGATCGGAGTTTTCTCCACTGCGAAACTTTTGCGATTGAGACACAGAAAAATGTTGACAAGGGTTTTACTCTACGTGCATACAAAATTTCAAAGTGATAACTTTATTTCTAATAGAGAAATTCGTTGCGAAAGAGGGCAAAATATGTCACGTTTAGTGGCGGTGACGGTTCATCTTAATATGAGGTCATCATCATCCCTGTGTGAGTTGGTGATGGAAAAAATACGTTCAGAAACGTCAAATAAAAAACTTTTTTTCAAATAAAACTTAAGAAAATTAAAATTTTCCCTGGAAAGGCATATTGCGTGAGATTTTAGTTTATACATTATTTGCGTGGAACATGCTTTGATATTTTATGATTTCCAAGTATTAGTTAACTTTTTTATTGCATGTTGAAGTATCAAATGTGACAATATTACGAAAGGTGTATTGAATGAGATATATAGGGTGGGGAAAAATTGTGTCACGAAATTTTAGCCCTGGATAGCTGATGCCAGTAGAAACCAAAATTAATAATGAAGAAGTTTTGGAGGAAAACGCACAATATTTTAAACTTCAGCAACTTTGAGGCAAGCGCTCCTTTTGACAGCGAGTTTGCCCTGTTGCCGGACACCTTGGATACATCGCGATATCTGGCAAGCAAGGCACCGGAAGACTTGAGTTTACTCTCACGTCAAATGACTCAAGGGGTACAATTAATTTTTTTCTAAACATAGTTAGGTACTGAAATTGATAGAAGAAAAATGAAAAAAAAACTTGGTGTCTAGGGGATGCGAGTGGGTCTCTGTTCTCTGCTGACATCGAGTGAAAAATCAAATGCGCCACTATGTATCAAGTTGATCTGGTTTGTTTTCTCTACCGAATTTCTGCATCTAACTCGGTTTATAAAGAAATCGCGTTTACCCCTTGGCTTCTAACCCCCTCATTTCATTTGCTATTTTTTCAAATTGACCTTTGGTCTTACGAAAGAGCAAATATTCAAGTTAACTTGATTCCCTGTTCACTTTTAATACGCACGACAACAATCGCATGCGACAATTTACTCTGCGACATGTTTATGCTGCGACATGTTACGACAACAATCTCATGCGACAATTTACGCAGGCGACAAATTTAATAACCCTTTCAGAAATTTTATATCAGGTCTGATTTAAAATTCAGATCAGGAAATTTACTATTTTAAATCCTAATGAGGCTTTATATCAAAGCTGATCTGGTTTAAGATGAGACCTTATCAGGATTTAAATCAGCTGTGTGTTGATTTAAATCATAAGAATTAGACCACGACTTCAGACTTTTGGGAGGTGGAAAATTTTCCTGCATTGTTGCTGTTTCCTAATTCCTGGTATTGAAGTCTAGTTTTTCTACACCCTTTTGAGGCTGGAAATCAACTGCGAACTAATTTTCCTTGATTTTTTTTAACCTACAGTCACTCTTTTGGGTATAATTAAGTCCACGAATATATCTTATGTTCTATTTTTCCCGCACTATTCGCGTGAATAATTTTTAATTTTGTGTAAGCCTAATACAGCTCCAGTAAATAAGCTGCCATGAAACTTACAATATCTAGTGGAGTGTATGGTAAATAGTAAAAAAATGTCGAGTTCCTCTAATCTAAATCTAAGGTCTAAACTCACCGGCTTTCTTATTTGCTATCTTCTTTTCTTACAAAATGATGTGAGTGGCATGAAAGAAGTAAAGACGGCAAGGAAGTGGTACCTATGTCTATATACGAGGTCAGCGTAATCGGTGTGTTCAAAGTATCAATATTCAGAACAAGTACTTTGGGGAGAGTAAGGCATGCTTTCAAGGTGGATATCTCGACTTGAAATCTAATCTTCTTTGCCGCAAGCCCCAAATTCCCTTTGTGGCATCGTCATCTCCTCCTTTTGATCAGATAGTTGAGTCTCGTACTACATGCCAAAACGACATCCTTCGGCACATTTTATGATCTTGATACTGTTTTAACTGTGCCGACCCGCCGCCTGCGGGCCGCAAACCTTTCCAACCTTTTACTCTCGCCTTTTAAAAAAATCCCCCGCTTAGGAAAAAATGGCACTTTTTTGGACGTCTCGGAATAAAATGGGGCATGAGACGAGGGAATCCATATAATCCCAGTTGTAATCCACTGCGTGTCCCCTGAAGGAGGGAGGCCCATTCAACTCCCACGCGCGACGCCAGCGCCTCGGGCGGAGAGGTGTGAGACGAAGGGAGAAGCGAGGGGGAGATTGCGACCAGAGGATAATGAACGATTGGATTTAGAAGCGGGGGATTTATTTCTTTCCGATGCCACAATAGGAAATGGCGCTGTATGCTTCCGTACTGCGCGACCACCTGCCCGCCTTATGGAGTGGCTGTCGCCATGGCTGGGAAAAAAACCCTACCCATTTTTTCGGAACCCTTGAGGGATATACGTGCGGGTGTAGGGAAGAAGTCGTAAAGCGTTGCGCGCTGCGTTTTTCATTCTGTCGAGAATTCGTTGTGCAATAGGAGGGGATTAGGATTGAGTTTAGCAAAAGACCTTTGTGTCGCTATTGAGGAAGGGAAGGACATAAAGGAGAAGTGAGGTTTCTTTTTGAGAATATCCCGTCTACCCGTGTTTCTGAGGTAAAAGGATGTATCAAGAAGTAAGCGATACAACTTTTCGGATTACGCTTGATTTCTATCTTAGAAATCTTTCCAGGTGTTCCTACGCGATCTCAGGTTGATCCCTGACGTGATGCCACCAGTGGCATTGCTGAAATCTTTGGCCGTTATTGTGGCTAAAGTGTGCGATCAAATACGAGTGCATACTCCTTGGTAAAGTTTGTTCACTAGCAAATTCTCAAAGAAAAAAAGCTCATAACATTTGAAAACAAAGTGCCAAGGAAAATATTTGGTTCTATTTATGAAGAAATAGTTCGGAGAATCGGAAAATCTTGCGGTTTCAATTACCAGTTTCCCTTCATTGCATTTGTAATCCGTTGTCATTCAGCCGAAAGCCCTCCCATTGGGATAGGAATATAAATACAGTAATGATGATATTTGCGTAGCTGCAGTTTGGCTTTAAATTTTTGGTGGTGAATAGAAAGGAAATAGGTATATACTTTACAGCATCGAATTATATAAAAATGGGTTGTTTCCATGTTGCCCAATTAAATGTATTCTTGAGTTCATTAGCACGTAAAAATTAACTCCATTGTTTGTTTCCTTTAATAAAACTCAATTATTCTTCTTAATTATACAGGATGCTATTGTCTCTTTTATTTATTCAACTGCGCTGGTAACTAGTCAACAACTTTTTCTTACCCTTGACAACCCTTAGCTTATTTGTACCTAAACTTCAACATTTAATGTTGTTGATTTAAATTAACATTTCGTGAAAATAATTACTATTAACTTCAACAACCTTCATATATATCGCGTGAAGGTTTTTAATGTGTTCATATTTTCGACTGAATTACATAATCACACCCTTCCCCCCCGCGAAACGCCAATTATGGCGGCTAGCAGGGTAGAATGTAGATGTACCAAATGAGTCAATGAATCACTGAGTGAGTGACCGAGTCAGTTGGTCAGGTCATTGGGAAGCATGCTGTAGACTCGACACAGATAAGGCGATAAGAATCGAGCATATGTCGACATCGCACCTTCATTTTGCCACGATGGGATGACCAGGGTGCTAATGCCGTTCCCTAGAGAGGCCATTAACTCACCCCAACTCAACCCTGCCAGTTTATAGAAGCAATAATGTTTTGCGCATTTGTTTGCGTCGCTGGTGTTTTGTGTGTTTTTCTATGAATGAGGAAAGGTGCATCTAACAAATTTGACATTTGAATAACCCGGGAAAGGGCGCGCGGGGTGTATATCACCCCATGGTTCTCCTTTATTTATTAAGAATAATTATTAGCATCAAATTTAATGCAGTGGGCCTATTTAAGAAGGACACAACATAACTATATCATTGCAAGGAATATGAAAAAAAATATTCCAATACATTCATGCAAAATCAAATAAAGTCGTACAGGTAGTAAGTATTTACAAACGTAATACGTTATTAACTACACTTGCAGAGCCTATTCTACCCAATCCGAGTCAAGCTATCCTGGAGATAAACTGTTGCAAGTATTATGGTCCTTATTGTGCGCGGAAATAAGGACATTTTGAATCAATGGGTTCTGCTGTGATATTCCCTAATCTTATCCTTCTCATCCTTCCTACTATAATAATTAGGCGCTCTCAAAATATCTTGAGTATTAGGCAAAAAGTATTTTTACTTGAAATTTCTGCAAGAAATGTGAACAAGAATGATCTCTTCTATCGGTTAGCCTTTCCCATTCAAAATTCATAATTCATTCAGTTACGCTACTATGTTTATCGTATCAATCTTTAACAAATTCTGCTGCTCGCCATATTATATATATATATCCATCCATCATACAATGTTTTGGATAGGTGAGGGAAGAGCTCACCCCGAACTAAGCAACAGGCGTGTGAATTTCAGACAGTCATGTTGGCGGGGGGAGGGCAGTTCTTTTCCTTGTGCCTCATGACACTTTTTATTATAATTCTGGGTATCCGAAGGATCCAACCGGAATTTGAACCCGGGAACTATGGACAAGCAGAACATATTTTCACTTTTTTAACAGAAAAACGTTATAACAACGATATATAAATTTATATATATTTCATATTTGTATATTTTTTATTGTTATTTTTTTAAATTGTATTTTCCATTGTTATTGATGTACTCGATAGCCGAAACCGGTGTAATTTTTAAAATAAATTGTGTGATTAACGAAATGTTATCTTTGCTAATATTGAGCCCATCTATCACGTTCAAGATTCTAGTTTCGATTAAAATATAGCTGCAAAGTATTCACGTTTAGTATCACCGGGTGGGCCATCGTAAAGCTTAATTCTTGAGCTGTCGTACCTTCATTTTAGATTATGTAATTTTTTCTTATCGCTATTTTTTTTCTCGCCGAGTTTCCACGCGATCTCTTTTTCGATTGACCGTCCATATGGTCCGCTTTCCTTCCTGCCTTGCGCCCCTGACTCTTCTTCCCCTTTCGGAGCGAAGCGTTCCAGCGCGGATATGGCGGCACCCTTCTTTCTCCATCAAATATTTAAGGCGGAGGCCGTCAGTCAGTTGTCTGGCGAGCTCTCTCTCTCTCTCAATCGAGCGATCGCAGCGGACCCATGCGGAATGATCCCCGTCATCCTCGCGTGCCCGTCTCTCTCTATCTGCCCGCCCGTTCGTGCACTTAACGTCACGTGAAGAAGTGTGAACGATCTCGAACCCTTCACGGTGAGCTCCGTGCATTTTTAGACTATTAATGAGGGGCTTGTATTCCGTATGATTTTGCGTCACTCCTACCTTTTTGAAACCTGCATTTATTTATTCTATTTCATGGTTGAGATCTACATCTAAATAATAACCGACGAGTCACCTCCAGGGTGCTAGGCGGGGTATTGAAATAAATGCTTGCAATTTTCCACGATTTTAAAATTTATTGGTTTTTAAAGGTTTTAACGTTACTACATTAATTTGTGTTTCAAAGTTAACTAGGTTTCAATGTTAATAAATCATCTGAGCATCTAAAGGTGATGTAGTAACAATGAAAACTAGCTCGTAATTAATTTTATAACCGTGGAAAGTTTAGTAAAACAGTTTTTATTTCAACATGGAAAAATTCCATTCCATCACGCTTGAATTCGCAGACAAAAAGCATTACGAAGCATCTCTTCGAATTTTGTTGAGGGCCACAAGAGACTCAGAGGCTACGTTCTAGGCTTGGATTACTTGAGAAATTTAGAATGGATGGCTTTTTGAGCCTCACCGTGAGCATCATTTTGGAATTTCACTGCGTTTCTAGATCCATTAAATGAAAGGGATATTTTGATGTACGGATATGTATAAGAATACTTTTTAACGCCAGCCGCTTAAATTGCCGGCTTTTAGGGTAGTATGGACATTGGAATATATCGCTTGATCGAAAGTATTTTGCCTTGAATTCCCCCATTACTCGTTAAAAACCAACGGCTTCATATTTACATTTTTAGGGTACAAACATTAGAGCCATGTCAATGGTCACCAACACCTCGAAGATCAAATTTTCCGATAAGTACATTAAGGAGACCAAAAACTTTAGGAGGTACATGAGTTCTGCTACTTGGGCAGTCGAGTGACCAAGAATGATGGAAGTAGGAAGGAAGAAGTCTGTGGATTAGCCCAAGCGAAGAGGATATTACGGAAAAAGAGGAGTTTTCTTACAGCTGAAAATATAGGCGTTGAAGTCGGGAAGAAATTTATGAGGGAATTTGGAGTATAATTCTTAACGTGAGTGTGATATGGACGATGCCTCCAGCGTAGGAATTAAGGTTGGAAGCTGTCTAAGAGTGGTGCTATAGAATAACTATGAGGATTAAATGGATCGACCGAGTTAGTAATGAGGAAGTCTTTAGAAGTGTCGGAGAGAAACCTTTATAAGAAGACAAAACAACCTAATCGGCCATACTTGGAGACGATGAAGACACGGCCTGATGAAGACGATTGTCCAGGGACCATTAGACGGCAAGGATGTGAAAGGAAGACCTGGAAATAAATACATGGAGCAGGTAAACAAAGATGTAAAATCGAATAAATACGCAGGTTTGAAGAAAAAATCAGCCTGTAGGAGGATTGAGTGGATATCTCCGTCAAACAAATCTTAGAGAAGTGATTAGAGGGATATTAGGGAGGTCAGTGGCGTAGTCCGGACCCCCCCCCTCCCCCGAAATATAAAAACACAATTATTGTCCTACATAAAAGAAAGCAAAGTATTGAAAAATCAGGAATTTACAAAATGTTTCTTTAGCAAATTAGGTTTTATTCGATTATGAAAAGGCTTAAAATTAGTTTAAAACTCATTACTTAGTGCCCGGTTTATCAAAACTTTTCCCCCCTGGTTTTGCCCCCCCCCCCCCCTCCCGAACGAAATTCCTGGCTACGCCACTGAGGGAGGTCTTCTAAAAACCTTGGATAAAAGACGAGACACTTGTAACGAGACACCAGGGCGGGCTCGCTGGGATACACTCCTGGGGCAGGGTCTGTAAGCTATTCCCTTTTCACTCCTGCACCGCGGAAGGGGGAGGACAAGGAAGGACAAAAGGATGAAGGCGCCGCCGCGATAGGAGCCCGACGACGCCTCCAAGGAGTGGATAGGAGAGGAAGGGATGAGGAAATCCGCACCGTCAGTGAGGCGGGCGGGCCCTACTAATAGCGAAACCATTACTTGCTATTTCTACAGAAACGAAAAAATCCCCGATGAGGAAGGAAATTTCTACGATTTTCGGCAGATAAAAGACGAGACAATAAAAATGTCCACATAATTAAACACGATGGAATAATGTAAAATATGGTTGAAGGACAGGTGGAATGGAAGAACGGCATAAGTAAGCCAAGCATGGATTGATGATAACGATATTCCTTTCCATTTTGGAAATTCATGATGAGAGTCAGGGGTGGTGTGGCTAGGTCTTGTGATCAGCGATCGCCGAGGGCCCCGAGATTATGAGTTCCCAACAGCGCTCGCGTCTATCAAGAAGCGTATATGAAAAGTGTAATAAAATTTAAAAAATATAAAAAAAGTAATAAAAAAGACTCGGATTACATGTTTTTTTGCCATTATTAAATGCCACGTTTTTATTTATTTACAACAGTGTGAAGAGGTTATTTAAGAAATAAATAAAAAGAATGTGTGAGGAAATAAAGGAGAATCTTATCCTTTTTTTTGAAAGGGTAATTCGAGTAGGTTATTTTACAGATTTTTTAGGTTTTGGTGCAGTTTCAAGGGGTAAATTCACAAAATAGATGACAAAACCATTTAATGCTTTAAGATGTGAAATTATCACTTTCCATTGCCTTTTTCTTAAGAAATGCCTATTTTTAATTAACTTTCAGCTAGTTTTTAAGAGCCCAGTTAGCGTCAAAATCCAATTCCCAGCATGCAATGCGAGCATGCATAACATTTTCCGGCGGCAGACCCCTGAATCCCCCGAGAAGGATGGCCCCCTATTACCACAGACCGTCCCTAATAAGAGTATACCTCCGTTGAGGTAAAGTTTTCATGTAAGAAATACGAGTGATTGTTTGTTATGGGTGTACATTATATGCCCCCACAACAAGCTTACTTTGGCGATTTTCGGGGTTGTAAGTAGTCCTAGCAAGGAAGTTAATAGTTTGAACGTATAAAATTGCCGTGAAAAATCAACCGAGGAGAAACTATTTGCTTCCTTTGAGGAGCGACTTGCCCCTGTACAGCCGAATACGCTTCGTAAACCTATAGAAAAAAATTGAAAAGAGCAAGTTGTGTTTGTAAACGAACAGCACGACTTCCCGTTTACCCTTGTTTAACCAAAAATATCCCATTCTACCCTGCAGTTTGGTCTGAATGGCACCCTTCGAACGAGAGGTGGGTTAGTATCACACCCCCGTTAACACCTCAAATGACAGCAGCATATCCCAGAATGCCATGTCTTTTTAGAATTCGTCAAAAAAGGCCATTATATCCCATGAAGCTTCCTCCCTTAACTATTCTACCGTTCGGCAGGAAAACACTCCCCTTAAGCGGTTCCGGCCCATTGACGATTTTCTTCATCCAAAGAAGCTAGAAAAAGTGACTAGTGTATACGGAGCACGTCCTTACGTGGTTCTCACCCCCCCCTCCCCTGCCGCGGAGGGCCTTGCCAGACGTCAGCACAAAGGCTACGGGAGGAGTCTGACTCCGTTCACATTACCGGCCGTGAGATTTTTCAAGAGTGAAGCCAAGGATGTCTTTTCTGAATGGATGGTCGGAAGAGTGAGGAAAGGTTCGGAATGGAGAGAATGCAGGAGCCTCCACTTCCTACTCTCTCCTTATCATTTGCTTCCTCTGCACGGTTTCGTTCCCTTAGGGTGTGGACGCGAGGGATTGAGGGCAGATTTTTGTCACCCTCGCGAAAGTTTATGTATGTATGAATTTATGCAATTTATTAGCGCGCAAAAACGGTGTGGTATTTGGAGGAGACGACTGACAGCTGAGTTAATTTGCGCCATAAGGTAGAGGTTGGTAAGGAAGGGTGGAGAGGAACTCGGTGTCGGCATTAACTTCTCGGCGTGCTCTTAGCGAAAGGTACCAAGGGGACCACGGCTTAACGTCCCATCGGACAGACGGAATGTTGCGCTTGAAATGCCCTCCACACAACATTCAAGCAGGAATTGGGGGAGTACCTGAAAATTCTTTGCCACCTTCGAGTTTTGAACCCCAGCCAGCTGTCCTAAATTCGCTTAAATAATAATGACAAAATTGTTATTATTATTACTTACTACTGAATTGTATGTACTTGATACTGTAGCAAGTAATGGAACTGACTTTGTTAATTCTAAGCTGCAGGTGTCAGACAAAATGGGTGTATACCTCTCCTGCGCTATTAGCATGACTTCCAATGGCTAAAAATTAATTAACCGGTGTGACATCTACATAAACATGGTACCCTAACACTTGGGTGTTTGTCTGGAGGTGACCAATAATCAGCATTCAGGATGCTAGAAAATACCAACATATCGTAAAAATATAATATTATGAATAATAGCAAAAAATAACAGGTTGGTTTCCTATTATTTTTTTATTGCCTAAATCACGCTTTTAGATTTTTAAATGACGATATCTATTTTTAGAAATTATAATAAAAATATTTCGATTATCTATTAAATGAAAAGTAAAAATTTTACTGCGCGCGAAAACGCGACGGCTAAGTATGAATGCTGAGAAAAGCTCGTGTGACGTCATTCTGGTTCCGGCTGCCACCGTGTGAGGTGACCTTGGGGCGAGGATATGTGCGCCGCTGCGATGCAGACTGCTAGCAGGTAGCGCTTGGCTTAAATAAGGGTTATAATACCTTATCAAACGAAGAAAACTTTCCGAAGTTAGGTAATTTTAAATAGGTGATTATTAAGACATGTTTCCCTGAAGTCTGTGCCTCATGCATGCATTGGTAATCTCAGACGATGTAAAACTCCTATCTACTCGTATAGAAACTAGGTCCCTATGACGTCACGTGGAGTGGCATCGCATGGACGCTAATCTGGCCTTTTTGAAATGAGGTTAAAAATTGACCATTAATATTAGTCTAAACTGGGATTTCTGAAACCAAATAATTTGTATATTATGAATACACTAATGGTGGGTAACGAATCGGAATCAATGCCTATCGTTTTCTTTGATGAAGGAAACTACCCTATTCCGTATTCATGTAGAGGCATAACTTGCCTACAGTTAGTAATTCATGCAGGGTTGGAACAATAGAATAAGAAATACATGCAGTAAGCCGTCCTACTGAGTGATGCCATTTATTTTATTAATGTAGACAATATCGTTATTCCTGGCTGCAATGTCATTAATGTAAATAAGGAACAAAAGAGGTCCCATAACACCTCCTTGTGGTAACCTGATACTACCTAAAATCAGTGGGTATTGTTTGCCAAGGATTGGGTTATGAAGAGAGTTAAGTGAGAAATTTGGGGAGTGTACACGAGAGGTTGAGGGCCGTTTTTTTCTTTTTCTCGCGTACGGTAATGTGTACATGAATTGTGCAATATATTATCGCAAAAATCCTTCGTTGGATCTTAGTCAATACATTCTTTCATAGGGATCTTACCCTGTTAATAGAGAATATACATTCAAAATGCCATTTTCTTGGCTGTTATCAATTTTGGCCATTTTTAGCCGGTAAAAATCAATCATGAACAAAACGAATAAAGTAGTTCAGCTTCAAAATGGTTGAAGTAGAAATTTCTGAAGACAAGAAAATCCAAATCACTCACTGCCTAGCCGTCGGCGGGTGAACATTTTTTCTTCTCTCCGTAGGTGATTGCATAAGGCAATCGAAAAACCGGGAAAGTAAAATTTTCTAAATACAACGTGCATTTAAATTTTGTGTTCGAATTTCTTTACTTGACGCAGCACAAGTTATTGTGAGCCAAATTTTGGATTCGGAGACAGTTTTGGACGAACGTGAAGTTGCTGTTAATGAGGTCATGTGAATATTAATAATTATTTAATCTTGTACAATCGAAAATAGCATCATTGGCCTTTTTTATCTGGGTTTTTATTTTAACAATTTAACATGCACAAACATTCATGCCCTGGATAGAGGCAACCTTCCTCGGCGGGATCCGAACCCGCGATCTCTTGTGCGGTAGGCAAGGTCTTTACCTCCTTCGCCAACGAGTTCCGCAAATCTCAAGTTTGAGCGAAAATTTTAATTTCCTGTACTGGGTGTACGTTCTTTCCCTTCACTCCTCAGGGCCTTCCTCCATAGCTAACCCCCTAATGCTAGCACATCTCACTACTGGAGGATTTTGATTTCGTTGACGCTGCTAAACGTGAGATTCGGAAGGCCTTTTTACACGGGGCACGGAATTGCGCAGGTTAGAGCTGCATTAATTTTTAAACGGCGTGGAATAGCGAAAATGCATGAACGAAATTAGAACAAGGGCTATTTTTCCGTCTCGCATCCACGCATTCTCGCATGTGTTCTACTAATTCACCCCTTTACACGACGCAATTTTGATTGCGCCTTCGCACGTACGTCAGATTGCGCAATTCCGTGTACCGTGTAAAACGGCCTTAAGGGGGAAGGCAAGGATGTCTTTTCGGGATGAAAGGCAGAGAGAATGAATAAAAGCTCTGGCAGGGACTGAGGGTATTGCAAGCACACCCACTTCCCTCGTCGCTACGTCTCGTCATCCTTGTCACAAATTTCGTCTACGCGGTGTCGTCTTTTGAGGTAGTTGACATCAGGGATTGAGGACAGTTTTTCTACTCGCTTGCGTTCGCTGATGCATTTATAATTTTTTTCCATACATAAACGAGCAAATTATTCGCTTTTGGAAGTTAGCAACACTTATAATGAAAATAACTTTGTTTTTTTCCATAAAAAATTATTACATTCAACGAGCCGGGTTTCAACATTTGGTGCCATCTACTGGGCAGCAGTTGGTACTAAATGTTGATGTAGGACATAGATGAAAATGATAACTCATATAAAATAAAATTAAGAAGTCGACTGATCAACACGGTAGTATTTTTTTAACAGGGGTGGTCTTGGTAAGAATCGGCCGCCTGTTGATATTTTTGAGCCCTTAGCTAAATACTTAAAATAATTTAGATGTAACTGTTTAGCTTCTTCAAGAAAATATCCACCGTAATTGTGTTATTACAGTGCATTGTTAGTATGAATCTGTTAATTATCGCCAGCCTTTTTCCTATTTGATATGTATATTTAACAAATCAATAAAACAACGGTATCCATTCATTTCTTGTTTATCCGGTCTGCTCCTTGGGATTATTTCATTTGCTGGCGTAGGACGTAATTCCTAGTAAATCCGTTACACATGTCGTTTATCCATTCCAATCCCTTCCTTCTTAAATACGTCGTTATAGTTATGTCTCCTTAAAGTTCACAACTCTTACTGCTTAAAAATTGTCAATGGCGGAAATCTCTAAGGTAGAGGAGTTGCGAATGATTTCAGTTTTTTTACTGTTTAATTTTGCTTTGAGGAAACGAAACTGTTTAGAATATGCACAATAAAAACTTTTTAAATTTCACAAGATATTAAATTTCACCAATTTAAGTATACCGGGACTAGCCACGGTGATAACTTTACGGGAGTCACCCGCAATGCACAATTGTGCGAAAATTCCACAGAGAAAAAAATCATTCGCCTTGACCGGGATTCGAACCCGGATCCTTCGATTTCCAAAATGCGCATGGCGCCACAGCCGAAGAGCAAAGCCCGAACTTTGAACACGAGAGGTGTTCGCTCTAGACTTATTTAAGTATACCGGGACTAGCCACGGTGATAACTTTTACGGAGTCACCCGCAATGCACAAATTGTGCGCACGACCTGGGCCCATAGTCGGATTATATGCTCAGCAGTCCATACCACCTTGTCCGGTATAGTCCACAAATTTCCACAGGGAAGAATGACGCCTCGGTAGCTTAACTCGGCCGGAAATCGAGGGATCCGGGTTCGAATCTCGGTCAAGGCGAATGATTTTTTCTCTGTGGAATTTTCGCATAAATTTCACCAGTTTCATTGTGGTCATCTGGTGAAGGTACAGAAATTGCCAGCTTTAAAATACACTGGGTCAGTGAGGCCGGAAGAAAGTATGATAGAAGATGGGTAAGGTTGTGTGAAGGGAGTAGACATTCAAAACCCCTTCATAATGACCATGTAAGGAAGTAGGGTTGAGGCTGAGCTGGGAGGCAAGGGGGTGGAGGAGATTAACAAAGGAGGGGAAAGTTAGAGGGGAGGTCTGTATGTTGTGTCTACATCTGCATCTGCGTTATATACTGCGAACAATCTCAAGGGTATTTGGCTGGGGGTGAGTATTCTGTAACACGCCGCGTGCAATTCACTACCCTTTCGTAGTCATCGAAAAAAGGCCATAAGACATACACATGCTGCAGGCGTTGTGAACTCAGAACGATCACGTATTTTTATATGCAAGCAGACACCAACCATGAAAAAAATACAAATTATTTAGTGGATAAATATCCATGCAGCTACATTTAGCTACTAAGGAGTCAAAAAGAAAAAGAAAGCCCAAAAAGCCCAAACCAGAAAAGAGGGAAAAAATAAAAGAATTTATCGGTGTGAGTAACTTCATGTCCATGCGATTTGCATTAAAAAATCAAAGAATCGTCATTGCTTCGAGCTAATCAGCACTCTACGGGTGGCAACTGGGTGGGCAAATTTGCAAACGGGAAATTAGAGGCAGAGAAATTCAACCACACGCCCCTCTCCTTTCATTCCATGCCATTGGATGTGCGGACACATATTCCTTCTTGAAGGGAGGAAACTCTCGTGAATGGGACGAGCGACAGCTCGGAATTCCGCCCACGAGTAGGTACGTGAGGGAGGCTGACAGCTGGGTGTCAAAATAAGCGAAAATAAGGATAGAAAATTCACTTCTCTTGCATTGCGGCTCTAAGCAGGAAAATGAACGTAGGCAGTGGCCTGTGTGAATGACTCCAGGGATGAGGGGATATAACGTGCAATTTATCCCATAAACCAAATATAAACTGACTTTCATGAAATTCATGAAGTTCGAGAAGCCATGGCAACATTCGTTTTTCTATTACTCACTAGTAGTTTTATTTGCATGGTAGAATTTTAGTTTACACATATATTTCCACATTTTTCTAATGTCTGGACCGAGATAGAATCGTTTTCCTTTGTGCTTGGCATGTGTCCGGTGAATGAGCACGTTTCTGGTTAATGCTAGGGTGAGTGGTGCATGCCTGGTGTGGAATCACCCCGTGCCAATCACCTTTGGTGGTAGTTTGCACGGTACCTCGTTGATTTAGTTTCCTTTATAAAATTGCTTCTTTCTGTCATGGTCACTTGCGGTAATCAGTTGGTAACGTTAAAATACTTGTACCCTAATTTAAGTATACCGGAACCAGCAATGGTGATAACTTTACGGAGTCACCCGCAATGCACAAATTTGGCAAAAAATCAACAGAAAAAAAATCATCAGATTTGACCGCTATCCCGGAGAGGCCAGTGATTTTTCTCTCTGTACATTTTTCGCACAGCTTTTACCTTCGTTGTAACTTCTTTGTAACTACATGTCCCTCGATCATTGTCTTCATCAGATCATCATGTCTCCAGATATGAGAGATTAGGTTGTTTTGTCTTTTTATTAAGGTTTTCATCAGGCTTCTCTCCCACTCTTCTTAAGACTTCCTCATTACTTACTTCTATTGCTGTCGATCTGTTGGATCCTCGTCATTCCTCTGTTGCACCACATTTCGAAAGCCTCTTTATTTCTCCGCTTCTGTCATGAGACATGTCTCACTTCCGTAGAGAATCATACTACAAACTTAAGTTCCTATAGATTGTTTTCTCACTCCTATGATTGAATTTCCCCCTGTAAGTACATCTTTTTTTTGGAGGAATTCTTTCTCCGCCTGCGTTATTCTGCCGATATTCTTCTTTTCTCCCATCGCTGTTGGTTCTGCTTCCCAAATAACACGATTCATTTACCTCTTCCAATTTTTGTTTCCCTATTTTAATGTTCGGTTTTACTTTTTATTTTTACTGCTAACCAATGCCTTAGTTATTTTGTGCTTAGTTTAAGTTAATATCCACCATTAGTACACTTATGCATGGATCTCATGTGTTAAACATTATTTCTATGACTATGGGTAAATTTGTCAAATATACGATTTACGAACAAATGGGATTAGTTCTCTTTCAGTATTTGGAGGAGGCGATCGACTTGCATTATACTGAGACCCTAAGTAAACTGGCTACGTGTCTTTAACCAATGAATTAGCGGTAATAATAATAAAATCGACAGATGCCAGGAAAACATTTCGGGCATGTGTTGAGAATTATAGTTTCCGCGCACCTGGACACGCTTTAATTCCTGCACAAAGAGCCTAAACTAACGTCCCTAAGAACATATTCAAGCTACGATCCTTTGAAGGCCGGCGAGTCATCTTTGCCTAAAGATTAAGGCAGGCACGTACCGCAATGGATGTGATATGGATGGTCTTGAATGGGAAAAGAAATTCCACGAGGGTGATGTCAGGGCATAGCAGGTGGCGGCGGTCAAAAAATCCCGACAAATAGGAATTCTGTCCTTAATAACAATAATATTTCTCCCCCGTAGGGGAGTGAGCAGGCTATAAGATGTTTGCTTCTTTTCCTCCCATTGTTGCCGAGGCCGCGCGACTGAAATAGGGGTGGGGTGGAAAAAAGTAAATAAAGGCGAAGATCGAAGTCCACTCTTCACCTCACACTTGCGATCCCGTCCCAACGGTTTGTGTTTGCGCGCTACTGTGTGGTGTGGTGTAGTTATACGTATCACCTCCACCCCTGCGCGAGCGACCAAGAAGAAAAAAAAGTAGAGAAACATTTCCCTTTATCTGTTGTGTCCACTATGTCCCGGAGAAGTGCGACAGAGTGTTGAGGAAGGAAGCGGGAGGAAGTGGAAGTCCCTGCGTTATTCTTGCCTGCCTCCATCTCTCTCCTCGCCTCCACAATGCTGGAAAGACATCCCCGACTGCCTTCTCCCGGAGAATCTCACGGCTGGTCGTGCAAACGGAGTCTCGCCTCTCGCTGTACTTGAGTTGACGCCTGAGGAAGCATCTTGGTACGAGGGAGGGGTGAGGGGAACTCGAACACACGTTAGTCTCGTACAGGATATCATACAGGGTGTCCCATTTATCTTGACCACCCGAAATAACTTTTTGTCCAGATGCAAATTCAAAAATGTAACAAGCAAATGTTCATTAGCCGTCAGGGGGACATTAATCAGCATGATTGCCTTCCTTGAAGCTTTGTTATTAACAAAGATATGAACAGCGGTATGTCTTTTTTTTAAAGAGCGCCCTATATTTTTTATTTGGCAATTCATTTCCTCTCCTAAAGACTTATTAAAAAATGTAGCACAGTGGACCATTTACATAAACACAATGTTATGAAAAATGTAAGAAACTCGTACACTTCCTGTGGACGAGTTTCTTATGACTGGTGTGCATTTTACTATGTTTTCATTTGTTCACCATAAACGTCAGCAAGTGAAGTAGTTCCAATACCCGCGTACCTGCACTAAGCGCTAGAGAGTCAGTCATTTTTCATAATACTGTGTTTATGTTGATGGTCCACTGTGCAATATTTTTGAATAAGTCTTTATGAGAGGAAATGAATTGCCGAATAAAAAATATAGGGTGCCTTTAAAAAAAGACATACCGCTGTTCACATCTTTGTAAATAACAAAGCTACAAGGAAGGAAATCATGCTGATTAATGTCCCCCTGACGGCTAATGAACATTTGCATGTCACATTTTTGAATTTGCATCTGGACAAAAAGTTATTTCGGGTGGTCAAGATAAATGGGACACCCTGTATATTTGACTCACTCCTGATGAATCGAAAATTATTATGTAGATTTCACATAGATAACTTTAATATTGACCAGTTTCGTCGCTGCGCGGCCTCGACAGGATGGAAGAGCTCCAGCCTTACTTCCACAGTGCGGGGAAACGGGCAGAATTCCATAGTTTCCATACCAAAGAGACAGTGGCGCAGCGAGGGGGGAGTTTTTGGGGATAAACCCCCCACCCCAAAGCTCAGAGAAATTTTTAAGTTTAATCCATTTTACTTAATTGGATTGATATTAATAATAGAAATGTGTAAGGAAAAATATAATATCCCTCAGAAAGCCATAAAACTCACCATTTATCTTAAAATTCCGCAATTTAGTAATTTCGTACCTACCGCTTATCCTGGCGGGTATCCGTACCCTCAGAGACCGCCGTTATTAGTTGCACCCAAAACTCCTCTCGGCCTTAATGCCTAGCTGCCCCCCTGCAAAGAGATAATACATTTTTAATTCGCGGAATTGGTTACACAAGGTTCTAAATCAGCAACATCTATAGCACGCCCCAATTGAAAGAGTGACTTTCACAACATTTTGATAGAAAATAAATAGCTAATTATCTCTCAGCATCGATTTGATATAATCGCATCAACAATAAATCAATGAATGAACAATAAATCAATGCATGAGCAATAAATCAATGCCTGGCGATCAAACTCATTATTTTCAAATGAATTCAGATGCAGTTAGAACCCATTAGGACGAATTCCGCATTTATTGACATGTGATCATGAGTAATGAGTTGTCGATGTCAATTATTGACTTTACAAATTTTTATAGCATTCTGCATCATGAAGGAATACTTATTCCGTGAAATTTATAAAATACAAAGCAAACCTGGAATGGGCGTGCACAAAGAGTTACACAGACGTTAAACGAATTAGGCTGGGACAAGTAGAGGCTCGGAGGCTGCGCGATTGAGAATAGATATCATTCAGAGATACGCGGAGAACGATGTATTAAAATCCCACTATATTTACTATATTTCCAGATCCGATAGAAGCATGTTTTGTTTTATTGTCACGATATTTATCTGTTTAGGTGTCATCCAAATAGCGCCATTAAGGAAAGAGCCTGGAGCACATTTCATTCCCTTTCGGGGGTGGACCGCCATCGGCGTAAATGGATGCTTTTCGCTCTCCAATTCGGATTCAGGGTTTTCACGCGATCAGAAGGGAGAGAGAGAGAGAGAGAGAGAGAGAGAGAGAGAGAGAGAGAGAGAGAGAGAGAGAGAGAGAGAGGAAAGATTGAGTGAGCGAGGACACGAAAAAAAGGGTACAGGAGAGTGGATGGATAGATAGTTAGGGTACACGTGGCCGAAAAGGGTACAGGAGGAGGAAGCCTTTGATGGCTGTTTGTGAATTCGGGCAGAAGAGGCGCTGGTGACGCGATTGAGGCGGGTGGGGAGGGGGGGGGCCTTCGCTTTAACCTCTTTATCGTCTGCTTCCCTCACACCACACCGTGGCAAACACGCGCGCTAACAATCAATCGGGAGCCACCGCCGCTGCCGCGGAGGGGGTTTTGAGGGGAAACGCATTTCAACGGTCCGAACTCACCGCCCACATTCAAATGCCACCCCAGTCAATTTGGTTAATTCCTCCCAACACAGTTCGAATGCCCCGCGATCGGTTATTTATTTTCTTCCATCCGTTGCCAGTGTTACCGCGGCGCATCTCAGAGTACTCTAGATTGCACTCTCGACGTCACTCCGTCACCAAGCCGAGTCGTCGCATACGGTTCCACTATGACAAAGATGGTGTCCGCCATCGTTAGGCTAAATGCCCCCTAGAGTTTAAAAGGGAAATAGGCAGACATGATGTTATTTTAAGGTTTATGGAGCGTATGGAGATCGTCGGATATTCAAGAAGAGTTGCAATCAAGGGGTCTGCAAAGAGGAGGACCAAATCCATTCCATAGAAGGCTGATATGTGTTGCCACTTCGGTCGCTATATAATCAATTTTCAAAAATGTCCGCGGCGCGTTGATCTTTTTCCCCAATATTTTGCAGTATGGCCTTTGAAAATGTGAGGAATAGCATTGAAAGCTAAGAATGACACAGATCACATCATCATGAATAAAAATTTCGGTTGACACATGTAATTATATTTTATTTCCCCGTGAAAATCGGATCACTTTGTATGTCAACGACGCGAGTGGCGAGTAATGTAAACCCATTTAAATGCGCGGTGGTGACAACTCATTTAGAGGCCTACTTGAGGATTCTCATTAGAAATATTCGTGGTTGCGATATTTACCTGAGCCTGTAAGAAACAAACTTCAAACATCTAGAGCGTGAAAACTATGGCAGCGTCTGAAATGGAGTGAAACTCATTTAAAGAGTTATTTGAAATATTTACTGACGATTTAGAACATTGAAAATGTACAAGCCCCACTAATCTTAGTGAAGAGTTCTCGGGATTACCACCGGGTCAGGAACTCCATACCTACTGACTCTCAGGGCTGAGGACGATGGCCGAGTCGGGCATCGAAACGTCGGCAGCTATGGAGTTCCTGACCCGGTGGCGATCCCGAGAACTCTTCAACAAGTCCATTCGCCGGGAAAGCGCGAAATCTTTCTTCACCCAATCATTTTGACGCCTATGCTTCAACACAGTCCGCCGTTAGTGCTGTGTCAAGCAATCGTCATGAAAGTAAATTTCGGTTGACGCCCCTAATCATATCCCCATAATCACTTTATCCGTCAACGACGCGAGGGGCGGCTTTCATAAACCCATTTAAATGCAAGGTAGGTGACAACACATTTAGAGGCCGACATGAGGATTCTCTTTCGAAATATTCGTGGTTGTAATGCCTGGAAAGTTGCAAGGATTTATTTCAATTTGGAAAAAAATACCACTTCATCACGCTTGAACCTTCGGATTTTATTCATTTTTTTTAAATCTTGATATTTCACCTAGATTCATCTAGTTTTTTCACGTTCCTTGCAATATATTTTAGCGTCCGAAAAACTTGCTATGGTAGACGTGATCGCGAGTTGCTACAACGAAAAAAGGCAGAATTTCAAATATGTTAGGCGAGTCAGGATTGGATTTCTCGCGGGATCGTAGAACAAAGTATAGATTAAATTTACATAGTAAAGAGAAGATGTTTTCCTCAGACGAAGAGAAAAATATTCTCCGTTTACCATCGTACTATGGTAGATGTGATCACGAGAAGAAAATAAAGTAAATAGTGAGAAAAAACTGACAAATTTAAAATGCTATTTTTTCATTCATTCTATCAGATGTAGTAACCGAGTCTGGATTAATAAAATTAATGATATAACGATGAGAATATGTACAGGGTCGTCGATCAAAGTACAGGCTATATTTACAAAATAATAAAGAGAAGACTTTACCTCGGATGACGATAAAAACATTCTTCGTTTACCGTTCAACTAAGGTAGACTATGGATAGAATCGTCGAAAATTATATGTATATATTGCAAAATTAAAAATAATATTGAAATTGAAAACTATGGACATAGGAGATTGTGGACGTTGAAGAGGTTGGTGGGAAAAAGAGATGGTGAAACACGAAAACAACAGCGCGTGTTGGTGTTTGGTGTTGGCATGGGAAGTGTTGAGAAAAGGAGGTTGTTTAAAAACATTAGGATAGGGGCTGGGATGGGAATCCTTACAGATCGTACAGATCAAAGAACAGGATAAATTTACAAAGTAATTCTGAGAAGATTTTTCTTCAAATGGCTAGAATAATATGCTTCGTTTACCGCCATACTACGGTAGACTGTAGTTAGAATGGTAGAATAATTGAAAGTATTTATTTCAAATTGAAGAAATGAAATTCAAAATTAGAGACATTGGAGACTGTGGACATAGAAGAGACTACAAAATTGTTTCATGGATAAAAGGCAAATGCGCGAGAATAATGAAATACCGATTTTTTGTGTTGATATTAGTCATTAGTTGAAATGGGCTAAGGTTTGATTTTTTTTAATACTTTAGGTTCTGGAAGTGCAGAGATTTTAAGTACACTGGTGATGGAGACATATCGCATAGGAAGAATTATGGGAGAACAGAGAGACTGGATGACGCCGACATACCCGATGAATACGTACCCTAGAAACGATCTCTTCACTCGCTGAATTTAAGCCTGGAAAATAGCATCAGCTGGATAATTCTTCAAAGAGGTGGTCGAGTAGTCGGTAAGTACTTTTGACCTTCTTAAAACATTATACCACTTGATATCAGGTATCTGTTGATGCCGTTTTAGTGGGCGAAGGGCACAATCCAATAATCCGACACAAAATCCAGCCCACCTCAGCCTAATCCAACCTGCCCACATCAACATTTCGATATCCCGGATTTTACATAATTTAGAATGACGCATTTTTGTATAAATAGATGTTGTATCATGTAGATACTTTTTTGTTATTGTTATCGCCTCGCATGAGTTAAATCTGTGGTTTATATGTTTTATTTGCGCAGTTACATATTACTGCCGTATATTTACTCGGGAAAAGTGGACCTAGACGACTGGTAGCGCCGCGAGTGGCGATTTTGAAATATGATTTTAAAGCGCGCAACCACTATTTTGGCGGCGGACTTGAGAATCCTATAATGTAATGCTCGTGGTTGCATTTGACCGTGCCCTGTGGCTCCGCCAAGTGGACGAGTTGAGTGTTGGGCTCTTACTCACCTGGCTCGCCCTCTTCTCTTTCGCTTGCGCACTAGAGAACTGCCGCCTCCCATCCTGGACCACCCAAAGTGCATCCTATCCGCCACCGCCTACGACAAACATTAACGGGAGCGGTGGCGGGCGCCTGTCGCCCTCATTGCCTTTGCGACCTCCCCGACAGACGGCCGAGGCCAGCTGAAGGACTGTCTGTGGTCGTAGAGCTGCACCCCCTGCCATACATCCTCCCACCTCTGGTCCCTTCTCTGGTAGGCTGGAGAAGCTAAAAGCCATTGTGTCCGACTGTACGAATTGTAACTTGTTTTTCTCCTATTAATAGCATCATCGTCGCATCATGGTTCGACGTAGCTCTTTACTCAATTCTACTATCAGCTGATCTCTTCTCTCCTACGTATTTCTTCTCTTTCACATGCATCTTTACCTGTTCCATATTTATTTCATTCGAGGTCTTCATCTTCCGTTCTTGCCGTCTACTTCTCCCTCGACAATTTTCTTCATCAGGCCATCATATCTCAGGATGTGGCCTATAAGATTGTTCCGTCTTCTTGTCAATGTTTTCACAAGGCTTCTCTTCTGCTCTTCTTAGGACTTCCTCACTACTAACTCGGTCGATCCTTTTGATCCTCAAAATTCTTCAGTAGCAAAACATTTCGAAGGTCTCTACCCTTGCTATCTCCGCGGCTTTCATTTTCCAGGGCTGACTTCCGTAGAGAAACATACTCCAAATGTAATTTCCGATCCACTGTTTCCTTACTTCAATGTTTAAATTTCCCGCTTTAAGTAGATCTTTCTTTTGATGAAATTCTCTCCTCGCCTGAGCTGTTCTGCTGATAATTTCTTCGTTTCTTCTCTCATCGCTAGTTATCCTGCTTCTAAAATGAGAGAATTCATCCACTTCTACCTGTGTTTGCTTCCCTATTTTAATGTTAGTATTGGCTTACTCTCTTCTGCTGCGTACTAATATCTTGGTTTCCTTTGTGCTTATTTTCAGCTGATATTAACCCAGTGCCCTACCCATATGAATCGGAATCCTTTTCAAATCATTCTATGAATAGCAAATTTATATAGAAGTGTTTCTTTCTCTGCTCGCGAGGCAGCCCTCCAGAGTACCGTACGCATTCAGACTGTAGCATCTTTTGCATGTGCATCCACTGCTTTATACGGAAGATCAATTTCGCTGTCATGGAATCAATTCATGAAGGTTTGCTACCCTAATTTTTTTTCACATTCTAGGGTTATGATATCGACATGGCTACGAAGACGATTTTTTCATTAATGGCCTCGGATTTTTTGTAGATTCTCGCAAACCATGGCACTACGTCTACATAATACCCTGCGAGCCCTACCCTAAAGGTTGTTTGGCAGTGGGTGAACGTACCTACATATGCAGCATGCAATATCCTCTTTCTTTGTAGTCATCGAAAATTAGGCCATAATAAAAATGCCAGCAGGCGATGTGAGCTCTCACCGATCATGCTCCATTCAAATTGACACCAATAATAAAAAAAATATTTTGTTAATAAGTATCCATGCATCTGCATAAAATTATTTTGATGCCGAAAATGAAATCAAGGACCAAGAAACCCGAACCAAAGAAGGGAAAGATAAAAATATGTTGTATTTTATGCACAGGTTATGGAAGATTATTTTCCTGCAATTACCTAGTTTTTATTTCGCGATGCTTTCGCCTTGCCCGGCAGCCGTATTAGACTGGCTTTCTTGAAAGAAGGGTAAAAACAAATGGTAACTTCCATACTTTAATATATTACTCCACTACCGACAGTGGTTTCGACACTCCTTGTCACTTTCAAGGTGATGAAACAGACACACACTAGTGTATTGATACCCAGAACCAAGGCAGGAGGTAGATGGAAGTGGCGCGAGGGAAGGGGGAAACAGTGTGGAAATTACTATTTTTGTTTATATTTGATCATAGATGTATCGCATTTCCACCATGTCAAACCTGAATCGATTTCACACGTAAAAATAATAAATATATTATATAATCTCAGGTCCAAAAGTAATGCAGAACATATTGCATCGTCAACTGCGGAGCGGCATTAAGCGCTGCATTAAAATACACACTCCGAGTCTCGGAATGGGATTATCCTTCCATCCATATTTCCCCGTTTACTGGTGTGAAGTCCAAAGAATACAAAATCAAAGAAGAGAAGAAAAGGAAAATGTTGTATTTTATGCCCAGGTTTAGGAAGATAATTCTCCTGCGATTGCCTAATTTTTATTCCGCCATGATTTCGCCATGCCCTGCAGTTGCGTTTGTCTGGCTTTTATTAAAAGAAAGGCAATTAAATAAAAATTACGTGATCTCAAGTCCGAAACTATAGCGGAACATGTAGCACAGTTCTCGCCAACTGCGGAGTTGTACGAAGCGCTGCATTAACATGGATGCTTAGAGACTCGGAATGGGATTATCCTTCCATCCATATTTCCCCGTTTGCTAGTGTGTAGAGCGTTACTCTGCTCGCGAGGCTATCCCCCAGAGTGCCGTCTGCCCACCGTATCTCGACCAAGTGCATCCGCAACTGCTTTATACGGGGTATATAGCGAGTTCCTGCAGTCCGTGGCGAGGCCGTCTTCACTCCAGCGAGCACTCCATGCCGCGGCGAAAACTTTCAGCCTAGTAACGTACGCGCGACGGAGTTACCCCGAACTCTGTTGCCCAGCATCCCTTGATATTTCTCTCCGTTTCCATTCGTGCCGTGTCCTGGTTCATCCGGACGACGGAGTGAGTCTCTTGAAGCATTAAATTTGAGTGGAGGCACAGAGGGCGCGTCCTCGACGTGTCTTTTGTGGCGACAAATCACTCGCTCAACACTAAAGCCTTCGCATTCAAATTTTCAGGGTGTGCAGAGAAGGACCTGGACTGCAGTACGTTTATCTTAAATTAAAACAGCTTTAGCCTCAGAAACTTTAACTTGGAAAAATGGTAGACGCGGAAATAAAATTTGATAAAAAAACACCTGATTACAGAGCCATTTTACGAGGCATCGTTGACCATTAGTGGGGTCAGTGGCGCAGCGAGGGGGGGTTTTGTGGGATAAACCCCCCCCCTAGCGCTCAGAATTTTTTTTAAGTTCAATCCATTTTACTTAATGGATTAGCATTACTTATAGAATAGTGTTAGGATTAATCAAATATCTATCACAAAGCGGTAAAACTAGTCATTTTGAACCATTAATCTTATAATTTTCTGGAGGAGGGCCCACTTACCCTGGCGGGTATGCAATACCCCACACCCGTAAGTAGTAGTTGCGCCCAAACCCCCCTCCCAGCCTTGATTCCTAGCTGCGTCCCTGAGTGGGATATCGTGAAAGAGTAAATGAACTGCCTCAGAAAAACCATCGCGAAAGAAGTAATGTATCGTAAAAGTAATATACCTAGCGAACATCAATATTTATAGAATTTTGTTGTCAATAATGACAATTCTGAATTCAATACATTGCTCAACTTAGATTAGATGAGATTTTTGCCCTTTTTCTGCATTTAGGGTTATGGAAAGACAAAATCGATTTATCTACGGAATAAAATTTCACCGGTTTTTTGCTACACATAAATATGGTAAAGAAGCGTCAATAACAAAGAGCTATTTCTATATATTTTCTATCATTGATAGCGACAGGCAGCGCGAGAGACAGTCGCAATCGACGGAGAAGGCACTAAATATGGGAGTTACGAAGGAGTACTTGATGCAGAAGAATGCCTAAATATTTTTCCATATTGTTCATGAAATGAGATTTCGAGACAATAAATAATGCTGTCCGCCAAAAACAAAATGAATTTACGGCATAAAATTTTTATAAAGACATCAGTGGTTCATATGCATTTAAGTGGATAAAAATCTGTTTGCCACTCTTATTCTTTAAAAAAAAAGTTTCGATCAACCACATTTTAATAACTTAATTAGAAAATACGCTGCTTTACCACTGACTCCAACGGTGTCTCATTGCGATTTTTCTAATGTCATTGACAGGAACGAACCAGTCTTACAGTTTCTCAAAATAAAACTGAATTGTAACAAGGAGTAGAATTATTTGTAGGGACATTGCGGCAGAGACTATGAGGGTTCTAGGTGAACCCTCTTAAGGGTACAACGCACCGGGGCCGGAAACCAAGCCCGTGGCTTATACGTCCGATCACCCGGGGAGGGGCTGGAGAGGAAGGGAAAAGGAAAGAGGCGCCGCCGCGATAGGAGCCCGTCGACGCCTCTGGGAAGGGATAGGAGCGGAAGGGAGGGGACGGGGAAAAACACTTTAACGCTATGGAAGCGAAAAGGGCCCACTAAATAGCGAAACCAAGCATACGCAATTAATTTTCTACCAATTCTAGTGGATTTTCCTATGAGGAAGAAAAATCCATCGATCGAATCGGTCGATAGGATAGGATATTGCGGCAGAGACTTCGAGGGTTCTGGGCGAACCCTCACCAGGGTTACAACGCACCGGGGCCAGGAACCAAGCACGAAGCTTATACGCCCGCGCACCCGGGGAGGGGGAAGAAAGGAAGGAAAAAGGATGGAGACGCCGTCGCGATCGGAGCCCGCCGACGCCTCCAGGGAAAGGAAAGGGTTGGAAGGGAGGGAAAGAGGGATAAAACACTCCAGTGCTATGGAAGCAAAGGAGGCCCAATCTAGCGAAACCAAGCGATGCTATTTCTCTGCCACCATCCCGGGGAGATTTTTCTATAAGGAAGAAAAATCCCAATATAGGGACAGTGGGAAGGATATTGCGGCAGTTTTTTTTCTTCATATTTTACGATCGTTATCTCTAAGCAAAGGGCTACATCGTTAATTGTAATGGCATATACTTCGAAGGATCGGCCAATTTACGAGAAAAAATAAAGTGAAGTTGTGGTGGTGGATTTATTAACTAAAATGAGCTGCATAATTCATGTGGCATTATACATTGCACATATCCCCTAAACATATCCCTATAATGATGTAGTAATGATTATATGGCGGGAGATTGGAATGCTGTTCAAATTTCCCTCGTTCCAGTACTATAGAAAATAATGAAACTCCATCTCCTAACTGCGGCGAAAGTGACGCAATTCAATTCATATGCAATACTTTTGAATTCGACGGTACGACTCCAACCCAGGATATCAACGCTACGTCATACATCCAACCGATTCAGGCGTGATTTAGTGGAAGTTCTACTCATTAAAATGAAATTTAATTGCACTTTTCCATAGTATTTAAATGCGTACGACGCATTTATCCGAACAGAGCCATCATCAGATACACGGCATTACAGTACATCACATTTATACATTTTAGAGGTAGGACATGACAAGTTTGAGGAAGGGGTGGGAAACACGCTTAGAGTGGGGAGAGAGTTATAAAACACACAACCAAGAAGATGCGGAAAAACAGTCGTAGGAAAGGACACTGGTTACAGATTTAGAAGAGCGTCACCGGAAAAAACAGGGGAAACAGGAAAGCCGAAGGGGAGAAGAATAGAATAGTTATAGGGTGGTGAAAAATAATTTCTCGAAATTTTAACCCTGGGTAGCTGATGGCAATGGGAAAGAAACCCTTGGGTCGGGTTTACAGGATACACTCCTGGAGCAGGGACTATAAGCGATTAGCTTTTCTCCTCTGCCACAAGAAGGGGAAGGACGGGAAGGAACAAGGAAAGGAGGCGCCGCCGCGATGAGAGCCCGACGACGCCTCCAGGGGTAGGACGGGGAAGAAGGGGAGGGGACGAGGAATCCTGCACCGTCACAAAGGCGGGCAGGTCCTACCATCAGCGAAACCAAGCATACGCAATTAATGTTCTAACGACCTTGGAGGATTATTCTAAGAGGAAGAATAATCCAACGATCAAATCGTTAGATGGTAGCTGATGGCAGTACGATCCAACATTACTGATGTTGTTTAGGTCGAGAACGCACCATTTTGAAACTACAGAAACTTTGAGCCAAGCGCTCCCATTGGCCGCGAGTTTCCCCTGTTGCCGGATGCTCTGGACAACTCATGACTTGGAATGCTTTGGCTGCCGGAGATTGCGATGTTTCAAAGGAATCCGGCAACAGGGCAAAATGGCGGCCAATTGGAACGCTCGATCAAGAGTCTCTGTTTTTAAAAAAATGTGTGTTTTCTACCTAAACATTATTAGTGAATTTGGTTCCTATTGACATCAGCTATACTGTGTTAAAATTTCGTGAAACAATTTTTCTCCACCCTGGTATGGTATGGTATTTGAAGGAGACGACCGACAGCTTAGGTCATTTGCGCCACGAGGGAAGGGTCGGGAAGGAAGGGTGGAGAGAAACCCGGCGTCGGCATTAGCCTGCTCTTAACAAAAGGCGCCAAGGGGACCACGGCTTAACGTCCCATCCGACGGACGGAGTGTTGCGCTTGAAATGTTCTCCCCACAACATTCAAGCAGGGGCCGTCTCTGAAAATTCTCTGCTACTGCCGGGATTTGAACCCGAGTCCACAGGATGGGAAGCCAACACTCTAACCACCACACCAACCCGATCCCCTTTCTCCACCCTGTATAGAGGTAAAAGTACATGTAATTTAATGTAGACGTTCAGGACATCAAAACGAACGCAAGAACTCACGAGCACTGTAAATAGCATTATCCTCACATTCGAATAGTTCATTTTCTCATTTTGAACATACGGTATTTAGCCATGTCCAGAGGTCCTGGTCTGATCCAAGTCTCTCGTCTCGTATTGAGTTTAGTGGTGGCTCTTAAGGTTACCGCGGTTTTCGGGAGTGATGGAGGCACTCTTTTAAGTGCAGCCCGCGTTCCCATAACAACAGCAGAATCCGTCCCTCGCAGCCAATAACAGCACCTCCTCCCTCGTTGCTCTTCCATTATAAGTAGGCTGAAACACTACCGCCGAGTGGGTGGGAGGGGGAAGTGTCCCATCCGTGTTTGTCGAGGCTTTCGGAGAAAACTAGCGACGAATGGTGGAGGGGGATGCTTCATCCCCCCACCATCCCTCATCCTTTTCCCTCATACTTTCCCACAGCAGCGGTCCCTCGTCCTCCGCTAATGGCCTCCCATTTCATTTATTCAGGCCTTTCAGTGCCTTCATCCGAGCGTCCGTCCTCGGCCACTCAGTGTCCGGCTGCGCTCAGGACACCAAAGATCCGTGTGAACACTTCTGGCACCCGTATAATGGTCGATTCAGATGGATCAGTTATTATCCGAATGCGTTTGCGACAACGCGACTTCGGTTGAAAAGGTGTCCTTTATTCCACGTATTCGGTGCATATTAGACCCCACGTACGTATCAAATCAATGGTTTGCGAGTTCACTTCGTAGAATGGTGACATAATAGATTCATTAATAAACGTTTTCGTATTTCACGCAGTATTTTTTTAAAAAAGTACCGTTTTCAAAAGGCAACGGAACCCGATAATGATCACAAAAGGTCGAAACTGGAAAAGTTCTCAATTAATACTGTGTGGAAGATAACAACGTTTATTTTTAAATCTGCCAACCTGCGTTCAAAGTATTGATATCCTGGGTAAGGTACGTACTTAGGAGTACCTTGGCTAATACCAGGGTCGTGGTATTGACACTAAGTGCTGAGGAAATATTTCGAGCGCTTTCGGATTATTTTGGATGCGATTGGTATACCTCAGGATTGCATTTATACATCTGCTAGGCACCGTGCAAACCACCACCAGGGTCTGTGACACGGATTGATACCACACCAGGCATGCAACACTCATCCAAGTCTTCATCTACATCTACATACCGCCGCCTGTAAGCCGCCGAAAAGACTTGAGGCAGAGGGTGTAAGGACACCAGCCATTTGCACATAAAAAGGCAATGCTCTAACGAAATGACGAATGACATTTATTAAAGTCCTTAATTTGGTCCTTAGTTCGTGGGAAAAAGGAATTCGCATATCCATCCATTCGGCAAAATATCTCTCTTAATGTATCGCTTCTGTTGGACCTGGAAATATAGTGGAGCCTTAATATTATGTTCTCCGTGTCGCTCTTTAAGATATCCATTTTCAGTTGTTCAAGCAATCTAAGCCTAGCGCGCTGCCCCCGAGTCTCCAGCGGCTCCCAGCCTAATTTGCTTTACATCTGGGTAACACTGTCTGTACGCCCGTAGCAGTTTTTGATGAAACGCGCTCTAAAAAAAAGAAGTGCTCTAACGAGGTTGGGACAAGCGTTTATTAAAGTCCTTTATTGTTCGGGGGAAAAACGAATTCCCATATCTATCCGTTCGGCAAAAAATCTCTCTTACTTTATCGCTTCTGTCGGACCTGGAAATATAGTGTGGCTCTAAGATTATGTTCTCTGTGTCGCTATTAAAGATATCCATTCTTAATTGTTCAAGCAATCTAAGCCTAGCGCGCAGCCTCCGAGTCTCCAACGGCTCCCAGCCTAATTCGCTTAACATCTGGGTAACACTGTCTGTACGCCCGTAGCGGTTTTTGACGAAACGCGCAGCCTTCCTTTGTATTTTATTCAGTTCGGATTAAGCCTTTCTGGACCGGATCCCATACGCTCGCTGCATATTCAAGGTGCGGTCGGACGAGTGCGAAATAGCACCTTTCTTTTACTTTCTCATCCGAAAATCTTCCCACAATTCGCTTGACGAATCCTAATCTCTTCAGGGCTATGCCGCAAATATTCTTTATATGTGTTCCCCACGTGAGGTTCGAGGTTATCGCAACTTCTAGGTACTTCACTTCGTCTGTTGCCTTTATGTTAATACCATCCACAGCATAAACATGGTTAAAATTGGACGGACTCTGCGAAAAACGCACCGACATGCATTTGCTCAGATTAAGTTCGAGTTCCCTCACTCTTTAATCAGACACGCGCTCGTTCACCGTAAACAGGCCAACTACTCACAATCAGTGCAACGACACAGGGTCAGTCCAGAAACTATGATAGTGCTAAGGACACGAACATTCTAACATGCAAATAGAACTGCTAATATACTGCATAAATATATTTTATGTGTAATTATAGCCTTCCTTCAGTTATTTCATTAGTTACTTAACTACGAGTTCCCAAAGATGTACATGTTCGAGTCCATTGACAATGAGTGATAACATGTGATATTATGGATATGCTTATCGTGATAAGGTTACAGTTTAATTCCATGCCAGTGACTTAGCCAGAAATTTAAAAACAGAGTACCAAGTAGAGGGTTTCAAACTAATTTTAACATTTTCATGATCGGAAAAACTTCATTTCAGAAAGAAATATTTTGTTAACTAATGGTTTTCCATTATTTTGTTTTATTCCCCTCCTCGATACGCCATTGTTCCATGCAATAACTAATCCTGGGCAATAATAATATAAATAAGTGTGTATTCATAGGGAATAATGTAAAATAGATTATTAGAGGACATACCTTGTGTAAAAGTCAGTAATCAAAACTTCAGAATATTCCAGGCGTTGAAAAATATGGAGAAACAAACGTATGAAAAACCTATGGATGTTGACCTCCATTCATATTGGGAAAAAAATCCACTCCAGAATAACTCCCGCACAAGTAGGAGAGCGAGATAAATCTGCGAAAACCTACAGAGAAAGAGTTAATCCAAACATGGATGTATACATACTCAGAAAAATTTCACAGAGCACTAGAGAAAAAATTAAAATCAACAGCCTAGTGTTCGTTGGTTGTTAAATGTTTCGTTGTAGCGCTTGGGGAAGTTTTATGTGTAGTGTCCTTCTGAAGGAGGCGAGTGAAGATGATGTACGTAGCGGTAAGTCAAGTTTGTTCACTCGCGGAACGCGGTCACAATGATTGGTTCATTGTATATATCTTTCCGGTGGTGAATTAATGTGAGTTTTTCATTTCCTCTCGTATATGAGCCGTGTGTGGTGTACAAAGTATTTGAAATTCGTAATTGAAGAACGCCCGTGTACTTATTGTAAAATTTGATAGAGGAGACTAATGGTATGCAGCAGGCGTCGTAAACTACGTTGGGAAATCTGCATTTACTTTAACATACCACCCCGCCTCAATAGGCGTGTGGCGGGGGGTGCTAGGTCCTCAGCCGTTAGCAAATAAAAAGGAAACGATCTTACAAAATTCCACCTAGCGTTTTTGAAAGACCTTTGTCGTTCGGGATAAAATTACATTACCTATCCTTTCAGCAAAATATCTCTCTAATTTTAAGTAAACCGGGACTAGCCACGGTGATAACTTTTTCGGGAGTCACCCGCAATGCGTACTTGTTCCATTACCCCATTGTGCGAAAAATCCACAGAGAAAAAAAGAATTCGCCTTGACCGGGATACGAACCCGGGTTCGAATGAACTGCTTGTGGCATCATATGCTCTGCAGTCCAGCAACACCTTGTCCGGTAGTGTCCACAAATATTCACAGGGAAGAATGACGCCTCGGTAGCTTAACTGGCTAAAGCACTCGGGCGGAAGTCGAATCCCGGTTAAGGCGAATGATTTTTTTCTCTGTGCATTTTTCACACCATATCTCTTGAAATTTATCGCTTCTGTGTGACCTGGAAATATATTTGGGCTCTAATATAATGTTCTCCGTGTCGCTCTTTAAGATTTCTATTCTCAATCGCTCAAGCAATCTAAGCTCCAACTCATCATAATTCGTTTTACATCTGTGTAAGGCTTTCGGTACGACCGTAGCAGTTTTTGAGGCAGATTTATGTGTGTTGGTGACGTCACCAGTAAGGTAACTCAATTACTATTTACTTCCTTTATTTATTCATTTCCTGCACGATTAAAAATAAAAAACAAAGTTAATTCCTGTGGGAGTTTTTGACGCATCGGGCGGTAATAATACCTTTGCAGCGGGACTGATTCGTCCTCTTAAGGTAATCTAACGAACGAGTCAACTTGATGCGTAAAATGACCCGAATTAGTCGTTTTCGCGCTCGTAGGTTCTCATCAATTTGCTTCCCGAGGATTTGCGCGGCGACCTTAAGACGCCAGGCCGGCAAACACACACACAACTGCTCCCGGAGGCAGAAGTGACCGTCGTCAATATCTCTCTCTCCACCCCCAAGGGGCTGCTAGCATCCCCCCCACTCACTTCGATCGAAAGGCAAACAACAGCCCCCACCCACTGCCATTTTCAGAACTGACGTTGACAGCCAGCCAGACAAGAGTGTTGACGAAGATGGAGCGGAGCTGAGCGCGCATGCGCATAGAAGTATATCCATGATGAACCCCGCTCACGCTAGGAGGGCCTTCCCAAGGCTGTTGTGGTGGGGGTGGAGGGTATATTCCTATCTCCACGTAAGGGGTGGCCGAAAGACTTGGATGGCCCTGGCTGAGCGAGTGGTTAGGAAACAAAGGTCTTGGAGGTACTTCGTCTCACTTCCCCTCGTGTTGCCTTCGTATTTTTCCCTATGAATGGTTTAATCCCATGCGGAAATGCGACCTCACATCTTGACCAGCTGACAGTTATCAGAGCAGTTAGATGCCTAGAAGTTCAGAATTTAGCCATTAAGGATTGGGAAGTTGACAATTACAAGTCCACATAATGATAATTGTGTTGAAAGCCGAAGCGAAGAGGATATTTCTCAAAAAGAGGAGTCTTCTTACTCAAGAAAATATTACGACATATATCTGGAGCATGCTTCCTTATGACGCGTCTGGTCCATCCAGTGCTAACAAATAAGAGCGCTTTTTATTGCGTAACGTACAACATGCTTCGACCGCTAGGTCATTCTCAAGTACTCTGGGATATTGTCCGTTTCTAGAGCAGTATTTTTTCTTCTTGGATGAGAGGAATAATTAAAGCTACAGAAACTGACAATATTCTAGTGTACATGAGAAAGACATAAAGTTCTAAACGCGTCGTACGGTACGCCATAAACATGTGGATAAGTCCTATCTCCTCTTCGTCAACCCAGGATATCCTTCCACTATATCTCGCTTGCCTCAGTTATTTTAAGAAATATGTCCATATCAAAGTAAAATAATATTAACATCTCCACACTAAATATTTATTGCTCACGACCGGCCATGGCTTACAATTAGACGTATGAACATGTTGATTGATTGAGTTACGTTTCTTGAAGAAATAAACAGCGAATACCAATAATGCTATGGAGAACTTTGAATTTGAGACTATGTATCTGAAGCTAATGGGAATAGTAGGCTTGCTAATGTTTCACACTTGATTCCATACAATAGTATGTTTCTATCATCACCCTTATCAAATAATGACATTGGGTATAATAATTTAGGAGGAGGAGATCCTTTCGAGGTGAGATTAATTCATTATATATTGTATTCTGTGCGAATTCATTGACATCATATTAAGTCAACAATCCTAAGATTGGTTTGACGTTGTCATCCATTCCTCTCCCCTATCAGTTGGCCTTTTAACGGTTACGTAATTATTCACTTTTACATCCTTTATAATCTGTCCTGTGTAACTAATTCTGGGCCGTACCTTGCCCTTCTGCCCTTCCACCTGTCCTTCTACGATTGCCTTCATTGGGCCATCACGTATCACGATGTGGCCAACTAGATTGTCCCGTATGCTCCTTAAAGTTTTTAACTTAAGAAATCTGATTTTAATGGACGCGGAGAGACAACAATCCTAGTGGCGGATTTGAAGATCATCTAGCATAAATAGTTTCGGAAACGTAAAGAAGAAAATTGGAGTACAATACTACTAGGAGTATTAATTTTAATGAAATGACAACGAGATTAGACAAAGCGAAAAAAATACGTTCAATAATCATAAAAGCAAACATTAATTCCATTCAAAGACCGCTGCCTGCAGAAGATGTTAATCGGAATATAAAAGGAGTCATGTGAAGTAGTAGTAAACATTTTTGTTTAAAGGCTGCATTGACATCTGAGGTCTTTTTGCAACACACCATAGTCATTTAAAGGTAGCAAAATTAAGCATAGTTGATTTTTCTGCAAGAATATGCATTTGTCAACAATATATAGACGGAATAAAACTTATCGATGTAGACCCAATCGTCTGTTGACAACAAAAGCCATTTCGTTTTCGTAAAGGGTCCCTCCGAAACAGTGGCGCAGCGAGGGGGATTTTGGGGGATAAACCCCCCCCAGAGCTCCGAGAAATATTTAAGTTTAATCCATTTTACTTAATTGGATTATGATTACTAATGGAATAGTGTTAAGATTAATCAAATATCCCTCAGAAACCCGTAAAACTCGCCATTTTGAACCATTAATCTTAAAACTTTTTCTAGAGGAGGGCCCCCGCTTACCCTGGCGGGTATGCAATATTCGGGTACCCCCATTCCCCTAAGTATTACCTAGTTGCGCTTAAAACCCCCCAGCCTTAATTCTTAACTGCGCCCCTCCTCCGAAACAGTACATCATTCTATCCAACCAGCATATAATATCTGTATCGATCGGCTGTTTTTTATGTCGACCAAATGGTCGAATTCCATGGTAGCACTATAGGTACTATTGGAGCTGTCCGTTCCATTCTCTCCAGTAATCTTCTCTCATCTCTTCGTGTTTCTCGATGTATATATTAATCCCATGAGGAAGTTCGACCTCACGCTTCGACCAGTTGACAATTACAGTTAAGCTGAATGCATTAGAAATAAAGATAAAAATGATGGCTTTATTTGGACGGATTGGTGTCAGAATTTTACCATTAAGGGTGCTAAAGATTAGGTTGTTGACAGTTACCAGTTACGTTGGTTGGGAATGAATGGCAACCAATAAATTTGTATCCATCGAGGAAAAGTTGCTTTCCTACAACTTGGTAGTAATAAAAATGTTCCCCTCCTTCAGTTTCAATTTTTTCATACAAATTAGAGTTGTTTCAGTTTGTTATTCAATAGAAATCATTTTGCCTCTTCTCTGCATAAATATGCTGATCTGCGATAAAACGAAGGAAAGTATTTAGCCTCAAAAAAACATATTTGATACTGACAATGAGATTTCCCTCCGAGTGAAATTTTTGTTATTCGTTGTTTTATGTCTACGCAGTTCCTTATTATTTATGAAAGTGATATTTTTTATATGATTTGGAACGCGAATTTTTAATTCTTATAATTTATTATATTGAGAAAGAGCATAGACATATATCGGTTTCATATAATTTGCTATCATTCGTGTAGCTAGGAAGTAGACTTCAACGACAAGCTTCTGAAATATATGAAAACGTAACAAAGTAATTATTAATAAATTAATTTTAGTATTTTATCGATGATTACTTAATTATTATATTTCAGGACTATTTACTCTATATATATAGGCATTTCACGAGACTAACTATCATTTGAGCGTAAGAAATTGGAACTACTCCAAATTCTATTCGAGAATCCAGACGGGTGAGACGAAACTATTGGCCAAATTCGGAAGTGGAGCTCCAAGGGTAATAAGCAATTACCTGCGAAAACCACGTCGACAAACCATTGGCATCATTGGGTATTTTCTGATTTCTCTAATTATTCTGTTGATATTAAGCTATCATAACGTCCTAAGTAATGCAATGTATGCATTTGTATTTATATATAATGCCTATTAACTGCCATTCTTTGCTAAAATTCATCTTTCACTGTGAGATGGTTTGCAAGTTTAATACGTTTGAGGTAACCATCGTGTTACACTTTTTATTTTCTACCCTGCTAAAAAAATAGCGTTTTTTTATCGGAGTTAACATTAATAGTCATTAGGACCTTTTGAGTAAACGTCGTGAGCTTATAGCGGATATTTCAGTTATAATTCATTGCTCCCCGAATCTTAATCGTTTTTCATTTTTCGTTGCCTCTAGGTATCGAAATACCTCCTCAATACCAAGAAAAATCTTCCCGAACGTTATCTACTTTTTGGTTCTGGCTCGAAGATTCATCCAATTGCAGTAATGTTATCATCGCAACACTGTTCTTGATACATCGCCACTATGGCAAGTTACGTCAGTGCCACGAATATTACAGAAGACGATCCTGAAGTAGATCTAAGTGCGTTTCAATCCACCGGGGTTTGTAAAATGTGAAATGTTAAAAAAAAGTTTTGAATGTGTTTACAAAAGTCGCCACTCGAGTCGCTGACGGACAAAGTGATCCGAGTTTCGCGGAGAAATAAGGTATAATTAGGGGTGTTAACTGAAATTTATGTGCGCGATAAATGCGATGTATCAAATTAATAAAATTTCAATGCCATTACTCGCAATTACAAAGATTAAACTGCAATATATTTGGTGCCTTCCATTCATCGATACACGTGGTCGATACAAGTCGACTTGCGTCGCGGTTTTCGTGTTCCGTTCTATGTTTGTCGCCGACTGTTGTGACGCAATTCAACAAACGATTGCTCTTAGGAATTTGAGAGTTATAACGAGTTTCCATGAGTCGACGCGTGAGTCGCATGAATGGAAAGCATCCATTGGAGAAAAGTGGATCGCATTGCACTCATCACCGCGCCGCGGACATATTTGAAAGCCGATTAAAATGTGAACGAAGTGGCGGCAGAAATCAGCCTTCTATGGCATGGAATTTGGCCTCATCTATGCAGTCCCAATTTTCAGGGCCTTCAGCTCTGACTTCGGTGATGATAGGCTAATGGAGATATACATTTTAAATATTATGCACCTGATAATCACTTCATCATTTTTTCGGCCGATTTTTGAATCGAAAATAAAAACAGTTTTTGAAAATGAAAGGCTTAAAATATTTGGGCATTGATTTTGAAAAAAAAAATAATTATATCGGCAACAAAAGCGAACGGATGAAAGAGTTTACGAGATTTACGCAAAAAAATAAAAAAAGGATCCATTATCAATTAACGGATGATATGCTTAATTTCACTCTTCGTGAATAATTTACGATTTTTAGAGATGCAAAAATTCGATGAACATTCCGTGGAAAAATCCGCGAGAACATGTTATAATAATGCGTTTATCAATTATTCACAATGCTAAACTTTTATTTTTTTAAATCCGATATAGGTTTATTGGTTCCAAATTATGCACATAAAGAGATTAAAAATATTAAGTTGCTGTCACACAAAATGGTTTCCAGAGCATTATTGGTGAGGCAAAAAATTAAACTGCTGAAGCTTTTGACTCAAATCTTCCGGCAAAGGTATAGTTTTATCGAATCGCCAATTTTAGTCGGATATTCACCAAAATTAGAATATACAAACTATTTAATATTCTAAACAATCCTAGGGGTGGGCGAAAGTGCTTCGAGTACAAATAAAAAATTATTAATTCATTACTCATCTTGGTGTCGGATGGGTAACTTAAACGTTGCAGGAGCCATCATAGATGAGAAAAGACGATCGAAAACAAACTGTTGCTAAGGTTTGGGTATAGACGGAGCATGATGTGTCTTGTAAAGGATGCAAAGTTTCCTCTCTACATTTTGTAAAATCCAAGTGAATTAATGACTTCATCCGAGTTTACGGTCGGAGGACCGGCTTCTTTCTTATTAATGTGTCGATTGACTCCGACAGACGGCATAGGCTAAATTATATGGGCGGGTCGGATTATGCCATGGTGGGTCGAGGCATAGTTTTTGTACTTAAAACATTAATTCGTCCCTCGAAATTATATCAAAATCCTGTGATACGAACTAATTTGTTCACCTGAGCAACAGTTTAGTTTTCGATCGTCTTTTCTCATCTATGATGGCTCCTGCAACTTATAAGTTATACTTACAACTTATAAGTTGCAGGAGCCATCATAGATGCAACTTATCCGACACCAAGATAAGTAATGAGTTAGTAAATTTTTATTTTCACGCGAAGCGCTTTCGCCCACCCCTAGGATTGTTTCGAATGTGAAATAAATTATGTATACTAATTTTGGTGAAGATCCGACGAACATTGGTGGTTCGATAAAACTATACCGTCACCAATCTTTCTGATTGGTACATTTGGTAGTATTTGTCCATCAAACACCTTGTTGTATAGTTTACGTTCTAATGTTTTTCTGTGATATACTAGTTCCATCCTATGTTCGCTAAACTGTCAACCAATTAGTGAAAGCCTTCAATACCGGTTCGACGATTTGGCACGAGGAACCGTGCGAAGCAATGATTTTTGGAAGCTGAAGTTTTCATCAGCTGATCGCGCCAACGCTACATAGTTTTCCTTGATTTCTTGAGAAGACAAGACTGCTCTATCGAAATGTAGCGCTTTTTTCTTTATAATTATTTTGAGGAGATAACTTGCGTTCTTGCGTCGCCTCTAAATTACCGCTCAAGGAATCATCAACGTTTACGTAAATACCCTGAAAGCCGCCTAAACACGTGTGTGGGAGTGTTAGCACATAAACCATCAAAAAAATCCTTTCTATTTGGAATATAGGGGAGAGTTGCCTAAATCGCACCGCTTCCCAAATCGCACCACCATCCTACAAACCAATGTATTAGATATAATTACAATCTAATGGCTGCATTTGGAACTTCCTGCGTCACAAAGCACACCTGTTTTCAATTGTGATCACCAGTTTAGGGACAAGTCAGGTGCGTATGTATTAAAAAAAAGAAGTGTCTCTTCTGCGATTTCTTTCGTCTTTTTACAAGAATATTTAAATTAAATAAGTTGTATTTGCATATTTTTAGCTGCAGATTATATTTTAAAAGTATATTGCGTTCCATTTAGTGCTATTAACAGTTCAATACTTCAGAAATGATTTCATATAAAATGGCGGTCGCTCCCAAATCGCACCACGTCTGTCTACACCTGTGCGATGTAAGTAGTCTTAAAAATGCTGCCGTGAAAAGACTATTCCAAAGAATCAACTATTCTAAAAAAGACTTGTAAATTTTGTTTCAATTATTGCATAATTTTTATCAAGAAAAAAACTACGTCTATCATTACAGTCAAATATATGACTTATTTAACTTTTTTCGTTCCTTATGTTACGGGTATTTTAATGCACATGTCTGCTCTGTAAGGGATCTAAAAATAACCTTAAATAACTTGCCTCTCTGCCTCTCATTGTCGTTGAAACATCATTTCCTACTTTTGGCCTCCAGTGGTGCGATTTGGGAAACCAGTTGCTTGAATCGCACCGTTTGCAGAGGTTTGAAATTGAATTTTTATACATGTGTTCAACTTGGAATTGACAATCCCCAAAAATTGTGAGAGAATTAGACATTCCTCCAGCAGCATTAAAATCTTATATTGCGTCACTTATTTTTAGTTAATTCGTTTTTTTCCTAAATTGGTGCGATTTTGGCAACCTTCCTCTATCCTCGTTGCAGAAAAATTTTCACGAAATTTTAAACCCAGGAAACGCATATACGAAGTCCAGGCCTAGCATTTATGAAATCCTTAGCTACTTGGGGAAGGAACGAATTCATATACCAGGTTGTGGTGTTTTTACACATTTGTAGTGCAGACCACAGCATGTGTGCCAACATCACTGATTTTTTCAAAACATACTTCCGTTATTTCACTAAGGCAGAGATTTTTAATTGATTAGCTGTTGATTATTAATCATTTATAATTAGATAGAAATTGTGTGGATATCCTTTTGCGCTGGTCCCCTGTGACTCACAATGAAGACTTGAAACGGTGACAACTTGTTCGGTTGACGCTGGGCGAAATTTTACCTAGATGAAGATGACTTAGAAGTGTCACTGGTGACATATGTGACCGAGTAAAGGGCGACTCGGGTTCGAATCCCGGATAATCTATATGATTTTTAATTGGAGTTCAACCTTGCCGAAAAAATACCTTGAATGTATCTTAAAATGAGACTTAAGTAAAGAACGAGTAGCTGGCACCCTCCCCAGTAAAGAGGCGTACCCATAATATGTATCATGTGACGAGGAAAATTGTAGCACCTATTTGCCCGGGTGGAAACATTAGGCACTCATCGAAATGAAATACAGTGCAGTAAAATATTTTTAACTTTACTGAAGAATAAAAAGTCACTGAGCTTCCTTTGAATAATTTTCTTGAGATCCAAGAGCACAGCAATAGTGTAGTAATCGCTAATTGTATGCTAGCCACGTGTCACAATACCGCGTTACCATTGAGACGTTTTAGGAATGTTGGAGCCAATGAAGTGACGTCCCCCGCCCTCTACTAATTCATATAGGAAGGAAAAGCGTTACAGTCAGTTGCACATATTTGGGACGGATTTAATGTTCTAGCATAAATAAAAATACTGTTGGAAATAACCAAAAACTGTAAATGTGAACCTATACTCTGAAGAGCCCATGTACTTTGAAAATAAGGAATTGTTAACCCAAAATTATTTTTTTGCATTTTCAAAAGTTAGGTATACCTCCCCTTACTTGGGACACCTTTGTTTTCTAATGCCTGTACCACGCTGAAACTAAAATACTGTAACTTGGGACACTGAGGCAGTTTTTTATTTATATGTTACAGTAACAAAACTTTCCCGCAAAAAAATAACTTAAGAAAAAATCTAATAGATCAACACTACTCTTTGAAGAAAATATAATTATGCAACAATGGATACCACTATGAGACACACACACACATTTACACTGTCTCACACTGTTTTGCGAAATGGTAGCCAATCAGAAAAAGTAAAAAAAGTTCCCTATCGTCCCAAGTTGGATCCCTGTCCAAAGTATAGGCCAAAAATTAATAAGTATATCCCTGTAGATCATTATGGTGAAGCAATAGCAATATCACTTGTTTTTACGAAGTGCTCCCCACTAAATTGTGAATGATTAATCTTTATTTTCGTATTGTGTATAGTGGGAAACTGGAAAATACTATGGCAATAATGTTCCATGACTGAAACGCTTTTTCCTCTCACGGTATCCTCGTCGGTATGTTACCAGAGATACTTATATGAATTTTGGATGAGGTTGATTGAATCAATCCAATTGAGCTGAAATCGATGCAATAGCAATTAAGCCATGGCAAACTGTTTAAGTAACAAAAGATATTCGGTAAATAATGAATTGAATGAAAGGTATCGCGCATGGGCTTTGTATTGTGGCGTATAATACTGCATTAATAATTCTTAAATATTTAATTTATAAAACGTCATTTGTTCCATAATACGGCGATAAATCGAAAAAAAAATATTGGTGATTATATTATGTCTCCGTCATTATATTTTTTTCAAATAAACATGAAAATTTTAGAAATCAAATTTACTTGTGAAAGGAATTAAGTGTAAATATAAATTATGCCAAAATTAAGAGATTAATAAACACGCCTTTTTACTGATTTGCATGCAAATGAGTGCGCTTAAGCACACAATAATTACCTTAAATCTTTTATTGAATCCTCCTGCACGAATCTCTTTGGTTGTTTTCCAATGGTTTTGTGAAAAGAGACTGTAACCATAGTTACTTTTTGAAATTGTAATTGGTAACTGATTACAAATTTAAAAAAGTATCTGATTCAATCTACCCTTTCATTATTTGAAATTTGGTTCTTTGTAGTAAAGCCTTCATTTTATTTTAACGTTGATTAGATGGACTTTTTTCAGTTATAAACCGTAACTATATTCTCGCTAGGGACTAGGTGAGCGGATTGGAGAGTCGATGAATGCGTCATCAGAATGGTTGTGTGTCATGCTTTACTTGAGACGTGAACTCACCTTCGCGACTCCACTTACATTGCACATTATCCAAGCATGGAAGATTCCTCAAAGGGAAACTTCTTAAAGTGCAAGGGACTCTTCAGGGATAAGGTAAGATGATCCAATTCACGATGCATTACATAGCGTATCAGTGAAACTTCTAGCAGGATATATTCCCGAAGATTTACAGCGTCCTATAAATTTATGAGCTCACATTTCTAACGTCAAATTATTACAAATATGCTGCTCAGTGGTTTGTTATCCTAATCAGTCTATTAGTCTATTTTAGGGCATTTTTAAATTTACGTATTCCAAAACTATGCTTTCCCTGAAAATTCTATCCTTTTTCGTGCAGGTTTTGTTAGATGCTGTCACTGTGTAGCCACATGCCCACGAGTCATTCTGTGAAAACTGTTTGATGAGTGCATTACCGAAATATTTTAAAAGATTACTTAAGGCGAAAATAGGAGAAAAACGCATAAATATCTTCAAAAATAGCAAGCAGAAATTTATCTGGGCGAAAATGTGTTAAGATTCATTTAATGTATTTTTTAACTGTGGACATAAGGCGGATTTAGTAATAGTGCACGCGGTAAACGTGCTACCAAGGTGGAAGAACGTCATGCAGCCGAGTAAAATTGAATAAATTGATGTGGAACAGGTTATGAAAAAGTAATGGCGTGATTGAAGCTTAGATTCTACAGAACGGACTAGGGCATCCTCTATGTACTCCCCTCGGGGGAATTGATGGTCGTGATTCGCGAGGAATAAAAAAAGTTGACGAACGCGGGTCGAAAATGGATCAAAAGCGGCCCGAGGGAAGGGGGGGGGGTGAGTGAGCGTGTGCGCCTGTTTGCATTTCGCGACTGCGCTGTTTTTCGCTCGCCATTATTCGGGCGCGCGCTTGCCGAGCGGAGGGTGAGGGGATGGGGGTGGTTGGATTGGATGCGAAACGGGAGGGAGGGGTGGCTCTGCCCCGAAGGGGGTTGGCCACTGATGAATCAATCCGTTTCGCTCAATTAGCATCCCTCATCCCATTCGCCTCCTACCCCCGTGGCCGCTAGGCGTCGCTAAGCTCATTCAGGGAGAACAGTGAAATACAGCCAGCGAGGAAAGTAGACCTGTCCTTCCCAGCAGTCATTATTATTCAAGTAACCTAACCCTTTGCTCAATTATTTGGGAAGCATACCCGGGGGGGGGGGCAGATACAGCAGTAAAGACAGAAAAAAGGAGAGAATTGCGCTGTCAAATGAGGTGTTCATGAAAAGGATGGAACTGATGAGAGGATCGTTATGTAAATGTAAAATGTAAAAGAAAGTGAAGAGTCTGATCTGGAGTGCAGCGCTTTACGGTGAGGGAATACCGTCTCTGAGGACGTTATAGAAGAGACTATAAGAGAATGGAGAAGATGATTTGGATTGAGAGGAAGAAGATGGGTGTATTTATAGACATAATTGTCGAGCATGGCAAACTTCTATCTTCTTCTTCTTCTGCAGAAGGAGGAGACGGATGATATAGATGGATCAAGAGACCCTGTTTAAAGGCCGTTTTACACGGTACACGGAATCGCGCAATCTGACGTATGTGCGAAGGCGCAATCAAAATTTCGTCGCGTAAAGCGGTGAACTGCTAGCCTCTGTTATAATTTCGTTCATGCATTCGCGCAATTCCACGCCATTTTAGAAATAAATTATAAATAAATGCAGCTCTAACCTGCGCAATTCCGTGCCCCGTGTAAAACGGCTTTTAGAGAAGGACGTAAAGTAGGCGAAGGAGGGGAAGGAAGAGAGATGATTTTTTTCCTGGAAAGGCATATTGGGTGAGCTTTTAGTTCATATTATTTCTAAGAAATAGACGCTCATGTATTATCATTTCAAAGTTTTAGTTATTTCATTTGCTTTTTGCAAATTGAAGTAAAAAATGTGACATTATTCTACATCTACATCTACATATTACCCCGCAAGCCGCCTAAAAGGCGTGTGGCAGGGGGTGTTAGCAAACCAGCCGTTTAGAGCTAAAGAGAAATGAAGTGCTCTAACGAGATTGGGACTAGCGTTTATTAAAGTCCTTTATGGTTCGGGGGGAAAACGAATTCCCATATTTATCCGTACGGCAAAACATCTCTCTTAATTTATCGCTTCTATCGGACCTGGAAATATAGTGTGGCTCTAATATTATGTTCTCTGTGTCGCTCTTAAAGATATCCATTCTCAATTGTTCAAACAATCTAACCCTAGCGCGCAGCCTCCGAGTCTTCAACGGCTCCCAACCTAATTCGCTTAACATCTGGGTAACACTCTCTGTCTAACATTATTAAGAATGGTATATTCAGTGAGATATTCAGGGTGTAGTAAAATGTAATGAAATTTTAATCCTGGATAGCTAATGCCATTGAGAACCAAAATTATTGTACAGAAACTTTGAGCCAAGCGCTACGATTGGCCCCGAGTTTTCCCTGCTGCCAGACACTTTGGACAACTCATGACTTCCAATGCTTAGCTTGCATTTGCCTTTATCGGTAGCAACCGGTAACAGGGCAAACTCGTGGCCAGTCACGCGCTTGGCATTAAGTTTCTGTAGTTTAAAAATGGTGCGTTTTTTACCCAAACACCATTTGTAATATTGATTACTAAAGGAATCAGCTATCAGGAGTTAAAATTTAGTGAGACAATTTTTCTCCACTCTGTATAGGACGAAATTAAGTATGAATTATTGTCAATTTAGGGATAATTCGTTGAACGGAGCGGAGATATTCCCTGGATTGGCAAAATCTTTCAAGTAAACCTGACTGAACCAGTCGAATACTTTGATAATTAATATGCATCGTTTAAGATTTGGCTCACATCGTACACTAGGTTTATTATGACCGTCTCTTTCACCTCCAACATTGAATCTCCTTTAACGTCTTTGGAATAAATAGAAATATTTGTCCTTATTCCATTTTTAAATTTTCTCCCTTGATTTTGCAAAAAATACCTTCAGTAATGTGAATTTATTTACATTGAAGTCATCTCCAACATTTTTATAAGTGATTAAGTTTCATTAATTTACGGACTGAGTCGCTTCCTTTTTACTATAATACAGGGAAAATTTATCTTCATCCTGCTTTCTTCTGGGTTGCCAAGTTTTTTGCTCCGCGAATTTTCTCATTTTATTCTCGCTAATTTTGTTACTGTGTGTTGCTCTTTTGCGACAGAGGAAAAAAAAATGAGGGCCGACAATTAGGAAAATTCAACCCTGATATTTTTAAACTAATGCTTTTACAAACTCGCGCGTTGCCTCGAAATTGCTTATGTTATGTCTTTTTAAAGATGATTTCATCATTAAAATTGCTCGATTAATTACATCAGGGATGTAATCAATTATTTGAGTTAACCGAATTCAGGGAAAATTACATTATTGGTAAATTTCAGCTTAATATCATTCAGCTTCAACAATTGTCAACTTTCATACTAAATGGTGAAATAGTTTTATAGTGCACAAAAGTTTCCGATGCACGAAAGTTCTTTTCCATCGTATTATTTGGGAAAATGTCATCATATCCTCAAAGTGTTGACTTATTACCAATATGGATTCTTGATATTGTAAAGCTCCATTCAATCAGTCACTTCTAAATTAATATCGCAGAACAGTATTAATCACGGATACATGACCATTCCATCAGGGCGCATTTGATGTATTTGGTGTTTCCAGTGGTGCACCCAAGCCGCCAGTTCACATAAACTTCGAATTTCTAGCGCATATGTTTGTGTTGATGGTATTTAGTGGGTTCGTGTAAAAAAAATTAAGATTATAAAAAAATTGCGTAAAACATATTCACGTTAATTAAATGCCGTTTCATAAAATTTTATAAACTTACATTTGATTGAAACAACACAAATTTTAATTTGTACACTATTTAATTCCAAAACTCTACAACCGACTTAGGTTTCAACATATAGTGTCAATTTCAAGGTGGAAAAATCTAATTTATACCAAATAAAGCAAGAAACAACTTTATGTGTTACATTTGATTATTGGTGATTGATTATTTCTTCCCAATATATTTCAATAATTCTGTGAATCCAAACGAATGATTATTTTTTATTTTGAGTTTTTTTTTGTTTTTAGAGGAATTCGCAAATGCTTTTACATACTAAACATAATTTGTCATATTTTTTCTTTGTCCACTCTTTCTCGAAGATTAAAAATCATTCACTTACCTAAGGCTAGAAGGAGGCTTAGACGTAGGACGTAGAAAAGTGATTTGCTGAGATAGTGTATATGTGGTTGTGATTCTTGGGTCGCAGTCCCAAATGTCTGGTCTCCAGCGCCCTCTTTGTTTATTTCCCGCCCTCCTCGCTCAAGAATGCAGCCTCCAATCACTCGCTTCATTTCCGCCAGAGAGCGTGATAATAATTCCGTGCGCCCAATTTCGTCGTCACATCCGCCGCACGCCCCTGATCAATGTCCCTCGCGGTTACACCTCCCCCGCCCCCCAAATCGAAGAGGCTCAAAAAAATACGCGGATAAAACAAAAACAAATGAAGCTTGAAGGTAAGAGAGAGAGAGAAAAAATGCGAATCGTCGCCCGCAGGGTTTTATTACGCGGCGACCGGCGTCCGAGCAGAGGAAATTTCCTGGCGAATTCGACCCTCCGCCGGACTAATTTTTTTTTGCGGAACCCTGCGTGCTTTGACGCAACAATGGATTAATCACTCAGGCCGTTGCCGTGTTGTCAAATTGGCCCGCGGGCTGTGTGACGCGACGGGGACCCCTCGCACTGAGGCCCCCCCCTGAGGGGCTTGCTGACGCTCGGCAGGGTTTTTGGCGGCACGTCGTCATAGTCATCACGTGCCCCTTTTGACTCTCGGCGACAAACAAGTGAATTGCGGGCCGCGGACACAAAAGGCGCTCTTCCCGTCGCTGCGTTAATTCTCGCCGGCATGAAGTAGTCATAAGCGAGGCCGAGCGCTGCTGTGCACGGCTGTACGACCGCCGCGCGTGTTTTCCCAGAAGGGTTGATGCCGGGCGCGATAGAAAATGAGAATCAGCCGGGAAATGTGAGGGAGGAATAAGAAAAAAAGAGCATCGTTTGGGAGCGATGGTGGCGCCACAGTATTTTTGTACTACTTCACTGGAACCATAGATGTTCGGGGATGAAAAGAACTCCCATACCTATACCTGTTCGGGGTAATACAAATTACCATGCCTATGCGTTAGGTAAAATATCTATTTTAATTTATCGTTTTTGTCGGACCAGTAAATGTAGGGAAGTTCTAATGTGATGTCCTCCGTGTCGATCTCAAAGATATGAGTTTTCAATTGCGCAAACAGGCATGCAAGCAATACTGGGAAAATGTTATTACCCCAAGTTTACACTTGCGATTCCTTGAATAAGTGCCGTCCAAATGATAAGGACATGTTGATTTTCGTTGGACATTTATTTCAAAGATTTAGATATGTATCGAAAAAAGCATTCATCGTGAACTTGTTATTTTTTAAGTAAATAGCTTTTAATCATTGTAGTAGAGCAATGCTATTTTGCAAAGGGAATAGAAAGGCCAGAAAGAAACTGTTATGCAAGCTTAACTTTGCTATTGGAATAGAAAAGACTATTAGATTTTTGTGTCATCGAATTTTAAAATACCATTTGATTTGTAGTATTTATTACGGTACTCCTCAGACTTAGGTCCTTTTAATATCGAGGGAATGACGTAATTAATAGATTTTTCTCCTCTTTGGGGCGATATAGAGTATAGATTCCGATTTCGAGGTATTTTTTAATGGTACCGCACCCTTCTGTCCTGTCGCCATGTACGTGCACATTATATTCCTACTAGTCATCTTTTTCTTTTTCTCCTGAAATTTTTTGTTTTGTAGCTGCGTTTGAACATTTAGTTTTTTATCGTCATGTAGATGAACCACTAGGCTTACAAATCCATTTATATTGTAAGTTCTTTTCGGGAAATGCTGCGTTGGAAACATTTGCAATGAAACAAAATAATTTTTGTATCATAAAAGAAAATTGTTTTCAACGCAAAATTTCCCGGAAGGAACTTACAATATGGATAAAAGAAGCTGCGGAAATCACCAAAGAAAAATCTATTTATAATAAGTTTATCGAGGATTTTTTATTCAGGATGTTTCAATTGTACAGAACCAGGAAAGGTACGTTACTGGAGATTTTTATTTCCTACTGGAGGTCTCATACCTATCGCCGTGACAACTCTGAACATAAAAAAGGAACCTGCCCACCTCTGATAAATTGATGTGATTGATTTTACAAAAGAAACTTTTTTGGTTTATTTCCGCTTCAGCATGAAAACCGTGTCTGTACTTTAGTCAACCCCCACCCTGCGTATCTCCCAGGATGCATCGGGATTGGTCGTGGGGAGGGGTACGGGAGAAGTGTGCAGCGCAGCGCGATCGTCCATTGTCCGAGAGCGTTGCAATTTCCCTCCACCCGCGGCGCCCCAGTCGCGAGCGTGGCTACGTGTGTACCTATGCATTCAGTGGACACACACTCTCACGGGGTGGAGGGCACTTGCGTTATATTCACCCCCACTCCCCCGACGCGCCCCTCTGACTTCCACACCCCCACCCCTACGTACGACGTTAAAGATTATTTTCCCCCTCCCCCAGGGTACGCCGGTACGTACTCTTAACCCCCACTTCGGGCTTGACCGCATTTACATTTCTGTGTCGGTCTCCAATAGCGAAAAAAAATCGATTCTTGTTAACCATTCTTGTTACGCCGGTTAGCCGTACCCGGATCGACCAGAACCCGGGATTTACGGGCTGCCTTTAATGCTTTCGAGGAAAGATTAATTCATTATATATTGTATTCAGTGCGACTTCATTGTCATCATGATAAGTCAACAATCCTAAGATTGGTTTGACGCAGCCTTCCATTCCTCTCCCAAATCAGTTGGCCTTTTCACAGCTACGAAATTATTCACTTTTACGTCCTTTATAACCTGACCTATCCATCCACGATTGCCTTCATCGGGCCATCATTTATCACGATGTGGCCAACTAAGTTGTCCCGTATGCTCCTTAAAGCTTTTAGTGGGTTTCTATTTTCTCCCTCTCTTTCTAGCACTCATTCTGGCTCTTCCTTTTTACTCACACAGTCGATCCTTTTCGTCTTCATGATTCTTCGGCAGCACCACATTGCAAATGCTTCCACTCTTGACTTCTCTGCTGCTGTCAACTTCCGAGTCTCGCTAGAGAAACATGCCCCATATGAATTCCGCAAGAAATGTACCGCCATGCATTTGCTCAGATTAAGTTCGAGTCCCCACTCTTGGCTCCATAAATGAACGTTGTTTAAGTCCGATGATAGAATTTCATAGTCAGAGTGATCACTAATTTCGCGATAGATGACAGCGTCGTCAGCAAATAAACGTATTTTACTGCTAATTCGGGAGCAGAGATCATTAATGTATATAATGAACAACAGGGGGCCGATTACGGTTCCTTGTGGAACACCTGATGTAACTTTTACATCATCAGAGCTAATTCCGTCAAGAACTACTTTTTGTTTACGATCACTGAGGAAGTCGCGTATCCAGTTTACAACTGTTTCGTTTAATCCGCATGACTGTAATTTGTATAAAAGTTTGTTGTGAGGTACAGTGTCGAAAGCTTTCTTGAAATCTGGAAATAATGCGTTAACTTGTCTTTTCGATTTACCAGATTTTATAGCGTAAACAGTTTCGCTGGTATTGAAAATGGCTTCTTCAGGTCGATGACCTTGTGATCGATGACGCACGGTGAATATCCCGTAAACGCTTCTGCTGAATCTTCACCACACCGCGAAATCCAATACAATTATTCCTTAACCCTCCGAAAGTCGCGTCATATATTAGAATGCTATTTGTCGCGCGGAGTCTCATAGACACCATTTTAAAATGGTTAAACAAAATGCATGAAAGTAGAAATAACTTTTTAGCTACAATAAATCATTCATTGAATACTTAACCAGTTGCGCTGCAATGACGAGTCTAGCTCGTCACGAACTTTGAACGCCTAACCGCGCAATGACGAGTGTATCTCGTCATCGGATTTTCTTAATTTTATCACCATTTTGAGGAAAACATAATTATTTTGAAAGCTTAAAAAATAGGTGATTATTAAGACATGTTTCCCTGAGCTCTGTGCCTCATGCATGCATTGGTAAACTCAGGCGATGTAAAACTCCTATCTACACGTATAGAAACTAGGTCCCTTTGACGTCACGTGGATAGGCATAGCATGGGCGCCAATCTGGCCTTTTTCAAATGCGGTTAAAATTGACCATTGGCGTTCGTCTAAACTGGGATTTCTAAAACCAAATAATTTGTACATTATGAATACACTAATGGTGGGTAACGAATCGCAACCAATGCCTTTCGTTTTCTTTGATGGAGGAAACTACCCTATTTTTTTGTCGTCTTCATGTTTCTGGCTTTTATTTATTGCTTATGATGCGTATTCGGTTAAAATATGATTTAAAATATTCACACAGAGTTGGAGTTATACCACCTGTCTACTTTAAGAGTCCAACATATGTCAAATTGACGGTTAATGCGTTTATATATTACTTGTATCGATACCGCTCGATTTATTCAGGAAATCACTACTCTCTATTGCGTCAGGCCATTTTGGTATTTTAGTTACAACTTTTATACATTTAACATTCCTTATTACCCTTCGAATGGAAATTAGCATCATATCTGCCACACAGACTGGCTTGTGGTAGGCTAGGGCAGAGGAAATAGGACCGACGTGACCGCTGTTCATTTTAATTTTTTTATTGTTAAATGATTTGTGAAAAATACTCAGTTGTACTGATAAATAAAGAGAAAGGTTATGGTGAATGAATTTATCAATGAATTTTAACGTAAAGTAAGACATATTTAACATAATTATTACTATTAAATATGAGGAATGATGGTCCTTCTAGGTAGTCATACGACTCCGGTCCTTCTAGTGTTAGCACAGAATTCTATCTTCTTGCGTATAGTGATAAAAGCTTACCTATAGATGGTGCTAAAGTCCAGACTGGGATTGCGTCCTGTACGGGTCGGTCGAAGGCTTACGAGGGTTGGACGGCGTGTCGGGTGGTGTATAGTGTAGTGTGGGGGGTGGAGGAGGGGGGTGTCGGGGTGGGTGGGTGGGAGGGGGATGGTGTCTAGCAACGTCCATCAATACGCTCCGTTCAAACAATGGGTATTAATAATGAGGCAGCCAGCCATCCCCGGCGGAATGGACGTCCGTGTGGTGCGGCACGGCACCCACTGCACCCTCCTCCCCCACCCGCACCCCTCCTCTCCCCCTGTCCACCCACCCCTGCTGCAAAGCGCGGGGCGACACATCGCTTCTATTGGCCAGCCGTGGTGGTGGCTGCACTCAATGAAAGATTCCGCTCGACTTCACCCACCAAACAGACGGCTGCTGCCTGAATGCTGGCTGCTGCGACCCCACACGGTTTTTCGAAAGGGCGTTTAGTGGTCCAGAGACCCCGAAAAATCCGACATTGACCAAAAAATGAACTTCTTTTACGAACGATTTGTCTAGGAAAGGAAAATATCCGCTACTCTAATTGAGGTGGTGCATGCTACTTTATTTTCCATACAGAGTTACGTACAGAAATAAGGTATATATAATAAACAAGATGTGCAAATTTAGTAGTGCATTTGATTTTCCACTCGATGTTAGTACAGAACGCAGACTCACTCGTATTCCTTGGCAACCAAGTTTTTATACATTTCTTTTGTCAATTTCTGTTACAAACTCCGATTAGAAAAAATCACTTGTACCCCCAATGGTGATGCTCCACCACCACTTCAATCATTGAGAGTAGACCTCAAAGTTAGCCACTAATCCAATGAAATACGTGAATTGTTGCCTTTCGTGTAAGGGTAAATAGAATGTAAACTACAATGAAAAAAATGCACTTAGTACCCCAAATATCAAAGCGGATGCATGACGCAAATTATGGGTCGTCGATAAGTTGATGATTCAATTTGAGGGTAAGAACCGGTTGCTGCGGACGTACAGAAGGCTTTGCCAAATGTTATAATGGAGTACTATTCAGACGTATCGTAGGAACTAAACAGTGGAAATCATTTCGCACGTATGCTTTTCACAAGAGCACTTGGATATCTTGTTCAGATTTTAATGATTCGTGATGCCAACTAGTAAAAACAGTCCGAAATCGTCACAAATACTTTATGTGAAAACAGGACACACTATGTTTCCCATGCCGGCGAGGCCAAATTTTTTGCCCAAAGTTATGTAATAATCCAGCGTGATATGTGAAAAATTTCCTAAATTTTTATGTAAAAAACTGCTTTATTGACGACAGATATAACTATTTGTTTTATTCACAAAAATTTATTAAAATTTGGTTAATTTGGAACCATGAGTATGATGCTGAACGAACATTATTTATTGAATAATTTTGTTGTTTAAATGATTTTAAATTACCAAGATTAGAGCAATCATTAAACAAGCATTGAAGAAAAGAGCCATTTTTGAAAAAGAAACCACAGTGGGTTACCGTATGATCTTGATAAATAATGATTCAACTGGTGCTGATTTTTTTATGCGGTTGGTGGGTAATTTTTTAAATATTCATTTTCTTTATTTGCTTTTCCTGACCTGCCACTCAATGAGCTTGTTCTGCTCGATTAAACCCACCAATTTGATGGACCGAATGCTTGCTCGGCCCTTAAACGTTGCGTTAGATTTTTCGAACGGGATCTGTCACTCGTCCGTCCTGCGTGGGCGATGGTCTAGTGGTCTAGAGCTGTAGTGAAGGCTGAGGTAGCCATTGAAGGGCCGAATGGTTTATTATTATATAATGTAAGATTGAAGGAAATCAAATTGGAAAGGAAAAATACTTTCCATTCCTTTGTACCCAAATCCTATAGTATCTCGGCGTTTAGATCAAAATTGCACAGACCTTTTATGCCTACGCTACGGTTTATTTGTGAACCATCTTCAGGGATTTAAATGAAGAACGAGTATACAATATTGTTGCATAACCAAAATTAAATGTTACAAACAATTTTTTTACCATAATATAATAAAAAAGGTAGACACAAGAGTAATAATAAGACAGCTGTAATAAAAGATCAGATACTGAGAATCGTAGTAAAATTTATTTCCATTAAATTAATCAAAATTGATGGTAATTAAGCTAGGTAATAACTAAGTTACTATCAATAAACAACCCTGTGCAAAAATAAGGTACGTCAAAATTCTTGTGTATTCCTCTTTTTGACTACATCATTGTAAAAAATATTGTTTGTAACCTTTAATTTTGTTTACGTATCAATATTGTACACTCGTTTTTCAATTAAAGCCCTGAAGATGGTTAACAAATAAACCAAAACGTCGCGTCGGCATAAAAGTTAAGCATCATTTTGACATAAACTCCAACATACTTATGATCATAAAAAATGGAGATGAAGACAAGGAAAAGGAAAACCCTAAATACGTAAATCACTTGTGTTTTTCTTTATCCTTTTCATGAGTTGATTGGGTGTTATAGAAATTTTGGAGTAATTATTACGGTAATCCACCGAGTAAAGTAGGTTTTTATGGATTGTTTACGAATTAGTCTGGTAGTCTTCCCTTCTTCATGAACTTCACTCTTTAATTCAACATACTCCCTTTCATGCTATCTAACATTCTTTGTCTCCTCCTACCTTTCCCTTGTTTACCTAAAATTCTACCCTCTAACACTGTTTTCAACATCCCCTCCCCGCTCAGTACTCGCTCAATCCATACCTCATGTCTCCTCCGCATCTTATCTAGAAGCTGCCTCCCCTCACCCACCGTGTCCAGCACTTCTCCAGCGTATGGAAGTTGGTAACTGAAAAAAAGTTCGACATAAAAATTCCCTCGGCACATTTTCGTGGCGTGAGGAATATATCTCAAAGATCATCCCCTTCTCTCACCCATAGATATCCCGGAGGGCCCTTGTGGGTTGACCCCGAGGGTCCGGACGGAACCCTAGTAATCCCCTAGTAGTTCTCCCGCTAACGGGATTAAGCAGTTTTCAACCTCTGGATGCTCCCTTCACGCCTCACCGGAATCCTTGCGGCCTTTTTGATACACGGGGGACACGGGGAGGAAGGAAAATCCGCGCGCCCTTGCGGTAGCATAACGAGACTTAACAAGATCGGGAGGGGATGCGCGCGGAATAAAGGAATCGGAGAAAGCGCGCCGTTGCCAAGGGATGAATGGGCTGAGGAGCTGGCCAAAGGAACAGACACTCCCTCCAACAATCCATCTCCGCAGATTCCGAAGGAAAGAGACGTGACATGTTCGCCCCTGCGTGAATCCTCGAGGAGAATACGTATACACACGCCCCTCGATTCTTTTTTTTGTTGAACCGGAGAAATATATTTTTTTTCTCCGCGGCCGCGCGAAACAGTCGAGATCTGCGATGCGGACGATGCTCACATGTTGGTCCGCTATCTGCGGTCTGTCTATCTGTCGGTATCCATTTCCTCCTCTCAAGAGTATAACTTTTTTTTTACTTTCTCAGATTTTTTTAAAACTAGGGTTTTACATCCTTCTTTGCCAAGATCTTTTTCGCCTCCTTATTTTTTTCGTTCGTAGAGATACGTATCCCGCAGGGGATGGTGTACGTAATCCTTAGCCTTCCTTTTTCTTTTATTTAAAACTCCTGAAGGGGCCGATCCATATTTTATTCAAGTGGGAGCCGCGATGCGGAGATTTCACTCGCTACGTTCCAAGGCTGCGGTCGGATTTTTTTTGGCATTGAGGATGCAGTGAATAGACCAGCAAATCTACAAAAAAAGATATCCGAAATTTCGACCAAATGGTTGGTTTCCGAACCAAATGTGGCGGCTTATCACTGAACTCTAAACAATGGAATGCTCATCCCCCCCTCCTCTCCTACTAAAGGAAAGGAATTGCGCATCTCGCCATCTTGTGAAGTATATCCATAAAAAATATGGAGTGTAGGTCGGCAGTTTGGTTGATAAAAAGGTCATTATTTTTTGCCGTCGTTTCTGACCGAGTAAGTCATGAGGAAGTCCGAAGAGGGGTACGAGAGAAGAGAAGCCTCATGAAAAACTTGATGAGAAGACGAAACAACCTTATTAGTCATAGCACGAATAGAAGGATCAACAACTTTGCTATTTCCACATAGTAATTTATTGAGACCGACCATGGGTTCGTTACAGAGTAACATTATCAAGGGGCCTTCAATAAAGCTGCCAGAGTAACATTATCAAGGTTTCACCTTCATAATATTACTCTGTAACAAAACCATGGTCGGTCTCAATAAATTATCATGTGGAAATAGCAAAGTTGTTGATCCTTCTATTCCTGCGATTATGGATTTCCACCAAGTTACGCCCGCTACTATTAATTATTTAATTTTATTAGTTATACCTTGAGACATGGTGGCCCAATGAAGGCAATCGTTGAGGGACTATTAGATGGCAAGAAAGGAGAAGGAAGATCTCGAATGAAATCTATGAACAGGTAGAGGAGGATGTGAAAGAAAAGAAATAAGTAGGTGTGAAAAAACTAGCTGATAGGAGAATTGAGTGGAGAGGTGCGACAAACAAATCTTATGATTATTGATGATGATAATGATAACAACATTTCGGAATTTAATGATTTTCGTCTCCACGGATTATTCATAGAAAGAATAATGTAAGGGCACAACTCCTAGGATTCATATCTTATTTGGCAAAACCGATATAATTTTATGGCGGATGATCGCAGGCTATCCCGGCGTATTGTATCGTGGAAGGTTACTCGAGATTTCACCGGGACAGATTCTCCAACACAGCTGATGTTTCGATGAACGAGACGTCCATCGTCATCTGTGCATCTCGTCGGGGCATCAGTAATTTCCTTACGACTCGTCATGGAAACGCCGGCCGTGATGGAGAACCTGACCCGGTGGAATTCCCGAGTAACCTTCCGCGATTTAAGTCGGATATTAATATCGTTAGAATTTTTTAAATGATTACATCATAATACTGCTACACATTATTTTGATGAATCCTCCAGCTCTTGCAGCAAGTGAAATAAAAAGTAATAATGAACGCAAGCACAATAATTGAACTTCGAATGAATAGGGTAGTTTCCTTCATCAAAGAAAACGAAAGGAATTGATTCCGATTCGTTACCCACCATTAGTGTATTCATAATATAAAAATTATTTGGTTTTAGATATCCCAGTTTAGACGAATGGCGACGGTCAATTTTAAACGCATTGGGCGCCTCAATCTATACGAGTAGATAGGAGTTTTACATCGTCTGAGATTACCAATGCATGCATGAGGCACAGAGTTCAGGGACACATCTCTTAATAATCAACTATTAAAACTGCCTATGGTTGGAAATTTCCTTCGTTTGATAAGGTATTGATAATCCTTATTTATGCCAAGCGCTACCTGCTAGCAGGGTACTCTGCTACCTTCTAGCATCCTGCATCGTATCAGCGCTCTAAGCCCCGCCCCAAGGTCACCTCACTTGCGGCAGCGGGAACCAGAACAACGTCGTTTTCCCAGCATTCATACTTAGCCGTCGCGTTTACGCGCGCTTGAAAAATTTCACTTTTCATTTAATCGCGAAAAATGGATATCGTTATTTAAAAATCTGAAAGCGTGAAATACGTACTCCAGGAGCAACCTTTCGATTTAGGCAATAGAAAAATAATAGGAAACCACCATATTCCCGAGTAACCTTCCGCGATTTAAGGTGGGTATTAATATCGTTAGAATTTGTTAAATGATTACATCATAATACTACTACACATTATTTTGATGAATCCTCCAACACTTGCAGCAAGTGAAATAAAAAGTAATAATGAACGCAAGCACAATAATTGAACTTCGAATGAATTCATCATAAATGTTAGCAAAGAGTAATGATTTGTTAATTACTCAAACTGACCACGTACACTCGATATTTTTAATGGATGTATAAGTCATGAGGTCGAGAAGGAATCCACTGCATCCTGAGAAGGACCTCGAGAATTGCGCTCCATTTAATGGCACGCGAAGCTACGCCACCTTGATTATTTTTTTGGCAGCTCATTTAATAAGGGCATAGTGGATGCAGGGAGAATAAGTTACATAGATCCCATGCGACAATTTCTCCACCTTAAATTTTGCTATTCTCACCTTTGACTTTTGCGCGTTTTAGTAGATATTTAAAATGCATGGTAGCATATTAGGTATTCGGCAAAACCTTCGGAATCAGGCTTCGACTGCTCCCGCCCACTCTGATTAGCAACCAGGATTCCATTTTAGAGTTCAGCGCAAAAGGAGCGCTATTATTCAATGAAAAATCGCAGAATAACCAGTAATTTACCCTTACGGAGTCCAGCGCAAGTGTAGAAGAGGCATTTGAGCGATATTATGAAGAAATTACGTGAGCAATAAGTTTCACTCATATTTAGTTGCTCTGAGGAATCCCATATAAGAATGGGGATGAAGACACAACATTTTGTTAGACATGCTGAAGAAGATATACCATTAGTTACCACTGTCCACTCATATAAAACTGATTAAAGTATGACCAATTGCTATAGCATTAAAATCTTGATTCTTCTGTTACTTAATTTGTTGATATCGTTAATTGATATGATATGAACCATCTAATGATAAGCTTTTCGTCGATTTGTACTTCTTTGTAGGCTTAAGGGTTTTACCCCGATCCCTATCGCAGCGAAAATTTCTCAGGGTAAAAATAATTCACAATGACCGAGATTCGCACCCTAATCTCCTGGAAACAGAGGAAGAAGATATTTTGGGATTACTAGTAGTAATCCTGCATTCCTCTTCCAGATCCTCCTTTGGTATGCAGTAGAAGAGAATGAGTGAAGAAGGGAATCCGTAATACGTACTTTTTTTCCAGTTATTGTTCATAAGTTATGAGTCGGTCATGAGCGGCCGACAGACGCAAACGAGATATTATGTGTGATCGATGAATGAACGGTGTCACTCCGACGTACGATACAATCTTTTTGGCCTTTCGCAACCGAATTCGGTTGACGATAATGCATATTCTTAGGCCCAGCGCACACGGTGTGACTATTTTACAACTACCGTTGCAAACCAGTTGCGCGCGCAACTGTTTTATGACCTCTACAATGTATTTGAGTGGGGAGGCGCACACGACGCGACTGGTTTTTGACGATCTCAAAACAGCCTGAAACCAGTCACATACAACCGTGGGCCCACGGTTGCAGTTGCGTTGCAGACTTCAGTTGCACGAAACCACGAGGTGTTTTGGTGGTATTTTGACGGCCGTATAGTTTCGATCTCAAAATGAATGATCAAGAAGTCGACATGAAGCTCGTTGGAGCAGTAGAGAAGCATGAAGTCCTGAACAAATACAAACTATCTAACGTCTTTGGTATTGATAATAGTTCACAGCGCCTTCTTCGCCTGACTCTGTGATAGTAAGCGCTGATGGTCAAGCCAAGGGCTAAAAAACAACACGTACCGCACTAAATAAACACTCCACTGATTGCACAAAAGACGAAACTGATTTACAACCAGCCCTTTGTCATTACGCCCGTGTGCGGACAGAAGTTTTGTTTCAGTTGCAAACTGGTTGCAAACGCAAGTGATTCCCAACTGTGGTTACAAAATAGTCGCTACGTGTGCGCTGGGCCTTAGTCGGTGTCGGTCGTTCGGGATCGAGAAAGGTTTCCAGCTGGCTCGCGAATGAAATTCAAAGCGTGCCTCTGCTTTTGGTGTTTTTTCCGGTAGTGGCATTCCATGACTAATCATGAAGTAATATTCAGAAGTCTTATAGGGACCTAACTATGATATTCATTTCGCACGTGAGCTTTTCATAGTCGGATGCCTCGTTCTGAGTATAATAATTCGTGTAGCCAGCTGGTAAAAACAGTCAGAATTCGTCAGAAATACTTTATGCCAAAAAAAGGACGCTAAATGTTTCCCATGGTGATGAGATCATATTTTTTATCCAGCGTTTGTTAATAAGTTAGTGAATTATGTGAATTATTTCCTTAACAAAGGGGTGAATGGGTGTTAATATGTCGTGGTGGCGAGTCGCGTCGTGATTAGGTTGGGGAGCACGTAAGAAATAAGTACAGATATATAGGGAGCGAACACAGTTTATTGCTGCTCAATGAAATAATTAGTATAGAGGGTGTGAACATACCAATCCAATCAAAGCGTAAGGCCTAACGGGGGGGTGTAGTGAAGGAGGGGGGTGGAAGTACTCACTCTGCGAGGGTGGTGGTGACCCAACTGGAGGTCTCCCGAGGAAGGGGATGGTGACCCGGCGATGAGGTCTCCCGAGGAAGGTAATGGTGACCCAGCGATGAGGTCTCCCGAGGAAGAGGATGGTGACCCGGCGATGAGGTCTCCCGAGGAAGGTAATGGTGCAGAGTCCGCGACCGGCAAGGGTGTATTGGCCGAAGGGAGCGCCTCGACGACCCAGCAAGGGGTTCTGCCGTGAGCGAGGAAAAGGCGTAGGCGGGAATGGCCCTGATGCGTCTTCGATGCTCGCTTAAATATTGTTTTTGCCGGGCATCAATGACGCAGGGAGTCGCCCGAAAACCGCTACTCGCGGTTCGTTGACCGGGGTATTCCCTAGGAGCAGGTGCACATGAGCGGGCGGGGAAAGACCAAAGGGGACAAAAGGCGAAGGCGACAAAGTGTCGGGGTATGTTCACCCAAATCCTTCAGGGGTGGACCCCGGCACGCGGGAAAGGCCCAAACGCAGAAGGCGTCGAACGGGATCGTGCCTCTGTGCCGGTCGCTGGGAAAGGGTGAAGGGAGGGGGTGAGCGCATGAGGGGGGTAGGTGGAGGTTCCCTCCCACATCACCCCCTTAGCAAATCAGGCAACGGGGGGGGGGGGGGGGGGGGGGGGGTATGACAATATAAGGAGCATTTAAGGGCACACATGAACGATAAATATTTTAAACAAATGTTTGCAATATAATAAGTGAGTTTACTAAGTGACATTAGAATTAAAATTTAAAAAAAAATTAAATCACAATTATACCACAGTATTTACAAACAAGAGAAATTAACACACTTTAAAACAAAAAAAATAATGTTCATAAGTTTTTGCGTATTGAGTAAGTTACTCTTTAATCACTGTTAGTTTTGGGTTTATTTTTTTAAATAAAAGTTCACTAAGCACAAAAACACTAATTGTTCACTGTTTAGCGGCAGCCCTCTTTCTCCTTTTGTTAAGTTCCCGCCGTCTCTTATTGTGTTGGCGGCGGGAAACCTTTCTTTTTTGGCCCTCCCTCACGCCTTCCATCTCTGCACCGCTCCAATCACTAGCACACAATTGGAGTGTGCACTCCATGGTGCAGTCGTTCGGAGATGGCGGCGGCTGGTGATGGTCGAAGCCATTTCCTGGCGTCGGCGGTCGCTCCGGGGTCGACGGGGGATCCAATACAGCGTCATCGTGGGATGGCTCCCACGTGTGCCATGATACGCAGCATGGAGTGGATTTCGTTAGCTCCATTTCCGGTAGGGCACCTGGTGTTGGGGGCCGCTCTGGGGTAGATGGGATAATCAGGCCGCAACCACAATCATTTGCCCCCCACACTGGCGGGGTAGGTCGCGGCGGTACCTCATCCTCGTCCTCCAGGTCCGATAAGGAGCTGCCAAATATCTCCATTAGCCTGGAAAGGCGTGGACGGGCAATTGGCTGTCGATCCATATCTAGAAAGAATATACAGTCTAAGTGCGTGGCCTTCGCCCAGGGAGAGGTCGAAGGTCATAGCGAGGGGTCTCCCTGGTTTCGGGCGGATGAGGAGAAGGGGTGGCGGATGATTTTTCCTCGGACTCAGGCATAGTTCTCGTTCCACTGAGTTCAGGAAAATAGGGAAGAGGTGGGGGAGTCTCGGAGTCTTCGAGGAATCTTGGAAGTGATGGCTGAGGGTCAGGGGGTAGGGGAAGAAGATTCCTGACGTGTGATATAAGACACCGTCCGTTTTGGACATTTTTAATATCGTAAGAGACCGGACTTCTAATTTTTATCACTTGGTATGGACCTATCCAGCGTGACGCCAACTTCCTACTGGTTCCATTAATAAAATTCATGTTTCGGAGGAGGACCATTTGTCCCACCATGAGTGATGGAAGAGTGAGTCCCTCATTGATCCTCTCTCGTTCACTCTCTAAATTTCTCCGACTGAGTTCTGCGGCCTGTTCGTGAGCCATCTGCAGCCTCCGCCGCAGTACGAGTTCATACGGAAGATCGTCGGCGTATGATATGCCGACAGGCTGGAGAACTGCTTCCCATGGCATATCCATTTCTCGTCCATAGAGTAAATATGAGGGGGTAAATCCCGTAATTCGATTTTTACTATTTCGGTAAACAAATAGGGCAAAATTTAAATGTTCGTCCCAATCTGTGTGATCCTGAGACACATAATGTGAAATAACGGAGGCAAAAGATTGATGCGCCCTTTCTAAGCGACCGTTGGCGGCTGGATTATAAGGAGAAGTACAGATTGCCTTAATGTTCAAAATTTTACATATATTTTTCATTAAATTGGAGGTGAAGTTTGCTCCGCGATCTGTCAGAAGAATTTTCGGCACTCCATGGCGGCAAATGACGGTTTCCACGAAGGCCCGTGCCACCGTCTCTGCCGATTGGTCAGGGATCGCGACTGCTTCCGGGTACCGCGTAAAATAATCTTGGCACGTTAAAATATACTTGTTTCCACGAGAGGACATCGGCATCGGCCCAACAATATCCAGCGCTATCTTCTCCATAGGAAGAGTTGCTTCCGTGACTGGCTGCACAGGTATTTTCTTTACTCCAGCCTTCCGTTTCTTACATGCCAAACAGTTTTTTACGTACTCACGCGTGTCGGAGTAGCATCCATCCCAAAAGAAATGACGTCTCACAATCTCTAGCGTTTTTTCCATTCCGAGATGACCCGCCAAAGGGTTGTCGTGGCAGCGTTTTAATACATATTTCCTCATTACCTTCGGTGCGGCGATCAGAAATCTTGCAGTCGGTGTATCAGGTTCGGCTTTATAGAGAATTCCATCGTCGTCATAGAATAAAGAGGGGTCGTGGTTTCTCGCCAATTCGTGATACGGTTGTAGGTCTGGACATGACGACTGAGCACGAAGTATCATTTCCCTGTCCCAGATTGGTTCGTGGGTGGCCGGCTCCTCGATGAGGTTTACTCCTGGAGTCATTCTTGAGAGAGCGTCTACGTGAGGCAGTTGTATCCCCGGTCTATGTTGGATATCGAATGTATATTCTGAGATCTCCATAATCCAACGCGCAAGACGGGGTTTCGGTTCCTTCAAGGTCAAAAGCCACCGGAGAGGGCGATGGTCGGAATACAGAGTGAAGGCACGCCCGAGAAGGTAAACGCGGAACTTTTTTATCATCTCGACGACTGCTAGACACTCTAGTTCCGTTGCCGAATACTTCTTTTCTTGATCACGTAATTGTCGGCTGGCACAGGCCACAGGGTGCTCTCCATCCTCAAATTCCTGGGAAAGAATTCCTCCCAATGCTCGCGTCGATGCATCCGTGCTGAGAATAAAAGCTCTGGAAAAATCAGGAAATCTCAGAAGCGGGTGAGTGGAGAGTGATCGGCGTAGACTCTCAAATGCCTTCTGCTGCTCTTCTCTCCAATTGAAATCATTTCCTTTTTTAATTAATTTGGTGAGATTGCTAGAGAGACTTGCAAAATTTGGTATAAACTTTCTATAATAACCAACCAATCCAAGGAAAGATTGCAATGTCTGTACGTTTGTAGGCACAGGAAAATTTCGGATGGCTTCTACTTTGCTTTCATCGGGCTGGATTCCGCCTGCAGATACCACATGCCCCAAAAAGTTGACTCGCTTATGGAAAAAATGGCACTTCTGAGGTTTGAGACGCAGATTTGCACTCCTGAGTCTGCCAAATACTTCTCGAAGACCGTTGATGTGCTCTTCTGGAGTTGAATCGTATCGGATAATGTCATCTAAATAACAGGCGCATCCCCTGTTAATTAGTCCTTTTAATACTTGAGTCATCAGGCGCATGAAGGTAGACGGAGCATTAGCAAGTCCGAAGCTCATGCGATTGCACTCATAATGGCCGGAAGGGGTGCTAAATGCGGTGTATTCTTTACTCTGGCTGTCCATTTCAACCTGCCAATACCCACTGCAGAGATCCATCGTAGAGAAAAATTTCGCTCCGCCCAGCTGGTCAAAAGTTTCTTCAATGTTTGGCAATGGAAAAACTTCCTTCTTCGTCACTCTATTTAGCGCACGGTAATCGATGCAGGGGCGGTATTTAACAGGAGCGCTTGGAGTGGAATTCCGTTTGACTAAAATAATTGGTGCCGCCCATGAGCTCGTAGAGGGCGATATGACGCCTTGAGCCAGCATACTATTAATTTCTTCCTCTAAGACAGGTCTGAGAGCGTGGGGGACGCGGTACGGTTGTTTCTTGATTGGCTGCGCGTCTCCGACGTCGATTACATGCTTCACTATATTTGTACATCCTAGGGGAATATTGCCATGAGTGAATATGTCCGAATATTCCAAAATGACACTTTTTAAAGGTTCAAGAACTTCTTCTGGTACATTTTCGAACTGAAATAGTGATAGTATTGAATCTTGCTTCGTTTCATTTGGCCATAATTCAGAGTCTTCTTGCATGTCGGCATTCACGGAGAGAACCAGATATTCGCCGTTTTCGCTACCAATTTCGTCGATTGAAATTTGTGTGCCACATGTCACGGTCTGCTCACAGTTAGAAATATTTCCAAGTAGAATATTTACTCCACCGTCATCAGCGACTTTAGCTAGGGATGGAATTACGAGAATATCTTCCTCCAATCCTTCCACTAATACCTCTTTCCCGGCTAATTCGTGATTCCAAGCCGTTGTTAGCATAAACGTATAGGGAGGAATTTTTAATCGTTTTTTAATGTTTGCCTTTTGAGAAATTACTGCATTTTCCATCATTGCACACGCATTGTCGGTTACGGCTGAATAGTTCTCTGCACTGTGATTTTCTTCGACGGACACGTTGGAGTTGACTGATCTCTTTTTACCTTTGCTAGATTCTTCCCCTATTTCCACATTTTCTTCCACACTAAAGATTGCGGTATCCCCTGTAAAATCGTCAGCTTCAAAGGTATTCCTGACTGGTGTCTTCAACGGTCCTTTTCTCTCAATAGCCAATCCTCCGTTTGCAGCAAGATCGTCCTGTACTTGCCTCTCGGCAATAAAGATAGCGGTTCGCCCTACTTTATCGTCAACACTCAAAACATTCCCAATAGAAGTCTCTGACGGTATGGCCCTGCCGTCGCCTATCTTTACATTCTTTCCAGGTATATCTTGCGCTTGCCTCTCAGCTGGGGGGATGACTATTTCTTCTAATTTATTGTCAGCACTTAACGTATTCACATGGTAAATCTCGGTTTGCACGGCCAAATCATCATGTTTTTCTCGTTCATCTTCTCGAGTTCCTGTACTATCTTCATGCAGTGACTCTTTTTGTTCATTTCTTGAAAACAGTTGATCTGATTTTTCTCCTGATTCAGTCTCCAAAATGTGATCTAAGCCCTCAGGCAATTCATCAAACTTAATTAAATCTTCGTATGATACTGAAGTACTCTGAGGTTTCAATGGCATTGGTAGTAGTGTGTTATTTTCTCGGAGGTCAAATTCCGGCGACTTAGAGGACATTAAATCCGTATTTACGGTGGGGGTCATATGCGAAATATGAGTGCTAGTGCCTTGCAGAGCCGAATCATCGAAGGAAATTAAATCTATTTCCCTTGACGAAACGGTCTTTTGACGGAGCGTGACTTCATGTCCTGAGGTTACTTTAATACTGCGACGGTCTAAGCATATCTGACTTCCATAGCGTGTCATGAAATCCAATCCAATGATTCCGTCGTAAGTAGTCTCGCCCAAATCTACAATCAAAGCGTCATGGGAATAACAGGTATTGTCAATCAAAAACGGAACGTAACTTTGCCCTGTGACTTTTAATGAGTGACCAGAGGCGCTCTTGATTGGGCGATGATAAGGTAAAACTTCAAGGGCATAGAATGGAAAAACTTTTTGATGCACAATCGTTACTGCTGCGCCTGTGTCTACTAAAAATTCGCAGGATCTTCCAAAAATATTGATTGTCAGAGTCATGCCCGCTGCAGGTAGAACTGCCAATATTAACTCATCCCCGACCCCGCGGCCGGGGTTGGTCCATTTCCCTGGGCGCTCAATGCCTGTTTAGAGGGGCAATCTAAGGGGCGGTGACCGGATTTCTTGCAGAGGCCGCAACAGACTAGAGCACACTCTCTTGATAAATGCGTGCTTTCTCCACAATTGAAGCAGCGTCGCGTTCTTGAGCGGCAATTCCGAGAGAAATGCCCTTCGCGCCCGCAGGAATAGCAACTGCGACTGAGATTTACTCTTTCTCCGGTCATAGTAGGCTCAACACGAGGACGAGGTGGTGCCGAAGTGCAGTAGGCTTGTGAATTGCCATCACTGCGGATGCGGTTTACTTGTAGGAGGTGGTGGGAGTGCAAATATCCAGAAGGGACTCCGTTGGAAGAGTTTCCATACATGGCGTTCACCGAAGCGTCACGTTGATGTAGAGGCGGATAATGGGAATCCAAGGGCTTCGCTGCATAATTTCGAACATTAAATTCTTCATTCAGGGCAAAATCTTCGGCTTCTAACATATTTTTAGGATTTCTCACTTGTACGAAACGACCTATCTCCTCACGTAAGCCTAGCATAAACTGCATAAGGAGCCTGTTTTCCAACATTGCCGTGGCTCCCTCTGATACAGGATTTGCAATTGATTCCCTTAGCTGCCTTGAAATTTTTCTTAGGCGTGTCGCGAAACTTGAAACGGACTCTAGAGGCTGCTGAACACAATTGGAAAACATTCGTTCTAAGGAGAGTGGCGAGATACGACATGCAAATCTTCGTTTGAGAAATGTGGAGAAATTTTCAAAGCTTTCAACTACATGAGGGTTGGCTGATACATATTCAGCGGCAGAACCACTCAAACGCAAGCGAGCAATGCAGAGCGTTTGCTGTTCAGTCCAAGCACTCAAATGACTAGTTATTTTCAATCCTTCTAAAAAGGTGTCTACGGAGATGCTATCGTCACCACTAAAATTGGGTATGAAATACACTTGACTGCCTAAGGCATTATTTGGAATAGGTAAACGTGTTGATGCAAGTGAATCCACATTGCTTTCGGTGGTAGGTGGATTAATTGAATTAATCATTGGCTCGAAGTCAATAAAGTTTGTTAAGGGTTGACGAACACTAGATGAATATGGGAAAAGAGCGGATGACGAGTCTTGGATAAACGGATTCATGATGAGAAACAATAGTAATTACAACGATTAATTTATACTTATACACTGGAATCCAGGAAGAGATGCACACCTCACATTGAGCAACAAAACTATTGTTATAAAAAGTTCGACTCCCATTCACAAAAAAAATTCACAAATTTCGTACTTTCATTCGTAATTCACACCTGACACCAAATGTCGTGGTGGCGAGTCGCGTCGTGATTAGGTTGGGGAGCACGTAAGAAATAAGTACAGATATATAGGGAGCGAACACAGTTTATTGCTGCTCAATGAAATAATTAGTATAGAGGGTGTGAACATACCAATCCAATCAAAGCGTAAGGCCTAACGGGGGGGTGTAGTGAAGGAGGGGGGTGGAAGTACTCACTCTGCGAGGGTGGTGGTGACCCAACTGGAGGTCTCCCGAGGAAGGGGATGGTGACCCGGCGATGAGGTCTCCCGAGGAAGGTAATGGTGACCCAGCGATGAGGTCTCCCGAGGAAGAGGATGGTGACCCGGCGATGAGGTCTCCCGAGGAAGGTAATGGTGCAGAGTCCGCGACCGGCAAGGGTGTATTGGCCGAAGGGAGCGCCTCGACGACCCAGCAAGGGGTTCTGCCGTGAGCGAGGAAAAGGCGTAGGCGGGAATGGCCCTGATGCGTCTTCGATGCTCGCTTAAATATTGTTTTTGCCGGGCATCAATGACGCAGGGAGTCGCCCGAAAACCGCTACTCGCGGTTCGTTGACCGGGGTATTCCCTAGGAGCAGGTGCACATGAGCGGGCGGGGAAAGACCAAAGGGGACAAAAGGCGAAGGCGACAAAGTGTCGGGGTATGTTCACCCAAATCCTTCAGGGGTGGACCCCGGCACGCGGGAAAGGCCCAAACGCAGAAGGCGTCGAACGGGATCGTGCCTCTGTGCCGGTCGCTGGGAAAGGGTGAAGGGAGGGGGTGAGCGCATGAGGGGGGTAGGTGGAGGTTCCCTCCCACAAATATACAATGGAAAAAAACCTTGAGTTCCTAAAATCTGAAAGCATGACGCAAATAATTGATCATTAAACTTGGCTGGTAATTAAAATTGGGCTAAGCACCTCTTGCTGCGATAAAGCGTTAAAGAGACGTTAATTCGATTAGGCTGCGAGCCGCTAGAGACTCGGATTCTACGCGCTACTATGATTGAAATTTTCCGAATAGATAGGTGAAATCTACACGCCTATTTTGGCGGCTCTTGGGGCAGTAAGTAGACGTTGAAGTCCTTTTTTGTTCCATTTTAGCGATATTTATCAATTTAAGCGATTCCCACATTCTATGTGAAGCCGTCAGTAGGTGATCAATTGAGATGGAGTTGCGCTAGCCAATCGAAGGGAAGAACGGTTCATCTTAGGCATTCTTTTCACCATCAATTAATAAGGTGAGTCTAAAGCTCATTCCAATCAACGCCATTTGCACAGGATTAACACGAATCCAGGCCCTGTTTTAGTCAAATATGGCTGTTTTTTTCTGGCACAATAGGGTGGTTTCCTATTATTTTTTTATTACCTAAATCGAAAGATTATTACTCCTGGAGTACGCATTTCACGCTCTTGGATTTTAGAATGACGATATATAGTTTTCGCGATCAAACGAAAAGTGAAAATTTTCAAGCGCGCGAAAACGCGACGGCTAAGTAGAAATGATGGGAAAAGTCCGTGTGACGTATTTCTGGTTCCCGCTGCCGCCCTGTGAGGTGACCTTGAGGCGAGGCTTGAGCACTGATACGACGCAGGCTGCTAGCAGGTAGCAGAGTACACTGCTTGCAGGTCCTCTTGGCTCTTGGCTTAAATGAGGATTATTAATACCCTATCAAACAAAGGGAACTTTCCGAAAATAGGCAATACTAATAGGTGATTATTAAGAGATGTTTCCCTGAGCTCTTTGCCTCATGCATGCATTGGTAATATTAGACGATGTTAAACTCCTGACTACTCGTATAGCATCTGGGCCCCTGTGACGTCACGTGGAATGGCATCGCATGGCCACCAATCTGGCCGTTTTCAAATGAGGTTAAAATTGACCATTGCCATTCGTTTAAACTGGGATTTCTAAAACGAAATAATTTTTATATTATGAAAAACCTAATGGCGGGTAACGAATAGCAATCAATGCCTTTCGTTTTCTTTGATGAAGGAAACTACCCTATTGTTATAATACTCTACCAACTTAAGCTTGTAGAATCAAGGTCATTCAGTGGTTTCTTCTATTGCTGATTTTCTTGAGTAATAATGGTTACTGCATCATGTTAGGTACTTAAGTCAATAACGTGTACTTTGTGAACAAGTTTCGGAGTTTTACTCATCTCTTACAGATTTTTTCATTTTTAATTTGAAATACAGTGGAAACTCGATGAGAAGCGTCTTAAGGGAAAGAGGGTAGCAATCGTGTTCTCAAGGTAATTTAGCCTATCAGTCGTGTTATCGAGGTTAATGGAATTAATAAATCCCTTAATAAAGTATTCTATTGTCTAGAGCAGTAGTTCCCAACTGGTGGTGCACGTACCTCTTGGGGGTACGCAATGAACCACTCGGGGATACACCGAAAAAAATCGTTAATGGCTGACGCCTGGAACTACGTGTCTCTTAGCCAGGATATATGTACACATATTGTATGGGGTATTTAAAACAAAGTTTCTTTATAGCTAAAAGTGTAACCTACCCGTAGTGAAATTCTGTAATAAAATGTGCACGTAACATTTTTTGTGGTACAATATTAGTTTTGTATATATAGAGGGGTGCGGGAGGCAAAAAAGGTTGGGAACCGCTTCTCTATAGTCATAAAAGTCGTGTTATCGAGGTTAACTTCTCAAAGCGGCTTGTTATAGGGGTTCTGAGTTACGTTTTTGAAATGGAAAAAATATGTGTCATTGAGGCTGTTTGCAAACCTAATAATAGTCGCGTCATAGAGGTTAATTTAACATTATGCGTTACGGGAGTTTCATGATAAGATTTGAAGATTGCTCTTGTAACTGAAGTTTTCGTGTTATTGCAGGTCGTGAAAGCGAGTTTCTACCGTACGATTACTTTTTTTCGCAATCGGAAGAAAAAAATCAGTTACCGTTTCGGTGACGGAAAAGACGGCCCACAGCGAAAAGGAAGTTTAAAGAGGTCGTGTGCTAATGAGGAAATGAGTTCCTTTACTGTAACGTATTTTTTCTTCAGAGGTAGTCTTTTCCTCTGCTTTCCACTGCTTGTTTATGTAAGATCGAAATCGTATGGCAGCGGTGGCGATGTCGGAACCTTCAACTGTTCGTCCAGTTTCTCCTTTTCTCACGGGGATAACGCGCAAATATCAACCGAAAGGGAAAGGACGGAATTAGCATGACCAGCCAAGGGTGACATAGGTGGAAAAGCGAAACACCGGACTCCCTCCCTTGCGGAGAGCAAACAAGTGAAGCGAGCAAATGAAGACGTATTCCTACGTCTATGGCTGACCTTCTATGCCCGAGTGGGACGCGCTCTTCAGCCTCAAGGGATAATGAAATGGATCGCGAAACGCCAGGGTCTCCGGGAAGGGTGCGGTTAGGATTCGAGGAAAGAATAGGAGGTCGTCTGTTGTCCATGTGTCGCTCCGTTGTTGTTGTTGTTGTACCGTGGGGACTGCTTAAGCGTGTAATTGGGGAACAATGTGGGTAATGGGCGAGCATCTCCAGTGTCGTTTGGATGTCGCCATGGTTCGCTCAATTGAGGGTGCCTTTCGGACCCTGAGTGCTTTCAAATATGCCGACGCGTCAGGGGTGGCAGAGTCTTCGGAAACAGCTGCAGGTACCTCTAGGTGGATTATCATGACAGTTTTTCAATAACAATAATATTAACTCCTCGCCAAAGTTAAAAATCAAACGTTAACTTCAGTTTACGAGCGTGATGCGCCCGCTACCAGCGGGCTTCCCCCGCTCTTCTCAATGCAGGTCTACAGAGGGATAGGCGCGTTTCTAATTTTAAAATGTAGAAAAAGGCAGGGTCTTATGTACAAATTTAATTGGAATGTTCATGTTCAAATTGAGGTCAGAGGTCCTCTTTAAACACTACGTAGGAAGTAATTACACTATCCTCTGTTAATACTTGTATGTTGAAAGCGCGTTATATTGTAAAAAATTTAATGTTGAAAGCGCGTCATATTGCAAAAAATATAATAATATGTATCTGAAACTAAATTGGTATCAATTAAATATCCTGAAATAAAGGTTCGCTCTGCACCATGGAGTAAGATGCGGATTCTTTTCACAACATTGGACGCAATTTATTGCCCAATTTGGAATTCAGAACAGGGTCTATTTTCTCGCGGCCAATCTCCAATCAGAAGTCAGTTATGTTGACTTCTAGTAGCCAAAACAAGAAGCTCTATGCGAAAAACATCCGGTTTGGCTGTAAAGCATTGATTTTGTTCCAAAATTTCGCTTGAAGTTTCTAAAATGTGGACGAAAGAAGTTTTCTCACTATTGATTGAAGCGTACAAACCACACGAATGCTTATTCCACGAATAATACAAAAAAGAGGATCTTCAAGTCGGCCTCTTAATGTGCTGTCACCCACCATGCATTTAAATGGGTTTACTTAAGTCGCCGCTCGTGTTGCTAGCGGACAAATTGATCCGGGTTACACGGGAAAGTAAGGTATAATTAGGGGTATTAACCGAAAGGGCATAGCCGGATAAGAAGGTGAAAAGTCCCCCCTCCCGGATCTTTCCCGTACTTGGGGTATGCGATTTGGGATCAAATAGGACAAACCTCCCCATATTTCCAGCCCGCTATGTGCCCACCAGGGCCGGCTAGATCGAAAATACGATTTGCACTCTTTTTTAAATATCTCGGTCAAAAATACATATTTTTTAATGCGGTTTTCGGCATTTGAAACCTTATTTAATGGCACATGTTTTCAATTTTTTTCAAGAACTTCGGGCGGGGAAAGAAGATATGGCGTCGATTTGAAAATTTCTAATGCAAGTTTTCATAAAATTTTCTTGAGAGGGCCAAAAAGAAAAAACGTTTTCTGGAAGTGATTTTTAATACCCTTCGACTGGCGTATTGGAAATACAACTTTTAGGTGGTGGAACATCGCGAAAAATGCGATTGAAAATATGCGATTTTGGCCATTTGGCTCTATGCTCTGACCCTCCATAACACCCATTTTTAGTTATTATAGTATTGTACCGATTAAGGTGCTCACCACAGAGACAGAATTGTATTGATACTGGTTCCAAAAACGCCTTCAGGGCCCTTGAAAACGCCCGAGTAAGCTAAAAAGAATTTCCCTGCTTCCAACCCCCTCCGTCATTCCTTTCAATGAGAATTTATTGAACTTCCTCAATGTCCTTATCAGATGTAAATTCATTGAAATTACCTCACCTATGCTAAGCTATGTGGATATCATTATAACTTTATGATAGCTGTTTGCTGAAATGAAAAAAAAATATGGGTTTCAACTTTTTCCCAGTCGGCATACAAATAAAAAAAATCTGGTGAACAGTAACTAGCCGAAAAGATGAATTTTCACCATACAATTTTATATTGACTCGAGGATGTAAATGAAAATCGCTCTTGAAAGGTTATTCGTCATCCTCTAAATATTCATTGATGCATGTTATTACGTTGTCCGTCAAAACAAATGCTAGTTAAAATCTTATTTAATATTACTTAATAAAATCAAGGTCTTGCGATTTAATCTTGGTACTGCCCGTAGGATAAATAATAAATTGTTGCTGCTATATGAGCGCAACACCCTATTCTTCTATTCCATTACCACAGTCACAGAAATATCTCAATATGCTGCCCCATACGATGCCAATCGCTGTAATTATATTCTAAATAAAAATTATAGTTCCTTATATTTTAATGATATTTTTCCTTAATAATAACAATACCTACCCGTCTTAATTTAGCCCCGAAATCACAATTTATTCAATTCTTTAGTCGTTAACTGAGCTCACATGCCTTTCAGCGTCGGCATCAGCACGCTTAACTCTAAATCATCTTCTAAATATGACACAACATCCCGAAGTCCTCTATCCAGAATCAAAATGTCACCTTTTTTCATGAAATTAATCTGGATATGCCGATTTCAAGATTGATTTTAGAGAATCGGCATCATTTTGATTGGCCAAAAAGGGTCCAGGCATAACAATCACAACGCATCAAGGGTAAAAATAGGGAATGGTTTACAAAGAGGAGCTAGTACTGTTCATGTTTCCGGTTTGGAGCTTAAAAAGAAAAACTATCAGCCCTTGAGTGACTGACCTAATATTCGAATATCTCGCCGACGTTAACACACTAAGTAACTGTGTTACTTGGTCCCATGACAAACCAGTAAAAGTTCGCGGACAATCAGTTCTCTAGAAAAAGGAAGTCACTAAGTTTCGCCGTCAAACTGCGGTTAGATAAATATTCGACTTTGTCCACAAATAGACGAATTTTAGAAACATGCAAGGAAATACTTATGCAGTAGATACGGAAAGTGGGAATTTCATAGGTAAAAACCGCTTATCATGTAGATAACCTTTACAGACCACATTTTTGAAAGAAATGATCAACCTCCACCCCCTTCAATCTAGCTTATACGGGAACAGGATGGAGGTAATTTGTAGCGGTATATCCACAAATGAAACAACACTTGCGTGTAGATACAACGCGGGGAAAACTCAAATCGAGCTCATTTTCTTAATCTGAATTCTTACATTCCGGCAGTTTTCGGAGGCCCTTAAGCCATTTTCGGCACCAGTATCAATACAATTCCCTCCCTGTGGTGAGCACTTTAATCGGTACAATACTATAATAACTAAAAATGGGTGTTATGGAGGGTCAGAGCATAGAGCCAAATGGCCAAAATCGCATATTTTCAATCGCATTTTTCGCGATGTTCCACCACCTAAAAGTTGTAATTCCAATACGCCAGTCGAAAGGTATTAAAAATCACTTCCAGAAAACGTTTTTTCTTTTTGGCCCTCTCAAGAAAATTTTATGAAAACTTGCAATAGAAATTTTCAAATCGACGCCATATCTTCTTTCCCCGCCCGAAGTTCTTGAAAAAAATTGAAAACATGTGCCATTAAATAAGGTTTCAAATGCCGAAAACCGCATTAAAAAATATGTATTTTTGACCGAGATATTTAAAAAAGAGTGCAAATCGTATTTTCGATCTAGCCGGCCCTGGTGGGCACATAGCGGGCTGGAAATATGGGGAGGTTTGTCCTATTTGATCCCAAATCGCATACCCCAAGTACGGGAAAGATCCGGGAGGGGGGACTTTTCACCTTCTTATCCGGCTATGCCCTTTATACACATGATGATGGTGCGATGAATCAAATTCGTTACTTTCCAATGCATCCTTGCATTTCCAAACACCATCCTGCAAAATTTTGGAAAAAAGTGGATCGCATTGCACTCGTCACCGCTCCACGGACATTTTTGAAAACCAATTAAAATGCGACCGAAGTGGCAACAGAAATCAGCCTTATGTGGGATGGAATTCGGCCTCCTGTAAGCAGTCTCCTTGGCTCATACAAAGTAAAATCATCGAAGTACAATGGCGTCCTCTAGCGGGACATTAGAACACTACTTCGGCCAATATTGGTGTAAATGTTGATACGTGTCATACTGTACGTAACGCCCAATATTTTAAACAATATTGCGCGCCGATTTATTGGCCAATAAATTGGGAAGTGTCACACGGGCTTAAGCAGTCCTGGGTAGTACGAGATGCCAGGACAGCGGGAGGGAGGGCCTCTCTTATATGACACGCCGACGTCGCACGGCACAATAGAGACGTCTCCCGTTGACCGCAGTGCATTCGGGCGGAAAAGGGGTTTTGTCGTGTTCGAAGGGTGTCGCTCCTCCACGGGGGGTTGAACAGAGAAAGCCCCCGCTCCAAGCCGTCCCTGTTCCCCTACGGATCAGTAGGCGGTCCGCCAAAGAGGCCGCTGAAGTCAATCGGGCGCGCGCTGGACCACGCGTCCAAACAGTTTGTGAAGAAAGGCACTTCGGGAGAGAAAACTGATCGTATCTCCATGTCACGTCGCGTCGATTGAATCGCATTGCGTGTACATCTTAATGCAACAACGAAAGCCGCCACAATAGGGTAGTTTCCTTCATCAAAGAAAACGAAAGGCAATGATTGCGATTCCTTACCCAACATTAGTGTATTCCTATTGTACAAATTATTTGGTTTTAGAAATACCGGTTTAGACGAATGGCAATGGTCAATTTTTATCCTCATTTGAAAAAGGCCAGATTGGCGCCCATGCGATTCCACTCCACGTGACGTCACAGGGTCATAGTTTCTATACGAGTATATGGGAGCTCTACATCGTCTGAGATTACTAATGCATGCATGAGGCACAGAGCTCAGGGAAACATGTCTTGATAATCACACATTAAAAATACCAAAGTTCGGAAAGTTTCCTTCGTTTGATAGGGGAATAATAATCCTTATTTAAGCCAAGCGCTACCAGCTCGCAAGGTGCTCAGCTACCTGCTGGCATCCTGTGTCGTATCAGCGCTCAAAGCCTCACCCCAAGGTCACCTCACTTGCGGCAGCGGGAACCAGAACGACGTCACACGGAGTTTTCCCAGCATTCATACTTAGCCGTCGTGTTTTCGCGCGCTTGAAAATTTTCACTTTTCATTTAATCGCGAAATATAGATATCGTCATTTCAAAATCTAAAAGCGTGAAATGCGTACTCCAGGAGTAATAATCTTTCGATTTAGGCAATAAAAAATAATAGGAAACCACCCTATTGTCCTATGTGGTTATAATAGTGGTGTTGTGCAGTGGCGCAGCGAGGGTGGGGTTTAGGGTTTAAAAAGCCCCCCAGAGCTCAGAGAAATTTTTAAGTTTAATCCATTTTACTTATTTGGATAGTATTACTTGTAGAATAGTTTTAAGATTAATCTAATATTCCCCAGAAAGCCGCAAAACTCGCCATTTTGAACCATTATTCTTACATTTTTTCTGGAGGAGGCCTCAGGCAACCACTTCTTTCCCTAGTGGGTATGCAATACTCCCACACCCGTAAGTACTACTTGCTCCTAAAATCCCCCCTAGCCTTAATACTAAGCTGCGCCCCTGGTGTTAGGGGCACTAGCCGTCAACATGAAGTTGAATGCATTTTATAGGAATTTAAGTGTGCTATGTTGTGATTTTGGCCTACGTAATTTTGATGCCGTGTTATTTTTGATACTTCTGATATTCCGCCGAAAATACAAATTCAGTTAATTTCAGCAACAAAGTTTCGGCCTCGGTAGCGGAGGGTAAATTATTCGTATGCTAATCCGAAGGTCACGGGTTCGATTCCCGCATAGGTAAGTTACCTCTCTCCAGAACATGGGTATTCGTACTTGAACAGTTGTTAGCTGTTGATATCCTCGATGCAAAGACTATTGCGAGGTCTATTTAGGGTGTGCGGAAATTAAAATTTAAATGAAAAATACTTGCCCCCATTTTTTTGGTAGCTCGGTTGATTGGATGATGGCTGAACCACTTGTACGAGCCGTATGTAAGGAATTTATGTGCTTAAGGAGAATAAACGGATGGTGTAACCGCATCCCTTAGATTAAATCGCGTCGCGGGTGCATCTGCATCTAATTGTGACACCGCAAGCTGCCTCAATAGGTGTATATGATTTGGGGTGTTAGCGCACTACCAGTCAAACTGAAATTAATGCATATCATAGATATTGAAGTGTTCTCTGTAATAAATGTGGCGTAGCGCGTAGGTAAATTCGTTTTCTTATGGCCTTTGATATTCCGCCGAAAAAACAATTTCTTGCCCCAAGTTGTTCGGTTGGGTAGTTTCCTCCATCAAAGAAAACGAAATGCATTGATTGCTATTCGTTACTCACCATTAGCGTTTTCATAATATACAATTTATTTGGTTTTAGAAATCCCAGTGTAGACGAATGGCAATGATGAATTTTAACCTCATTTGAAAAAGGCCAGATTGGCGCCCATGCGATGCCACTCCACGTGACGTCACAGGACCTAGTTTCTAAACGAGGAGATAGTAGTTTTACATCGTCTGAGATTACCAATACATGCATGAGTCACAGAGCTCAGGAAAACATCTCTTAATAATCACTTATTAAAATTGTCTAAGGTCGGAAAGTTTCCTTCGTTTGATAAGGTAGTAATTATCCATGTTTAAGCTAAGCGCTACCTGCTAGCAGGGTACTCTGCTACCTGCTAGCAGCCTGCGTCGTATCAGCGCTCAAGCGTCGCCTCAAGGTAACCGCACAGGCGGCAGCGGGAACCAGTAATACGTCACACGGACTTTTCCCATCATTCTCACTTAGCCGTCGCGTTTTCGCGCGCTTGAAATTTTTCACTTTTCTTTTAATCGCGAAAAATAGGTATCGTCATTCGAAAATCTAAGAGCGTGAAATGCGTACTCAAGGAGTAATAATCTTTCGATTTAGGCAATTAAAAAAATAGGAAACCACCCTATTGAACGCGTGCCTAACTACGCACCCGAACCGTTGATGAAGAAAGGCGTATTCTTCGGGAGAGAAAACTGTGGGTATCACCGCATCTCGTCGATTCCATGTATCTTCATCTGAATACCACTGTATCGACATCAAAATACTACATTCAAGCGGCCTCTGTATGCTTAATTGGCGGCCATGTAGCCTCTATTGGTCATAATTCCTTGATTCATTAGAGGCGTCTTTCTTTTTTGGTTTTCTTTCTGGATATTTCTTGGGTTTCATTTCCATGAATCAACCGAAGTATTTTCTTAATGCCTCTTTTCTGTTGTAACTATTTTATGCAGCAGTTTCTTACGGACATAATTAATTAATTGAATACGTTTGGCCGATCCCTAAAGTATTTCAGTATGTTATAAAATCATAGAACAGAAAGTGGTAGTAAAAACTTTTATCCGCCTCATAAAAGGTATTTCACTAACTTAGGAAGACACAGTATGGTGGATAATATCATATTATTTCACTAGTAAACGTACTAAAAATATTTTAGTCTTATTTTTTATGCAGACACCCTTGTATTTTTTTGCAATGATATTTGAATAAATTAACTGAAATATATTCTTATCTATAATTATGTGTCATTCAGAATGGACCTCAGGGAGAGAAATAAACATCCCAGTAATTGAAGGGAGGCGAAATGTGTTAATCCTTTTATTTAGGCTTTTATCTTGTAGAGTAAAATAAAATAATATACGAAAGTAATCCATTCAATTTTCTTTAGATATAATTCCAGTTTTTTCGTTATTAATTCTGTTCATCGATTGTATTTGAAGTCATTGTTGCTTGCAAACGAATTCAGTGTGCCTCGTAGTTAGTTAGGGCTGCTTTGTTGACATATTCCTCCTCGCGATACTCACTAGGGTTTGGGCAGTTTCGGATTTAACGCTGTATCTTCGAATGCACTTCATCTATGACCCAACGTCCGTGCTATCCGCCTACCTGCTTCACCTATAAGCGCACGAGTGTTCACGGGCTCAGAGGCGATAACGGTCCCAAAACACGGCTTTAGAGTCGGGCGGAATCAATATATCATCCTTGTCTGCCCGCGAAGAAGAACTCGCACGTTTGCGCTCCTATCAACTGATCGGCTTGTGCTCACATGATATACATCGTCACCCGCTTAGTGCAAACAGGAGACACCGCGTCGGAGAGCGCTGACGTCGCGTCGACCAGGGAACGCCAGGTGGCGGACTGAGGTACTTGCGGCGCTGCGGGCGGTAGGTACTCCATAGCCCTTTGATCATGCAAGCAGTAGATGCATTGGTTACGCAAAATATTGGTCTCAATAGCTAGCCTTTTCACGTTGAGTAAAGCTACGCACTCATCGGTGACCAAATCTTACAGCTTGATCTCTAGATTTGGCTGAGAAATATGTACCATTAATAAGATAAAATACACAGAAAATCGGTATTATTCAACATAAACGAATAACAAGTGCTATAAAAATGCTTAAAAAAAACAGAGCAATATATGCCTTGTATACGTAATAGCTAGGAAACCGCTGGTGCCACGTGTACACTAGTGACAAAATCTTGAGACTTGATATCTAGGTCCTGTGTCGAGATATCGTGTTCTGAGATGTCGAGTATCTCAGAGCTATGCCCATTGAAGACTAGTCTCAACCTTTGAGAGACTCCGAGACTCGAGTTTCGGCGATTTTCCTCATACAATTTGTCCCCTTAAGGTAAATTAGTGAAAATTACGCCACTATTAGTATTCTGAAACCTGATAAAAGTCTCAGAGGAACGATATCTTTTTGAAGTCTGAGACTTAGTCTCGAGAGTTGGGAAGTATGCGCGTCCACTGGCAACAATTGACGTCTCCGAGACTTATCGCACGCTGACTCCGACACAGGTCTCAATTTCATGTTCACTTGTGACTCAGTCTTCAGACCTTTTGTCTAAATGCACGGTATCTGTAGGCCGGGAACAGCTGCGTCGCACATGCAAGTCAGCTTGCATCATCTCCTATCAGCCACGGAAATTCCGCAGCGACGGAAATTTTGTGAAGAAAAAAAATAATTTGCTCTGACCGAGAATCTACCCAGATCTTTCGAATATGCGCCAGATTCTCTACCTCTTCCACGACCAACGAGGCGAATCTTTTTTCTATGCATTTTTGTCGGCTTGAACTGCGGCGCTATCCGCACAATCATTTCGCTGCCCCGTGGAAATGTAGCTGCATGAAACGTCTTCTCCTCTGAAGCCAGCATAACTCCACTGAGGAATTGTATAGCCCTTCGATCACGCAAGCAGTAGATGCATTAGTTACGCAAAATATTGGTTTCTGAGCCTTTTCACGTTGAGTAAAGCTATGTGCCCATAGGTGGCCAAATCTCAGAACTTGATCTCTAGATTTGTTTGAGAAATATGTACATACGGTGAGGCCCTGATATGATTATCTCCGTGTCGCTCTCAAAGATATATACATTTTAATGACTTACGCAATCTAAGCCTTGCGCGGACCTGTAGGGACCGAGTCTCTACAAGTCCCTGCCTAATTCGTTTAAAATCTGTGTCCATAGTGTGTACTTGCGTCGGATACTATAAAGGTATGTCGCTGGCTTGTCCGCGGCTAATTTTTGGTATTTGAAGTGCTATTTGGTGTTTGGTATTTGAAGCAACTGCCGCAATTTCGGGTGATCCGGTTTCGAATCCCGAACAAGGCAAATTCTCAGTGGAATTTTCGCACTTATACATCTAAATCTATCTACCTACCCGAAAACCACTTCAAAAGGTGTAAGGCGGTGGTTGTTAGGACACCATCCGCTAACAAAAAATTAAACACACGTGCGAAGGCCCGGCTAGCATTTAAGTCTTTTATTGTAAAATGGAAAAACGATTTCTCATACACATCGGTTCATAAAAATATCTCCCTGAATTTATTGCCTGTCGGTAGCTCTCCAAGATATAAAAATTTTTAATCACTAATTGCGCTTAGGATCCGAGTCTCAAGCGGGTCCCTGCCTAATTCATTTAAAATCTGTCTCCTTTATGTGTACTTGCGGCGGATACTATAAAGGTATGTCTCTGGCTTGTACGCGGCCAATTCTTTTAATGGCATTTCTCGTCAGAGCACCAAAAGTAGAAAAGTTGACTATATCAACGCTATTTCAGTAGGTGTCGCCTGACTCCATCCAAGTGATGACAAGCGCCTATTCATTCATATACGTACGACGAATGTTCTGCACAAATAGCAACCGTGTTACGTCATTGATCAGGGTTGATTTTGGGACTAAATTCCTCTCCGCGAGTAAATTATGCGATGACGCCTATTTGTTTGCGCACACGTGTTGGATTACGGACACCAGGTGGTAGTGGTGGTGGACCGAGGCACTTTCGGCGCTGCGGGCGTCAGATACTCTATCGCCAATTCAAAACAATCGCCGTCGTCCAAGCGCGCGATTTCGCTCCCTTTGGATCTTGCCGTAGCCTCCAAGATGCAAGTACATGCCGGAACACTAGCTCCCCCATTTTTAACTAGGCGGGCTACGCAAAGTGCGGGAAATGATATTCCTATAGCTGACTTAAATAAAGTTTAATATTTATAAATTGTCGCTTGACTCACTTTACCCGCCAATTCAATTTTATTAATAGCAGTCTTTATACACGAGGCAAATCATTAATATTATCAATGACGGAATTTACGTAATTATTACCAGAAAACAATTAAAAGTTAAGTATATATTACGGTATTCGTATGGCAGAATTCGAGTGATATAGAAATTACATAGTTGCACGGCTTACTGTATGGGCCATTTCTCATTCGTTTTAAACATCAATGCGTAATTGTATCTCAGGAAAAAATAGCCACGGAAATGGCAAATGAAAATATTTCGATCGACGTGTTTCTTAGAACGACGTACAAATATGGTAAAAACGCTTCATGAGCCATCAATCTATCATGAACCATAGCGATTATTTATTAACTATTGTATCAAAATTTACGGTGCTAACCAAATAGTATCAGCCGAAAGAACGTTATTTAAGAAAACTTTCATTGTACCCCTATACAGACTTATTCAAACATTTGTCCTTCTAACGTCAAACGGATTACAATCGTAATTCGGATATTCCGGCCTGTGTATCTCGGAGTCTACGAATCTCGCTGCCAGGCCAGTTGAAATGTCGTGTCCTCGAATTCTCCTCAGGAGAGGCTGTTGGATTCTATGCGGAGCATTATTTCGGGGGGGGGGGGTGCATAGTAGGGGTATCGTGCGGGGATCACGTGGGGATGCACGGGATGAGTGTCCCAAGTCCCTATTGGTACCCCTGATTTATTGTTCCCGTCCGAGTTTGAAGCAATATGAGAGATCAAGGGGATTATAACGCGGACAGGCCCCAAATCAGAGCCTTGTGGTACTCACCGTATTCCCTGGCCGAACGTCTGGCTAAGCAAACAGAGAGTTACGGTTAGTTAGGGAACTGGAATACTTTATGTCAATCGGGATGTGCTCCTTCTGAGCCATGCTTCTGTGCTATAATGATCTAGCTGCTCTACGTATCGAGTAAAATACACTCACTGAATAGATGTCCATGCTGAAAATTAGTAAATCATATTAGATGAAAGATTTCAGGCTTTCTCCACGTTGACTAGGATGTATTCTTTGAGGATGCTTGATATGAATTCTAGTGGAACGGCGGTCAATGTGGATTGTCAGACCCGGTGTAATACCCGAGAAGATTTCATCTAAAACATACCGGACCATATAAATGGACCTCAGTTTTATTTTAAACGGAAGAGGTACAACTCATATGTGTTGAAGGTAAAATATCTCGCCTTCGGTTTGATTTGATTGGGTACCGCACCAATATTAGGTTAGTATCTTCATAATACGTAATTGTCTTCATAAAGGTTAGAATTAACCATTACCTTATCATGTGTTCAGGATCGAGCGAAACAGCAATGAGAGAAAAAAACTTAGCTTTTTGATGTTAGAATGATGATTATAAGAGAACAGCCGACTTCCTTGATTGGTTTTATTTTATAGAGAGTTGATATAGGGTTAATCTGGTGGATGCGGAACAGAATGTAAATTAAAACGTAGTAGAAAATTTCCAAATGTTTACGTATCATATTTCCCAGCAAAAAAATAAACTTGTTTGTGAAAAATGCAAGTATTGATTCACAAATGACAAAACGACTTCGTTTACTTCCACGGATTTATTTGTTTGGTACAACATGTTTCAACCTCAAGAGGCCATCTTCAAGTACAAAAATATTTTAGCATGACGTGTAAATTTATACCCAGAAGGTACTTGAGAAGGTTGGAGGGGGGAAAGTGGGTGTCAGGAAGGGGGGAACTTTTTTTGTACTTGAAAATGTCCTCTTGAGGTTGAAACATGTTGCACCAAAAAAATAAATCCGTGGTAGAAAACGAAGTCGTTCTGTCATTTGTGAACTTCAACTTCCACAATGTTGAGTCGGACACTATTGAAAGTATCAAGTATTGATTTATACAATGGTATTATTTCTTCGATTTTCCTTAGGCGTTACTAATTTAAAACAATTCAACAATGACATCTTCAGAGTATAAAGATATAGCTACTGTTAACGTTGAAGTGCATCATAATCATTAGTCAACGAGCATTATACTGGTTTGACGCAGCTCTTCATTCCTCTCTCGTATCCGCTAGCCTTTTTATAGCGACGTATTTCTTATCTTTTGCATTCTTTATAACCTGTGGGATGTAACTCATTCAGGTCCGTCCCTTGCCCTTCTTACTTTCCTTTTTTTCCTTCTACGGTTGTTTTTATCAGGTCATGATGCCTCATGCGATAGCCAACTAAATCGCTCCGTCTTCTTCAGGTTTTTAGGACACTTTTACTTACTCTTGTCGGCACTTACTCATTGCTCGATAAATAGATTTTATCTTCATAATTCTTCGGTGACACCACATTTCCAGCACTTCCTTGTCTACATAAGGTGTGAAGTGTATACTCAATCGAAAAATTTCGCTCCTGAGTTTAATCTTGCTTGAGTCCATTCCAGAGATAGAGATAAAATTTTCCAAATTGATATACAGATTAATTCCAAGTAGGCTTCCGCGGAGATTATGATGATATCTGGTGATTTTCCGGGTACTGGAACGTTGGCGAAATATTGTCCTACAAAATGGATAAACGCGGAAGAATACCCGGAAAAATCACCAGATATACAGATTAATGTTGAAAAACAACTACTTTATTAATCCTGTAAATTTTAAGATGGTAGTGTCAAATTAGAACTATATCGAAACTTTATCTAGAGAGTGTTCACTCAGGAGATATTTTCCAGTTCCATGACACCTGTCATATGATATTGTATGAATAATTTCTCTCCCGCAATATTACGATTTCCTTGTACGAATGTATGTGCGATGATGATGATGATGTTTTGCGACTTCAGGCTGAATAGCGTTCGTCCATCCAGGTATCTTGCATTTGAGTAGATTTAGGTAGTAATTGAGTCATTACAAATTAATATTGCTAACTTTTATATCCCTCTTGAGAGGCGGCACATGTGTTTCCGTAAGTCCTCAGTACATTTTTGGCTTTAACGCCTATCATACTGGAGATAGGCTGCGTTTACTTAGTTACAGATTTTTACTGTCTTGAAACTTTTCTCCTTCGCTTGAAGACTGTTATTTAGGATAACAAAAAATATCCCATTCGATACTTCACTGATAAATTCTTCCATTTAAAAGCAAATTAAAATTTTCTGTTTTATACCTTTTCTTTTTTTCTAAATAACTACTACCTTCTAATCTAAGGCGAAATTCCTATTCGGAGGCTTTATCTTGAAGCACACGTCAGAACATCTAATATGAATAATAGTAGTAGATATTTAATTGATATAATATGATATTTTTTATTAAATAATAATATTTTTTCATTGACACAAAAAATATAAATTGTTCATGCATATAAAATAATAGGAATCCGTGGTTCACCGCTAATTCGTTAAGGGTTGGTCAGTAGATGATATCATTTAAATACATAAAATAAATGTACACAATTAATTTGTAGATAGATAAGTTTTTCAATGCCTGATTGGCATTTTTAGTGGCATAATTCTTGAGCATAAAAAAATGTATGAATTGGGAATCACACACGCACCTGAGCCTAAATCTGTGGAGGAAAACCTCCGATCACGCCACCATTCCACTCACGGAAGACATGCATCAATATCAACATGTATCAGATCAGATCAAACTCCCCATCAATTTTTCGTTCTTTATTCGTGTTATTTTTTTAATAATCCGACGGCCAATCAAAAAAAAAACATAAGCGGATGGTACGGAGGCATAACTGTCGCGGAATGATCTCGGAATGAAAGATATATAAAAAAAACTAGAGGAATATGAATGGATCGTGGGCGACCAAATACATGGAAAGGCGACGCGCAGTGAGGAGGATTCATTGGCCAATCGGAGCATTTCGGATCGGGAATGAAGGGAATCTGTGACGGGAGCCAATCAGGCGTGACCACACCGGTCCAGCGAGCGGTCCGCGTCCTTCCTCGTCGCGTCTGATTTATCGCCGCACCTGTTTCACGGCGCGGATTGGAAAGGGGACTTGCATTAGAGTTTGTGCACACAGCAAAAGGGAAAGAGTGAATGGGGGAGGTGTGTGTGGCTGTAAGGGTGATGCGAATATTCCTCCGTGATTTACCAGGGATCAGGGAAAAGTTTATTGTTGTCACATACTTTTTTCATCCGCCGTAATTGAATCGTTTTCAGTGAGGTAAAAAAAGGGATTAGCGTCACTTTTTACGGCATTAAAAAAACATCTCTTTTCCTTTCATAAATTATGTGTATAAATGTGTATGTAAATAAGTCTTCTAAAAATCTCAAGGAGAGGGCAGGGTAACCTAGTTGGCCACATTATGAGGTATTCTGAGGCATGATTCCTTAACCCTTAACCGGTGACGTGCGGTCTGAGAGACCGCTGCGTTTCTAAAATTATGAATATTTTCAAAATTGCTATTTCAAAATATCTATTATCCTCGTGAGCGTATTAATTTTGTATGAGAAGGACAAGAAAAAAAGTACTCATAAAATTTAACGTTCTTGTTTTTTATTTCTGAAAATTGGCAACTGAATTTTAGTAGCGGTCTGTGAGACCCCACGTAATTAAATTAGAAAAACCAATGAACGTAATGCTGGTGGAAATAATTCAAAAAGTTGCTAGAAACAATTCCTAGTGACTTTTCAAGAATAATAGTAATTAATAAATTTTGAGGAAAATATTTTAGTTGTATAACGTGGATAATTAAGTACTTAGTTAAAGAAAGTACGATAATAATAACAACTCAAGCGTTTTTGATATCAGTTTTTTGATCCTGTTTCAAATAAAAAATTTTACTGAAAAGGTTGGCTCGTATTGGGAATGCCTAATATTAAATATAAGTTTTAAAATAGTTGAGAAGTCAAACAAACATTAAACTAAGCAATAAAAATGACTTTGCAACGTTTTATGAATTTTTGTTTTATTGCGATCTCCCAGACCTCACGTCACCGGTAGTGTAACAAGAATTGCACGTCACTGGTTAAGCTTTAAGGACAATTTCTCTTTAGCTTTGTTTGTCGGGTGTAATTCGGCTTCGTAGGTATCAAAAATCTTTCGTCTCTTCCTGATTTTGTTTTCCTAGCTGTACCTTTGTCCTAGCCTCCATTATTTTTCTGCACATTAATATCTCAGTCTTCCAGTTGATCTTCAGCGGATAGGTTAAAGAGAAGTCTTCTAAAAACCTTAAGGATGATACGGGACAACTAAGTTGGCCATGTAAAAAGGCATGGTGGCCTGATGGTAAAACACCCATCGAAATACAGGTGGAAGGGAAGAAGGGTAATGGACATCACTGATGAGTTACATATGACAGGTTATGAAGGATCTTAAAGAGAAGAAATATGCCCCTACAAAAAGGCTTGTGCATAAGAGAAAGGGATGGAGAACTGTATCTCTTGAGAAGTCATCTTAAAATGTATGAGTAATGTGACTAATTGGGCATAATTAATTTTTCATAAAAAAAAAACAAAATTCAAGTAGATGAGACAGAGTACTGCGTTTGCTTATTTCCACGGATTTTTTAATGCTTTTTCAACTATTTCAACCTATTTCAACCTACACTTCTTCTCTTTCTGTACTTTATAATTGAATAATTCTTATCTAAATATATATTTTCCTTTGTTGACGTAATCTAGAAATAATTTACCGATTTTATTTGTGCGCTTATTGAGAGAGTGAATGGGTTTCGGTCGAGTATTACATTTTTTAATTAATTGCTCTGGAGGGGGAGAAATCGAGATTGGAAGCTTTCGAAATGCGTTGTTTAAAAAGAATGCTGAAGATAAGATAGATAGATAGTGTGAATAATCCGGAAATTCCAAGAACAGTTGGTGAGAAGTCTTACAACTTGGGTAAAAGATGAAACAGTTTACTCGGCCATGTAATGAGGCACGGTGGTATAGTGAGTATTATCGTTATAGGACATGTGGAAGGGAAGAACGTCAGAAGTAAGCCACGGATAAAGCGCACGAAGCAATTGATGAAGATATAAAGCAGAAAAATTATCATCATCATCATTAGTCAATAATCCTGAGATGTTTTTGACGCAGCTCTCCATTCTTCTCTCCTATCCGCTAACCTTTTCATAGCGACCAGTGTATTCTCTTTTACATCCTTCATAACATGTGATATGTAACTCATTCGGGGCCCTCCCTTGCCCTTCTTCCCTTCCACCTGTTCTTCTACGATTGTTTTCATCTGGCCATCATATCTCGTTATATGGCCAACTAAGTTGTCCCTTCATCTCCTTAAGGTTTTTGAAGAATTCTATTTTCTCCCATTTTTATCTCTAATTTTAGTTTTTGAAAGTAATACAAATGGTCCACTCAACGGTTTCGTCCATACCACAGCTGTCTTCTAGCTCGTTTTAGTCGTGGCGACTACAACTATAGGATGTAAGGTTTGGGCGAGCATTCTTCTTTTAAATTCGTTTTCACATCCCTGTGTGTTACCCCTGATGGCTCTCGGGCTGTTAATTAACCGATGGGAAGGCCATCTCATCATCACGATCCTCTTGCAGTGAATGATGACCCTCAAAATTAATTCTGGCATCAACGCACGATAAGCGCTCAATTTGATTAATCCCAAGGCATTTTAATGCTGAAAATATTTTTTTCTCGTCGAAATTACCCTTGAGAAATCAGTTGCAATTCCAATTCACTTCCAATTTTTTTTCATCGATTCGACAAAATTTTGATCATTAAAGGGGTTTATTGCTTAAGCTATTATTTTAAATTTTCTCCGTGTAAATAACGTAATTTTCTTGCAGTCTGAGTGAAAATGAATGAAATTTTATCGGATAATTTGATTATTTCCAATATTTGATAAAATCCATATAGATATTTCTTTTGGGGGAATACTGTCTGTGCCTGGTCTATTCTGCTAATAATTTCTCTCTTGTTTCTTCCATTCCTAGTTATTTTTCTTACTAAACAGCATATTTAATCACCTCTCCTAATTTTTGTTTCCCTACCAATTTTAATGTTCGTTTTTACTTCTTCTCTGCAGGTTATACTAATATCTTATTTATATTAGCGCTCAATTTAAGTTGATATCTACCTAATAAACTACTCATATATGGATCTCATGTAATCAACATATATTTCTATAACTATGCGACATCTTTGATAGATGAACATCTCATAACCAGGATGTCATCTAGGTATGTGCCCATAGCTGATGAAATATCTGGTTTCATAATTTTCATGCCGTGAACAGTAAAATAATTTTTTTAATGGCTATATTAAACTGAAATAAATAAGATTTTTATTTCCTGAAATGGTGTCTGTTTGGTCGAAAGCTTTTTGTAGAACTGAGAGGAAAATGGCGAAAGTAAATCTGATGCTTTGCCGGCGTATGCTGGTAGTGAAGGTTGCTCGGGTGCTCTACCGGGTAATATTCACCATAGTTGACGACGTTTCGGGTCACGAGTCGCACTTCATCCTCAGGGCTGAAACTTCATAATTTTTTCTTCACTTAACTTCTACAATTATTCTTCTTCATTGATCTGAATTGGTTTTCTCTTCACTGCCGAAGGAATTACATCCTGGGATATTTTCTGTTATCCTTATTCCAAAATCGGACTCCTGCATACCTGTACGAACTATACATCCCCCGCAAGAAAGTTACTGCTATTTCCAGCCGTCGTGATTCTGACCTTCAAACTCCTCAAGCCCACACCAATATACATTTCAAATCTTTTCATATAACAGCATCTAGATTCTGGAACTTTATACCGCTAAATATAAAGACATCACAATCACTTCAGTCGTTTTAAGAAAGGCTGTACTTCTATTTGAAGTCTAGGGCTTAAGATAGTCTCCTCAACTTATTGAAGTTATCATCTTAAACTTGTGATGTTATCAAAACTTTCTATATATGCGTGTGTTCATTATGATCTTTGTTAAAACTTATATTTTTGTGTTACTATTATTGATTATTTTAATTTTTATCCAAATATAAACTGCTTGCTAGCCTAGCAATAATCTCTATAGTGTCATATTTTGTTAAAATATTATTTGTTAAGAGTAGAAAATTTTATGTATTTTCTATTATTTTGATCATATATGTTTTACCTAGAGCATGATAAAAATGTTCATTCATTCAGCCCTGAGGATGGAGTACGACTCGTACCCCTGAAACGTCGGGAGCCATGTAGGAGATGACCCTGTGGAGCACCCAACCAGCCTTGACTACGAATGCCGAAAATAGTTTTCAAAGCATGAGGGCAAAAATTAAATATTTTAAGTTGCCTCCCTGGGTTTAAGTGCATATTTAAAGCACCGAATTTAGTTTTATGATGCGTTGGTACCCTTGGGTAAGGCTGCTTAATCTGCATTTTCGAATGTTTCTCTGCGTGCGTGTCCAAATGAGATAATTCGACGTTACTGCAAGTGCAGCGGAATTCTGTGCGTTCGCCGCTTGGTGTCCGGCGCATCGCATCGGCTTTTATCGATCCACTCGTGAAAATCTTTCGCTCGAATGCTTGCAGTTAATTAGATATTAATTAATAATGGAATGCACGGTCAGTGATTAAATTAGCACAATGATTCTGCGTTCCTTTTTTTCTCTTCCATTCTTTTTATAGGAAGCTTCTCTGCTCCCCTGTGGTGATAATTGATTCCAGCCTTGGATTTATGTGGTGTTATGTGATCGCAGGCCATTTTCCAAAGCTTCGCTGAATTAAATTCTCATATATTATTTCCTCCATTGTTAGTTTATTTACAAAATATGAAATTATGAACATTATTTCGGGAATGGCCTGAAATGCTTTGCATATTTGATCATGGTTTTTATTAATAGGAAATGTATCGGTTCACGTATGCATTACTTCCTGCTCTCAGCGAGTTCTATTGCATCCAGATGGTCTATCATGTTGTTTGCTGAATATCATCTCGACTTCATTTTTAAAAATATATTTTAATGCTTTAGTTTTTTTGTCCGTTTATTTTTTCATGTTATTTTTTAAAGGTATCTAAGATATTTAAGATATTGGTAAGATAATTTAAGAATTTTAAAGATTTTATAAGATTATTTTTGAGAGTTTGCTTAAGTAACTAAAAAGACATCCACATTTCGCTTTATTTATAATGCATCTTCAAGGCTCAAGGTCAGAATGAACTCAATTAATACTCAAATTTACAATTAAAAGAGATAATATATGTTTTTTATAAGGTGAATGCCTTATTATGAAGGGGAATTACTACCTTGGCGTGAAGTGTTGCTGTAACCCTCAAAATATCGCTTTTGGCTGCTTCTTGTTGAAGTTTCAGTGATAAGGGAATATGATGTATTCAGTATTATCCTTGGAAATAATGTGTGGACGCAGACATTAAAAACAATTTTTTGTTCGTAATAAATTTGTTGTCGATTAATTCTGAATAATTGTATATTCTAATCTTTGCCTATGTCCTAAGTAATTAGCCTTCATACATTAAGGGAAACGTCGGCATTTGAAATATGTTACTGATTTGACCAAGCCCTAAAGAGCTTTACAAAATTCATATCTTTGAATTATTGTCTGAGACTAATAAATTGAAACATAGAACCTTCGAATCACAACTAAATTCTAAGAACCATGGAAATTTTGAAGTATTTACTGAACACACTTGAAAATAATTATTTTTAATGTACAATAGAATAAAAAAACGATAAAATGTAAGAAATTGAATTATTGACGACATTATAGGTAGTTCAGGGGAAGGATGGAGTGAAAGGAAGTGGAACTAAGAGAAAGTTTTTGGTCGTTTTTGGGTAATAATGAGAATAGCAGAGGATTTGCATCGGTGTATTAGGATAGGTTTGGTAAATTTTTAATTCTAGCGATAATTATTGAAAGTGGTTTGGTGGTTGAGAGATGATTTGTTGACCGTCGAAAGATTAGGGATGGGCAATTAGGGAGTATATTATAATAATATTATTATTATACTGTACAAGTTGGCTATTTTCCAGGTGGTAACAGTTTATACAAAATTTTTAAAAAATATTGTAAATGAAAAACACATCACCAAAATGAAACTAGATAGTGAATATTTAAAATGCCATGATATTAATTTTCCAATACAAATCCTTTAAACCTCTTCTTGAAAATCCTTACGCAGGGAGTCTATTCCATATGGAGTATATGCGGCGTATTGACAGTATTTTAAACAAGAGGAAAGATGCATTTTTGAAGAATTCATTTTTGTGACTGTACGCAATGCAAATACATAATGTATAGATGGGTATGCGGAGCAAAGATACGAGGGATTTTGCCAAGCAGCAATGTATCGGTATCTATTGAAAACTCTACCGGGCTGTAGAGTCGTTTAAACATTAAAACACACAATTTGATTTTTTCAAGGCGATTTTCATCCTTGGTGAATATACGGTTATTTTTTTATATAGTTACCCGATTTTCGATGAATACTCATCATTATCAGGCATAAATTATTATCTATTTATCTTATTATTGTAACCTTGGTTACATAAGGAAGGAAGAGATGAATTTTGAAATGGACGCCAGAAAGCGGTAAAGGATGGTTTAAAAAGATGATAAAAAAAAGAAGGAAAGGATTTGTTAGGTCGTTGACTTGGTTAATAATAACTTTTAAAATTTCTAACTGCTCTCTAGAATCTAATTTTCCGCGACCGTTGCATGATTTTAAAATACTAATTTTAAATTTAATATTAATTTTAAAATCATCAGTTAGTGAATTTCTTAGGTGCACATAACGTTGCATCCGTACCTTTGACTACTTACAAGTTAATTAAAAAGTGTCATGCAATGTTTTGGACACGTTGGCGTGATCAAAGAAATTTTCCATTAACTTCCTTGTTTATCTTCGGTGGTGGCGGGGTAAACATCTGCCTTTCTAATCGAAGGTTTCGGGTTCGAGTTTCACCGGGGTAAGTTACATCTATCCAGGTAATGGGTACTTGCTTTTTAAAAGCTGTTAATCGTTGGGATTTTCGATGCAAAGCCCGTTGCGAGCCGTGTTCTGGATATGTGGAAAAATGACTGATTAGAATCTGAAAATGAATCACAGGAAGGGAGGAGAGATCTCTTGATGAATATGATTTCATTGGGACGACTAGCTAATGGCTGTGTGAGAGGAGCTACACGATATAGGTTGGGAGTCTCTCGATGTAGATTCGGATATGGTTATACCATCGTCATAAATGACGCATTTAGTTGAGAAAACACAGTTAATAGGACTATTATTATTATGTTCACGGTCATTTCCGTTACTTTAACAATGTCATCAATGTCATTCATTATCCTTTTTATATATTTTATTCTTTCATTTTTTTTGCATACATGGACTTTTAAGGTTTAGACCATTTATTGACCCTCCGTCCGTCACGTCACATTTAGGAACGCTATTTTTCGTGCGGCGCGTTTACAGACGCCATTTGGTATTGGTTAAAGAAAATACATGCCAGTAGATATAACTGTTTTAATTACAAGAAATCATTCATACAATAGTTAATTTCACGCATGGGCATCAACTATATGCGCAATAACGATGGGGATGTTCATATTAATAAAATACTTAATGCACTTTTTTACAACAATGATAGCAAGCAGAATTCATATGCTTTTTGATTACAATCGCAAATGTGTAGCAAAAAGTCGCGAAACCCAAATATAATGCTTTAAATAGTTGTTAATAATGTTTGTTAAAATTATTAAACGCATTCGAAAACTTTGCAACAAATATTTTACCTCAAGTTGTCGCGTGACGTCCACCAGACGCCAAAAGCAACAAAATATTCGTATTAATTCCAGAAATGTGACGAAACATAAAATCACATTGGTGACTAATTCAGAAGCATAAATTTGTAAGGTACAAGTAAGTAAAGTTTCCTAACTTTGAAAACACGATGTGGGCATAGATAGCTTGGATTGTCGTCTGATAAGCGTCACGCGACCAACGGGAGGGTTAAAAACATATCTGACTACGATTAGGATATTCACTTTCCTTATTTAAAGCTTATTATATGAAAATATGAGAGGCTCAATGAATGCAAAAATAAATGCAATACACCCAATACCCACTTTAGAAGTTTCCATGGTAATGGTTTGATCTCTGCATTTTTCTCGGATTTTCTTACGCGGATTTCTCGGGATTTCCCCATGTTTCTCACAAGTTGGGTTGTGGACAAATGTGCCAAGTCCTCAAGCCAACTGACGCGGAAAAAAACCGATAAAAATTCAGATATCATATATAACTATTTTTTTACTCATCGATCCTATAATCGTTTTGTGCAACATTCCGTGAAAATGGAAAATAAATTTCTTGGAAATCAAATACCTGGAGGGACTAAGTAGAGAAATTGCTCCAACGCAACGCGAACCTTCTTTAATTTTTTTGTCCTAAAACCTCCCCTCATGCACGCCTATTAAAGCCGCTTACGGGGTTGTAAGTAGGTTCGACACATAAATAAAATTACAGGATGAACTGTTGTAACATTAATTAAATACAAATTCAATATAATCGAGTCAGACTGGTCGTATGAATGCATTATTTTGATATACGAGTGCGTTCTGTACAAAACTTCTGTCACATCAGAGTAAAATTTCCTTCCATGCTCACATAAGTTCATGTCCTCATATAATGTATTGAAGCAATTTCAAACTGTATTTAAAAAGAGATTTTAACATTTAACAAAAAAGGCATTCAAAGTCACTTTTAACATTGATATATATTGTAACAGTCAGACAACTACTACTTTCACCTTTATTTATAACGTCATACAAAAACAACAAATCCTTATGTAATCTATTTACGCATAGTTTTTGGAACTCACTTATTACAATAAAAAAGAACCCCCAAGTATTTAATTCCTGTGTCTCTTATGATTTCCTGATCATTCAATGAGTGCTTGTACTTCAATATATTCTTTGTAATTGCAAAGGTGATCTCTGAGCACTTATAAATATTCAAATTAATCACTTATCAAATATTAAAATATTATTACAGAGAGGTCTTTTTATATCAAACCGTATGTGCTCCGTTAATACCCTATCGGCAGTGATAGACAGGGTTTCATTTAATCACCGGCCTCTGACAAAAAATACTGTCTCTATGTCAGTATTCACTATTTACCCATTATTTTGATTTTAAAGTTTCGGTTTTTCCATTTCGATGACCTGCTCGAGGAATATCGACTCCTCACATTTTTTATTCTTAAAATTCAATAAAGGTTTTAAAATCCGTTAAATCCTTAGCTTAACCAAGGAAACGTAGCATAAGAAGGCAAAAATGTCCAAAATAAAATCCAAGCAGCATGGAAAATGTTAAACGTTCTCTAAAACAGTCATCGTGTGTTAAGGCCTGGTTACACGGTACATTAACATGTGCAAGTTAATATACGTTTGCGTGAATTGATTTTGGTGGACCGGAACGGAACATGTACGAATGCATGAACCAAATTCGAACAGGTTTCATTTTCCGTTCATACATCCGCACAAGTTGCGTGGTTAAACGGTGCATTTTCGTGTTCATTCACGCGTTCATTCATTTAGACATTAACCCGTACGTGTTAATATATCGTGTAACCGGTCCTTAAGGAACTGAAAAGATAACGTGTATCACGAGTAAATAAAAATCTCGTGTTGAAAGTATTTAAGAATTATTATCAATGGGAATCGACAACAAAAAATGAAAATAGTGCGAAATGCACATAGTGATCGTACGTGGGTGAATGGAATAAAATTGATGTCTCCATGCTTCTGGATTTCACCGCGTGGATTTTCTTTTGCGACGACAGTTTCTCCGTTATTCCAACCGGCGTCTTCAGGTCGATGTCGGGATTCAATTTGTGGTGACTTATAAAGTGCATTCTTGGCGTAAATTTTTTCATGCTGGATGCTGATTCACCTCCTTTTTTCCCGTATGACCATCTTCCACGAGTTGTGGGGAGGGAAGCCGTCTTCTCTTTTCATGTTCTCAGGTGTCTTGAATATTTCGATAGCCTTCTTTATTAGCCTGGGATAATATCTATTTTCTTTTGCAACAACTTTTGCTTCGTCAAAAAGTATCTGGTGTCCGGGTTCACTCCAAGCATGCTCCGCAATGGCGGAGAGTTGAAAATGCTTATTTCTTGTGGCTCTTCTGTGTTCCTGGATGCGCACTTTCATTGATGTACACGTCTCTCCTATGTAGTCCTTGCAACATGAACATGGCACCTTATAGACACCTTCTTGAAATAAAATTGTTATGCGTAAGAGTGAGAGTTTATGCCTGCCATTATTCGGTAACAGACGTCATGACTGTTCCTACTGGTACCAAACTCTCTTGCCTGTTTTAATAAATGAAAGATTGTAGCACTTTTCCACAAAATTTTTACTGCGTACAACGAAAAAGTTTTTCTAGAAAAGTACTATAATATTTTATTTATTTAAATATGTCTAACTTCCCCAAATTGAAACCCGAATCTGTTGAATTTATTCTCTTGCCTGCGTTGCATTCATAAGTGTTGTATAATTTTGCTAGAAAACAAGTAAAAAAAATACTTAATGATTCACCTTTTTTATTGAAAACCGAATTACGCCGTTTCCTTAACATACTTATTCCCTGATATCGTGAAAGTGTGAAAATCCTCGCGGGTGTTACCTAGTCAATATTAAAATACGAAAGGTTTCCTTATTACCACCTAATGATAGCCTTGTAGTTTATAAAAAAACGAGGTTTGAATACATTTTCATCCCTGATCCTGAGGAATTAGCTTCTTTAATCGCCAGATATTTTTTCAATGCTTTCGATCACCGATTAGATGTGCGCATGTTTATACACCTACTGGCGATTTTTATTGATTTTTTTGTTTAATACCGCCTGAATTTTGTTTGCGGAACTGAGTAAACCTTGGGCGTTTTAATGCTTTGCATTTCCGAAAAAAATATATATATCGTCCACCTGTCACATTAAAAATTAGTGACAAATCACTGCAAGGGATTACGACGACCGAAATTAAACACCATCTTCTTCATATTTTTAAAAGCTGTTTGACTTGGTGATTTCAGTCGTTAATCGGAGATAAATGGGACGGAAAGGTGATAAATTTAAACATCGGATCGCGCCATATAGTCGTAAGTTAGCCGTTATCGGGAGATTAATTTTTCGGGAAATTAATTTTCTTATGCGATAAAAACGTACTTAAATAATTGAAAACCACAGGGGAATGGGAGGAAAAATGATAAAGGTTCCACTGAATATTTTTTTCATTTTGTAAATCAGCTTTTATTTTCGTTATTCATTTGTTTTTTTGGGAAATTGAGGGAAAACATTGTGTTGCTTTCCGCTTAATGACACCGTCCTGTTTATCGAGCGGTTTCCATTGTCCTTGGGATCACGGCTTTTCGTTGCTAAATCAGCCACAAATCCATCGCGTTTATATTTAAGGTATTCACGCTTTCACTTCGCCCCACGTAAAGCGACGGGTGTACTGGTGACCATATCTAGAGACTTGACCTTGATATTTATCTCAGAACTGTGTCCATTGGAGACTAATGTCAGCTCTTAGTAAGCACATGTACCCAGCATATATGTCACGTGACGTGGGAAATTTATACGTTAATGAGCCTGGGAGGAAAAGTTAGTCGCATATCAAAATGAAATATAGTATTAAAATATTTGTAACGTTACTCCTCAATGAAAGGTCAGTGAGATTCCCTTGAACGATTTTTTATAGGTACTTAAATGCCCAGAAATTGTGTAAAACTCGTTAATTTCGATATGCTAGTCACGTGACTCTATACCAAGTCCCCATCGAAATGCTTGAGGTAGGTATGTTTAAACCAAAGAAGTGACGTCTCCCAACCTATGTCGCACAACAACGAAACTGGTCATTATTACAGTTATTTATGTGATTCTATAAGGTTTTTTTAATCCATCATGAAGCAATTTCACTAAGTCGCACCTTTAACTGTCCATTTTACTTGTTTGTCCATTTGAGCCTAGTCTTAGTCTCCGAGAGTTATCCGAGACTCGAGTATCGGAGTTTTATCTCAAAAATGTGTCTACTGAAGGAAAAGTACTGTAAAATACGCCGCTATTATTATTCTGTGACCTCAGACCAGTCTCAGAAGAACTAACCCATTTCGAATTCTAAGGCTTTTTCTAGAGAGTTTGGATGTGTGCATGTCCACTGACAACAATTGAAGTCTCCTAGAGCGGTCGCACTCCCATTTCCACTCATCCTCGAGACTCAATATAGAGACTTTTAGTCTCGAGTGGACGCTAAGCTTCATGCTCTCGTGTCACGATATGATATTATGTATTTGTAATATTTGGGAATGCGTAACATTTGGGAATGTTCAAGAAGTCAATAAAAAAGACTCAGAGTAATAACGTGTCTGATGGATAACCGATAAAACGAAAGTTTTGCTTTGATGTCATCGCTTTTCGGTTCAGAAGAACGCCATGAATTGTTAGCCACTTCCGGCACCACTTAGTGGAACGATGGCACAAGTAAATAATAAATCACTTTATACGTTACACACTGAATATTTATTAACACCGACCATGGTTATGATACTCATATCATTATGAGGGGACAGGTTTTTTTGACAGTGAATTCTTAAAGTCATTTCTTGGACCCCCTCTGATTATCCGGTTTTTAAGGAATTGACTATTTTCAATGTTTGTACCTCAATTTGTAATGAAATTTTTATCAAAAAGGGAAAGCCCGTCAATATTTCTTCGCGAATATCTTGAGTAGTAAGCGACGCACGAATGAAAAAATAAAAAACACAGAGGGAAGAGTCCGTTAAATACCTTCAAAGGCGGTGCGTCGTCATGAAACGCCCCTTTCCGCGCGACCCACCTCGGCGAGGGTGGAAATGGAAAAGGGTATCGGTAGTTACCTTTCGCGGAAACAGTTTGTTTTTCTCTCTCTTTAGTATGCCAACTTAATCTCTTAACCCTACTCCAGTACCCGAAGCATATTTCTTATACGTGGAATGGTTCCAACAAATGTCCAATCCCTAGCATTTTCACTAGAGTAACGCGTTAAATGGTCAATTCTGTCCATCCATAATCCTTGTTAATGTCATCAGTGTTGGGTTTTTAAGGTCATTACTGACCAGGTTCTGTGCTTAAAATGACGATTTTCAAGAATAAAGTTTCAAAAACTTGAAACATTGACCTCGGTCACCGAGCCTCAGGGTCCCGCGGCGTGTAGCTCAGCCTTGACTCACGAACGAATAATCGCTCTCATTTCCTTCGTCGCAGACTTTTTGGCAATATTTTTGCTTAGTATTCTTAAGAAATCTCTACTTAAAACCGTGATGCGGATTTTCCAGGGTTATATATTTCGTAAACAAAAGATATTGTCTACTTTATGTCAAATTTCACGTGAAAAACGGGCCCGCCATTTTGCGTTGTAAAACCAGTGAAATGAGAACCAATCATGGAAAGTGTAGGCAAACCATTGTGTCAAAGGAATATTGTGTTTTTTATTCCATAAAAATCATGCCAACGCAACATTACCTGCTTAAATTCATAGGTTTATGAAGAAAAACATTATCTCGCGTGTTTTTAAAAAGATGGTCATATTTTGGCCACTGTATCTCAGTAACGGGTCGTATTGATGTAACATGGCACATAAATCTATATTTGGTAATCATTTATAAGTATTCACGCCAAGTTTGAAGTCTCTATCTCAAGAAACGTCATTTTGGACTTTTGTCCATCTTTTTCCGATTTCAGCCCACTGTGCGACGGATCGAAAAGAAGAAAATATGTGGTCTATTTATTTTTCAAACTCTATTCCAATATAAAATAATAGTAAAAATGGTGAAGGAGGCGATTGCTTGGCAAAGGGAGGGGGGCAATTTTGTCATGAACTACCCCAGTAGCCTAAATCAATCATCTTGCTGGTTTCACGTTTCTGCCGAGAGGGGTCTTTGTGCTCTCGCCGGCGTTTTTAATGGGGTCATTATGACGTCAGGTGAAATGCGTTCGTCGTATTGGGAGGGTGGGGGGGTCATAGTGCCATCAGCCTCGGTATAATTGCTATGGGAATTAAAGAACCTGGATAGCGTAGTGGTCTGCGCTTTGGCCCGGAAAGTCAAAGGTCTGTGGTTCGATACCCGGTACAGGTTTTTTTTTCTCATGGCAATTCTTGTATAAAGGGTTTCTATATTTACGCGACACCCTTGAAGCCATTGGATGTGTGGTAGGGATTGAGTACTATTTCATCTGCACCTACATACTACTCCGCAAGCCGCCATAATAAGCGTGCGCTGGGGATTTTAGGACACCATCCGTTTGTAAATACAAGGAAATGTTCGGACGAAGTTCCACCAAGTATTTATTGAAGTCAAGAAGGTTTATAATTTCAGGCGAATGGTTGCTGTGAATTTTTCTCAGGCTTCCCACCGCGTTAGGCACTACATTTTAGCACATGTTTTGATGAAACACTTTTTAGAATAGAATAGAATATAATAGAAAATGAAAATTATTATTCCAGGACAAGTTTGTCCCTTAGGAACATATATGGTTATAAATATAATAGAGTCAGACATATTACAAGAATAAGTAGATTTACATTATACATCGATGTCACAGCATGCGACTAAATATATGACTGAGTAGAACAAAAAAATACATATGTGTACATAATTGACAGCAAGACAAACGTATGAACTCATAAATACATCTGATTTTATTGAATGCGACTAAATATATGACAGGGTAGAACGAAAAAATACATATTTATATATAATTATCAGCACGAAAAACGAATGAACTCATAAATACATCTGATTTTATTGACTTGAGCATAAGCACAATAATCAGTTAACTTTAGCATTATTATTTTTATTCAGCCCTGAGGACGATGAAAAAATATTCCATCGAAATGTAGTGAGAAATGGAGTACTTAACCCGGAGGGAAGCCTGAGAACATTCACAGCCATTTAATAGGCTTATTTTTGTGTGGGGTAATACAAATAACCATGCCTATGCGTTAGGTAAAATATCTCTCTTCATTTATCGTTTCTGTCGGACCTGAAGATGTTGTGAGGTTCTAAAATGATTTTCTCCGAGTCACTCTAAAAGATATCTATTGTCAGTGGCTCAAGAAATCTAAGCTTAGCACGCAGCCTCCAAGTCTATAGTGGCTCCTAGCTTATTCGTTAAACATCTATGTTACTCTTTATGTACGCCTGTAGCAGTTTTGGCGAAACGAGCAGCTTTCCTTTGTGCTTTATTAAGTTCACAGATTATATCTTTCTGCACTGGATCCCATATGCTCTCTACATATTCAAGGAGTGTCACTAGTGCGAAATAGAACCTCTCTTTCACCTTTTTTTCCGAAAATCTTTCCACAACTTGCTTTACAAATCCCCCATGTGTTCGCAGGTTGCACTCGGCAAAATCCATTTATTTCCACAATGGCAGACTATAAGTCAACGCTCAATAGTAATCTGAAATACTGCACCACTACAGCATTGGCAGTAAGAGAAGTGGTTTCTTTATTCCTCTCCTGCACCTCTTCACTTTCCTCAGCTCTCGAATAAACTGAACTGTCCTTCATGGAGACCAACACATTCTATACGGCTGCGAAATTTCCGCCCACGAAATAACCTTTAGAAATATATAGTTAAAATTTTCCAAAACAAATTGCTCCGTAGGTATGGTATTTGGAGGAGGCGACCGACATCTGAGGTCATTTTAGTCATGAGGGAAGGGTAGGTAAGGAAGGGTGGAGAGAAACCCGGCGTTGGCGTTAGCCTGCTCTTAACGAAAGGCGCTATAGGGACCACGGCTTAACGTCCCATCCGACGGACGGAGTGTTGTCCTTGAAATGTCCTCCACACAACATCCAAGCAGGGATCGGGCAGCCTCTTGAAATTCTCTGCCACCGCCGGGATTTGATCCCGGCGTGGCAGAGAATTTCAAGAGGCTTCCCGGGTGGGAAGCCAACACTATAGCCACCACACCAACCAGAACCCCAAATCCCTCCGTATGTAGCTAAATCTTCCCAATTGAACCCGCATTTCCGTTGTCCTTTCTTCCCATCAGCAAACCTATTCGTAACCAAACTAGTCAATGAGGGGGATCGGGTTGGTGTGGTTGCTTGTGTGTTAGCTCCCCACCCAGTGGGCCCGGGTTCAAATCCCGGCAGCGGCAGAGAATTTTCAGAGACTGCCCATTCCCTGCTTGAATGTTGTGTGGAGGACATTTCAAGCGCAACACTCCGTCCGTCGGATGGGACGTTAAGCCGTGGTCCCCTTGGTGCCTTTCGTTAAGAGCAGGCTGACGCCGACGCCGGGTTTCTCTCCACCCTTCCTTACCAACCCTTCCCTCATGGCGCAAATGACCTCAACTGTCGGTCGCCTCCTCCAAATACCATACCATACTAGTCAATGATTATAATCATTGACTAGTATGATATGGTATTATAATTATAAGACCAGGCTCGGGCAACCAATAAAACATTACTTACAGACAGTTGGTACTTTGTACTTAGCAGTACTCTGCGTTGGCAGTTCCGTGGATCAACAGGCACTGTTGATATACGGAAGAGTAAGCCTGTCGGGGAACGGAAAACAGCAAGAAATTGAGATGCCATAAAGCAGTGGAGACATAATACTGTGAGGTATGAACAAAATTCATTATTCCTGTCGACTTGCCGAAAATGATAGAGTTAGGGCTAAAATTATCTGTTGACAAATATGTTCTTTTTATGCTTAGTTGTCTAGTTTACTCTCTATTCGTTATTCCTCTAATCTTATCAACGTGAATGCCCATTTGAATCTCTAGCTTCGAGGGAAATTGTTTATTCCTTTTCGTATCAGCCATGTTATAAAGGTACGAGGTAAATACTAAATATTCTAGACAAGTCTATTTGTATGATAATTTTTGAAACCACAAACATTTATGTTATAATTTCCCGCTCAGTTTACCGAAAAATACGTAGTTACTTCATAAATTTGAAATAATAGCCTTGCCAAAATAATATGGAACTGACAAATTAGTAAGCAATCATCCTCTGACAGCTATTTTGTGTAATCGCTGGTACGTTTAATGAACATGAAAATTATGGTTAAATTGAAAAATATTGCGGATTATTCATATATTATTCAATTTATATTATATTGATTGACATCAATGACTTTGTTGATGGAGAAAAAATAAGTTTTATCCCTGCATGGACAATTTATTTCGTTGAAATTTCTTCTTTATTTTATTCGAACACCTAAATTGCATATTGAGACTTCAGTCGTTGAAGCGTTTATCTGCATTCATGTGTAAAATATGCTTTCTTCTTCATCTTACACGTTGACATTAAGAAATGCATGGAAAACTGAAGTAATTAGGAATTCTGAATGAGCAATATGCAACTCAAAATCTGTATTTCCTTTTTTAACTTGAAGTTTAATTAGTCTGAATGTTTTCCTTTGAAAAATCATGATAAATAGTAGGAAATCATGAAATATATTTTTACTCTGAAGTTAGGCGTATCTAGTTCAATATTTCAATGTTCTTAGTCCAGATATATCGTCCAGGTGGAAACGCTAAGTGCTTACGCGATTTCCCAGGAATATCTAACATCCATAGGCAATATTCTTCGTCTTCATTACAAGTCAAAAATTGTGTGATTGGTTTGACGATGCTCTCCTTTCCGCTCCCGTATCTGCTAGCCTTTTCATAGTGGCGCATAATACATCCTTAATAATCAGTCCTATATAATACATTCTGACTTTCAGTTCCTAAGAATTATGTTCAATGATCGTCTCTTTGACCACTAAAATGCTCACGAAAATAAACACATTAATGTTATTAATAGTAATTCCAGTCCGATTTGGCACGGAATAACCCATAAATTTAGATTTTGATATCCCTTCCAGGCTGTCATTTTCTACCCATTTTTAGTCTCTTAATTATTGTCAAACTTATACAGCCATCTTGAATATTGCGGATTGAGAGAACGCTTAGGCTCGCCAGCCAGCGCATGCGATGCTACCACTCGGGCGATACGAGAGCCCTCTCTACGCTTTTGAGTCTGTCCGTTCAGGCATTAAAGTCTCTCCCGCGCTCGCAATATAAACGGCATTTGGAAAGGAACTCTTCGCTGAAAGAGAAGAGAGGTAGGAGGCCGCTTTAAAACATCGCCATTGACTACCATTGGAGTTCACTTGTCTGGAATCAAGGGTCCACTCGAGGGGCCGCCGGAGTGGCCACGGACGCGCGTCTGCCGAGGTCGGATCCCGCGGAGACATCAGTGGGTGACACTGGGTGGCCTCCACTCTAAATGCGGACGAAGAAGAAGAAAGACTCCCGTTCCATATGACCTGTCTGTCATCATCTGTCACCAACCCTCGCTTACTCCCGCCGCATCCTTGTGATGTGAGTCGTGGCCTCCGAGATGTACTGGCCGGAAGGAACACTACTTCCCCCCTTTCATTTTGACGGCCTACGCGAAGCGCAACGTTCGGGTATTAGGACTCAATTTTCATCTGAATACTTATATACTTTCATGTAGATTCTTAAAGGCGTAATGAACGAGCTGTTTACGTTTTATTGGTTGAAAAGGTTTGGATTGAAGTATTCAGATTCAAGTTATTAATACTTTTAATAAACAAATGATCTGTAATTTTCCGTAATACAATATAATATTTTTTCGTTACTTTATTCTTAGATAGGTAGACTTTTCATTCATTTATTTTAAATCTCATGTTACCTCCAGGCAATAGCCCACTTGTAGCAATGAGTATTAATAAATAAATAATCTAGAAAGCATCCAGTTTCTAGGTCAAATAAATTTCTAAACGGGGAAAATAAGAGTAATGATAAGGCGTATCGAATCACAAGTCGTCTACTCATTATTAAACTATTTTAGACGTGAATAAAAGTTATATTCAAAACTCCATGTGGGCATAATAATAGAAAAATATTGTATGATAGTGAATTAACTACTGATCTCACAATGTAATAAAAAGAATTTCAGGAAGCACTTGCAATGGTATTCTTATTTAGAGACATATTATTATTATTATAATTTTTATTATTACTTAACTCTATTATTATTATATTTATGAGAAATAAAGTTACAAGTCGACCAATCGGTCCGGCGTTAACATAGATTGGTTTTACTCATGTTAATACACTACGTTGCAATAAAAAAACAATTACATGGAGAGACACATAAATAGTTGTGCTATACGAACTTAAATCTATACAATGCAAGCATAAAGTAATGAGAAATACCATTACAATTAATATTATTATGCCTTCTCATGACTGTCTTCAGGTAACGCTGTAAGGATTTATGAACTACCAATGGTTGATCGTTCTATGCTCCGATGCAGGAAAGAATATTTCAAGCACTTCAATATTTCAGGAGCATTTCAATAACCTTCATATCTCATCACGCGCCTCATTTTATATGACTATCCGTTTTCATTTAATTTTAATAGAAAATGGTACTGCATACACATACAGCATGAGTGTCAATGTGAAGTGTATTTATAGAAATAAAAATTATAAAAGAAGCTTGAAAAAATAAGCAAATTTAATAAAAAGGAACAGTAACTAAGGAAAATAATAAACCGGAATTGTAGCCATATCCTTAGTAATTAGCAAGTTATTTGGTTATTTTGCATTAAAGGAGATGATGTCAATTTAACAAAGTTTTTAAATGGTAAAAAAAGTTCGTAAAATGTTCTCGGGATCGCCACCGGGTCAGAAACTGCATAACTGCCGAGTTTTTCATCATAAACCGCTTCATGGATAAAAACTATTTCTTGATATATGCTAATTATTATAAACAAATTTACAATACAAACCAAACATTAACATCCCAAATAACTTTATAGAAGAAAATTTTCATAGTACTCCTTCTACATGCACATAAATAGGCCTACTATTTTCAAAATGAAAATCGAAATTCGCATTTTCGGGTCTATGATCTGAGGATGAGGGACATGACTCGCTCGCGTAAATGGCGCAATATGGCGGGGTGGGGGTGTATTGGGGAGGGGGATCGAAACCTCTAAAGCCTCCTTTCGTGGCTTCGTGCCTGTGGAGAGATCAACGTTTTTATCCAGCATTCACCAATGTAATGGGCTGCCTCTGGTATTAGTCAATTTCAGTTGTATACTATCTTTGATCATATTCAACATTACTTTATAAATCTGGAACATCATGGAATTATGGTGTCTCTTGAAAGTCACGTGATTACTGGAACAATTATGCAATATATAGGAAGATTATATGAAACACTTTTATGTACTTGTATGTTTGAACTTGTATATATAAAAATGTATTTAAAACAAAATCGTAACCTCAAGTATTTAGGCAATAGGGTTGTTTCCTATTATTTTTTATTGCCTTAATCGAAAGATTATTACTCCTGGAGTATGCATTTCACGCTCTTAGATTTTTAAATGACTTTATCCATTTTTCGCCTTCAAACGAAAAGTGAAAATTTTCAAGCGCGCGGAAACGAGACGGCTAAGTAGGAATGATGGGAAAAGCCCGTGTGACGTTTTTCTGGTTCCAGCTATCGCCGTATAAGATGACCTTGGGGCGAGGCTTTGAGCGCTGATACGACGCAGGCTACTAGCAGGTAGCTGAGTACCCTGCTAGTAGGTAGCGCTTGGCTTAAATAAGGATTATTACTACCCTATCAAACAAAGGAAACTTTCCGTACTTAAGTAATTTTAATTAGTGAATATAAAGAGGTGTGTTCCTGAGCTCTGTGCCTCATGCATGCATTTGTAATCTCAGACGATGAAAAATTCCTACCCTTTCGTATAGAAACTAGGTCCCTGTGAAGTCACGTGCACTGCCATCGCATGGGCGCCAATCTGGCCTTTTTCAAATGAGGATAAAAATTGACCATTGCCATTCTAAACCGGTATTTCTAAAACCAAATAATTTGTATATTATGAATACACTAATGGTGGGTTTTAAATGACGATATCTATTTTTCGCGATTAAATGAAAAGTGAAAATTTTCAAGCGCGCGAAAACGCGACGGCTAAGTATGAATGCTGGGAAAACTCCGTGTGATGTTGTTCTGGCTCCCGCTGCCGCAAGTGAGGTGACCATGGGACGAGGCTTTGAGCGCTGATACGACGCAGGCTGATATCAGGTAGCTGAGTACCCTGCTAGTTGGTAGCGCTTGGCTTAAATAAGGATTATTAATACCTTATCAAACGAAGGAAACATTCCGACCTTAGACAATTTTAATAAGTGATTATTAAGAGATGTTCCCCTGAGCTCTGTGCCTCTTGCATGCATTGGTAATCTCAGACGATGTAAAACTCCTATCTACTCGTATAGAAACTAGGTCCCTGTGACATCACGTGGAGTGGCATCGCACGGGCGCCATTCTGGCCTTTTTCAAATGCGTTTAAAATTGACCATTGCCATTCGTCTAAACCGGTATTTCTAAAACCAAATAATTTGTAAATTATGAATACACTAATTGTTGGTAAGGAATCGCAATCAATGCCTTTTGTTTTCTTTGATGAAGGAAACTACCCTATTGTTACCACATCTGTTTAAAACACAATCGTAAACTCCACTCTTTAAAGTTTACCGACCTGGGTTTTAGCAGCTCAGAGTCACTTTCCAGGTGCATTATCTTGTGGCGGTTGTTGATATATAGGTATAATTTTAGAAGGGCGAGCCAAAGAGTTACTGCCACAGTCCTTTCGAAACAACGAAGCGATTAGTGGAAGAAATACTAAATTTTATTCTTTTACACGGTAGTTATGAAGTATAGCAAGGTATTAACCCTTAACCGGTGACGTGCGGTCTGAGAGACCGCTGCGTTTCTATAATTATGAATATTTTCAAAATTGATATTTAAAAATGTCTATTATCCTCGTGAGCGTCATCATTTGGTTAATAAGGACACAGAAACTTAAAATTTAACGTCTTATTATTTATTTATAAATTTGCAACTGAATTTGAGTAGCGGTCTGTGAGACCTCACGTCACTAAATTGGAAAAACCAATATTCGTAATGCTCGTGGAAATAATTCAAAAACATCTAAAAAACAAATCCTAGTGATTTTTCAGGAATAGTAATAATTAATAATTTGTAAGGAAGCATTTTTAGTTGCATAACGGGGATAATCAAGTACTTAGTTAAATAAAGTTCGATAATAATAACAAATCAAGCGTTTTAATATTAAATATAAGTTTTGCAATATTTGAGAAGTCAAACAAACATTAAACTAGGCATTAAAAATAACTTTGCAACGTTTTATGAATTTTTTTTATTGCGGTCTCCTAGACCGCACGTCACTGGTATTGGAACAAGGATTGCATGTCCAGGGTTAAGAGGAGGCGACTGACGGATAAGGCCATTTACACCACGAGGGGAAGGTAGGGAAGAAAGGGCCCCGCGACTTTCCGATCTGCTGGCGAGGACTCTACCCCACCAGTATCGCAGCCGTTTATACTTCGTAATTTGGTTTGGGTAGGTTAGAGTAGAGCTAATCTCTGACAGCTGCTTTTGCGCATAGATTTGATAATGCAACCGGGTTGTACCTCCATCCAGGGCCATTGACTCTCGTAGGCCCGCAGCTCAGCAGAGGCCCATTAAAATTAAGGCTTGCGTTAAGGTGGTTGACTAAACAGTGTCATTTAATAAAGTTTTCATTATCTATTTTTGGGAGATGGGAAGACAAATTTCTACAGCTATCTATTCGATAAAATATCTCTCTTACTTATTATATACCAAGCAATATAGTTTTGTAATTAAACTTAATTAGAGTCGGTTTTATAATGCCTGGTTAAAGCTTAACATTACATGGTACAGTCTTCCACTTACCTTGCAGTTCTGGATAGCGTTTGTATTTTATCAGGCTTCAAGTTAACCTGAAATTTCAGCCACCAATGGGTAAAGTGTAAGGCTGTATCACCTTATTATTACCTAGCGCAAACCAGGTATTATAAAATGGCCTCTAATTGTAAGTGAAAAAAACTTTCTTAAATGTAACATAGCTTCCTATATTCGATAAAAATTGATCGGGAAATATCTAAAGCTGTATTGAATGTAGCGAAGTTTTTTTGATTTATCATGCGTAACGTTGGAAATTTTCTTCACCTTCATGCATTATTTTAAATATGTTAGGCCTCTGTGATGAATATTTATGTGTCTCACACGTTATAAATTGCTAGGTGAGATATTTCCACACCCTTTTGAAGGTGTACAGTGCGGGCGAGAAATATTGGAAACGCGGTGTTACCGGAGGCAATCGAGAAAACGCTGAATGGAGCACGCGTGTTCGGAGGAATACAATGGGGATCGTCTTCAATTAACCAGGCCGCGCCGGGACTCATGTGCGCTAAAGGGAGAGGCTAAACGACAAACCTTTAGAACTCTAGGAACTGGTGGAAACCATTTGTAGCTAAGGAGAGGGGTGTCCCCTCCCCTAGGGTCACAACAACCCAGAAATCCTGGCCCGCAAAACCAGTCAGTGAGGGGAGGGGGTCGGTTGAATGAACTCCAGTGCGTGGAGGGGGTGAATACTATAAACACCCCCCCGATGCGAGCCCCCCCACTCCTTGACCGCATCATAATCCCCTATTATATGGCTCACGCCCCGGGGCTCACTGTACCCCATTCCACACCGCACTCCAAGACCCCATTTCACTCCCACCATTCAACTCCCCTCCCATTCAACTGCCCAATTCAATTGTTGTGGCCCGTTGAAGCGGAGGGGTAGTGGGGACCAATATTGTGCGTTCGGGAACAATGGGACCAGCGCGCAGCGATACGGCCTACATCTCTACTATTTATTTTAAAACTCGCTCATTTATTGATCCGCCATTTGTTTAATATGTATTTATGACGAGGGACGTCACCATCCAGGATGAATATCTAGACTCGCTTGAAGCTTGCGTGGCTCTGTGAAGCCTCGTTCGCAACGGCTTAACTTAGCGGAACTGGAATTAGTATCACCCAAAAGTGAAATATTCCACCAATCACTGACCACAACTCACAAGGGGTTTGTCCTAAATCGGGTCTCAGTCAAACTTTACGTTGCTATAGTCCATCGCGCGCTATCCTCGAATCACCCCATATGAGGTCATACAACCAAGAGTTTAAACATTAAATTAATATCCAGTAGTCCAGAATCACGTAGTCCTGTGATCACGCTGATGGATGGCTATTTCCCTGTCCCAAGATCGAGCCTCTTCTGCGATAATTTTTTTCAACTGTTCATTCTATTTTTCCTTTTACAAAACACTGAAATTCACCATTATTTCCATTATTTTCTCTGAAAATTTTATTTTTACCTATCTACCTATAATAGATTATATTAATTTCGCCGTATTCCTTACTAAGCCATTCCCAAAAACAATGATTTAGCGTGATTTCTTACTGGCTTTATAATTTTCGTTTTTTTCATGTTTAATTTCATCCTGTTTGTATCTTTACGCGAACTTAAAGAAGACACTGGTTGAGTTTATTTGAAAAATATGACTTCAATTAAGACACTTTATTTTAATGAATATCAGATCAGAAGAGTATTGTTGCACACAGTACATAAATATATTTGGTCGCCAAGCAACGAACACAACTGAAAGTTACAAATATATTAACACTCTCCCCGTAATTAAAGATGTATTACAACATTAGTCACAATAAATTACATTAGTAATCTTCATATCAACGGCACTGAGCAAAATTAACACAATATGTAATTAGTTAGGAAAATGTAATTAATTGAAGTACATAAATAAATTTTTCAGCATTTCGATCAACTGAATCACCTATGCTAACAATGAAATGACACCATTAAAAATTACATAAAAAAGAATTATTAAATCATACTTTAACTCTGCATACATTTTTATGTTTGATACGATTTTAACATTTGGTATGTGAGCTATCATTTCTTCAGTGGAGAGAAAATCTTTGTTAACATTACCATTTTATATTTGTTCTCTAACACAATGCTATTTCACATGTACATGCTTCATCCTATAATGAAGAATAGGATTTTCTGCGAACTTGAAGACACTCTAATTGTCCTCAAAATAGTAAATTTTCCCGTAGCTGAAATTATTTGGAAATAAGATTTTTTAAGATGAATTGCCTCCCTAGTAGCCTTAGAAATAGCAATATATTCTGCCTCACGAGACGATTGAGCAGTACATTTTTGTTTTCAACCACTCCATGAGACTGGTCCTCCTAAACAAGTGAAAACACATCCAGAATATGAATGCCTATCATTTAACAAAATATCTTTATAAGGAATAAGTCATATGAGTAGTTCCCCCAGAATCTACAAACCAATCCTTTTTACTGTTTCCAGTACAACCATTAGCACTTAAGCCTCATTCACATTACGATTGTTCCAGCGATTGTCGGAACTATCGTGCATTCACACGACGATTGTTAAAACCTGTGCTGCCCTCTAGTGCTCACATCTAAAGTGAACGGGAAATTGACGATTAGCAAAGCTGTTGAGGTATGCAGGGACAAGATATTACTGTGTTCAACGTGTATTTACCGAATAATTATTCTTCCGCCCAGATTCTTCCTTCCTAGGACAAATCCATGAAAAAATAGAGCTTCACGAGCTTTTCGTCTTTCAATTGTCGCTTCCGTTTCCGGTCTCTCAGCGCCTAACCATCGTAAAGTGGCAACGTTCGGAACTACGTGAACAATTGTCAGGACATGCATTCACACGGCTAGTTCGGCCAACTATCGTTGGGACGATCGCTCGGACAATCGTAATGTGAACGAGGCATTGCTGTCGGAGTCAAAATGATTTGCCGCTGTAGTTCGCAAATTTATTTTTTATGACAAATAACATTATAATTAGTAATGCCCTCCAATATCTTTTTTCGGTTTTGATTTTATGTTTCCCGCTGTTTAATTTTAAAAATCTACGCCAGATTACGCCATATTACACTATAACCAGCTCTTATGATTGCGACTATAGCCAATTTTTTTATATTTGCCAGTTAGGGATGAGTTTCTTCACTCATTCATTGATAAAATTCTTAGATTTGTTTGGATAGGTGAGGATAGAGCTCACCCCGAACCAATTCACGGGCATGCGAATTTCTTGTATTCAGGTTGGGGGCAGTCCTCATGCTTAGACCACATCGAACTTCGAGGATTTTGTTTCTGGGTGTCTTAAGGATTCACCGGAATATGATCCCGTGACTTCTCTATCAGCAGCCATGCGTTCTAACCACCAAGCTACCATATACCCCTAATTTTTCCCATAGATATATATAAAGAAAACAAACAATGCTTTCATAGTGGAGACGCCAATAGGGTGCTTTCCTATTATTTTTTTATTGACTAAATCGAATGTTTATTACTCCTGAAGTATGCATTTCACGCTTTTAGATTTTTAAATGATAATATATATTTTTCGCGATGACATGAAAAGTGAAAAATTTCAAGCGCGCGATAACGCGACGGCAAATTATGAATGATGGGAAAAGCCCGTGTGACGTCAGTCTGGTTCCCGCTGCCGCATTGTGAGGTGACCTTGGGGCGAGGCTTTGAGCGCTGATACGGCGCAGGCTGCTAGCAGGTAGCGCTAGGCTTAAATAAGGATTATCAATACGTACCTTATCAAACGAAGGAAACTTTCCGACCATAGGCAGTTTTAATAGGTGATTGTTAACAGATGTTTCCCTTAGCTCTGTGCCTCATGCATGCATTGGTAATCTCAGACGATGTAGAACTCCTATTTACTCGTATAGAAACTAGGTCTCTGTGACGTCACGTGGAGTGGTATCGCATAGGCGCCAATCTGGCCTCTTTCAAATGAGGATAAAATTGACCATTGCCATTCGTCTTTAACTGGGATTTCAAAAACCAAATAATTTGTATATTATGAATACACTAATGGTGGGTAAGGAATCGCAATCAATACATTTCGTTTTCACCCTGTTATCACCCTGGTATTAATCAGATACGCGCTCGTTCGCCGGACACAGGACACGCACTCAGGTCAACGACACGCGATCAGACTACAAAAACTCCAATAAATATCATGGCATTATTTTTAATGTAAGACCTTGTGATGGAGTAAAATCCAAAACCGATCTTTGAATTTTGTAATCAAGCATCGGAAAACACGCAACAAGTGCATCATCATTAATAGTAAATGATCCTAAGATTGCGAAATATGATTTGATGATTCCCCGGCGATTAATGTGGGTAATCTCTTCTCGGGATACCCACAGAGTTAATTTATCCATAATAGCTAAAGTTTCAAGCTCCGACTCGGAGCTCATTCTCAGGGTTGCTGAATGTTGTTTTTTTCCCTCGCCTCCTTACCTTTCAATAGTCTTTTTAATCTCACGATGCATTTCAAAAGCACATAAAAAACAACACTCAGTAGCCTTGAGGATAAGCCCCGAGTCGGAGCTTGAAGCGTTGGCTATTATGGATAATAATAATAATAATTTATTCTTCCATGCATACATATTTTTTACAGACTATTACATCCATTCAAGGAAGTAAGGTAGCCCAAAAGGCAATAAGCCTGTGTTTAGGCTAACTTCAATTTTCATAAATTGCGGAAATGATAACACATACAACCAAAATACACAATACCTTGAGAAAAAAAAACGTGCGTAATAATATAATAACAGAGCTGACCTTAAGATGAGATACAACATATAATGTACAACACATATGATGCCTAGGGTATTTTCTGCAATATACCGACCCTTTACCATAGCTTTTCGATGTCTTCAAAAGTCATTATCCATTTCTGTATCAACCTTTTGTATTTACCAAAACAATTTGTCTCTTTAATTGTATTTGGTAGTATATTATACAATTTTGGTCCCATATACAAAAAAACTCCTTTTATACATCGTTAAATTAGGCTTGTGCATAGGGATCGAGAAACCTCTGCGAGAATTAAACAGCACATAGCTCCCAAAAATTTTTGGGCTACATCCACTACGCAAAAAAAAATTTTTTAACACTTTATAACAATACATATATCTTAGCGGGAGTATGTTAAGTTCAATGAATAAAGGACGGGAATGTTCGTAACGCTTTTTAAGTAATAATAGTCTAACAATTTTTTTCTGCACGAAGTAGGCTGATTTTAAGGTGTTAAAATAAGCTCCACCCCAACAAGTAAGCCCATAATCCAACTTGGAGTGTACCAAAGCATGGTAAATCATTTTTCGGGCAAAGAGAGGGCATTTATTACGGATAAAATAAAATTTGGTGAGACTACGCTTTAAAACAGCACTTACATTTGCGATTTGCTTATCCCATTTCAGGCGATAATCTAATGTTACTCCCAGATACTTCACTTCTTTTGTCATTTTAATAACAGGGCAAGTACAAGAGTGCATTGAACAGTCTAAGGTGTGATACTGTAATTTGACATCAAGATTATAATAGTCACAAATATCATAAAACATACATTGTGTTTTTCTTTCGCTTAGTTCCAAGCCGTTATATTGAAACCAGTGTCGTAGACAGGATAAGTCATGCTGCATGGCATTAACAACTTCATCCCAAGTAGAATACACATAATTTAAGGCCACATCATCTGCGAAAGTTGTTATCTTACCATTTAATTCAAGGTTACATAAATCATTAATATAAGTTAAGGAGAGAATAGGGCCCAATACAGAACCCTGAGGTACACCAGTATTGATACTGCTAAAGGCACTAAACGAGTTTTTTACCTTTACACATTGTGAACGATTAGTTAAGTAGCTCCGAAACCAGTTAAGAGCTATACCTCTTACGCCAGCCATTTCTAATTTCTGTAACAGTATTTTGTGGTCTAATGAATCGAATGCTTTTTTGATGTCAATAAAAATAGTCCCATCTCGTTTCTTGGCATTAATACCTTCAAAAACATCAGTCATATAATTCATTAATGCGTGTTCAGTACTTTTACCACTTAAAAAACCAAACTGATTCACACTAAAGAATTTTACTTTATGGAGATAGCTAAGGAGTCTTTTTTTCATCAACTTCTCAACTATTTTAGATAGTATGGAAAGTAGTGAAATAGGCCTATAATTTTCAATACTGAGCCGTTCCCCTTTTTTAAATACTGGAATGACTACTGCCTTTTTCAATGGATTAGGAAATTCACCTTTCTCGAAGCTCAAATTGCAGATATGGGCAAAAACAGGTGCTATATTTGTGATTACACTTTTCAATGTGCAGCAGTCTATTTCATCTATCCCTGGAGTTTTTCCTAAAGGAAGGGCATTTACGATTGTAGTTATTTCATAAGCTGTCACTGGTTCAACGAAGAAAGAGTTCAACACGTTATTATTTGCACTAGGGTTTTTTAAGTGTATGTTATGACGAGTATCGTGGAATAATTGAGCAGAATCAAAAACACTCATAAAATATTTGTTAAATTCATGTGCTAGAGTAGAGGGATCATTTATTAATTCTCCATCAATATTTAGCTCCAGGTCCTGTTTGACAGCTTTGTCTTCTCCAGTTAATTCATTTAACAACTTCCATTTTTCTTTTTTATTTGAATTGAGTACTTGGAACTTGTTAACATAGTACTGATTTAAGGCTATCTTAGTTTCCTTTCGTAATTTATTTCTAAATTTAAGGAAATGTTTCCTCAAACTTCCATTGTTAGGGTGGCATTTAGTCTTAATGAATAGTAGTTCTTTTCTTTTAGCTTTTTTAACAAGTTCCTGGGTCATCCATGGTTTTAATATTGGTGAACGTTTAGCATCAGAATTCACTGAATACCTGGATAAGTTAATGCAACGCTGAAATGTATCAATAAACATGGAGCACGCTGTAGAAGTAACTTCTTCTGCCAATACAGATGCCCAGTTTGTATCCTTAATTAACCCTTTTAATTTACACTGATCAATGCGTAGGTTGTGATCGTTCTTTTGTTTGTCGGTACCCGAACTTATGATCAGATTTTTACGGCTAATTTTTATCGTTGTCAATGAATGGTCAGTTATGGCCATATGCATTACGTTACGGTCAGTTGGTCAATGGTCAGTTATGGCCGTATGCGTTACGATAAATTAACCCGGTGGGAATCCCGAGAAGAGTTTACCCACAATCCTAAGATTGGTTTGTCTAAGCTCTCCATCTCCCTCGCTCATCTGCCAGCCTTTTCATAGCGAAGCATTTCTTCTTTTTTCATCCTTTTTAACCTGTCCTATAGAACACATTCCTTTCCTTTGGGCTATAACATTGTCGCGGTGGAAAGGCTAGCACGATCTTATGACCCCTATAGCCGCAATGGCGGGATTTATTCTAAATTATTCCCGGTAGGTCCACCCATGCCAGATAGGCCGACGGGTAGGAGCCAGAAGAAAAGTAGTCCACGTGATGGTGTCACGTAAAAAACACTATTGGAATGGAAGTAGGAAACCTGAACAACTATCTCCTCCCCGAAAATATGTAGTACAACCAGAGGAGCCTTGGAAAGTCATGGAGCGGGACCCGTCCGCAAAGGGCGGGTGTCGTTCACGGCAGCAAGGTCGGCAAGGTCCTTTGGGTCGTCAACATGCGAAATCCTTGCAGAGACCTAACATCATCATCAGCAGCTGCAATCAAGAAAGAAGAAAAAAAGACCAAGGAGATTGGGAAGAAAAAGTCAGCGATAAATTAAGGGACGTAGAATGTGAGGACTATGATGAGGGCGGGGAAGTTAGAAAACATCAGAAGGGAAATGGATAAAGGGAGGATGGATACCTTAGGATTATGCGAAGTGAGGTGGAAGGATGGTAGGAACTGTTGGAGTGATGGGTGTAGGGTTATATATAGTGGTGGGGAGGAATGTCAGCGAGGGGTAGCTTTAGTATTAAACGGGAAGATGGGTAAGCGTGTGGGAGGCAAAGACCAGGTAAGCGATAGGATTCTGGTGGTAGAAATTGAGGCGCGGCCCAACAACCTTGTGGTGGTCCAAGTTTACATGCCCAGTAGTAATCATAGGGAGAAAGAAGTAGATGAGGTTTATGAACAGCTCGAGGAAATAATTAGAGACACAACGGGTAAGAAAAATCTGGTAGTGATGGGGGACTGGAACGCTTCAGTCGGGGAAGGGAGGGATGGAAACGAAATAGGAGAATTTGAATTAGGAATTCGGAACGACAGGGGTGAGAAAGCAGCAGAATTTTGCAGGAGAAACAAGTTTTTCATCACAAACACGTGGTTCAATCATCATAAAGGGCGACGGTACTCAAGGAAAAGTCCAGGGGATGTGGGGAGATATCAAATTGACTACATCATAGTAAGAAAGAGGTTTATGAATTGTGTGAACTACTCGCCCAGCTTCCCTGCAGTGGGTGCAGATTCAGACAGTAACCTAGTGCTCATGAAATGCAGCGTGAGATTCAAAAGGCTTATGGAAGTTAGGAAGGCGAAGAAATGGAATTTAGAAGCTCTGAAGGGGAGTATGAGGAGAGAATATCAGGAACTAGTGGAAAAAAGTAGCCGGAAAATTGGAAACACAGACCTTAGAGGAAGTGTGGAATAAAATTAAAACGGCAATAGGGTGGTTTCCTATTATTTTTTTATTGCCTTAATCGAAAGATTATTACTCCTGAAGTACGCATTTAACGCTTTTAGATTTCTAAATGACAATATCTATTTTTCGCGATTAAACGAAAAGTGAAAATTTTCAAGCGCGCGAAAACGCGACGACTAAGTATGAATGATGGGAAAAGCCCGTGTGACGTCAGTCTGGCTCCCGCTGCCGCATTGTGAGGTGACCTTGGGGCGAGGCTTTGAGCGCTGATACGACGCAAGCTGCTAGCAGGTAGCAGAGTACCCTGCTAGCAGGTAGCGCTTAGCTTCAATAAGGATTGTTAATACCTTATCAAACGAAGGAAACTTTCCTAACTTAGGTAATTTTAATGGGTGATTATTAAGAGATGTGTCCCTGAGCTCTGTGCCTCATGCATGCATTGGTAATCTCAGACGATGTAAAACTCGTATAGAGACTAGGTCCCTGTGACGTCACGTGGAGTGGAATCGCATGGGCGCCAATCTGGCCTTTTTCAAATGAGGATAAAATTGACCATTGCCATTCGTCTAAACCGGTATTTCTAAAACCAAGTAATTCGTATATTATGAATATACTAATGGTGGGTAACGAATTGCAATCAATACCTTTCGTTTTCTTTGATGAAGGAAACTACCCTATTGCGAATATAGGAGAGGAGTGCTCGAAGAAAGGGGAGGCTCCCAGATGACTTCTTTAGTACTCCATGGAAACCTACCTTAATCGGTAGAATACTATAATAACAATGTAACTCATTCATTTTCGTCGCTTGCCCTTTTTCTCGTCTCTCGTGAAGGGTGGCTGAACACCCGCAGTGCTGCAAACCGGGTGGAAAATTTGGAAGCACCGTATTCCATCCTTCATCCGCAACAGCATGGCTCTGCTCAGTGATATCCACACGTGGAACACGCGACACGGAGGAAACAAATTTCTGGTCCCAATCCATATGTCCTCGAGTATGGCGGGATCATTTATTTTCACCTTTGTCCGCTCATTTAACGCCCTCTAGGATGACCAGAGCCGCGGCTGGTCAAGGACGAAGATGATCCGACAGATGGCAAAAAAATACAACGTGGCCCGGCTACATAATGATATAAATTATCTACCATCATACTATTTTTTACGGCTGTCTGTATTCCTTCATTTCCGTATCTATAACCTTCTAGAGAGAGCCCTGATCCATAGGAAGAGGGGGCCGGGTGGCCTCATCTAGGCCAGGTAAAAGAAATAAATTAAATCAAAATTAAATCAAATTGTCCACCTATCCTTCTACAACTGTTTCCAACAGGTCATCATGCATTATAATGTGGCCAATTAAATTGTTCGGTTATTTTCTTAAGATTTAAAAAATACTTTTCATTTCTCCTACTCTTATGAAAGAACTCGAAGTTATGTACTTATTTACATACGATTAAATTCTCATAAATAATTAGACAAATCTGTGTAGTGCGATGCCTCGAGGCAAAAAAAGTGGAAAACTTGGCACCCTTGTGTACCAATCTCTGTAGTTGGGTGTATAAAGCAGACCTCCTCTTTCGCCGAGCGAAAAATAATGCCCGTTAGTCCTTCTTTCAAATATTTGATCTCGCTCTCAGGGCAGAGAGACCCAGTTGAACAGCACGGGGACACAATGCTTGTTCTCTCTTTCACGCGGGCAAACAAGGCGCAAGGCAAGCAAACTCACTCACTCACTCTCGCGGCCAAAGCTCGAACTCTTCTTCTCTATCCATCCATCCCCTCTACTATGCGGTGTTCGCCACCCCGACCGAGTTAACATTTACCGGACGCCAACAACTTATCGAAAGCGTAGCGAATCTTGTACACACACACTCTCCCACCCACACGAGTGCAGGGATACACAGAACGAAAAGCACTCGTTGGGAGAGGGCACCCATAAAACCCTCATTCCTCGACACGGGGCTTCAAGGGACACGCAAAACCACACAGTCACACACGAAAACATCACGCAAGCAAGGAAAAGGAGCGTTTGAACTGGACGCAACACGTTGCGAAGAACACACAGACGGGACGCGGGGCGGAGAGAAAACACTTGGCCAACAGAGGAGAGGATACACACAGAGAGAGGCCAAAAAAGTGAAAAAAAAGGAGAGCAAGTCAAGGGGTTTTAAGTGGGGTGTGCGGTGTACCCTTTAGGTGATAATTCGAAGGAAATCGACTCGCAAGAGTAATGAGTTTAGCAAGCAGATTGGATTCACTGATTTGATCCGGATCACGTCCGAATAATTATCTGCGGTCGGAATCGGAGTCCCTCAAGGAAGCGTATTAGGTCCACTCCATTTATTCATACAACCGTGGTCGCCTTGAACTGCGTGTTAGCACACCATTTCCATTTCACGTATTAGATGAAAAATGTCAATTTTAATGTTTTATTCTGCTTTTATGTGATGATGTTCAATCATTCAAGCAGAATGTGATGCATGTTCGCTGCTCAACGGTTGAAATAACTAAAACAACCTGTGCATTATACAAGTATATGCGGAATGATGAAATGGAAATAATTGCGGACATTTTGAAACATAATTGCCGTGCTTTTTTTTCATTTATTTCGGTCAAATGTCCATTTTTTAAAATTGCAATCCACAGCCATGAAAGGGTAACTGACGTTTGAACCTGGCGCAAAGTAAATGTAGCTTGTAGTTACCTGCGATAATTTTATTACTTGTCATAACACAGCAATAAAAAAGCTCAAAACAAATCAGCAAAGGATTGCTAGCGTTTGAAGTCCTATGCAACATGTTGTATAAAAATTGGATTCACTGATTTCATCCGGACCACGTCTGCAAAATTATCTGAGGTCAGAATCAGGAGTTCCATAGGGGGGCATTTTCGGTCCATTTTATTTTTTAAACTATGGAATGGCCGTTAGGAATATAATTAGATTTGTATCATAATATTCCACGCTTAACGACAACCCTTTATTGTTTAATTTTGTGTGATATGTATAACATATAAAATTATATATAGTACATAAGTAACATATAATAACCGTATATTATTGTATTAAACTTTCGGCATGAACATTTGCATTATTTTAATGGCATCACAAGTATATAAGAAAGAAACAAAAATAGAAATTTCCTCCCAAATATTGATATGTGTATTGTAAATACTTGTTTGCGCCATAATTGTGCTGAATGAGCGGAAATAGGTAATTGCGAAAAAAAGTAATAGTACGAGGTTAATCATTTCATTTTTTGCAAAAAGTGCAAGCCAAACCAAATCAGCAATCATTTCATTTCTTGCGAAAAGTGCAAATCTGCTAAGGAGTATTTGGGCATGATCCAACGTGCGTCCAGAAATAAGTGATGCGTTGCGCGCTGGTGAAAGGCTTCTGGGGTGGCCTTCAAATCGATTCCTCTCCAATCTTCAGCTCCTCAAGTAAATAAAAAGAAGAGAGAAAAAAAACCTCTCTCAAGTTATTCGCGTGCAAAGAATTTCGGGGATCTCATTCAGAAACTTCTCGGGACTTCTTTCCGACGACGGAATGGGGCAAATGGAGAGGGATTGCGCGTGAAAGTGTTCCTTTCTCTTTCGCAACTTCGGCTGCTGATCCTTCTCTTCGATGACTTTCAATCACTTCTCCCCTTCTCTCGTCACTTTGGATTTTGGAGGAGATCTACATCTACATCATACCCCGCAATCCAATCCTTTGGCGTGTAGCAGGGGGTGTTAGGACAACGGCCGTTGACAAATGAATAGGAAATGCTCCAACGATGTACCACCTAGCATCTATGTAAGCCCTTTAATGGGGAAAAACGAATTCTCATACCTATCCGTTCAATAAATTATTTCCCTATTTTATCATTATTGTCGGACTTGGAAATATTTCGGCAAAAAAATTAGTAATATTTAGTAGCACTCTCAGCTGTTTTTGACGAATAGCTTCGTATTTTTTAAACCTCATGCATAAATCAAAGATTAAAATCTCAGTTATTTTAATTCATTTGTCAGACCTGCGAATGTACTGTAATTCTAATGTGACTTTTGTACTGTTCTTTATTTCCCAAGCAATATAAACGTAGCACGCATTCTCCGCGTATCCAGTGGTTCCCATCCTTATTTTTGTGAAAGGTTTGTAACGCTCTCTGCTCGATTTTTGTAGACGAATCGCGCGGCTTTCTTTGAAGAAGTGTGACTAAGAAGTGTGACCAAGTGCAACCAAAATTTATAATTGACAGCATAGAACTAACGCAAAAGCTTTTCAGATGACAAAGAGTCAACTTTGACCGTTGGGCATGAAAAGCAACGAGACCTGATACAGTTGTTTCAATGCATTCACCTAGTGGAAATCCTAGTTCACCTCCTTCTTTTCGCTTAGTGTGTACTTTTGTGCATCTACGAAGGAATCATATTGTTCCGGGCTTGTCATTACTACTCGCTTTAACTACATTCTTCTAGCATATGTGGGGAAATAGGGGAGATCCACGGGTCTTAGTAGTGTCCGCGAATGAAGTCACGCGCGGCGCGCCTGGCGGCAAGGAGGCGGGGGCCTGTGGCGTACGCCGTTTAGGCAGCGTTTCGGCATGAATGAATCAACATGCGACAAAACCGTTGAAATATTAGCTGAAAGACCCCATGAATGTAAAATTTACCCTATAAAACTATTTATTTGGGTCGAAAAATTCAACGTTCAAAATAACTGCATTTAGGCCCTTCAGACGCCTTCAAGCGCCTCAGTCACGGATACCCGGCGTCGCACGAACTTGAAACTTTTTATGATTTTTTTCTTAACAATTCCAACATTTTTGAGACCACAAATTCTTTAGTCGAATAACTTTTGAAATATTAGCGCCGGATTAGTGTAATGGGTGTAGACTTGGATTTTTATGAACTAATTTATTGTAAAAGAACGTGAAAAAGCCTTTTTGGCTTCAGTTCAAGACTTTTGAAAAAAGGTACCGCCAGTTATTTTTTAGAAATGTCGTCAAAATATATTGCTGGCAACATGTTCCAATTTTTGTCCCATGTCATTAAATGTAACGCTGTGTTTGTCACACTTGTGAAATCGGAATGACAAAATGTGATTGGCGATCAATTCGCAGTCTGGAAAAAATTGATTCCCTCGGAGTAAAAGTAATGCTACATGATGAACTTAATTTAGGAAATTTTTACTCATATATTTGTGAATGGGTTTCCAATTTCCTCCAAGCAAACATGATTTCAATCCATTTTAGAACGGTAGCTGCGCTAATAGCATTTTATATTTTATTAATTATCATCCCCTGAATGGCTTTAAATCGCGTGGTCCTGGGTTCTCTAAATAGATAGGAATGCCAATTTTATCCTCATTAAACAGAGGAATTATGCTGGTTAGTTAGAATAAATAATTGGGAAGTTGTTTGGAAAAGTGATACATCGGGTCGGAAGCAGTTTAAGTCCAACGTATGAATTTGGTGAAAGGGCTATAGCTTAAATTTCAATTTTTCATCGATTCCTTTGAAAAATCTAAAGTTTGCGATAGCTCTCCAGGCCTTAAATTTTGGTACATCCATTTGAAAATTTCATGGCATAAACACTGAAATGTAAGGGGCCATTTGGAAAATTATGTTTCAACGTTAATTTTCATTTAGCCCTTGTGTCCCAAGATATGTCCAATTTCGCTGTTTCTTTTTCTTATTAAGGTTTTCACGAGGCTTCTCTTCTCTCCTACTTTTCGTAGAACGTCCTCATCACTAATTCGGTCGATATATTTGATCCTGATGATCAAAGAAGATATCGTATTGCCATAATTTTATCATCAGCGTGCTACACGCATTTCAATTGTTAGTTTCTATTATTATCTGATGATGATTGTATATAACAATTGAAACACGTTTAGCGCTCTGTTAATAAAATTTTGGGCAATAAGATATCTTCGTTGATCATTATTTATGTTGTTCCACAGCATCTGTCCAGAGAAAGTTGGCTTCAGTTGATCGTCATCATTTCTCTGTACCACCACGTTGCGAAAGCCTTAATTCTTGATTTCTCCGCTGCTCTCATTATCCATGCCTCACTTCCGTAGAGAGACATACACCAAATGCAAGTTTTGATAAATAGTTTCCTAACATCTCATAAATTGGTATTGAAAAGAAACGGAATCTTTTGAAATATAATTATTTCCTGCGCATGATATGCGCATGGCGGTAGGATATATACTACCCTGCGAGCCGCCTTAATAAGCGCATGGCGTGTTATGGCACCAGCCGCCAACCGAAGGCGATATAAAAATTAAAAATGTTCCGCCCTAGTGACATATGACCGATTTGCTCTCACCTTGTTAATTTAGCAATTATTAAATTCATTTGTTGCTGGAAGTAAAAACGGATTTATTACACCAATCCGTTCGCCAAAATGTTCCACTCATTTTATCGTTTCTGTCCAAATTAGAATCTTAGTGAGGGTCTAAGATGACGTTCTCCGTATCGCTGTGAATGATATCTGTTCTTCATTCACTAAGCATAGTTTACCATTCGCTTATCGTATTCAAGTCACGTGACTTATTACCACGTCACAATGGCGACGCTCGAGGTATGTTGTTACCAAAGTAGTGACGTCACCCTCCCTCTACTCCTATCTTTAGGGTGCTTAGTGAGGAGATAAGAGGTGGAGGTGGAGATAGAGGTAGAGGTCGCGGTACCTCGAGGTAACACAAATACATTGTGTGTTACGGGCGCGCGCATAGTGAACAGGTCGAGGTAGAGGTGTACCTCACGGTTCACCAGGAGGTCGCGCGGGACCGCTTTCAAAGACAAACGAGTTCGTCTTCCGGGCGGTGTGTCGCGAGGTATATCGGGAGGCTTCTCCGTGATTGGTGCGTTCAAGAAGAAGAACCATTTCATGTGATATCCTAATGTTTTCCTGAAATTTGTCTGGGTAATACTTAAATTGCAAATAGGTGATATTCTCCCAGATCTTGTTGCGCTTGATTTATGGGATGGGTACTGAATTCGCGATTACTTAACGACCAATCAGTCACCACTTTCATGCTGATGACATGTCGTCACCATCACCACTACTGTCGCTTAACATTGTAAAAATGTTAATGCTAACCAAATAATCATTATACTTGATCCCACACGTTGAAAGACTGGCTCGTTGTCGAGGCTATGGCTGCGAGCGTAAACCTCTTTACTATGCGATACTACCTCTACCTCCACCTCAATCTCCATGTCTACCTCTGTCTCCACCTCCACCTCTACCTCCTTACTATGCGAGTACCCTCACGCTACGCTGTTATCGCGTGGAAAGTTAACCAGGTGGCAGTGTTTTTAAATTTAAGACACAATTCTTCTTCTGCCGTATGCAGAGCATATGTTGTCGAAAGATAGCGGCCAAGTGGCGAAATAGGAATCTCCATGCTTGTGAGCGGAGACCAACTGCGGGCGGAGTGGCGGGCGTCTTTTGTTTTCTGCGGGTGGATAAAAGGGGTCGCCGGAATGGATCTCCGTCTGGGCACGCGTGCCAACGGATCCCCTCCCGCCGCCCGTGTCCTATCTGCAACGCCCCTCACGCGGCGGGCTCATTGCGGGCGTGGGATACTCACGTGCCACCCACTGCAGATATACACAGGGCCCAGAGACCTCTAGATTGCACTCTCGACACTACTCCGTCACCAAGGCGAGCCCTCGCATACGTCCACCACTGTTAAGCTGAGCGCCCCTTAGAGCTAAGGTCTTTCAACCCGTGGCTCCGGCCGCTAATTTCTTGAGGCCCCTAGAAGCCAAAGGAAATATTGTTTCGTTCGTTACAATGTAAAATATATATCGACACAATAGTCTAAAAATAAGCTATGTCCAAAACCGCATTGATTGATTAAACTTTTTAACCAATAAAGATTATTGTACTTTGAAATTTTGACTCTTGCATTAAAAAAAGGTGAAGACTCCTGCCTTAAGGCCGTTTTACACGGGGCACGGAATTGCGCAGGTTAGAGCTGCATTAATTTCTAAAATGGCGTGGAATTGCGCGAATGCATGAACGAAATTAGAACAGGGGTCATGTTGCCGTCTCGCATCCACGCATTCTCGCATGTGTTCTAGCAATTAACCGCCTTACACGACGCATTTTTAATTGCGCCTTCGCACGTACGTCAGATTGCGCAATTCCGTGTACCGTGTAAAACGGCCTTTAAGAGTCTTATGGGTAAAAAGGGCATAAATGTTTTTTTAAAGGTTTATTGATCTTATTAAGATCGTCGGGCATTCCAGAAGAGTTGATGTGCAGGGGAGGTCTGGATTGGACTGGGGGCCCTCGACTGAGGTTCATTGAGGGGCCCTTCTTTCCAGGATATTTGGGGGTCGTCCCCTTGAAACTTTTTGGAAATTGCTTGCCTGGAAATGGATTTCAATGCTATTGTGGCTCTTAAAAACTAGATAAAATTTAATTTAAAAATAGAAATTTCTTAAGAGTAAAAGTGCTGTAAAAAGTGATAATTTCACAGCTTCTTTAATTTAATAATGCAGTATGGTTCTTTTATCTAGTTACTGAATTTCTTCCTTTTAATTGAACCAAAAATATAAAAAAAACCTGTAAAATAATTTTTTTGTACAACCCTTTCAAGAAGTATTATGTTCTATTTGATCTTTTGACACCTTTATTTTTTATTTTTTTACATAATCTGTTTACACAGTTGTTGATAAAGCAACTAATTAAAACGTAGAATTTAATAATTGCAAAAATGAACCTTTGTTCAAGCAATCTTAGTACTTTTTTATTACACCTTTTCTCTCCTCTCCACGATAGACGAAAGGGGTCCCGTCCCAGTAAGCTCGGGGCTCTTGGCGATCGGCGACCAGCAAACCTGGCCAGACTGCCCCTCTAATAAGGTGTTATTACGGAGCCTGTAATAAATTAAATACAAAAATATATAGCGTGACAACTAAGAGGAGCGTCAGAAATAAAGTGAAACTCAGTTGTGGAGATATTACAAGTATTCTGCTTTCGATGACTTCCATTTCTCTTATTTTTCAATTGGGAATATGAAAATAATCGTTCGTATTTTATAAACGAAATTTATTTCAATAAATTTCTTTGCGTTATTTGTCAAGAAATTTGTTAAAATAACTCTTTAGTCGCATTTTTAAGATATGTTAAAGCAATTCAGGCGTGATATAGTATAGCGGAAGTTCGGCATATTGCAATAAATGGTAGTTGGACTTTCCACAATTAATTAATACTTACGACGCGTTTCGGCTCATAGAATCATCAAGTGTAGTAAGACGTCGTCCTGATGATGGCTGCCGAAGCGCGTCGGTCGCATCAAATAATTGTGGATAGTGCAACCACCTTTTATTATAACATGTGAACGATAAGTTACGACGAAAACAATCTTACCTCAATGAAAACATGGAATCATGTTTAATTTGATGGAATTTTCATTCGTGGTGATATAAATACGACGTAGCTTTGGCGAAATTTCTGTCACAGGAAATCTAACCTACACGATATTGTTTATAATACTAAAATTGATGGATTCGACCTAAGCAACGTAATTCTTTACTAACTTCAAAACCAATGATTAAATCGAAAATTGATTGATACTTACGTATGCTGTACGATGAATAGAGTAGTTTCCTTCATCAAAGAAAACGAACTGCATTGATTGCTATTCGTTACCCACCATTAGGGTTTTCATAATATACAATTATTTTGTTTTTGAAATCCCAGTTTAAACGAATGGCAATGGTTAATTTTAACCTCATTTGAAAAAGGCCAGATTGGCGCCCATGCGATTCCACTCCACGTAACGTCACAGGGACCTAGTTTCTATACGAGTAGATAGGAGTTTTACATCGTCTAGGATTACCAATGCATGAATGAGGCACAGAGCTCAAGGAAACATCTCTTAATAATCACCCATTAAAATTTCCGGAAGTTCGGAAAGTTTCCTTCGCTTGATAAGGTAATAATAATTCTTATTTAAGCCAAGCGCTACCTGCTAGTAGCCTGCATCGTATCAGCGCTCAAAGCCTCGCCCCAAGGTCACCTCACAAGGCGACAGCTGGAACCAGAAATACATCACACGGAGTTCTCCCAGCATTCCTACTTAGCCATCGCGTTTTCGCGCGCTTGAAAATTTTCACTTTTTATTTAATCGCGAAAAATAGATATCGTAATTCAAAAATCTAAGAGCGTGAAATACGTGCTCCAGGAGTAATAAACCTTTCGATTTAGGCATTGGAAAAATAAAAGGAAACCACCCTATTGAAGACTTTTACATATAAAACATTCTTTACATATCGCTAATAAATTCAATACCGCTTATTATTTATCTTGACGTTTCTATACGCGTGCCAGCTGCTCCGTCTTGGGTGAGGGAGGAAAAAAGGAGCGTGGTTGCCACCAACTCGGCAGAAATGCCAGTCGATGATTCATAAGCTGCCAGGGTACTGTGTGTCACGATTTTCAATATAGCAACTGCGCACTGTAACTATCAGCAACCCACTTTCAGAGATATAAACCTTACTTTGCCGTTATTACTTGACGATGAATTTCAAAGCACTGCATGAAACAAGTGACTTCGTATGCAGTCAAGCGCACGGGTGAAAATTAATATACCCCAAGTTTGAAGTTCGCTTTGAAAATATATGGCTTCGCTGGAATTCTAACACTGGTGTTAACCCTAGTTACACTGTAATAAATAGTCACATAAATTGTGATTAGGAATAATAATAGAAAGTAAGATCAGTGAAAGTAAAAGAATCTGTAATTGATACTTAGGTACTATTTGAGAATTATATGTCCCCCGGTAAAACATACTTTACTTAAACCGAGCAAGGTTTCTTCTTCGCTATTTAGATGATCCTTCTTATGCAATATGAACAACTGTATAGAGCTTATTTTCCCGGATAATGGATACAGTATAAGGATACGATCTCGTAGGTTTAACTCTAGTTACCCTTATGTGTTGATCATGCCTCCTGATCTAATATTGTTCATATTATCATCGAAACAAGACTTTTCTTAGGGCACCACTAAAGGAAAATACCATTATGTAGAACTATTTTTATTGTCTCCTTAGGGTGGTCTTTATTTTTTTAATTTTCGAATTTACTTTGGGACGCTCCCCAGATTTGACCCATTTGGCAATTCTAGTGTTGTTTTTCAAATACATAGAACTGTAATCATTAGAATAAAAGGCACTTCTGTCAGCAAAGCACGAACTACATATTAAATTTAGAGCGGCTGGCATGACCGGCCTAAGAAAGCATACTGTTAAGTAGAAGCAGCTTTACAATGCTAAATGAGTTGCAGGCTTTGTGTAACCGTCAGTAGGGTACCTGAAGACATTCCCTATTTCTCGTGATATGGGAATAGGGTAGTTTCCTTTATCAAAGAAAACGAAAGGCATTGGTTGCGATTCGTTACCCACCATTAGTGTATTCATAATATACAAATTATTTTCCCAGCATTCATACTTAGCCGTAGCGTTTTCGCGCGCTTGAAAATTTTCACTTTTCATTTAATAGCGAAAAATGGATATCGCAATTTAAAAATCTAAAAGCGTGCAACACGTACTCCAGGAGTTATAATCTTTCGATTTAGGCAATAAAAAAATGATAGGAAACCTCCCTATTGGTAAAGGTACGGGCATCTATGAGAGGTTTTCAATAAATATATGTGAAATGAAAACATTTCGTGGAGCATTGCCAAACATGTTATACATATCCATTTAATGTTAAAGTTGTCTTTAACCATAACCTATCATACGTGATGCACATTAAAATGTTTCCTTAAAAATTGATAAAAATAGCCGAAAATGCTACTAAGTTGTAGTATTTGAAGCGTTCCTGCATATATTTTATAAAGAATTTTTTTGTGGTTATGCAAATACGGTTTAACAGCTGACAAGAATAAAAGGAAAATGTTTTTATAACTAATCCTAATATTAGTTTCTGATCTCCACTCAATTCTGCTGTCAGCCAAACTTTTCACACCTACGTATTACTTCTCTTTCACATCCTTCTAATCTGATGCATTTATTAATAATAATATATTATATTATGTTCGAGGTCTTCCTTTTCCGTTCTTGCCTTCCACTTGTCCCTCGACGATTGTCTTCATTGAGCCATCACTTCCTAAGATGTGGCCTACAATGTTCTTTCGTTTTTTTAATCGAGGTTTTCATGAGGCTCATACACTTTGGAATTACCCGTTACAGACTCCATCGATTCATTAGGTCCTCATCAGTCTTCTGTAGCACCACATTTAAAAAGCCTCCACACACAATTTCTCCGTTCCCGTCATTGTCCATTCCTCACTTCCGTAGAGAAGGATGTACAATTTTTTTTAAATTATCAATAAGTATGCATGTAGAATACTGGTGATTAGTCACCCTCTTTCAAGCACCCAAGAGGATTTTTTCAAAGCACAGCGTGAATCAAGTAATTTTGTACGAAGTAACACGAACAGGTGTAAAGTTATTGCCACCAAGGATGGGATTCACCATATATTCGCCATATTATGTGTTTCCGTTATGTAGTGGTTATCACATCCGCCCGACACGCGGAAGGTCCCAGGTTCGATCCCTGGCGGAAACAGATTTTTTGCCGGCCTCGGTGGCAGTCTTGTAAATTCCTCCCTGCCAAACAAGAGGTCGCGGGTTCGAGTTAGCAAAGTTCGAGTTTCATTAGCAAAGAGTCAGCAGCTAACGATATAGTGAAGAAAACCGCAGCGAAATACCTTGACGACCTAGCAGACAGCGACAACCAACCCATAAAGGAAAAGATATTTTTTAAAGATACACTACACAACAGATTCCGTAGACCGGAAGATATATTTTTTAAATGACGAATGTGAGGGTGTAAAAACTAAAGCCAGGGATTAAAAGAAGTCGGAAGACTTCACACGGCCGCTTTCCCGTCTCTAGTTTGTGGTGTCCAGTGCTGTGATGCAACGAACTCAATCAAATTATTGTTAACGATTACATCTTTCTTACGTTTACTTGTAACCGATGGATTAAATAAATGTAATTAATCCCTTTATCAACGCTCGTACGAGGAATCGTCACATTTTAGTAATCAAAAGTGAAAATCTGTTTTTACACGCGCGCTGATCGAAAAGTAATTCCAGCTACATGAAACTCATCCATAGGTGAAACATTTTGGTACAACACATTTTTTTATGCCTAAGGTGCCCAAATCAAATATTTTAAACATTATTTTATGCAGTGGTATTAAATAATTATTAAATGATGGTTTACATGTAAGTACTTGCTGTTTGAGAAAACATTGGCAGGGATTACATCATGTATTGGGGCAAAATAAATAATATAATAATCAGTACTATAAATAATTATAAAATTCATTCTTTCAAAAAATAAAGGCATTATTGCAATATTTAAAAGCGCATTGGAAAGTTAGTTGTCCTACCGCGTACAAGGTCTATTTTAGGCCACGTAATGGTTTTTACATACCTACAATGCTCAGATGATCTAAAGATATTTCATTATACAAATGGAATTGTAATTGTAAACCTGGTGATTGGTTTTCCAAAGAGTAATATGCAATCGTAATTAATTCCAAAATGTACCATGTAACTGTAATTGAGGCCGATTACATTTTTGCAATACTTTTCCCATTTCACTCGTGGTGTAACTCTAGTGATTAGTTTTCCAAAGAGTAGTATGCAGTTGTAATTTATTGCAAAATTGACATTGTAATTGAGGCCGATGCCATTTGTAGTGGTACTCCGGGTTTGTACAAAGTAATAAGGAGTTGTAACTAATTGCAAATATGACATAGTAATTGGGACCGATTCCATTTGTAGTGGTACTCTAGGTTTTTACAAAGTAGTATGGAGTTGTAATTAATTTCAATATTGGCTTTGTAATTGAGGCCGATTACATTTTCTTCGATACTTTTACCCATTTCACTGGCGGTGTAGTCATGATTTGAGGGGGGTTGGCGCGTCGCTTGCCGCCCCCGGCGCAGGTGGAGAGGTGTGGGGGGTGGAGAAGGGGACTTGAAGCAGAGAGCGAATCTTTGGGGGGGGGGGGGGAGGAGGGGGGTACTACGTGAGGGTTGGAGACACAAAAACGTTCATCCCCTGTGTCAACAGACAGCTATGCGGAGACGAAAGTGGGTGGGGGCAAGCGGATTCATTGTTCGTAGGCCTGAGCAGATGGGGAGAAAGGAAAGGGTGCCGTGGGGGGTGGGGGGGGGGTGGGTTCTCCCTCTGAGCTCCCACCTTCCCCTTTGAAGGGATAGACTTACGCTGGTGGGGTGGATGGGGACTCCTGGAAAGCAATAGGGGAAGGACTCCTAGGGAAAGCGACGGAATAAGGTTTCCGATAATGGCCCTTCGCGATAGATGGATAGATATCGTGTGAATGTGTACGCCTTGCGCGGGATAAGTATAAGGGCGTAATTGTGCGGAAAACGATCTTCATCTCTTTCAGATAAGTGACTCGTTAGAGGATGATTTTTGATTGGCAAAGCTGCGCATTGGTAATAAAGGAGTGGGGTCAAATGCCGCATTTTAGTAGAATCTTTTGTGCATTAATGCGATTCGAATTTTTCATCTCGGGTTTGAAAGAAGTACTTGGAATTTTCCCTTATTATAAAATTATTACGACCTAGATCACAATGTTACTACATCATTTTCAAGGTTTTAACATCCTGGAAGATGATCTAGTTACATCCAAACCTAGGTTTTAATAATTTTTTTATCTTGGAAATTTACAAGTATTTATTTCGGCATGGAAAAAAATCCACTCCTCCATCAAGCTTGAATCTTCGGACTTGATAATTCATCAAATATTGAGATCGGAATTAATCAAGGAGCAAAACTCAGTAACAGAGAAAACTTATCGGCGATCTAAAAATTATTACATGTTGCGAGTTGGAAAGAACTCTCAGCGATAGAGATTGACTTATAGGCATTGCATAAAAGCGATGGAATAAGAATTACAGCCCACCCGATAGATGGATAGATTTCGTGTGAATGTAACGGATTTGGGCCGCAATAGGGTGGTTTCCTATTATTTTTTTATTGCCTAAATCGAAAGATTATTGGTCCTGGATTACGTATCACACGCTTTTAGATTTTTAATTGACGATATCTATTTTTCGCGATTAAATGAAAAGTGAAATTTTCAAGCGCGCGAAAACGCGACGGCTAAGTATGAATGCCGGGAAATCTCCGTGTGACGTCGTTCTGGTTCCCGCTGCCGCAAGTGAGGTGACCTTGGGGCGAGGCTATGAGCGCTGATACGACGCAGGATTCTAGCAGGTAGCAGAGTACCCTGCTAGCAGGTAGCGCTTGGCTTAAATAAGGATTATTATTCCCCTATCAAACGAAGGAAACTTTCCGAACTTAGGTAATTTTAATTTGTGATTACTAAGAGATGTTTCCCTGAGCTCTGTGCCTCATGCATGCATTGGTAATCTCAGACTATGTAAAACTCCTATCTACTCATATAGAAAGTAGGTCCCTGTGACGTCACGTGGAGTGGCATCGCATGGGCGCCAATCTGGCCTTTTTCAAATGAGGATAAAATTGACCATTGCCATTCGTCTAAACCGGTATTTCTAAAACCAAATAATTCGTATATTATGAATACACTAATGGTGGGTAACGAATCGTAATCAATGCCTTTCGTTTTCTTTGATGAAGGAAACTACCCTATTGCATATATGTGTAGATATTTAGTGAGTAAATACTCTCACTCGTTCGTTACTCATGCGGGGAGCTGACTTCCTCCAACATAATTAGAAGCTGATCACCATCGGTACATACTGACTGCTTAGAGAACCACATAATATAATGACGGGGTGAAACATGTCTGATGCACAATGCGTTGGAGAGGAAGAATTATGCCCTTCAGAAATAACCGGCAAAAAGCGTAGTGTTTCATGTATTATGATAGAAAATGCAGTGAAGGATTAAGAAGAGATGGAGGGAAGAGAAGCCGTATGAAAACTTGAATGAGACGACGAAACAACTTAATCGGTCATATGATGAGAAATTAGAACTTGATGAAAAAATTCTTGAGGGACAAGTAAATGGCAAAAAAGTATAACAGTTATAATATCTGAAGTAGTTAGGGAAGGATGTAACGGAGAGTAAGTGAATAATTCGCCGTGAAAAGATTAGCTAATAACAGAATTGAATGGGAAGTCGCGTAAAACCAGTCTTAGGATTGTTGACTAGTGATGATGATGAATAAATCTTCTAATGGGAATTTCGGATGGCGGCCGTTTTGAAAATAAATTAAATGTGCGTAGAATATTGGAAATACCTCAAACGTCACAGATTAAGTAGATATACTTTGTGCGATTACTTTTAATCGAACAAGAATGTTCCCTTCGGTTACGCCTGGGTAATTCTTAGGAGATGATTGCTTAGAAGGGTTTAATCGGAGATTATGTTCATTTAACTAACCTTTATCAGCCATCACACTATTCGTAATTAAGGATTAAGGTCAAATATTAGGATTAGTCTGCTGAATATTTTTTGTTGGGTCTTGTTGGTTGGATCTTGTTTGATTGATCTGTGGATTCTTTGGAACAATATGTTGATCTGGGACTATGATGACAGCAATAAAAATGGAACGAAAAATTCTTGCCGTTGGTGTGCGCTTCCTCAAAATAATAATACATTACAGTTTAAAGTATACCGGGACTAGCCGCGGTGATACCTTTTACGGGAGTCACCCGCAATGCACAATCATGCGAAAGATCCACAGAGAAAAAATCATTCGCCTTGACCGGGATCCCGGCCAAGGCGAATGATTTTTTCTCTGTGGATCTTTCGCACAATAATACATTATGCTTTACATATAGTGTAGCTCATTTTGTGTTACCTTGATAATCTATACTAACAAAGCTTAAGTGCGTGCATGAAAAAAAACAACTGAAGTAGTATTTATAATTCATTTACATCAATATTTTATAACAATATTTGTTCTACACTTTCTTTAGTGAGAAGCCAAGAATGTGCATTTTGCAAAAACTTTTTCAAAGACTTTGAAATACAGTATGACTGGGGTAACAAATTAAAAACCTTTGGCCCTACGTACAAAAAAATCTTTTAAACAAAGTCAAATTTGGTTGTGGTAAGGGCACACTTATTTTACGCAGGGTAAAGGGAGAAGGCAGGGACTGAAATATTTTTGAGTTGCAACATCTAGCATAGAAACATCGTAGGACCTTATAAATATATAAATGCCTCAACGGAAGCAAACGCAAATGAAGAAAAAGTGGGATGGACCTTTCAGATGATCTCTTTAATGCAACAAAAGAATAAGAAATCTTCATTCAAACTATGGACCAATCCGTGGTTCTATTAATTTTATACTTTTTATCAATGCCGCAAAGGTAGCGGACCACGTGAATATTCGACGAACGCCTGGTAGTATATGTGCTAGCACCGTTAGTTTTCCTCAGGCTTCGTGTTTCCGTCGCTGAATTGGTTAATTAACTGTTGAGGGCGTTCATTAGCTCAATTAGCTCAGTGGCGCGAGGGTGGCAGTGGATGTTCATGCACTGACGACGCACGCCTCTGTTGGAAGGGAGAAGATTTCACAGAGTCACAGAACGGGAACATTTCTACATGGAGGCGTCTCTCTTGCTGCTGGCTCCACTAGGTAGCAGTGGCGGATCCAGGATAGGGACAAGGGGTGGCAAAGTTTGGGGGCTATGCCTCGTTCAGATTACGATTGTTCCAGCGATCGTTGGGACTATCGTGCATTCACACAACGATGGTTAAAACCTGTGCTGCCCTCCAGTGCTGCAATTTAAAGTGAACGAGAAATAGGGTAGTTTCCTTCATCAAAGAATACGAAAGGCATCATTTTGCGATTCCTTACCCACCCTTAGTGTATTCATAATATACAAATTATTTGGTTTTAGAAATACCGGTTTAGACGAATGGCAATGGTCAATTTTAACCTCATTTGAAAAAGGCCAGATTGGCACCCATGCGATGTCACTCCACGTGACGTCACAGGGACCTAGTTTCCATACGAGTTGATAAGAGTTTTACATCGTCTGAGATTACCAATGCATGCATGAGGCACAGAGCTCAGGGAAACATCTCTCAATAATCACACATTAAAAATACCTAAGTTTGGAAAGTTTCCCTCGTTTGTTAAGGCATTAATAATCCTTATTTAAGCCAAGCGCTACCAGCTAGCAGGGTACTCCGCTACCTTCTAGCATCCTGCGTCGTATCAGCGCTCAAGCCTCGCCTCAAGGTCACCTCACAAGGCGGCAGGGGGAACCAGAAATACGTCACACGGACTTTTCCCATCATTCCTACTTAGCCGTCGCGCTTTCGCGCGCTTGAAAATTTTCACTTTTCATTTAATCATTAAAAAATCTAAAAGCGTGAAATACGTCCTCCAGGAGTAATAATCTTGCGATTTAGGCAATAAAAAATAATAGGAAACCACCCTATTGACGGTTAGCAAAGCTGTTGAGGTATGCAGGGTCAAAATATTACTTTGTTCAACGTGTATTTGACGTATAATTTTTCTTCCGCTCATATTCTTCCTTGCTTGGAAAAAAACATGAAAGAAAATAGAGCGAAGGGAGCTTTACGAACTTTTCGTCTTTCTCTTGTCGCTTCCTCATCCAGTCTCCCAGCGCCAAACCATCGTAAAGTGGCAACGTTCGGAACTACAGTAATTATTGTCAGAACATGCATTCTCACGGCTAGTTCGGCCAACTCTCGTTATTACGATCGCTCGGACAATCGTAATCTAAACGTGGGATTACTAAGCAGAAGTAGTGGGGGTTCGAACAAAATTACCATTCTATCTGGTGTAAAATGGATACCCAAGGGGGGGCTAGAGCCCCCCCAAATATCGTCTCTATATCTGCCACTGTATTGTAATGTAATTACCAAAAGCGTGCAAAATGGGCCCTAAGTTCAGAGCTAATTTGTATTTCAAATCGTTAAAGTAGGTAAATACATCGGAAAATATAGCTAAATACTTTTGTAGGAAGTGGCAACCAACAAAAATTTCGATTTTTTCTAGTGCGTGTTTCTACCCAACGGGGGCCTTAGATCCGCCATTGGTCCTAATGAGAAGCCGGTCCCCGTACATTAATTCGCACTCCAACTTTGGTCACTAGTGGCGCAAGAATGGGTAGGTCTCAATGTATTTGACGTTGAATTCCCTTCATAACTGCATTTGGATGTTGTTACCATGGTCCCGTGGTTACGGTTTTCTTCTCCCTTACCAAGTTTCCGCGATCAAGTCTCGTCTGCGGTACTTATTACTGTTTCTATTTAAGTCTTCTATCCACGATTAATTTCATGATTTTCGTTGAAAATTTTATTTCGGTGCAAGGAAATTCTTTTTGTGCACTTGCGGCATCTTGTCGTTTTCAGGTGAATAAAGTCACTGCTAAATTTTTTAGTGCTTCTTTTGTTTTAACTATTGGTTACGTAACTGAGCTTCATTGAATATAATTTGAGCTTAATATTTATCAATAAACGGTTCGTTATGAAGCGTATCTCTTGCGGGCTAATACGTATGTTAACTTGTGTCCTAGCGACTGGAGCGCCGCTATCTATTGCGACCGGCGGGAATCAATGGAATCGCGGGAGTGGAGAATCCTGTATACAGTATTAACACTTTTAAGGCCGGCCGCTAATTTTAAAGCCCTACCGAAAAATCCAGCCATTTTTACGAAATTCGTACATTTTTTAAAACATTAGCATCAAAAATATATTTATATCGATTTGTATTTCAATAAAAATGGACTTTGCTCTTCTTTAAGAATGAGTTTAACATAGAAAGCGAGAAAGCGAGAGCGAGAAAGAAAGCGAGAAAGCGAGAGCTTAACATGGAAAGGATATTGGAAACCGTATTGGAGGGTATAATGTTGGGCAAACGAGGGAGATGGAGGAAGGGAAAAGGTTTTTGAGATAAAATGAAAATGAGTGGGACTTATTGCGAAAAATAATATGATATTCCATGAAAGGAGTGGATACTTTCAGAATACTTCGTAAATTTTCCATGAAAACCTACCTTAATGGGTAGAATACTTGAATAAAGTAAGTGAGAGTTTTAAGCACCGATAGTAAACCGGCATTCAGGATCACTTCAAATATTAGTTCGATTCCCACGCGAAGACGTTTAACGCGATAATCTCGCGAGATGTGCAACAGGGGCCAAACTCTTATGCAACGCACATGTCAAACACTGTTGCCTCACTGCTGGTAGCTATTCCGGGACAATATTTGTGAAAGCATCGATACTTAAACGTCCCCTAATCCTGTTTGCTGAGTTCACACGGATCGCTTGCTTTGGTAACAATGCGCCCAGTGTGCGTGCGTGTTGCCACGGCAAATATAGACCAACAAATGAGTTTGCCGTATTTATTTGTACAAACAGCAACGCGTCGGGGTGAGAGCGTCATAATAAGTGCGGTTATCTCATAGTTAGCACAAGAAGCTTTGCTTTCGAGGACCGTGACGGGAATGAACGGAAGCAAAACTACTTGAGAAGTTAAAGAATGGACGAGAGAGCAAATACTCAGGACATCAATGAATGCTAAGCCCCGCGGAATGGCCGGAGACAGATTTATGAAACCGCTAAGGATTTCAAAATTATAAAACTTCCACAAAGTAATGAGGAAGTGGTGAGAATAGGGTGGTTCCCTTTTATTTTTTTACGATGATGGAACTTCTCCATCGTGACAACAACAATCACATTTGACAATGCATTGTTGTATCATCGCGTATGTCATTTCATTGCCACTGTTGTCATTGTTGTGTCATCACATTCGACAATGCATTGTTATATCACTGCGTGACAAGTTATTTATTGTCACCTTAGGTTTAATAGGTTTTCATTGAAACATGGAGATGCATGGAATCACAATTTAGATTAACAATTATGTCTCGTTTTTTGGAAATACTTATAAGTAAATGAAAAAATTAGACAGAAAAATTTACCGAAAATTAATAACGATATTTTGGAAAAAACGAATATTTAAGGAGAACCGAGAAACTTGAGGAGAACTTTCAACAAAATAAAGTTAGACTCGCCTTTGTAGCGGAAATACGGAGTAAATATTAGGAAAATCAACACGCAGGTCGATACATTTCTAATTGAGGGTAAAATTGTTACATTAATGTGTTGAATACCACAACATCTAACACTGGTCAAACACACTGGACAACGACAACCGGTCAGTCCAGAAACTAGGAGAATGGTGGGGGCACAAACATGCTACTATACAAATAAAACGATTAGTTATGGAACACGAAAAGTTAGCGTAGTAACCGATTCATGCATGCATTATAACATGCCAAGATATGCATGCTGATAGCTAGAATTGACAATTATATTAAGTTATTAGCTATACATGCAGATTCTATTTTACTTACTCCGAGTCAAGCCATCTTATAGCTCAACTATCGCAGTTATTATGGTCCCATATGGTGCGCAGAAAAAAACGGCATCTTTATTCCATCTGTTCTGTTGTCTATTTCTTTAATCTTATCCACGGGATCGTTTCTAACATAGTAATTAGGCTCTCCTAGATCATCTTTAAACATCAGGCAAAAAGCATTCTACTTGAAATTTTCGAGATAATTTTCCGAAGCATTAGACATAGGAATTATTTTTTTCCCCGAAATATAGATGAATTTAATAAATTCTAGATTTAATTTGTGAATTTCCTTTTTATTTGTAAACGGCTGGTGTCGTAACACTCCCCACCACACGTCTGTTTAGGCTGGTTGCGGAGTAGTAAGTAGATGTAGTATAGCCAACAACTTGGGGCTTGACTTCGTAGAAAAAAAAATAAATACATTTTCGAATGAACTTTTTTATGTCAGTATTCTTGTTACTTGATGTACGCGTGTCTTTCTTTAGCGGCATCGTCGTGGAACAGTGGTTAATATTACCGTTTCCCGAAAAGCGGCAAAACGCGCCGGTTAAATCGAGAAAATACTGCCAAAGAATTCGAAATTTATTTCAAAATGAAGATATATCCCTGTTCATTTTGCAATGTTCTTAAATAAATACTAGGCTTTATTTCGTTAAGGCCGTTTTACACGGTACGCGGAATTGCGCAATCTGACGTACGTGCGAAGGCGCAATCAAAATTGCGTCGTGTAAAGCGGTGAGTTGCTAGAACACATACGAGAATGCGTGGATGCGAGACGGCAAAATAGCCCCTGTTCCAATTTCTTTCATGCATTCGCGCAATTCCACGCTATTTTAGAAATTAATGCAGCTCTAACCTGCGCAATTCCGTGCCCCGAGTAAAACGGCCTTTAGAGCATTTCATTTTTGAGTGTAAAAGTGTAAAAGCACACGTGTATTGAGGCAGCTTGCGGGGCAATATGTAGATGTAGATATTATGCTATTCTTTCTACTTACGATTCAAAATGAAAGTGAGAAATATCAGGTCCAGCTGCCGCCGCAAGAGGGCGCATTGCCGAAGAGAGAGGACGTGGGCATGGCAGCATCTAGCGGCGGTAGCGTGTGACGAAGGCTGATAAGAGAAGGCCCAATCCCCATCCCATATATCTGCCTCCACCAAATACACCAGGGCGACCAAAAAAGAGAGGAGCGCATCCCTTCTCCGCGTACCCTGGCGAAGGCAAGGGGTTAGAGGTGGGAGAAGGGTCGGGTCCAGGAGGATCCCTGCCTGGGGCGTGTCGCGCAGAGATAGCGGGCGGTTGGCCAAAGGGCTGGGGCATGATGGGCAGGGAAGATGATGAGGAAAAGGATGGGAGGGGGAGGACAGGGCAGCCAACTGTCATTCCACCAAAAAAATAGAATGTCCGACCTAGTATTGCTATTCCGGTTTAATAAATATATATGCAATTACTATTGCTATATTTTCTTTATTAAAACGCTTCGAGCGATAACAAATAAGCAAACAAAGAGAATTCCCCTATCACCGATAAGAGTAATCATCCATTAGAATGAAAGGTAGGCGTTACTGAGAATTGAAGAGGATTGAATAAAATAAAATCCCACGAAAACGTCTGAAAATGACGAAAATTTTCCATTTTCGGGGTTTCTATGTTTTAAGAAATAGTGATTTATTAGTTTAAATTCCTAAATTTTAATATTCAATCCAACAAATTTTTTAAAACTTAGATTCTCTCTTAGGTTCTCTCTGGAGTGTTGGCAATGCTATTCTTAATTTCAAACGACGGATTATTTACAGTACTTTGTCCATTGAACACTAGTCTCAGCCTCTCAAAGTGGTCTCCGAGGCTCTAGTCACGGTTATTTATTTCGTCAATATCTCCACTGAAGGAAAATGGCTGAAAATTTTGCCGCTATTAATATTGTGAGAACTGAGACCACAGATTTCTTATTGTGAGACTTTGGCTTGAGAGTTGGGAAGTATGCGTGACAACAATTGTAGTCTCCGAGACTTACTTTACGTTGATTCCGACAGAGGTCTCACTCCCATTTCCACTTTACACTCGTAACTCGTTCTCGAGACTTTTAGTCTCCAATGGAAACGTAACATAAAGTTCTCGTGTAGCGATTCACTCACATTTGGGAATGTTCTAGCGGCCCATAAAAATCCCTCAGAGTAATAACGTGCCTTTTGTATCACTGGTCTCACGTAAGTTATGCTCTGATATACTTTATTTTCAGTTCAGTAGAACACAGTGTGAGTCTCATGGAGTGGTCACAGTTGTCTCCGAGAGTGGTGTCACCCCCTTCTCCACTTGTCACCCGAACCTCGGGACTCAATTTGAGACTTTTAGTCTCATGTTGACATTTTGATTGTGGTTCCACGACGTTAGGCCGGAAAACTTACATAGTGAATACTCACGTATTATGTTGTACTGTTTTGTGGAGGAAATTTTCCACTTTTTCAAATAGTGAGAAAACATCATGTAGGCAAGGTCCGGCTAAGACGCATATGTTAAGGGAAAGTGTAGAAAAAACTGTGCAAATATATTATCAACAGAACTTTCTTTGTTTCTTTCAGTATCAGTACTTTGTTTCGCAAAACTTGGACTCAGCTGTTAAAAGAATGAGAACTAAAACAATAACTTATCCTAAACGAATACCTATCCGTTTTGCCCCTGTCCGTCTTGTCCAAAGCCTCAATATTAGAAAGAGGTATAAAACTTTTGCATATATTTGGCGGTTAGTAGAAGACGACAGCTACAAATTTAACTTGAAGAAACTAGTCATTCACTTGACAATGAGTGCAAAAAACATATGTACTTACAAACCTTTGCGAAAATCGTAAGAAAAGAGCACCAATCGTTCTTATTCTCTTTAACGACAAACGCTTGCCTGTGTTGTTTTGTTTTAATTGTTATATCGTCGCCCGGCCGATCAGCTGACCCGGCCTAATCGTATCGTGACGTGATCAGTGATTTGTGAAAAAACAGTTTATTCTTCTTACCCGCACTATGTTTCTTGCCCGGGCATCCCCTATTTTTAATTTAATGAGAATACGGGGAGCTTGGTAGCGTAGTGGATAGTGCTTGACTGCTGATGTAAGGTTTCCTGGTTCGAACTGGGTAAAGTCTTCGGGTACCCCCAAAAAGAGTCGCTAGGAACTCGGAGGCTACACGATAGGCTTTTTATTTCTTAGGAAATTAAGAAAAGGTATTTTGCAGAGCGAAACGAAGATCATCATATTAGAACACAAAAATATTTAGAGTTCCGACAGAAACGATAAATTAAGACATATTTTTCTGAACGGGTAAGTATAGGAATTCGTTTTTCCTCCGAATTTAAGGGGGCGCCCTATCGTTTGAATTTCCCAATTTAATGGATCGTGAAAGCCGCAGCGCCGGGACGTGGATGCCGAAGCCGGAGCGCTTCGAGGGAGAGAAAGGGGTCGAAAAGGCAACTCCCCTCCCAACTTCGCCCGTGAAGACCCCGGGGAGAAACTTGATACTCATGATAAATTTGATACGGGTCATTGGAACAGGTGTCGCAGTCGGAGTTGATATGTGACACCTACTGCAAGCCAATTAGAAATAGTTTGAAGCCAAATTATTGGGGCCTTGTTCCTCTCTCATGCGCTGAAAAAATAGGCCTGTGAAGGCGAAGGTCCTTTTGAGTTTACACCTTATCCGAAATTGTTGGTGATGTTATCTTCATTATGTAAACAGGCATTTCGTCAAAATCACGTCGCCGACTTCGGTGGCGGCTAGGTCAAGTCCTCGCTGCCAAACAAGGAATCGCAGGATCGAGTCCCGCCTGGGTAGGTTTCCCCTATCCTGGTTTTGGTTGTTCGTGTAATTAATTGTTAAATTTGTTGAATACTCAATATAAAATGGCTCATTATGAGCTGTACTCAGTGGTTTGGGAATAAAAAAATAAAATTTCAGTATTGAATTGTGGTTTATAATGTTATTTTGACGGAATGTAGTCATTTTACGCTCGCAGTTTTCGAAACGGAAGGGAAAAACCGATGGCAAACGAAAAATGGAGAGGTTTCTCATTTGATACATATGGGTCCTTACGCGAAATGTATTCAATAATACAATTCAATAATGAATTATTTATAAAATATAACATAATATGTCAGCTAGCTTGCTTCAAAGTCACACTTGGATGCGAAAAACAATGGTTACTAAAGTTACAGCTAGAAGTATTTTTTATTAACACCTATGAAAAGAAGCAATGAAACCACACGATGGAAAAAAATTCTGTGGGATGCTATGATGCGCGAGGCTGTGTGGTTCAGAAGCCCTTGAGGGTCCACTTTAAATTTTTTCTTCCACTGATGTCCCCTCTGGGTATGAAGATTTCTTGCGTCTAGCTCTTTCATAACTAGGATGAAGCTGGTGGCCACAGATCTTGGCAGTCTTAGGAAAAATTTTGTACTCATAGAAATTTTTAAAAATTGCAATCAACAATCGGCGAAAGAGCTTCTTCTGTCATCAGTTTATTCTAAGTTGTGGGCATTTTCCTTAATTTCTGTAATATCAGTTTCCCTCGGGCGGGGGTGGTCGTGGTCATTTCCGTGATTATCTTCGCTGCCGCATCATTCCTTTGCGAGCGCAGTGTCATAGATGCGGCTAGCGATAGTTCAGCTGTTGATGCTTTCTCAAATCAGACAATTTTCTGCTCTTATTGTTAGACCTATCACTAGACCCCTTAAGGTCTTCCTTGGACCTTTCTTTGCTGCTTTACCCAGAAAAACCAGGAATTAGATAGCAATAGTGATATAAAATCGCCTTGGAGGAAAGTAAAGCCAATACGAATACGTTAAACAATAATAGGTCACAACATGAGCAAGGAGTCTCAAGATTATAATGCATGTCAGCATCCTTCTCCAACCAACGTCGACATTTTTTTCAAACCTGTCGCTGGTTCTCTTGCATTCGTCCCATTTCTGAAAATACGTACTTATTTCCTTCGTCTTCACTTCTTGCTCCAAGTTAAAACTTATTGAGAAGATATTGTACAGCAAATTGACGTTTGTAGGACAACGAATTTCCACTTCCATTTACTATGACGTCGTGTATTTCTTTTCGTGTTACTTTCATGCGATCATTTTCTTTCCGAAATATTAACAATTCGAATCACCGAAGAAGAAAATCGAAACTAGAATTCCCTGCATAATTCAACACACAAAATCAGTGAGATATTTATCTTGGAAAACATAGGAACCTTTTTATCATTGCGAGATATTTTCCAGCAGTGGTAGTTCCTCCTCAATGCTGAAATCTCCCGCTCTAGGGAAAATAAACCTTGATTCTTCGCTTCCGTAGCAAAAGCACTGAGATCCTTTGGCACTCACTGGTAAAATCTTACTAATTTGCTCGGTAAAATCGTGAAAGGAATGTATCCAATCAATTGGGAAGAAGCATTTGTGGAAATCCCCGTGTGAGCCACCTCGTAGAAATCACCCGTACCGAAGAGAATCTATCCTCAGAATGGCAAAAACACTTCATAGAACGAGGCGATAAAGCAATAAGCGGCATTTCTACCAATGAACAGCTATGCTTTGAGTACCTTACTTCTTAAACGCTCGGTAAAAATCGTAAGACTGAGGTAGAGTTTACGGACACAATAGGGATTAACGCGGTAATGCCCGCAGCCACTCTTGAGCCCTTTCCTATGTTTGAGCTGATGGGAGCTATGAAAGACATATGGGTAGGGTAATGGGTGAATATCAACTGAAAATAAGCACGAAGAAAACAAAGATATTAGTGTGCAGCAGAAGAGAAGAAGTCAAGACTAACATTAAAATAGGGAAGCAAAACCTGATAGAGGTGGATGAATTCGGTTATTTGGGACGCAAGATAACTAGTGACGGGAGAAGTAAGAAAGAAAAAATCAGCAGAATAGCTCAGGCGAAGAGTGCATTCCACCAAAAGAGAGACCTGCTTACAGCAGGAAACTTAAATATGGAAACTTACATTTGGAGTATGCTCCTATACGGAAGTGAGGCATGAACAATGACCGTAGCGGAGAAAGCAAGGATACAGGCCTTCGAAATGTGGTGCTACAGAAGAATGATGAAGATCAAATGGATCGACCGAGTTAGTAACGAGGAAGTCCTAAGAAGAGTAGGAGAGAAGAGAAGCCTCGTAAAAACCTTAATAAGAAGACGGAACAACCTTATAGGCCACATCTTGAGACATGATGGCCTGATGAAGACAATCGTCGGGGGACAAGTGGAAGGCAAGAACGGAAAAGGAAGACCTCGAACAAAATAAATGGAACAAGTAAAGAAGGATGTGAAAGAGAAGAAATACGTAGGTGTGAAAATATTAGCTGATAGGAGAACAGAGTGGAGAGCTGCGTCAAACCAATACTAGGATTGTTGACCAGTGATGATGATGATGATGAACGTTGTTTTCTATGAAAATTTATTTTATTTTGTATCATTTTAATTAGAAAACGGACTTTAGATTGAAACTCGAACGTAACTCAGCGGAAGCGTCTTTCTCTCGTGAGCGCGTTGAATGAGGAACGTTATTGGTGAGTTAAAGAGGATCTGAGAGACACATACCTTTTACTTGGTACTAGCGGCTTCCCCGGGGAGAGTGGAGTTTTGCGAAGGGGATGATGGAAAAGGGGGCTGTGTTTTCAGGAGGGTGAGTTCTGTCTCTCCCCAGTGCGTCGGATAGTACGAGCGTATAACCCACCACGCAGAAGAGTAAACAGCAGCAGTCGTGGAGTTACTTCGCCTCCCTTCCTCTCCTGCTATTCCCTCTCATTGTCCCGCCGTCCCATTTCGACGGTTTTTTTCTCTGGCCTGGGTTTTAGAGGGGGGTGGAGAGAGATGAAAGGAAGAAGGGGGTTTGGGGGGTGTTTTGCTCCCCCCCCAATGTGATATGAAGAGGCACGGGTGGCTGGGAGATTCTCTTCTAATCTTGTCTTCTTCTCTCTTTCCGCGTTTGTGGATCAGTGATGCGGCGTTGGACCCCCTCCCAAAGGACCGAAAAGGAAGTTACCTCCGAATCGGGGGCAGAAGAGAAGGAGAAAGGTTAAGTTTTCAACAGGATTTAGTTTGTGTAGGCTGTAACTACATTTTGTATTACATACGGCGCAAAAAAGGTCGGACGCTGATGTATACCGCTATATTGTTCTTATTAGTTCAGTCAATTTTATAATTTATTTAACTTGGGTGCTATAATGTGGTAGTATTATTACATTTCCGCTATTTTACCTGTATTACATACGGCGCAAAAAAGGTCGGACGCTGATGTATACCGCTATATTGTTCTTATTAGTTCAGTCAATTTTATAATTTATTTAACTTGGGTGCTATAATGTGGTAGTATTATTACATTTCCGCTATGTTACTGTACATTTAAAAATGGCTTGTGTGAACTCGTCTCGCTTAATATGCATTACAACGTAGATTCTTTAATCGAAGTGATCAGTAGACGATATCTGGCCGCCATGTTTTTGTAGGGTGTAGGGTTGGTTCGGGTACCCTACATCAAGTAGGTCCCGTTTAGTTCCAAAAACGGCCATATATAGGGCTCGATGTGGCGTATGTAGGGCGAGATCGGTTTATGTAGAGGCTGATGACGTATCCAGGGTCGGTTGACCCTACAGGGTCGACTAAGAATACGGCCCTAAAACCCTATCTCTATAGGGTCGTGTCATATATATCACTTTACTCATTGTTAATTCAAATACAACAATGAATCATTAGACATTGTTTTAACGTAAATGTGTATTTTCTGCGGTCGAAAGAGTGAAATAGAACACGCGAAAAAAACTGTGAAAACTTCGTCTTCTTCACCTCGTCACCGGCAATATATTTCATTGGTGCATTTTATTGTATTTTTTATAGATAGAACGACACCTTCGCAATACAAATAGTTTTTTTTTAAATTAAATTTTACTCATTCCTTGATTTTTTAAATGGCCGATAGGTAGATTTTTCAGTCTGCTTTGACATTCCCCATATTTCTGACCCATAGAAGACAACAGGTTTTGTGATGGATTTGTAGACCTGTAGGTTAATCTATCGTGAGATTATTTTGCTTTTCAAAAGCCCTCGTAAAGCCCAGTAACTTCTGTTAGCATTTTTTACTTCTAGTGTGGATATCAGCCGTCTATGGGTTTGCTTGGTCAGAACTACCCAAGTACTTAAATTTACTTGCACTTTCTAAAGTTAAATTTTCTACCTTTAAGATTTTCTGTCGACCAAAAGATATTTTGTTTTTTGTCCATTTAAATATGTCCAAATTATTACGGTTCTAATTTTTTGGCGCTGTAAATGTTCACTTTAGAGCCGCTCTGCTTCATATTGGCTTATCCAATCATATTTTTACGATCTTTAAGGGCACAATCACTCCGAAGGCGCTGGGTATATTGTATAATTTGCTTCGATTGTGCTTAGATTTCATCTGGACAGTGTAACGTTTTTAATTATCCACTACTAACTTAACGAATAATTTTATTACACTTCAAAAACAAGCTCTATATTTTGAAACTCGGGAGCAAAAAACAACATCAACAAGACGCCATGATTAGTGTAATACCATTTGTACCACCCGTACTACCACTCACTGAGCCACTGCCATGAACTGCACCAGTGGGGATCTTGAGTTCTGCCGTATCCCTTTTCTCCGGTCTCTTTCTTTCTCGTAGGCGCCTGCTTTTCCTCTGCGTCCTCTTCTTCTTTCTGCCGATCTTGAATTCTGCCGTATCTCTTCCTCCGCTCTCTCAATACACCGCTACTTTAATTTATCTCCCAATCTTTTATAACACGTCTATCTCTTCCTTCTCTCCATACACGACTCCCCGTTTTCTTTTTGCGTCCCTCACTACCATTCTTGCCTCCTCACTACCGTTGTTAATTTTAAATTACTTAATCAAACAACATGGTGGCTTGTTTACATTATGTTACAACAGGTAATAACAGTAAGAGCTCGCTTAGTGCATTTTCAGTCCAAATTCTTGGAGCTAGGCGGAAAAACAAGGGGAGTGGAGGTAATTCCAAATCTCTTCTCTAGGAAATATATATTCTCATATATATTTGATAGCTTCATTTACATCTTTGAGGTACCATGCAAGCCCCCACTGGGGTGTGTGGCACGGGGTGTTTCCACACCAGGCATTCAGCACTCATATCTTTGCCTTAGTCAGAAACGCGCTAATTTTTCAGATACTGCTATGCACTGAGTACAACGACACGCTTTCGGACTATAAAAAATAGGAGAATGATAATGATAGGATCATAAATATGATTAAAAATCGGGAGCGTTAGCTGAATAAAATGTGTTTCACCGAAGTCCCAAGAACTATGTAAATTATTAATTTTTATATGATTTGAAAATTTATTTTGCCTATAATATTCTCCGTCTGTCCTTACCCTTTCCTTCCATGATGCACATTGCGATGACTTTCCTCTTCTCAGTTTTTCTGGAGGTTTCCAATCGAATATTTGATTAGGCCATAAGATGCCATTCATCCTGTTAACATCTCCAAACCTTAGTAGTTTCTCCCTTTCTACCTCGTCTCTTTATATTTTTCCAAATCCATCATATTCATTATTGTCCCATTTCTAACTTTTTAGAGTCTACTCTTTCAGCAACTCCTTCAATTTTAATATTTCTTAGTCGTCACTAACCGAATTCTATTTCTTTCCTTAGTGCCCTAAACCTCTCTTCCATTTCTATCTAGTTTCTACCATTTTTTTTTACGCATTCTTACTTTCGTTTTTCTTCCATAAAACCGAATTTAGAAATTTTATGCTGGGTCTTCTCTTCATACTCCTGTTGTCGATCTATTGGTTTCTACTTCCACTTTGATCCTATGTCACTTTAAGTTACTTTGCTGTGGAGTCTCCTTCTACGCACATTTATAAAACTATTTTCATTAAAAAAACGCAGAAAAATACTATTTTGGGAGTATTTCTGTGAAACAAAAGGACCCCACTTCCTGAGAACTTGTGTCGTCTAAAAACCTTTCTTTTCCCTCACTGCTCATAAGTGTCTCGTAACTTTTTTCAGTGGAAAAACTATAATTATCATAAAAGCATTTCAATCCAACTCAATTATTCATCTGAAAAAATATAATCCAACAATTATATCCTCCCATCAAACAATTGCTTCCCGATATTTTTGCGACTCGCAATATCAAAGCTATAATTAAAAGTGAAAGGCTATATTTATCTTTAAATCAATTCAATCCAATCCAATTGTTTATCTGAAACAAAATATAATCTTACAACTATCTGTACTAATTGCTTTACCGGTAGTTTTTTTCCGGGTACCATTTCAAAATACTTCTTCTCCAGCGTCAAATATTTTTCCTATTTCCAATATTTCTATTTCGTGATTTTCAACGTAAGCACTTCGTGCAGTCCGAATAAAATTAAGCTCGAGGGATTAAATGCTATTTCATTTGAGCATCCCAACTCATTCAATCTGCTTACCCTCCTTATTTTATTCGTCCCCTTTTATATATTTTCCCTCGGGCAGTTGTAGGAACGCATCCCATGAAGGAAATCGGATTATTCACTCATCTTTAGATGTCTCAAGAGTCCGTTTCATGAGCTCCTTCCCCCTGACTAATGACGGCAGGCAGGCACAGTATTCTTGAGTGTAGACCTCCTTTTGTGGAACTCCCCCTCCTTTTCCTCGCTTTTTAATATTGATCGTTTCGCATATCGGGGAGGAAATATCATCGAAGACCTTTGTTAAATAGTGCAGCACTTCGAGAAGTAGTGGTATTACGATATAATCATTTTCGGCGAATGATCAGTAAGTACTTATTAATGGAGTGATATTTCTGAAGCATCTCTCCAAGCTGTCCCCTTACGTACTACGAGTATGTTTATCCATTTAGCGCAATAATTATGCGGGAATAAAAATAGCTAATATCGGTTTCAATGTTTACATTTAAGCGCATTTGGTATGATATTTTTGCCAATGCGTCCCTTATAAATGTCGATTTTTGTTGTACCTTTTTATTCACGCTACCCTAAGGTGGGTAGAACTGCAGACCATCAGTTTAAAAAAAAATCTTCAAAAATAATTGGCATAAACTCTCCGCCTGCCAAACTGAAGGACATGGTTTCTAGTCCATCCTGAATTGGTGGCTCATATCTAAAGCAAAAGTGTTTTTGTGGTCGTCCTACATTGTTGTTCGCTAAATTCTCTTTTGGTAGAGGCCCTTTTTAATAATAATAATAATAATTATAATTGCCTTTCTTTGCATATACAAACTTGGTCCTTCTAAGCTATATGGCTTGTCAGAAGGTTCCAGTTATTCAATACAACATGTGGCACATTGAGAGCATAGCATTTACATTACAAGTTTCAACTTTAAATTTAGGGGTTTTTAAACAAAACTATGATAATTTAATATATGTTGTACATTTCAGATTAAAATAAAGAAATTACAAGTTTACACTATCACTTATTAACCAATCTTTCACTTTTCTTTTAATGCCGGCCAAAGATTTGAGATTACATAAAGCCTTTGGCATACAATTAAAAGTATGAGGTACAACATACTTCAGCAACCATTTACCGTACATGTTATTATAAAGATAAGTTTTCAACAAAAGACTGTTGCGTTTTTCAATTGAATGATTTTAATTGTTAAGGCCTAGAATTCGCTGTTTTTGTGGCGGTGAAGTTAAATAGAAAGAGAATATTACTTTCTGGAAACATTTTAGTCGCTCACAGAAGGAAATTTTTCTCATTATTTAAAATTCGCATTACAGGTCATTATTTTTTATACCTTTTCGATGATTTTTCCATGCCGTCAAAGGACAGGTGGGGGGGAATTATAGGAAAGGAAGGCCCAGGAGGAGAGATATAGAGCAAGTAATGAAGAATGTGAAAGAGAAGTAATACTTGGGTGCAAAAAGATTAGCTGCAAGGATAATTGTGTGGAGGACGGCGTCAATCCAATCTTAGTATTTTTGACCTGTAAAAATGTTGAGAAATAATTTCCTATCCTGATCTAATAACTTGCCCAGTTTAGAGTAGGGGAATTTCATTTTTTTCTTGTAGTGCAAGGCCGTTGAACGTACATGAAGTGAGCAATTATTTTGCATAATGAATTTAACAAACTTCCACAAGGATACATTAAAACCCCAACGATAAGTTGAGAGAGATATTTTACCAAACGGATAGGTGTAGGGATTCGTTTTTTCCCCGGAACAATTAAAGATTTATTGAAATGTAGGTGAAACTTTGTGCGGGGGTATCCTTTTTATTTGTAAACGTCTGGTGTCTATCTACCCACCGCATATTGAGTCGGATTAATACGTAGATCAGGCCTGAAATTGACTACTTTCATTTACCTTTGGTAGATATTCAGTGGCGCCGACTCCATGGGGCCTGAGGGGGCCCGAGCCCCCCCAAAAATTCGTTACAGATGAGAGGAAAAAATGTGTAAGGCTTGTCGATTTTCCCCGGAGTGTCCAGATATCGAGATTCTAGTGATCAGGGTTCTAATGTTGATCACATGACTCTTCTAAAATGCTTAAAAACTTAAAATTCACTACTTATAAAATTTACTGGGGCAAGGTCCCCGGTTTGGGCCCCCCCAATATTTTTTGTAAGTGGGCACCCTTGTAGATATTTCAACATATGGACGTGGTTAAGTTCATTATACGAATCCATACCCATTTTATCAGTTGCGTAGCAGGGGTGGGGAATGAAGAGTACATGGGTTTTCGGTCCCCGCAATTTTTTTCTCTTGCAGCTACTGTCCGCGATGCACCCCTTAACGAAAAAAATAGCCCACTCTCTCTCAACTATCAACATTTTAGCTCCGAGATCAGGATCTATGATCCGTAGTGTACTCGAAGTCTGGTCATAATGAATAAAAAAAACGCCGTCAGAGCCCTGAGTTTCAATTTTTCAAAAAATCAGGCGAATTCCGGAAACATGCGCATTTGAATGCCTATATTTACTACGGCCGTTACGGCAAAAACCGACTCTGACTATATAGGACCATGGGCGTACCCAGCGAGGGGCAGGAGGGAGCAGCTCCTCCCCCCCCCCCCCCCCAGAAGCAAAAATTGCAAATGTCTTAAAGGAAAATAATATTTTTTCAAGCAAATAAATTTAAAAACTCATAAAGAGCTGTTACAGTTTCCTTAAAATGTTGATTTCATTCACCTTTTCCATGCTCAAATCTTACCTACAACTTGAACAACCATGGCATTCCCCCCCCCTTTTTTGATTTTTTTGATCCTGGGTACGCCCTTGTGTGAACGCGTGAATGAATACGAAAATGCACCCTGCAACCATCCAACTTGTGCAAATGTATGAACAGAAAATAGAAATTTTTCTAATTTGATTCATGCGTTCGCACCTGTTCCGCACAGGTCCACAAAAATCGTTCGAGCAAACAGGCATTAATTCGCACGGGTTAGTGTGCCATTTTACCAAACCTTAATGCTAGGCATCATTAAATGAAATTTTACATTATTTAGTGACACCAATGCTCTTCTGATACGAGTGAGTTGACTACAAACTATCAGTTAAGGCAACTTGCATATCGCCCAAAGTACCCCCCGGAGCAAATTTCAGGCCACGTGCTTGCATTGAATGCGCTTCCTGTTACTCTTCTGATGGCGACTGCACGTGGCGTTCAGTTGTTCTCGAACTGCGTCATGTATAATTAATGCCGCGCAGCGCCGCCGTTACTTGAGGGCGTGGGGCCGCGGCATCTCAAGAGATGGCAGCACTGCCGCCCTCTGAGTCGACAGCGAGTCTTTCCTCCTCCCCCAACGAATATAAATATTGGATCTTACGCCCTGAGAGGACGCGCTCTCTATGTCCGATTCCCAACCTTCCAGCTCTTATTCTGCAACATCATACTCCGTTCAGTTGATGGCATCCGCTCAATATGTGCCGTTGTTTACATCAGAGTCCTCTATATTGCACTGTTAACACTACTCTCTTGTGTAGTTATAGGTACGAAGCCTATGTATTAACATTGGCTACGAGTTATCATAAGGTAAAAGAGGTCACACTCGATCATTAATGGTGTTTGTATGGTGGCTGGAGTGTCGGCTACCCACCCTAATGGTCCGGGTTCGTGTTCCGGGGGTGACAGATAATTTTCAGAGGCTGTAATATCCCTGCTTGAGTGCTTTCTGGAGGCCACTTCAAAGGCAGCGTCCGTCGGATGGGACGTTAAGCCGTGGCTCCTTTGGCGCCTTTCGTTAAGAGCAGACTTATGCCGACGCCGAATTTTTCTCCACCATTCCTTCCATGCCCTTCTCTCATGGCTCATGACGCTGGCTGTCGGTCAGGCCTTCTAACGTAAGACAATTTAGCACATTAGCGTTGCCGTGTTCGTTTTGCAGGGAACGAGGGCTAATAGGTAGAAAACTACACGTTAAGTGATTTTTCAGACGTAATTGCTCAAGAAATCTAAGTGTAGCCTCTGAGTTTCTCGCGGCTTCCAGCCTCACTCCAGATTAATTTATGGTACGCTGTTAACGTGCATCACATTTATCATCATCATCATTTTAAGTCAACAATAATGGTATAGTTTTTAGGCACCTCTGCTATCTGCTAATATCTTTATAGTGACGCATTTATTCTCTTTCACATCCTTAATAATCTATCCTTCATCACATTGATAAAAAATTAAATGCCTAGAAATTGAAAGAAGAGTTCAACAGATTCAGGCTTCAATCAGGCAGGTTAGACATATTTAAATAAATAAAAGATCGTAGCACTTTTCCACAAGAATTTTTAATGTGTACAACACGTTTCGGCTCACTGAGCCATTCTTGAGGTCTTTTACCAGATGATGGCTCTGTGAGCCGAAACGCGTTGTACGCATTAAAAATTCTTGTGGAAAAGTGCTACGATCTTTTATTTATTTAAATTGAAAGAAGACGAAAGAAATTGATGGGATCGCATGTCATAAAATGGACAAGGAAAACGGTGAATTGGAGGATGATTGAGGCCGAAAATCTGAACGTATAAATGTGGCCTGGTTGGGACTCGAACCCAGAACCATCCGATGTCCGTTATTGTCCTCTGATTTCTGTCTTCTGCCAGATGCATCATAACCGTTATCATAGACCATTTTGTTTTATCCCCGTATCCGTTTTAATTTATATTTTGTCAATTTTTATCTATTTATGACTATTATAGTAAATGCATCATTTTAATCTAAACATGCGTATATTTAAAAAAAGCGTGTGTTCATTTAAGTTCTACTTGATTCTGTCTCCTTGGATATTTATGAAGTATCAACGCACAGCATTTAATTTTAAGTGTATTCACAGTGTTAACCAAACAAGAGAGGCATGCAGATACAATGTTTAGCCAAAAACTACCACTTATATGTAAAATATAACAAGAAAGTACGCGATGCTTTACGAAGCCATATAACCTTGTTATTCTTGTTATTAATAACCCTCGCAACGCTTATATAACGCATTCACTATATCCTGCAGCCCCTTGCTGACTGGCCAGTCACCACCTAATCATCCGCAAACCTCACAGATTTAAACACCATTCCTCCCACTACTATGTCGGCAGCACGCTATAGGAATACGCATAGGTATCGCCGCTGGTTATTAACCTGTACGCTGAGGAGATGGTAAGAGACGCGTGGGGCGAGTTGGAAGCTGGAGTGAAAGTGGAAGGAATGATGTTTAAATCAGTAAGGTTCGCGGATGATCAGGCGCTGATTAGCTGTAGTGGATGCGTTAGACGATCGGTGCGAGGAATATAGGATAAGGATTAATCGAAATAAGGCCAAGGTAATGCGGTTTTGTGAAGCATCGCGAGCGAGGAATGTGAGACTCAAGATAAAAGTCGGAGGGGAAAAACTTGAGTAGGTAGAGCAATTCAACTATTTGGGCAGCACATTAGAGGAAAACTGAAACAGTAGCAAGGACATCAGGAAGCGAATCGCACTAGCAAAGGAGGCGTTCATGAACAGGAAGGAGCTTCTGAGAGGATCGTTTTATAAGAGTTTAAAGAAAAGGTCAGTGAATAGTTTGATCTGGAGTGTGGCTCTCTACGGTGCGGAAACGTGGACACTGAGGAAGGAGGACGAGAGAAGATCGGAGGCATTCGAGATGCGGGTATGGAGAAGAATGGAGAGGTTGAGATGGACGGAGAGGAAAAGGAACGACGAAATGCTGGATATGGTTGGCGACGAGAGGCAGCTTTTAGATGAGATACGGAGGAGGCAGAAGGTATGGATGGGAGGAGTACATAGCGGGGATGGGATGTTGAAAACGGTGTTAGAGGGTAGAATGTTAGGGTAACGAGGGAGGGGAAGGAAAAGAATAAGATTTTTAGATAGATTGAAAGGGAGAAGGCCTTACAGTGAATTGAAAAGGCAGTGTTGGAAGGAAAGGGAGGCTCCCAGATCATTTCTTTATTACTCCATGGAAACCTATTGAAACCTATCCAGATGAGCGATTGAACTATTTAGGCGGCCAATCAGAGGAAAACGGATACTGTGTTATAGGAATCAGGAAAATAATTTGGTTAACAGAGGAGGAGCTCATTAACGGGAAGGAGCTTACGAGAGGATATTCATGTAAAAGTCTGAAGAAAACGCTAGTGAAGTATCTGATCTGGCGTGTAGCACTTTACGGCCCGGAAACCGCCAATTATGAAGGACGAGAGAAGACTGGAGGCGTTCCAGATGTGGGTGAGGAGAAGGGGAAGTGGACGGAGAGGAGGGGGAACAACGAAGTGCTGGACATGGTGGGTGACGAGAGGCAGCCTCTAGATGAGGCACGAGGGAGAAATAAGGTATTAACGGAGGGAGTTCTGGACGGGGATTGGATATTGAAAACAGTGTTAGAGGGTAGAATATTGGATTAACGAAGTGGAGGAAGGAAGAGAATAAGATTTTTTAGATAAAATGAAGGGGAGTAGGTGAAATTTAGAGGAAAATCAATGAAGGTTACCACAGTTCTTCTTAAATGCTCTATTGAAACCCACCTCAATCGGCAGAATACTTACATAATAAAATAATTGATCTTTCCTAAAAGGATGTAAGTACCTACTTGTTGTTATTAGCGGTAGGTAAGGAAACGGTGGCGGTTGGTGGAATCCAGGCAGTCTGCCTGTGTACGTGCTTTTCCCCTTTTCGTGTGCGAGTCTTCCCATGAGGCCAAGCGAGGCAGCGTCATCAATCAACGTCAGTGCGTATTTGCGGAGTGGGTGGGTGTGGGGGTGTGGAAGGGGTTGGAGTGGGGGTGTCTTTGGCTGGGGGTTGGGAAGGACTGCGATAAAGGGGACAGGCGACTATATCAGGATTATTTGGGGCCGAGGTGGAAAAGAGATGGCGCCACGCGGACAAAGGAACTCACTGTTGGCCTGGCTGGTCTTCTTGCAGGAGAATATTGAAAGTGTTTTTTAAACTCCTGGCTAGGGATTGGTTCGATAAGCAGTCAAAGCATCCATTTAAAGTTTTTTGTTATAATTTATGTTTTGCCAGAGACTCGGAGGCTGAGCGATAGGCTTAGATTGCTTGAACAATGAAGAATAGAATTAGAGAATCTTTCAGAGAGAAACGGAGAACATCATCTTACAGCCCCTCTATATTTCCAGGTCCGACGTCCAAGCTTTTTTCTTTTTTCGACAAATTCGTTTTTCGCCCATACCATAAAGAACCTTTCAAAATACTAGTCATAATTTTGTTTTAGCATTTTCTTTACACATGTAAACGGCAGTAGTCTTAAACACCCCCTGCCACACGCCGTTTTAGGCGACTTGCGGGGTAGTAAGTATATAAAGAAAGGTGGATGGCGATATTTGGTGGAACTGTGTAACAGAAGATATGATCGCAGATACACTAATATATCGTATGTTTAATTTTTCAATGGTCAGACACAGGTTTCGACAATATACAATACAGTAGCGTAACAAGGAATATGCTTTGGGGGTGAGTGATCCTGGGAAAAGACTCCCTCTGGCAACGAGGGGGTTCGGGCAATGTTTTGAAAAATGTCATGCCTGGACATTCGTTTTACGTCATTTTGGCGATTAAAAATTAACTTGAATGAGATGCAATTATAATGTGTCAAAAATTGATTATGGTTTTAAAGATTTTTTTATTTCTCTGAGGCTCATGGGGGGATCTATCCCCTCATCCCCCCATAGTTAAGGCACTGGTACAATATGTTATTCTCAAAGGTGAAAATACACAATTTTAAAAACTTATTTGTACCATTTTGGAATGTAGAGAGGGATATCTGTGCTATGAATGCAGTAATGTATGCTATGAATTGTGCAAATGATTTATATAAAGTCATATATTAGTTTATTATGACTTCCAAAAGCCGTATCGCTAACTCGTGTCTCGTAGCTTCTATCAGTGGTGGTAGGTCAAGTGAACAAGTAATCGAAATAGATAGATAACCAAAGATATTTTTGTAGTGATTTCACTCCTCAAAAATTACTCATAAATACAAAGATAAACAGTGAAATTGGGCACCCAAGATTATTCAATCTTTTTTTTTTGTTTGTCATTCAACAAAAATACGACACTACTCGGCGGTACATTAAAAAATAGTTTACCACAGAAGGAGCTCATCTGTGATTCGTCATCGAAACAAGGGTCCTTGTACAATAATATGATGAATAAAAAGTATTAGAACAATATACCAGTGATATTTAATTTTTTGGTAAACTGTACATTTTTTCGCCGAATAGCAAAAGAGAGGAGAGAAATACAGACATATAGCTGGGAAAACAAAAGGTTGAAGAGGTGAAAATGTATTGTTGCATGGGAAGCCGAATTACCAACGGCGGACGAAGCAAATGAGAAATAGTAGATCAGCGCATGGGAAGAGGGATTTTTATGGATAGAAGAATCTTTGTACAGCTGAGAATAAAAGCATGGAATTAAGGAACAATAGGGTGGTTTCCTATTATTTTTTTATGGCCTAAATCGAAAGATTATTACTCCTGGAGTACGTATTTCACGCTTTTAGATTTTTAAATGAGGATATCTATTTTTCGCGATTGAAGGAAAAGTGAACATTTTCAAGAGCGCGAAAACGCGACGGCTTAGTATGAATGCTGGGGAAAGCCCGTGTGACGTACTTCTGGTTCCAGCTGTCGCCGTGTGAGGTGACCTTGGGGCGAGGATATTGTGCACTGCTGCGATACTGACTGCTAGCATGTAGCGCTTGTCTTAAATAAGGATTATTAATACCTTATCAAACGAAAGAAACTTTCCGACCTTAGGGAGTTTTAATAGGTGGTTATATAGAAATGTTTCCCTGAGGCCTGTGCCTCATTCATGCATTGGTAATCTCAGACGATGTAAAACTCCTATCTACTCGTATAGAAACTAGGTCCCTGTGACGTCACGTGGAGTGGAATCGCATGGGTGCCAATCTGACCTTTTTCAAATGAGGTTAAAATTCACCATTGCCATTCGTCTAAACTGGAATTTCTATAATCAAATAATTTGTATATTATTAATACAATAATGGTGGGCAACGAATCACAAACTATGCCTTTCGTCTTCTTTGATGAAGGAAACTGCCCTATTCATTAAATGCTTCGTATGGAGCATTTTTCTTTAACTTATCTAAGGAAGTAAGGCTTGGACGTTGACAGCAGCAGAGAAGTCAAGAGTAGAAGCATTCGAAATGTGGTGTAACCGAAGAATGACGAAGATAAGATAGATCGACCGAGTTAGCAAAGAGAATTTGCTAAGAAGAGATGGAGAAAAGATAATGCTTCTAAAATCTTAAGAAGACGGGACAACTTACTTGGTCCCATCATGAGGCACGGTCTGATTAAGGAAACCGTTGTAGAAAAGGTGGAAGGGAAGAAGGGCAAGGAGCGAAGGGACTGCCCCGAACGATATACAGGGTTTCCCATTTATCTTGACCACCCGAAATAACTTTTTATCCAGATGCAAATTCAGAAATGTGTCAAGCAAATGTTCATTAGCCGTCAGGGGGACATTAATCAGCATGATTGCCTTCCTTGTAGCTTTGTTATTTACAAAGATATGAACAGGAGGAGTTATAGGAGAGGAAATAAATTGACGAATAAAAGATACAGGGTGCCATTTAAAAAGAACATATCGCATTTCATATCTATGTAAATAACAAAGCTACAAGGAAGGCAATCATGCTGATTAATGTCCCCCTGACGGCTAATGAACATTTGCTTGTTAGATTTTTGAATTTGCATCTGGACAAAAACTTATTTCGGGTGGTCAAGATAAATGGGATACCCTGTGGAATGTATAAGTGAAGAAATACGTCACTTTAATAAAGCTAGCGGATAGGAGAGAGGAATTGAGAGCTGCATTAAACTAATCTTAGTATTGTTGGCAAGTGATGATGTCTTGAGCAAGTATCTAATACAATTTGCAATTTATATTGAAATAGCCAACGAATTGTGATTTTATTATTTCCCGGAGATTTATTTTCGTGAAGTCTTTTCCTGATTTGTATCGCTTTTTAATCGTTTTTATCACCAACATTTCAATGGACGTCTCGTCCATCGTCATCCCGAGACGACTTTACGCAACCCAATGAATTGAGCTCTTGTTTATCAATCTTGCTGGAGTGACTATGTCCAAAGAAAAGTATTGCAAATGCCGATACAAGTTAAGAGCACGTGAGTAATTCTAGCTAGAATGTCAAGGATACTGACTGTATATTATCACACAATTTAGAGAAATATGATCCAACTAGATTACATGATAGTGACAAAGACTACGCCGAATAGAAGAAAGTAATCTGGTTAGATCTACTGCTTTATTTGGTAATGGATTTTTTCATGCATAAACATATGGAAAATTTTCTGTGGGACACTGGCTTTACGTAACACTTGTATTGCTCTGAAGCCGTTGTCTTGGATTCCAATCCAATTTGTGGTTACTTAACTTTCCCCAATTTACGGAAGTGGCGCCACGTTTTTCGTCTTTGGGTGAAATTTACGACCAACACAAGCTTTGGTGCGGATGGTACTCCTTAAGGCATACTATGGAGCTGCCTTACGGAAGAAATATGGCGGTCACGGTCCAAACTTATGACCTTATAATTTGTTCTCAAAATATTGTCAAAGTTACATTTTTAGGTTATAAATGGTTTTTGAGCACAGTGCGCTTACGATTAAAAGGCTCACATGGAAAACTTATCACCTTATTTTTGACTCGCGTGTTTTCCTGTTGTTTGCGTGAGCTTCCGAAATTTTCGACTTGATACATGATGTTTTGGTTGAATATAGTTCGAATTCAAAGTGTGGCTGGGCGAGTGCAGAATTGCAAGTCTCCTTCACTGTTTCGTCTGAAAATCTTCCCCTAACACTCTTGATGGCTTGATAGCTTATTCAGGGAAATGTCATAAATATTATTCATTGTGTTTTGAAGTTCTGAAGAATTGAATGTGAAGCAGAAGAATTATGTAGGCGTAAAAAGAATAGCCGATTGGAGGATTTGTGTGGATGGTTTCGTGTAAACAATCTTAGGATTGATTGCTGTTTATGATGATGATGATTGGTAGGAGTCTAAATGAAAAGATATGTTTTTCGTTCTAATTATCTTTCCCTCCCATCTTCCGGATTCATGCATTCGGATTTTGGGTCTAAGTGAACGAAAAATATCTTCAAAGCCAGGAATTGTAAAATTGGTTTCACACTGTCAAATTCATTTTAAATTCCATGCAAGAACTCGTTGAACAAGCTCTCTCTAATGGGTGTGACGTCATGTTAATCATCACGACTGCGGACATTATTTCTTGAATGTTTTTGAATCCCTTCGTTACCATCAAATTCGTCTTGTCACGAACGGTTCTAATTAATATTGAAACTCGAATAGTGTTGAACGATTTCGACCAATCAGGGCAAGTTTTCTAGCCTTCCCATTGTTGCCTTGGAGATGGAATTTTTATTGACATCATGGCCGCTTGAGAGAGAAACGCCTTTGAAGCTCTCATTAAATGTTACGAGGAACAAAGGTGGTCACGTGAAGTGAGCTCCCCAGACTACCATGAGAGGCAGAAGAGAAGTTTAGCACTATAAGAAATTGCTGCAGCTATGTTTCCTGTGAATAAAATTATGATTGTAATTGCCTCAGTCACGTTATTCCTTTGTCGATCATGTTGACTACCGTTATTCAAGTCAATTCAAGATTTCTATAACAGTGTGAAATTTGATTAAGGATATGTTAAGCAATCACTCATAATAGACTGTCTCGAATGATCTTGAATCAAAAATTAGAGTTCAAGACGACTTTTTCCACGTTCCCTCTTCAACGTAGCGCAAGTGGTGTGACAGATGCTTAAGCTGGACGTAGCCATTATGAATATAAGAAATCTTGCAAGAGCCACTGAGATTTATCAAGTGACACGACACGTTTTGACACTTTCACTCCCGTCTCATTTGTGTGAATATGACAATGACATGAAAGCGTTGAAACATTTACTGTCACTTTATAAAGTTCGGTGGAACATGCAAGACTTCTTTTGCTTAACACGGTTTTATGGTGACGAGGGATACTCTTACAGCAATTGAAATAAGAGGTTTTATGACTTTAACTTTAATAGATGTTAAGTAACTGTGGGCTTTGTTTGTATTTCAGCACCAATGCCTGCGGTTGAGGATTCTTCTGTCCCATGCAGATTTATGGGATGAATTTTTCGGCGATTCACCGCTTCTTCGGAAGTTCAATCTTGATTGGGAGGTTGGAGGACGTAGTAAATGCCGGATTTGTGGTGAGTTATATTCCTGTGTGAAATATGGTATCCTTTTGCTGGCATTACGGAAAAATGTCGTTCACATTTTATTTGTTTCTGAATTGGAGTAACTAACAGGCTTGTGAACCTTTCTATTCCCGCTGTGTAATTAAACTTGTCCGCCTAGGTGTCGCCACTAGAACGAATGTCCGCTAGAGGCAGCACGGGTAGTGCATGCGTATGGAACTCAACTGGAAAATGCGTATTATTTTATTTACTCTTTATAGGCCGTTTTACACGGTACACGGAATTGCGCAATCTGACGTACGTGCGAAGGCGCAATAAAAATTGCGTCGTGTAAAGCTGTGAACTGCTAGAACACATGCGAGAATGCGTGGATGCGAGACGGAAAAATAATATTCTAATTTCGTTCATGCATTCGCGCAATTTCACGCCATTTTAGAAATTAATTCAGCTCTAACCTGCGCAATTCCGTACCCCGTGTAAAACGGCCTTAAAAGATGGAAGGGATTGCGATGATTTAATGTTTACGGGTATCGAATGCCAAAATCTAGAAGCGGGTGAAAACTCATTAATTTATATTGTTATTAATTTATATTGTGTATACCGTAAGTTGGCGCACAGGCCCACGAAGTACCTGAGCCGCGAGCAAAGAAGGGGAGGAAAGAACCAACAAAAAAAAGCTGTTAGGGACAGGCACAGATAGCTGGCGGATCCATTCGCCCGTCCCTTTCCTCCCCCCGACGAAGGCAACTAGCACCTCGAATAGAACTGTTAACTTTTTTATTTTCTCATATAATATCTCAATCTAAATAGGATATTTGTAAAGTATTAAAAAATCTAAGAAGAATAATATAAAACACGAAGTGCTCCGATCATAAATAACAAAATGATCGAAAGTTAAAACAAAACATGCATTATAACGGCTAAAAAATAACTGTCGGTCCTTTCCACCCCTCCTTTGCTCGCGGATCAGGTCCTTCGCGGGCCCGTGCGCCAACTTACGGCATACACACTATAGTAATTTGATTGTGTAATTTTAATCGTGTCCCATCACATTTTCGTGATGCCTTTCCAATTACTGCTGGTACGTCTTCTTAAGTCTATCAAATAGCAATGAAATGACCGCCCTGCGATAAATGAAGGTGAATATGGGTTCACTTTTTTCCGTCCGTGGGTGGTAGTGTTTCTGGAACCAACCCATGGTGGGTCGTGTGGTTTCCTTAACCGTCTCCCAGGAACTCGGCACAAAACAAACGAATACCTGTTCTTTATCTTATCTACCGTGGCTTTCCTGTCGCCCACCGAAAGGCGAGAGATATCCCATTCTACCGCCACCCGCTTTCCTGGCGCTGCTGTCGCTTTCTCCCACTCCAGACTTCATTGTCACCCATTCCCCACGCTAATGGAGGTTGCCTTAAGGAACCAATTTTTTCATGTACGTACATTCATTTAAAAATCATCTTTCAACTCCAAATGAATAAAAATATGTGCTTGTAATATTCTTATCAACAAATTCTTAAGTCTTCTTGACCTTAATGTTATTGAGAGTCCCTCAAAAACGCTGGGAATCCTGGGGTTGGAGTCGTTCAGTCGCGAAGGTGTGTGCGGTCTATAGTCTAAGCAGTAATTATAAGCCCTACACAGAACTTTAACTGGAGGAAATTGGTAAGAATTGGAGGAGAGAAAGAAATCTCCCACCAAATGGGAAAAAATGTCCATCATTTACATCATTTTGGCACTTATGATTTAACTTTAAGCAGAGGCAAAGAGTATGAGGGTTCAGGGTGAACCCTTCAGGGATACAACGCACTGGGGCCGGGAACCAAGCCCGTGGCTTATACGCCCGATCACCCGGGGAGGGGCTGGAGAGGAAGGGAAAAGGAGAGAGGCGCCGCCGCGATAGGAATCTGACGACGCCTCTGGGAGAGGATAGGAGCGGAAGGAACGGTACGGGGAAAACACCACAACGCTATAGAAGCGAAGAGGGCCCTACTATAAGCGAAACCAGGTAAAGCCATTAATATTCTAATGATCTTGGAGGATCATTCTATGAGGAAGAATGATCAAACGATCAGATGGTTAGATTTTAAGCAGAGGCAGTTATTATTTATCAAAAATCAGACAAGATTTTTAAATAATTTTTTGATTTCTCCGAGACTTTGAACTTCATCCCCCCATAGTTACGCCACTGGTTACGAATACCTCTTCTTTATTGACTGTAAAGAACATGAGTGTAGACGAATGCTTGCTCATAGTTTAGTGCGAGTACTCGTTCTTGCGGGGAAGGTGAAGAGGAAAGCGTCAAAGAGACGGAATCCTTTGAGTTGGCGGTTAGATAAGAAGGCGGAGGGCAGGGGGGATTTGGGAGAAGGAGGGGGTTGTGTGGCGGTTGGGGAGGGAAGTTTGTGACGAGATAAAACTTACTTCTCTCTCCTCCCCTTTTCGGGTGAAAAGAGGGAGTAAAGGGGAGAGGGGGCAGGGGAGCAGTGTCTCTCAAAATGGCACTCCGTTTCCTCAGAAAAAAGACAGGGTGGCCGCCAGCGATGTACAGTAAAACCTCTCATATACGGACACTTACGGTCCTCCAAATTGTGTCTGTAAGTGAGAGGTGTACGTGTGTCGTAGGTGACCTAAATAAAACCTTATTAATACGCTCAATATTACCTCGCAAGTATTAAAGGAATGGAATTTAAGCCAGTCAAAATTTTTAATTTAGAAAACTCTTAACTTTTGAGAGATGCGTGAGAAAACCAATGGCGATTTTGTCCTTAAAAGGGTAAAATTTGTTTAAAAAGTGTTCGTAATCATAAGTGGGAGGGCACGTATACCAGAGTTTCTATTTTTATACAAATGCATATCCTTCAGCCGGAGAATTGAATACAGTCCGTGAACAGTGGTTTCACTTTTAAAGTATTCGAATTATCATAAAAGAATTCATCATTGGTAAATTTTAATGAAAATTAATTGTGAAAATGTCACATAGCAGCAAAAAATAGCTCCATGACATTTCAATTATGGTACGCCTGGACGATGTGCTGTGGGGGCACAACGAGGGAATCAGGGGGTGAAACCTCCCTCTGGGGAAAATACAAACATTTTATCTTCAGAAATCGCACTTTATGTTATTTTAAAACTTAAAATTACACAATTGAATGGTCTTCGGTAAGATATTTTGCTAAAAACATATCAGGGTATAAAATGCATTTTGAAAAAAAATGAGCTTTTCTAATAATCTAATCAATTCAATCAATAACTTACTCAAAGAACAATCACAACATTTTCTCAAAAGAAAAAGCTAATGGAATATAATTTATAGGCTGATAGTTTCCTACTAAAATTATTTAGTTTTGGAGGTGACACGTGCCTCCTGTGCCCCCTGAATGCGCCATTGATGGAACGTGAATTTTGGTCATTCTCTAACATTTTCTCAATTTTGTTTACATAAGTACGTGATTCTAATTTTACATTATTCTTCTTACTGACTGACCTCATCTTCTTAAATTCCATAATGATGCATTTAAGTCCTGAGGAGGAACATTCCATGTTCCAAACGTTGGCGAATGGAGTTATTGTACTGATACACTAACGCCTTGAGAAATTATCTAGATGATACCTTGATGTAATTATGTAATTTTAGAGGGTGGAAAAAAATTGTGTCGCGAAATTTTAACCCCGGATAGCTGATTCCATTGTAAACCAAAATTACGGATGATTTTTTCGGTCGAAAAAGCACAAATTTTTACTCTACGGAAACTTAAAGCAAATCACTCCGATTGGACGCGAGTTTGCCATGTTGCCGGATGGCCTTGACAACTCAGAACTTAGAATGCTTTGCCAGCCGGTGATCGCGATGTATCCAAGGCATATGGCAACAGGGCAAACTCTTGGCCAATCGGAGCGCTTGGGTCAACGTTTCTGTAGTTAGAAAATAGAGCGTTTTAGACCTAGGCATCATGGGTCACTACTTGCTAATTTTGATAAAACTATTTGTTAAAATTTAATTTTTATTTCTGCAAATTTCTTCATTTTTGCATAAAATGTTTTCCGCAAACCTGGAGAATATGGAATTCTCATGGAATATCGATGTCCTAGAAAAAAATCAGGAAGTTTGGCTGTTTCCAGAAGAAAATCGGGTTTTGTCACTACTTTACTTCACAGAGACCTGCGAAAACTACGCCAAGTCACGATGTACCTAAAATAAAGGAAAATAATTTTATCAGCATTTTGTTTTTCTCACAAATCTTATCCTCTTCAGAGGAATCTTCTCTTTCAACAAATTTGTACTAAAAGAGTTTTCTGCTTCAATTGTTGCTAACTTGATATTCTTCTTTTACTTATTTACTCAGTTTCCGCTAATGTTTGGAACTAGTAAGCAAAACTGTTTGTTTAGTGGCCCCTTGGCATTTATAATATTTATAATAGATAGTATCTATCTGGAGTATTAAATAGTGTCAACTTGAGATCATTTAAAGTAGACATCTTTTGGAGGCAGTAGTGAGGTTTCAATAATGGTCTGGTTTGTAAATATGACGCTGTATCTTTCCTCAAGTTTTAATATGTCATAGTACAACAGAATATGTATATGAGTTTATTGAACTTCAAATATACCGGGTAACTAGACAATATTCTACCCTATCAAGGTGTTGCACACGACTTTGAAATGACTCGAAATCCTTTGTGGTTCCTCATTTCTTTCTTCCCCATGGCTGCATTTAGCCAAAATATTTACGTTTAAGCCTGATAGCACTTTGAAGAACAAAGGAATTCACATGGAAAACCTTAAATGCCAGGGAATTTTTAGTTACTGCACAGTTGAAGCACTGTTTATGCTCAACACTTTAGATGCAAATGACACATAAGGAGTAGCATTTTTCGTGTTTTTCTCCCAACTATAACATTTAATGGAGCAGTTTCTGGAATTGGTGGCGTGGTCATAAAAATATTTATACACCAACTTCATAATTTCCACGCTTCTATATACACTCTATATTTACTGGTTCCGGCGCATTTGGCGCCATTTCCAAGAGTTTCCAAGAGGACTCTTGTTGCTATGAAACCGGTCCAGGCCTAGCGAATAAAGTAAGCGTGGAAAATTCAGGTAAGTTGGTGTATTATTCTTCCTTTGAACAATTATTTAACGTATTATTTTCCACTCTTTCACATTTACCAGCCTGGTTTCAACGCTTAAGGCGCCATTTTCAAAAGATTTAAAGTGATTCTTGCGATGGAGTCGGTCGAGGTCTAGTTAATAGTGTTTATGTACGTAGCCAGAGGGAGATAGAAGGAATTTTAGGGCTTGGGACCCCCAACGTCCCCCTAATTTTTTTCTCTTGTGGCGACTGCCTCCATTACATCTTCAAGCACAGGGACACCTATCCTCCGACGCAATATTTTTTTATATAGAGCCATTTCATATTTTCCGCCAATAAGCATCGATAAATATATCTTTAATATCTATGCTAACGAAATCGTAATCTGAACGAGGCATTATGCAACCCGCAGCGTAACAATAGAACCGTGCTGTCCGTTACTAGGACGATGAGTACTGACGGTGTATTTTTTGTTATGCGGGTAGCATTAATTTAGGCACTTTCCTGTTACCTTTCGTCTCTTATATCTTGATAACTATTGAGCGTTATCAACTGAAACAAAAACTACACCACATGAACATCCATTTTCTATTACCTATCAAATTTTGAACGAAATCTGGTGGTGACACTTGAGAGACTTTCCTTGCCTGCTCGAAGTTTTTGCATTAGTACTTATTTTAGGCGTATTTCCATGAAGTTAACTTGCCAACGATAGTATTTATTTGTATTCCTAGTCCGCCTCTAAATTATCTCTAATCTTTCCCTCACTCTGCTCCACCTCTTTCGCCAACTTTCGTCTTTCTCTTCCCTCAGGATCTCCTCCCAACTTTCCTCGTTCGCCGTTTCCCGCCATTCCTCCCCTGCCACTGACAACAAAAACAGAAGCTTCTAACCCCTCGTCCTACCCCTCTCTTTTTACATGTACACCGACTACTCACACACATACCTTTCTACTTCTTCCTCCATCCCGTCTCTCTCTCCCTCAACTCCATCAAACTCTTCGCCACTTCGCCGTAAAACCTTTTTTCCGACCCGCCGCGCGCGCTCTGGGAGGAAACAACGAGCAGCTAACTCCCAGAGAGCCCCCGAGACGCAAAATGAAGGCGCACGGACGACGTTCCCTTTTCCTTCCCATCATCCTCCTCCCATAGGATCGCGCGCCCCTCGTGAGATTGAGAGATGCGGCAACGTTGCATGCGGTTTACTGAGTTTTGTCAAAGAGACCGTGGAGTTTTGTCAAAGAGAAAACTATGAGCGTCCTCTGCCCTCCACTGTGAGATACGCTCCGCTGCTTCGAGTGTTTCTCAATGTTTAATACCAATTAATATATTTATAATTTAAATGAACGTTAACGAAGTATACATGCGGAAACTTGTATCGTCCCGCAATCTAGTTAATTTATTTTTTGTTTATATGGTATGTGAATGGAAGCACGGTTTTCCTTGAATGTGAACTTCTATTTAATTTGTCTCGGAAAGAGATTAGGCATCGTGTGCTGCACTTTTACAACCGTTTTCTTTGAATTAATTTAAGGTGGTACTGTTGTACATTTCCCCAACTTGGTGTCCCACTGTTTTCACTCAATTATACATGGGAATATGTAGTGACTTCCGTTTAAGAGTTTGTATAAGCACACATTGTTTGACTGTTTCAGGCAGACATTTTTCTTTTACTGCTAATCAATGTTGCCATTTTTCTAAAATTTCACGGGAGCTTCTGCAATGTAAAACTTATTTTATTGTTTTATCAAAGATTTAAACACCTCTTTGCTATCAATTTTAATTTGAATTCATACTTTTGTTCGCACTACAAGTTTTGTTCACAGTTCTAAAAACACGAGACCAAATGAAGGCATGAGGTAAGCTTGCTTGTTATCTTCCCCCTCCGCGCTTTGGTCCCTTGTTTGAGAGAAAGACATAGCAGCGTCGCATGCGGTCTACTGAGTTTTATCAAAGAGACCATGGAGTTTTGTCAAAAGGAGCTAATGCGTCCTCTAGATTCTCATTGAGCTACGCTCCGCTGTTTCGAGTGTTTTCAATGTTTAATGCCGCTTAATATATTTATAATTAATTTAAATTTAGGTTACGAAGGACAAATACGGAAACTCTTAACCTATCGCATTCTAGTCATCTCCTTTTTGCTCCTTGTGCCACTTAAACGTAGCCACCATTTTCCTTGAATCAGTGTTGGTATTTAATTTTTCTCAGAAAGAGATAAGGCAATTTCGGGCTCATTTTTCCGAGAGTTTTTAGTGCATTCGTGTGGCTTGGGGCTGTTCTTCCGATTCGCAACGTTCTGTCTCAGCGTCTCGCTTTAATTAAGCATTTATACGTGGACACAACGTATTTGGTGACTTTCGCCGGAAAGAACGTGTAAACTAGAAACTCGTGGGAGGAATTATTTCAATCGGGCATTTTGACTTTTAAGGGAAATTGGGGTAATCAACTTTCCTGCGTTTATTGGGAAGTCCTGCATTTGTAAAGTTATTTTATTATTATATGAAGGACACACTTTTTTCTATTAGTAATTATAACTTTCTTGCATATCCTTGTACTCTCTAGACCTTTGATACATGCAGTAAGGTAAGCGGCGTGTACGCTGCTCAAAACATTAGTAGAATTTTTTTTTGTGAAATTATGTTTGGTCATTCACCTCTGTTTGTTTCCAGTAGGAATTGGAATAGAGCAATGAAAATACATGGCTACTTTCACTTCAAAATTTCTTATTCTAAAGTTTGAAGCCATTTTTTTTGGTTCTGATATCTATGCTGAGAAAATTTTTATATTTTTAATTTTTCACCATGCGACTCTCTGTGGCAATAGTTTTGCTAGTATTCCAAGTGCAACCTTTAGTTCGACGAAATCCTACTCAGGAATCTTCCATCTTTGCGTAAAATTTCTTTTCCGCCTTATTGCTAGGTTGCTCGTTGTAAGGTGACTTGCCGAAGGGTTTTTGGGCTTCGGGTTGGTGTGATTGATAGAGTGCTGACTGCGCACTGTGGGCCGTGGGCTCTGCTTCAAATGCCGGTAGTGGCAGAGACTTTTCAGAAACTTCTAGATCCCTACTTGAGTGTTTCGCTTTGGTCAATTCAAGTACAAATCCGTCGGATGGTACGTAAGCCCCTACCCTATGGGCGTTTATGCAGTGGATGGTATTAACATAAAGGCTACAGACGAAGTGAAGTACCTGGGGGTTACGATAACCTCGAACCTCACGTGGGGAACACATATAAAGAATATTTGCGGCATAGCCCTGAAGAAATTAGGATTCGTCAAGCCTATTGTGGGAAGATTTTCGGATGAGAAAGTAAAAGAAAGGTGCTATTTCGCTCTCGTGCGACCGCACCTTGAATATGTAGCGAGCGTATGGGATACAGTGCAGAAAAACTTAATGCGCGAACAGAATAAAATACAAAGGAAGGCTGCGCGTTTCGTCAAAAACTGCTACGGCCGTACAGATAGTGTTACCAAGATGCTAAGCGAATTAGGCTGGGAGCCGCTGGAGACTCAGAGGCTGCGCGCTAGTCTTAGAGTGCTTGAACAATTGAGAATGGTTATCGTTAAGAGCGACACAGAGAACAATATTACGGCCACACTATATTTCCAGGTCCGATAGAAGCGATAAATTAAGAGAGATGTTTTGCCGAACGGATAGATATGGGAATTCGTTTTTCCCGAACCATAAAGGACTTTAATAAACGCTAGTCCCAACTTCGTTAGAGCACTTCATGTTTTATGTGTATATGGCTGGTGTCCTAACACCCCCTGCCACACGCCTTTTAGGCGGATTGCGGGGTATTATGTAGATGTATCCCTTGGCTCCTTTCGTTAAGAGCAGGCTAATGCCGGCGCCGGGCTTCTCTCCACCCATCCTTGCTTACACTTTCCTATGCGGCAATTGAACTTTAGCTGTCGGTCGCCTCCTCCGAATATCATATCACACCAGAAGGGCTCCACTCACCGCTCTGTGGAATTATTATCCCGTTTTTTTTGCCCATGCTCTGCGAGTGGAGGTTGCCCATGTCTAGGTTATCTTTTGGTGATGGGTGTGAGAAGAGACAGTAAGGGAGCGGTAATTGGTATTATTTCACGTCCCAGACTGCATCACATAAACTATTAGTAAAATCGCTTTCATATAAATGTTTTTGGAATTTACACATAAATATTAGCCTAAAAACGTATTTTGTAATGCAATGTTATGGCTGCAATCTTTATGGACCTTAAAGAGCTAACAAAAAATGAACCAGCTGGCTTGGTAGATCAATCGCTAGAACACCTAGCGCGAATCTACGAGATCTTACTCTCAATCGATCAAATGCTTTTTTTCTCTGTGAAATTTTTACACTGTAAGTAAACTTTCCGTCGACTCTACAACCGTATGTCGCTGAATACCCAGTGGTTTATTTCTAGAATAGCTACTTTTGGTTCTTAAACAATTCCATCGGCTTCAGTGCATATGCGTGGGATATCTCCACGATTTGCACAAGGTTAGTGCCTTTAGCATGTCGTCCTCTGTGATGGCGTAATCTCCTCCCTCCCCTGTCTGCCAATTTCAACCCTCAAAGATAGAAGGTTGCGATGGAACGAGACGAGACGGTGGAACTCTTTCTGGAGGAAAGGGAGGGGAGGGGGATGATGGGGCTGGCTCTGGTGCTAGGAGGCACATCATCCCAGAGGGGATATGGGGGTGGGAACCACCCCCTCACCCCTCCCCCCCCGTACAATATTCGCCCGTTTTCTGCTCCGCGGAGCGCAACAGCGCCGGATTGATGAAGTTGCCGCTCTTTCCTCCTCTCTCTCTCGCCTGCCTTACCGACCGCCCTTCTCTCAACTCCCCCATGGACCAACCCCCTTCCAGGGTACCAACCCCCCTTTCCCGCCCCTGGTAGAGTGTGGAAGGGTTCTTCTCCCCCAAAATCTCTTCTCTTTGTCTCCGCTTCCAAGCCCCCCTCCCAACTTCCCCCTCCCCACATTTTAAGGTCTCCGCCGCAAGGGACGATGGGAAGACAGGCGCCAGGGACGTGAGCGCTCCCCTTTCCACTCACCATTGCCTCTCGTTTGATGAAACGCTTCGTGTTTCCAACCGGGTTGGAGTTGGCTCCGTGCCGACGTTTCGACAATGTCATCATGAAGAATCTGAGTTTTTCCCAGTAAATTATTTGAATGAATTCTTCTCGGGTTTCCAACCGGATCAGGGTCTGCATGTTGTATTTAGAGGTTTCATTGGAAGACTTCCCAAAAATGATGGACATTAGTCCTGAAGATCTCGGAAAAGTCTCCAAACACAACGTCGGTATACAACATGCAGATCTTGACCCGGCTGGAAACCCAGGAAGAATGCATTCATGACTCAGTTTTCGTCATCATCATCATCATTAGTCAACAATCCTAAGATTGGTTTGACGCAGCTCTCCATTTCTCTCTCCTATCCGCTAATCTCTTCAGTTTTCGTCATCAGGGAATATGTATATACATCGGACTCTGCAAGTCGCCTCTATAGGCGTGTGGCGGGGGTGTTACGACAACATCCGTAAAAAATAAAAAGGAAATGTTCTTACAAAGTTCCGCCTAGCATTTATTCAAGTCCTTTAATGTTTGGGGGAAAAACAATCCCCATACCTATCCATTCGGAGCAATATCTCTATTAATTTACGGTTTCTGTTGGGCGTGCAAATATAGTGAGGCTCTAAAAATTTGCTCTCCTTATCGCTCTGGATATCTGTTCTCAATCAGTCAAGCATATCTAACAAAATCGGGAGTCAAAAAGGGGACGTCAATGTGAAGGCGCTACCCCCATTACTAGCGCTACACACAATCGGCGGTTACTTTCTTGATTACCCTCGTATCTTTATGACTCCCGATATCGGTTTTGGATCGAAAGACCCCATTATTCTGTGGAAAAAGAATTCGTGTACGCACAAGTTCATCAAAATTAATTTTAAAAATTTGAAATTAATTTTAACATTTAATTTGTCGTATCTATCAGACGGGATAGTATGGTGTAGTTTTAAGGTGCCCGTGTCGCTCTGGACGATAAACTGTTCTGAAATGCTTGAACAAATATCTAAGCCTTTCACATAACCTCCGAACTTCCAGCGGCTCAAAGTCTAATTCGTGAATAAACTGACTGTGTGTAGGATTTTTTTCGAATCGCGAGGCTTTCCTTTGTATATTATTTAGTCCGCGGATTATACAATCCTGCGCCAAAAGTGATCTGACTCTAAGTAAACCATTATTTTATATTAGTTCTATATACTGAACAGTTACGTGCATGCTTTTTCTTTTTATCTAGGTTATCGAGGCATAAAATAGTTATCTTCCTTGAATTATACAGTTTGAAGACCATGTTGCGGAGTTTACTTCAAAGAGCTATTGCTTTCGTTTCTCGGAGAAGCGTATCACTCCTGTTCGACTGGATGTATTTTTATAATTATCAGGCGAACTACTTCATTAAAACTTCCACTTTGAAATATTCAGGTTATACCTGTTAAGTATACGCTTATACTTGCATATATCGTGGATATGCAAATTTTACCTCGGTGCAGGCACATGTTAAGATGCAATTTCTGCGAAAATTCCACAGAGAAAAAAAAATCATTCACCGAAACCGGGATTCGAACCCGGATCCTCCGATTTCCGGCTGAGAAATTTGACGATTGGACCGGTAAAGGTGGTTTTGTGCATTGCGCATGACTCGGTCAAGTTATCACCGTGGCTAGTCCTGATATATACTGATTTTAGTCAAGAGCGAACATCTCGAGTGTTCAAAGTTCGGGCTTTGCTCTCCGGCTGTGGCGCGAAGTGCATATGATTCAGAATTAAGGCCGTTTTACACGGTACACGGAATTGCGCAATCTGACGTACGTGCGAAGGCGCAATCAAAATTGCGTCGTGTAAAGCGGTGAATTGCTAGAACACATGCGAGAATCCGTGCATACGAGACGACAAAATAGCCCCTGTTCTAATTTCGTTCATGCATTCGCGCAATTCCACGCCATTTTAGAAATTAATACAGCTCTAACCTGCGCAATTCCGTGCCCCGTGTAAAATGGCCTTTATGGTGGCACAATATGCTCAGCAGTCATGACTATCATGTCCGAAATAGCCCACTAATTTCCTTATTAGGGAAAGACGCCTCGGTAGCATAACTGGCTAAAGCACTCGACCGGAAAGTGGGCGATCCGGGTTCGAATTCCAGTAAAGTCGAATTAAATTTTCTATTTATAATGTTCGCTCAACTTGTGCATTGCGGATGACTCAGTAAAGTTATCGCCGTGTCTAGTCCCAGTATACTTCATATGTAAATTTTGTGTGTGAGTTTGACCTCGAACGGTTGAGCTGAAGTGATGCGTTTTCTTGGCTTTACAAATTCTTTCATCTTCTAAATTTTTCTAGGTATAAAACCTATCAATATCCAGCAATTCTGCATTATTTGGTTTACAAACAATTTTATACGTTTCACTCTCTTGCAACACATTTATTTCATTTTGTATGGATTTTAACCATCTTCCTTGCTCTCACTATACTGTATATCCCCAAAATTGAATGGTACATCATCTCTATTTGCAAATAATGCATATTATGCTTCTTCACCGAAGTCCACCACGTAATGATTTTGCCGCTCAAGTTTTTTTTACGGATTCTTTCTTTTTCTCCTTTTTCTCGGTTCATTTCTATTCTATTTCCTGATTTTCCTTCTGTTTTCCTTTTTGATCACTATTTATGAACTTTCCTCCCTTTGAATATACTTTAAGATTCTGCCTTTCTCCAGACATAAGAATCGAGTAAGGGATGGGCAAGCAATAAACGGGTGAAGGATAGATGAGGAAAGAACAGTGATGGCTAAAATAAATGAAAGGAGGGGTAATAGGGTAGTTTCCTTCATCGAAGAAAACGAAATGAATTGATTGCGATTCGTTACCCACCATTAGTGTATTAATAATATAAAATTTATTTGGTTTTAGAAATCCCAGTTTAAACAAATGGCAATGGTCAATTTTAACCTCATTTAAAAAAGGCCAGATTGGCGCCCATGCGATTCCACTCCACGCGACGTCACAGGGACCTAGTTTCTATACGATTAGATAGGAGTTTTACATCGTCTGAGATTACCAATGCATGCATGAGGCACAGAGCTCAGGGAAACATCTCTTAATAATCACCCATTAAAATTACCTAAGTTCGGAAAGTTTCCTTCGTTTGATAAGGTAGTAATAACCCATATTTAAGCCAAGCGCTACCTGCTATCAGGGTACTCTGCTACCTGCTAGCAGCCTGCGTCGTATCAGTGCTCAAGCCTCGCCTCAAGGTCACCTCGCAGGGCGGTACCGGGAACCAGAAATACGTCATACGGACTTTTCCCATCGTTCCTACTTAGCCGTCGCGTTTTCGCGTGCTTTAAAATTTTCACTTTTCGTTTAATCGCGAAAAATAGATATCGTCATTCGAAAATCTAAGAGCGTGAAATGAGTACTCGAGGAGTATTAATCTTTCGATTTAGGCAATAAAAAATAATAGGAAACCACCGTATTCTAAAGGTAGCCTCGGAGGGAACGGTGGAAGGAAATAGAAGAAGGGTAAGGAGAAGGCTGAAGTTAATTGGCAATTTAAATATGGGAAAATATAGAGACTTAAAAGAAATGGACGGAAACAGGAAAGAATGCATAGAGCGTTAGCTCAATGGACCTGCCGGCAGGCAGAATACTGGACGATGAAGAATATACTTAGGTCTCACAAATTTTTATGCTTTCCTTTTTATAAATTACTTTTTATGAATTATTTCAAGTATGGATAAACTAATGAGTGGTGACAACAAATCTATTTTCGTGTGATTATCTCATCTTGGGTGCCCCCTCTCCTCTTGGGGAGAATACGTCTCGGTGTGACCGGAAAGTCGTGGGTGCGAAGGGATCTCAAAGGGAGAGGAAAATGCATTCGAACTTATGAAATTTATGAAAACAAATCGTGTTTAATTTTAAATTCTAATGGTTTTCTGATGATAAGTTTGGAAAATTTAATTTTACTCCTTTTCGACTAAAGGGTCTCATAAAATCGTGGAAAAAGATTTTCAGAGGTAAGTCGCGAAAATGTTGCTTTTTCATAAAATACACTTGAAAAGATAATGGATAACAAGAGCCTAAAACGAAAATTAAATAAGTGGTCGAGGTGCGGATATCTGGACGGATTCTTCCAGATACATCTGTATTATATATTTCCAGGTCCGATAGAAGCGATAAATTAAGAGAGATGTTTTGCCGAACGGATAGATATGGGAATTCGTTTTTCCCCCCAACCATTAAGGACTTTAATAAACGCTAGTCCGAACTTCGTTAGAGATCTTCATTTTTTTAGCTGTAAACGGCTGGCGTCCTAACACCCCCTGCCACACGCCTTTTAGGCAGCTTGCGGGGTATTATGTAGATGTAGACTGTTATTCTTACATACAGTTTTATGGAGGAAATTTCAGATTCCATTTTATGGCTCAGAGTTTCCTATTTTCTGGACTAGAAATGCTGGATAAGCCTGAATGGAATGATTTTTTGAGATGCTACATGTGACCGGGAAGTCCTCGCTGCGAAGGGATCTCTCAAAGGGAGAGGAAAATTCATTCGAACTGGAAGCCATTTAATCGAACACACTGTCGAGCACATCTTTGAATCGATTCCTCCCCGCCCCTTCCTTCTCCTTATTTTTTTTCTTCCCATTTTATCATTCCTCGTCGTGAGGGGGCCCTCATCCACTCCTTCCCGGGGATCTCTGTGAAGAAATCCTTCCGGCCGCGACTCGGACGACAATTCTTTATCTCGAAGCAAACAAGCGACAAACGGTTCCCGCAAACAAGGAAGAGGAGGAGGAGGGGTGAGGGAGATAGAAAAGGAAAGAAGAATACAATCCTCGGAATCGAAGCCGGGGGGAAGGGGGTGGGGTTGACGTGGAGAAGAATGGGGAGAGGGGAATGGGGAGGAAAATCTCATGGTACCACGTGACGCCTGTTGACCAATCATGCGCCTCCTCCTCTCTGGGATGCGTGGGATGAGGTGATCCCCCGCTATCCCTCTTCTGACGGTCAAAGAGGGTGGAGATATCGATACCTGATTTTATGCATCGATTTTCGATATAGTTCCTGTATCGATTTGCTATCTTCGGCGGCAGCAGAATTCCCTCGGTTGAGTGATTAAGGAAGGCTATATGTAGCCAATGACACTGCTCCGTTCATCGTTCAAAACGCCTTACATAATTGCTTTGGTCACTGCAGGCGTTGCCCGAACCATGCCACTATTCCCTTGTTGAATTCAGGGGCCGGGGTTTTATGCTCTCGCCTTCCACACCGAAGGTTACGGGATCGAGTCCCACCTGAGTAGGTCGTCCCAAACCACAGCAATGGATGTTCGCCTACGTTGCATTGTTAGATATTGAAATAGATACTTGCAATTGACTTGGATTGTAAAATTTATTACTGAAAACATAATAAAGATACACTTTTGTATGTTCCACAGAAGTTTTAATAACCGGCCCAGGTTTCGACAGTACACTATGTCATGTCATTATCACATAGTGTACTGTCGAAACCAGGGTCGGTTAATAAAACTTCTGTGGAATATACAAAAGTGTATCTTTATTATGATTCCTGTCAACAAGTTCCACCAAGTATGCCTTCCAGCCTTACGTTAAATTTATTACTGCCTACGTTTCAATGTTACTGCAGCAGTTTTAAGGTGCTCATGGTGTGTAGGGCATTCAAATTATACAACTTTCAACCGAATTGCCACTACCACTTACAAACTCCCCTCTCCCGGTACACCCAATGTAAGGAGGAGGAGGGGGAGGAAATGGGAAAACCTGAGGAAGAAAGTGAATGGAATAGAGAGGAGAAGAAGAGAGAGGTAGATGATGATGATGCGTGGAAAAAACGGAAAAGGAGGCGGTGAGGGTTGGTAAGGGTGGAAGCACGGGGAATGCAGGGTTCCCATCTCCTCCCCCTCCCCTCTTCCCTCACCCTCCCCTACCCGAGTGAAAAATTGTATAAATTGAGGGGATCGGGTTGGTGTGGTGGCTAGAGTGTTGGCTTTCCACCCGACGTGGCTAGAGTTTTGGCTTTCCACCCGGCGGGCCCGGGTTCAAATCCCACCTGTGGCAGAGAATAGGGTTTCCACCCTCCAAAATTAATCAGGCGACAATAGCGTGGTTTCCTATTATTTTTTTATTGCCTAAATCGAAAGATTGTTACTCCTGGAGTAAGTATTTCACGCTTTAAGATTTTTAAATGACGAAATCTATTTTTCGCGATTAAATGAAAAGTGAAAATTTTCAAGCGCGCGAAAACGCGACGGATAAGTAGGAATGTTGGGAAAACTGCGTTTGACGTCATTCTGGTTCCAGCTGCCGCAAGTGAGGTGACCTTGGGGCGAGGCTTTGAGCGCTGATACGACGCAGGATGCTAGCAGGTAGCAGAGTACCCTGCTAGCTGGTAGCGCTTGGCTTAAATAAGGATTATTAATACCTTATCAAACGAAGGAAACTTTCCGACCTTAGACAGTTTTTATAGGTGATTATTAAGAGATGTTTCCCTGAGCTCTGTGCCTCATGCATGCTTAAATAAGGATTATTAATACCTTATCAAACGAAGGAAACTTTCCGACCTTAGACAGTTTTTATAGGTGATTATTAAGAGATGTTTCCCTGAGCTCTGTGCCTCATGCATGCATTGGTAATCTCAGACGATGTAAAACTCCTATCTACTCGTGTAGAAACTAGGTCCCAGTGACGTCACGTGGAGTGGAATCGCATGGCCGCAATCTGGCCTTTTTCAAATGAGAATAAAATTGACCATTGCCATTCGTCTAAACCGGTATTTCTAAAACCAAATAATTTGTGTATTATGAATACACTAATGGTGGGTAACGAATCGCAATGAATGCCTTTCGTTTTCTTCGATGAAGGAAACTACCGTATTGAGGGGATCCGATTGGTGTGGTGGCTAGAGTGTTGGCTTTCCACCCGACGGGCCCTGGTTCAAATCCCGGCTGTGGCAGAAAATTCTCAGAGATCCCTGCTTGAATGCTATGTGAGGGGCATTTCAAGCTCAACACTCCGTCCGTCGGAGGGGACGTTAAGCCGTGGTCCCCTTGGCGCCACTCATTTAGAGCAGGCTAATGCCGACGCTGGGTTTCTCTCCAACCTTCCAAAGCTACCATTCCATCATGGCGCAAATGACGTCAGCTGTCGGTTGCCTCCCCCAAATACCATACCTGTATAATTTGAATGTGCTACACACCATTTATGCCTTGAAGATAGTAGCATTTTCGTAATACATTTAAAAAATTAATTGCTATGAAGATATGAGTGTATGGAGGTGTTATGTTACAAATTCTACTTTTCGAGAAAAATGAAGTTGTTGAAAAAATGTTGGCATAACTCCTTTTTGTACCGCATATTTAAAAAAAATACATGACATAAGAAATGTATGATCGTGCCATGACAAATCTGAGCACATAACACCTTCTTCCATGCAATATCTCATCTCATAACACCTTCATCCATCATTTGTTCATTTATTTCAGTATGGAAAAGTTCCACTCCATCACGCTTGAGTATTTGGGTTTTTATTGTTGTTAGACAGGCAAAAAACTTAGACGTAAGGGCCAATTTAGTACTGAAACGTCTGAAGCTTTCCCAGCAAACGATATTATTGAAGGTCTCCGTTTCACATACGGTAGTTTAAAGGAATAGAGCTGACATATTAAGTCTAAAATATCAAGGAAAGACCTCTTTTGTACCCCACTGGAAAAAAATGAGGTCTTGCTAAAACCAAATTAAAATTATTTAAATTTTTAACGTTAAGCGTTAAAAATTTCGACGATTCGCTTCCACAAAAAAGTGGCGGAACGAGGCACCCTAGTGTGTATGAGATGGAGGGATGAAATGGAAAAGGGAGTCGGGAGAGTGCCCTGTCGATCAAAGAAGAAGGGGGGAGGGAGGAAGAAGAAATATGAGGGTGGTTGCTGCGACTTGAGGGATGGAATGGGACGACTTCTGAGATGGGACTCCTATATATCGATCCTCTGCCATTGAGGGAAAGACGACAAATAAACGAATGAATGGCGATGAGCGAGAATAGGAGGAAAAAAAGACGACGTAACCTCGCTTCTTCCTCTGCAAATTTCTCAGAATGTGCGTCTTCTCACGTTCATAAGCAACACATCTGAACAATGGATTTGATTTTTTCCTTGTGATAAAAATCCACATTTTTTAAATCACCAATAATTGAGATAATTATATATTTTTTGATTTATTTATTTTGTTATTTATGCCATATTTTTCTTTTTTAAAACAAAAGTATCTTTGAATTGTAGCGATGAATGTGGGATACGTTTTCGTGCATTTGAGTCTGTGCTTCTCAAACGATAAATAAACTAATGCATTAAATTCTGAGGGCTTTACAATTTTATTACTTTGCTTATTTTAACTAGCACAATCTTTCTTTTATTTCTGGTGGAATCTCAACGAGTACCTACGCTGCATTCTATTTTTACAAATTATGCATTTCTTACCTTCCACTTGTCCTTCTAATATTGCCTTCATCAGATCTTCATACTTCATGTCGTACTCGACAATCACTCATCTAATAATTCTTTCGCCATCTTAAGGTAGTAAGAGCACTAATAATTTCTTCTTTGTCTTCTTGGCACTTCGTCATTGCTTATTCGGCCGATCCGTTTTATCTTCGTAATTATTCGGTAGAACCACATTCTACTCTTTGGTGCTATCAACGTCCAAGCCTCGCTTCCGTAAGGAAAATGCTCTTTGTGTAACGTCTGATGAATTTTTCTCTTTCTTCTATGCTCATCTATAAGCAGAATATTCTTCACGTTAAATCCCCCCTTCTCCTGTGTTTTTCTACTCACTATTGTATGAAATTACCTTTATTCCGAAACCAAATATTGGAGCATATAAACGCTATTATAGTTAGTTAGCGTCAAAATTGTACGATAGACAATTACAAGAATTACACTGTTGTAATAGTCAAGCCGCATTATTAAAATGAAATGCTTATTTTGTGCTTACTTCGTTTTTTTAATGAGATGCTTATATTGCGGGTGACTCCGTAAAAGTTATCACCGTGGCTAGTCCCGGTGTACTTAAATGAGATGTTTATTTCTTCACAAGGATAATGAATTTCCATTTGAGATAATTACGTAATTTTCCTCAAAGAATGGGTTCCGCTGATAATTATAATTACTCATACTCTTGTATTTTTCTACCAATTTTATTTTTTTATCATTTTGTTTATCAGTTGTTTCGTATTATTGTATTCTTATTGTATTTTGTAATTGTTTCCAAGTTTGCTCGCATGATTTATCCATAATATATGGACACATGCTGCTCTTACGAGTCATAGATGAGCTACTTTTGTTTAAGTCATATCTGTAAAATTTACTGTCGAGCATTGCCTAATTTTCATTGAATACTATCCCTACGTAAGATTTTATCTTCTGAGGTGCCTAATTTCACTGATTTTCTTTTATTTTGGTGAAATTTTTGGGCAGTGTAATAAATATTTTTATAATTATCACTATTACTTCGCCCATCGCTAATCATTCGGCTTCCTTAAGTAGCGAAATTTTTTCATCCCTTCAATAATTTGTTTTCCGAGTTGAATGTTTTTCATTGTCTCCTCTATTTAGGTTTCCTTATGTCGATAATTAATGAAATAAATATCTTTACTGTTACTTTAAATATTTCATGCTTCGCCCTTCGCTGATCATCCGGCTTCTTAAGAAGCAAATATCTTCTACCTCTTCAGTAATTTGTTATGCTTCTTGAATGTTTTTCCTAGCCTCCTCTTTTTATAATTCCGTATGTCGATACGTTTGACATCCATCATTCTTAGCTATCTCGGCATTTGGAATGCCTCTATATTTGACTCATAGCATTCTTGTTGGTGGCTAATGGGCCTCCCTCATACTTGTTGATTCTCGTCTTTCATCCATACGTCCGTCTAACTCGTTGGAAATGGACACTCGAAAGAAGGAGGTCTACCTACGACCGCTTAAACGCGCGACGGACACAAGTTTTCTCGCGTCCAGGGCAACTTGCTATATTTTCTCAAACACACACACACATTCACCCGCTCACCTGTTTCGTAAAACCATCCTCCGTGCGATCGTCCTCCCCTTAATTTATTTCCCCAAGTTCCGCACAGCGCGCGCCGTTTTCAAGTCGACTTTGAGGAGGAAACAAACAAAAAAAATATACTTATAAATAAAAAAAGAAGAGGAGGGGTAAAAAAAGGAGGAATACGGTGGAGGCAATTCTTGGTAAAGGTGGGCGGTGGGCTAGGAAGGAGTCGGGGTTTATGCCGCCCAGGGACAGGACCCTTAAAACAGAGAGCGAGAAAGGGTACACATGGTGTTTCCTCTTCAGCCATCGCAAACATTTGGGAATGACATTAGTAGCGGGAGAAGACCTCCCCTTCCCCCTTTCTCCGATCCTACCGTCCCTCACACCCCTGCACTTACATTGGAGGGGGGGGGGGCGGTGAGAGTTGACCCAGCATGTTAGCAGTGTCGTCGAGTCGTCGGTTCCCTCAAGACGGCATCGTCGTCTTCTCAGCGTCTGGACGTCCCGTTGCACTCCCCGCCTCCCTCCCTCAAGGGGTGCCGGGGAAGGGGTCAAAATGGGAAAGGCCAACATCGAAAACTTTAGTTAACCCTTATGACGACGGAGGCGCTTCCTTCGAGGAGGTAAACGCGATGAGTCTTGCCATTTAGCTGTGGGGAGGAGGAGGTTAAAGTCTCCTGTGGGCATCAGTCGGGGAGGATATCAGAGGGGATTAATATGCCAGAAAGCGTGCCTCCTTCCACATTTCCACAAAAGGATATTGACTCTGAGACTAATCCAGTTGGCTCTCTGTCACTAACGATGAAAACTCAATACCTCAATGAAATAAATTATAATAAACCTTCCTACCCTAAAAAAATCGTTCATAAATAAAATGAAAAAGTTTTTGTCCCTGATATTTTTTTTCCAAAAATATCTGGATCTTATGGCGCTTGCTAAACCAATCGGAAAATTATTACTTGCATTTCCCAACCTTAAAATGCAGCCATATACTTTTCGTCTAATTAAATTTTCTACTACCCTCCCAAACATGAACAATATTAATAAATAAACTGGGAAGGAATCAAGTATTATGAGTTAAATAGGCATACATAGTCATATTGGGTCAAATGGACCCACGAGGGTTATAATCGGGCGTAGGGATTGGTCGGGCATGCTAGAGTTAAGCGATCACTGGAGTTATCTGACGGCAAGGGTGGAAAAAATGATCGTATGATTCAGACTAAACGCGGAGGACCTCTCCCTCCAAATGGCAACTGTCACCCACAGTGCGCCGACTGTCGTCGACACACAATAAAACTGTCCTCTCTCTTATTTCGAATGAGGATGTTTGGACGAAAGAGAATCTCCTCTTTGAATGTTTTCCATCCTCTTTTTGTGACGACACATATTCTTTCCCTCCCCTTCTTTATTCACATATTTGCCGCAATGGCCACACTTGAAGGTAACATGCTAGGATGTACTAATGGTGATAGCAGCAATAATAATAATAATAAAAAAGATAATAGTAATTATTAGTACCACTGTACCACTCTGTACCACTGTGACATAACATCGAAAAGGCAACAGCCGGAAAAATAAACAAGTACCAACAATAGGGTGGATTCCTATTATTTTTTATTGCCTAAATAGATAGATTATAACTCCTGGAGTACGTATTTTACGCTTTTAGATTTTTAAATGACGATATCTATTTTTCGCGATTAAACGAAAAGTGGAAATTTTCAAGCGCGCGAAAACGCGACGGCTAAGTATGAATGCTGGGAAAACCCCGTGTGACGTCATTCTGGTTCCCGCTGTCGCCGTATGAGGTGACCTTGGGGCGAGGCTTTGAGCGCTGATAAGTTGCAGGCTGCTTGCAGGTAGCATAGTACCCTGCTAGTAGGTAGCGCTTGGCTTAAATAAGGATTATGAATACCCTATCAAACGAAGAAAACTTTCCGACCTTAGGAAGTTTTAATGGATGAGTATTAAGAGATGTTTCCCTGAGCTCTGTGCCTCATGTATGCATTGGTAATCTCAGACGATGTAAAACTCCTATCTACTCGTATCGACACTAGGTCCCTGTGACGTCACGTGGAGTGGCATCGCATAGGCGCCAATCTGGACTTTTTCAAATGAGGTTAAAATTGACCATTGCCATTCGTCTAAACTGGGATTTCTAAAACCAAATAATTTGTATATTGTGAATACACAACTGGTGGGTAACGAATCACAATCAATGCCTTTCGTTTTCTTTGATGAAGGAAACTACCCTATTGCCAATAGTTTAAAAATAATATAAAACAGGTTTTTGTAGCACCTACCGTCTTTTCTGGTGTCTGTATCATCCCAAAACAAATACAAAATTATTTTACAATACTCAATCTCAATCCGAATTCCTCGTGCCTGCATCAAACTACAAAAATCCATTATATTCTTAACTGGCCACATCACGAGAAAATTTATCACGTCAACACAACAGTTAAGAGTCACTTTGGTGAGAACCCGGACTCTTAGCAAAAAATCGGTGAAAACCGAAGAAAATTAAATTAGAATGATAACAGCAATAATAATGATGATATTAGAAATCAAGATAAAGAAAGTCCTTTCCTCCAAAATTAATAAATATGCATAAATTGCTGCAGGGATTAAAGCCTTGTGGAAATTACAGTCTGTGGGTGTATGCTCAATGGTAATAACAACAACATAAATATCATCATATGAAGTGCTGTATCAATTAAAAAACTATACCTGGATAGCAAACTACCAAAAATGTAAAAATAAGTCATCATGGACACCTGTTATAGTATCCCACGATTCCTTTCCATAAAATAACTGGGCCTAAAGTAATTGAATTTGGCCTGGTCCGTTCACTGTGAAGAAGCCTTGTAAGATAGCAAGAGGGAAAAATAAGAAAAAAATGTATTACTTTAAATAATAATAACATATGTCTTCACTTCAATCCAATACATAATTCATGGCATACAATAAGCATAAGCTATAATATAATGAAATTAGGAACCTCATAAGAGAATCCGTTTGGTGGGGTTGCCATCTGCGTATCACAGCACGGAAAAACAAAAGTATCTAATCATCAAGGCAAGTCTATGCACAGAAAAATTTTCATTATTACAAAAATATCGTAATAAATTGATAATTTATGATATTGATTTACTAATGAATATTATGGTAGCAACTAAAAATCGTTACTTACAAAAGTTTTATGGATGGGTACTTAAGTTGCTTATCAAATCAATCCCTAGCCTAGAGTTTTAAAATCACTTTTTAAATTCAGCAAGGAAATATTTCACTTAATAATGTTCCTAAGAAAGTCGCTGAAGCGTTACTTATTGTTTTTCAAGTTACTTCAATCCGTTCAAGTAACTTCAATGAAGAAGTTACATCAATCCGCTTTTGGTCCAGTGAAACTATTTTTTTAAATGAGTATTTTAGCATTGAGCTCTCTTCTATTTGATGGACTCTATCATGGCAAATATTTAGTTCAGCTAACAGCTTTCATTACGGATTATTTCCTTAGCGAAATCCGGATAGCTAGCCATCTGAGACGCATGTTGCGAGTGTTATGTGAAGGCGCTGTTTGACTCAATGTAATACTCCTCAGTTCAATAATAACGTGAAGGAATACAATGCTGAAGATCTATAAAGGTCTTATTATACTGGTTGTAACTTATGGAGCTGATATCAAGTCAGGATTAGGGAGCCCTTAGAAAATTTGAATTAAAGATCGTAAGGAGGATCAATTACAGAAGGAGGGAGAGAATTTGAATGGACGCGAAGAAAAATGAAATAATAGAAGGGACGGATTTCAAGGACGTACCCAGGACCAAATCTAGTGGCCGGGGGAAAGCCATGGTCGTTCAAGTTGTAGCATTTATAAACATGGAAAAGATGAATGAAACCAAAATTTTCAGAAAATTATAACAGCGCTTTATTATTTTTTTTACATAATTTTCTTAAAAATTATTTTTTTTAGTTATATGTCTTATACTAATATCATTTTTCGTGGGTTTAAAGAAAATTTGTTGAAAACTTTTGTTTCAATCCACTCTTGATTTTGCTTAAAAACTTCTACGATATTTGCTTCTAGGGGGGCAGCTTCCCTCAAATGCTCCCCGCTGGATACGCCCATGAAGGATATAGTTAGATTTGCCAAGTCACTTCGGGTGGTTTGGTGGGGCTATGTAGAAAGGATGGAAAAGGATAGAATGTCCTAGCTAATACTTAATAGCAAATTGTACAGGCTGTAAGGGTCAGAAGAAAAGTTAGACCACGGAAGAGATGACTTCAGGATGTGGAGGATGATTTGAAGGCAATGAGAGATATAAGATGGAGGAAGAAAGGAAGAAGAACACCTGAATGGAGGCTGTTGAGATTACAATTTCATGCTTCAACTGTTTATATAAATTACGTTTACATTGTTGCATTTTACTTGAGGGTTGCCTGAAAAAAATAAACGGAAGCCAATAATTGAGTCAGTAAGGAAGCTCTTTGTAGAGCTTTAAGTCCGTAAAAATCTACGGAGGCGTTCAATAGAGGAAGCTAAGGACTACACCGGAGTGTATTGGTGTAGATGATGGGGATGATGGAAGGTGGCGCGACCTTCAGCCTGAATATGCCAACACGGAGAAGTTCGCCGAATAGAAACTGTCACCTACAGTCATCTGCTACATTTGCCACTGCCGGTCCACTCCATCTCTTGGAGAAGGATTTTCGGATGGAATCTCTCTCTCTGAATGTTTTCCATCCCTCTTTCGCAACCGCACTATATTTCGTCCCTCCCATCCTTATTCATTCATTCGCCGTGATCCGCACTTTTGGCAACGCGCTGTCCTGTCCGTGACGGCCGTCATCACAATACGCACACACACACACACATATATACGAGGGACAAACACGCAGGACCACTCAAAGAGACGACAGCACGGCCACAGCGGACCCATGGGCGGACACTTCACTAACCCCGGGGTGCTCTCGCAGGCGACAATGCTCCTCTCGACGCCTTGGCGACCGCAACAATGCCCCATTCAAAGCTCGCTCTCCCTCTCCTCCCAACCCTCCCGCGTATACTTATTTTTTTCATATATAGATCCCGCGTTCGCTTTTCCCCGACTGGAGTGGATCCTCCTCGCGTATCAAGAGACATTCACAGGGACACACACACTTGGCAGCTCTCTCCTCTGCTTTTGGCCTTCCTCATTCCACTCACTCGTGCGTCATGTTTTTCCTTGAGATGAGATTCGATGGAAGAGGGCGGTGGACCACAGAGTGGAGAAAAAATCCAGGGGTGGGCAGAGGACGTGGTACAATCTGTGCCAGTGCGTTCGATGCGTTCGGCAATGTATCTGCGTGAGCGAATCCACGTGATAATGGAGACGAGTAACCATGCCGGTTGTAGTATCTACATCTACATAATAGGGTAGTTTCCATCATCAAAGAAAACGAAATGCATTGAATACGATTCCTTACCCGCCATTAGTGTGTTCATAATATACAAATTATTTAGTTTATGTAATTTAAAAATCTAAAAGCGTGAAATACGTACTCCAGGAGTAATAATCTTTCGATGTAGGCAATAAAAAAATAATAGGAAACCACCCTTTTGTACACAGTACCGTTTATTCATCATTTAAGAAGATATGAAATAGCATCAGCCAATTACAAAACGTAAACAAAACATTCTAATGCTTGGTAACAGATAACTATTTACATACATTGCAATAATAACCTGCGAGCAATCTCTAAGGTGTTTACCAGCATGCTATAGTATTCCGACATGCACACCTCGCGGGCATAAAAATGTTACGCATAGTAACGAATTATACTTCCACATCCACGCAAGGCAAAACTTGCCAATAACTCATAAAGGAAATCTGCCAATAAGGCCAGAACACACCAAACATGCTGTTGTGAATTCTAATAAAATTCAGAAAAATGCAATAAGGAATACATGAATTAGTAGGCTTCACTACTAGTCACCTGATGCATTTGTTAGTTCTAACGCTGCCGTTGTAGTCTCTTATCGGTCGTGGAAAAAACGACATTATGAATTTATCTGCTCTACAGTATACCTCTCTTGGTTTATTATATGATCTGATCTATCGTAGTATGTTGTCGTTCGTAAGATATGCCTAACTTTGTCGGAAAATGCACTGCTATTGTATTTACATAATAAATTCATACTATTTTTCAGTCTACGGTCTGACATAGATTCCATCCACCTTGATCTATCCTAGTATACTGGAGGTTAAGGTCGAATTAAAATCCAGGTGTAGTCAGTAGCCCTTAGTTGGGGCAGGGATCTCTTAGAATAACTCAGTACTCAGTGTGGGTGCTCAGAGTTGCTTCTATTGTTGCATAATCATACTGTCGTCAAAGAATAGTGTTGAATCATTATTTTATTTCTTAAGGTCATGAGTTTTTTCAGGAAAATTTGTTTACTGTTAAATGTAAATAGAAAACCAACTACAGCGTCCAGAGTATTTTAGTTTTAACGTGGTACAGACATTAGAATTTGAGGAGGTATCAGATATTTGAAAAACGCATTTTGCACAGCACAAGAAAAAAGAATTTTGTTAGTGTGCATTGGCGGGGAGCGATTTTCGTCTTTGGTTTATTTTAAGCAAGAGGAAAAATATCAACATTTTCCTTGCAAATTGAAAAGTTGGAAAATATTTTTTCCATACAGCATACGTAACTTCGATATTCATATAACTTTCTACGCGTCGGAAATTGAAATCTAACTTTCGGCCATTAAAAAAATCAATGAATGTGTAAAGTTTAATTTTCCAAAGTTATTTGTAATGCGAAGATGTAGTTCTCTCTATAAAAAAACAATAAAGTGTACAAATGAAATATTTTTCCCGTGACGAGATGAAGAAGACGACAGTTTCGCCGTTCTCATAGTTTTTCGCGTGTTTTCCTTCGCCTTTTTCGGCGTTAGAAGCTAAACGGTTGTCGCGGGGGGTGGGTGGAGTGCAGTAACGGAACTCCTGTGAAGTCATCGCGTCCGCCTGCACTCTCATCCCTCCCTGACGCATCACTCTCTTGTTATCAATTTGTCCGTTGGACCCCCGTATTGATATAAATATGGGGTACCCAAAGGACAAGGGACCCCTTCTTGCCATACCTCTCCCTGGGTCTGCGCCCTCGCAAGACCCGTATTATCCCCTGTTCCTAGCCGGTCTGCGCCCTCGCAAGACCCGCACCTTCCACTATTCCTTCCCGGTCTGCGCCCTCGAGAGACCTGGAGATCCTCCTCCCAACCAATGTCACGATGACACGGTTGCGTTTAAACAATGTTTAATTATTCATTGTTGTAGCCAAGTAAGCAATGAGTAAAACGATGCATGACACGACCCTATGGAGCTTCGGTAGAATTTCGTACAACTGATTGAAATTCAGCGCTCTACCATTTTTGCGGCGACAGTAGTCAATGGTCTTGGCGTGTGGTGCTTCACAGTTCCCTATCTTTTATCCTCCTTCGTTGCACCTCATTTCACAACATCAGCCGTACGTTCGATCTTCAGCATTCGCCTTCAGTACACTTGGTATCTTAGACTTCAAGTCTTTTCCAGTAATCTTCTCCGATTTTTCGAGACTCTGATCCCTAATTTCACCCCAACAAGATAGTAATTGACTTACCGGAGTTTTGTGAACCACTCAGGCATTTTTAAGGGTTGAATGTTGCTAGGTCTTAGCTTTCCAGCACAGGGGCGCAGCCAGGAAGTATGGCTGGGGCGGGGGGTTAGGTGCAACTAACACCGGGGTGTGTGGAGGTATTGAATACCCACCAGGATTAGCGGTAGGTGCGAGATTATTAAATTGCTGAATTTTAAGATAAACGGTTCAAAATGGTGAGTTTTACGGCTTTATGAGGGATAGTTTATTAATCCTTACACTATTCTATTAGTAATATCAATCCAATTAAGTAAAATGGATTAAACTTTTAAAAAATTCTGAGCTCTGGAGGGGGTTTTAACTCCCAAAATCACCCCCTCGCTGCGCCACTGTTCCAGCATGTACCGAAAGCTAGAATGCATTCTTAAGGAAGGCCTCTTCAGAATGAAAGCTTGCTGCACCACGAAGTGCGACATCAACGTGGAACATAACGGAGAAGCATCGACCCGCACGCAATGAGTTCGTGACGCCATGAACTCAACAGCGATAAGGATTAAATAAAGGCTTAAATAAGGGCTTAAATAAGGATTATTATTCGCCTATCAAACGAAGGAAACTTTCCGAACTTAGGTATTTTTAATGGGTGATTATTAAGAGATGTTTCCCTGAGCTCTGTGCCTCATGCATGCATTAGTTATCTCAGACAATGTAAAACTCCTATCTACTCGTATAGAAACTAGGTCCCTGTGACGTCACGTGGAGTGGCATCGCATGGACGCCAATCTGGCCTTTTTCAAATGAGGTTAGAATTGACCATTGCCATTCGTCTAAACCGGTATTTCTAAAACCAAATAATTTGTTTATTATGAATACACTAATGGTGGGTAACTAATCGCAATCGATGCCTTTCGTTTTCTTTGATTAAGGAAAGTACCCTATTCCATAGAAAATTCCTCGAGTAATTATAATCGTTGAGAACTGTGGAATTTTGCATTTTCTAAACATATGACTTTGGTCCCAGCCCTCCCTCATTCCGGGAGGAATGAGATGGTAAAGTGGAAGGAATGGAACACTAATGTATATGTGCAAAAATGGTAAGATAAAATAAATGATTCATTCAAAATGCGTAAATTATAGATATTTTAGTCATATCTGATCATATTTATGCGATTTACGGCGTCTGTAGTAAATGTAGACAAGATTTCACTCTTTCAGTGTCTTTTATCAAAATTGGAGAATTCAGTTTCAGAACAATCTCTTTTTTTTCTATGAAACTTATGTCTTCCTGTTGAGGAAGGAAAATTTTCAAATTTTCTTCCCTTTTTCGCATGAATTTTGCATTATATCCACCATCGTACTCATTACTAAAACCTTTCCCTGTGTAGTACAAAAGAGGAAAACCATTCCACAGATCAGATTACTTTGAAAAATTACACTTTCCTTGTCCTTGGAAGCAAATGCTTGCATTGCATGAATTCGTAATGCAGATTTTGATGATTTCTTTACTCCTACCACCTCTCTCACACTTGCCTTCATCAATATCTATCTTCACAGCTTCCAGAATGGTACAAATTGGCTCTGTTACCATATCGGGATTTCTTCACTATTCATCATCATCACTGGTCAAAAATCCTAGGATTGGTTTGACGCAGCTCTCCACTCAGTTATCCTATCAGCTAATCTTTTCACACCTACGTATTTCTTCTCTTTCACATCTCTCTTTACTTGTTCCATATATTTTGCTCGAGGTCTTCCTTTTCCGTTCTTGCCTTCCACATGTCCCTCGACGATTGTCTTCATCAGGCCATCATGTCTCAAGATGTTGCCTATAAGGTTGTTCCGTCTTCTTGTTAAGGTTTTCATGAGGCTTCTCCTCTCTCCTACTCTTCTTAGGACTTCCTCGTTACTAACTCGGTCGATAAATTTGATCTTCATCATTCTTCTGTAGCACCACATTTCGAAGGCCTCTAAACTTGCTTTCTCCGCTTCGGTCATTGTCCATGCCACACTTCCGTATAGGAGTATACTCCAAATGTAGGTTCTTATAAATTGTTTCTTCATTTCCGTACCATTCTGGAATACTTATTAGACATAATAAACCTAATACTAAAAATTAAGATTCCTTACAAAATAAAACTTAAAAAAATAATAGTGCTTGGTTGGAGTGGGACACTGTCCCTTTCCTCCAACATATTTGATGTCCCAGACCTCCCTTACGAGCCATTTTGTATTTCACATGTGGGATTAAGTTTAAAAAAGAGATAAATTTTATTAAAATTATCAGTTATAAACCAAAAGGACATGCATTTCCATCTGTCCTCCCAGCGAGAGAAAGTCGTTAATAAAATACAGTAGATTCCGTATAATGGGTCCACCGGTTACTTGGGGAAACCGCTTAATTGGGGGAGATCTTGAAGAACAGAACCCAATAGAGGAATATCCCAGAGTATTCTCCGCTTAATTGGGACAGCATACCACTTTATTGGGCCATGAGTCGGCGACGTAGACTCTATACTCGCGACGAAATTAAATTTTTTTGTTTTCAGAATACTATTTTTATATTTTCCTCCTTTGATTTACTCTTATTTTTCACAAATGTTCCTATTCTTGCCCTATTTTGAAAGCTCTTGTTGTAATACTATCCGCAAGAGGATAGGACTTTTCTTCATTATGACTTAGTAAAAGATATTCATTCAGCGTCGCCCGAGGCTGTGAAAAATATTTTTAACGAACATGTTATAATTCTTAAAAATGATAATAAAATAACTAAACTCGCTGATTTATTAGTCAAATTAATAGTTAAATAAACTTATATTGCATTATAAACACTCTTTAGTCTTCTTTCTATCATGCCAACGTTTGTTTATGCCCATATACAGGATAGTTCGCCTAATTGGGGCAGCCGCTTAATTGGGGCAAATTGTACAAGTCCTGATGTGTCCCAATTAACCGTAATCTACTGTAACAGCAATTTAAAGTTAAAACATCTCACGAAAGTTTCCAAAATTGGTGTGAAAACCAGTATCCTCTTCTTAAATCACAATCAGAGATGTGAGTAAGAAGCCATTTTTGGAGACAATGCGGCTACTGCTTCTCATACATGTGAGAAAAGCAAGAGCTAAAAAACTTAAATCAAGAGAAAGAAATTTGAACTGTCCCATACCTTCCACTGCCCCATTCCTCCCTTGTTTCCCTAATATTGTTTAAAATGTTTCGTACGTGGAAAATCCTAGATTGGGTGAAAATCCGACAAAAAATTTCCATTCGATAAAACTTGCCAGTTACCGCTAGTGTTTATATTTGCTCTTTTAGTGATGCGATGAGTGGATTACAACTTGCCCCATGAGCAAGATTTTTATGGCTGCACTCGCGAAGGTATTTGTGTACTCACCTGCTTAAAATTGCCCAAGGAGAGCCACACCTCGCGGCTTCGCGGTGATGATGTGCGAAATAAATGATCATCATCGACTCGCGTCTTCTCATTCACGACACTCTTCGTATCTTTTCTCCCGTAGGTGCGCCGTCTCTTTTCCGGGACATGTCACCCTCTTCGCAGGCATGAATTATCGTCTAATTGGAGGCGAAGCCGTTGTGGTGGTAAAAATTGTCACCACGGTGCTAAATGAAGGTTGCCGTGGCTACGTGGCGACCTTCCTTGGAGCCAACTCTTTTTTTCTTCTCTCTCATGCATGCAATCGGCTACTCCCTTCCGGTCGTAGGTGCTGGGAAAATCGACTCGATGCAATAACGCGTATTGGCTAAGAGATGGTGCTATATGCGACGCATTCTTAGTGGTGGAGGAGAGCATGGCGTTCATCATTGTTCGCGGAGATCTGTTTGCGCCGCTGGTTGTCACCGGTGAGGTTGCAGTAACAGGCTCGTCGGATTAATGGCACAAAATGCGTGAACGTAAGGTGATAACCCGTCGACTCGGAAAGAGCGAGGAAAAGGAGGATTTAGTGAGATACATGACAATAATCATTAAAATATTTCTTGGAGTGCAGGTCAACGTATTTATTTATTTTTAATTTTATATTTTGACATGAATTAAACGAGGTCAAGACAAGAAGAAAAAAAATTAATTATCTAATCAACCAAGGAGGAAAGTTATTCATCACTTTCATATCTCCGTCGTCTCATACTACAATATATAAGTACAAGGAGAAGAATCCGAAGAAGTAGCTGTTTAACATCATCAACCCTTAACCCATTTTTGGAACTTCGAAAATGGAAAATTTAAGAAGAAATACAAGAGGAACCTTAGAACATTTTGAAGCCCTGGTGATAGTTTAAAATAAACTGAAACGTTGGCTAAAACTTTTTTGCATAATGTACGCTGACCTACACTCCAAGAAATATTTTAACATGAATTAAACGAGGTGAAGATAAGGAGAAAAAAATTAATAATCTTTAATGAAATACTCTATTTTTTCTCGGCGTTACGAGGCGCAGTTTTTAAGTACCGTTTTGAATTAAAACAAAACAGTACACTCAGTTTTACAAACTCAGGCGGCAATTTTCTATGGCAACGGTATAAAATAAGCTTTTTGTTCGATATGATAAGCCCTAATATTATAATAGGCCTTAATTTTAACTGAAATTATGTGGAAAGTGGTTTAAAGCTTGAAATTTTCTGTAAAAATAGGATCATTATAAAATATTTTCTGTGTTTTTTTTATTTGAACAAAAATGCTTGATTAAAAATTCGCCTCGTAATACCTTTGCAGCAGGAAGATATAACTATTATATCAAGAAAATTTAATCAAAGCAAATGAGTAAAATTATAATTAAATACAACGCAGAAATTAATTCAAAACAATGGACATGGTGGGTGAGGAGAGGCAGCTTTTAGATGAGATGCAGAGGAGACTGAAGGGTTGGATGGATCGAGTACTGAGTGAAGAGGGGATGTTGAAAACAGTGCTGGAGGGAAGAATGTAGGCTAAACGAGAGAGAGGAAGAGGATTGGGGATGTTGTAAACAGTGTTAGAGGATATAAGTTAGAATTTTAGCTAGGAAGGCTCCAATTGTTTTGACCTAATATTGTAATCACGTCACTTTTAATTGCAGCTTTGTCGCAACTTACAGGAACACAAATGAAACCCTTCAAATCCTAAATCCAAACTACCATTTTTATCACTGAAAATGTTTGTTACCTACTAAATTTTAAATTCATTTTGTCTGCTTTTCAATGTCATCGACTTATGATAATATTCCATTCTCATTCACATTAAATGGATGTCGAGATATGAATACGATTCTGGAGATAAATATCTTCCGTTTTTTTCTATGCAGATTCAAGTTATTTATGTAAGTATTAGTGAATTCCCAATATTTTTTGCGCTTTTGCGACTAGAAATAGGATATATTCTACGGTTTGCCATTTGTACTGTTTGCCATTTGACTGATAGATGAGGGTAGTAGCTCTTAAATGAAAGGCGCCAAAGGGACGACGACTTAACGTCCCATCCGACAGTTGGTGTACTTGCTCCGGAAATGTTCTCCACGAAGCACTTATGTAGACATCAGACAGCCACTGAAAAATGTCCCCAACCTTCGGTTTACGAACAGGGGGCCCTTATCTATGTAATATCCCGCAAGCCATTTCAATAGACTTTAAGGCACTAGCCGTTATAGATGAAAAGGAAACGCTCTATGAAGTTCCGCCTAGCATTTATTTAAGTCCTTAATTATTTGGTGGAAAATATTTCGGCTAAATATCTCTCTGGATATATCGCTATTGTTGGACCTGGGTTCACTTTGTTCACTTTTTTCATGGCTCCGCCACAAATATTTCCTTTATGTTTCTCCCAAGATAGGGTCGAAGTTATCTTAACTCCTAGATACTTCGCGTCATCTATCATCTTTAAGCTGACAGAATTCACAGAATATACAAGGGAATAGTTGGTCAACCTTCGCATGAAATATACCACCGTAAATTTGGTCAGATCAGAATTAATTTTTATTTATTTATTTATTTGCAATAAACCCAAAAACAGTACATGAGACCTTTTACATTGGATTTTTAAACAAATGGATAAATAAGAAAGTGGAACAAGAAACAACGACAAAAAAAAATAAAACTTGATTAAATACACTCAGATATACATAATACTCCACTTCTATGAACGCCTCATCCGCTCATATGCTATTTGGGAAGGGTGGACAAAGAAAGAGGGAATTAAAGAGGAAGTTTCCTGATGGCGGTCGTAAATGATGACATTGATGATGTTATGTCAACAGAAGGAGCTTTGATGGAATTGTAGGTAAGAGGTAGCCGGTAGGTAAGGGATCTCTGGGTCACTGATAAACGGTGGAGAGGTAGATGGAAAAGAGATGAGTTCCGTGTTTTACGGGAAGGGACACGGAGGGAGAACATTGAAAGAATGTCGTTAGACCTGAAATGGCCATTCATGATTCGGTGGAAAAACCTGAGATCACTTAGAGTACGTCTTCGCCCTAAGGGCACTATGTCAAGTTGAGAGAGGAGATCATCAGCAGTGAGATTACGGAGGGAAGGGTTACGGTTTTTCACGATGTTTACGAAGAAATTAACAGGTCTATTAAGAATTTTGAGATTTGAGGGACAGGCTGAAGACCATATGGGCGAACAATAATCAATAAGTGGAAGAACACATCCGGAAAAGACAGATTTCAGAGCTAAAGGACTCCGTATTTCTGTAAATCTGTACAAAAGTCCAACTAGAGCCATCGCTTTGGTAGATATGTGCTTAAGGTGAGGGGTGAAGGTAAGCTTGGAGTCAAAATGGACTCCCAAATCACTGAGGCATGTAACTTTCGGAATTGGTTGGCCAGAGAAACTATAGGATGAATTTAAAGGATTAGCACGTAGAGAGAAGGTCATGGTTTTGGACTTCAGGGGATTTACCTTTAGCTTCCAGATGGAACTCCAATTTGAAATGGAAGCGAGGGCATCCTGTAGGATTGAACTGTCGGCGTGGCTGTTAACTCTTCTGAAAACCTTGCAGTCATCAGCGTATAGAAGAATTCCACAGTCACGCAACGAGATGGATTGTGTTATATCATCGATGTAAAGGGTGAATAAAAGTGGGCCAAGCACACTGCCTTGGGGGACACCGGAGGTTACTCTGAGGGATGTAGAGGAGACACCGTCTAGAATTACTCTTTGTGTTCTATTGGATAGGAAGTCAACGAGAAGATGAAGAAAGGTACCGTTAATATTGAAGCGGTTACTTAGCTTGTGTGATAGGAGGTGATGGTCTACGGTATCAAACGCTTTTGAAAAATCAATATAGCAGACATCAAGTTGGGAGGATTGCTCAAACGCTTCATTGATATGGCTGCTAATGACTGTGAGATTGCTGAGGCATGATCCACCTGGAAGGAAACCGTGCTGGTTAGGAGATAAATAGGGAAGAGTGAATGAAAGGAGGCGGTCATGGATGATTCTTTCGAAGATAATAGATAGGACAGGTAAGATGGAGATTGGTCGATAATTATCTATAGAAATTTTGCATTTTGATTTTAATATCGGAGTGACATTGGCCATTTTCCACTGGAGAGGGAATACACCACCTGAATTAAGTTCGATCCTACATTCTTGGCTCCAAGCATGAACGTTGTTTAAAATCGTTGATAGAATGTCAGTCTGAGTGATCTCTATTTTCGATATTACGTCGTTAAATCCATTTTTTAAAGGCTGCCCTTGAGTAAAAGAATTTTCGTAAAAATTTAGTAATCCTCCTTTGCGACTAAATTAATCGCTATAGTTAGTCAGAAGAGATATGGAAAGGATTCAGGAAGAATATTATATATTCGATACCAGAACAAAAAGGGTCTTCAAAGGCTTCACCAGGGATTCACCAGCAAGTGCCTCCACTACCACGGGCTATCTTACAATCCCGAAATATTCTTTAAAGTTGGCAAAGTAAAGCAAATCGACGTATTTTACTGGGTATCAAAGCCAGGCCTCTAGTCACAACAGCCAAGCGCTACCAGCTATCAGGGTACTCTGCTACCTGCTAGCATCCTGCGTCGTATCAGCGCATACATCCTCGCCCCAAGGTCACCTTTGCGGCAGCGGGAACCAGAACGATGTCACACGGAGTTTTCCCAGCATTCCTACTTAGCCGTCGCGTTTTCGCGCGCTTGAAAATTTTCACTTTTCATATAATAGCGAAAAATAAATATCGTCATTTAAAAATCTAAAAGCGTGAAATGCGTACTCCAGGAGTAATAATCTTTCGATTTAGGCATTAAACAATAATATGAAACCACCCTATTATGAGCTCCCTTGAATGGAGATATTTTTTTTCAACGCCCGTAGTGCGAATACCTCTGGGCGTCACGGCCTTTCGTCTCCGTTTGAGGGACTCGTCGCCGCGATGCGCATTGCAAGATGGCGCGGAGACATCAACGCCCGCGTGTGAGAGAGCGCGTCGGAAGGACGTCCCGTGGGAAAGGTCCACAAAAGACAAGAGAAGGCGGCGGGGCGGGCGGAAGAGGAGAACAACACGCCCATCTGCCCCCAAATGGAGTGGAGGGCCCCCCCTTAATGAAGGGCGACAGGTGGCCATGCCATGGGATGGTCCTCGTGTGCCAATCGCACGCCGGGACTCGTTCTATCTACCTTTTTCTCTGCCGTGTTCGCATCCATTATCTCCAGTCATGGACTTACCAAGGATCAAAACTATGGCGAACCGTGGTCGCTTAAGTTGTAACATTTTAGCTCAGAAAAGGTTAATGAAACCAAAAATTCAATAAAATTATGACAGCTCTTTTTTTATAATAGAGAAACATACGGGTGTATGCCGCGTGATGTATCGGAATTGCCCCGACGCACAGTGGGCTAGAATCGAAAAAAACGGGCCAAAACCTCAAAATCGATTTTTTTGAGCTAGGAAGTTGAAACTTCGCATACATATTCTCAAATAAATGGTGCATAACTTTCCAGATTAATTCTCTCCTGTGTTTTCACGTTAACAATATATGTGAGGTCAAAGTTGAACAAATTTAGCGAAAAACGGCCACCATCGATTTTTTCTGAAAATTGCCAACAATATCATCGTGCAGTGGTTTCATGAATAGTTTTATCGACAAAACGGTTACACCAACTTAATTGAAATTTCTTTTTCTTACATTTGAAGGGTTTTTAAATATTTTGTTTCATCAATATACATAGATATATAAGAAAATGGCGGAGCCTGTTTTCAGCCCCTTTTTTACATAAACGTAGAGATAAAGTAGATATTATCATCGACTTACACTAAGTAACTTATATCATGTCGTTCTTTGAAGCTTCTATATTGTGAATCTAATGTCAAACCTTGCACCAACTTGCAACCCCGAATTTTAAATCGTTTTTTCGAGCGTGCGGACGACTCCGGTTCTAGCCGGCGGCGGCGGAGAGTACGGCGACGCGGCAAGCGTGTGGATGCAACATGGTCTCATTCACTCTTATATCTGGATAATAGATATAACAGTGTCAGAAAATAATCACCAGAAAGAAAAATAAATAAATATTACTACGAATGACTCTTATTATGCAATCGCTGGGCACTGCAAGAGGTGCACTGAAAGGTTCTTTGAGTGCATTCCATACTTATACTACTACGGAGAATGGACTTAAATCGTGTGCTTAAAGTAGGGAAACGGACTCTTTTATTAACAAACAAGCTCTATTTCTAGGCAAGAGCCGTCGATGATCCATGGCCTCCACTTCCTAACCTCCCACACATATTTAAAGGTCTACCGACAAGGTACACGCGAGTGGTTTTTTGCTCATATTTTCGCGGGTATGTTCTCTATTTTCTCTCGTAATTCACTTTCATATTTAGCTATGCTTCTGGTGCTATGTCGAGCGGTTCTGTTTTTTGTGTTCCTTCTGCTTTTTATGAAAACCGAATTCTTCGATTATTCGCTATGCTGGTTAGTTTCATAAATCCAACTGAAAAAACATCTATTTTAGCGGAAGTGATGTTTATATTCCATTTTGACTGCATTGCAAATAATGTTTTTTTTTTATTTTTTGCTAAAGGTCTTGTTGTTCTTTTGATTTAAAAATTTAATCCACTTCACGTAATTTCGGATTATACTCGTAAGTTAGCTGTTTTTCTCTTTAATATTCCCTGACTGGAACACCGTCTTTTTACTTCGTATATCATTTTCTAAATTTCTCTCTTTAATTTCATCTAATTTTAGGCTCTGTTTTAAGTTTAGTAAAGACCTTAGGTATCAATGTCTCCCAATTTCACGTTTTCAGCTGCATAATATCCTACTGAAATGTAGGAATTAAGCAATCAAAAGTTTACGTTAATATTACAAGCGCGCTGATAAAAAGTGAGTTCCAGCTACATTAACCCCATTCACTGGTCTAAATATTTGGTAGAACATATTCAATTATGCCTAAAGTACCAAAATAAAATACTTTAATTAATAATGATGCTATGGTAGTAAGGAATAATTGAAATGATGGATTTTATATTAGTAATCTCTGTTTGAGCAAATATTGACAACGATTGCATCATGTACAGGATCAAAATTGAAAGTTATTGTAATCTTAGTTGTAAAACTACAGATAACTTCAAATAGTTATTTTTAATGGTAATTAATCAAAAACTAGGTAGTGTAAAGAACGATGAAGATAAAATGGATCGACCGTGTAAGCAATGGGGAAGTGCCAAGAAGAGTGGGAGAAAAGAGAAGTCTTCTAGAAGCCTTAAACAGAAGAAGGGACATTTATCCAAGAAATGATGTGATCTACCAATTTCATACCTTTTCAATACTATCCCACGCAATTGCTAATTGTTATATAGACTACGTAGAGGGTATGAATCGATAGGATACTTAGTTAAAGCAATCAGCTTCGATCGCACCAAGAACTCGATAATTAATCAAGTGATGAATTGCAAGAGGCAGCATTGATTTAAATACAGGAACAAGGAATGTAGCTACATCCTGTTATCTTCAGTTAAATACTTATCAGGTATTAATTGTAAACGAACATTATTTTATTAGTATATTTTATCATGAACCAGAGGACATGAATATTTTTTGCTGTCGCAGTTGAAATTTTTTGCGTGCAGAATGCATAAGGATTCCCGCATGCACATAAAACGGCCTTAAGGCCTGTTTACACGGTACATTAACACGTACGGGTTAATGGCTAAATGTATGAATGCGAGAATGAACGCCAAAATGCACCATGTAACCACCAATCTTGTGCGAATGCATTCATGGAAAATAGAACCTGTTCTAATTTGGTTCATGCATTCGTACATGCTCCGTTCCGGTCCACAAAAATCATTCACGCAAACGTACATTAACTCGTACGTGTTAATGTATCGTGTAAACAGGCCTTTAAAAATATTATGCACGGTGACAAAAAATACGACACATGCATGCAAAGGAAAACTTAGTAACTAGTAAAAGTAAGTCAGCAGTTATTAAAACTTAGAGTAAATCCAGCGTCCTAGCAAGTGACGCCATTAATTTAATTAATCGAAAACGCCTTTGTAATCCTTAATAGTACGAGGAAAGAATGACATTTTAAATATCTCTGTTTCACTGTTCATTTCCTATATTGTCCTCTCGTTACCAGGACTATCATAGTACAATGGTAAACGAAAAACATGTTCCTCGTCATCTTAGAAAAATCTCCGAATTTACCAAGTGAATTTAACCCATATTTTGCTTTACAGTCCTATAAAGATTTATCCGAATTTTCCTAATATTTTGGAAACTCCGTAGCAACTCATAACAAATCTGGCCGCCCTGCACTGTATTCTATTGATTGAGACTCTCGTAGAGTCAGGTAGCTAGTCCCTTCAAAAATTCTATGTGATTTACCGAGAATTCTTTTTACAAATCTCAGCACAGCGACCGTCAATCCATTGTTTTATGTTCAGTTGTGAATCAGCTTCTTAACCGAGTACATTCTCAATGAAGCGGTATTTACTTTAACATAATCCAGAGTGGTTTGCTTTAGGTCTTATAATCCTTAAAAATCCTCCAAGAGCCCCAGCCTCTCCATAATTTCCTGCGGACCCCCAATGCGGACATCCCATCTGTTCCTTCTTCAAGATGTTCTGCGTGGGAAACTGTGCTGGTCAATTTGTACACGAGCCTGTGAAATCTGCTCCCAGCCACTTAATATAGTGTTGGTGTTTGCCACAATCCTCAGGGAGGCTGAGCGGTTGGGATTCACCCTTCATCATCGCATCTACTTCGAATGTGTAGTGGGCCAAGTGGAAACTCTGAAGTGGACAATATATATAGTGGGAATGAAATTGAAATGACGCATGACTCGTGCTTGCCCGGTCATTTTATATCTTCTGTGGCTTTTGTCACACTCATTTAATTCTTACGCTATAACTTTGTAATTTATCAGTGGTATTTTTTGGTTTTAGAGGCTTGTTCTTCATTTGAAACTTAAGCTGCCATTTTAAAAATTTCAGGGCATCATGATCATAAGTCAACAGTGCTAAAATTGGTTTTACGCTGCTCTCCATTCCGCTCCCATTTATTGTTGTCTTTACATAGCATTGTATTTATCCTCTTTTACATTTTCAATAACCTGTCCTAGGTAACTCATTCGGGGTTATCCCTTGCTCTTTCTTTACCCTTCCACCTGTCCTTTCTCGATTGTTTTCATCGGGCCGCCATGTCTTGTTATGCGTTAGTTCTCCCGGCTTCTGCAAAGGTTTTTAGGAGACTTCTCTTTTCTCCCATTATTTTAAGCTCTTCCTCATTAATTACGCGGTCGATACATTTTATCTTCACCGTTTTTCGGTAGCACCATATTTCCAATGTTTCCACTCTTGACTTTTCTGCTGCTATCAATACCTAAGCTTATCTACCAAAGAGAAAAATGTTACATGATTCAGTCTTTGAGTTTAATTAAACGAGAGTTTAGAGCTAGTATCAATGATACAATTTTGCAATCTCACCCAATTTTAATTTTTTTTCTGGCAATTATAAAATTTTTATCCAACCTTAAGTATTTAATGTCCTTTAATATCCAGAGTAATTAACAATCTATCGGAAAGGCTGGATACCCAAGAAAAACTGTTTTAATGGTAAATGCAAAGTGAATCCAAATCAATACTTTCGCAGCCTTTGCTCAGTAACGAAGGATTTGCGACCCCATTTTTATGGACAAAAATTGCTTAAAATTTTATTTCCTACCACCTTCTGAAATACCCTGCTTGTTGAGGTCATCACAAAAGAAAGTAGCTGTCCAAAGAAAATTGCTAAATCAAAGCATATGTTTTCAAGGCCATGCCCACTCAAGTTAAAGTATCCGAACTTAACGATATATTCATTCACCTAGCATGATCTGACTTCAATGGGAGCATTCATCTCTTTAAAGATAGAATTGTTTGTTGCTTTCATAATGCCACTCGAGTCATGGTAAAAGTAAAACCCGCGGGGATTTGAACCCGCGACCATCAGCCTAACGTTCCATCCCCCAGGGCTCTACGCTCCCTGGATGAGACTCTCTGGGGAGATTTCAAGAGCTCTTGCCCGCTTAATGAACCCCAACAGATTATATCTACGCATCCCGAATGTTCCGTTCGTTGGAGTGTCTTCGTGGGAATCAGAGTGGAGCGACCGTAGTAACACCAAAAGGATTGTATCTATATTTAATACGTATCATAGTATACACTGCATATATATTATATCTGTCTAAAATACATGCAAATGTCCTCAACCACACAGATAATATCTAGATATTATACGTATTATATCTGCTGCCATAATATGGATTTTATATAGATTAAATACGTATAACTCGTCGTAAATCAGTATATTACACATATAAAATGATTCCTGGTTACGCCGTAAGGATATTATTAGTGCATTTTAAAGATTCTGGTATACATCAAGGACCATGGATCATCAGACATGTATAAAATATGTATACTATACAGATTTGCAAATCTGTATACCGATGTATTTCGAAATCTTAATACAGATATAATCCTATTGGTGCTACTTGGGAATTTGTTCACGAGTATTATCAGCTATTTCGTGCCCTGGAGGATATGTTGGTCAAAAGGGACTATTCAGACGAGGCACTAGTCCGTCCCATTTAACCTTGATTTTATAGACAGTTTGGGTGCGTTTTAATCAGTTTCCAAAAATGTCCGCAGTGTGGCGATGAGTGTAGAGCAATGTATTTATTCTCAATATTTACTATTTCGTAATATTTTTCTTGTGATATTGACCAGTATTTTATATTTAATTATAACCTCTAGAGGTTTAGATCATTTTTAAGAAAACATATTTTCCGATATTCCGGAAATTTATTTGCCATTTTCAAGGCTTGTAATAACAAAAATGAGAGGTTCAGTCATAAAAAAATTTCAACTATTAATAATTAATTTTTTAGAGCAAAATATCCAATAAAACAATAAACATAGATTAGAATTAACAAATAAAATAAGAAAAATGATGTGACATACCTTTTATCTAATTGTTAAGTTTGTTTGTTCGTTGCTACGTGACAATATTATATTTTTACCATTTTTTATTTTTCATCAAGTTTTAATTAACTAAATTACATTTTATTTTCAAATCATTGTTCTCACTTCTTTTATTGCAATGTTTTGTGCTTTCGTATTTATGGACCATTTCTTTGAATGATCTTCTTGATAAATTTAATTAAGTGTAAATCATTTCGGTGTTTCAGTGTATAAATATGATATTGTAACGTAGCAGCTAACAAACAGACTGTACGTACAAATACATAAAAGGTACCTATCTCACTTCAATTTCCTTAATTTGTTTCTTAAAGTATAAAATATTTCCTTGGCTATTTTCTGTAATGTGAAATTAATTTTTAATGCTTCCCCACTTTTTTTATTTATTATAACTCAATTGTTTCTGTTTTCATGTAATAAACCTTTAAAATGATTTTCCGAAACGTCAGCAAATGTATTTTTATAAATAACTTCGCCCCAAAGAGTGCATATTTGGATATAGATGTATTAACAATCGTGTGCAATGGCGTTGAAAAGTTAAGAATTTGAAATACACATCACCGCAAATACAAATTTCATTTGACAGCCATGATTAAGGCTTATTTCTCCGTGTAATTGAAATTCGGATCTCTCAGCCCGTCAGTGAAGCAAGTGTAGACTTTTTAAAACCCATTGAAATGCGCGGTGGTTGACAACGCATCTAATGAGTAGAGGCTGAGCGGTGAATCATAAATGGTAACACAGGCCAACAATGAAAAAACGTTTTTACAGACAATACCTTATTCTTATGTTTTTTAAGTTGCTGAATCCAAATATGATGCTTAAAAAGTTGTATCACCCACCATTTATTCACATTTTACAGTTAAATTCATGAAATCAAGCAATATTTTTAGAATTTAACAGCTGTTTTATAGCTATAATAAAATTGAAAAAGTAAGTCTAATGAAGGAAGTTAATGGGGGATTACTGTTGGTACTTCACCGAGAAGTTCAGCAATCGATTCATCTCAGAAAACCCCATACAAGAAGCTTCAAGGAAAAAAGGGAAAGAAAATGTAGACCAATTCCAGGTGACAAGTGAACCCTGTATTATCACGCTGTAGTAAATACAAACAATTTTATCACGATGTAGTGAACAGTAAATACAAACAATTTTATGATGTAACACAGTGTTTCATTGATTCCCCTATATACCGTATAGGGGTATTAGACTCAATATTAAAGGAAACTATGGGTGATACATAAAAACTATGGCCAGGTTTGGATTCGAAACATACAAATCTATAAAGAGCAGCTATTAAATTAAAAAAAGTTTTCAAACAACATTTTTTTGTTGGCCTGTGTAATCTTCTAGGACGATACCTCGGTATTCACACGCTTCCCGCTGCGAGATTGTTTTCGATGATGTTTCGCCCTCTTGCCGCGTGGCCACTTATTCAAGAGACAGATGGCGCGATGTGATGTTCTATCCCATGCTTCCCTCTCGGTTGCTACCAGTTGCTACAAAGATGCATCACCCTCCATCGGACCAAACGTTTCTTTCCTTCGTTCCCACGGCCATCCCCTGACTGCAATACTCGCGGAGAATGTTTCTGAGCCCTTGAACGCCAAAAATAGACAGCTGCCCACAAAGAGATTGGTTTTGCGGTGGGAAATTCAATTACCTCCCTTATTAGATCGCGCCTCGACAAGAGTAGCGGCAATGTCCGTCTCCTCTTGAAACGTATGTGGATACTCGTCATTGTGTCGAAATTAACGTACATACTCAGCAGATTTTTAACCACACTGTTCAACCGCTTTTTTTTAGTGCTTCCCCCAAAGATGTATTTCAGTGATTGAGTTTAGGCGTTGCTTTATTTGGTACAGTGGCTCTTAAGCATCCCTACGTCACGTAATTTCTGTGAATGTTTGATCCGCGTGCTGTTAAGAATAAAATACCGGAATACTGTTCCTTAATTATAAACTCAATGATTATCTACTACACACAGATCATACGGAATTCATTATCAATTCGCGGCAATGGTTTTACAAGGATCTAAAACATAAATTTGAGTATGCTCTTATTATATTTAAGTAATGACTTTCCATGCATGTTAATAGGGAATAAAAAAGTATTAATCTCGCACTGTCGATATAACATAAGTAATTGTATCATCAATAAATCAATGCCTCGGGACCAAACCCATTGTTAAATCGCAACTACCTGGGTCGCATTTAGAACTTTGTGGCAAGGCCGAGATTTTTGACAAACGGTCGTGGAAATAAAGTTACCGATGTTAATGACGGAGTTTTTAAGTTGCTATCTAATTCTCCATCATAGTTGAATACTTTATCTGTGAATTAAATGAACTACAAGGTAGAGTTAGGCGATTATTAAAAAAACCTGCTATGAGCATACGGAAGCGTTACAAAGATTTTCACGAATTAGGCTGAGAGCCGCTAGAGACTCGCGGGCTGCGTGCTAGGTGTTTTGCTTGAGTAATTAAGAAAATATATCTTTTAGGGCGATAAGGAGGCATCATATTGGAACCCTATTATATACCCAAGTCCGACAGAAATGATAAATTTAGAGAGTTGTTCAGCCGGACGGAAGAATTCGTTTTTCCACCGATTAACAAAAGACTTTAATAAACGCTAGGCGGAGCTTCATCGGACATTTACTTTTTATTTCATAACGGCTGGCGTCCTAATAACACCCACCACAAGCCAATTAAGGTGGCTTGCGGGTTAATATGCTTATTTAGATGTAGATTTACGTGTTGAGGATTCTTTTACCATACGTTCCAAGGTTTTTGAGCGCCATTGATGAAATCATATCGACGTAACGTAGATGATATTAGCTTAGGGAAGATAATTTCGTTAACACTTTCGGAAATGGCCTTTAAGCAAAACAGTTGAGTTGACAAGTGAAGCGTTTTAATACGCTATCAAATTAAAAAAAAAACACAAAAATCAATCCATCAAAATAACATATGAATGGTAATGCCTCTTTTAGGAATATGCTATAGATTTCATCACCATTTTTACGGTGAATTGTGCGTCAATTTTCTTCCAAAATACGATATTTATGTTAAAGATTCCAAGTTTGTCCAAGTTCTAATTTTGAACTAAAATTGTTTTCATTCGAATTGAAGATGCAAAATCATAGTTATGAAAACCTTAGCTAAATATTTCTTAAAAGTTGAAGGCGAAGTTGAGGGAAATTGGAGAATACTTGTGTAACAGAAATATACACGTTGACCGCCGACATGATATTAGAGTTTTTGTGCAAAGAAGTCTCAGTTTTATGAAGTGTCGGTACCTCCCTTGAATATTTACATTGAAGGAGAGAGACGTGTAAATTTTTGTATGTTTTTCCATCTTTTCGAGAGATAAACGACTGAACTTTTCCCGATGATGCTATTGGTGGTCTTCCCTTGCTCGAATTATTTTATTCGTACGCGTCGGTGAAGCGTTTTAAAATCGAGTGCGACGTCAACGCGGTGAATCCAGACCTTTTTCCAAATTCGGCGTGAAATTCGCGACCGCCGAATTTTCGAGCGAAAATTAGCGATCGCCGATTCGCTTCAGCAGCCAATGTCGGAGCGGCTCTCGACCCGAGGGCTTGGACGCCGCGATGCGCGCTTGATTGAGGACTACTTTAAGCGAGAAAAATCTCTCTCCACACACACCTCTCCACCTATCTCCAATTTCCTCTCCGGCTCTCCACGTTTACGTGTGTACACAACGAAAAAAACAAATGCGAGCGAGTTTGCGTAACTCACAAATACACACACTCGAATGCATGGCAACGCCGCTGGGATGCGATCGACCAATCGGCAGATTCGAATGAAACCAATCGACTAAGAAATCAAAATTCACCAACGCCGACGAAAAACTCTTCCGCGAGGTAAAATAAAAATTATATTATATTTTTAAGCGAACAGAATATACAGAAACAATATTCTCGGATGAGTGCGGGACAACAATGGTTCCCGGGGGAGTTGTATTTGCGCTGTTCAGGGAGTTATATTTCCCCGCACCCTCGTTTATTTCGTATTTTCGTTTACTTTTTTTTATTGAAACGGTTTCCGAAAAACTGATTCGTTTTAATGTCCGCGGATGCGATGGCATGGATGGGTGCGATAGCGGAGAAAAATGCCGAATTCGCAGAGACTGATTGCGGGAGGCTTATCTCCCACACGATGGCCAAGCAGACCGCGATGTATCGAGCACGCATGAAAACAATTTCCCTATCTTCGATCATAATCGACTGCAGCCAATCTTAGCATCTACTCTCTCTCGTAACCTATATCGCCATCAGGAGCGAAAAAAACAGATAGATATACGTTTCGGAAGATTCATATCCGTACATTATCCTTTTATACATCCAGGCTATCATAATTGTCGACAATGAAAAATATCTTCGCTCCATCAACGGTCATCCATCTCAGTTCCCCGCAAGAACGGTGGCGTTTCAAATAAAAAAAAATTGACGGAATAAAAATACAACAATGTAGGTGATAAATAAGCTTGTAAAAAAAACAACGCGAAAAGTGTTTTCATATTCATCCCTCAATCACTCCAATTTATTCGACTTTTCTCCCCGGTGGAAGTAAAGCCCGCGTGCGTATTGCTGTTGTTCGAAAAGAGAATTAAAAAAAACGAGGATCGGGGAGCGGGGAAATATTTGACGATCGCGATGCGGAAAAAATTGAAGGGAAAGAGGCGGAAAACACACAAATCAAACTAACGCCGTTATCCGCGTGCGGCGAGCCATCGGGACGAGAAGCGGAGCGAAGTTGGCGAATGAAAATAAATAGAAAAGAGAGAGAGAGGGAAAAACAGTTGAGGAGGCTGTGGCGGAGGGCAGCGCAGCGACGCGGAACGCTCCGTCGACGCGTCCGACAAATAAAAAGCAAAGGGGAGCGGTCGGTCCACTGGCCAATCAGAACGCAGCGGTGGAACATACGGAAGGCGCGGTACTTTAATTCGAGTAATTCCTTTGTGAAGCCTAGCGCCATATTGATTTAATGAAAATAAAATCGGTATGGGGGGCTCCATTAATTACGTGAGGCGTTTGCAGGGGACCTGACTTGACTTTTATTTGCAGTGAAGTTTTCTCTTTTTTTCTCGGGTTTCGCACCGGGTCATTTCTCCTTCCAACGTTTCGATGGACAACTCGCCCATCATCATCAGGGATTCAGGAATCCAATCTTTGACTTTTATTTTCTTTTGTGAGGCCACAATCCGACCACCTCTTCTTCTGGGCCGGGGTTCTTTTACATGGTTTTAAAATTTTACATTCAGCTTAGTAAAAATCTCATTTTTTCTTTATCATCATCATCATCATCTTATTAAAAATATCTAATACTTGTGAGCGCAGCGGATGCGATGCTTCGTCGTTGTCAGTTGAGTCAGGTATTGGTATGGTATTTGGAGGAGGCGACCGACAGCTGAGGTCATTTCCGCCATGAGGGAAGGGTAGCTAAGGAATTGTTGGAGAGAAACCTGGCGTTAGCATTAGCCTGCTCTTAAAGAAAGGCGCCAAGGGGACCACGGCTTAACGTCCCATCCGACGGACGGAGTGTTGCGCTTAAAATACTCTCCACACATCACTCAAGCAGGGATCGGGCAGTCTCTGAAAATTCTCTGCCACCGCCGGGATTTGAACCCGGGCCCACCGATTGGGAAGCCAGCACTCTAGTCACCACACCAACCCGATCCCCAAGTCAGGAATTGCGAGCTGGTGAAACTGTAGGTGTAATCACCTCTTAGAAAGCCGAGGTCTCATTTCATGTTTTTTGTAAACAAATATAGAAACAAATAATTAAAACCATCGTATTAACAAGTAAAACATTATTAATAAAGAAAATTACAGGTAGTAAAATATAGTTTAAATAAAATTTCTCTTTAAAACTATAAAAATATTAAAAGGTATTTTTAACCCGTCAAGATAAAAAAAATGAAGCTAAATCAATATTCAATTTGAATAAAATAGATGTAAAATATCTAACGTATAAATATGGGGTAAAAATGTAAATTAAAGTAATTAAAAAATATTAAACGAATAAAAGTAGATGTAAAAACTGATTTACACGGATAAAATATGTTAAATAAGTACATAAATATTTAATAAAAACACAATTACATGTGATTAAAAGCCAGTGTATATGGCCGTAAAAAAGTGAAATAGCATTAGATAATTGTATACCGTAGGCTTTGTCAGACTTTCCCTTTGGCCAGGCGGAAGGGAGTTGAACATTATAGCAAATAAGACTAAAGAGGAAGCAGACAAGTGTGGGGAACGATGGTATGGTATTAAAAACAGAGTATTAGTATTCCGAGTACCCACATCGTGCATTTACCTAGGGAGTGAAAAGTTTACGTAAAGGTAAAGTGGCACTTTGTTTTGGCAGACCTTAGAGCCTGACAAAATTCTTTTTCTCTCATTGATTTTTATTGAATTGAATTTATTATTATCTCTTTGATTGCTGAACGTGTGACGGCCGTTATTTTCAACCTCGGATAGCTTGACAAAACACCATACAACACGCCGGCCTCGGTGGCGCCGGGGTAAAGTCCCCGACTGCTAACCTAGAGGTCGCGGGTTCGAATCCCGCCTGGGTGGTTTGACCACCATCCAGGGCATGGATGTATGTGATTGTCAAACAAATTAATTGTAAGAGAGGACTATCTAGTCCTAAATTCGCTTGTGAAATAATGACGACATTATTATTATTATTATTATTACAAGCGACAGGCGAATGCTGCGCGGATAGGCCAAAAGGGCGTCCACCGCACCACACGCTCAAGTCATTTCTGACCGTAAGTTGTTAGTTTTATTTTAGTAGCAATTTCATAAATTACAATGCCTCAATTGATACTTCCGCCAAATGTGCACTGCGGAGCGACAGTCGGAAAACTCGTGGAATGGCTTCAGCATTGACATATCTTGACCATTATGCCGTTTAAAAGGATTTTTAATGCAATGTGGCTAGAGTGTGAAACAGTGTGAAAAATTACGTCCATTCTCATTCAAAACAAAAGAGGAGACATGCTGACATCTAGAAGTGTATTAATCCATGACAATGACCGTCATCTCAGCACTGATGCAGCCCAACTGCTCCTTGAACAATTTCTATGGGACATACTCGATATTCCGCCGTACGATTCCGACCTAGTGCCGGGGGACTTCCATCTTTAAGCTGAAATTAAGATGCGACTTGGAAGGAAGCGTTTTCAAACGAACGTTTAGCTTCAGGACAAGGGCAACATTCATCGGAAGTCATTGGCGGCAACAACCTATGAAGGAGGTAGAGTTAAGCTCGTCCACAGGCACGACCAATTCCTCAATCGCACAGGAGATTATGTCGGAAGGACACCACAAGTGTGCTCAATGTTTACCGATGAAATAATTTTCAAACAATCATTTCGTCTTCTGTTCATAGCCCATCGGAGCTTGAAAGAAATGGCTCTCGTATTTTCACGGAAAATACGGTACATTTTGAACAATCTCATGTGAGTTTAAAGTATACCGGGACTAGCCGCGGTGATATTTTTTACCTTTAACCCTATTATACCGAGGCTCATGGTACTAGATGTTAGGCCCATCAAGGATGGCAAGGCGAGGGAGAATTGCCATGGGAATTAAAGAACCTGGATAGCGAAGTGGTCTGCGCAGAGGCCCGGAAAGCCAAAGGTCCGCGGTTCGATTCCCGGTAAAGGGGAATTTTTTCTCATGGAAATCCTAAGTATTCGTTATTTTGTTCTGCCAGCAAGCAAGTTTGTTATTAGACAAGTGATTTTCATTGTGTTAAATATGAAAGATTTCCATCTAATCACGCAGGAAACTATCTTTTATCCGTCTGAATAATCGTGTGGGAGAGAGGTAATGTCCGAACCTTTGCATCTCGGAGTTTGCGGCTCATGCCAATTGTGGAAGTGTTTGTAAGGGGCGGATGTGCACATATTTTTGAGATGGGGATGAATGAATTCCTTGTCCTGCTAATTCTCCGACGAAAAAGGGATCAACTCCCCCGACCCGTCGGCCTACCCTGATTGAGTCCATTGTTCGTCTATATATAGGGTGCGCTGTGCCCTGACCCCCATCCCAAACGTTGTCCCCCCAGGCCAATGCTAAGCGCTGCTGTTAAGCTCAAAGGGCCCGGCCTCATAGTTTTCCGTGGATGCTGTCGCGCCGCAACCGGCAACATCTGGAACGAATCAACGCCGCTTGCTCACCACAATATATGCCCAATGAATCAAGTCTTTGATTGATGGGTCAATCTTTTTTCCTCATAATTTTTTGCTGGATATACACAATTACTTATACAACTTATTTTTTATCAGAGCGCGACCCGGGTTTCAATGAATTATCATCATCTTCAGGCGCTAATTATGATTTGTTCATCTTATTGTTACCTAGTTACTTGATGAATTTTAAAACGGACGCCAGAATAGGGGAAAAAGATGGGTAGAGATATTAATTTATAAGAGTACTGTCTTGACTTTCAATAATTTTTAAAATATTTAACTGTTCCCTAGAGTCCAGTTCACGGCGGTTATTGCAAAATTTTAAAATACTCATTTTAAAATCGCTTCTATGGCAGTTGCATAGTAAGTAAGTGTTTAGTAAAATTAATTTTTTAACATAACAAAGATGAAAGAAGTAATTTTGCTAATCAAGTAGGGTACCCGGACCAGCCCTACACCCTGCAAAAACATGGCGGCCAGATATCGTCTACTGATCACTTCGATTAAAGAATCTACGTTGTAATGCATATTAAACGAGACGAGCTCACCCGAACTATTCTAAAATGTATAGAAACACAGCAGAAAGGTAATCATACTACCACATTATAGCCACCAAGTTAAATAAATTATAAAAGTGACTGAGCTAATAAGAACAATAGAGTGGTATACATGCACCTTGCTTCTGCGAATGTATAATAATATTTTTCACCTTTGGCACTTGGTATACTTTTGGGAAACCAATACTTCGTTTACGTATAACCATAGAAACCGTGTTTTCACGTCACTATTTGCCACAAAATAAACTTAACTACGGAAAGTGAAAGCGAATGACGAACCTTGATGATGCAACGTAAGTTCTCACGTCAATGATCATATTTCCTCCGAACTTATTACTATCATGTACAGACCGCTTTTGAAGTAATTTAAAGACAATAAGGTTCTACTTTCGGCTCGATATTAGAGTATTTGTAGCGATATTTAAGGTACCGAGACGACTTGGTGGACGACACGATTGTCCATTTACCTAGAGCCGTTGCCCCAACAATACGCCCGAAAATTATCGAATGTCTTTTCTTAGTTTCATAGTTACTTCCCATTACGCCACCAGAATGGAAAATTGGCGCTGCGCCATCATCTACGTCATTTCGGAGAACTTGACGACGGAATCACCCCCCACCACTTACGTAGGGTCGACTGACAAACGCATGTAGGGGCCTTTTGTTATATAGGGACGGATATGTAGGGTCACCTAAGAATACGTCGCATAGACACTATAATGGCACAGACAAGGATGGCTTTCTACAGAAAGGAAGATCTACGTGCAGCTGAAAATACAAGTGTAGAAATAAAGAACAATTCTTCAGATATTGCATATGGAGTCTGTTTTTCTTTGGGAGCGACGTTTGGACGTTGATAGCATCAGAGACGTGGAGGCATTCGAAATGTGGTGCTGCCGAATAGTGAAGAAGATAAAATGGATCGATGGAGTATGTCGTGAGGAAGGACTAAGTGTGGGTGAAAATAGAGGTGTTCTAAAACCTCTAAAGAGAAGACGAAACAACTTTACTGACCACATTTTGAGGAATTTTCACCTGACGAAAACAGTAGAGGGACAAGTGGAAGGGAGAAAGGGCAAGGGACCTCCCCGAATTAGTTACATAGGGCAGGTTATATAGGATGTAAAAGAGAAGAAATACGTAGCTATGAAAAGGCTAGCGGATAGGAGAGAGGAATTGAGAGCTGTGTCAAATGGATGGAGTTATTGCTTAGCGGGGAGGGTATGTTGAAAATGGTGTTAGAGGGTAGAATGCTAGGGAAACGAGGGAGGGGAAGGAAAAGAATAGGATTTTTTAGATAGATTGAAAGGGATTAAGCCTTACAGTAAATTGAAGAAGGCAGCGCTGGAAGGAAAGGGAGGCTTCCAGATCACTTCTTGAATACTCCATGGAAACCTACCTTAATCGGTAGAATACTATCAATCAATGGTGATAATGACGCAGTAAATGACTTGTTATCGATATTGGATAAGTGTGCGATTTTCGGAATGAGTGTGTGAATCGATCGAGAAGGGATGAGATTTTCATGCCTTGAGCCGATGAGCCAATTGCGTGAAACGGTCATTTTTCCGCAATCATTTGAACAATCACTTGAGCCATCTCTCGAAAGGTACGGAAAAAATAATCGTGTGATTCAGGCTTTAGCTCTGACTATCGTTCAAACCATCACTATACTTCACCACTATAGAGGCAGTCTTCACCACCCAGTAGAGACCGGCCTATGTACAGGGTGCTTCAAGAGGAATATACAATACTTCAGGATGTAGTCGGGTGGGCAATTTTAAGCATGTTTTGCCCATAAACATGGGGTCGCAACTCCTTAGTTACAGAGCTATGGCAACGCAAACATTTTTTGATGCAGTTACCATGGAAACGCTGAGTAACATAATTTGGCTTGATGAAAGGAATCTTAAACTTGTGCTAATTGTGCTTGAAATATGTTTAGTTAATTTTATGCTACACACAAAGAGATTGGTAGCTATTTTTACAATGCGGTGAAACCGAACTTTGCGGTGTATACATTAATCTTCAATTCCTCACTTCTACGTCAAGCGTCCATTTTTGTAGCTAATCGTCTCGGTAGTTGAAATGTCTACAATTATTCGGAGTGCAATGTAAAAGTAAGCTACCATTCTCATTTGCGGATAGCATAAAATGAACGAATCATACCTCAAGGAAAATCAGCACGACTTTCAGTTTTCTTCCATCAGTGCACATTACGTTATTCAGCGTTTTCATGGTAACTGCAAAGCGCATGCAAAATAATGTTTGCGTTGCCATGGATCAGTAACGAAGTAGTGGAAACCCCATGTTTATGGATAAAAAATGCTTTAAATTGTCCCTCACACCACCTCCTGAATTATTGCTGATTCCTTCTGAAACACCCTGCATAAAATTATTTCATTAAAATATCGTGAATCATATGAAGGTTTCCGCGAGTTATTTTTCCGCCATAATTAGAACGATCGCCTGAGCTATTTCTCGGAAGGGTCGGAAATTTGATCATGTGATTCAGTTTTAAACTAAAATTCCTTCTACTTATCATTCGTCATTCGGAGCAATACTCCCGTTACTTTTGGGAGCCACGTCTTGTGCCTCGTTCACATTACGATTGTCCGAGCGATCGTCCTAACTATAGTTGGCCGAACTAGCCGTGTGAATGCATGTCCTGACAATAGTTCACGTAGGCCCGAACGTTGCCACTTTACAATGGTTTGGCGCTGGGAGACCGGAAAAGGAAGCGACAAGAGAAAGGCGAAAAGCTAGGGAAGGTCTATTTTTCATGGACTTGTCCTAGCAAGGAAGAATATAGGCGGAAGAAAAAATTTTCTGTAAATACACGTGGAACACAGTAATATCTCGTCCCTGCATACCTCAACAGCTTTGCTGTCAATTTCCCGTTCACGTTAGATGTCAGCACTAGAGGGCAGCACAGGTTTTCACCATCGTCGTGTGAATGCACGATAGTTCCGACAATCGCTGGAACAATCGTAATGTGAATGAGGCATTGCACGTGTACTGATACTGTTACTTTGAATTTGACCTTGGAGCAAGTCTACCGAGCCGTGCACCTTGCCCCTCATGGACTCCTAAACCGGAAAGCGAAAGGGAAGAAAGACAGGAGGAGGCTTTTCACTCTCCCATCATACGTGTGCGTGAGTGGATATCCTTGGACCCGGAGGCGATTCGGAACGGGGCGCATGTAGGGCGGTTTTGGTCGCACGAGGGGTAGGATTTTTCTCCATCGGAGGGGGGTTGGGTTTTATAAGCGCCCCCGGGGGCTGGTGAGGGGCGGAAATCGTTCACGCAGGGATTTATTGGGTGTGGAGAGGCAAAGATTTCTTCCCCACACCCACCCCCCCAGAACTTCCTTTCTGATTCCGCGCCACCCTCAGGCGAACCACCCCCTTCCCATTCATCCCCCCCCAAATCCCGGGACTTGAGCCGGTCCTGCTGTACCCCCAGGGGGGGTCGTGGGGGAAGGGGTCTTTATCTGCCCCACCAGCGGCCCTCAATATACGTGTGGTGTGTGGGATAAGTGAGGGTGGATATATATGGTATACGTATGGATGGGGACGCAGAACCTTTCGCTCTCCCTTGGAGCACGTACTGGTGTCCAATCCTTCGCCAATCCCCACTGTCTGTTGGCACCATCTCTCTCTCCCTCTCCTCCGCCATTGGTGCAAAAGGGGGACCTCCTCGTCATTGTAGCAAGGGTCTGCCATAAATGTATTATGAAGGTAGTGTAGTCAAAGAGCCCAAGAAATCGCTAAAGACAAATTGCTGAATACACGCACGCACGAAAGCAACGAATTTCACTTTTTACTTTTACAATACGGTAGTTTCCTTCATCAAAGAAAACGAAATGTATTGATTGCGATTCTTTACCCACCAACAGTGTATTCATAATATACAAATTATTTGGTTATAGAAATCCCAGTTTAGACGAATGGTAATGGTCAATTTTAGCCTCATTTGAAAAAGGCCAGATTGGCGCCAATGCGATTCCATTCCACGTGACGTCACAGGGACCTAGTTTCTATACGAGTAGATAGGAGTTTTACATCGTCTGAGATTACCAATGCATACATGAGGCACAGAGCTCAGGGAAACATCTCTTAATACTCATCCATTAAAACTTCCTAAGGTCGGAAAGTTTCCTTCGTTTGATAGGGTATTAATAATCCTTATTTAACCGAAGCTCTACCTGGTAGCAGCCTGCGTCGTATCAGCCCTCAAAGCCTCGCCCCAAAGTCACCTCACACGGCGACAGCTGGAACCAGAAATACGTCATTCAGACTTTTCCCAGCATCCCTACTTAGCCGTCGCGTTCTCGCGCGGTATAAAATTTTCACTTACCGTTTAATTGCGAAAAATAGATATCATCATTCGAAAATCTGAGAGCGTGGAATGCGTACTCCATGAGTAATAATCTTTCGATTTAGGCAATAAAAAATAATTGGAAACCGCCCTATTGTTAATTACCATATCTTCAACTGTCTATTGAGGATTCTAAAGAAAAGAGAGAAAGATCATTGTTTAGCCATGGCACAGTTGAGGTAATGGTTTTATGTCGAGCATATTTCTCTGTGGAAGCAAGGCTTGGTCAAGTCGAAGTCGGGAAAACAAAGAGTTGAAGCATTCGAAATGTGGTGCAACTGAAGAATGATGAGGATAAAATGAATGGCACAGGCAAGGAGGACTTTCTACATAAAGAAATACAGCTTGAAATAAAAGCATAGAAGTAAGAAACAATTCATCAGATATTACGTATGGAGCATGTTTTTCTGTGCAAGCGAGGCTTGGGCGTCGACAGCTGCAGAGATGTGGAGGCATCAAAATATGGTGCTACCGAAGAATGATAAAGATAAAATAAATCTACTGAGCAAGCAATGAGAAAGTGCTGAGAAGAATGGGAGAAAAGAGAAGCCTTCTAAAAACCTTAAGCAAAAGACGGGACAACTTAGTGGTCCACATTATGAGGCATGATGGCCTGATGAAGACAATCGTAGAGGGGCAGGTGGAAGGGAAGATGGGCAAGGACAGCCCCGAATGAGTTGCATAGGACAGGTTATAAAGGATGTAAAAGAGAAGATATTCGTCGCTATGAAAAGGTTAGAGTATAGGAGAGAGGAATGGTCAAACCAATCTTAGGATTGTTGACTAATCATGATGATGGGGAAGGGTGGAGGTGGTTAAGGACAATTTTGGAAACTGTATGTTTCAGATTGGGCGGTGGGTTTTAGTCCCAAGGGTATCTGAGTATTTCATTTTTTGTTTTTGTTAAGGACTTCGCAAATTTGTTGAGCCCGGCTCTTTAGTGATTGGGAAGAGGAGTGATTTTCATATCTCCCCTTGTGATAGGGTGGTTTCCTATTATTTTTTTATTGCCTAAAGTCGAAAGATTATTGCTCCTGGAGTACGTATTTCACGCTATTAGATATTTAAATGACGATATCTGTTTTTCACAATTAACCGAAAAATGAAAATTTTCAAGCGCGCGAAAACGCGACGGCTAAGTAGGAATGTCAGGAAAACTCCGTGTGACGTCGTTCTGGTTCCCGCTGCCGCAAGTGAGGTGACCTTGGGGCGAGGCTTTGAGCGCTGATACGACGCAGGATGCTAGCAGGTAGCAGAGTACCCTACTAGCAGGTAGCGCTTCGGTTAAATAATGATTATTAATACCTTATCAAACGAAGAAAACTTTCGAAGAAAACCTTAGCCAGTTTTAATAAGTTATTATTAAGACATATTTCCCTGAGCTTTGTGCCTCATGCATGCATTGGTTATCTCAGATGATGTAAAACTCCTATCCTCTCATGTAGAAACTAGGTCCCTGTGATGTCACGTGGAGTTGAATCGCGTGGGCGCCAATCTCGCCTTTTTCAAATGAGGTTAAAATTGACCATTGCCATTCGTCTAAATTGGGATTTCTAAAACGAAATAATTTGCATATTATGAAAACCCTGATGGTGGGTAACGAATAGTTATCATTGCATTTCGTTTTCTTTGATGAAGGAAATTACTCTATTGGTATTTTGAAATTTTTCTCGACTTTTAGTGCTGACAAGTTTCCCTGCGTGAATTATAAGCTGAAATAAGGAAATTTAGAAATTCGTTACCATAAATGTAAGTATGAAACACTACGTATAACAAATGGCTTTGTACGCATTCCCGCGCTAAACTGGATATTTCTTACAGTGTGGCCTTGAGATGTGAAGACTGTATCAGGGACGGCAAATAAAACTAAACGTAAGTCAAAACCAGTAAAATTTCAATAGTTTCGTTCCCGGGAGCGAAATGTAGAAACGAAACGAAATGGATTTAAACCTGGGAGATAAACTCACGGTCGAAACGAAATCGGAGTCAAAACTACTTCGGGTCGAAACTAAACTAAAACTCTGGGACGATACGAGACACAGATAATGTTTCGCACCAGAGGAAGCATGTGGTTCACCTTCGAACGGTTTAGCATCGACCCACACACCGAGTATGAAGTATGGTTGAATGAAGTAGAAGTTCGGCCTACCCTCATTAGATGCGTGGGGCTCTCATATTTTTCACCACTAATAGGAGAACGGTGAACACAAACTGGCCATTCGATTTTTAAGCTTAAAACTTTTACCTCTCTACACGAATGTCAAACGTAATGCGTCGAAACTATTCCCTCTTATCCCCCTCCACTCAACTTCTGGGATCGAAACTTAACTATGAGGAGCGGAATTGCGATTAATTTAGTTTCGTTCCCGGGAATAAAGTTTCGTCCCAGGTCGAAAATAAACTCCTTGATGATTTTAATTACGTGCATGGACGATACTAAACCCAGTCCTCGTATTTTCGTTTCGATCCGGGAAACGAAACTAAACAGTTTCGTTTCGTTTCACTTGCAATCCCTGCGTAATATGCGGTAATATCCATCATGATATACGCATTGGAAGAAGATGGCTTAATAGTGTGACCGATAGCATGCCTGACTGGCAATCGTGAGATTCGGGTTCAAATTTTGGCGAACCCATATGATGTTTTCATGATGAATTTCATCCTGGGATATATTCAGTATGTCTAAAATAGGGTGGTTTCCTATTATTTTTTATTGCCTAAATCGAAAGATTATTACTCCTAGAGTACGTATTTCACGCGTTTAGATTTTTAAATGACAATATCTACTTTTCACGATTAAATGAAAAGTGAAAATTTTCAAGCGCGCGAAAACGCGACGGCTAAGAAGGAATGCCGGGAGAACTCCGTGTGACGTCGTTATGGTTCCCTCTGCCGCAAGTGAGGTGACCTTGGGGCGAGGCTTTGAGCGCTGATACGACGCAGGATGCTAGTAGGTAGCAGAGAACCCAGCTAGATGGTAGCTATGTATATTATTAATACACTAATGGTGGGTAACGAATCGCAATCATTGCCTTTCGTTTTCTTTGATGAAGGAAACTACCCTATTATATAACTTGCGTTATAAGCCCATTATCAAGGAAATACGATAGTTTTTTGTGTTTCCCTGGAAATCATAAACAATGAGCTGAGACTTTCTAAAGCTGTACTTCAGTGTAAGGCAGTGGTGAGTTTTATTCTGATGGTACGGTCTCGAAGTATGATATTCATTTGATTTCAGGGCCGTTACACCACTTTCTAAATATTTTGAAATTGACACTTATTGTTTCAATGCTATCATAACTCTCTACATTATATATGGCGAACGTTAATATCATCCTAAAATTGTCCATGTAGACGAAGTACAAGTTATATTTCTAGATGGTTCCTTTTTTTACTTTTTTATTTTCGGAGTGGATTTAATACCTCCTAATATTTCCAACGTATATTAACATCGCACAGGTTAATATAAACCTTTTTAGTATGCATCTACAGTCATTACAATTTACTCAATTTTTCGAAATGTGGATCAATTTTTTCGTTTTAGCATCCTAATCTTAAGGTGAAATTAAGTCGGTCATGATGAAGACGAACCTCAATATTCCAGTGGAAGGCTTAAAAAAAAATGTGTGCCAATTAATAAGGTACATACTGATGTCATCTCTTTTCAAAGTTATAATCGGCGACGCAACAGTGTTTTTTCTCCTTACCTGCAACATATTCCTCTGTGACGGTATTTTTGCAAGTTGGTTCGATGTAAATATTGACAGCATAATGTTAACGTCAGTTTGGAGGCAGATGATTCTTTGGTCATGTGGTAGCTGTTTTTAAAGTTTATTCCAGTTACTTAGAAATTCAACCTAAAGGTTTGGAAAGGTGAGCTCACCCTAAACTAGTGATACGCGCCTGACAAAGCAGGCGTCCAAGATAGCGAGTTTTATCGTTTTAAACAGTTTATCGTTATTATGTGCAAATGGGAAGGAAATAGGTGTTTATTGTTACGCTTAATTCCAAATATAGCCCTAACACAATTTTATGGGATGTCTATGAATTTTTTTACAAGGTTTTGGATTCAAATAATTGTTTTGTCATCAAACGGTTGAATAAGTAAATTGGTTGCTGAAATATTTCCCCGCACGAGCAATTATACCTTCATAGTCATCGTAGGTGGAAACTGTTGCAATCTCTATCAAGCTGGATATATATTTCACATATACAACAGACTCAACTTAGCTATTAAGAAAATTTTATGGTTATATTGCCTATGATGAGCACGTTTATAGAGAATAGTTTAGTTCTTAAGTAATCGAAAGTCTTCCTTTTGTCAACCGTCGTTATAAAATGAAGGAAATTATGCCTGGTGATTGTTTCAATTTTATCGCTTTATAATTTTGTAAAAATAAGAATTTTATAAAATTCTGTACATCTTCATGACGATATAGACTGTATTTTTGAGAATGAATTGAGCTGTGACGACTATATTACTATTGTACAGACAAAACAGGGAAATATTGCAAAGAAAGAGGCATACAGCACTTATGACTCTTTCCTCTTTAATAAAATGTGATCGTATGTGAAATAAATATTCAACTGAATGACGGTGGGAGCTTGTGATACAAATTATTTTCTAAAATTATCATTATTTTTAAAGTATTCTACCGATTAAGGTAGATTTTCATAGAGTTTCTAAGAAGTTATCCTGTTTTGGGCAGCAAAGTTCCAACTGAAATAATACAGGAAAGAAATTTTATTCTTGTGGCAACAATGTTAAACATTGAAACAGTGCCGATACAAAGGAAGGGTGATATGGGGCGAAAATGAGAAACAGCACCCCTTGTTAACCCTGAGGCGAAGAATATATTAGGCCCACCCCTTCAGAGGGGAATATACCACACAATCTCCCTCATCTGGTGACATGGAATATCAGTAGATATTGCCCCTCGCTCCATTACCCCTGAGATTTAATCCTGGATCATCCACAGGCTTATATGTAAGGATGTCCTTTAGTCTGCTCGCGTCGGCGCAATCTGCCAGGTTTTATTAGGTGCCAATCGGAACACCATTGTGTCGGTTAATGCTCAAGCGTCTAGCATTTAGTTTCAAATTTGTTTGGATTTTAAACACATTAAATGCCATCGGAAATGAAGAAAAACCGTTTTTCTCTTGGAATTTATCATGAATATCACCACCATTCATACAGGAGGAGGGCAGAAATATACCACAATTACCGCCAATACCATCTTTAGCGCAGGTATGCGGATCACCTTTGTGTAGTGGCTTCTTTGAAGCATATATTACCTTGAGTTGCCATCCTTGATGTACCGCTAGGGTCTTATACATATCACACCATGAACCATAAATTATGAACAAAATGGGACCGATTGTGCTTCCTTATGGAACACCGGGTACCACTACTATGACTATCGGGTATCTGCATAGCCGGTAATTCCGTCAAGAAATACTTTTTGCTAACGATCAATCGTGGTTTTTGCGGTACACGGAAAAGAAGTGCTGTTAAAACTACGTAATTTTATCATCCTCGTGAAAACCCATTTGGTTGCAAGGACGGGAACCATCATTTGTATTACCCTAATCTCGTAGCTTGTTTTTCCAGACGCAGTCCAGTATTGTTAACCAGAAGTTGTGTAGCTGCTGCATGGTTAATTTTACCATTCACCGGCTTCGGGGTCATTTAAGTATTCCGTTAGGTCAGTTTCCCGAGGTCAATTTTTCTGACTTTTTTTTGTAAATTCAATAGGGTAGTTTCCTTCATCAAAGAAAACGAAATACATTGATTGCGATTTCTTGCCCACCATTAGTGTATTCATAATATACAAATTATTTGGTTTTAGAAATCCCAGTTTAGACGAATGGCAACGGTCAATTTTAACCGCATTTGAAAAAGGCCAGATTGGCGACCATGCGATTCCACTCCACGTGACGTCACAGGGACCTAGATTCTATACGAGTAGATAGGAGTTTTATATCGTCTGAGATTACCAATGCATGCATGAGGCACAGGGCTCAGGGAAACATCTCTTAATAATCACACATTAAAAATACCTAAGTTCGGAAAGTCTCCTTCGTTTGATAGGGGAATAATAATCGTTATTTACGCCAAGCGCAACCTGCCAGCAGGGTACTCTGATACCTGCATCGTATCAGTGCTTAAGCCTCGCCCCAAGGTCACCTCCCACGCCGACAGCTGGAACCAGAAATACGTCACACGGACTTTTCCCATCATTCCTATTTAGCCGTGGCGTTTTCGCGCGCTTGAAACTTTTTACTTTTCGTTTGATCGCGAAAAATAGATATCGTCATTCGATAATCTAAGAGCGTGAAATGCGTACTCCAGGAATAATTATCTTTCGATTCAGGCAATAAAAAATAATAGGAAACCACCCTATTACGAGTAAATGTAGTATATTACACCAGATTAACTTGTATCACACGGTGGAGTAATTTAACCATTAACATAGTTGGTTGATATTTTACTCTACCGAGTAGTAAAGTATACTATTATTAATATTTTTTCTTTGATGTTATTATACTTTCCGAAAATATTAAAATCAGTTAATAATAATGGATAGTAGCATCAGCCTATTCTCCCCCCACTTCATCCCTACCTCTCCACCATTCCCCATCCCTCATATCTCTTTTATTTTTTTCCAACATTCTTGTTCCTCACTCTGGTTGAGGCTCACAAGATTTTCTACCAAAATTTTTAATTCTTGTTAGTCTCTTTTTCATAGTGTCTCATATACTATGCCTTACCCAACCTGGGTTACAGTTGTGATAAATACGCTATTGAGAAATATTAAGAAGAATCATTTAACAATAGTATTTTTTCCGTGATGGACGATTTAGTTTCCTAATTTCTGTGAACTTCCGTATATAATCGTTACAGGCTCTAATTTGTGGAAGCTCGATATATCCATGATAAAATAATACAAATGGTAATCTCCGCACTTTTAATCATCACCAGTGGTCAACAATCCTAGGATTGGTTTGACGCAGCTTTCCACTCAGTTCTCCTATCCGCTAATCTTTTCACACCTACGCATTTCTTCTCTTTCACATCCTTCTTTACTTGTTCCATATATTTTGTTCGAAGTCTTCCTTTTCCGTTCTTGCCCTCGACGATTGTCTTCATCAGGCCATCATGTCTCGAGATGTGTCCAATAAGATTGTTTCGTCTTCTTGTTAAGGTTTTCATGAGGATTCTCTTCTCTCCTACTCTTCTTAGGACTTCATTCGTTACTAACTCGGTCGATTCATTTGATCTTCATCATTCTTATGCAGCACCACATTACGAAGGCCTCTATCCCTGCTTTCTCCGCTGCGGTCATTGTCCATGCCTCACTTCCGTATAGGAGCATACTCCAAATGTAGGTTTTTATAAATTGTTTCTTTACTTGCATACACTTTTAATACAAGACTTAAAAACTGACCGTGGTTTCAACAAATTATGTCATTTTCAAGAACCTTTGCACACGCTTGGCGTTATGGTGATACCATAATTCGAAGCGTGTGTTATCGTCAGATAAAAGACAATACGCGACCGGCAAGGAGGGAAGAATACGTAAGCCCATTGGAGTAAACTCCCAGATTTTATCCCGTACAAAGTTCTCGTTTTCTCATTACACTCGGATTATTGTGAGCTTGAAGGGCGGAGCAGTTGTAGCATGAGGTATTTCGGCGCGAGATATACGCTTCTGCCCGGGGCGGCGCTGTGTCGTTGTCTGCCCCGGGCATCGTGGAAAGGAGCGGCTGTCTCTTCCCTCCTTCGTCTTCTTGCTTTGGGTGCGGGCCGAGTGCCTATATAGTGACTCACGCGCCCTCGCCTGACGGATAATGTTTGCCTACTTGCCCCCTGATTATTTACTTTAGCCCACCCATACCCCTCCTTCACCCCCTCGATATTTCCTTGGTGCGCCTCCCCCTTACACCCCAGTGTGTCACGTGATAACCCGACACCCCCACCACCCTCATCCCAACCCTCACTTATAAACTCATGCCCAGTTTATACGACCTAGGGAACAGCCAATGTAATCCATTAAAAAGACCATTGGAGTGCCCAAACAATATTGGAATGTGAATATTGTAACACAATGGAAAGAATAAAAAACGAAAACTGTGTATTACAAAATCTGATTATTCTGATCCTAATCAGTTAATTCTGAACTTTGTTCAAATTTAGATCCAAGTTACTCTTTCTCACAAACATCACTTTACACCAACAACAGTACGCTTGCATCAGTTAACACTTTGCGTGCCATGGACGTAATATTACATCTTGTTAATCTTTCTGAAGATTGCCATGGAATGTAATATTACGTCTTTCTATTTAATTGGCTTTTTATGCGTGAAGCCGTAATATTTCGCCCGTGGTACTTTTCCAGTTTACTGCTTAGTGGTTCCGTTATTTCAAAAATCAACTGCTCGATGGAAAAAGAGTTCACTTTACGTCTTGAGGACGAAAAGTCCTCTGTAGCTACCGGTATCCTTATCTTAGGCCACTTTGTGTGAAAATTCTTTATGCCAATGATCTATTCGTTGAGGGTGCAGTGACCCTTTTTGTCATAAAGGATTTATAATGCTTTGCTTGGAGCAATGCTTTTTTATGATTTCCATGCTTTATATTGTTCAAAATGAGCGTAATAAAAATTATTATGCATGTTATGGCGGTACATCATATGTTTCAACTTGGTTAAACTGCATGAAGAGATGTATAGAATTTACACATTAATTATGTTCATGTAAATGCTTAAACTTTTTACTAATGTCTTTATCAACACAAAATACACAATATTCATGCACATAAAATAAAAGGAATATTTAGGTCACCGCTACGAAGTTAAGTACTCGTCAGAAGGGGGGCATCATTTAAACATATATATTTTTAGCAACCTTTTCCATTTTTTTTCATATAGAATACCCCATAATTTTAATACGAAGACGAATTCACCATTAAATAGGTAAAAGTTTTTATTCGTTGACAATATTTGTAGGATTATCATCAGTATTTCAACTCAATACAAATTTTCTTTTATTCTGAAATCATCATTATCATTTAACCCTTTATAAGCCAATTTTATTTTGCTTCTAAGCAACATCAAAAATGTGCACATTTTCACATATATTCAGGACAAATTTAAACTAGTTATTTTTCTGAGCTGCATAGTTTAGTGGCGAAATCTGTAGCTGCCACAATAATTATGATTGAAAAGAAAATTTTCACATTTTTCACGTGAGAAGTCTAGAAATGTAATTTCTCCGAGAATCAGCTCTGGGTTAGAAAGGGTTCATCTACATCTACATCTACATCTACACAATACCCCGCGAGTCGCCTAAAAGGCGTGTGGCAGGGGGTGTTAGGACACCAGCCGTTTACAACTATAAAAAAAAGAAGTGCTTAAGGATTAAGGAGTAATGTAGTACTCATTATTAATATGGGTGAATATACATTAATTTGAGTTCTGTAGTTATTATTTGTGCATTCATGTAGTCGTGTGTAGATAATCGTGTGACTGAATTAAAATGAGTGATTACTTTTTATCCCCGCTATCACTAGAGAACGGAACATGTAGGTAACTTCTTATTACACGATGCCAATTACCGCTCAAACCCCCACCCCACCCACTACCCTCTCTTTCGTTTAAATTGATGGGGGTGGGGGGATGATGATCGCATCCGCGATCGCAGCGCCGCCCAGGCGGAAGTTGACCCAACTCCTCTCTCTCTCGCCGACCAGTTGATTAATTCATGCGGCCGTTTGCCATGGTGATGATGGGGGGAGGGGGAAATGCGAACGTACGTGGGTTCGTCGTCGTGTGCGTGAGTGCAGCACTTGCACCCAACTAATGGGGACGCCGCCTGAGTGGTGGGAAGTGGGGGAGGGGAAGAGAAGGAGGCATCCTGGTAATTTTTTTTTAAACAACTGAAGAGCGCCAACAAAGGGAAACGAGACGAGCGTAACAATCCACCACACAACCCACGAATATTACAGCAGATGATTCTCTAGTCTCCAGCCTCCATATCGATGGCTAAGTTCTAACATTACGTATCTCAAATCCGGTCAGTTTGAGACAGGTATCTTAAACAAAGAGTACTAACATTAAAAAATAAAATACAAGCAAAAACCAACTCTTTGTTTGCATATGAATGCTTCTTTTTCGGTTTTATGAACTTATGGTTTTTAATTTCAGTGCACAAGTAAAAGAAATTAATCCTTTTTAGCTCTCCTGAAAAGTTTTTAATTTTTGAGATACGTGTTGCTAGAACTTATCCAGCGATATGTGCCGTCAATCATCGCGCATTTAAATGTGTTTGCTAAAGTCGCCACTTGCGTCGCTGGCGGGGAGTGCGATCCGAATTTTATGAAGGGATAATTAGGCCTTAATTAGGACTGTTTACCGATACTTATATTTAATATAACGTAATCTACTGAATTCTCAAATTTTCGATACAATTACTCGTAAAACCCGAAATCGTGTCCTTTGGTCGTAACGTAGGGATCCCATCATACGTACAAAACAAATACATTGTTGTTTTTATTGAACGTGAGAATTCGCAGCAGTGACCAACCCTAGCCTCTCAACCATTTATAAGCATTCGTTCAACTCGGAGGAACACTTCGAGTGGATTGAAGGGAACTCGCTAAGGTTTCTTCAGTTACAATTTCTTCACATACACTTACTCAATCCAAAGGAAAAATTCGAGTTGTGCGAAAAATCCACCGAGAAAAAAATCATTCACCTTGACCAGGATTCGAACCCGGTTCCCCCAATTTACGGTCGAGTGCTTTAGCCAGTCATGCTACCGAGGCGAGGCTATGGAAATCTGAGCAGTATACCCGACAAGTTGGTGAGGAATTTTAGCTGCTGCCTAGATTTTTCGCACAATTTGTGCATTGCGGGTGACTCCGTAAATCACCGTGGTAAGTCCCAGAATTCTTAAATTGAACTTTGCGAGGTTTGAAGGAAATTACTCGCGATTGCAAATATTATATTGTGAATATTGTGCCATATTAATTGATCACTGGACTATCTCTGCTCTTCTTTTCTTCCCTTTTCTCCTTCTACGATTGTTTTCATCAGACCATCATGCATCATAATAAGGGCTACGAAGTTGTCTTCTTAGGGTATGGTATGGTATTTGGAGGAGGCGATAAACAGCTGAGGTCATTTGCGCCATGAGGGTAGGGTATGGAAGGAAGGGTGGAGAGGAACCCGGCGTTGGCATTAGCCTGCTCTTAACGAAAGGCGCCAAAGGGACCACGGCTTAACATCCCATCCGACGGACGGAGTGTTGCGCTTGAAATGTCCTCCACACAACATTCAAGTAGGGATCGGCCAGTCTCTGAAAATTCTCTGCCACGGTCGGGATTTGAACCCGAGCCCGCCGGTTGGGAAGCCAACACTCTAGCTACCACACCAACCCGATCCTCTAGTTGTCTTCTTCTTTTTGTCTACTTCTGCTCAGGGTTCTCAAGAGACTTCTCTCCTACTCTTATTAGAACTTCGACATTACTCACTCTAGAGTATTTGGCAGAGCGTGAGCAATTACTATCATTCAGCATTCAAGGGGATCCTTTCGTGTACACCACATATTCATAAAAATAATACACACAATAGCAAAACATCCGTTTACATTCATGCAACAATTGTATTAGGTTCACTCAATAATACCTATGGTAAATACTTAAAAAGGTTATTATAAAGGTTAGAAAAATTCCAATAGACAACCAGGCAATGAGTTTTCCTAGCGACTTTCGCCATTAATTTTAACAAACCGAAACACCTTTGTTGTCCTCAATAAAACGGAGAGAGAAAGAAGCTTTAAATCTCTCTTTTTTGAAGTCTATTTCCTTAATTTTATTCTCGTGACCACGTCTACTATATTGCGAGAGTAAACCAAGGATATTTTTCTCGTCGCCTCAGAAAAAGCTCTCTCGGAATGTACTTAATAAATTTAGTATATATTTTGCTCTTTGAATGTAATCACTCAAATAGTTATTTACCCATTAACATGGTAGTAGCCATTGAATTGATACCTTTAAGACATTAGTTCTAACCAAACAGGGCAAGAGAATCAAAGTTGATACAATATGAGCACTGAGAGACGATCTATAAATGAGTTAAATAATGCACTAAACATTCATGATTGGAAAATATATTTATTTCTCAAGCAAGTGAAGAGCATGAAGTAAGTTTTTATGCATAATGCGTAATCCTAGGTCACACCTTGAGTACCTACTCTCAGAAAGTGAAAAAAAACCTATCATCAGCACACACAAATAAAAAATCATAAGCACGCCTCCTGTTCTGGTATGACCGAAATGAACAGACAGAGCGTGTTGCTTGGCTCCTTTCGCTTCAACCGTGACATATTTGCCCAAGTGTCTCTCTTCTCCTAACTTCGTTTTCCACCTGTATTGCCACCGGAACTTGCCCCCTTCGCATTCCCTGATGAATACCCTCGCCAATTAAGTCAACATCTCCAGGTTATGCAAACTTTCCGGGCCTCCGCGGTGAGATCTCATGACACCGACGACGCTCCGACCAAAGGAAATGTTTTTGTCACATTTGCGTTTGCGCACTTTTAGCGAAAGTTACGCGTAATCGAAACTTGCATGAAGGTGACGAAACTAATGTGGAAACTACTTGCGGAACACCAGGAATACTACGGGTTGGATCTTCGCAAAAGTAACACGCTTCGGTGGAGAACATTCCGTCCTCTCGCGTGGATGAAGAAAATGTCGTTAAATAAATCGGATTCTGGTGATCATAGGATTAATCAGGAAGCCGCTACCCAACTTCTGGCTCATAATATAGTAATAATAATTAACTCATTTATTGCTCTAGGAATTTTAACTCCTTTGGAACATAGAAATTGTTAAAGTGGTGAGCAGTACAATTAACATAGTAAACTTGAATTAACATTATAAAACTGGGAAAGAATAATTTCTTTTTCTAACAGAAAAACGAACATTAAGCATACCAAGAAATAAATAATACAACTTTAAAAAAAGAAATTTAGCTTAACAAATGAAACAAGAACTAGATTACTACTTCTAACACAACGATAGGTATTAATCACATCAATGAGCAGATGAATGATTATTCAATTACATGATAGGACTATGTCTGGCAACACGAGCCAGGATTCTGGACATTTTAACTATGAAGGTCACAGGTTCGATTCCCGCCTGGGTAGGTAGCCCCTCCGGAGATGGGTGTTTGCGATCGTTCATTGTTAATTGTTGAATATTCCCCGTCGTAAAATGCTTCGTTCATGCTGTTATCGGGGCAAATGGATAATAAAATAAAATATACGCTCCTTCGTTCATTTTTACATCGCCACAGCGCACACATGCATGACTAAAAAATGAATCGAGGGAGAGAAGAAGAGAAATGAAGATATGCAAGGAAAAGGACGAGGACAACGGTGTTAAGGTAATTGCTGAAAATTGGAAGGTTCTGGGTTCGAGTCTCACAATCAGTCAGGCCGCATTTTACCTTCTGAATTCTGGCTATTTCCATTTACCTCAGCACCGTTGTCATCGTCCTTTTTCTATTATATGTTTCTATCCCTTTCTTTCCCTCTCTATTAGTTTATAGTTTTATATATAGATATAAGTAATAAATATAATAAGTAAATAAATTACCTCATACATTTGAGAGGGTGAAAAGCCAAGAGGCACAAGTGATTTTTCCCTAAACAGAGTTAATTAGAGAAATTAGGTAAAGAAAGCAAACGAGATCAACTAGATATTTAGTACCAATGCATTTGATTTTCTATTCGATTTTAGCACAGAAAAGAGAATCACATCCCTTGGTCTTCAAGTTTTTGAAAATTTTTAAAATCAATTTCTGTGCCTGAATTTGTTCAGCAAACAAAACACTTGTACCCCTGGGCTTCTTACCCCCTCATATATGCACACAGGTTTTCCGGAAATGATGCGTGTAGCCCATAACAAGAAAACAGTAAGTCACTAGCACTTGATAAAATAAAACACGCAAAAGGAACACTAGGAACACTCACGCAGGAAAAAATGAATTTAGAGATTTGAAAGCTATTCCAGCCGGTGAGTTCAAGAAAGTCCTGCCATGCTGTTTCCATGTCATCATGGTCACAGAATTAATTTTTTCATTTCCTCATCTAATCAGTTACGAACTCAGGATTTGATTGCTTGAGTGCTTGGGATCAAATAGATTCCAGATCGCCATGAAGAACATCATATTATAGCATCGCTATATTAAGGATAAAAATAAAGAACTTGAATAATTTAGGCCAGGCGTCATTAATGGTAGTGAAGAACGAAATATTGGCTGGACCTATAAAGCAGATTCTGAGAGGAGTTGTTCGCAGTGAAAGGTATACTTCACGTACCACTGTATTGCGGTAGAAGAGATTAAGAGTTGAAGATAGAGAAAATAGACTGCAGAACAGAGGGATTTTAGATGTACTTTTCTCCTCGTACGATTAAAGATAACAACGGTGTCCAGATTAGTAGGTAATGTTAGTGTCGACTTGATAAAATTTTAGGACGATTCGTAAGATAATATTTTTCCATTTTTCTTGCCATGCGTGGATATAGGATAGGAATTAGGTACTAAAAGTTGGCAAGTTTTGCCTTTGCATAAATTTGGACTTATTTTTTGTTATCATTTGTAATATTTTTATGTGTGGTGTGCATGTAGGGATTGTCTTACCATGCTGCATACCTGTGATTGGTCATCTCCTGCGAATACCCTAGAGGTGGCTCGTAAAGTATTTTGTTGATGTAGATGAAAAAATGTTGAATCTTTATCAAAAGCATTATCACGTGAATTTACTGCTTCCAAGTGTTTATTTCCTTTAAATGGAGTCGGTACGTTCACCGCGAGCAGGAGAGACTTTTTTTTCATTCACGAGCGAGCACTCAGGCGATCCGTGGCGCGCAACACCCCTTTCATTTGTTTCAGCGGCAGTATAGCCGATGTGGGTGAAGCAAATAACGCCGGCATGCAGGCTAATGGTCCTCTTGAACGGCCGCTAAAGTAGCTGTTTGCCGGTTAATGCTGCGGGGCCTACCCCACCGGGGACGCATATGTTGACATTTAAAGAGGGAATCATTTGGGAGAGAATGGATTATTCCATGCAAGCACGTGAATTCGTCGGCATTTTTACACTTGAGGGCTTATGCATCGTTTTAAATAGAGGCCACTCTCAATAAACTCTTCTTTCCATCAATAATAATGCATCCATCGCGATATCCAGTCGCATGCAGTACTATTGCTTTATCAAATCAATGGTTCGCTATTATACTTCGTGGAATGGTGGCATTATGGAATCAAAAATAAACTTTGTTATATCCCATGCAGTATTAATTAAAAACTCTACCAGTTTCGACCTTCTCAGGTCAAAATCAAGGGGTAACAGAATTTTATGCTAAAAGTATGCTATGCCATACTCCACACGGAAGGTGTTTACTAAAAACTATCGGTTTCAACCTTTTCAGGTCATTATCATGAGGTAAGAGAATGCTATGTTATATTATCTCTTGATAATGACACGAAAAGGTCAAACTGGTGTAGTTTTTAATAAATTCAGCGTGAAATTTTATATTTATTTTTAATTCTATGAGTATTGCTGTAGATTGCGAACACTATTTTAACGTCGCAATCAAGTTTTTCATGAAGATATCTCTATTTTTTTGGAAAGCCAGCTAATATGGGAATTTTAAAAGGAGTTTTCCCACTATGTGATGAACAATTAACCTAATTCATAAGCGTCAAGCTTTAATTTACAGCACAGGGCAGCTGTATTTGTTATGGGTTGCTAAGATAAACAGAGCACCGTGAGAACATTCCTTGATGGATAAATACACCAACGGATGAAGTTCGCCATGAAAAAATATTTGACTTAGCCGGGATTCGAACCCGGATCTGCCGATTGTTAGCCAGTTACCACCACCACCACCACCACCAAGCCATTTCCTCAGAGCAAACTTCGGGATGGGATTTACCGAACAACATGTTCCTGCAGTGTTTTGAAATTCCTGGATGGGCTAGGTTGTCTGTTAAAATAAATCACGTAGTCGCTGCCCAACATTTGGCTCATAATACTGTATTGGATCTGTTAACGCGAACTATACCTCTGGTAATAGGGTGGTTTCCTACTATTTTTTTGTTGTCTAAATCGAAAGATTATTACTCCTGGAGTACGTATTTCACGCATTTAGATTTTTAAATGACGATGTCTATTTTTCGCGATTAAATGAAAAGTGAAAATTTTCAAGCGCGCGAAAACGCGACGGCTAAGTATTAATGCCGGGAAAACTCCGTGTGCCGTCGTTCTGGTTCCCGCTGCCGCAAGTGAGGTGGCCTTGGGGTGAGGCTTAGAGTGCTGATACGACGCAGGATGCTAGCAGGTAGCAGAGTACCCTGCTAGCTAGTAGCGCTTGGCTTAAATAAGGATTATTAATACCTTATTTTTTTTTTTTTTTTTATTTTATTCTCAAACCACCGGATACAGCTCTTATTGGCCATTTTACACCGGGGTGTTCAACAAATGTAACAAGTAAACGTACACAAACAACCATGCCCTGGACCGGAGAAACCGACCCAGGCGGGACTCGAACCCGCGACCTCTTATTTGGCAGGCGAGAACGTTACCCCACCGCCACCGAGGCCGGCAAACGAAGCAAACGAAGAAAACTTTCCGACGGTTGACAGTTTTAATAGGTGATTATTAAGACATGGCACGTGGCATCGCATGGGCGCCAATGTGGCCTTTTTCAAATGAGGATAAAATTGACCATTGCCATTCGTCTAAACCGGTATTTCTAAAACCAAATAATTTGTGTATTATGAATAAACTAATGGTGGGTAACGAATCGCAATCAATGCTTTTTGTTTTCTTTGACAAAGGAAACTACCCTATTATAAAAATGATTCCCGTTATGTAACTTTGGAGGGTTTCAACCAGGATTAGTGTGGCAGTTTTCCCTATAATTTTTTCTCCGTGCAGAGTAAACACTGGGTGTCATAAAGAGATGAAAAACCACTTAGTTTGATTTGTAATACTACTAGAATGATGATCCCCAATAGCTGAAACGAATAAATATCGAAGAGCCCATGAAAGCTATCTGAAAAGATTTCATGAAGGATTACGATTACATCCTTTATCCTCCCTCAATATGGAATTCGAAATGCTATGTATCGTGCTACGTGCCTCAACAATGACTTGTTCATTTTTTCACCAGACAGCAATTCGTACTCTTCCACCATACATACATAATTCAATCGAGAGCAATATGCCTTGCCAAAAGAACATGAAGCGATAATCGTCAATTTGTTGACCTCTAAGAATAATAATCAGTAGGGTATCTAAATCATATTTAAATGCATGACTCATGTGGAAGAAGTCTTAATGAAAAACTCTCCCAAATGAATAGAAAATGAGGTCTTTATGCACCAATTATTACAATTATCTGTATCCTTTTAGTGTTTTTCCTTGGTACTCAATTTCACAGCAATGTTTTACCATTTGCACAAGACGTTACCATGCAAGGCGTTATCATCGAGACGCTGGAGGTGTGCTGGGACCAAATACGTGACGTCAACCGCCCTCCACCAATCCTAAGGTTACTAGATCACAGTGAAAAAAATAGATGGTGCTTTCCCGGCGAATAGACTGCGTGAAGAGTTCTCGGGACCGCCACCGGGTCAGGAACCGCATAACTGCCGACGTTTCGATGACCGACTCGGCCATCGCCCCCAGAGCCATGTGAGCCGATGGTCGCCGAGCTCCTAAAAATACGTCTTACCTCAGCGGCCGTTATCACTCATGGCCCTGAGGGCAATGGCAGAGTCGTTCATCGAAACGTCGGCGGCAATGCAGTTCAACACCCGGTGGTGATACCGACAACTCTTCACGATAGATGATAAGGGTAAATCGATTTCTTAATCGTGATGTCAATTTATATAAAATTATTTTATTCTTGGAGCATAGATCAGTGAAATGAAATGCAAAATGGTTTTCGACACTTCGAATTCATATGTTATCTTCATCGGGGCTTCGAAGAATGGTTATTATGAATTAACACATGAAGAAATGAGCAATTTTTACAATGATATTTTTAAAATAATAAAAATGTAATTGTACATAAATAAAAAATAAAAGAATTTTGATAGGTCAAAAAAATGTTTCTATGACAAAATTCTTGTCTTTTCTTTTTTATTTAACTACAATAGCATATTCTTTATTATTTTACAAATACCAATGTAAAGAATTGGTCATATCTTCATGAATTAATTTTATAACCGTTATTCATTGCCCTGATGAAGATATAATATATAGTATCGAAACGTTGAAAACATTTTGCATTCCATTTCACTGACGTATACTCCGAGAAATGATAATAATGGTGTATTCTCATAATGTACCCTCTGTGTATCCGTACTCTGAGCCTCCACCCCCACGTGGCGTGGTGTGCTGTGGGAAGGGATAGTTTGGGGAGATGAGTGGAACCATGGTTCCAGAGTCCATTGCGATAACGAGAAACGAGGGGCGGAGGGGGTTATTTCTGTTTGCGCAAGAACATCCCTTCTCCGGTGGGTTGGTGGCGTGCCGTGTTAGAGGGTGGCTTTGGCGCTTGGTGTCCACCCTCACGGACTGATGGGTGCTTTCAAGTTGCCGGGGTGGATGGGTGGGATATGGTTTGAGGGGAAGGGGTTGGAGCCCCCTGGGAACGTTACAATTGGGACGAAGTGTGTTGAAAACCATCCCTCAACCCCCTTCGTTGGTCTCATCCCTCGCAACGAAGTTCGGTTCGAAAACTTACGAGATGTTTTGTCACACATTCTAAAGGCCGATTTACACGGGGCACGTACTTGCACAATCTGACGTGTGTACGAAGGCGCAATCAAAATTGCGTCGTGTAAAGCGTCGCATATTGCTAAAACACATTATAGAATGCGTGGACATGAGATGGCAAAATAGCCCATGTTCTAATTTCGTCCATACATTCGCGCAATTACACGCCATTTTGGAAATTAGTGCAGTTAAATCTGCGCAATTCCGTGCCCCGTGTGAAAAGACCTTAAAGCCCGTTTAACGCGAGGACTGTACTTGCGCAATCTTACGAACGCGCGAGGGCGCATTTCAAATTACGCCGTGTAAAGGCCGTTTTACACGGGGCACGTAATCGCGCAGGTTAGAACTGCATATTTTCTCAGTATTGCGCGGGATTGCGGGAATGCAAGAACGAAATTGGAACGGACTATTTTTCCATCTATCGTTCACGCATTCTCGCATGCGTTCTTGCAATTCACCGCTTTATGTGTCACAATTTTGACTTCACCTTCGTACAGACGTCAGATTGTGCAATTGCGTGCCTCGTGTAAAACGGCCGTCAAGTCTGTTTTTACGCGGGGCATGTACTTGCGCAATCTTATGTGCGTGCGAGGGCGCAGTTCAATATACGCCATGTTAAAAGATGAATCGTTAGAACGCGTGCGAGAATTCATGAACGCATTAGATGGAAAAATATCTCCTGTTCATGCTCATATCGTTAATGCTTTCACGCAATTGCACGCCATATTGAAGAAAATGCATTTATGAATCTTTCAATTAATTGCCCCCTGAGAAACAGCCTTCAAATGGCGAATTGCTAGAACGCATGCGAGAAAACTTGGACGCGATAAGGCTAAATTTCCCGCTCTAATTTCATTCATACATTCGCATAATCGCACGCCGCATTGAGGAAAAATTCTGCATTGTACAATTACTTTCCAGGTGTGGAACAGTCTTGAAGCGGTGAATTGATAATACAGACGCGAGAATACATGGACGCGAGAGGGCCAAATATCTCATTCCCCTCATTCATATAATACTTCCACCTATCGATTCTGCCGTCATTCTGTTTGCCTTCCTACCGTGGGTTTACATTTCATAGTACGTCTCTTTATCAAATGTGGTTAATCTTGCTTGTTAATATGGAATTGTAGACGTTAGCGTAAATGTTTTATATGCATAGGCAGACGGTGTTAATGGCAAATTTAATCCGATCGACTACAAGTGAATCGAAGGTGACGAGAACACCGTAAATGATTATTTGCCATTGTAAGAGTATTTACTTGGCCATTTTCTATCTAAAAATGTAAGCTAAAAATTCAACATGCGCTCGTCGTTGGAGCGTCGGCGGAGGACGTATAACAATGTAAATGGTGGCCCTTGGACGGATGTTGCTGATCTTTCAATAAAAATGATTGGATTAATTGGATTTGTAATTTTCGTATGGTCAAAGCCTCCTTTTTATGTATTTGACCTCATTTTCTTTCTTTTAACAGTGTGACATCACCAATGTTCTCAATTTAGAATCCTGCCAACTTGCTCACAGATTTAAGTTGTGTTTTGTGTTTTCTGAAGTCATGCACGGGAACGAACAAGTCTTCTTGCGTCGCTAAATCAAACTGAATTTTAATTCAGTGACGCTAGATTTGTGTGGCATTATTTGCAGTGGCATTGCGGCAGATCTTTTATGCATTTAACGTTCGTTACATCTCATCGTAAGGCTTCTGCGTTAATTGTATGAAAATGTACTTCGATGGATCAGTCAATTTACGAGATAAAATAAAGGGGAGTTCTAGAAGTTTATTTATTTTCTAGCATGATCTGCACAATTTCATATGGCATTAAAAATTGCACGTATACCACATACATTGCCCTATAACTATGTAGTAATAACAGTGCTGTGGGAGATGGTATATTGTTCAATTTTCCCTCTCACTTATACCATAGAAAATACCGAAACTTAATTTCCAAACTGCGCCGAAAGTGGCGCCGCTGAATTTGTGTAGAAACTTTTGGAAACCACTGCAAATAGCCGCCCTAGTTTGTCACTGAAAGCGTGTTAGTCATGGTGGCCACAGTATTTGGGCCCCGGTGCCGAGACAATATACCTTTTCATTTGGAAGGTAATGAGGATAATCCTTTCACAGAAGCCCATTACAATGTCAGCTACCACGCTGAATGAGGCACCGTTGGTGGAACACATACTTAAAGACATACAAGGAGAACTCGTGCGGTTTGGCAACACTGCTCCACGAGCAGATTCACGATGTTCACTCGGCGGAGGTCTTAGAGCGACTCACTGAGGCCACGCCTGCTGTTTGCTGATTGGCAAAGGGGAAGTCACATGTCGAGAAACTTTCCCTCCCCTCACCCCCCATTTGCTTTAGCCACACCAGCTCACCCGCAAAGATAAAATAAACACGGTATATGTGCTGTAACTTGCAGCATACCTGATCGGCATTCGGGAGATCCGGGTTTGAATCTCAACGGGGCCAAATATTTTTTTCATGGCAAATTTCATCCTTGGTGTGAATAACTTAGCACCTGTGCGCGTCACTACGAGCAACGTTACTTTTTACATGCAGGGCTTTGAAAGTGAGCTCACTCGGTCCGCTTTCAGACCTGTCCAGCCAGATCACTACGTTTACCAAGGCCTGGACCGGGGCAGCAAATCTGATCTCAGCTCGGTTTGTGAACGTAGAAATTGAGGAGGAAAATGCGATGCTGTTAAGAAGTAGTGTATACACAATGGAGCAGGCTTCCAACCTCCTCGTCGGTATAAGTAGTTTTTCCTGTCCTTCATCATGATAAATCCATAGAGGTTATATTATTGCAACATTTATGCTTCACTCACTCTGTGTTGACACCAAAATGACATCACTTTTTACATAGTGACGACAGCGCTTATCTTCATAAAATGGCTAGGTGATGAACTACGTGTTGCGCGCGTAAGGATATGAATCTCTGTGTGTTGGAGCCTATTTCTTTTATTTACTTCTCGTGGTCACAACTTCCATAGTATGACGGCTCTACGAAGAATCGGTTCCACTTCGTCAGAGAAAATATTTTCTCCGAATTTACTTTGTAAATTTAATGAAAAATTAGCTCTTTGCTGCTGTAAAGACTTCCATATATTCACCTATTGGAAACGCACTTTTTATCGTAACGGTAATTTCCCTCTTCACGTTGTTGTCTTCGTGACCCAGGTTTTACCGGACATTCATCTTTCCGCTATCCCCGGCGTGATCAAGAATGGTCCTTATTGAATTGGTGAGCCAGTCCGATCTCGGCTCGGTAGGTGACCGCGGTGGGAGATGGGTGGGATGGATGCGCTGGATCGTAACACGCTTGCGCGCACGTCTGTGAGAGAGGAGGCGATCGGTTGGCAGGTGGAATGGAAGTCGACGAATTGTATGAACTCGACCGCAGGGGGATAGGGTGGAGGGGGAGTCTTTTCGTGGCATAGGGGAAGTGGGGCGGGCGATATAGTGGGGTTGGAGGGAGTTTTTGGAAAAAGTGAATCGGTTTTTGCGGTTCTTTAGAGAATTAAATACTACGGGCGATGCACCCGGCTGGTCGTCCCTCACTCAAGCGTGAAAAAAACCTTCCCCCTCTCCCTGTCTACCTGGGTTAACACCCTACCACCCTCACCTCACCTTAAGGTCTCGTTTTACACGGGGCACGGAATTGCGCAGGTTATAACTGCATTAATTTCTAAAATGGCGTGGAATTGCGCGAATGTATGAACAAATTTAGAATAGTGGTTTTTTTGCCATATCACGTCCACGCATTCTGGCATGTGTTCTAGCAATTCACCGCTTTACACGACGCAATTTTGACTGCGCCTTCGTACACACGGCAGATGGTGCAAGTACGTGCCCCGTGTAAAACGGCCTTTTAGAGTATGCTTCAAGCGAAGCTTAAAGACACCGAGTGCGTCCATCGGGTTGGTTCGACCTTCAAATATAGAGATTTAAGCTAGAATAAAGTATTAAGCAAGTTTACTTGTCGAATTAGCAGTCGTGGACAAAAAGCGACGGTATGGATCTATCTCTGGGTAAGGTAGACCATCTAAATGATGCATTGAATGCAGTGAATATACCGTCTTGGCGACGGGAGGCTGCCAACAATTATGCCTCCAATCACCCGGGGGAGAGGGCCGCAGCTCTTCTTCATTTGAGTGAAGGTAGAGAGCATAGTGGCCAGTAAAGCGACACTCTTTTTCACTGCAGCTGTGGTAACATTTCATTAACGCTGTAGTTATATGATGCTGAAGGCAAGGAGAAACTACCACATTATTATCCCGAGAATTCGTAGCTTTTCCATTTTTTAACATCGGACATGAAAACAATTGGAGAAAAAATTGTGATTCTTAAATGTCTGAGGAAAAGACGGGACAACTTAGTTATTTTTCTTAATAAACCAGTATTCAGTCTCCCATCTTTTCTATCACGGTTTCAATATCGCGATGTCGTGCCTGAAGGTAGGCCACCATTTCAGGTTGTTCTAAGCTCGCTTGACTGAGGGGGCCTCGCAATTTTGGGGAGAGCGGAGTGAAGTGGGAACGCGACCGTAGAGCACTAAAACAGCGAGACCCCCTTTTATTCCATCTCTTTCCCCCACCGCACCGCACCCCAAAAGCATTCATCGTCAAGCGCTCCCAAAACACCCCGCCCACCACTTATTCCACTCTTTTCACCCCCACCCCATCCCTCTCGAGGGTTAGCGGGGGTAGGGACCCCCTGTTTCTAACCCCCCTCCCCCTCCAACCAGCCAAACCCCCTTTAAACCTGCTCGTCGACACAATTCCCTTGGGGAGGAGGGGAGAATATATATACACGGGGGATGGGAAATACTCTTCCACGAGGGGAAGAGGAGGTCGTCGGAATAAATAAAAATTGACAGTCGACGTGCGCCGTGGATGAAAGAGGTTAGGATTGGTTGGGGGAGAGGGGATGAGGTGCGAAGAGCAAAGACTTTATTCGTAGAGGCACAGAATTCTCGCGGAAAGCAAGTACAATTTAGTTCAACAATTATGGGCTACCCATTTTAATGTTTCTCTGCATTCAAGAGCATGGATTTATTAATTGAAGTATTCCACCGAATTAAGGTAGATTTCCATGGAGTACTCAGGAAGCATTCTGGCAGCGTCTCATTCCTGCATGTATTTCCCTCCTCAATTAACAATACAGCCTACTCCCTTTTCTTCTATCTAAAAATCCTATTCTTTTCCTTTCTCTCCCTCGTTTACCTAACATTCATCACTGTTTTCAACATCCCATCCCCGCTAAGTACTCGCTCCATCCATTACTTCTGTGTCCTCCGTACCTTATCTAGAAGCTGCCTCTCCTCACTCACCATGTCCAGCCCTTTTTCTTTCTTCTTCCTTTCCGTCCACTTCACTTTCTCCATTCTTCTTCACACCCACATCTCGAACGCTTCCAGTTTTCTCTCGTCCTCCATCCTAAGTGTCCACGTCTCCGCACCGTAAAGCGCTACGCTCCAGATCAGACTCTTCACTAACCCTTTCTTTAAAATCTTACATAACGATCCTCTCAGAAGCTCCTTCCTGTTCATGAACGACTACTTTGCTGACGCAATTCTCTCCGTGATTCCATCACTGCTGTATCCGTTTTCCTCTAATACACTGCCCAAATAGATGAATTATTTTTCCCTATTAAGGCCCAAATTTGTGAAGCTATGTTTTCTTTGAATGCTTACTCCGACGAAACAACTGAATTCATGGTTACAATTACTATGCCGTTTAGTAGAAAGTAATGTGTATGTGTGGTTTAATATACCACACTTTCAGGAAATTGATTTTTTTCATGAATAAATTGACGGAACATTTGACCGTGGAAAACAGGCTTAACGCAATATGTAGCTGAATGTACCCTAAGTCGTTGTCCAGTAAAATCAACCAGGAAACTCCTGTACAACTTCTGCGTCATAAAAATAGACTGGGCCTGGCAACACGATATGGGATTCTTATATTTTTTAACCACGATTAGAGTTATTTTACCCAAAGGAGTCACAACCAGAATCACTCAGGTAGTTTAACTACCTCACTGCTTACCTACTGCACTACAATAGAGTGTTTATATTTGAAACCATATTACAATAGAAAAAAATTATATCAATGACTGACAGCTTTTTTGGGACGTGCATGATTTTAGAATGATTCTATATCATTTCAATGATTTGTTGTACGTTTTTTTTAGCTGGCCTCGGTAGCGGCGAGGTAAAGTTATATCACCTGCTAAAGTTGAAGCTTACTGGTTCGAATTCCGCGTGCGTGGCTCGTCTCCTTCAAGGGCATACTTATTCTTGGACATTTATTGTTAACTTGCTACAAAAACCCCGACGGAAATAGCCAATATGGTGCTGTTTTTACTGCTTTGTTAAATTAATACATTAAAATTATATTAAAGTATGCATCGCTTCGGTCTGCACTTCGGATTTGATCCCCCCTACAACTCTACCGCATCTACCGCGCACAGAATAATCCTAATCGTCTACGGAGCCACGAATTTGTGAGACGTTAACGGTGAGTCCAATAGGGTAGTTTCCTTCATCAAAGAAAACGAAATGCATTGATTGCGATTCGTTACCCACCATTAGTGTATTCATAATATACAAACTATTTGGTTTTATAAATACCAGCTAAGACGAATGGCAACGGTCAATTTTAACATAATTTGAATACGGCCAGATTGGCGCCCATGCGAATCCACTCCACGTGACGTCACAGGGACCTAGTTTCTATACGAGTAGATAGGAGTTTATATCGTCTGATATTACCAATGCATGCATGAGGCACAGACTTCAGGGAAACATCTCTTAATAATCACCTATTAAAACTGTCTAAGTTCGGAAAGTTTCCTTCGTTTGATAAGGTATTAACAATCCTTATTTAAGCCAAGCGCTACCTCCCAGCAGGGTACTCTGCTATCTGCTAGCAGGGTACTCAGCTACCTGCTAGCAGCCTGCGTCGTATCAGCGCTCAATCCTCGCCCCATGGTCACCTCACACGCCGACAGCTGGAACCAGAAATACGTCACACGGACTTTTCCCATCATTCCTATTTAGCCGTCGCGTTTTCGCGCGCTTGAAATTTTTCACTCTTCGTTCAATCGCGAAAAATCGATATCGTCATTCGAAAATCTAAGAGCGTGAAATGCGTGCTCCAGGAGTAATAATCTTTCGATTTAGGCAGTAAAAAATAAAAGGAAACCACCCTATTATGAATCTAAAGATAGGGAAAACCCCGCCACGGAGCCCGCAAGAAAGCACTCCGACTACCCAACCTGTGCGTGGACGTGTGTTTCCTCAGTGCATTCTATGCGCTTGGGCATTTGAGCCTGGAGTTTTTACTCCTGTCTCGCTATCCCGATCGCCCCCGCGTCCGTTCTCGTCGGCTCTTGGTGGTGTACGGGTGGAGAATGCAGGTTACCTCATGTGCCAACCTTCCAAGTTTTTACCGACCCGACCACATCAGTTAAGTGGAGCGCATGGGTGTCTACAAACTTTTGAAAACAACAGTACGTAACACCTTCTTCGGTAAATACGCGTAAGTACCCCTAACATTTATCAAATGATGAAAGGAATCCAGCACTTTGAAGTCCAAGCCCGATTATGCCTCGGGATGTATATTTCCTGCCCGGGACCTGAGCCCGAGTAGAGCTCGGACAGACGTATTTCATTCCCTGGAAAAATATTCCGTTCGTTTTTCTCGGGCCCAACTATTTAGCCACTTTCTTAAGCTATCTGGTCTTCTTATACCGAAGGTGCTGCTATTTAGCAGCTTCTAAATATAATGTACCGGATTTTGTAAAATAAACATAAAAAACCCTGGCTTTCACACAACCTGCACATGAAAATACAACGGTAAAGTTTTAAGCATCAACGAGCTCGGGAGGAAATATTATGTAAAACACATGGACGTATCAAAATTAAATTGTAGGTATTAAAATATATTCAACCATGCTCACCAATGAGAGATCACTGAACTACTCTTGAATGTTTATTTTTGGCACCCAAGTACACAGCAACAGTGTACCATTCGCAAAACGTGTGCAAGTCAGGTGACAATATGCCACGTTGTCATTGTGACGCTCAGAGGTATGTTGGGACCAAAGTAGTGACGTCAGCCTCCATATGCTTATCCTAACTCTATGGTTAAACCTGCTCGTCGGCATATTCCCATAGCGAGGAAGGAGGGTTGTTAGTGGGGGGGGGGGAGGGAACTACTTCCATAGGGGGGTAGCCGTGGAAATAAATAAAAATTGACGGTCGGCGTGCGCCATGGATAAGAGGTTAAGGGTGGTTGGTTGGAAGGGGAGTGGGGAATAGAAAAAAGAGCCGAATCATCCAATTAATCGAAAGCGATGCGTTTTACAAGTCGACGCGACGCAAGGGGCGTTCCTCCCGGTGTACGGGGAAATTGTTTCTAATCCGCCGTGAGTTGACGGGGGTGCGCGCGACCGGCCGACTCCGCGGCACGTGGTTGCGGTAATAGTACTCCCGGAAAGGCGAACGAACAAAGAGGGGGAGACTATACAACGCACTTCGACCAGGGTGCACTGAGTGATGACTTGTTCCTAATAGAGAAACAGATGGCTTGGGCGGCATTCGTCCGTCGACTTCTTAACCCTTAACCGGTGACGTGCGGTCTGAGAGACCGCTGCGTTTCTAAAAATATGAATATTTTTAAGATTAAGATTTCAAAATATCTATAATTCTCGTTAGCTTCACATTTTTGCATAACAAGGGCACCCAACTCTTAAAATTTAACGTTCATTCTATTAATTTCTGTAAATTTGCAATTGAATTCAATTAGCGGCTTGTGAGACCGCACGTGACTGAATTAGAAAAAATCAATAAAGGTAATGCTGGTGGAAATGATTCAAAAAGTGGTAGAAAACAACTAGTAGTGATTAATCAAGCATAAGAATAATTGATATTGTGTTAGGAAGCATCTTTATTTGTACAAGGTGGATATTTAAGCTATTTTTAATTTTTCTGAAATTCATTGCGTTAGAATAAATGACCATTCAAGTAGTTGCTGGAGGCGAACGCAAAACAAATGAAATCCAGTTTTTATTGGAAAGATCACTCATTTTTTACTTTAAATGCTAACATTTTTTAGATGTTATTAATAATTAGAATAAAATTGTGGTGAATTTCTCGTGCGCCTAGCAGGCAGTACACATATACTCCAAGACCGCACGTCACTGGTATTGTAACAAGAGTTGCACGTCAACGGCTAAGGGTTAAGCCGCGTTTACACCGAAGTTTGAAAATCGTGTTTCAAGAAAAAATTGCAAACATCTCAAAAAGGGCGCATTAGTAGACGAAATATTTCGTTGTGGCAAGCAGTTTTTCAGTGTTTGAAACAGAAATTTTTGTTTCCGCCTGAAGTCGGTAAAGATCAAAGGGTGTTGCAAACTTCTGTTTAAAACGCTTGTTTCGGTAACTATGTGCTTATGAAAGATGAAACATTTCCCCCGCTACCCCTCCACCTTCCACCTCCAAATGGTTGATTTTGATATCTTCACAGATAACTTAAGCTTGTGTATGAATCTCCAGTACCTAAAAAGCGCAAAGTTACGGCTAGTTTTTCAGTTACAGAAATAACCTTTCGGTAATTTGTATCCATTTTGGAAAATTTCTGACCAATCATTAAAATTATTTATCCAAAATCCTCATTGGACATTCTTATAAATATTTTGAAGTTTCCGTCCGTCCGCAATTCCCCTGATAGAGGGTCGATATCGTCTCTATTTAAATCGTCCAGCCGGTCATTCCCACCCGGTAACCCGGTCTCACACGGTAACGTCTTGGTATACGCTGCTTTGATAAGACGACACATGCCGCCGCGGCTTGAACAACATCCTCTGCTCAAGAGATCCCGAGAGGGACTGTTCCCCAAGAACCAGAACGTACATAGGCGATTCGTGATCAGTGGCGGATCTATGGGGAGGGGGTAAGAGGGGGGCCTAAGTCTCCCCCCTTAGGTATCGAATTTACACTAGATAGAATGGTATTTTTCCGACCCCCACTACTGCTGGAATTTTTAACCCCACTTAGCCCCCTCCTTGTCCCTATCCTGGATCCGCCAATGGTAGTGATATCAAGGTCGAAAGTGCTTCAAACATTTTCATGAAACATGGAAATAAAAACCATGAAAGAAAATTTTCAAACTTTTGTAAGAAACAACTGTTTCAAAAGATTGTTTCAAACAAAAGATTGAAACATTTTGCTTGAAACTCCGGTGTGAACGTGGCTTTAACCTGCGTTTTTACTGTAATGGCCGATTTATGGAAAAAAAACTATATTAATTATCCGCACAGAAGACTTATAGTGATATTCAAGTAAACCCGTGCGTCAATGTCGATATTCAATGAAAATATTAGCGTAGAACCTGGAAAATTAGTGTAAAACATCAGCGTGGGGTCCAGTAGATTTTATTTAACGGGAAAATTAACGCCAAACTGTGGAACGCCCAGTGTCGTATTCATTATTTCTCATGCGCCCTGCAACCGTGTTTTGATAGTTCTCACAGTAAATCGTACAATGGGACTGCATAGAGGAGGCCTAATTCCATCCCATATAAGGCTGATTTCTGTTGCCACTTCGGTCGCATTTTAATCGATTTTCAAGGGTATCCGCGGCGCGGTGATGGGTACGATGCGATCCACTTTATTACAATATGTTGCAGTACAATGTATTTAATTTCCAGGAATAGCAAGGAAAGGTTATGAATTTGACTGATCACATCATCATGCGTAATAATTTCGGTTAACTCCCGAATTATATCTTATTTCCCCGTGAGGCTCTGATAAATTTGTCCGTTAGCGACACATGTGGCGACTTTCATAAATCCATTCAAATGAGCGGCGGTTGACAACTAAGGATGTAAATAGAAACTAAACGAAAATCAGAACCAGTAAAATTTCAATAGTTTGGTTCCCGGGAGCGAAATCTAGAAACGAAACGAAATGAATTTTAACCCTGGGAGCTAAACTCAGGGTCGAAACGAAATCGGAGTCAAAACTACTTCGGGTCGAAACTTAACTAAAACTCTGGTACGAAACGAAACGCAGATAATGTTTCGCTCCAGATATACCACGTGCTTCACCTTCGAACGGTTTAGTTTCGTCCCACACACATAGTACGAAATCTGGTTGAATGAAGTAGAGGTTCGACCAACCGCCACTAGATGCATGGGGCACTCATATTTTTACCACTAACAGGAGACCGGTGAACGCAAACTGGCCATTCGATTTTCAGCTCGATGTTTTAAACTCTCTACACGTATGCCACAAGTAATAGGTCGAAACTAATCCCTCATTTCCCCCTTCACTCACCTTCTGGGATCGAAAATTAACTATGAGCAGCGGAGTTTCGATTAATTTAGTTTCGTTCCCGGGAGTAAAGTTTCGCCCTGGGACGAAACGAAACTCCTTGGTTATTTTAATTTCGTGCGGGAACGAAACAAGGGTTGGAAAGTGAAACGAAACGAAAATATTTCATTTCGATCCGAAGGGAAACGAAAATAAGAGGCCTAGGTTTAGTTTCGTTCCCGTACGATATTGAAATCACAAAGGAGTTTAGATTCGACCAGGAACGAAACTTTACTCCCGGAAACGAAACAAAATTAATCGAAACTTCAATGCTCTTAGTTAAGTTTCGATCCCAGAAGTTGAGTGGAGGGAGATAAGAAGGAATACTTTCGATCCATTACGTTTGACATACAAGTGGAGAGGTTAAAACATTGAGCTAAAAAATCGAAAGGCCAGTTTGCCTTCACCGTTCTCCTGTTAGTGGTAAACATATGAGTTCCCCATGTATCTAATGCCGGTGGGCCGAACCTCTACTTCATTCAACCATACTTCGTACTCGGTGTGTGGGTCGAAACTAAACTGTTTAAAGGTGAAGCACGTGGTCCCTAAAATTATCTACGTTTCGTTTCGTCCGAGAGTTTTACTTTAGTTTCGACCCGAAGTAGTTTTGACTCGAATTTCGTTTCGACCCTGAGTTCAGCTCCCCGGGTTGAAATGAATTTTTTTTCGTTTCTACATTTCGCTCTCGAGAAGGAAACTATTGAAATTTTAATGGTTTTGACTTCAGTTTCGTTTCACTTGCCATCCCTGAACGAAACTAGACCTCATGTTTTGGTTTTCCTTCGGGTTGAAACGAAAAATTCTCGTTTCGTTTAACTTGCCATCCCTTGTGACGTCACATTTGAGTCCGCAAGAGGATCATCTTTTGTTGTGGAAATAAAGGAGTAAAACTTTGTAATGTTCACTATTAAATTAACATGGGCACTACTCGGGTTTCGTAACGTAGCTACTTCTTCAGGTGGAGATGTAACTACGTTACGAAACCCGGGTCGTTACGAAACCCATATTAATATAATTGTGAACCTGACCAAGTTTTACTCCTTTATTTCCAATATGGAGATGTTTCACAATATCAAGCATGACGTTATCAGCTCTTTTGTAGTGTTCGTGGAGTAGTGGATGAAGACATCTTGGAATGAAAATGAATATGGAATTGAGAATTAAACTTCGGAAAAGACATTGAATACGGCTAAGAAACCGCTCAACTCACAATCAGTTTCTAAACTTTTTCTTGTGGCAGAGTGCTGTAATAGTTCAGTAGAATAATGATAGATGGCGTCTAATCCTCGCCAATTGTTTACTATGATCGCCTCGATGCAGTGAAGGTGATATTTTCGTTTATCTTAATTTATATTTATAGCTGTTTTTTTAATACGGCCCCGAGGAATTATTCAGCCAGTTCGTGAAAATCTGTGGACTTATCTGTTACCGACTTTTTTCTTTGCCAATGCTTATTTGGTTACGGTGCCTATAACACGGTTCCACAAAATACCGCTATATACCCATATTTTCGTTACTTTTGAGCATGTTAGATGAAGGAATCCTTTTACATAATCATTCATCTACATGATACACATCTAAGGTTTGTGGCAGGGGGCCATAATTTCTCTCCTCTCAGCTAAATGTTGCTCCTGTCAAAATTGGCCATGAAATTTCGTGGCATGGCTAGATTTGATGAAGCATCCGCCATCCATTCTGCTACCTACGGCATTACTTTCCCCCTGATGCAGGTGTGTCACAAGCGGAAAGCATGCAAAATTACCTACTAAGCACGCTTTGACGATTTAGTATTACTGGGCTGTTACTTGTAAATAATGAGTACACAGCTCCGGATAACCATTCTGTATGACGAACTACCGCACTATATTAATTTCTTGTCGTTTTTTCTCCTTCTCGGGAATAATGTTTTTTTTAACCTCTTGGTTCTTAAATGTGTTACCCTGATTTAGTGTTTATTCTCCTGTGGTACATAGGGTCTATAAATTTGACAAGCTTTTTTGCTAATAAATGCTATGTTTTGGAGCCTTACTTGATGGAACTCCTTCATCTCTATTAGGAAAGAAGTTTTTCCAATGCCACAATAATTTTTTTCTCTTGCAACCGTTTTCGATAGTGCATCTATAATCACAGTATGATCTTCATGTTTTCGAATTGTGTGATTTTTTTCTCTGTGGATTTTTCGCACAATTTGTGCATTGCGGGTGACTCCCGTAAAATTATCACTGTGGCGAGTTCAGGTATACTTAAATTCATGCTTTCATTCTTCAATGTACACTGTACTATCTTCTGGCATTCATTTATTCATTTCCATTCACCGTATTTAAATTGGTCGCAGGTGAATACATTACTGTGGGAATAGCAAAGTTTTATTCTTTCCTCATAGTTTCCTGCTAGTCTTCTCCAAGTTTGCAGAATCATGAAACCCCTTTTTTCAGTCCTTACTCGGAGAATAAGACTGATTCATCGGGCCAACAGTTGTGTTACTCGAGGCATTGGTGCATTCAACAGACCCTTCTCCCTTGGACCGCAACCGGAGGCTATCCGTGACGTGATGATGATGATATCCAGCCAATAAATCCGGCCGAACCATCTCCCTGAATTCATTCTCTCTTTGTCTCCCACGGTGCACCACAAGTCCCCAGGCAGCCACGCGACCACCGCCCCCGGAGGGACCCTTCCCACACCCCCCGGGGGCAGAAGGCCACCGACCACACTGACTGCTGATGGGGTGTATTAGGAACGGGGGGACCTTAACCCCTGGTATTCCCTTGGGGGTTGTCCCCCCCCCTGATACGCCGTGTTCTCAAGCAACGGGTCCCAATCCACTCCCTTGAGGTACCCGTCGTGGACTTCATCAAAAGGAGCGACGCTTCGTAGAGCCGCCGCCGCCGCCTTTCGTTGGGGGCGATTGGTGTTTGCTGAGAGCCCCGCTCGCTCTCTGCTGTCGCGATTTCCATTCCACGGTGGAATTGAATTCGACGGGAAATTAGGAATGGAGGTAGTTCGTGACAGTCACTCATGTGCCTGCTCGATTAAACGCGGCTTCATCACATTTTAGTCTTATATGTGTTACGATAGGGATAAGTGATAAAGTGGCATGAATGATTTATCGCTATAATATGACATAATCCATGAACTTATTAACACATACCGTGCTGAACTTAGTCCTATACATCTGTACCCCAATACTGGCTATTTTCAATAGTTTAATTTATTTCTTAACAAAAAATCTTTGATGCGAGGAATGCGTGTGTGGTATCATTTTAAGAATGAATTTTCATTCATTTTACAGTTGTGAATTTAGAGGTTACTACAACTTTGTTAAAAATAACGGCAATCTACGTTTTTTCAAAAGTCGAATGGCGTAATATTACGCCCTTGACAAATATAGAATGATTTTGCGTGAAGTAAGTTTAAGCCCATAGCACTCAAAGTATTAAAATACCTAGGAAAGGTGCGCGATTCATCAAAAGCTGCTACAAGCGTACAGAAAGCGTTACACAAATGTAATACAAATTAGGCTGGTAGCCGCTAGAGACTCGGTGGCTGAGCGATAGGCTTAGATTGTTTGAGCAATTGAAAAAAAAGAGTGATTGTTGGGGCTATTTTCTTTATGAAAATATGAATCAGTTAAGAACGAATTATCCCTTTTTATGAAAGGAACAAATTTAAAAAGTGATGGCTTAAATCTTACTATTAAATGCAGTTTTAATCAATGATTAGATGTGACGATAGGATTCGGATCATGAAGACATTCTTTGTAAGAATAATTTCTCTTCTCCCGGGAGCCTGATCAGTTTCGCTTTTTAAACGTAAAACTGATGTTTTAGATTTTCACTCTGTTAAGTCAACAGGTTTTCTTTGCATAGTAAGTGGCGATTCATTTACCAGAAATATGACTATAGTTGTGGTGTTCCTTCCACGGTGAGATTGAATTCGATGGGAATTTTGGAGCTGAGGAATTTCCTGACCATCAAACATGCTCATATACTTACCTGGTGGCCTCAATGAGAGAATAGAGAAGTGAAAACGTTTTGTCTGTAAAAATGTATGTGAGATTGTAAGTACATTGTATTTGGATATGTTCCTATACTTTCGATGACACAAGTGAATCGGGTTGGTCTGGTGATCTTGTGTGTTGGCCTCCACCCTGAGAGTTCAAGTTTTGGAGGAGGCGGAGGCGCTTTCGTTAAGAGTATGCTCCATCGCCGAGTTCCTTCAAATTTTTTCGTTCTGTAAGGGGAAGGAGGAGGGACGACAAAGTGCTGGACATGGTGGGTTAAGGGAGACAGCTTCTAGATAAGATACGGAAGAGACACAAGATATGGATGGAGCGAGTATTGAGCGGTGAGGGGATGTTGAAAACAGTTTTAAAGGGTAGAATGTTAGGTATATGAGGGAGAGGAAGGAGGAGAATAGGATTTTTAAATAGAATAATAAGAAGTAGGCCTTATTATGAATTAAAGTAAGGATGGGGAGACTTCCAGGGTGCCTCTAAAGAACTCCATGGAAACCTATCCTAATCTAAGGAATACTTTTATAATAACTCTTTCCCTCACGGCGCAAAGGACCTAAGCTGTCGGAGACCTCCTCCTATTGCCATACATTGAGCGATATGTCTCGAAGACACGTGGCTATACGACTAATTAGGCGTTTATTTAGTATAAAATGATGAAGCGCTAAAAGTAGAGGTTTAAGGCATACAAGTACTGTTTTATCACGGAATAACTGATAATTTTTTGAAGGTGATATGAAGCGTAGGAAGGGATGTTTAGTTACAATTCATTTCAGTTAGATTTGTGGGGAGGAAAAATAACTGGATATAAACCCGTTGATCCAACCGGTTGTCCAGTCAAAGATTCTTTTTTACGAAATCCACGGGTCATCGCTATTAGCGAAACGGGTGGTAGGCATATGGTACTCGTGCATCAAGTCTCTCTTTATTTTGACCAAGCAAACAGAAATAATGAAAATAAATTGACAGCGGATAATTATGGCTAATCAAACGAATGCCAAATGACGAATCGCGGCGGGGGGAGAGGAACCATTTTAAATGTTTGCCCGCGAAATGAGTTGATTATTTTGTAGGTACTTTACTTTCAACCAATTCATTAGCGACATATATGTATAGGGAACTCCCGTTTTGTTTGAACTGGGAAAATGCACGCGATTTGGTCTCTCGACAAGTTGTGATTTGACTCATTTTTTTGCGCTAAATATGACTCTTTCGCAGGCATCCAAATGGGTTAATCTTGCGGGAGAGATTCCTCTCTTTACACATTCCGGTCGCGGCAACAACATGGGAACTTTGTAATTTTTCCGTCCTCACCGGTATATACGGTCATGCATGGGTTATTCTGTTTGACAGCGGACGTGACGAGCTCGTCGGCTCCCTTTCATGTGAACTGTAACGCGAAGTTTGTGGGAGTTTTCGTTAAAAACCGTGTGCCTCCCTCTCCAAATTAAAATATTTTTCCCTCCATTTTTTTTCAACGTGCGAGAATGGTAGGCAACTGTAGCGTCAGATCCGGGTTCGAATCCCGGTCAAGGCGAATGATTTTTTCTCTGTGGATTTTTCGCACAATTGTGCATTGCGGGTGACTCCCGTAAAAGTTATCACCGTGGCTAGTCCCGGTATACTTAAATTCATGTAAGATTTATATCCTTGAGTGAAATATATTATAATGATTGATTCGTATTTGTGGTTTTTCGTTTCGATCTCTATTAATAATGAATACAATCCAAAGACTCGAGCCTGATGGAGTGGAATTTTTCCATATTGAAATAAAAATTTGCAATTTTCAGCGATTTTATAATTTATCGAAATTTAGGCCGTAATATATGAAGTAATCGTGAAACCTAGTTCCTAACAAATTTTACAATCGTTGAAAATTGTAAATATTTTTAAAGTGCTATTAATAATGCTTACTAGGTGCTGGAAAGACATTTTCCATTTTTATCGTCAAACTTTTAGGCCGTTTTCCTCGTGGCCACAATGCTATCTTCACTGCTTGCATGTAATCTACGTTGCGTCGCAATGATGTCACCATTTGCATCAAGAGTTCCGTAGATTATTCATTATTTTTGCTGTCGACGTGAAATGACGTAATTTAGTTCTCTCTTCCCTACATAACTCTGTTTTTAAAATATTGATCTCCATCTTGGTGTTCCCTTCCTTTGATTATTGTAGTCTTGTTTATAATGGCATGTCTAAAGAGCTTTGAAAAAATTAAAAAAAGTACCTAAATTAACGTGTCCGAAAATGTGTTGCTCCTTTGACCAACGAGTTATGAAATTTTCTGTATACAATATTTCTAAATATAAAATTTTGGTAACAGTGACAAACCTTAACGAATGGAGTGATTACATTGTAATTTCGAAGGATAATGGTTATATGAACGTAAATTTTTAATTTTAAGTTGAATGGTGACGCATTCGTAGATGAAAAATCTCCTTGTGGGCATTGCGCAATAAATCACAGAATACATTTTACGAATGTTGTAGAATTTAAATCCTGTTTCTTTGTTATATTTATTATCATTCTGCTATATCTATCATTTTTTGCTACGTCTATTTTTGTTTTGTATCCACAGCTATTTCAACGTTTTATTTTTCATGTGCCTCTTATGTGTTTTGGTGAGTTAAGTTTTCCTTACTTGTTAATATTATTTTTTCTCCAAGGGTGATGCTCAGAGCATTATATATCCTATTCGATTACACATTGCTCTGTGCGTTCAGTAAATCAGTACCGGTAAACCAATATTCACCACAATTATCCAGTTAAGATAAGAATAATTTGTGCGTTCATGTGCTTGTGTTGTGTGAGTTGTGTGTTGTTTGTGATAGCGGAAACTTAAAATTAAACACAGAGAAATTAATTTCAAATCAGTCATTTTAACAGTATATGCAAAATAATTTTTTTCACCAGTTGTTTCTTTTTTCATGATTTATTAATTCATTTTTTGCAATTTTCAGATATTTCATTTTTTAATCGCAATCGCTCGTGTTCTTTTTTATCTTTAATATTTCTCTTTTCTTTAATTTTTTTAAAACTAAACATGACTGACCTGGTCAACATTGAAATAAGCAGGAAAGACTCATAGAAGAGTAACTTGGTTTGGCTTTTAAATTAAATTCAATAAAGGAATACCTACTTCAAATGCTTCCAGAGTTAAGGATATTTAATAATAACATGATTTATTGTTCTTGGACTTGTCTATACAGAACATAAAGGGGTTATACAATACAGTAAACCTCATTATGGACAAATAACGAACATTTGGGGAAATATAGGGAAAATATGGGGATGGGCGGATATACTACAGTAAAAATAACATAAGAACATACAGAAGAAGAAGTGAAAATAGAAATTATGCACTTTCAAGGGTTTATGTATAGCGAAAAAATCTTTACTTATAAAAAAACTAAACTGCATAATCCTTCATTTAACACTACTCCATTATCGTGCTGCGACAATGGTGAAAAAGTTTTCACAAGCGGTCGTTATGTTTTTGGGGGTGATGAGAAAAACAGAAGCCACTCCAGTCAAAATGTTGGACTTATTATTTCTGACAGAAAAAAATTACTCTAGGTAACGAAGTTGTACATTTACACAGTATTGCTAGTTCTAGGATATATTTCACCATGTACCCCGTTTAGGAATAGGTGGATACACTAAAGTGAATATAACAGGAGAATAATAAAGTGAAGAAGTGACAATAGAAGTTATACACCTTCAAGTTTTAATAGATAGCGAAAAAACCTTTGCTTATGAAAAACTGTACTGCATAATCCTTCATGAAATTTCTCTTTGCGGCTTGTGAAAAGGTTATTTTTAGTTAACATTTGTTCGTGAGGTCGGTGAGGCTATTTCCTCTCCGAATAGAAATATTTTTCCGTCCACTTTTCCGAATTTACACTGACGCGATCGTCTTTTTTTTTGTTCCGAAAATTTTCACAAGTCAATCAATAGGCGCACGGCGTCGTCGTGGCGCCATCGCGAGGCACTCTTTCGCCAACTTCCTGGCGATGCTCCAATTTTTTCGATCCGTTGTTTACACCCGCCGCCGATAGGATTAAAAGGTCGCGTTTAAATTTTCAGTCCAATAGCGCAGTCAACTGAAATTCAATATTTGCTCGCTGGTCTGCAGGTAATTGGCATCAGTGAGTGAATGCTCATCGTATGTACTCGATTCAAGCCCCGCTGAGTAGTATCTGTTGTGGCCTGGGTTCACAATTTATCTTTCAATTATTATCTTTAATTATTATTTGCACGATCGCATCCGAATCGAAATTTTTGGTGGAATTCGGTGCATGCCATCAAATCATCACGAATTACGCAGCCCGTGCTTTTTTCATCTACGAATGCGTCACCATCCAATTTCCAATTTATCAATTCACATTTAACGCTCACATAATCGTAATCTCTCTGAAGTACATTATAATCACTCAATTTGTTGAGGTTTGCCACTGTTACTAAAATTTTACGTTCTCTTTTGTGGTCTAATGTAATGCTGTTATTTATTGCTTCATTAAGGATTTTTAGGTTTTCTGGTAACAAGAGCCAACAAAGTTTTTTTCGATCTTTTTGAAGAACTTTTTTTATGAATTTTTTTTCGGATTACATACTCTGAATTTACCAATAGAGTATTTACTGAATTCTGGACTGTCTCACATGCTGTCGATCAGGTTATGACCTAAAACAGTTCATTATACAAGATATCATTTCATGAGATAAATGACTAATTCTCCATTTTTTAGGTTTTTCAAAATAAAATTTATGCATTAAGCACTCTTTTGGGCTATAATATTTATATATTGGTCACGCTATGTGCATACAACTCACAATTTTACCCGAATCCCAAATAATTTAAATTTCGTATGGCTAATGACGCATAAAAGTAATGAAAATTCAAAATTTATTGAGTTTTACAACAATTTATGTCAAAGTTTGAGGACGATAAGGTGGTGGAATTTGACATTGTTTATCTATAGATGGACGACTCTAAATATTTGTATTACATCGTCATTGACAATAGTAATCAGTCCCTTTACCCTTTTTCCCAACTGATGGCGGGTGACCTTGAACGCGCTAGTGTGTGTCGGTGTGTCGGAGGCCGCAGTCTCTCTCCGACTTTCGTGCAGTGAACATCGCTCTACAGCTCGCAGTGTTGCCAAACTTAATCGGTGGAGATTACGCTCGTACTACCTCACGTACAGTTACTTCCACGGACTGGCAACGCTGTTCGGTCGTATAGAGGGGAAAAGAGAAGGGGATGGAGGGGAACGGTGACGTGGGAGGAGCAGCGCTTCTGATTGGCTGCTGTAGTATATTCATTTTATCTCTGCGGGTGAGCTGGTGTGGCCAAAGCAAGTGGAGATGAGGGGAGGGAAACTTTCTCAACACGTGACTTTGCCTTTGCCAATCAGCAAACAGTAGGCGTGGCCTCAGTGAGTCGCTCTAAGACCTCCGCCGAGTGAACATCGTGAATCTGCTCGTGGAGCAGTTTTGTCAAACCTCACGCGTTCTCCTTGTATGTGACTAAGTATGCCTTTCACCAACGGTGCCTCATTCAGCGCGGTAGCTGACAATGTCATGGGCTTCTGTGAAAGGATTATCCCGAATGCCTTCCAAATGAGTAGATATATTGTCTCGGCGCCGGGGCCAAAATATCTGTGGACAAGCATGACTCACACCTTTTCAGTGACAAAGTAGGGCGGCTATGTACATGTGGCAACGTTGTATTCGCTCCTCCTCTCTCTCTCTCCCGGTAGTACCCCTCCCCTATTAGCAAAGCCATCCGAGAGTGTCCGGGCTCTCACGAAAGCTCACCCGCAGACATAAAGTGAACAGACTATAACTCTACCGCCCAGTCGCCAACAGTTCGGAAGAAGGGTATAGATTGGTTTCATGCAACTCGCCCCTCAATATTTCCATCAGTTAATCTTTTAAGACCTATTTAATTCCTCTACTTTCCATGCATAAGTTGCCAAGTCATAATCACAAGTTGCCGGCCCACATTTCATGAGTTAGTGACGTCATGTAATTTCTGGTTGATTTAGTCGTTCAGAGGTACTCGATACTTTACGTGAAGAACCAATCATTCGAGTGTTAGTGACAACGTACCACGTAAGACGAATGAACGAGGCCTAGAAGTAAAAAAAAAGCTGCGAAACGCTCGGCAAGAGTCAGTGACTTCATAAACTTTTTCAGTCAATATGTCGCCGTGAATAGCTCTATAAGTGAGCGACGGAATGAAAAGAAATAAGGCACGGGTATTTTTATTTTACAGGCTCTATCGCAATCGACACTAATAAAAGAAGTTGAACGAACGAATCGCATTCAAAGCGAAAAATGAGGTGGTGTGTAATGGGTTGCCTGCCCCACAAAACTGCTTTCGGGGACACGATAAAATATCATTTTCTCGATAGTTAAAAGCAATATAGCTGACGTATTTGGTCTAAATTATCAATAAAAGTCCAAAGTTATAAACTCATTCCAAAATATGAGTGATCGCTCAAACTAAATGTATTTTTCTAATAATTTTAACGTTTTCCGTTAAAAATTTCGAAATTTTAAGTTAAAATGGCGAGCAGAGACTAATCACCGATTTTGAAAAAAAATCATATTTTTTAATACCCATCCGGAAACGAAACTTTTTCTAGGTATTACGATTTGCTCCTAAAGAAAAGTGGCGAAACGAGGCACCCTATTATGTACCAGGGTGTTCAAAAAACTATCTTTTACGTAAATTGAGAGAATAGTCGGCTCAATCCAATCTTCGTTTTGAAGAAGGAAAGTTTTACAAGAGGACAAAATGAGGGCTGTGTTATCCAAGAGTGGCCCTTCGTGCAAAGCATCCCGGCACTCTTCGTAATAACGTTTCCTCGGGCTCTCTTAGCGCTGTTAATAGTGGTTATGAAATATTCGCGAGCGATCCAAATATCTCTCTCAACTTTTTCATAAAAGCAGATGAGGAACCTTTCAACCAAACCGTGTTTGGCCAAATTTTACCTAATTGATCTCTGAAAGTAGGAAGTCCGGAACCTTCTTCGTCTTCAGTGTTTCGTTGCATTTATAGGCATCTCCCGGGGGAGGAAGGAACTACTAGTATATTCATGCAAGGTTAGAACAACGGAAAAATAAAATCCTGCCATTAGTCTCCCAGCATGGAACGAGGAATAGTGTGTCATTTCCAATATCTCTGTTTTGCACTCAAATTTTCTCTCTATTCTTCTTATGATCACGTCCGCCGTAGTAAGCCGGTAAACCAAGGTTATGTGTAAAATGATAATTAAGGACGTTTAACGGAGAAAATTAGCAATGTATATTTATTTGGATCAGCGAAAATATAAGCTTCGTAGATTTGAAAAGAAGGAAACAGTTGCGTGGTCTGGACGACACCTAATATCACTTTTCTGCAGAGAAAAATCACTATCAATGTTATCACAGAAAATTACCGCATAAGAGGTATTGGAATAGAGTGAGATGTTAAGTTTAGCCTCATCGATTCTTTTCAGTTAATTTCTCAAGTCCAAATTATATCTCCACTTTATTTCTCAATTCTATGTTTCCACTGCCACTAATCACGACTGGAGCCGATAATATACTTTTACAGTAAAAAATGAAATAGGCATTGCGCGTTCCAAAATTTCACGCTAATTTTCTCGTTAATTTCACGAGGTTTTGCGCTGATTAATTGTTAATTAGGGGGCACATATTAACTAATAAAACATACCTGAACTATTAAACTGCCCATTACGGTGGATTTTTTTCACCATGATCTGACTGGCAAATGGTCTTCTAATACTTGGGATTAAAAACTGCACGCAACAATTACTCCACGAAATATACTATTAATTTTAATATTTAAGTTATTAATATGTAAATATTAATAGCTTTTATATTACAATATAAAATATATTGATATTTGTATTAAAAATCTCCTCCATTTTTTAAGCGTCTGGGGGGGGGGGGGGGTGCCCCACCCCTAAATCCGCCTATGATTGTGGAAATTATCATTTGTTGTTGATATCTTGTCATAGATGTATCGCATTTCCGCCACGTTAAATCTGAAACGATTTCATATATTCGTAATACTAGTAAGCCAGTTGAGGCTACGCCATATTTTCAACTCCTCATCAAATTTCGCGTAGCAAATCTCAACGCTTATTTCAAAAACCAGTGCCTATAGTTAGGAGTCAAGGGCGTACCTAGTGAGGGGCAGGAGGGATAGCTACCTCCCCCCTCCCCTAGAAGCGAAAATAAATTTAGGTCAATGCTAAAGTTTTGAACAAATTTTCTTTTGAGGAAAAAATACAGGGTGTCCCATTTATCTTGACCATCCGAAATAACTTTTTGTCCAGATGCAAATTCAAAAATGTGTCAAGCAAATGTTCATTAGCCGTCAGGAGGACATTAATCAGTATGATTGCCTTCCTTTTAGTTTTGTTATTTACAAAGATATGAACATCGGTATGTCTTTTTTAAATGGTTCCCTATATTTTTTATTTTGCAATTCATTACCTCTCCTATATACAAGATAAATGGGACACCCTGTATATTAGTGTAAGACATGGAACATGAAATCGATATTTTTTTAAAGTAAATATTTTTATAAACTAATAAATCACTGCCATAATTTTCTTAAAATTTTGGTTTCATTAACCTTTTCTGCTTCAAATTGTTACAACTTGAACGACCACGGCTTGCTCCCATTTTGTTTTTGATCCTGGGTTCGCCCATGTTAGGAGTGATTCCTAAATATGTCAATCTGTAAATCCCTTCTCCAACTTTGGCTCTGAATATTAATAAATGAAAGAGTGTATTTTGTAACACCTTTTTAGTGCCTAAGAATGTCGAAACCATGGTCGGTAGCGGAGGTGCAGGTCTCCTTGGCGGTGGGGTGAAGTCCTCGCCTTTTAGAGGCCGCTGGTTCGAGTCCTGCCTGGGTATGTTGCCTCTGTGCAGGACATGGCTAATCGCGTATTTTAAATCTGTCAATAGTTTGAAAAATTTGGAAATGTTTATATGTTATAGTGTTGAAATTACCATTTGTTGTTTAAATTTTACTAGCTGACCCGGTAAACTTCGCACACCATTTATGAATCAAGAGCGACTGTTCCGATTTTTATAATTTTAGACTTATTATAATAATATAATAATTTCAATAAAACTAAAAAAATAAGTTGATGTACATGAAATAAGTAAATACAGCAGCTGGTTAGAAAGGAATTTTTTAGACAAAAAAGGCATACACGGCAAGGCTATGCCGTGCAAGACTTTTTGGTCTAATAAATGCCTAGAATAGAAATAGAAAGGAAAAGTAGACCGTGGCACGAGTATGAGGATATTTTGCAATGAATTATCTAAATTTCATGTTTTAACTTGGGAAATTTTAGACATTGTAGTTTTATGAAGCAGTTAAAAAAAGTCAACATTTTATGCATTCGAATGTTGGACTTTTTGTGCCTCTAACCGTAAAAAATGTTTTTAGGTCCAAATCTGTAGCGTAAACTTGTCCCGTTCTTGGGGCAAGTTCGCGCAACGCAAGACCAATGCTTGACTGACGCTCAAAATATCGTGAGAATTGCCCCAATGGGGCAGCATTAATATGTCTTGGCAGTTAACAGTTTGAAAATTTGGAAATGTTTATATATAACAGTGAGGAAATTACCATTTGTTGTTTTATATTTCATGATGGTGTAGTTAAGCCGTTTTAACCCTTTTAGTACGGCAGGCCGATATATCGGCTCTTATGTAGTAAACTACATATTTAATTTGCTATAACTTATTACATTTATATATTTTATTTCAGTAAACGTAAAAATATTTTGCTAATATTGACCAGTTTCAACTCAATGATTAAAAAAATCCGCTTATGGATATGTAATAAAAGAGCTTTGTAAGGTTTTTTTTTCCTAGTTGCTACATTTTATGAAAATACCCTCCGTATTTCTCGCCATTACCCCAGGAAGAAGGATAGCACTATTGTAAGAGGGTTTAGTTATTGAAGAGCAATACACGTACTTCTCAAATTTTCATTTCCACAGTTACGTTAAAGTCCAGTCAAGTTAAGTTGTTGCGAATGAGGCCTAAGGGGAGGGTGAAGAAGGAGTGAGGGGGAGGGGCGGTCTCCACCCCCTCATCCCCTCCTTACCCCCCCACCCACCCCATAGTGGCCCCCATCTCACGAGTTTTCCCCTCATTTCTTTTTTTTCTCCATCTCTTTTTGCTCGGAAGAGGAAGGAAGATGATGGGCAAGAGAGAGGGAGGGAGAAGTCTTTTAGCCTTAAAATGTATTTGTTCTCTAATACTTCCTCCCCCTTTGGAAAACCGCCCCAAGGATGTTTTCGAGGAAGCGATGGCAGCGAATGGAGGGGGTGAGAGTTGGAAGAGAGGGAAGGAGTGGGGGGAAGACGAAAATATTAAGGGTGGGGGGAGGGGCGGAAGGAGGCAACAATCTTCTTCGGGACATCAGCAAGTGCTAGGGTGGGTGATATTCATATCCTGTAATACTACTTGTGCTGGAAGAGCATTATTTTAGTTATCATCATCATCATTATTATTAGACAACAATCCTAAAGGCCGTTTTTACACGGAATTGCGCAATCTGACGTACGTGCGAAGGCGCAATAAAAATTGCGTCGTATAAAGCGGTGAATTGCTAGAACACATGCAAGAATGCGTGGATGCGAGACGGTAAAATAGCCCCTGTTTTAATTTCGTTCATGCATTCGCGAAATTCCACGCCATTTTAGAAACTAATGCAGCTCTAACCTGCGCAATTCCGTGCCCCATTTATAACGCCCTTAAGATTGGTTTGACGCAGCTCTCAATTCCTCTCTCCTATCCGCTAACCGTTTTCATAGCGAAATATTTCTTCTCTTTTACATCCTTATTATCCTGTCCCATGTAACTCATTCGGGGACGTCCCCTGCCTTCTAATCGATCATCTATCCTTCTATGATTGTTTTCATCAGGGCGTCATGTGTTATAGTGTGGCACACTAAGTTGTCACGTCTTCTTCAGAAGGTTATTTTAATCACATCGTTTTTGTATTATTTTTATGTTCATTATCACAAAAAGGTATCTGTGATCAGTGCAACAAATTTATTAATATAAATTGCAATGAAAAGCCACTTAAAATGGTGGAAAATAAACTAATTTATGAGTGGCTTAATTGGTGCCGATTAGGTATGGCTTCATAATCTTACGAGTAATCACATATGAAGCCCCCAGGACACTTTGGAAAGAATTTCGTAAAGCAGGGGTTGTTGAAAAAGGGTGTTTTATACAAAAAGATAGCGATAAATATTAATTGTGGTCTAAGAAAAAATATGCTTCACAGCTTTGTAAAAAAGAAAAAAAAGCGTACAATGCGTTATATGCTAATTCCTTCACGATATTCATTGCAAAGTTTTTGAATGCGTTTAATAATTTAAACAAACGTTATTAACAACTATTTAAAACATAAAATGTGGGGTACGCGACAATTTTTGCTTCACATTTATGATTGCTAGCATGATAACATTATTTTGGTGTAATAAAACTGTAAAAACTGTAACGTGTGTTAAGTATTTTATTACCTAATATGAATATCTCCATCATTGTTATGCATGTATTTGATGTCCATGCATGAAATTACATGAATGATTTTTTGCCGTTATTTCTATTGGCATGCATTTTCTTTAACCATTCCAAAATTTTGTCTGTGAGACGCCTCGCGACGTATTGCGTTCCAAGATGTGACGCGACTGAGGGAGGGTTAAATATTTTACCGCTGGTTGTTATTATAGGAATGGAAATGCGAAGATAGTGTGCATTGGGTCATCAGCCTGCGGCGTCAGAAGATCCGAGCGAAGATGCCGGGCGCCTTCCAGTCTCGTCGTCCGTTCTCTGTGAAAGCAGTGGGGAATGAACCTCGTGACTGATTAAATAAGTTGAAAAACATCATCATCACTAGTCAACAATCCTAATGTTGGTTTGAAGCTGCTCTTCTATCCGCTAACGTTTTCATATCGACGTATTAATCTCTTTTACATCGTTTATCAGGGGCGCAGCCAGGAATTAAGGCTGGGGCGTTAGCCATGCTGGGGGGTTAGGTGCAACTAATACCGGGGTGTGTGGAGGTATGGAATACCCACCAGGATAAGCGGTATGTGCAAGATTAATAAATAGCGGAATATTTAGATTAACGGTTTAAAATGGTGAGTTTTACGGCTTTCTGAGGGATATTTTATTAATCCTTACACTATTCTATTCGTAATATCAATCCAATTAAGTAAAATGGATTAAACTTAAATATTTCTCTGAGCTCTGGGGGGTGGGGGTTTAACCCAGAAACCCCCCCCCCTCGCTGCGCCATTGTCCTTTATAACCTGCCCTATGCAACTCATTCGGGGCTGTCCCTTGCCCTTCTTCCCTTCCACCTGCCTTCTACGATTGTTTTCATCAGGCCAGGATGTCTCATAATGTGGGCAACTAAGTTGTCCCGTATTCTGCTTAAGGTTTTTAGAAGACTTCTCTTTTCTCCCACTCTTCTTAGCACTTCCTCATTACTAACCCGGTCAATTCATCTTTTCTTTATCATTCTTCGGTAGCACCACATGTCGAATGCTTCCACTCTCGACTTTTCTTCTGCTGTCAACTTCAAAGCCTGCTGTTAGAAGATTCTACTTTTTGTAGAATCTTCTTACAGCACTCTTTTCTTTTCCATGCACTGAATTTGGTACATGCACACAGGTTTCTATCCTGTCGAGTCGTTTTATAAAGGAAGCGTTGGTCGAGGTGACCGAAATAAAGTGTGTGGAGCAGACAAAGTGATCAACTTAAGTAATTGACCAAAGTCCAGAAGTCAGCTCGCATACAACTGAAGAAGAAGCTCGTGGCTATTGATGATTACCGCAGTAATCGTAAGCTGTTTTGAAGACTTCTTAGATTGCTTAGAAATTTTATTGGTGGTTCAGAAATTTTATTATTATCTCCCTTAGATGAATACAGGACAGGCTTAGAGGGCGAGTTCAATAGAACGCTTGATCTAATGCTCATTAGAGAACTGTGCAGGTAAAAATGTCGTTCCTCGAATTGATATAGTCGTCAGGAGACTCAATGACATCCGTTCTCATGTGGACGGATCGTTGAAATACTGACCAGTGATGTCTTGGATACGGAAAATAAAATAAAAGTAAAATTAAATCCGCTGTATAATAATGGAATATGAAAACAAAGCTGAAAATGTGTCCATTGCTGATTGACACACTAATAATAATTTGAGTAAAGTATCTTATCCATACTCTGTCCAGGTGATAGCCATTATCTCTCCATCGTTGTTAAATTTCAAGGCATATGTCTTCCAGCTTCTAGCAAGTCTTCAAGAGATCATCGACGATATGGAGCCCTTTCATTTCTTTGCTTTGAAACTCAAACAATATATTTTCAAACACGAGTCTCTTCAAGTCAAATAAGAGGTGTGAATCAATATTTTAACTTTCTCTCTTCCAGAGACGTTTGTAAACAGATTTCTTTTGGGTCGTCCAGCTTGCAGGTGATTATCCTCTAGCGATTTTTTTCATGTTTATTCGCAATTTGGGGAAGAGTTGGACCTTTGTTTCCGTCACGATTTGGTGTCTCGACACTTGAGGCCAGTTTTTAGACAACCTTATATTTTTCCTTAGAATTATACTCTTGCATATTAAAATTTCCAAGGATAAGTTGTTACTTGGAGTTTACTTTAAGTTGTTATTTTAGTATTTAATGTATAATTATTACCAAAAATTGAGGTTTTAAGATCTCTCTTGACCCCTATGTTTAATGTTTTTTTAACGCCTTGGAGTATAATCTGGAAGAATTTTGAATGCAATTTATTTTCAATATTTCCGTATATTTATATTCTTTCGTAAGGGCTATGAATGAACATGAGAACATAAATTGTTGTATAAAAGGCATAAAAGGTTATGAAAATCGTTATTACAATAATGCAATAAAAAGGAAAAAAGAATTCAGTTGTTAATTAACTAAAATAAAGATACTAGAACTTTGACCCATCTTTTTTTTAATAACTTGAATTTGTTTATTGATAGTTACTTAGGTGATAAAGTTCATACTTTTTCATAAATTTATTCCGTTATTTTTAAAAACATTGTTATAACCTTTTATGACGTTTGTGTTAAAATTATGTACTCATAGTCATACATAGGCCTGAAGAAAGTGATAAATACACCAAAACGCTGGTAAAAACCTTTGAAATTCTTCAAAACTTATGCTCCAAGACAGTGAATCAATATTATTACCAAACATATTTTCATTGAATTACGAGGCGTCTGTAAAATCACCTATATCTTGTAGAATTGTTACAAAAACTTACGAAGAAACAGAGGGAAGGAGCTAATTACAAGTGAAAGGTATTAAAAATATGACAGTAAGATTCAGGACACTAAATCAATTTTATATGACATGCGTCATCTATCAAGTTATTGAAAATAGCGATTTTTTCCAAACGTGATTAGCATGTTTTACGCGGTGAATATCTCTAACGGAAAAAATACCTGTGATAATAATCATGTTGAAACTTTTCCTTGTTCCGGTTGCGAATTTCTCCTGGATACTTTGACTCATCATGCATAAAATGCTCTACTTAAATCTGCAGCTCAAATTCAATAGTTGTAAGTCGGCAATATGGACGCGTGTATTCGTAGGAATAAATTATTTTTTTCTCTATCCTGTTCGTGCTAAATTATGGAATTTCCTTCTTCGGGGGGAAAAGAAAGAATCCTTTCCAACTCTGTTTGTTTTCCGGAAGGAGGAGTTGCATTCTTGAGGCAAAGTCATTCTCCGTCAAGAGCATCCTCTTTCATGTTCCTCTCGAATCTTTTCTACAGTAATATATTTCCGTCTCTCACCGTGTTATTTTTTTCTTTCACGGCAGGGAGTCGTCGTCGGAAGGGGGGAAGGCGAGGCCCGCAGCTGGAGGATAAGCGAGGCGAAGGAGCTCACGAGTGCCGCCAAAAAGAGGGATGGAAAGCCTCCCTCCTGCCTTCCGTCCCACTCTGAAAGAAATCCTTATTAAATTCCTTGTCCTCGTCCCTCTTGTTAAGGAGAGTCTGAGGACTTCTGCCAATTTTTACAAGATTGCATCCGTACAAGAGTGGTGAAGAGTACACGGACTGCTATGGAGACTGTGTGAATTGTTGCGTAAGTAATGCTTATATTTCCCCATTAATTGAAAGTTTAAATCCAGAATCAATTTTCGAACTGTCGATTAATCGACTTTCGATTTATCGCCTTTTCAATTTCTCGATTTTCGATAACTCGACTTTCGATTAATCGCTTTTCGATTTATCGACTTTCGATTACTAGAGTTTCTATAAGTCGACGTTTGGTTTAAAAAATCGGTTTTCTAAAAATTAGATTCTGTGCCCAAATTGATCGAATAACCGATATAAATCTTTTTAAATAGATTTTTTATAAATTAATTACGTTACAAATTGCGTGATTTCATGAACGCCGACCATTAGGATGTAACAATAGATCATCGGGAAGAAAGTTTACGGTCGACTTCGTTTAAATCGAAAATACGAGTGAGATAATCGATTTTCCGTTAAAATCTAAGTCGATTTTCTAATCCTTTGTGCGGAGTGGATAAAGTTTTTTCGGCATGGAAAAAAATAGCGGAGTATGTAAATGATACAACCACTCGGGAGATAATCATGTCCCTAGACTCTTCTTCAACATTTGAGTATAAATTCATAATAAATGATTCAACCTATTATTTAGAAATTATTATTTTAAACAAAGATGTCATTGAGATTTGGAATGGCTGACGATACCCTCTCATTTCTACTCCTCTATCACTTGTACCCTCCCACGCCTCTGTATATCCTTACCCATATTCTATCTGCTTCTATGCAAGAGTGGAAAAAAGGGTCAACCTCGAACGCTGAAAAGTCCTTGTGCCTTGATAGATGAGTATTTCTCCATTTCGTTTCTCCATTAACATAGAATATCTATTGCAATCATCCTAGCAAGCGTTTTGCTTAACACAGGCATGGAACCAGGGGGGGCCTTGAGGTTTCTGCCCATCCCCGAAAATGTTGTCCCTCGTAGCGACTTCCCGAAATACAAATCCCGTCTCCGAGGTAACAAACCGGGGGCCCTTATCTTGAAATTTTCACCCAAGTTTGAAAAGCAGCCCACTGAAATCATCTTCTCAGATCTAAAATTTTACCAGATCAGATAATATTACCCACTACCACTACCACAATATGCCACCGAATCATATCCGCTGATCTAGGCGCCCAACAATTCGAATGCGCTCAGCTGGCAGTAGCCGCGGCATGAACAGGGATGGCAAGTGAAACTAAACGAAAATGTTTCGTTTCGACTCGGAGGGAAACGAAAGTACGAGGCCTAGGCTTAGTTTCGTACCCGCACGAAATTAAAACCACCAAGAAGTTTAGTTTCAACCCGGGACGAAACTTTACTCCCAAGAACGAAACTAAATTAATCGGAACTCCGCTGCTCATAGTTAAGTTTCGATCCCAGAAGTTGAGTGGAGGGGAATCAGAGGGAACAGTTTCGACGCATTACGTTTGGAGAACGTGTAGAGAGGTCACCGCTATCCTGTTAGTGGTAAAAGTATGAATGCCCCATGCATCTAATGCCGGATGGCCGAACCTCTACTTCATTCAACCATACTTCGTACTCGGTGTGTGGGTCGAAACTAAACTGTTCTAAGGTAAAGCACGTGGCCCCTCCATTGCGAAGCATTATCTACGTTTCGTTTCGTCCCAGAGTTTTCATTTATTTTCAACTCAAAGTAGTTTCGACTCCGATTTCGTTTCGTTTTAATTTTCGTTTCGGTTTAAATCCATTTCCTTTCGTTTCTACTTTCCCTCTTGGGAAGGAAACTATTGAAATTCGGCTGGTTTTGACTTTCGTTTAGTGTCTATTGTCACCCCTGAGCATAAACGCTCATCTCCAAGGGTGGTTTCCTTTTTCTTTTTTATTGCCTAAATCGGAAGATTATTACTCCTGGAGTACGTATTTCACGATTTCAGATTTTTAAATGGCGATATCTATTTTTCCACATTAAATTTAAAAAATGAAAATTTTTAAGTGCGCGTAAACTCGACGGCTAAGTATAAATGCTGGGAAAAGCCCGTGTGACGTCATTCTGGCTCTGGCTACCGCCGTGTGAGGCCACCTTGGTGCGAGGCTATGAACGCCGCCGGTACGATGCAGGCTGCTAGCAGGTAGCGCTTGGCTTAAATAAGGATTATTAATACCTTATCAAACGAAGGAAACTTTCTGACATTAGGCAATTTTAATAGGTGATTATTATGACATGTTTCCCTGAGCTCTGTGCCTCATGCATGCATTGGTAATCTCAGTCGATGTAAAACTCTTGACTACTCGTATAGCATCTAGGTCCCTGTGACTTCACGTGGAGTGGCATTGCATGGGCGCGAATCTGGCCTTTTTCAAATGAGGTAAAAATTGACCATTAACAATCATCTTAACTGGGATATCTATCACCAAATAATTAGTTTATTATGAATACACTAATGGTTGGTAATGAATCGATGAGAAATTGAAATGAAATCAGCAATGAGTAATTTATGAGGAAGTCGTAACAAGTGTAGGAGAGAAGAGAAGCCTCGTGAGAACCTAGTAAAATTTATTTCACATTTGTGATGAATATACTTATTGTCTTAGGTTACGATTGAATGAGGTGATGACAAAAATCATTCAACTACGCACCTATCCAGACAACGGCGAAACGACTAGCAATGGGAATCCTTCCCTTTGCCAACCAATTCCGAATGTTTTTCTAAAGTTACTAGTGCCTCGAAAAACGTCATTTTATAAATTTATCCTCTCCATATTTTTTTCGATTCCAGCCCCGTTTGCGACGGCGCGCCTGCTTTTTTTTTATTTGTGTGTATGCATGTATCGGTGCACCCCCTCGGAGCGACGTCAGCGGGCACCGGTCGAACATTATCTCGCAAATGAAAGATTTTCTTCCTCCCTCGCCTCCCTCCCAAAGCAGCACAGCGACTCCATCTACACATCCACTACCTCTCTCTCTCTCTATCCCTCGCACGATACTCTCCTTGATAAAGTCACCTCACCCACCCTTCCCCTCCCAATCCTCTCCGTTCCCTCCACTTCCGGTTGGGGAAGGCGGAAATTCATTCGATATCTACCTTCCCTCATCCTCTGTGAAGGGTCTCCCCCCCTCCTCCACTTTGTACACCCCCTGCAGGGATGCTTACCCCCTCATCCACCAATAGTAGTGTGCTCCCCGTTTCATTGTGCTTCAATATCCCCTCCCTCGCTGACGTCTTTCCAACATTCCTGCAACCTCCACGCGACGTTTCTCAAGCATCTTGGAAACCTTTTTTTGTTTTTCGACAATCCCATGATTTTTCCTGCCAACTCCGAGTCGCGGGCGTTACCTAAAGTTGTGCATGGAAAAACTAACAGTACGAAGTCACGCGCGCGAGTGCCAAGATATTTACATCAAGGGTGAAATTTTCCAATTGACGTCCTTCATCTTTCAAGGGGCTTGTTTGCCATTTTTTTATTATCGTAGATTGCGATAGAGCTTTAACAACAAGATGACACATTTTTTACAATTTGCGATCCATCGCCTTTTTCTCGACTATTCGCGGCGAAACAATGACAGGATTACCTTTTTCGTTTAAAAGTTTATGACGTCACTGACTTGCCAAGCGGCTCACTGCTTCACAGGCTACTTCTCGGCCTCGGGCATTCTTCTTGAATTTTTCATCGTTAAAAACACTCTTATACGTGATTATTTCCGTCAAAGATTGGGTATCTTTGAACGATTTAATGAATCAGAACAATAATGACTTCACTAACTCGTGAATAGTGGACGGCAACTTATTCTTTTTTCTACATTTTCAATTTATGATAAAATGGCTGAATGAGGAAGACTTTTCTTCGCCATAACTTAGCTCTCTCATTCATCTGCCGAATTATCTTCTTAAATTGCGAATTCGAGTCTGAGTATAGGACCCCCTTTTTGTGAAAGTGTTTTTCTCTGACCGTGGCTGATTTCCAATGCACGTTTGTCACGATTGCGACAAGCGTTTATTTAACTCTGCAGCAAAAATTAATATATAGCTTGCTTTTTATCAAAGTTTTACTTTTTACTGATGCTAGCTAGGCTTAAATGGCGTCAACAATGAAAAATTGATATCTTTAAGAGCGACGCGGAGATCATATTATAACTTTGCTATGCATCCAGGTCCTATAGAAACAATGAATTTAGAGTGATATTTTGCTGAAAGTAAATGTATAGGAATTAGTTTTTCCCCAAACTGTAAAGGACTAAATAAACGCTAGTCGGCTCGCCGGATGCGCATTTTTTCTTTTCATTGGTACTTCTTTTGCAATCTAGCGCAATGAGTATCCATTTCTGTAGTAAAAGTATCAACATATCGTTCATCCACAGTAATATACCCAACTCTGCAGACGTCGACATTATCTCGAGGATCGATGGTATCATTCGGTGGACCTATCATAATATCATAAGTCGACGTGTAGCACAGGGGATATCGTTTAGCATCGATCCTGTTATACGAATTCAGTGTCACGAGTCGATTGCAGTATTATTAGCATTAAAATATCGTTCATCCTCACATTAGCACTACGGCAGAGTTATTAGTGGTTCAATGAATGTCTTCAATTTCGATATATCAATGGATGGCTTTGTAGCTCATGTGTAAGTGTCGTTCAACTGCAGTCAGATGCCTAACCACTCACTACGCAGACATTCTTTTACCTCATGAATTTATCGAAGACCGATACTTTGCGCAATCAGTAACGGTTTGATGATATTCTTGGATATTCAATTATGATACTCAGCGATACGCATGTAAATCGAATTCGTTTTTATAACGCATCTGAGTATCGTCCATCCGCTTTCATAAATGTAACTGCTCCCTCCGAAGACGATATCGAATTACGATAGGTCAATTTATAGCGAAATCGCTATACGTTTGCTTAGAATCTTAAATATTCATTCATTACATATACAGCGGAATGTGCATAGATTTCTTTTTTTGACGCATCTGTAGGTATCGTTCATCTACAGTCATAACCGTGTGTAAATGCTCCCTACGCAGACATCTTCGTGCTTAATAATTGTATCGAAGTTCGATAGGTCGATTTCTAACGCAACCGATATCGGTTTTATGATAATCGTGAATATCCGTAAATAAGTGTATCTGCTCCCTCCAGAGACATCCTAGTGCCAAATAAAAGTATCGAAGTTCGATAGGTCGATCTACATTGTAATCGATATTGGATTGCTGATAATCGTGAATATTCAGTCATTGCATATACAGCAGAATGTTCATAGATTTAATTGTTTTAACGCATGGTTTATTTTTACATTAACAAAAATGAATGAGCATCGATTTCTTTTTTTTAACGCATCTGCAAGTATCGTTCACCCGCAGTCATAAGCGTGTGTAACTGCTTTCCCTACGCAGACATCTTCGTAGCTTCGCGTATTCCCCTTCAGCTCCCCATCCCATTCTTCCCCCACCCTCTCCTCTTTCCTCCCTCCCTCAACCCCCTAGCAGCCCCTTCCAACCCCCCACCCCCGCCTCACTCCCCACCCCTAGCCCCCCCTTACATTTCTCCGAGGGCTCCGGGCCCTGCGCAGGTTTTAATATTTCACTTGAAGCCTTGAGCAAACAGGGAGCCTTGCTACGATATTAGAATATTCCAATCTCGAGAGATTTTACTCCCTTCTCTCTCTCTCTTCTTCCGTCCTCCCCTCCCCCTTCCGCCCTTCTTCCCCCCCCTCCCACACCCCCTAATCCCCCACCCCCTCTCACTCTGGGAAATAAGCCAACCCCTCATACCCCTCCCTCTCTTTTCCTCCTCCTCCTCTCTCCTTCGCTCTCCGTCGGAAGGTCGGCTCGATATCAGGGCCCGCCAGTCGATTCCAATTGGCGAGGAAGGAGAAGATGGAGAGTTTTAAGCTCGCAAGAAGGGCATATAGGAACATTCAATGGTGGGAATAGACGCGCGAAGACTATATGTTAAGACGATGCCCAACAGTTCGTATTTTGTTTTTCTTTCGTAACCTATTGATTGTTTAAAACCAACGTTTTTATCTTGAAAATTTCAAAGTTGCCGATTAAACTTGTAAATTACAAACTCAGATTAAATGACCCGATTCAAGAAGGGCATATAGGTACATTCAATGGTGGGAATCCGATGGGAATAGACACGCGAAGACTATATATTAAGACGACGCCCAACAGTTCGTTTTTTGTTTTTTTTTCGTAACCTATTGATTGTCTTAAACGAACGCTTTTATCTTGAAAATTTCAAAGTTGACGATTAAACTTGTAAATTATAAACTCAGATTAAATGTTAATTTTAAAAAATGAGAGCAAATGTTGACAACAGTTTACTCGGTATCACCTGTATGCTATGTGAACAGCAAGTCGCTACTCGAAACGTCGGGATACATGGAGAACACCAACCGGTGGATAACCCGATATAAATTTCTGCACCTGTATACTGTTTTATGATATGCGAACCATTACTAATCGCCAGTCGATTCCCATTGGCGAGGAAGGAGAAGATGGAGAGCTTTAAGCTTGCAAGAAGGGAATTAGGTACATTCCACGTTGGGATACCGATGGGAAAAGACGCGCGAAGACTGTATGTTAAGACGACGCCCAACAGTTCGTATTTTGTTTTTTTTATAACCTATTAGTTGTTCAAAACATACGTTATTATCTTGAAAATTTCAAGGTTGTTGATTCAACTTGTAAATAACATACTCAGATTAAATTTTGATGTTTAAAATTAAAGAAAATGTTGACAACAGCTTACTCGGTATCACCTGTATAGTGTTTGAAAATATCCGAACCGTTACTAATCGCCATTCAATTCCAATTGGCGAGTAAAAAGAAGATGGGGAGTTTTAAGCTTGCAAGAAGGGCACATAGGAATTCCACGGTGGGAATTCCATGGGAATAGACGAGCGGAGACAATACATTAAGGCTACTCCTGACAGTTGGTATTTTGTTTTTTTCGCAACTTATTAATAAAACCCCTTAAATAATATGCGCTTGTGCTAGCACTTCTTTAAATCCTCAAATAATTCTCAAACTCGATTTTTTAATCATAGCCTTTAACTCTATCAGCGATTTCTTTAAGTGTCGTGTAGGCTCATACAACGTCGGCCCTTTAAGATTCTCTTTATTTGTGGAAATAAGAAAACGTCACACCTATTTCTGGTGGTTATGGAGGCTCTGAGGCATCATTATAGCATTGTTTTTGGCCAAAAGTTCACTAACAACCGATGAAGTATGAGCTAAAAATCGCCAAGCTCATAAAAAAACGTCTAGTCTTAGGGGCTGTCGCGAACAAAGTGCATTTTATTATATTTTAGGGGCACGTATGTTTAAGAGAATCCGACGATTTAAATCATCCACTGGGAAAAAAATCGTTTTTATAGCTTCGGTGGTCACTCTAATGATGGTGAAAATTTTTCCGTTTAACGCAGTCATTTGGTTTATAACTGAATGAAAGTTTTCATTGCGGGAAGTGACTGACAATGAGTAAGCGATGGATAAAGGGGCGATGGGAATTACCGTGTGATTCGGAAAATGATGGCTCGAGCGATTATTCTTTTGGGCCCTGAAAACCTATTGCTGGAGCTACCATTCTGAGGGACGGTAAAATGATTGTGCTATTCAGGCCTTAGAAAGTGTTTCGGGGTTAGCTATTTGGAATTATGTCACGGCAGAAATAAGAAAACATATCGTCACCGTTTCACATAAAAAATGTTATTTGCAGTGACCATAATCAGACTGCGTTGAAGCGTCAAGCATATTGCGTTTATGCTCTTTGAGCGACCTCAAAATGTTAAACACCGAGGAATCCTCTACAGCATTTGAAATCCGACCTCAATGGGGTTAATGGAGGTGTGAAACGCGCTAACTTGGGTAAGAAAATATACTCATAGTTGTCTCTAAACATCATTTTTAATGGTTCCATTTATTCTACTTAATCGCAACGAAACAGTCTCCTGAATTAATAAAGGCCGTTTTACTCGGTACACGGGATTGCGCAATCTGACGTACGTGCGAAGGTGCAGTCAAAATTGCATCGTGTGAAGCGGTGAATTGCTAGAATACATGCGAGAATCCGTGGATGCGAGACGGCAAAATAGCCCCTGTTCTAATTTCGTTCATGCATTCGCGCAATTCCACGCCATTTTAGAAACTAATGCAGCTCTAACCTGCGCAATTCCCTGCCCCGTGTAAAACGGCCTTAACAATGCAAGTTTTTAAGTAACTGCTCCCTTCTTCCTCCCACTCTCGTTATGGAAGAAGCGAGGGGGGCGTAAGGCAGTGAGGGGTGCAGGACCTATCAGTTGACCGTGAATGCGGCCTGCGAGCGACCAGCTCGCCGTCAGGGTTGTGATTCTGTGTATTCAAGTGTGATAACTTTGATTTAGTTGCTTTGGGCATACATAGATATGATCTACCTAAGATTTACTCATGTGGATGAGGTTAATGTAGCTGGAACGGCCTTTTTTTAAACATGCGTGGAATTCTAATTTTGATTTTTCATTACTATTATGCATACGAGACGTGGGTATGGCGAAAAATGGAGAAGGTGAAGTGGACGGAGAGGAGGAGGAACGACGAAGAGCTGGACATGGTGGGTGAGGAGAGGCAGCTTTTAATTGGGATACGGAGGAGAGAAAAGGTATGGATGGAGTGAGTACTTAGCGGGGAGGGGATGTTGAAAACAGTGTTGGAGGGTAGAATATTTGGTGAACGAGGGAGAGAAAGGAAAAGAATAGAATTTTTAGATAGTATGAACGGGCTTAGGCATTATAATGAATATGCGAGGGAAGTGCGAAATGGAAGGGTAAGCTCCCAGAATTCTTCTCAAGTACTCCATGGAAATCTACCTTTATCGGTAGAAGACTTTAATTTAATAATAACAATAATTACAAAAATGTAACGATAACTCAAATGTAACGATTACTTCCCCGAGCTTTGGGGTAGATTACATGTAAAAATTAAGTTAAAAAATGTCTAGATTGCGAGTAAAAGTGTTCAAAGACGTAGTCCCTAAAGGCAATTCGATTCCTTTTACTTCGTTACATCAGAATTTTTTTTTGTTCCTCTATTATTTTATACATCTTTTACATCTGTATGTTAAGTGTAATAAATATAGACAACGTTAAACCCCGCTATTCATGTTGAAGGGTCTGGTATTTTAAATAAATTCTTATCGACAAAACCCGTGGCAGATCGTCTATTAATAATGTATTCGCAGATATAGAAGTACTGTCGTAAGCCTACGTCGAGTATAATAAAATAATATTCCCTGCGTTATTAACTGAATTTTTCATGTTAGGTAATGTTTTTTTTATTTTTATGGAAACATTATGTGAATTTTTCCCATTTTAATTTTTATGATATATCTCATGTAAAATTTCAAAGAGTACGGGTGCCGAAAACTCATTCTTTAAAATTTAAAGGTGATGCATGCGTCCATTTGCGCGTCAAAAGGCACAACTTAATTCAATGCTGCCGCGAGAATTTATACTCGCCGTAAAGCATTTAATTCTCATTAAATGTTATTGTTAAAATTGGTATGCCTCTTAATTTTATTCACCTCCACCCAGTAGCGTAGCGAGGGGTGGTTTTGGGGGATAAATCCTCCCCCAGAACTCTGATAAATTTTAATCCTTTTTTACATAACTGGAAAAATGTATTACTTATAGGATAGCGTAAGGATTTTTAAAATATTCATCAGAAATCCGTGATCCTCACCATTTTGAACCATTCATCTATAACCCTTTCTAACCCAGAGCTGTTTCTGGGAGAAATCAAATTTCAAGGTTTTTCAATTTGAAAACTTGAAAATTTTACACTCAATGATAACTATCCTGGCATCTAAATATTTCGTCATTAAAATTTACACAACAAAATAATATTTAGTCTAGATATCTCCTAAATAGAGCTGAAAGTTTAAACATTTTTGATGTTGCTTAAAAGCAACATTGGGTTATAAAGGGTTAATAAATTTCTGGGGAGGGCACCCACACCTCCCGCATTCCATACCCCTCCAGCATTAGTTGCTCCTAAAACCCCCCCTAGCCTTAATTCCTAGCTGCGCGCCTGCCTCCACTCAAAGCCGGCGTTTGAAAACAAAACAGGGACAAGGAAAGCATAGCCAGCTGGGAATGGGAGGCTTGACGCGATGGTAGATGGTCAAAACCTCGAGCAGTTTGATCAGTTTAGCTGTTTTGGGGGCACATTAAATAGGAACATTTATAAGGATATGAAGATGCGTCAACACACACCGTGCTAACCTTAGTAGCGAAGATCTGTCTCCCCGTGCGGGTCATTTTTAATAATCTTGTGTTATTTCTTAATAACCAACCTTTGATACGAGGAATAGGCGTTTGGTATAATTTCACGGAATGAATTTTGCTTTTGTTTTTTTTTCATTTGTTTGTTCAGAGATTTAGCGGTTTAAAGCTTTGTTAGAAAATGGCGAACTACGATTTTTCAAAAGACGGATGGCGTAATATTACGCCCATATCACGGAAAGTTTTAGCAAAGAAGGCGTTTATGAATTGGGAAAAAGGAGAAGATCCTAATGTAAGAGTTTAAAGAAAAGTCTAGTGAAGAGTCTGATCTGGAGTGTAGCGTTTTACGGTGCGGAAACGTGGACACTTTAGGAAGGAGGACGAGAGAGGATTGGAGGCGTTTTGTGATGTGGGTCTAGAGAAGAATGAAGAAGGTGAAGTGGATGCAAAGGAGTAGGACCGACGAAATGTTGGATATGCTGGGTGAGGAGAGGCATCTTCTAGATGGAGGAGACAGAAGGTATGGATCGAGCGAGTACTGAGCGGGTAAGGGATAATGAAGAAGCAGGAGCAATTTCCACAATTTTAAGTCTATTGGTACTACCGGTTTCGCTTTACAGCATCATCAGGTACATTATATCAAGTGTGCAGCGTCTTAAAAACGAAAGGCAGGATGGGGGTGGTAAGACGGGAAGGCGGAGGAAGGAGAAGACAGGATGGGAAGGGTGTACAATCACAGATGCTTGGAAAAACCGAGGATGGAGTCAGTGAGGAAGCCAAGCACCTATGATTGTACACCCTTCCCTTCCTTTCTTCTCCTTCCTCCGCCTTCCCGTCTTACCACCCCCATCCTGCCTTTCCTATTTAAGACGTTGTACTCTTGATATTTTGTACCTGATGATACTGTAAAGCGAAACCGGTAGAACCAATAAATTTAAAATTGTGGAAATCGCTCCTGCTTCTTCATTATGTTACGTTTCCACTCCATCTCGCCTGAAACCTCAGATTATATACGGGTAAGAGATGTTTAACTTCTTGTCAGAGAGAAGAATGATACAATTAGATGTTTTAGGCGTGAATTTATGGAATCTACTTGACTTAATGAAAAATAAAGAAAACTTTGTAATTCCACAAATAATATTTGATGTACGACCTAGACAGAGGCGACGACTCCATGGGGCGTGAGGGGGCCTGAGCCCCCTCAAAAATTCGTTATGGGTGTGAGGATAAATTGTGTCAGGCTTGTCGATTTTCCCCGGAGTGTTCAGATATCGAGATTCGAGTTATCAGGGTTCTAATGTTGATCATATGACTCTTCTAAAAAGCTTAAAAAACTTAAAACTCGCTACTTATAAAATTTCCCGGGGAAAGATCCCCGTTTTGGGCCCCCCAATATTTTTTGTATGTCGGCATCCCTGGACCTAGATATCGACGTGGTAAGAACGGAAATACGTACTTAACATGTCGGACTACCGTATTTACCGCGTTGACACCTACGTTATTTTATGTGGAATTACAAAGTTTTCTGTTCCTTTCATTATGAGAAGAATGATGCTAGAGTGGTGGGTGTGGGAAGAAATAGAATAGGATAAACTGAATGAAAGGAAATAGGCCTTATCGTGAAATTTGCTCCCCCATTTGGACCATCTCAGCCCCATCCAATATTTTGGCTCTTAAAAGTGTGACAAATTTTTTCATTAATATAATTAAGTGCAGAGCCCCTCATCTACGTAATATGTCCGCTGATACTGTTTTGCACACTCTCGCTATATCTAATATTCCAAATTTAATCCTCAAATCCGATTTAAAACTAATATATAGCATTCTAAACTCTGCCATAGACTGTCCCGATCTCGTCTCCAATCTAAATTTTAAAGTTCCATGCAGACCCACTCGAACTCATTTGCTCCTCCATGTGCCCATTCACAGATTGTCCAAACTGACCAAACGTTCCATCCTCTCCCGCCTCTCTTCCCTCATAAATTCCCTTCCAGATCATATTGACCCGTTCTCCTTTCCAAACCACTCCTTTACAAATCGCGCTCTTTCCTACCTTAATAGAAACTCTTAAGGTCAATAAGTTTACTGTCTATATATTGCTATTTATTTGAATTTATTATGTTTGATTGTGTTTGTACTTTTTAATTTTGTTATACTGTGCCACTATAAAATGGCAAACTATACTATATGTTGACAATTAGATAAATAAATAAATGAAAATAAATAAATGGTGAGGGAGAGGATACGGGGGTAAGTGTTATATGCTTCGTTGCAACTTACCATTTTCCGTAGGTTACTCTTTAGAAATAGAAAAACTCTTTGTTTCAATTTTTCTGATGCCCATTTTCCCGAGCTGATTAGTGCTAATACCCCTAGTCCAAATCCTTCCAGGCGTTTGACTATAGCTTTTTGCAGGAGGATAAAGACATAATAATAATGACCGTAAGAGAATGAAGGAAAGGAGAAGTGTTTACAAAGCTGAATGGAATTTAAGAAATGACTCAATGAAATAGTTTTTTTAGAGAGACTCTGGGATCAGGTTGGTGATGTAGTTAGAGTGTTGGACTCAATGGACCCGGTTTCATAGAATTTGCTTAATTTGTCCTGTCCTTGCTTCAGTGGGAGAATCCTCAAATCCGTCGTATGAGACGTTAAGTCGTGGTCCCTTGGTGAGTCCTACTAAATTTTACGACACCCGTAAATTTCGCACCCTATTTTGAACGCGATATTTATACTGCTCAATTCAACTTTACTCTTTTCCTTGAAAATTTTACTATGTAACGAAACCACGGTCGGACAGTAGGACTGACCTAACGAATGATATCCCAACACCATCCGCCACACGCCTGTTAGGGCACTTTGAGAGGGTAATATATGGTCGTAGATAAAGCTGGTCTACTTAGGAAAAAAATCGCTGATCCATTTTGAGCCAGATTCAACGTCCCATCGCCGTCATCAGAGCCTTTTTGTCTCCCCCCTGAGTGTCTGTGGGGACTGATGTCTCCGAAGATATCCGCTGAGCAGACCTCCCTCAAGTGGGGATAGAGTCTCACTTGAAGAGAGAAGAAGAAGAAGAAAAAAAGAGGGGAGGGATGTTGAGAAAACGTTGCTTGGTTAGTCAACAAATCGATTTATAACGGTGCCCCGTCTTCGCTCAATTGTTGACGATCCCGCCGGCTGGTTATGGCGACTTGACTCTTGCTTGCTTGTCTTCCAAGGAGAGCGCAAATTTGTTCAAGCGCAACTCGTGTTTGTACGTGAAGGTCGAGCATCCAGACAGATTAGTCAATTTGGTGGACACCCTTGTGTCTCAGCTGTCAAACCTCAAGGAATTACCCCCCTCCCCGGTTTGATTCCTACTATTTGACCCTTGATTTGTTTTTTTTTTTAATTTCTCTCCCAGTAATTCGTAAATAGGGTGGTTTCCTATTATTTTCTATTGCCTAAATCGAGAGATCATTACTCCTAGAGTGCGCATTTCACGCTCTTAGATTTTCGAATGACGATATCTATTTTTCGCGATTAAACGAAAAGTGAAAATTTTCAAGCGCGCGAAAACGCGACGGCTAATTATGAATGCTGGGAAAACCCCGCGTGACGTCATTCTGGTTCCCGCTTACGCCGTGTGAGGTGACCTTGGGGCGAGGATATTGTGCGCCTCTGCGATGCAGGCTGCCAGCACCCTGAGCCGGTACATCTGTTATAACATAAAAATTTCGCTATTGAAAATTATTATAGTATTTCATCTATTAAGGAAGGTTTCCATTTAGTGTTCAAGAAGTGATCTGGAAGACTCCCTTTCCATCCAGCACTGCCTTCTTTAATTCTCTGTAAGGCCTAATGTCTTTCAATCCATCTAAAAATCCTATTCTTTTCCTTCCCCTCCCTCGTTTCCCTAACAATCTACCCTCTAACCCCATTTTCAACATCCCTTCCCCGCTAAGCACTAACTCCATCCGTACCTTCTGTCTCCTCTGTATCTCATCTAACTATTGAAAATTAAAAAGGAATATAACTGATGAAGAAACAGAGGTTAGGAAGGAAAGATTGCATGGGATGCAACCTCGTGATGCTTATAAATTCGTATTTATTACAACGACATCTTGTCTGGAGAACAACAGAGTAACGATGTACTGATAAGCAAAAGAGCAGCAGTATGTGCATATAGTAAAATAAATGTGCTGGCTCTAAACATCCCAGCAATAAATGTGAATACATAAAAATTTAATGCTAATATACAGGGTGTTTATAAATAAATATCGGAGTTTTAACGCTTTATAATATTTAATACATTATACTTAAAGTTTTAAATTATATGTCAAATGAAAGAGCAACTCAAACAGTTTTGTTTTATATCAACAATGCACATGTGTGTGAAATGTTTCCGCCGCGATCCGCTAGAAAGCGGTAGTAGCAAAGATGGCGACTAGTGAACAGAAAGCGTTTTGTGTTTTACAGTTTGCAAAGACTGAATCTGTAGTTTATGAGCAACATGCAAACAAGTGTAATGTAATAAATATTATAAAGCTTTGAAACCCCGATATTCATTTATAAACACCCTGTATTAGACTTAAAAGTGTGTGATAAATCTATAATGAGTCGAGCAACTAGCCTTAGAAATTTTGGGTAACATGATCAATAACGTGGAGATGGGTGCATGTTAGTTGTTTTTATTTTTATGTTTAGTCAGAGTGAAAGGGGCGGGTGTGTGAAGTTTGGTGGTTGGGCTTCGTTCTATTGTGGGAGGAGTCACTCGTTTTGTGCTGGGAGAGAAGAGAGAGGCGGAGATTAAGATAAAGAAGAAGGAAGATGGGCTGCGAAGTGAGTAATCTGAGACGGGGAGAGGGGGGGCGAGGGGATTGTTTGCTTGGAAGGCCGTCAGAGGCGCTGCTGAGTGATGCGTTGGTATCAAGTGAGTTCTCCAGATTGTTTTACAACAATTGGTGACGTGATATAATGAAGCATAAGTAATCGAATTGCTCTTAACGTTGGTCAAAAAAAATGGTTGGTTGGTCAGTTAAAATCTTGGTGATATTTTACGTGCAGTCGATACATTAAAAATGATAATACAAAATAGAAGAAATTGTTTTAAAAACAAAATAGGAATGTGATACATTTTTTATGAGCCCAACAGAGTTTCTGTATAAATTTCTTCATCATCATCATCTCTGGTCAACAATCCTAGGATTGGTTTGACGCAGCTCTCCACTCAGTTCTCCTATCAGTTAATCTTTTCACACCAACGTATTTCTTCTCTTTCACATCCTTCTTTACCTATTCCATATATTTTGCTCGAGGTCTTCCTTTTCCGTTCTTGCCTTCCACTTGTCCCTTGACGATTGTCTTCATCAGGCCATCATGTCTCAAGATGTGGCCTATAAGGTTGTTCCGTCTTCTTGTTAAGGTTTTCATGAGGGTTCTCCTCTCTCCTACTCTGGGAAACACTACTGACGCTAATTCAACACATTCTCAATTCAGGTGGATCGAAAGAAAAAAACGAGTCGACCCGAGCGTTTGCAGGCCAGCCAGATAGCCCACGCCTTTCCCACACACGAGGCTTAATCCTGGTTGCCTGCCCGCCAGGGGGAGCTTTCCCCCCTCCAACCTCCTACTTTTACTCCCTTTCTAAATCTTTAACGAGGAGAGGAAGAAGAAGGAGAAGAAGGTGGAGTTAGACCTCTAAACTCCCCTACCCCACCCCTCAGTTTCTTCTCGAGAATATTTTCTCAGCAAACTTAGTCAACATCACTTATCACTTAGCCACCCGAGCTATCTTCCGAGCCGGCAATAAACTCGAGGGAAAACCTCGAGGCAAACACAACGTCCGCGCTCCTCACTGCAAGAAATTCCTGGAAGATCATCGTAATTGGTTTACAAACAAGGCGCGCGCAACGCGACGATATATTTCAGCGTTGAACTTTCACCACGGACGGGCGTTGCATTCTCAAAACCGCGCATGCAAATAAGATTTGGAAACCCTAAGCTGCGACGAAGAAGAAGGAGTCGGTTGGCTCTCTTATATTTTTTATCTTCTTTACCTCCTCCTCTCATTCTTATGTTAGATCCTTTGGGTCCGTGCGAGTTGAACCGTAAACTCATCCATACACAGAAAAGTGCTTCGGCGGCAGAAAATACTCCTCTGCCAGAACAAATGCCATCTTTTCTCCTCCTCACCCTCATCCCTGCTGTCTTGGCTTTTCGTTATCGCCGCCTTGCATTTTACACCGTCTTATTTCGGACGCTCCGGAGAAGTTGTGTGCAATTCAGCACAAGAGGGATGTCGATGCGTTGAAACTGGGCAGAATCGCTTACAACTGCTTCTTGTTTAATTTTGTTCAACACGGCAAACAGAGGGAGGATAGTCTTTGAGAATTGGAAAACTACAAAGGCGAAGTTATCTTCCAGCTATTTTCAAGTCCCGTCATCAACTCTTTCTCAAGCCACAATTTGCCTTACAGTGTGATAAATCAGCTGAAATCCCCATACCATGTGCATTATGACCCATTTATTCCCAGTAAACCTTCTGCTTGCGATGGTGAAGATGTTTATGTAAGTTCCTGCTAAGGTCGTCTTAAGTAATTCAGTGACATATTTTGGTGATAAATGATCTTATTTATTCAGAATGAATCGTTGCAATATAGCTACAGTGGATGGTAACGAGGTCAGAATCTAATGGCTAAATTCTACGAGTGACCTTGGTGGAAAGAATAATTAATAATAATAACTTTATTCCACTCATATGCAATTACGTTACAACAGAAAACGCTTTGAGAATGGTGGAATATATAGGTACCCCTAGTGAAATCGTTTTGGGGCTACCATCAAATACTGTTTATAAAGGACAGGTGCTATCAATACATGGCAAATACATTTCTTTCGTTGAATTCAGTGATAATGTTTTCTTATTGTTTCCATTCAATTGTGAAATTACAGTAATTTACATGCGCACAATAATAAGAAACATGGTAACTAACTTGCTTTTATAAACGCATGGCAATTACGTACATGCATACAATTATACTTTGTATTGTGAATATTTTATGCTACCTTTTTTAGCAAAAAACTCTACTTCCTCGTAGCACATAAGCCATTTTTCAACAGCGGATGTAAATCCCAATCTTTTTTCCTTCTATGCCACATAGATTGGCAACATACTAAATAATTCTGGCCCCAATTATTTATATGACTGTCGATAAATTTCAGTCGTGGGCCTAGGAATATCAAAGTTTCTCCAAGATCTGATGTAATAAGTTTGTGGTCTGGCCTTTTCACCACTACGATTATAGAAAACTCCAATAACAAGTGCAAGAAAATTTTGCAAAAAGTTGAAATAATCTATACTATGATGTTTCTTCCTTGCTTTTTTGATTCTGGCATGCAACATACAGACTACATTTTTGTTCATATCGAATTTCCATTTCGCACCTGTCTCTTTATTTCTGTGCAATTCTTGGAATGGCTTGGGTTAGTCTTCCGATCAAGGCTCTCAGCTAATCATGTTATAACGAATATTCCAGTTTAATATTTATTAGTCGGCCGATTGATTTTCCGTCACTCATCGCACGTTTAAATTGTTTTACAAAAGTCACCACTAGCGTCTCCGACAGCAGCACGATCTGAATTTCGCGGCAAAATACAAGCTTTAAATCGGTCTGTTAACTGAAATTTATTTTGGTTATGATGTCGTTTCCCTACGGGAGCGAGGCTTGGACGTTGACAGGAGCAGGAAGTCGTAAGTGGTAGTCCTTAGTCCTAATAAAGATCCTTAAGTCGTCCTTAAATTTCTATATCATCGCAAACAAATTCATTTCCCAATGGTAAATCATATCACTTAACTATTTAGTCCATTTCTTATCCGGAAATATGATAATAATATAGGTGAACTCAGCAATCCACATTAGTGAAGCAGACGGCTGTGGTACCCAAATAAAACACGAAAACTGCCCGAAATGGATTATGGTTCCATGTATTGAAGCGGCAGTTTCTGTATGAAATACTATTAAGTTCTTTTGTAGTGTATTCCTTAGAAATGGCTGGGAAGTAACGCAATACGAGTCGGATGAATGCAACTCAAGAATCAAACCTGACACGTAATGATTAGGTACGTTATAAACACCTATAGTTACGTCGTCAAGCACTTTTTTTCAGTTCTAGATCTTCTAACAGACGAAAGAAGCTGAGAAATACACCCTACGAAGGTTTTAAGAGAACATTTCTATCTTATTAGCTCTCGATATTATGGTTTATGTTCTTTCCGTACCCCAATGCTTTAGGATTGTTTTGATTTTTACCATCACTCCGGCAGCCATATTGGAAATTGACGTCACTGACAGCAGCGACGCCATCGGTCATTTGAGTCTCGAATGGAAACGTGTCGTCACCGAAAAAAGAAGATGATAAAATGGATCGGCCGAGTACGGACTGGGGAAGTGTTAAGAGGAGTGGGAGAAAGGTATAATGCTCAAAAACCTTAGCCTCTTCAGACCTGAATGTGCATTTCCCGAAGAAAATTTGCGTTTGCATCATTTTCCAACAGAAATAGAACTGAAAAATATTAATCTGCTTAAAATATTAAATAATAATAAAATGCCTATATTCGGGCGAGGTTGAGACTAAGAAGTCCCTTCTTCCACCTAACCCCTTCGATAGCGTCAATGCAAACAAATTAAAAAATGGTAGACAAGCTATAAGATAGTACCATTTATTGATAGTTAGACCCTATCAATAAATGGTACTATCCTTTCTTAATGCCACCTGCTATAGAATAACAACAAAAGTGGAATTTTTCGTCATCAACCACGCCTCAGATTCAAGAGAGAGATGGAAAACAGCTGAGTATATTCAAGCGCAGAGAGTGTAGAATAAGATACAAGCAGCGCCTCAGCACTTGGAGACACTCTTAAGGCCGTTTTACACGGTACACGGAATTGCGCAATCTGACCTACGTGCGAAGGCGCAATCAAAATTGTGTAAAGCGGTGAATTGCTAGAACACATGCGAGAATGCGTGGATGCGAGACGGCAAAATAGCCCCTGTTCTAATTTCGTTCATGCATTCGCGCAATTCCACGCCATTTAAGAAATTAATGCAGCTCTAACCTGCGCAATTCCGTGCCCCGTGTAAAACGGCCTTTAGATCAGGAAATGATAAAAATAAACCATATGTATAATATGAGATACACCAGGGCTGAAGAGGTTAAGGAGGAGAATGGATAACTTCCTTCGGCCACATTGAGGCGTGATGGCCTGATGAAAGCAATCCTCGAAGGACGGGACGGCCCCGAATGAGTTACATAGGGCAGGTTTTGAAGGATGTAAAGGAGAAGAAATACATCGCTATGAAAGGTAGAAGAGAGGAACGGAGATCTGCGTCAAAGCAATCTTAGGATTGTTGAATGACAATGAAAACTTTGTAGAGTAGAGGTATTTACTGCTCTACTCCTCCAAGGCAAAAAACCGATGTGATGAAACATTTATTTTTGGACCTGGCCATTGTTTATATAAAAATATTCTAATTTTTTCATGCCGGAGTTACTCACTAATTATTTTCATTTTTTCGAGTGAATTGATGAGTTTACGGAGATAACCAGTGTAATAATTTAGATTCTCTTTTATATAATATATTTATATTATCTTTTCTAAGAATATATTTACGCCTACATAATACCCTGCATTCTATCTCCGTGGTGTTTGTCTGGGGGTGGCTATTCATCAGCATGCAATTGGTACCTCATACTAAATGGTCAACAAATTTATAAGTTAATCAAAATGACGTTTGAATTTTTGTAGGCTTAATGAGCTCCCAACAAGTATCGCTCCATTCAGTGCAGGGATGAGAAATGAGGCAATTCATGGCATTATTCACTGTTTTTTTATACCAATCCGTATGTCATGGTAGATAATGCACGCGTGAATTGCATGCGCAGTTAATATTTCCTTACTTCTATGCTTTGATTTCCGCTGTAAGTAGATCTTTCCTTTGATGAAATGCTCTCTTCGCTTGGGCTATTCTGCAGATAATTTCTTTCTTTCTTCTCCCATTGCAGTTACAGAAAAGAAAAAGGATTTTCAATTAAATGTGTACAATGACTTCAGCCGGGACATGAAACCGGAATCCCAATAGTCAAACGTTCTGTCTACTAGGCTAAAAGGAATTCAAACAAGTAGCAGTCAAATAGGAAGTCATAATATTTGCTTCTGAACCGATCGTGGTAGAGATTTGTCTAGGTGGGCACTTGGTCAATATTTCTACGAGTAGACTGACATTTTGAGTAAAGAGTATCGCGCTATCGGTAGTCAAATGTTTCCTACCGATGTCTCAATGTCTGGCGGAACTCAAAGTCAACCGAAGAGCACACGCGTTAAAATAGATTCCATTTAAGCACTACAATTACTTCATATCTTATGAGTTATCAACTAAATGCATCACTCCCGTTCCGCCAGTAGTATTTAGTCTTTATTTTACAAAAATAGTATTTCGTTTGAGGCGTGACTCAGTGGAATTCCTTAATATTAATAATTGAGTATATTTATTTCTCTTGACTTTAATTTTCAATGTCGATTAGTTTCTTGGAGTGTATATCTCTAAGAATTAAATGTAATTTTTCCCAACGTTTCGGTAGATTTTTTTACCTTCTTCAGTGCTTTTTTCGCTACGAATATCAATGTTTTCAAATAATATCCAAATCCATATTCAATTCAAAGAACCTTGAAGAAGGAAATGTACCGAAACGTTGGCTAAACATTTTTGGATATAATTCTTAAAGACCTACACTCCATGACAGTAATGAACATTAATATTCATAATGGCATGCAGAGGCGAAACTATGGGGGGGATGAGGGAATAGATCCCCCCAAAACCTCGGTGAAATAAAAATAATATTTACTAGTATATATAATAGCTATAGTAATAATAACTATTTTCTAGTTTTGACGTATACTAATTGACTGTATTGTTTAAAGTTACATTTTAATTGTCAAAATGATGTAAATTGTGTTTCTAGGCATTTCATTTTTCAAAAATTTTCCCGGGCCCCCGTCACCACCCAAGGCCATTCCATACCGCCCAAAGCATGTCCCTAGTTACGCCACTGATGGCATGTATACATAGTAGGTACACCTTACTCAGCGGTGGATCCAGAGAGAGGCAAGATTGGGACACTAGCCCCCGCTTGATTATCCTATTTACAATAGATAGAATGGTAATTTTGCTCTCTTGTCGAATATATACAGGAGTGGAGAGCACCCCCCGCCCCCCGTTGTCCTTCTCCAAGATGCGCTGCTGACCTTGCGACTTGGTATTTGCTTAAGACGTGTTGGTAAAGGCACTAGGGTAACTGGATAGATTGATTTCAAACCGCGGTTTTTCCTTTTAGATTGCCGGACCATGAAATGTTCATTTTGTCAGAAGCGCTTTTGCCGCACCTCTAAATATGATGCCTCAAATTCGAGCCGTGAGCTCATCACCCTCTTGAGAAATCACTTCCTTCGGATTGCCCACTCTGCGTTAAGAAAAACCCCATTCCTCCGTATCCGGCTGTCCCGCAGGACATGAGTGTAAATGAGGGACTCCCCCAATGGCGAAACTGATACTGGGTGGGGGCATTCGGCCAACAATGACGCCCTCAGTCGTCACCATGCAAAAGGTCAAACTCGCGGATCTTCTTACGGTATGGAATTCGGAGGGGGCGATAGATGGCTGAGGTCATCTGCGTCATGCGGGGAGGGCAGGGAAGAAATGAAGAAGGAAAACCCGGCGCCGGCATTAGCCTACTAGAAGGCAAGGGGTCCAGGGATCCAGCGTTGGTAAAGTACTGAGAATAATACAAAATAAAAATTAATTTTTATAAAAAACGTTTTTTATCGTGAACTACGAGGAGAGTCCAATAAATAATGCGACACTTTTTTATGAAACGGGTTTTTTATTCGGCATTCAAGTACACTATGTTATTTCCCAATCTTTTCGCTATACATCGCTATTTTTCAACGTAATCTCCATTCAATTTTCAAGGCTTGACGCCACCTGTATGTCTGCGCGGTACCATTCCACTGGTCGTTATTTGATTGGCCTATTTAACTCTTTTAATTACCATTTTATTCTTCAGGACTATTTGCGCTGTTTATCCTATGAGATTCATCGCCATTTTTTTAAAACTGTCGATTGTGAGAGACTTTAAAAAGTAAAGGCACACACATTTTCCCATTTTTTCTGTTCGTTGCCTTCTTCTCGAGCCATTCCAATACCAACGGCTTTAACCCTTTCGGAAAATGAGTTGATGACGCAACTAACTCCTACATGAACTCCTCAGCTACTCCTCGACCAAGTGCGTGGGAAAAGGACTTTTTCTCAGTGTATCTAACGGTTGGAATCAAAACGTACAAAACAGTCACTAGTACAAATATGGTGTGGTAGCCAGTGATGGATAAATGTCGGTGGAAATCGATTTATCGATCCATCGATTTTGAATCGAAACGAAAAGCGCGTCTTTTCCATAAAAATCGAAATTTAAACTACTAGGGGAGTTCAATAAGTGATGCAACACATGTCTTTCTGAAACAGGGGTAGTATTATTCAGCATTCAAATACGCCATGCTATTCCCCAATCTTTAAGCTTCGCAGCACTACGCTACGCTACGCTGAAATTTCGCGGATTTATTGGATCTCAAGTTCCCAGCTGATTTAGCTATCTACTGAGGAGTTCTAGACTATTTGTTGTTTCAAGCGTTTTATTATCTCGGTGTGATCATGGCATAGATTCGACGGCTATATTAAGTGCGGTGGGAAGGGATGAGGGCAGTTTTGGGGACTTTGTGCTTTGCGTATGTTGATGGGGGATAATCCCAAGGAGTTTTCAGTAGTTCGTTTTGCGTAGCAGTGAAGGATTTCTCGAACCGGGGAAGGTATGGTTTTAAAACGGAAAGGAGAGGAGTTATTTTTAGGTCTTTCCTAATATTTTTGTTTGACACGAACCAAGGTGCTCCGACAATTCTTCTGTCGATGGTGTTTTCGGCTGATTGATGCGTTTAAGATGCGTTGCAGCAGCGTGGAGCCAGGCCGGGGATGCATATGACAGAAGAGGCTTGATGCAGGTGTTATACAGGAGCAGTTTGGTTTTGAGGCTCTCAATCAGTGGTGAGGTAGATTTCAATAGAAGTCATGGTGCTGCGTGCCTTTTTTGCCTTTTTTATTGAAGAGTTGATGTGTTTTTTCTACGTAATCTCCATTCAATGTTACGGATTGACACCACCTTGGAGGGAGGGCCTGCATGCGAGCACTGTACCATTTTACTGGTCGATGTCGGAGCCAACGTCATACTGCATCAATAATTTTTTCGTCATCCGCGGTGGTGTTGATCAAACACGCATTGCCCAAGGACTCACGATCAGGGATGGCAATAGGGTAGTTTCCTTCATCAAAGAAAACGAAAGGCATTAATTGCGATTCGTTACCCACCATTAGTGTATTCATGATATGCAAATTATTTGGTTTTAGAAATCTCAGTTTAGACGAATGGCAATGGTCAATTTTAACCTCATTTGAAAAAGGCCAGATTGGCGCCCATGCGATGCCACTCAACGTGACGTCACAGGGACCTAGTTTCTATACGAGTAGATAGGAGTTTTACATCGTCTGAGATTACCAATGCATGCATGAAGCACAGAGCTCAGGGAAACATCTCTTAATAATCACCTATTAAAACTGCCTATGGTCGGAAAGTTTCCTACGTTTGATAGGGTATTAATAATCCTTATTTAAGTCTAGCGCTACCTGCTAGCAGGGTACTCTGCTACCTACTAGCAGCCTGCATCACAGCGGACCACACATTCTCGCCACAAGGTCACCTCACTTTGCGGCAGCGGGAACCAGAATGACGTCATGCGGTTTTTCCCCATCATTCATTCTTAGCCGTCGCGTTTTCGCGCGCTTGAAAATACTCACTGTACATTTAATCGCAAAACATAGATATCATCATTTAAAAATCTAAAAGTGTGAAATTCGTACTCCAGGAATAATAATCCTTCGATTTAGGCAATTAAAAAATAATAGGAAACCACCCTATTGGAACTAAACGAAAGCCTAAACCAATAGCATTTCATTAGTTTCACTCCCGGCAGGGAAATGGAACGAAATGAAATGAATATAAACCTGGGGAGTTAAACTCAGTGTCGAAACGAATTCGGAGTCAAAACTACTTCGGGTCGAAACTAAACCAAAACTCTTGGACGAAACGAAACACTGAATATGTTTCGCACCGGAGGGCCACATGCTTCACCTTCGAACGTTTTATTTTCGACCCACGCACCGAGTACGAAGTATAGTTGAATCATGGTACTACTAAAATATATTATTATAATATTAAGATAAAGATATTTATTTCACTGCCCCAAAATATTACAACATATGCATACATTAACAGTGAAATTAGACACCCCTTAAGATAAGTCTTGATTAGGGGTTGCCATTACATAGAAATAAGGCAATGCTCGGCAGTACATTTTATAATAACCTTTAAACAAAAGTGGCTCTTCTATGAGTCCTTCATAGAAACATTTGTCCATGTGCATGTAAACAATCTTGAAAACATACAAAATATGATTAGAATACAGTAATAGGAAAATTAACATGAAATGAAATTATAATGAATTTAGTAACAAAATAAGTTTAAGCAATTAAAAGAACAGATTATTTAACTGTCTCAAATAAAAATTCAATATTTTTATGACTAAACAACCAGTCTCTATAAATATATATATTATAATATATAAATTATAGTAGTGCCATGGGTTGAATGAAGTAGAGGTTCGGTCTACCGCCATTAGACGCATGGGGTACTCATATTTTTAATCACTAACAGGAGAGCGGTGTACGCAAACTGGCCATTCGATTTTTAAACTCAATACTTCTACCTCTCTACACGCATGTCAAACGTAATGGGTCGAAACTGTTCCCTCTTACCCCCCTCCACTCAATTTCTGGGATCGAAACTTAACTATGAGCAGTGGAGTTTCGATTGATTTAGTTTCGTTCCCGGGAGTAAAGTTTCTTGAAAATGACTCAAAGAGTTGAAACCATGGTCGGTCGTTGAGTGCTAAATTAAATAGTCTGGAAATTACCATTTGTGTTTTTATCATGGTGACTGGGTTCAACGATAGTTCATAGTAAAGAGTAATCAAGTATCAACATTACGAGTACAAGTTACTGATATTCAAAAGTAATCAATAAAATTACAGTAGTATTACAGTTACTTCTTGCAATATTGTCCACACTAGAGACCACCTGGCAATTGTCGAATATTGGAATGAGAATGTGGCATTGAGTCATAGAAATCGCTTGAGTTACAACTTTACTTCCAATACATGCAAATATAACTGTTACAACAACGCAAGAGTTGTTATATTTTGTGCCTGCATAACTTGGCAACATCATGGGAGTGGCTGAACCAAAATAAGCAAATTGTGGTACTCAGGGACTCGAATTATCTGTCGGCCTAGGTAAATCGGTGAACTCAATAAAGTAATCGTCGATTACGAGAAGGTAACAATTAAAACGAAAATAAAGATTCCTGTTTTGCAGTTAGGAGTAAATAAAAAATAAAATTACATCTCGTAAAATTTCCTCGTTACAAGCGAAAATTACTGCAAAAGTAATCGTTACAAGTAATCCAATTACTTTTACTCGATTACTTACCAACACTACTCCCATCGTACGATTGGAGTGCCATGCTTGAAGTGTGCACCACACGGCGTTCAAGACGGGAACGGGTAATCCCTTAAAAATTGTCTAAAATAGCCGCGCCGGTATTTGAACCCATGCTCACAGCGTTTGAAGCCAACACTCTTGCCACCTCACCAACCTGATACCCCATCAAGGAATTTATTTAGCCTTCAAACACAGAAATCCATACAATTTATACTATACATTCTCCCAAAGTAGGATAAAATTTTCCGGTGTATTAATTTTTTACTTTGTCACTGGCAGCCGCGAAAGTTAGAAGTGTTTTCATGAGCTCGGCGATTTTCGCCTCACACTTCACTTCTCGTTCGTAAAATTTTGGCAAAAAATAAAACTGTAACGATGCCCCAGCCTCCATATTCACCAGACAGGGCTGCATGTGACTTTTTCCTATTTCCGAAAATACAGAGATCCTTAAAGGGCCGTGGTTTTACTGGCGAAGGTGACATTAAAAGCTAATCGCTGAAAGACAAAAAGGCTATGCCAAGGATAGAGTTTGAGAAGTGTTTCGAAAATTAAAAAAGACGCGTTTGCACTAGTGCATAAAATGTAATGAAGAAAATTTTGAAGGCGACGAAACTGATGCAGACGAATAAATATATTTTAAAAACTGAAATTTCCATTAGGTTCTTAACATAGAATTCACACATAAGAATAGGGTAGTTTCCTTCATCAAAGAAAACGAAATGTATTGATTGCTATTCGTTACCCACCATTAGTATATTCATAATATACAAATTATTTGGTTTTTGAAATCCCAGTTTAAACGAATGGCAATAGTCAATTTTATCCTCATATGAAAAAGGCCAGATTGGCGCCCATGCGATGCCACTCCATGTGAAGCCACAGGGACCTAGTTTCTATACGAGTAGATAGGAGTTTTACATCGTCTGAGACCAATCACACCAATTTCACACCAATGCATGCATGAGGCACAGAGCTCAGGGAAACATATCTTAATAATCACTCATTAAAACTGCCGATGGTCGGAAGGTTTCCTTCGTTTGATAAGGTATTAATATAATCCTTATTTAAGCCAAGCGCTACCAGCTAGCTGGGTACTCAACTACCTGCTAGCAGCCTGCGTCGTATCAGCGCTCAAGCCTCGCCTCAAGGTCACCTCACTTGCGGCAGCGGGAACCAGAAATACGTCACACGGACTTTTCCCATCATTCCCACTTAGCCGTCGCGTTTTCGCGCGCCTGAAAATTTTCACTTTTCGTTTAATCGCGAAAAATAGATATCGTCCCTCGAAATTCTAAGAGCGTGAAATGCGTAATCCAGGAGTAATAATCTTTCGATTTTGGCAATAAAAAATAATAGGAAACCACCCCATTAGGCAACGCGGGCTTTATTATAGTCGCTATGTGTTTTATTTTTCCTCCGGTTCAAACCTTTCTGTCAAGTTTTTATGAAAAGTTTTTTTTTCGAACTTGTTCGAGCATTCACAGGCAGCCACTTATCGTGGGATAGATTGTGTACCTACTATCTATCTTTCTACTTCAATGCATTCTTGAATCGTCCGCACTGCCATTTATATTCTGTTATCCTCCTTATTTTATCTCCGTATTGAAACCTTATCCCTTATCAATATCGAGATTTTTTTAGCCGTTGAAATTGAGTTTCCTTAAGCTTTTCCCGGTTCAAGCAACCTACTAGGTGTCTGACGAAGGGAGAATTTTTAATTTAGTCGTTCGCGTGCGTCATTCAAAAGGAGGAAAACGAAAATTTAGTCTTTGCAATCCCTCGTTTGGAGTATTACAAGGCATTTTTATCTCGTGATTCCGAAAGAAAGTGATCTATAAATCTTTTAACAACTTCCTTCGCAGGCCCTAATTCCAGATTTTTTATGAGTGGTTATGGCTTTTCTCTGACTTTAAAGAGATTACCGATTAATTATAACGAACAAACTTTGTATCAATCCACCAATTTCTTTTCGTGGCACGACTAGTATCGACGCAGCGGCGTCATCCTCTGTACCTGAAGTTTTTGCTGAAATTACTTGAAAGTCATCATCATCATTAGTCAACAATCCTAAGATTGGTTTGACGCAGCTCTCCATTTCTCTCTCCTATCCGCTAATCTCTTCATAGCTACATATTTATTCTCTTTTACATCCTTTATAACCTGTCCGATATAACTCATTCGGGGCCGTCCCTTGCCCTTTTTCCCTTCCACTTGTCCTTCAACGATTGTCTTCATCAGACCATCGTGCCTCAAAATGTGGCCAACTAAGTTGTCCCTTCTCCTGCTTAATGTTTTTAGGAGGCTTTTCTTTTCTCCTACTCTCCTTAGCACTTCCTACTTGAAAGTCTCTCTCTAAAATCACATGTCACCCCTCATTTGAATATACTCGAGCGCGTAGGTACAGGTAGATCTTCAGAACTCCTGTTATACAGTGAGAATGTAACCTTCAAGAAGATATAAAGTTTGTTCGTTTTAATTAATGAAATGAACTTCCACAAAGTTGAGCCTGAGGCTATAGAGATTACGGATTGTTTCCGGGCTGACCATTGCTACCTATAATTGAAGAAAATTATCGACTAGTGCCACGTTTAAGTTGGTCAAATAGTAAGGAGATTCCGGGAAGTGAACTGAAACTAGGAATTCATCGTATTCCCAGATAAAAAAACTTGAAAGAGCATGACAATATGATGTCTGCGCAGCTACCAAAATCCGAGACCGACGTTGAAACCCCAAGTTCCGTATTATCATTGGGATTAGGATCAGCAAAATATGTAATTGTGAGCAGAATAAATTGAAATACTGATGTGTATTCTTCGATGTGAGCATTGAATTAGAAGGGAAATATAATTTCATTCCAAAATAAAATAGGAACATAAAAGTAAACACCGTCGTCGTAGTCCGTCAATCGGACCCATCAAATCCATGACGTGATTCCTGATTTAGTCATTTCAATCTTGGTGAAATGTGCCATTTTGTTTATGTTTGTTTTTTACTACTCACGAAACAGACGTCCACTTCCAGTTAAAAAAAAACATTTATCATGCTATTGTTCATTCCAAAATCTCTTATGTTATAATCTGCTGGGGCAGAACACATTTAAGTGTGCACTCGTATTGCAACAAAAAATAATTCGGGTAAAATTATTCATAAATTCTTATGAACACTCATTTCCGTTGTTTAAGGGGCTAAAATTGTTGCCACTAAGGCATTTGTATTTATTCAAAGTCCTAAAATTGTTTCATGCCGGAAGTGGAAATCTGCCGAGTGGATGTAATAAATATAAATATAATTTAAGGAGTGAGTGACTTGTAGTAACAAACAGACCAAGGTTAACATTACATAAACGTTATTTTCTCTACATGGGGCCAAAGTTATTTCATTTACTGCCCGCTAAAATTAAAAAAAATAAATCCTCACATAAAATGTTAAAACTTGCCAAAGACTGGCTTTTCTCACAAGAAATAATTGAACATTTATTTTGATGTTATTCCTACAAAACACTCATGTATTATTTAATGCATTATTATTTTCTTTTATTGGCATAAAATATTTGTTATCTTCGGGTGGCTCAATTCTGGTCCTATGACCTTGGAGACCACCTAAAGCTTCTTCTCTTTGTTATCTTTGTATTCAGATGTAAAGCCAAATTGTAGGAGTAAATAGAATTATCAAAATTATTATTATTTCCTCGAAGGTTGGAATCACTTAAGTACTCATACTTGTGCAATCATTAGTTTTTCGCGTCATAATCAATTCCCCAAGTACTAGTGTAATCATTTGATTATCCAAGTGATCAATCACGTACTCGGGTAATAATAAGTGTTTATATACTCTTGACTTACTTCTGCCCCGTCACCTTCCTCCCGCCATTTTCTTATTACCTCGATGTCGAGCCACCAGACGGCAGAGCGGTCGTGGTGGCGGGAAAAAAATACCTTGGGAGGCGGGACCACGGAGGAATTTTTCATGCAGTCAGTTTTTTTTAAATTATTTTTTCCCTATCTCACGTCTTGGTTTTATTCCGTCCCACCACATGCGTTGTTTTTTTCTCCTTCTTCTTCTTGTCCAGCGATGGGAGGGGCGAAGCTTGTGGGCAGGCCCTTTTCCTGGAACGAAGAAGGCGTGATCATGCTTATATGGTCGCAAGGTAATGGAGAAGGTGGAATAGCTGGCTGTTGGCGTCCTCCCTTTTTTAACCTTTTTTAACCCATCCCATCCAACTTCCTTAGCTTGGCAATTGAGGTGGGAACTGCGATTACTCTGAAAAATAAGGGACAGTGAAGTGTTGTATGTATTTCTATATCGTTTTTATATAGCGTTTGTTATGTAACTTTAATTAATCTTCTTAATTATACACGATGTTGTCTCTTTTAACTTGTTCATTCAACTGCTTTGGTAACTACCCAGACGGCACAGAACCCTCCGTATCTAATTCGTATGTACATAGTACCCATTGACTAAGGGGATACTATGCCGCTCCGTCGCTTTTCGTCAATGGATAATTTCCGTTCGCGGCCTGTCGACGAAGCGCGTACGCAGCATGTGAATGTCCGCTACTAAGCACGTACGATTGGATACGAAGCGCGCAGGAACACGGCACTCAGGCTAATCTCAATCGATTAGGTCGACATAGATATATCGTAACTCGCACGATCGAAAAATGTATCGAACGCAACACAATCGATAGCTACCGACCGTAGCGAGAACCTTGATACGAATCATTATGAATTGTAAGTTCTCAATAGGTAAATAACACCATATCATGAATTCTAATTACCATGAAAGACTCACGACCGACAAAGTTTTGTCGGTTGTGAGTTTTTCATGGTAATTAGAATTCATGATATAGTATTATTTACCCATTGAGAACTTACAAAACTTACTCGGCCACTTAAATAACTCTGCGAAAAATGAGATTCTCATGGCTAATTCACGCACCCCCAGCATTGTTAAGTGGCTCGTACTTACTTGGAAACCTTGAGATGTTAATGAGAGTAAATTCTTATTAATTTTGACACTAAATAAGACATCACATAGCCCACGAGCATTAAAAAGCTTACCCTAAAGCCTGACGAAATAAAATTTTTAAATAAAAATTGCCGATGAAACAGGATTGCTGACACATCTGCTATTAGTGATCGAATTCATCAAAATGCAAGCAAAAATTAACGTATAGTTCAGTCTCAGCTACTAAAACTTACCCATATCAGGCGCTAAAGTATTTGAAAAATTATTTGGGATGAGTAAAAGTCCCTAGGTCACTGCAGTAAATGTATCACCCTATTAAAAATATGAAAGTCCTGCCAAATCACCAGCATAAACACTTGTAAAATAAAACATGTTATCTCTTAGATCACACCTCCGATTTTATACTTACTTTGCATGAAGTCACCACCGCAAGAAATTTTAAAGAGGCAGGAAAGAAAAAACCCACAGAAATACAATACATATATTATGTATTTTCTATTGTCAACCACAATAATATTTCCAATTTTCTCTTCTATCCCACATCTAATTTAGCGAAACAATTACTCTTATTCTCTTTCGAATAGAAAATTATTTAAAAGAGGACTGGTCGATACATACAAACTATCGTCAATACTTTCTCCGATGAACGTCCACTATCACTGCACCAACTTGCACAAATCAAATCCACATCCACAAATATGTCACTTCTGCCACAATGTCTGTCTTCTTGGCGACAGGTAACAGTGAAGCAATGGTACCTTCCTCCAATCTGGGCACCTCCAATTCAGCAAGAATTTTCTCCTCGTCTTCTCGTCCAAGGCCACAGATTATTTTCTGATATCACAAGGTGCGATATGTGAAGCTCACACACCTAAAATTAATAAATAATAAAATACCATGTAACTTATTAGGTCAAATCATTTCCAATTTTTGGTATTTCTGCATGAGAAATCAAATTACTAGGCTCGTAAATATAGTAAATATTTTTATGCCTGATATTTTTATTGTTTCAAACTATAGCATAAGATAATTTGAAATGATGAAAGCCGACGTGTAATTCACCATAGGGCAAGCTAAGAAGCAATATTCGATCCTATAAACTTGGCAGCTTATTCCTAGTTTCTCCTTTAACCACACGTTTGCCGAATGAATTAATACAAAAAAGACAACTAAAATGCAAGAATTTTCAAAAGAATTGCTGCTACAATATTTTGAATCACCATTTTTAGTACTGAATAGTACTATAGTACTTCAGTACTGAATAGTTCGGGATGTTGATGCATCAACATCCCGAAGCCACTTCTAACTTAAAATTACATCCAAATAATTACAGCGAGAAAGAGTACATACCTCACAGTTTTTCGTAGGGGTGAAATGTTTTCTTCTTGTCGCCCAAATGCACTTCTTCTTCAACTCAGGATCTTTTGGAAAGCTAAAAACTTGAGCCATGTCCCGGAGTTTCCATTACATCCCGACATTACACACACGGAAGGCATTTTTAACAAAAATATCTCACAAACACGTTTCTGAAGCCCAGAGAATGAAATTAAAGAATAAGGGAAACTTCACCATTACCAGACACTCTATTTTTCACCAACTTAACCACAAAAATCCCTGAAATGTGGTGAGACGCGACGTAAACCATGCCATCTCCAACGACTTCTGAAGGCATGTGATCTTTCTAGGAGGATATGGCACGATGGCACCAGATGGCACCACCCGCGAAAGAAAATAGTCCCAGACCGAATACAGTTTTATCGATGAGATACAATTTTATCGATGCATATGAATTTGCCAGTCCTCTTGCATCTTTTTTCGTCATTAAAGGAAATAAAGAAACAAAACCTTCTAAGTAACTTCCTAAGCGCGATTTTTGTATCTTGATTGTCCACCCTCGTATTTAGGTACGAAAACTTCCTGTGCCGTCTGGGTAGTCAACAATATTTTCTTACCCTTGACAACCCTTTGCATATTTATAAACTTCAACAGTTTGTTATGTATCAGTGAAGGAAAAATAAAGGTAGCATAGAAATGCAAAGAATAATAACTAGAAATGTTTATGTAATCGTAGGTAAAGTCGATAATTACCCACAGCTTAATATACCTTCACAAAGTAATAATTATTACATTTCACTTTATAACAGAATTTTCGAAGATGTACCTGTACCTACGTGTTCGAATGCATTGAAATGAGTGGTGACATGTGACTTTTGAGAGATGCTTTAAAGTAAATTGTAATCCTTCTTATTAACTTTTCAAAGAGTTATTTGTAGTTTTAATTAATTACGAATTTGACGGTGCAAATGTAATTGAGCCAGGTCACATTGCAAATATTATTTCTTACATTAGTTATAGTTTGTATTAATAAACATGATAAACCTTCATAAAGTAAACAATATATAGTTACTTTACTATATCATACGACAACTCTGAAGGATAAACTTGCATTTTTCAGCATCATTACCCACCTCTAACGACTACTCAATCAAAAACTATTTTCTTCTATGAATAAAACGTTAGTTTCTTACGCAAATTATTCATAAAACCTCTCCGCTGAATCCGCCGTGATTTTTCGATTATTTCTTCCTCAATATCGTCGGCTACTTCAACATTAGGCATATATAAATACACCAACGGATGAAGTTCGCCATGAAAAAATATTTGACTTAACCGGGATTCGAACCCGGATCCCGATTGCCGGCTGACCCGAATCGAATCCCGGCAAAGTCAAATATTTTTTCATGGCGAACTTCATCCGTTGTGTATTGGTGTATTTAACCGAGGTGTATTTAACTTTGCACCCGTGCGCGTGACTGCGTACAAAGTCCTGCAGTGCTTTGAAATTCGTCGTCGCAGACCAGCGACAAAATAAGGTTTTTCACGCCGACAGTGGCTTAGTAAGCACGACCCTCGCCACATGTGCCACAGTGTGGACTTGTGACGTCAATATCTTTTTCGGTAAAACCCATCCCGGAGTTCGCTCTGAGTAAATGGCTTGGTGGTGTAACTGGCTAATACACCTGACCGGCAATCGGGGGATCCGGGTTCGAAATTCGGCTAAGTCAAATATTTTTTCATGGCGAACTTCATCTGTTGGTGTATTTATATAGCCTAATGTTGAAGTAGCCGACGATATTGAGGAAGAAACCCGTGCGCGTGACTGCGTACGAAGTCACTTGTTCCTGCAGTGCTTTTTCATTAGGCAAATATTCCGCTAATTTCAAAAATTCAAAACCGTCATACGATCCGTCAATAATTACATTAACCTCTCTATCCGTGGCAATTCACCGTTTAGCTTCACTTCCATCTTAACGTCCAGATTTGATCTATCATATATTATTAATATCCTACGTCCCGAAAACAGTGCATTTAAGGCCTTTATTGCGGGGAAATCTTCTGATGACTAAGGCAGGACGATCACATTCACCATTGATAGGGTCAATCTACCTAAGTGGGACTCGAACCCGCGTCTTTCGCTGTAGCAGTCGAGGACTTCACCCCGCCGCAGTACGAGGCCGGCATTATGATGAAGGAGTTCGATTAAAAAATGGAACTTGGGGACTCAATCGACGCCTAGCGTTGACGTCCGGTTTAACCAAAACCATTCATTGGACCCTCAAAGCGCTCACTTTGCGTTGACGTCCATTTTAGCCAGTAATTATAAAAATGGGGTACAAGCGCTTACCCTCGCGGGAACAGTTCATTCCCATGTATGGTGATATCGCACAGTGGTCCCAATTCGAAAAAAGCTGGCCAAAAGTCATTTTTTCAACTTTTTACGAGGAAGTTTTGAATTATGTATTCGTATTCTACAGGATATGGCCTATAATATTTCGCACCTGATAGGTCTGTGTGATTATTATGTTGACCTGTGTAACCCGTCAAGCATGGGCATGTTAAGCCTAAAACGCCCGAGGAGTAGAAATAGTCTATTTTAGGGTAATTAAACTTAATAAATGACTATTTTAAATTCATGGGATTCATCTGTCAATTTTAATACGGTAAATTTGCATATTTTTTCACAATATTGTAGTATTTTTTGTTCGTTCCAGAATTTCTTATAACATTATTTAATTATTTGCAATTTTAGCATATTTTAGTCAAATGTGACGATATATTTTTGTGCTCCTCCGTGCTCCTCGAAGATTCCTATGCTGAATCCTTGGGAAGTATGTAAAACAAGATGGCCAGATGTAATTTTGGCCAGCTTTTTTCGATTTGGGACCACTGTGCATCGTTGCAACCTCGAGCAGTGAATGACTCACTGAACGAATCATTTCAACATCTAAGAGCTCTCCGAATGTGCTCATTTTTTTTATCCCGGAGTACAGAATAATCTTGCTCGGCTGGCGGAAGGGAGGGGAGGGGGAAACAAGAGGAGAAGGAGAAAAAAAAAAGTTGAAGAGCTGAGGTGCGTGCTTATAGGTGGGGGAAGGAAGGAAGATAGCGGAGTGAAGATAGGCACTCGGTCGCCGCATGAGGAAAGAAGAACCGAGGACAAAAAAAAAGCCAAGAGGAAGAGTGGGCCCAGGATGAGGTGAGGTGAGGTGGTGTACTGCCTCTAAAGGAGAACAAATATTTGTCGCCGTGCAGCAAGGCCAAACCCTTTTCCGGCTTTCTTTTTGACGGGGCTAAACCGAGGGAGAGAGAGAGAGAGAGGCGTTTCTGAGCTCTCCCGCTAGAGCGCGCCTCAAACCTCACCTCTGTTTGGACGACGCGGTGACCGCGTGGCCGTACGTGGGACCGTCATGATGTGTGGTGCGGGAAGAGAGGGGCGGCGATATTCTTATGAAGGGAGCGAGCGGCGGAGAATGGAAGGACTCACACACACGCACTTGGATATCGGATATCGCAGCGCGCCATGTCAAGTCAAAGATTGATTGCGCAATTCCACGAACGCGTGCTCCCTTTGTCTCTCTCTCTATCTCTCTCTCTCTCTCATGGTCCCTTTTTCGTCTTTCGCCTATCTCCCTCTGTCCAGCCGGCTCCTACAAACGCTCCTCTCATATTCATTCTTCTATGCAAGAGTACAACGTAATAAGAGTACTCGCATACTAAGGCGGTAAGAGATGGAGGTGGAGATAAAGGTAGGGGTCGCGGCAGGCAGGGGCGCAGTCAGGAATTAAGGCTGCTGTTTGGGTGCAACCAATACCGGAATGTGTGGGAATATGGTATACCCACCAGGATAAGCAGTAGGTGCGACATTAATAAATTGCGTACTTTTAAAGATAAATGGTTCAAATGGTGAGTTTTACGGCTTTCTAGGGGATATTTTATTCATCCTTACACTATCTTATTAGTAATATCAATCCTATTAATTAAAATGGATTAAACTTAAAAATTTCACTGAGCCCTGGGGGGGGGGGGGGTTATCCCCCAAAACCCCCCCTCTCTGCGCCACTGGCGGCAGGGATGCCGACTTACACAAAATATTGGGGGGCCCAAACCGGAGGTCTTGCCCCGGGAAATTTTATACGTAGCGAGTTTTAAGGTTTTTTTAAGCATTTTAGAAGAGTCATATGATAAACATTAGAACCCTGATAACTCGAATCTCGATATCTCTACACTCCGGGGAAAATCGACAAGCCTGACACATTTTTTCCTCACACCCATAACGAATTTTTGAGGGGGCTCGGGCCCCCTCAGGCCCAATGGAGTCGGCGCCACTGCATCGGATGTCTACACTAGGGATAAACAAATGTCAAAATAAAACACAAGCAATAATTCTAATATTTGATGCATATGGTTCTGACAGCCCTAAACTAATGAAATATAAAACGTAAATTAGCAAAAAAGCAGAAATTTCTTTAAAATCTTTTCTTCTTCAAAATACCCTGATCCCACCCGCCAAAATACCCACACCTAGATGGTGACCAATGGGGTAGTTTCCTTTATCAAAGAAAACGAAAGGCATTGATTGCGATTCATTACCCAACATTAGTGTATTCCTAATATATAAATTATTTGATTTTAGAAATACCGGTTTAGTCGAATGGCAAGGGTCAATTTTATCCTCATTTAAAAAAGGCCATATTTGCGCCCTGCGATGCGACTCTACGTGATGACACAGAAACCCAAAATCTATGCGAGTAGATAGGAGTTTTCAATCGCCTGAGATTACCAATGTATGCATGAGGCACAGGGAAACATCTCTTAATAATCACCCATTAACATTGCCTATGGTCGGAAAGTTTCCTTCGTTTGTTAGGGTATTAATAACACAGGCCAACAAAAAAAAACTTTTTTTTTGGTGCCGGGAGTTTTTGAGCTGATATTAACAATATTAGTGGTGCTGAATCCAAATATGATATCCGTTTTTATGTAACAGCTCTACTTTTTTAGATACGGTGCATTTTATGATTATATTCTTTCAAATTTTTGATATATTTCAGAAAATATTTTTCAAATTTAAATCAATCTATAAATAAACTAATTCATAATCATTCTGCAGTATTTACTTTGAAAATCACCTTTATACCTTTGAGAAAGGGGTTGGGGAGGATTTGGCGTGTTTGAAGAAGGGGGAGACAGGCGCACAGAGCAGAGGCAGTGGGAAAATATACAACTAAGGGATGTGGGAAACCCACGGTGGAGAAGGACCCTAGTCATAACTGTAGAATAACGACACGTGGGAAGAATCACAGAAAAGTGGAGAAGAGTAAAAAAGGGGGGATAGGGTAAAGAGGGAGTGTGTATTTGAAAATGGAGAGGCGGGAGTAAAGTAAGGGGATTTCCGAAAACAAATGGTCAAATTCTCAAAGTTTTTGTAAAGTAGCCTCTAAAAATGAGCTCAATTCGAAGAAGCTGTGTAAATCATTGTGATGTGTTTTATTACATTTGTGGGGAATATACTTTAAAAGAAAATAGGAAAAACATTACAGACTTTGTGAAACGTGCATGCCTAGGATATTTTGGTGTTCAGCTTGGTGACCAAGGTAAAAAGTAGGCACCGCATGTTGTGTGTAAAACATGTGCAGAACATCAGCGGTATTGAACTACAGGAAAAAGGAAAAGTTTAAAGTTTGGTGTGACAATGGTTTGGAGAGAACCTACAAACCATATTGACGACTGTTATTTTTGCATGGTAAATGTTTCGGGAATTAATCGAAACAATCGCCACAAATGGAAATATCCAGATTTGCCTTCAGCTAGACACCCGGTACCCCATTCAGAAGAAATCCCGATCCTAATATTTCAGACATTACGAGATGTATGTGAGGATAAATATGAGCCTGATTCTATTGACGATAGTGACAGTGACTACGAGGCAGTATCAACAAATCCTCAACATCAATCAAGATGAACTAAGCGAACTTGTTAGAGAATTGAAATTACCGAAGGAAGCATCTGAACTACTAGCTTCAAGGATGCATGAAAAGAATTTAATGGAACAAGGTACAAAAAATTAATTTTTATCCCACAATTGAAAAGGATCTGCTACCCCTCTTTACTCAAGAAGACAATCTTACATTTTGTTTAGACGTTAGAGGTCTTCTGAAAGGAATGGGACTACCGCAATATGAAGCTAGTGATTGGCGTTTGTTCATTGATAGCTCCAAGCGTAGTTTAAAATGTGTTCTTCACAATGTTAACAAGTTTGGCTCAATACCAATCGCTCATTCAACTGAAATGAAAGAAGAATATGATACAATAATATTGGCCTTACAGAAGATAAAATACTAGGGACATCGCTAGGTGATTTGTGTAGATTTAAAATTGGTGAACTTTCTTCTTGGGCAGCAATTTAGCAACACAAAATATCCTTGTTTCTGGTGCCTCTGTGCTAGCAGGGACAGACAAACCACTGGATTAAGGAGTGGTCAAAAGGAGAAAACTTAATTATTGGGTAAAAACATTATTGCTAAGTCTTTGGTGAACGGGAGAAAATCACCTTACCGCCCCTTCATGTTAAACTAGGCTTGATGAAGCAATTTGTAAAGGTTCTTGACAAGGATGGACCATGCTTCGGCTACATAAGAATAAAAATGCCGCAGATAAGTATAGAAAAACTTAAAGCTGGTAGTTTTAATGGGCCACAAATCAGACACAGATGGGCCACAAAACTGCTTTTGTCAAGCCATTGAATGAGATTAAAAAAACAGTTGGCTTTCATTTGTTGAGGTAATAATTTTTTTTCTGGGAAATCACAAGCGAGAGAAATTATCTTGAGCTGGTAAACAATATGCTCACTAACTTTAAACCACTTGGATGTAATATTAGCATAAAAGTTCACTATACACAGTCACTTAGACTGTTTTCCTGAAAATTTAGGCGACACAAGTGAAAAACTAGGCGAATGATTTCACCAACAAATCAAAACAATGTAAGATCGCTACCAAGGAAGATAAATATATGATGGCAGATTACTGCTGGTGCTTAAAACGAGACTGTTTTAACAAAGTGCACGCAAGAAAATCGCGCAAAAGGAGCTTCCATATTATTGAGTGACGTTTTTACGTCTTTTTTTTTCTTTAAATTGTTTTATTTCAGTGAAAAATGTTACTATTTGTATTCAATTGTATTGTAAAACTATTGTAATTGTAGGTGATTTAACATTCCTATAAATAAATCAAGTCTTTATATTTTGTGGGTTTTATCATTTATGTAGTATCATCATATTGAACATTTTTTTACGTAAGTAACAACATATCTGTATCTTGAAAACTAGAGCTGATAGGAAAAAACTAATATCATATTTGGATTCAGCACCCCACTTATACTTAGAATCAGCTTTAAAAGCTCCGGCACCAAAACCACTGTTGACCTGTGTAATGCTTATTTAAGCTAAGCGCTACCTGCTAGCAGGGTACTCTTCGGGTACTCGCATAGTGAGGAGGTAAGAGGTGGAGGTGGAGGTAGAGATAGAGGTCACGGTACCTCGAGGTAACACAAATACATTGTGTGTTACGGGCACCGCAGAGTGAGCAGGACGAGGTAGAGGTGTACCTCACGGTTCACCAGGAGGTCTCGCGAGACCGCTTTCAAAGACCAACGAGTTTGGGTCCTTCGAGCGGTGTATCGTGAGGTATATCGGGAGGCTTCATCATGATTGGTGCGTCCAAGGCCCGTTTCATGTGACATTCTCATGTATTCCTGAAATAAGTATGTCTTTTATTTGCAACAGATGTACAGATGGTGATATTCTCCTTGATCTTGTCGCACTTGATATATGGGATGAGCGCTGAATTCGCGTTTACTTAACGTACCAAACAGCCACCACTTACATACTGTCGACATGTCGTCACCATCACTACTACTATCGCTACTACCGTAAAAACGTTACAACTAACCAAATGAACGTTCACTTTAAAACGTTTTTCTTGATGCCACACAGTGGAAGACCGGCTCGTGGTAGAGGCTGTGGGAAAGCTGCGAATGTAAACCCCTTTACATCTACATCTACATAATACCCCGCAAGCCGCCTAAAAGGCGTGTGGCAGGGGGTGTTAGGACACCAGCCGTTTACAGCTTAAAAAAAATGAAGTACTCTAACGAGGTTGGGACTAGCGTTTATTAAAGTCCTTTATGGTTCGGGGGAAAAACGAATTCCCATATCTATCCGTTCGGCAAAACATCTCTCTTAATTAATTGCTTCTATCGGACCTGGAAATATAGTGTGGCTCTAATATTATGTTCTCTGTATCGCTCTTAAAGATATCCATTCTCAGTTGTTCTAGCAATCTAATCCTAGCGCGCAGCCTCCGAGTCTCCAGCGGCTCCCAGCCTAATCCGCTTAACATCTGGGCAACATTGTCTGTACGCCCGGTATTTACCATGCGATACAACCTCTACCTCAACCTCCACCTCCACTTCCTCACTATGCGAGTACCCTAAGGGAGGCTTCAGTCCCTCCCGCTGAAACTATATATTTGTTTTCACTTTTGGCATATTCGTATATGTGCAGGGCCGGTTTTAGATATTTTCCTAGTATAAGAGAGCAGTTTAAAGTATACCGGGACTAGCCGCGGTGATAACTTTTTACGGGAGTCACCCGCAATGCACATTCGTGCGAAAGATCCACAGAGAAAAAAAATCATTCGCCTTGACCGGGATTCGAACCCGGATCCCCCGATTTCCGGTCGAGTGATTAAGCCAGTTAAGCTACCGAGGCGTCAATCTTCTCTGTGGTCCTTTTTATTTTTCAAAACTTCCGGGTGCACTTTTCACCATCTTAACCTGCTAAACCCTTTGAACGTAACCTTGCGGTGACACTTGATGGATTTTCCTTGTAATTCAAAGACCGTAATCGTAAATTGCCTTGCTTAATGAGTACTAAGTTATAAATTCATTAGATAATCGTGGAGTTCTTCTTACTTATCCATCTCCACAAACACTACTAATACTACTATTACACCTTTGGCTATGTAAAATGTGTGTGCTCGTACTCATGTTAGCTTCCCTCCTTCGTTTGTTTGTGAAAATGGGTATGTCCTTCCATATCCACTTATCCAGGATGTCCCATTTATCCTGACCACCCGAAATAACTTTTTGTCCAGATGCAAATTCAAAAAATGCCAAGCAAATGTTCACTAGCCTTCAAGGGGACATTAATCAGCATGATTGCCTTCCTTGTAGCTTCGTTATTTACAAAGATTTGAACATCGCTATGTCTTTTTTAAAGGGCACCCTATATTTTTTATTCGGCAATTCATTTCCTCTCCTAAAGACCAATTCAAAAATCACGTAATGAATTGACCCCCCTAACGTAATCCATGGAAACCTACCTTAATTGGTAGAGTAATCAAATAATTAATTTATTTCAAAAGCCCACATACAGCAATTATTGCCAATTTACAGTGGCGCAATAATAAGATAATAAATAATATATAACAAGAAATAAAATACATACAATGTTACGGGAATCACATAAACCTAAAATATGCCAATAATAAGTACCCACATATTTCGTGTATAAGAGAGCAGTTTAAAGTATACCGGGACTAGCCGCGGTGACATATTTCGCTAGAGAAAAGCATTATGTTTTGAATCGCGCACTCGCGAACTCTTCTCCTTAAAAGGGTCGAGGTGATGATGTTTTGTTTTCGTTCTATTTCGAAGAAAAAATTGAAAAAAAACAGAAGATGTACGAATGCGTACATTTTCCGTCTCTTCCATATAGAGAGCTCGTTCTCCCACCGTTCGCTGTTTAACGGGGTCTCTCTCTCTCTACATATATATATCTCTCTCTCTGTAGCTCGCGTGGAATTTCAAGTGGCTGGACCAAAGTAGGAGATTGTGTGCGTACGAGGAGAGTCCATTAGGAAGGAGTGGAAGAAAAAGATACGGCCACCTCCAATGGCCCCAACCATATTCTGAAAAAGGCGCTAGCTAATATTCCTACCCAAGGGGACCACATGGAGAAGGACTAAGTTCGTCCCGTCGAGGCAATTATGCTGGCACAGTTGTGGAAGCCCATGGTGAAAAAATTAATACCTTGCGATTTTCCGTTGACATAGAAGTCATAGTTTGCAGAAACACAAAAAGATCTGAAGGAAATTCTATTAATTACGGGAAACATTATGACCAGACATAAAGCGAAAATCAATGCCAAGAAGACCAAGGTATTGTTGTAAAGAACAAGAGAAGAATCGAAGGCCAAAATGAAACTCGGAAACTATAGATTTTAGGAGGTGAAGGAGTTCTCCTACGTGGGTGACCCAGCGACCAACAATGGACGAAGCAAGTAGGCAATAGGGTAGTTTCCCTCATCAAAGAAAACGAAAGGCATTGATTGCGATTCTTTACCCACCATTAGTGTATTCATAATATACAAATTACTTGGTTTTAGAAATACCGGTTTAGACGAATGGCAATGGTCAATTTTAACCTCATTTGAAAAAGGCCAGATTGACGCCCATGCGATGCCAGTCCACGTGACGTCACAGGGGCCTAGTTTCTATACGAGCAGATAAGAGTTTTACATCGTCTGAGGATACCAATGCATGCATGAGGCATAGAGCTCAAGGAAACATGTCTTAATAATCACCTATTACAACGGCCTATGATCGGAAAGTTTTCTTCGTTTGATAAGGTAGTAATGATCCTTATTTAAGCCAAGCGCTACCAGATAGCATGGTACTCTGCTATCTGCAAGCATCCCGCGTCGTATCAGCGCTCAGAGCCTCACCCCAAGGTCACCTCACTTGCGGCAGCGGGAACCAGAACCGCGTCACACGGAGTTTTCCCGGCATTCATACTTACCCGTCGCGTTTTCGCGCGCTTGAAAATGTTCACTTTTCATTTAATCGCGAAAAATAGATATCGTCACTTAAAAATCTAAAAGCGTGAAATACGTACTCCAGGAGTAATAATCTTTCGGTTTAGGCAATAAAAAAATAATAGGAAACCACCCAATGGTCAGTAGAATAGCCCAAGAAAAGAGAGAATTTATCCAAAAGAGTCTTCTTAGAGTTGAAATTCATAAGCGATGAAATTTGAATACAATTGGTCAGAACTTACATTTGGAGTGTGCTTCTTTTTTGGGAGTAGTAGGATATGGACAGTCGGCATCATCTGAAAAAAATCAAAGCTGGATGCTTCCGAAATGTGGTATTAAAAAGAATGGTGAAGCTCAATTGGATGGATCGTGTCAGTAATGCGGAAGCTCTAATTAGAGTCTGAGAGAAGATAAGCCTTGTGAAAACACTTTCTCACTCCATTGGGTTATTCAAGAACAAATAGAATGGATATATCGTGTAAGTGATGCGAAATTTTGAATAAAAGTGGGAGGTGGGAAGTCTTTTGATCGACCATGGATATATGACGGGACAACTGAATCGACTAAATATTGGAACACCATGGAATACTGTAAATTATAGGAATATAGATTTGTGGAAGGGAAGAGCGACTGAGTGCAACTCCATTCCTACTTAAACTTCATTTTTATTTATCTTATTTAACTTTTTCCACTTAATTTTTATTGTTATTTGGGTTTTGATTTTATTTATTTACATGTTAATGTATGTTGTTCTGGATAGATTTTTTAGATTGTGTATTGTTTATTTAAAAATAGGTGTCTACGTTGTTGTTGATAAAAGAAGGGTATTGTTAAAGAAAATTTTAAAGATAGAAGGCGTAAGTGAAGAGAAAAATGCCAAATTGAATAAGCTCAAGCAAGTTTTGTATATACGAGCGTGCTGCGCCCGCTTCCAGCGGGCTACCCCTGCTCTTTTCAAAGCAGGTCCACAGAGGGATAGGCGCGTTTCTAATTTTAAAATGTAGAAAAAAAGGCAGGGTCTTGTGTACAATTTAATTGGAATATTCATGTACAAATTGAGGTCAGAGGACCTCTTAAAACACAACATTGGAAGTAATTACACTATCCTCTGTTAGACGCACATGATGACTCATACTTACGTATCAACAGGAGACTTGAATGTAGAATCCGCATTTTGATAAAAGTTATTTAAAGAATGCGAGATATTGCTGCAAATGAACAAATGTATCAGTTTGTGCGCCGTTAACGTCAGGAATATTTACCGTTTTTTTGTTTTTTTTTTATTATTTAAAAACCAATTTTAGGAAGCAATAGCAAAATTTAGGAAGTAAGATATGCCGTCGCATGTTTTCTGATAAATTCTGTGCATTTTTGTACCTCATTTGTAGAGTTTGGTTGCGTATAAGTTGAGAAAAAGGTATCTATACGGTAGAAATAATATAGAAGATTGACAGATTGCGACGTCACAAAGGGTAGGTATAGATTGGTTGGTGACGGCTGGTATACCAGCGCCACCCGGGTATTGAAGTGTCTTGCTAGATAGTCTGTAGATATAAATGAAGGATAGAAGAGAAGAGGAAGAAATAGGGCGAAAATGAGAGACGAAATGAGGACATAGAGAAGAAAGAGAGGACCAAGGAGGCGGAGACAGCTTTGTCGTTTGGGATCTGCCCACACTGTGGGCACATAACCTGTCGATGATGATGATCTTCGATTTTGATTTCTTCACACAGCACTCTCCGGGCACTTCAAAACGGCCCTCCCCGGTATCCAGTTACTCGGTTCTCAATTCTTCTCTCCCGTCGCCGATATGATGATGATATGCGCAGGACAGTCCGTCCAAGAGGAGCGGTTTCCGATGTCCGAAAGCCAAGCCTTCGTTCGCGATCCTTCTCCGCCGCCGTATGGTCTCAACCGTATGGCCAGCATTACAATATTGGGTGTGCCAAAAGTAATGTCTATTTGCTATTCTAGGACCTGAATAAGACTGAATCACTCGATTAATTTCTCCGTCCCTTTTGAGCGATAGCTTCAATAATGGCGGAAACATGACCGTTTCTCTCGATAATTTTCCTCAATGACACCAGGGATTTCTTATGCATTCGTTAATAAATTCATTCTCCCGTTATTTGGGAATCAGAATGACCAGCAAAGGAAGAAATGGGCAATAATCTTATTCAAATCCTACTCTGTCTCTGATATGAAAACTACATCATCACAAATAATCATCTTTTTTGGGTGAATTCCGCGTATTTTTTTATCACTGCCGCTAAAATTTCCCCTACCTTAATTCTTCCTGATGTGATATATTTGGCCGTAAATATTGGATATTAAGTTAAGAAGAGTAGGAGAGATAAGAAGTCTCATGAAAACCTTAACAAGAAGACGGAACAACCTTATGGGCCACACCTTGAGACATGATGGCTTGATGAAGGCAATCGTCGAAGGGCAAGTGGAAGGCAAGAACGGAAAAGGAAGACCTCAAACAAAATGTATGGAACAAGTAAAGATGGATATGAAAGATAAGAAATACGTAGGTGTGAAAAGATTAGCTGATAGGAGAACTGAGTGTAGAGCTGCGTCAAACCAATCCTAGGATTGTCGACCAGTAATGATGAAGTTAGTTGAAGTTTTGCGTTTTCTAACGGCTAAGAGCAAACATGTGCGCAATTAAATGGCATGGAAATCGGAGGAGGCGACGTACAGCTGAGGTCATTTGCGCCATGAGGGAAGGGTAAAGGGAGAACGTTCGGAGAGAAATCCGACATCGGCATCAGCGTGCTCAAACCTAAAGGTGCCAAGGGGACCAGGGATGAATGTCGCATCCGACGGACAGAGTGCTGTGCTTGAAGTGTCTTCCACACGACACGCTAGCCGGGATTGGGCAGTTTCCGAAAAGTCACCACCAAGATATGAGCCCGGGCCCACGGAGTGGGAAACCAAAAATTTAGCCTCGACACCAAAGTCTACTCCATTTTTATTAATCATGGCAAAGTTATTATAAAATTTAAAGAAATAAATGCTCAAGACAAGAAGTATTAGGTAATTTCACTGATAGTTAGTTGCATTCATATATTTTTCCTCAATATTGTTTCACGAATTTAATGCAGTTATTCGATTCCAAACAGTTTTTTTTCACGTTAGTTGAAAAAATAAACTTTTGGGCTATGTTACCGTGTCAGTTTTTGGGAGGGTCCAAATTTTCCCGACGATTTTGGTCGCTTTTTCAAGGGAATCTGATTAAACAGGAAATTTTATTCAAAAATATAGGTACCTGTGTCAGGGTGTAGGGGATGGATGGAAGCGGAAGGTTGGAGGAGTAGGTTGTTGGGTGTTTTTCAAAATTACAGGTTGCTAGGGATGTGCGAGTACTCGAAAACTCGAATCGAGTCGAGTAGTTGGCACTCGACTCGAGTGAGTCAAGTAGTATTACGAATGTCGAGCCGAGTACTTTCGGGTACAGAGCTGTCGAGGCCAGTAAGTTCGGAAATCTGCCGACGGAAGACGCTATCATGAAAATCGTGTAGTTATATCGTTTATAAAGTCGTTCTATTGTCCTGACCGAGGAGTTTCAGCTTTCGTGTACGTAGTGCAGTCAACCGCTATAGTAGTCACCATTGGTGCCGAATACCGTCATTTCGTCAGCCGCGGCGTCCGACCGTCTTCCGCCCTGGCGGCGTATTCGGAGTAATTGGAGTGGACCACAGCATCGCCCATACTTTCTCATGCGATACTTTCATACCCTAGCATACTTTCTTTACTCAAACGCCGTGAGAATACGTAAAAATTGTTAGAATTTCTATGGAAATGTGCAACTTTTACGTTTTATTCCTTTGTTGCGTTTAGTTTCCCTCTTGAACTAGCAAAAAATAGAGTCTATGTTTTATTAAACGAAGTAATAAATAAAGAAAACTTCTTTTTTTGGTCTACAAAGCTAAAGCTAAGTTCTGTCGTTCGTTCGCTTCATCCACAAAAATCCATGGATATTGAAGATCCGTATGCATTCGTTAATATAACTTTCAATAAAACTTCCAAGGTTCCCAAACCTTGCAACTTTGGAAAGAAAGGACTTGTCCAGCTACACAACTGTGTTGCTGAAGACATTTTCTGCAGGGAGTTATATTGTAACGCAGAGACTTGAAAATCTGCTGCCTGGGCTTGTAGAAAAATTGGTTTTTCTGCATGAGAATTTGAAAGGATCAAATATTACGTGATATATTTACGCATACAATATTAAGTACAATTGAACAAATATCTCTATTGACGGTTCTTATGAGCAGCTTGGATACATACATTGACGACTTATTACTAGAGGTTAATTCATTTCAATAGTGCTTATGTTTAAGACACATTAATTTTCATTCATCTCCTAATAGGGTGTTTTCCTATTATTTTTTTATTGCCTAAATCGAAAGGTGATTACTCCTGGAGCACGTATTTCACGCTTTTAGATCTTTAAATGACGATATCTATTTTTCGCGATTAAATGAAAAGTGAAAATTTTCAAGCGCGCGAAAACGTGACGGCTAAGAATGAATGCCGGGAAAACTCCGTGTGACGTCGTTCTGGTTCCCGCTGCTGCAAGTGAGGTGAACTTGGGGCGAGGCTTTGAGCGCTGATACGACGCAGGATGCTAGCAGGTAGCACAGTACCCTTGGCTCAAATAAGGATTATTAATAAATACCTTATCAAACAAAGAAAACTTTCCGAACTTAGGTAATTTTAATGTGTGATTATTAAGAGATGTTTCCCTGAGCTCTGTGCCTCATCCATGCATTGGTAATCTCAGACAATGTAAAACTCCTATCTACTCGTATAGAAACTAGGTCCCTGTGACGTCACGTGGAGTGGCATCGCATGGGCGCCAATCTGGACTTTTTCAAATGAAGATAAAATTGACCATTGCCATTCGTCTGAACTGGGATTTCTAAAACCAAATAATTTGTATATTACGAACACACTAATGGTGGGTAACTATTTGCAATCAATGCCTTTCGTTTTCTTTGATGAAATAAACTACCCCATTGTGAATCAATTACCATCATCGTTCCTCGTTGTCTTTTCTTTTTTACATCAAGTTAAGCTTCAAAATAGAAAATTCGCAAGGGGATTGAACAAAATGTAATGTATTGGAGCATGCATTGCTGAATTTTCTAGTCCAAGGGTTACCATACTCGACGCGACTCGATACTCGCGAGTAGTTTTCAACTCGACTCGACTCTCGACTCAATGCCAAAAAGTGCTAATCGCACATCCGTACAGGTTACTAAGTACGGCTTATTTTAAGGTCGGTGTACCTGTTAAAATTGTTCTTCTCTTCCTTTTTTTATTTCTATCGCTTCTCTGATGAGTCACTGTTTAATCAATTTGAAAATATTTTTTTTGGTCGATTGCGTGGCCCAGCGTTGCGTATTCGGCTACCACGGACTTTATATGACCTTAGTTTGTCAATCCTAATTTTCGCACGTGATAACAATTCATACCGGCTTTACGACCATTCTCAATGCGTAACTTCTTCCTGGTTTCGTTGAATTTCCCGATATTCTCCGGCATGTCTGACACGTCATCGTTCCTTCGAGTAGCAAGTTTCTTTGTCCACGAAAAAGTGATCAAAACTTCTTTTATGCTTAATTTTCCCGCTGGGAGTATATCCTTCTATTTATCGTTAATTATATCTTCGCCTGAGCTATTATTCCGCAAATTTCTTCCTCACTTTTTCCATCGCTGGTTATTCTCCTTCCCAAATAACAGAATTCATGCACCTTTTCCAGTTTTTTATTCCAAATTTCTTGGTAACTTCTGTCTTCTTTTCTTCTGCTGCATACGAATATCTTTCAATTCTTAAAGTTTATATTGAGTTGATATTTGTCTCTTGTCCTCCCGATATTTATTAGAATCGTATTAACATCCTAATCTGTCTCTGCTAATAAAGCATTTTTATCAGAAGATGTTAGCATGCTAATTTTTTCCCCATAGGCATTCACTCATGTATTATCTTTGATTCAATTAACGGCTTTCTTTTGCAAACGTTGTAATTAATAAGTACAGTCTTGTGTCACTCCTTTCTTAATTATCGCTTCTTCACTGCATTGTCCTGATACTATTACCGCTGAACCTTTTTTTAGCAAACTATAATTCCTTCGGCTGTGAAGAGGTAACCAATTCAGATCAGTGTAGAATTTGGACAAATGTTCATCTCTACGTAAATCAAATACAAATCTAACACAGGAGTTAATTAACCGTTGCAGACACATTTCAAATACACTAGGCAAGTCATTATAGACTAGTATACAGTAATCAATAATGGGGAAGATAACACATGTGACAAGCATAATTGTCGTGGAAATAGGAAGATTTTTCTTTTGTAGTTTCAATAAATAAAGACCCTTATTCCCTTTATTACATACTTCAAGTACATGCTGATCCCATGATAGATTGCAGGTGAGCGTGAGTCCAAGATATCTTACAGTCTTGGTAACCGGCACAGTGGTGGAAGTGACACTTAAATTTGGGAGGCTGTCGTAAGCAATTGTGTTTAGAAGTCTTTTATTACCAAAAATTATAGCTTGAGTTTTGTTTTGGTTTAACTGAAGGCAGTTCAATTCAGCCCAGTTGCATATTTAGCGAATCTCTGAGTTAATCATGTCGATTTTGTATGGAAGCTCTTCTATGGTATATAATGAACATATATTTGTAAGTCGTCTGCGTAGAGCATATATTTACAGTGAGTGATGCTCCTAGTCAGACGGAGAGTATACAGAGTGAACAAGAGAGGTCCTGGGACGGAGCCTTGATTGAAACACGTGAAGTACTCAGGTAATAATATATTGGGCCCCAAAATTATATGTGTTTCCCACGAGAGGTTCAAAGTTCAGGTATTTCATTTAGCCTGCTACCTTTATGTCAATACCGTCCACAGCATAAACATGGCTAGGAAAATGAACCAACCACCCCATCAACTTCGCTTCCCTTTTCTCTGGTGAAGACTCTTCGAGGCCGCGACGGTGTATTTGTGGGTTACTTCGGCATGGGAAATCTCCGGCCACATATCTCTGGCGGCTTAAATGCGAGGTTCATGGGTGTATGGCAGGTGTTGGGTGCGCACATAAGCCGACCGACATGGGATTTCCTACCGCTCTGGGAAAGCCAAGCTACCGGAGAAATGATCGAGTGTGCGAGTTCACATCCAGCCATTCCGCTAACCGCTAGAACGAACGCTTAGCTCAGCTTCTCTCCCAGCGGTCGGCGAAAGGGATTTGAAACCCGATGCATCGAGTCGCTATCTCTAATCTGTTTAATGACGGATTAAGCGACCTTCCCTCCGTATTTCTATGCGTGTAAAATCATCCTGCTGCATAAAGAGGGCTGGCTTGCGGGTTGGTTGTGGGCGGTTGGATCTGGTAATACAGTAGAACTCGCCTTTAAAGACCTCACACGTAACGAATTCCTGCCTGTTTCGAGGTGAGTTTACGGACCCTTGGACTTTCCTATGAGAGCCAATGCTAATTTCTCCGCGTGTAACGAGTACGGATGATACGGTATCCTCGCTATTACGAACTATTCCTTGGTCCCTTGGGGAATAGGGTGGTTTCCTATTATTTTTTTATTGCTTGGATCGAAAGATTATTACTCCTGGAGTACGTTTTTCACGCTTTTAGATTTTCAAATGACGATATCTATTTTTCGCGATTAAATGAAAAGTGAAAATTTTCAAGTGCCCGAAAACGCGACGGCTAAGTATGAATGCCGGGAAAACGCCGTGTGACGTCGTTCTGGTTCCCGCTGCCGCAAGTGAGGTAACCTTGGGGCGAGGATGTGTGCGTCGCTGAGATGCAGGCTGCGAGCAGGTAACAGAGTACCCTGCTAGCAGGTAGCGCTTGGCTTAAATAAGGATTATTATTACCCTATCAAACGAAGGAAACTTTCCGACCTTAGCCAGTTTTAATAGGTGATTATTAAGAGATGTTTCCCTGAGATCTGTGCCTCATGCATGCATTGGTAATCTCAGACGATGTAAAACTCCTATCTACTCGTATAGAAACTAGGTCCATGTGACGTTACGTGGAGTGACATCGCAAGGGCGCCAATCTGGCCTTTTTCAAATGCGGTTAAAATTGACCATTACCATTCGTCTGAACTGGGATTTCTAAAACCAAATAATTTGTATATAATGAATACAGTAATGGTTGGTAACGAATCGCAATCAATGCCTTTCGATCTCTTTGATGAAGAAAACTACCCTATTATTTCCCCTTTTATAAAGAATTTACGGCCATCTTCGCTACTTAACCGTTCCTTACCTTATAACTAGTTATTGTTGAGTATGGCCATCACAACTTAGCTCTATTGTTAATCTGAATATCCTTCCTTTTACAGCCGTTTCATGGAAAGGGTGGGACGATGATTAATTGTTACAGATCTGTTGCGTAGTTGAAGACGGTTTACTGAATATTCGCTGGCAATCTTGTGATGTATAGGGCAAAATCCTTTATTATAGATATAACGAAATCCCGTTTATAATAAAATAGAACGATGGTCCTCTGCAATTCGTTGTAACGGAGTTTTATTTTAGTTCAGGTAATGAATTTGCGATTACCCACTTGAGTTCAGGAAAAATGAAATTTGGGCTTTTATACGGTTTTTCATTTGCCCGACCGGATTCACCACCTCTGTGCCAATCTCAAGTGACATATTATACTGAGAAATTAAGTTACTTAATATTATCTAACTCATTTGGTCATATGAATGACTGCAGCCGTCACTTTGTGAAAGTAAAAGCATTGCACTGTAAAAATTTACAATCTCTTCCTCTGTGCTTTAATTCGCCAAAAAGTTGCGGTGCAAAATGAAATCATAGATGAGTCCTATCGTTGAAACAGTAATGGGAGTAACTTAAAAATTAAATTCCCTCGGGCGGGAGGTGTCTTTAAAAGGAAAAAAAAACAATTTAAAAAATTCGAAACCAATTGAATATATGCGGTGACGTTGTTCAGAGCGGGGATTTTTTTTTAATTATGCGCCGAAATTGTTATTGGAACGTTGGTCAGACTGTGTTATTGTATTATTTATGTGATACATGATGCATAAATTATGGCTTTATTTCATTCTTTTATTGGTTCAATATCACTCATTACCAGTTGACTCTGACACGTATATCTTGCGGGCTCTTTATAAATAACCTAAGACATTTGTGGAAAGAGCTGATTAAATGTAAAAGGTATTAGGAATGAGGTAATTGGGCTTATGCTGTTAAATTAGAATGATATATGTAGTACGAGAAGCGCCATCTATCAAGTTAATAAAAAAACGCTAACTTTCAACCGCTTCCTTTTTTTCGAGGTCCCTGTCTATATCGCCCTTTTATATTTTTGTGAAAGGAGGAAAAAGAAATTTATTTTGCTCTGTCCATATATTATACTTTGTTCTTGTTTATTGTACGCTATTTTCACATACATGTTTCATAATGATAATGATTTAAAAATTATATATACTTTCTTTTTGTTTTCTGGCATGTCTTGAATTTAATTTTTAAGATGGTAGCTTCCATGTTGGTTTTTTATTTTAACCATTGAAGCTACCTCAAGCTCCATTAACTTTGAGTTGTTAAAAAAAGTGTACATTAAAGGTTGGAGTAATAACTTCATTCATTCATTCATGAAAAGTGTTTCTAATTTAGAACGTACGAGACTACAGCTGAATGATGAGGATTTATTTTCGTCGAAATTTATCTTTTTCTTTCACCTGCCGGATCTTTTTAGTGAAATATTCATGTCCGAGAGAGCGACCGCATTGCGAAAGATGACCTCGCGAAGAGCCACTGCGAAATAAACTCATCTTCCGAGTCTGTCTGTTCACGTTTGGGACCTTGAGAGAGCACAGCGTAACCCATAGGAGGGAAGTACCTCGGTACCTACCTGCCGAATATTGATCTTCCTACTTAGTGTCGGATGTGTAAGCGGAATGACACCGCATTCCCAGCCATGAACATATCCTTGTGCGTGCACACATCCGGGAACACCCCCATGCAACCTCAAGCGCACGGAGTCTGCTTCTCAGAATCCGCGTACGCACAGCTTAGGGCTAAAAAATTGTCAAGTTACTCAATAACTTGATTTGCCACTATCTTCGCTTATCTTAAAAGAGAGTCGCTACTACCCAAGGCAAATCAGGGAAGCAATTGAAATTCACAAAACACAAAGCATTACAAGGGACAATTGCTACCCAATCAGTAACGTGTGGAGGAGAGTACTGACCTATCAGCGCACAGGGGGAGATCGGCCAGTGCTGTATAAGACGGCAAAAAAATCAAAACTTCTCACCTTCGACCTGAAGACGAAAGCAGGATGGCTTTCGAAACTGTTGTCAACCATAAACGACAGACGCGGCTGGAGAACCCGAAAAATAGCAGTCATCGTGAACAACGCCGCGGGAACCTACGCACGAAGTTCACAAAATAATCATTTCGAGAATATGTGACTCCTCTCCAGGGGATCGTAATAGTGTACTGGGTAAAGCATTATGCTGCCGATCGAGGGGTATTGGGTTCAAATCTTGAGCAAAGCCTTTGGACACCCTCAAACAAAACTCGTAAAGCGAGGTAGATAAGAGAAAGGATCTGCACCCCCTACCCTGAATGTGTGAAGTTCACTAGCCTGTAAATTAGTCCAGGGTGAGCTCTTACCTCACCTAACCTAACCAACCTTCTAATTGACTCACTGTTTAGGTGAGTGAGTTATCTCTTCTGGGTCATCTTCCGACCCTCCATTAATATGTAAAGAGAGATTTAAAGCATGAGAAACTATAGTAACTATACGGGGTGTCCCATTTATCTTGACCACCCGAAATAACTTTTGTCCAGATGGAAATTTAAAAATGTGTCAAGCAAATGTTCATAAGCCGTCAGGGGGACATTAATCAGCAAGACTGCCTGCCTTGTGGCTTTGTTATTTACAAAGATATGAACATCGGTATGCCTTTTTAAATGGCACCCTATATTTTTTATGAATGACTGGTGGAGTAGTTCCATCATCAAGTGGCGCACATATATCCTCGCCCCAAGGTCACCTCACTTTGCTGCAGCGGGAACCAGAATGACGTCACACGGGGTTTTCCCATCATTCCTACTTAACCGTCGCGTTTTCGCGCGCTTGAAAATTTTCACTTTTCATCTAATTGCGAAAAATAGATATCGTCATTTTAAAATCTAAAAGCGTGAAATGCATTTTCCAGTAGTAATAATCTTTCGATTAAGGCATTAAAAATAATGGGAAACTACCCTATTTGTTAAAGAAACATTTTTTAAATTCCTGATTTTTCAATATTTTGTTTTTTTTTCTATGAAGGACAATAATAGTGTTTTTATATTTCGGGGGGGGGGGTCCCGACCCCCCGTATCCCCCCCCCCCCCGGCTACGCCACTGTGGTGGGGGATCTCTGTGCAGTAGGTACCTACTCAATTGGGAGAGAAATATACCGCCGGTCCATATCCGTCTGTCATTCTCGCTTTAACCCCGAAGATGGGATTTGTCTGACAGAATGGACTCGGGGGCGATCCAATTAACAATGGACTCTCCCTTCGACCCTGCCCTGCAAAGCCTCCCTTTTTTCTCCGCCCACCCTTCGGCCGGGGTAGAGGATAGCGGCTGTGACGTGGTGAACTCTCCCCCTACCTCACCCCCCTACCCTCACCCTCGAGGTACGCATGCCTCGTTCGTGATGATATCGTTACTAGGATACCATTCCGCATGTTAAGAACGAATCAGACAGTGGGTTCAATCTCGTTCATTTAAGTTAACTTGTGAGTGGAAAAAATGTATTCATCATCACTGACCACGGTTCTGAGATACCACGGTTCTCGAGACTCGAGATTTATCCGACAACTGTATCCATTGGAGATGATGCCTCCATGCTTCTGGGTTTCACCGCGTGGATTTTCTTTGCGACGACAGTTTCTCCGGTATTCCAACCGGCGTCTTCAGGTCGATAGTTTTTTGTGACTTATATAGTGCATTCTTGTCGCCAATTTTTTCACGCTGGATGCTGATTGGTCCACCTCCTTTTTTCTCGTATGACCCTCTTCCACGAGCTGTGGAGAGGGTAGCCGTCTTCTCTATTCATGTTTTCAGGTGTCTTGAATATTTCGATAGCCTCCTTTATTAGCCTGGGGTAATATGTATCCATTGGAGACTAAGTCTATTTAACAATTTTTAAGAATATGTTGGAGGACCGTGGTAGCCTAATAGTCGAAACGCTTGGCTGCTTATCCTTACCGGTCGTGAGGTCATTTCCAGAGTGAAACCTTTGAGAGCCACTATTATTCTGGTTTCGGATATCTGATATTTTTCCTTAAACTTATCTGTGCCTTTATTGACTTTCTACATTGGTTATTTCTGTCGCGGTTGAGGTTTAATTAATTTTTGCGAGAGTGCTATTACTTCGGGGTACAATTTCGTGAACATATCGGATTCTACGACGTAATTTCAAAATTAGTGATCCCTCTTCCTTTGAATTTCTATCACCGGATTTAAACAGCACTCATGCTTGGATCCAAAACTGGGGAGAAGAACTTAATTAGAGCAAATACACGACGTTGCATCTATTGCGTGCGTCGTCCAACTATCCCCATGCTGGTGTTGTCATGAAGGTGACAGAGGATGTGAAATATCAGGGAATTACGATACGATACCTCTGAAGAAGATAGCATTCGTGAGGCGTGTTGTGGGAAAATTTTTGGACAAAAAAAGTGAAATTGAGGTCATATTTCGTACAGACACACCTTGAACACGAAACTATCATATGGGATCCGGCACAGAAATACTCAATCCGCGAACTTTTTAAAATTCAAAGGGGTGTTGCGCTAATCATCAGATGTTTTCGACGGGCCTACAGAAAGCGTTACGCAGATTTTAAACGGATTGGGTTGTGATCCATTAAAAACTCGGAAGAATTCAGAATAGATATCTTTAAGAGCGACACGCAGAACATCCTATGAGAAGCCCACTACATTTCCAGGTCCTACAGAAACGATAAATTAAGAGCGACATTAATCTGTATATGGCCCAGACTGTGCAAGTGAGGGTAGCGGACGAAGAATCTGGGTGGGCAAGCATTGGCCGGGGAATGAGACAAGTTTGTCCTTTATCGCTGCTGCTTTTTAACGTATACGCTGAGAAGATGGCAAGAGAAGCGTGGGACGAGTTGGAAACTGGAGTGAAAGTGGGAGGAATGATATTTAAAGCTGTGAGGTTCGCGGATGATCAGGCGTTGATTAGCCAGTCAGTGAGGGGACTGCAGGCACTAGTGGATGCGTTATACGTGCGCTGCGAGGAGAATGGGTTGAGGATTAATCACAATAAGACCAAGGTTATGTGGTTTTTGTAGCATCGCGAGCGAGGAATGTGAGATTCAAGATAAAAGTAGGTGGGGAGAAGCTTGAGCAGGTAGAGCAATTCAACTATTTAGGCAGCACATTGGAGGAAAACTGACACAGTAGTAAGGACATCAGGAAGAGAATTGCATTAGCGAAGGAGGCGTTCATGAACAGGAAGGAGCTTCTGAGAGGCTCACTATGTAGGAGTTTAAAGAAAAGGTTAGTGAAGAGTTTGATCTGGAGTGTAGCTCTCTACGGTGCGGAAACGTGCACACTAAGGAAGGAGGACGAGAGAAGATTGGAGGCATTCGAGATGTGGGTATGGAGAAGAATGGAGAAGGTGAAATGGACGGAGAGGAAAAGGAACGACGGAGTGCTGGGCATGGTGGGTGAGGAGAGACAACTTTTAGATGAGATACGGAGGAGACAGAGGGTTTGGATGGAGCGAGTACTTAGCGGGGAGGGGATGTTGAAAACATATAAGACACGATCTCAGGCGTTATTCTGTGGAATTGTTTCATTGTTGAATGAAATAAAATAACTTTGTTTTATTCCTCACTTTATTTTGAATAGCACGACCCGGGTTTCAACATCTAGTGTTATCATCAGGTACAATTGGATGGGTGGCACGCTCTTAAATAGGTAAACGTGGGTGGAAGGGGGGGGATCAAGTTTCCTTCCCACCCGCCCCTTTTTTGATCCCCCCCTTCCACCCACGTTTACCTATTTAAGAGCGTGCCACCCATCCAATTGTACCTGATGATAACACTAGATGTTGAAACCCGGGTCGTGCTATTCAAAATAAAGTGAGGAATAAAACAAAGTTATTTTATTTCATTCAACGATGTTGAAAACGGTGTTAGAGGGAAGATAAGAAGGATGTTAGATAAACAGGGGAGGGGAGGGAAGAGAATAGGATTTTTAGATAGATTTAAAGGATGTAGGCCTTACAGTGAAATGAAGAAAGAGGTGCTGGAACGAAAGGGAGGGTCCCAGATTGCTTCTTTAGTACTCCATGGAAACCTACCTTAATCGGTGGAATACTATAATAATAATTTTACCTAACGGATAGGAATAGAAAATCGTTTTCCATGCTTTAATAACCCCTTAATTTTCCCCTTTTCTCCTTTTTTACTTTAATGATTTTTTTACGAAACTTCGAACGCGAATTAATTTTATTTTAACGGCTGTTGTTCTAACACCCCACGCTACTCACCTATTGATGCGACTTGCGAGGTAGTATGCAGACGTGTGATGATTCATGGAATGACCGGCTCAATGGACTCGTTCATTTTACTGAACGAGTCCGAATCTGACCATACCATCCCACTTCCACCCTTGCTCTTTTTTTGATTCCGCCAAACACACCGGGGGCGGTTTTCGGCGACTGCTGACCTTAATCCCCTCCCACCCCCCTTTAGCGGCTCTTTCACCCCCTCCCCTCCCGTACCATAACACCCTACGGCCCGGAGGCCTTACCTTCGAGGCCCTCCGAGAAAAGGGCGATATGAACCCATTGTCGTCCGCTGTTGCTCACCCACTTACATCCACCGCCGTGAGCAGCTTCAGTTTTTTCAGTGCATGCGTCCCATTCATCGTCATTGTGTCACGTTGCGCTGGACCAGGAGCGATACACGCCCTCAGGAGGCTGAGAAAAGTTGCTGCATATTTCCCTCGAGGTTGGAGAATCCCGAGCAAAGAGCCCAGGGGAGGAAACTTCTGTTGTACTGTGAGCTACGTCCAGGGTGGGGATGGAAAAGGTTGTAGTGAGCTCAACATCCAGACGAATGCCATTCCAAGTTAAATAATAATATCTATATTCATCCATTGAATGGAAGATCCCACGGAGATTTTGATAATCAGTGCTTATAACACATTTCGAAAACCTTTATCTGAAAACACTAGTTTTTGTTTTTTTTATGGCAAGTTATTCATTTGGCGACCATAAGTGGTGCTATCATATTTTGTATTGTTGTCAAGGAAACCGGGATGTTTATTTTTCTATATCTCTATGTCAGAGTCTAGATTGTAATAGGGCGTAGCTTAAGGAGCACCAAAAAATGAATTATATAAACGTGGAGATTTTATGATTTATCCATCTCCACATTCACGCTGTTTTCAATAATATTTTATGCATATTTTTTTTATTAAAGCTGATTTATCTAGGAAAATATATTTTTGTATATGTTGTTTGTACTGATAAATTGAAATTTCCCCCTTTATTAGTTACTACATATATTATTTTGTTGTGAGCTAACCCTTTAAAACACATCTATTAAAAAAAAAACACTTGAAACACTAACATTGGAAAGTTCAGCTCAATGTATTCTGAAATTGAGTACAATGGGTTATCACATGGACATTTTTCCAGCACATTTTTTTTAAATCTTGTAGTGCTCACTGAGCAGACTATTCGTCCATTTGGGTTATTCGATCAAAATTTATTTCAAACGTAGTGATCAATTTCTATTTGTATTCTGAACAAAAAGACAGCATTAATTTATAGTTTATTCTTTATTAGTGAAGGTTTTAAATGATATTTAAAAATTTTTTAAATATTTTTTTTAAATATTTTAAATTCACAATTTAAAAAATGGTGAAATATAAATATTCATTGTTTTTTGGAAATAAACAAAGGATCAGTGATAATTTAATTAATAAAAGAATGGAGAATTTAATTTATTTACTCGCTTCATTAAGTTTTGAAATTCTTTCTTTGGAATACTTTTCTGATAATTTCTATTTTTCTTCTCCCCTGTTTTCAGGCTAAATTTAGGCTCAATCCTTTCTGATGTGACTTGTTTGCGGTGGAAGCCTTTCACACTGTTCTTGGATCGTGTCTGTTCCTTTAGGAGGAACACCACCCGTAGCGACAGTAATTTATGGAGATTGGGATGGGACTTAGAGGCTAAAGCTGTAATCGAAACTGATAGTTTTAACGACGCCAAAATCCTATGCCGATCTTACGGTTACTGGGATCAAATAATGAAAAAATGCATTGGAAATATGATTAGAGGAGATAAAGTTTAACCGAGACTCTGGGCATCAGCCAAATCTGGAGAATGTTGATTGATAACATACAACTAACACGGGCACAATTCGACTTCCAACCCCACTGAGCTAATTTCGAATCGGCTGGCCAACAATTGGTCTCAACTGTCCTTTGGATAGCTCAGAATGAAAACCAAACTCGGCAATCAGTTTTATAAGCCCTGATGACGACTTTCTCATCGAAACGTTGGCTTTAAGCAGCCTTACCCGGTGGCAAACCGGGGAAGATTTTATCAATACTATTCGCCGGGAAGACCTACGATCTTTTATGTAATCGAAGTCGCTTACTGTCTTGCCGCGAAACGACATTGATGAGGTACTTGGATTCATATGTTACGATGCATGCTTGGATCATACAGCTGGGGTAATTTTATCCTTCTCTCAGTCAGCTTCAGTCAAGTATTACCTACCCTTAAAATTTGGGCTGTGGATTTTGAGGGATGATTCTCTTGACCCTGAATCTAGAGCATGTTTCTTCATCAGAGTGAAACATGGATTTGGGAAACATGCAACGGAGAAGTCAGAAGTGGAAGCACTCAAGACACGGTACTGCTAAAGACTGAATTACGACGATGAAATGGATCGGTGGGGAAAGAAATGAGGGATTTCATAGAAGATTTGCTATGAGGAAAAGTCTTCTTATAAAACCCTTCATTCAAAATATGATGATACTAAATAATGATGAATATGAAATGGATAGATGAAGTGAGTCATGAGGAGGATTTAGTGAATAGGCGACTTTGGTACCTACTGAGGAATTTTATAGAAAATTCGGAGATAAATGAAGGATCAGACAAGCAGCTGGTATGGCTTAATTTTTAAGTTTAATCCTGCCAGAATAGTGAATCAAGCTATTTTTTACTGTTTAGCAAAGATTATTAAATAAAAGTGTGGGCCATTTCTGAGATGGAGAATTAGAAATAAGAACATAAACATTTAAAAAAATATTTCGATATTACAATAACAGGAAAGAACATTTAATGATTTTTACACAATCAATATCTCAAGCAAACTCTTAGCCTAAATAATGGTTCTACGACAATTTGGTGGCGAATCGAAAAGAAATTATGTGATGGAAGAAACGTTTTTGCAAAACTGCGAAAAAATTATGTGCGAATGTGTTTATAAAAACTGTGTGTGGCTACAATATAAAGTAAGCTTGTGTGCTCACAGAACTTTTAATGTCTGAGACATTAGCTGATAGTATAAGTATTTTTGTAAGTTCGAGCAAAGTATGGGTTGCCAATAAGTGAGACCTGATGGCCTATTAAGACAATGGTTTTGAAGGACAAGTGGACGGCTAGATCGGTAATGGTAGACATCTGACGAAATTTAAATGAAAAAATGAACGACGTGGAAAGAACGATAAAGGATATGCATTGCAGAGCTTCTTCAGAACCTTGTATGAGATTATATGATTAACTGGTTGTGGAACCACGTCCAACAAACCTTAGTATTATGGGCTGGTCATGATTAATTCTCTTTATTTCTGACGAAATTCTGTGACAACTTCAGTAATTTCATTCACATTTTTCTACTTTATCATCAACACACGTCCTATTTCTATAGGAAATATTTCTCCTTGCAGCACTTTTTTGGCACCCAATGCAATTTGTGCGTTGCATGATTAGAGCCTGTGAAATGAAAGGCCCAGTGTTTTTCGCTGATATGGAATAGATTTTAGCACATATTGACTCCATTTGAGTTTTAATTCATCTGGACTTCATCCTCGTATGAGACTCTTCGTTTTCTTCATCATTGAGAGCAATGATGCATTAATTGCAGGACTTAAAAATTCGAGTGTACATCAATTCTACATAAGGGACGCCGTCTTATATTTTTCCCTTCAGCCACTGTTATCCTTTTGCCCATCGTGGTTGCTGTTTGAATTGTGATTCATTTGTGAAGTGATTAGTGTTAGTGTGAGTGAGTGAAGTGTTTGACCAAGAATGTTCTCCTGTCGACTTCTGTCAAGTGGTCCTGCTGCATCACTGTGTCTGGGAACGCCGATTACGAAGGTGAGATATTCATTTAAGCAATTAAACACATAAAGCATTTCTACCAATAGGTAGTTTCCTTCATCAAAGAAAACGAAAGGCATTGATTGCAATTCATTACCCACCATTAGTGTATTCATAATATACAAATTATTTGGTTTTAGAATTCCCAGTTTCGACGAATGGCGATGGTCAATTTTAACCGCATTTGAAAAAGCCGAGATTGGCGCCCAAGCGATTCTACTCCACGTGACGTCACAGGAACCTAGTTTATATACGAGTAGATAGGAGTTTTAAATCGACTGAGATTACCAATGCATGCATGTGGCACAGAGCTCAGGGAAACATGTCTTAATGATCACCTATTAAAACTGCCCATGGTCGGAAAGTTTCCTTCGTTTGATAAGGTGTTAATAATCCTTATTTAAGCCAACTGCTACCTGCTAGCATCCTGCGTCGTATCAGCACTCAAGCTTTGCCTCAAGGTCACCTCACGTCGGCAGCGGGAACCAGAAATACGCCACACGGACTTTTCCCATCATTCATACTTAGCCGTCGCGTTTTCGCGCGCTTGAAAATTTTCACTTTTCGTTTAATCGCGAAAAATAGATATCGTCATTCGAAAATCTAAAAGCGCGAAATGCGTTCTCCAGTAGTAATGATCTTTCGATTCAGGCAATAAAAAATAATAGGAAACCACCCTATTTACAGTGACGCAATAACAAACATGAAATATGAACGAAAGACAATAAAAGCAAAGAGTACAGGCAGGAGATATTCGATAACAGAGAATACAAGACACGTGGAAAGGGAGGAAGAGAAATAGGTTTATTTAAGACATAGCGAGATTGATAAAAGAGTTTAAGGGCAGAAAAAACGGATCAATATTATCCGGCAATGAATTGAGCAGGGTAGATACTATACTGCACGCATTATTAATAATATTTATTTTATTATTTTCGTGACTCATGATTCCTATTGTGGATGAAGGCTCCTAAAATTTCTTACCAGCTTAGGTTGTACGTTTTGCCTTCCAACTGCCCGATGAGGAACTTGAACGATTCGAGAATCCAATTGTAAAAGTCAATAGTTGGAATCCAGGATCCTTGAAGAAGGATGGGTGGATTGTTCGTCGAAACGTAGGGATATATACAACCTATTCAGTCGCGATATAGTGGAAGTTCGACGCATTAAAATAAAACGTGATAGCACTTATCCACAATTACTTTAATGCATATGACGAATTTACCAGATGATGGCTGTCTCAGCCGAAGCACGTCAAGACTAAATGAACCTTACCCATGTGTGAGGCCCATTGAGATCTTCGGCCAAATTATTATCCCCGAAATTCCGTAGCCACATTGAAGTATGTTTTTATCGCCAATATAGTGGAATTCGTGGCATCAACTTATTACTTTAAAAAGAAAATATGTTCATGGTTTATGTAACATTTTAATGATGTACGAGTGAATTCATGGAATTGGAAAGAAAAGGATTTTTAAAAATTTAGTAGGAAAGGACGAGGACAGCGGCGCTGAGGAAAATGTTTTACAATTGAAAAAGCTAGAAATCAGAGGGTAAAAATGCTGTCTAAGTGGGACTCGAACTCGGACTGGGTCCAGTGCTCTGCCAGTTGTGCTACCAGGAAAAATAGATTTACCATGATTTAGGCGGGGATTCATACACAGACAACCGCCTTTGCTTCGGTCCACAAGAGTTACCAATAAATGGCATTGGGGCAGCTCATCACTGATAAGAAGAAATGGGCAAGGACGCAAGAATAAAAGTAAAGATGCACAGTCACACGATAGCTGAAAGAGACAGCAACATGCGTTTCGGGGCACGCTGAGCCCAAGTGAAGTAAGCAAAAATGGCCGATGCACTCCACCATACATCCGCACGACGCTATAAGCACAAAAATACAATCATTTCATAATATAGGAGACATAGACATGTGAACAGAGAGACCATGATCATCTGACCATACAAGCGGCCTCTTTTTCACGTACGCTGCCTTAGCTTGGGCTATTTGACGCTTGATTTGACGCTATTTGAGGCTTGTCTGTTATGCTTCTACCGTCCTGGTTATGGTGCTCACTGACATAAAAATATTAACTCTATGCTCACTAACAGCTGAGCTTTATTCCTACGTAGCGTATTGCTTTATATCAGATATTACGGTGAGGGCAATAGGGTGGTTTCCTATTATTTTTTATTGCCTAAGTCGGAAGATTATTACTCCTGGAGTGCGCATTTACGCTCTTTGACTTATGGACATACGATATCTATTTTTCGCGATTAAACGAAAAGTGAAAAATTTCAAGCGCGCGAAAACGCGACGGCTAAGTAAGAATGATGGAAAAAGTCCGTGTGACGTATTTCTGGTTCCAGCTGTCGGCGTGTGAGGTGACCTTGAGGCGAGGCTTGAGCGCTGATACGACGTAGGCTGCTAGCTGGTAGCAGAGTACCCTGCTAGCAGGTAACGCTTGGCTTAAATAACGAAACGAAAGAAACTTTCCGAACTTAGGTACCTATTTTTAATGTGTGATAATTAAGAGATGTTTCCCTGAGCTCTGTGCCTCATGCATGCATTAGTAATCTCAGACAATGTAAAACTCCTATCTTCTCGTATAGAAACTAGGTCCCTGTGACGTCACGTGGAGTGGAATCGCATGGGCGCCAATCTGGCCTTTTTCAAATGAGGTTAAAATTGACCGTTGCCATTCGTCTAAACCGGTATTTCTAAAACCAAATCATTTGTATATTATGAATACAGTAATGGTGGGTAAGGAATCGCAATCAATGCCTTTCGTTTTCTTTGATGAAGGAAACTAGCCTATTTCTGTTTGCTCTTTGTCCAATCCTTTCTTCATACTTCCAGATGTTTCCGTTGGCACCGATGATTTTTGTGTTCAGTTGTTGATTTTGCTTGACTATATATATATCAAGCAGTGCGTTTTCTCCTTGCTTGCAGGTAGGGATTCGCCCTCCGTTGGACTGCGTTCGACGCCAGGTGACGGCATGGGAGACGCAGCCGCTACAATGGTAGGGAGACTACGTGGCCCAGCGGCGTCAACCACGAAGGCGTTTTCAAAAAGAGTGGTATTTTCTCTTTTATCGAAACGAATTACTCGTTTATGTCTATCATCATCATCCTCGGAAGTTTTTGATCCTAAGAGTGTTTTGACGAAGCTCTTCACTCAATTATCCCATCGGCTAATCTTTTCACATCTTCATAATTCTTTAGATATGTGTCCCCTGCTTTATTTAAAACGTAATGTATCGTATTCGTTGCCAACCTCTACCTTTTTTCTTTCCACCTGTCCTTAAAAGATAGTTTTCGAAAGGCCATCACGCCTCATTATGTGACCAACGAAGTCGTCTCATGAACTTATTAGGGTTTTGATAATGCTTTTCATATCTCCCACTCCTCTCAGCTGTTTCCTCATCACTATCCGGTCTATGTATTTGATCCTCATCGTGCTTCCGTAAAACCACATTTCAAATGCTTCGTCTCTGGACTTCTCTTCAGCTGTCCAAGTCTTGCTCCCATAAAGAAACATGCTCCTTGTATAGAATATGATTAATAATTTCCTGACTCCTAATCTTGCATTTTCAGCTTTAATTAGATTAATATTTTTTTACAAATACCTCTTCGCTTATGCTTTTCTGCTTAGGATTACTTTCTTGCCTCGTCCATTCCTTGCTAATCAATCGGTTGACTTGGCAACAAAAATCTTTTACCTCTTCAATCTTTTATTTTCCATCTTACTCGGCAGATCCATTTTATGTTCTTCTTTCTCTTGTAGCACCGCATTTTCAATGGCTCCATCCTTAATTTGATCACCATCATAATGAGTTAATTATCCTAGGATTAGTTTGACGCAGCTTTCCATTCCGCTTTTCTATCTGTTAGTCTTTTCATAATGACGCAATTCTTCTCTTTTCCATCAATTATAACATGTTCCATGCAACTCATTCTGCGAAGTCCATTCCCCTCTTCCCGTTCTCAACAATCGTCTTTATCACGCCATCAATTCTCGTGATTCGGCCAGCGAAGTTGTCCCAACTTCTTCTTAGGGTTTTTAGAGTCCCAGGTCCGAGTAGGTCCGAGACTCGAGACCGAGACGAGACTGGGATTAACGAGACGAGACTCGAGGCGATACCCGAGGTCAGAAAACGAGACTGACACGTCTCGTCTCGTCTCGCGGCAACACTATCAACAATCCTAAGACTGGTTTGAGGTAGCTATCCATTCTTCACTCCTATCCACCAGCCTTTTCATAGTGACGTATTTCTTCTACTTTTCATCCTAAAGAACCTATCTTATGTAACTCATGGGAAGCCGTCCATTGCCCTTCTTCCTTTCCACCTGTCCTTTTATGATTGTTTTCATCAAACCATCATGCCTCATGATGTAGGCAACAAAGTTATCACATCATTTCCTTGAGGTTTTTGAAAGACTTCTCTTTTCTCCCATTAATTTTAGCCCTTCCTCATTAGTTTCTCGGTCGATCCATTTTATCTTCATCATTCTTCGGTTGCACCACATTTCGAATGCTTCCACTCTTGATTTCTCTACAGCTGTCTACTTGCAAGCCTCGCTCCCGTAGATAAGCATGCTCAACATGTAGCATCTGATGAATTGTTTCCTCATCATCTATATATGAATTTTCTGCTGTCAGTAGATTCGTCTTATTTCTGGAGTACTCTCTTCACCCGTGCTTTTATAGTTACTATTTCTTTCTTCCTTCGTATATTGATTTGTAATCGGCATCCTAGAAAGCAAAACTAATTCACCTCTTCAATCCTTAACTTTCTCATTTACTCAGTCGATCCATTTCATACCAATCATTCTTCGGTAGCACCAGCTTTCGAATGCTTTTTCTCTTGCTAGTCTATTTGCTAGCTCGGTCCAGAGGGCGTGATGCGATCTCTCCGATGGGATGTCTGAAAATGCTTCGTGGTTGGCCCGTTGGATGGATTAGCATGTAAGGATCACAATCGATTGTTTTGTTCCAGCAAATCATGTATTCTTCCAGGCACACATATTTACACATCATATAAAAATTATAGGCACGTTATTCTCTGAAATTCTGTTCAAACGTCATTTAAGCGTGCTTGGATGGAAGAGGCGGTTAAATGGCCTCGGCTGGGCAACTCCGACCTGTTTATTTGGTCCGCAGAAGCCAGCTAGCCTAAAACGCGGCTAAATCAATTGTCATGTATTTATGTACTTTGTGCTTGTTCTTTCTCTTTTAACAGGAACACTTAAATGAAAATTGCCTCAGACTTAGCGTCTGTGGGCATTGAGTCCACGATAAGTGATCCCAAAAGAACACGACCCCTCAAAACTTTGCGTAGAGCGTAAGAAGATTATTCACATCTTCACGGCAATACATTCTAGCCGGGTCTTTCCACGCTAACTCCGGCTGAAAATGGCCACAGATCTCTCTGATTTCAATGTAAAAATTATGCATAAGTTAGTTTTCTCAATTAAAACCTATCGTTTTAGGCGTTTCAAGACAGACGGATTAGTAGCTGAAAAGCGGGTAGTTTCAAAACGGTGTCATATTTAGAACACGGAAGTATCGACGTCTTGTTTTTCGGGAAGAAATGAACCAAAACAAACGTTAGACGACATATTTTTTTCCCAATTTCTTTAATACCTTCGAAATTTGAACACATTGATGATTTTATCGACGAGTTTTGAATAATTTATTCTTAAAAAAATAGAATGTTTATATCATTGGAATTTTTATTGTATTTTTATTTATAACTATAATGCATTATATTAATAATGACTTTAAATTAAACTTTTGGGATAGTTTTATCCAAGCTGTTTGTCTGCTTTTTGAGGGTTGTATTTACGTGTAACTAAATTAATCCGCGGTCACTACTGTGAGCTGCCAGCCCTTTTCACATAATTTTCAGGTGCCTTCAACCATGAGGCACATGTATTTTTATTAATTTCTGATGTCAGCCATGTTGCCATGGAGGATGCGCTGAGTATGGAAAAGGCATCTTAATATACAGGTAAATATACTACCACGGAGTATGTTACTTTATGATACCACTTACTCTTTCTAATCGCGATGGAGATATTTTTTATTGAGGTACCATCCATTAGGAAAATATGTTTGAGAACTTTTAAATCCCTTTGATTAACTAATCATAAGGATTCCATTTGTTTTTAAGCTAATCGAATTACTTCAGCAGTTATTTTGTCCTAAGTTATCTTTAAAGTTTCAAAAATATTATTATTTAAATTTCATTTCAACGATTGATCGCAGGATATTTTGCATCTCACCTGATTTTACTTTTGTGCTCTTTTTATAGAAAAAATTTACTTTGTTTGTCTGTATTTCAAATTTAAGTACATACTATACCGTACCGTAGTGATAGGTCTATTTTGAATTAACGGGAAAAATCAACGTAAGAGCTTGGAACGCTCAGTGTCGTATTTGTTTTTTCAATGCGTTTTTCGACAGTATTTTGTTAATATCTAACCATGGATCCTGGAAGCAGACGTCTCGGAATGAAAAATAACGTAGGCATAATATGCAATTGAGAAGTTAACTCCGGAAAAAAACAATGTTTTAAAAAATACTTCAAACCCATTTCCATGCCATGGGTGGGGCAGTTTACTCTTGTAGCTCTGTAGGAGATGGCGTCAAATCCACGCTTATTTTTTTATGAAGATGTGAAGGTAGTTATTAAGTTAATCCTAACCTATGTTTATTACTATTTTATCTGAACCGGCCTTATATTGTCCATAAATTGTTCGCATGTCCTTCATACAACGCAGCGCTAAGCGATTTGTTTTTGGTTAATTGTTCGTAGGCGGCCGCATCAGTGCACGAGCGCTTCAGTCATACGTAGGTACTTACGTTCCGGCTCGTTTGAACGCCCTAACGATATCGTAGCGTCTAGCGTAGCCTACGTTATTCTACGCTTTTCATAACGTAGGTTACGCTTGAATTAGGACACGGTATTTGATAAGGTGGTATATTTCTTTAGGAGAGTGATAGCTGTCGTCCATCATTCATTGAACTCCCTGAAGCTGTGAAGTTAATTTTCATCATGAATCCTAATTTATATTCATTGCTAATTTTTTCTGTAAACTCGCTTTTAGTCTGATTGTGATCCGTCGCCAAGGTGATGGGGGAAGAAGAGAAGTTTATGGCTTTCTCAATCGGACTCCGCTAGCGTCGACAGATGGCATACGCGAGACTCTCTCCAGCTCACTAAACCCCCTCTTTCGATGCCTTCAACATAAAAAATATATACTCCCCATAACGCCAGTACGCCTTCGCTTGCGAGCAGGTGCGCGAATGCTTAGAATGTGTTTGTACTGGGGGAAATCATGCGGGGAGCGAAGCACAACCCCTGTCCCCCCCCCCCCCCCAATACGCCCTTTGTTCTTCACCCACCCCTTTATAGCGGTGGTGTTTCACCCCCTACTTCTACTATCTTCCTCCTCTCTTCCACTTGTCCTATCCTCCTCCACCACTTCACCCTTCATGTCACCCCCCTCTTTAACTTCTTCGATGGACGCCATTCAGCCAACTCCCCCATTCAACTCTTCCCCCCACACGCTGCATTCATTTATACATGTGCGCCATTTGAATTATTCATCCGGCACGCTCGACCTGCCCTCTCGCGCCCCGAAGTCGAAGATCTCCCGCGTGGCGGCTCGTCCGGTCACGTGACTCCACCGTTCTGACATACACATACTGTCCCTTTATCTGCTCCCCTCCTCCTCTCATGTGTTTTTTTTTTGCCCTTCTCCCTATATCTATCCGTGTCAGGGTTTTTTAAAGGATCGTTTCGAGTCTCTCCATCCATTCTTCATGCGCCAGCACTTCCCCCGGGCAATCACTCAAGTTTCCAATTAATAATAAAGAGTGAAGAAATTGAAATTGGAAGGTTGTGTCTCCCCCCATCCTTCATTGCTGATTTGGTCGCGAAAAGTTAGATATTTTTTTTTAAAAGACGGAGACGATATTGTGAACGGGAGTCCCCAAGGTGTTACTGATGGAAAGATACGGGACAGGTGCTCTGCCTTGTGGGACTCTGAATATGAATTCGAACGCGGGTTTCGGTAGCTCAGATTAATTTTGTACACCACCGGGTGCTTTATTGATTTAAGCATTAACAAATGGATGCAGTAATCTAATTCTAAGTCAAAGAATGAAAATGGACCAAAGGTTGATCAAATGGTTGGAGGAATAGAGTAATTTCCTTCATCAAAGAAAACGAAATGCATTGACTGCGATTCCTTACCCACCACTAGTATATTCAAAATAAACAAATTATTTGGTTTTAGAAATACCGGTTTAGACGAATTGCAATGGTCAATTTTAACCGAATTTGAAAAAGGTCAGATTGGCGCCCATGCGATGCCACTCCATGTGACGTCACAGGGACCTAGTTTCTACACGAGAGGATATGAGTTTAACATTTTCTGAGATTACCAATGCATGCATGAGGCACATAGCTCAGGGAAACATCTCTTAATACTCACCTATTAAAAATACCTAAGTTCGGAAAGTTTCCTTCGTTTGAGTAATAATAATCCTTATTTAAGCCAAGCGCTACCTGCTAGCAGGGTACTCTGCTACCTACTAGCAGCCTGCGTCAATTCAGCGCTGAAAGCCTTGCCCCAAGGTCACCTCACACGGCGACAGCTGGAACCAGAACGACGGCACACGGAGTTTTCCCATCATTCCTACTTAGCCGTCGCGTTTTCGCGTGCTTGAAATTTTTCACTTTTCATTTAATCGCTAAAAATAGATATCGTCGTTCGAAAATCTAAGAGCGTGAAATACGTACTCCAGGAGTAATAATCTTTCTATTTTGGCAATAAAAAATAATAGAAAACCACCCTATTGTTAACTTAAGGATATTCTTCTTCGTTTACCTGCCAAGGGGCTGTTTTTTTAGCCACTGACCCCCTTTCCCCGTTCTCCGCCATCCTCTTCTGCTGGCAATTTGATACTGTGTTCATATCTCTCATAATCTTATTGATGTATTCAAGTGGTGGTCTCCCTCTCGTGTACTTTCTATCGTTCCTGAAATGACTCTTACCAGAAGACTATTATTCCTAAGAATTTGTCCTAAAAGTATTTAAATGGAATTATCAAATATTGCTCACCCAACATTTGGTCGATAGCCTTCATGGATGCCACTCATGATGACATTTAGTTTTTGCGAAAGAATGCGCGAGAAGTATTTATAAAATTATTGTAATTTTTTTGTTTATCCTCATAGATTTATTATAAAACTAAACAAGAAGTTTTGAAATTAATTTAATGATTCAAAACACAAACTATTGTAATAATATGCGTGAAAATAAGTTTTCTTGTTACTTTAAAAAATGTAAATTCCGAATTAGTTATCCTAATAAAATTGCAATGGGAGAAGCAAGAAAGTGATTATCAGAAGATTAGTCGAGGCGAAGAGAGCATTAATCCAAAAGAAAGAAGGCTGGAAATGTAAACATATAAGTAATGAAAAAATTTATCAGAACTTATATTTGAAGCATAGAACTCATAATTGGAATACAAGGGTGGAGGCCTTCCAAGCCTTAGAGACCTGTTGTGCTACACAAGAATGATGGGAATCAAAATGATAGAAAGAGTTAGTCATAAGGAACTCCTAAGACGAGAAGGAGAGAAGATAATCCTCATGAAAACCTTAATAAGAAGACGGAACAACATCACATCTTGAGACATGATTGCCTGATGAAGGCAATCGTCGAGGTACAAGTGGTATGCAAGAACGGAAAAGGAAGGCCTCGAACAAAATAAATGAAACAGTAAAGAAAGATGTGAAAGAAAAGAATTGCGTAGGTGTGAAAAGATTAGCTGATGGGAGAATTGAGTGGGGAGCAGCAACTTAATAGTGTAATTTGAAGTGAAGCAAATATTAACGAAATCACAATCAAAGATATATACATCTACATAATACCCTGCGAGCCACCTCTAGGGTGTTTGGCAGGGGGTGATCAATCACCAGCATGCAGTATGCATTTGGACTCCCACATGCACACCACACGGTCCAAAAAACGTCCCGTATACTAACAAACTATACTAATATATGCTGTTAATAATAATAAATGAATTAAGAAACATGCATTAAGTTTTACATAGGTTAGTAGGCTACACTACAAGTCATGCAATCTATTTACGAGTTCTATTGCTGCCGTTATAATCTCTTATTGATCGTGGAAAAAATGACATTCGGAATCTGTCTGTTCTACAATCTATCTCTCTTATTTTATTTATATGATCTGATCTTCCGTAGTATGTTGGCGTCCGTAAGATATGGTTAACTTCGTCAGAGAAGACACTGCTCTTGAATTTATCTAAAAGGTTTAGTCTATTTTTCAATCTACGGTCCAACAGATATTCCCTTCCGAGTTTATCTAAGAGGTCAGTTACACCATTAAGACTATCGTAACGACCTTTCACATACCTGGCAGCTCTTCTTTGCACGCGTTCTAACTCTGTTATTAAGCCTTTTTCATGAGGGTCCCAAACACTGGCAACGTATTCCAAATGTGGTCTAACGAGGGAAAAGTAGCTAATTTCTCTCACTTTGTCGTCGCACTTTTCTAATATTCTTATATAGAAGTTGTGCGAAGAAAACACTAGGGAAGAAGCGTGTGAAACGAAAATAATTTTTGAACATAAACACACATTTCTATGGGTGAAGAAGAAAAAAATAGAAAAATTTATTGTACATCAAGAAAAAAAGTGACAATTATATTGCAAACATCAAAACTTTTCGTGATTGAACCGCAAAAATTTTCTAATAAGTACATAGTATAAATACGAGGTGCCGAGGTATAGGTCAATACAAGTGACAGACCTTCGTTCACAAAAATTACTGCGAGATTTATTAAGGGAGGAAATGCCAGATCTTTTTATGGAGTGATTCGAATGATTTCATTTTAAATGATCTTGAGAAAATGTCACGTAATATCAGGAAAAAAAAGTTTTGATCGGACTGTTATTATGTTTGGTAAAACCGTGGTCAACAATTATCGTGACCTTATCCCTTTCTCAAAAACTTCGTCGTTCCGTGTGAAAGGTTTATTAGGGTCAGATCTGAGGGATGGACACCAGTGGACGGACAAGGGGTCATCAGGGCCGGAACGCGATCGGTCGTTTGCTGACGGTGTTGATACGGGGGAGCACTCATATCCGGCCGGAGGGAGTCTTAACATCACGCGGATCAAACACTCACGGGGAACATATTCCTCCTCCCACATGACTAAGGGCTCGACCAAGAGGAAGCAAATACCCTGTTTGCTCACCAAGAATTTTCATGATTTTTAGGAAATTGTGACACCGTTTAGAGCACGGGTTGGCAACCTTCAGACGCATGTGTTAACGCATGATTGACGGAAAAATTACATAAGAAGGTAGTAATCAATTAGCAATTGCCGGCCTCTGTGGCGGCGGGTTAAATTCCTCGCCTGCCAAACAGGAGGACGCGGATTCGCGTCCCGCCTGGGTACGTTACTCCTATCCAGGGTATGGTTGTTTATGTACGTTAAACTGTTAACATGTTTAAAACCCCGATGTAAAAGGCCGTACAGAGCTGTTTTCGGCGGTATAGATATAAATGAATAAATAAATAACCCGGAGGCGAGTCAATATCAAGTTTGAGATGCATCAGATACGTAGATAGGAAAACTCGTTTGCTTAAGGTTGTGATGTTCTTCCGTCAGTGAAGATAAATCATTCCAGTGAAGCTCCGTGACCTTTCATTACTGAGCAAAGTCTTGACTATTTTAATACACAAGGTGGAGAAAATTGTGTCACGAAATGTTAACCTTTGATAGCTGCTTCCAGTGAGAACCATAATTTCCAATGATGCTTGAAAACGCACCATACATAAACTACAGAAAGTTAAATCCAAGCGCTCCGATTGGCTGCGAGTTTGTCCTATTGCTGGTTGCTCTGGACATTTGATGACTTCGAATGCTTTGCCTGCCGTATATAGCGTGTTTGTTTATCTATGTCGTTCCCACGATTGCCAAACTTTGTGCAGCAATCGCTCCACACGAGAATGCGTTCTGATTGGCTGATATGGTGTTTCAGCACGGAAAAAGCCACGAGTGATGAAAAAAGTGATGGCAATCCTCATTGTTAGAGTGATCGCGAGAAACAGTTGCTGGCGACGATCATTTGCGAGTGATCACTCTAGAGATCGCCGCAGTGATTACTCGGAAATGACGGATGAAATGATCGTGTGATTCAGGCTTAAGATAGGAATGTCATCCTGTACCTAAACGTTGTTACATATTTTGGTTCTAACTGGCATCAGCCATCCTCGGTTAACATTTCGTGACCCAATTTTTCTCCACCCTGTAGAGTATTTCATTTTGATGTGCGCCCGATTTTTTCTCAGGGGCTCGACGAGCGTATTGTGGGAAGATTTTCGGATGAGAAAGTAAAGAAAGGTGCTATTTCGCTCTCGTCCGACCGCACCTTGAATATGCAGCGAGCGTATGGGATCCGGTGCAGAAAGACTTAATCCGCGAACTGAATAAAATGCAAAGGAAGGCTGCGCGTTTCGCCAAAAACTGCTACGGGCGTACAGACAGTGTTACCCAGATGTTAAGCGAATTAGGCTGGGAGCCGCTGGCGACTCGGAGGCTGTGCGCTAGGCTTAGATTGCTTGAACAATTGAGAATGGATATCTTTAAGAGCGACACAGAGAACATAACTTTGAAGCCACACGATATTTCCAGGTCCGGTAGAAGCGATAAATTAAGAGAGGTATTTTGCCGAACGGGTAGATATGGGAATTCATTTATCCCCCGAACCATAAAGGACTTTAATAAACGCTAGTCCCAACTTCGTTAGAGCACTTCATTTTTTTTAGCTATAAACGGCTGGTGTCCTAACACCCCCTGCCACACGCCTTTTAGGCGGCTTGCGGGGTATTATGTAGATGTAGATGTATGTGTAAATTTACCCGCCCTCTATTTTTATTCTTACTCTTAAACGTAAACCAATTTTCTGTATCTCACGCACACCACTTCGCTCTTTGCTTTGATTGTGGAAAATCGATTTATCGCCGCAATTAATCGACCTCGGATCTACACGCGCGGACAATCGAGATGAGGGTTTTAAACGGATCGCCTCTCGAGGGAGTCGGCCCTTGCTCTCTCCCGGCCCGCAACCACCCCTGCTCAAGGGCTGCTTCATCCCCTTCCGGCGGCCGAGCCAACAAATCCCGAGTGAGTCCCATTCTGTCTAGCACACATCCGTATGTGCATGCGATCGCATGTGGGGTTGGGTGGGCTGCTGGTTGGGGCAGAGGGGGATGGACGGACGATGATTGATCTAATGGTGATCTACCGATTCAGGATGGGGCGGGTGGATTTCATCCTCGAGCCTCGTAACGATCTGCCCATTACATCGGACCCATGCAGTGTTTTCCCTGTGATGGGAAAAGTATTGAAAAAAATGTAATCGGGCTCAGTTACACTTCCTCCTTAATATTTGTAATCAATTTCAATTCCAATTTATTCTTTGGAAATGTAATCAGTAGGATAAGGAATGAGTGAGTCATTGTAAAAAACAGACCAAGGTTAACTTCATATAAACGTTGCTTTCTCTATATGGTGCCAAAGATATTTAATCGATTACCCGCTGAAAAATAACAAAAGTAAATTATCAAATAAAACGTCAAAACTTGCGAAAGACTGGCTATTTTTTCTCAAGAAAAAAAAAGACATATTTTGATGTTGTTTCATTGTAACTATACTTACCTACGTAATAGTTACTGCGTTGGTTTTTGTGGCCAACATTTTTGTTAAATACTGGTCCTTCAAATCTGGTCTTATGACCTTAGAGACCACCTATTACCATTCTCCTTTCCTATCACCAGTTTGTACAATTTCAATTTTTGGATTTACTAAATTATTATTGTTATCATTGCAATTATTATTATTATAACAATTACGGTTACATATGCTTTTAATTTTTCTCCTATAAACGATGAAATAGCCGTCAATATTTTCTCATACTGGGAATAGTAACATTAAAACCAGCATTTTAGTAATTATTTTCTGCCAGTCCATAGAGTAATGATTGAAATGTTGATTTAGGCCATTTAGGCACAAATATAAATAAATATGCTCCACCAAATATTTATACCCGTGGATGAGGATATTGCAGCTGGAACTGCCTTCTGATCACCGCGCGTAAAATTCAAGATTAGCACTTTTACTTACTAAAATGTAAGAATTAGTCAAATGCAACGTTTCATCGCATGGTCTTTGGAGTAAATGGAAATAAAATATACTTAAAATTGATTTTAAGTAAAAATTACCGGAGATGCCATCGTAAACATTAATTCCGATCCATTTCCTTCGTTGTATCACGTAGTTGATGTTATGGTAATCAGCTGAAGCAGGAGTTTTGAGATAATTTTATTCTGAACGCTAACTAACTTCTTAACGATCTGCCCATTGCATTCGACTTTTACCAATTTTCCCTATTATTCACAAATGAAATTTGCCACTCTTTATTAGTGGTCAGGTTGATTAATCACTGCACTACAAAATTTCATTTTTCCAAACTGTCATATTTTCCACCTAATTTGTATTACGTAAAAGTGTGGAAAATTACTAAAGCTGTTTGTATCTTATTACAATAAATATCCACTAAGTGAACTCGTCAACAATCGTTCTGATATATCGTGGAAGCGATTTTTTATCCATTCCATTACCACTACCACTGAATGTATTTCTCTGCATTCATATTTTCTTTAATTTGACATCCAATTTTCTTCATCATTATTTACTCATATCCTGATACCATAACCTGATTGATTTGATGACAATCCGCTGAAGGGTTGGGAGCAGGTGCGGTGTGGTCAGGTCGTCTGATCGGCTGTTCCCGAGGGCCCCGAGCCTAGGGGGGCCCCACAGCGTATATGAAAGGTGTAATGAGAAAAAGACTTCTTATAGATTACCTGAACAAAAGTTTTTTTTCAACTACAAAATAATGCGTTTTCATTGGTTACTCCATTTCCAAAAACTAAGTTTAAAACGATTAATTTAAGGCTGGACGTTGATATTGGGTGGAACTTGGTGGCAAGGAAAAAAAAGATACACTGTTGTATGTTCCACAGAAGGTTTAATAACCGACCCAGGTTTCGACAATACACTATGTTCTTTGTAGCCTTGGTGACATAGGGTATTCTCGAAACCTGGGTCGGTTATTAAAACTTCTGTGGAACATGCAACAGTGTATCTTTAATATGTTTTCTGTGAAACGATTAATACATAAAAAATAAATTAAATAAAGATGCCAGAAGATGAAAAAAACGTGATTCTTTGTTGAATTTGGTTATTCGGAGGGGTAATTTTGAGGATATTTTTTTATATTTCAGCGCAGATTCAGGGAATAAATCCACGATAGAACCATAAAAACATATTAAACTTTACAAGTAGGGAATTTTTTACAATTATAGCGAAATTGCTCTTTTCTGTCAACTTTTATCTAATTTTTAAGAGCCAAAACAGCGTCAAAATCCGTTTCCGGATACGCAATTTCCTACAATTTTCCGGGGGAGGACCCCCCTCCGCGGCCCCTCGTAAGGAGGTCCTCATCACGAGCCCCAGTCGAGGGCCGCCAATCCTCCCCCCCCCCTGAGTGGGAGGGTAGATTCCCGTATATCATGCGGGAATATGCGAGGGATCCCGGATATTCTCGTGGAAGCCTCAGCGCATAGCAACCCTCTCCATAGCGATGCTTCCATCACTGCTAGGCCGCTTTCGATTCGTCGAAAACCACATCTCCAACCGTCCGTTCGCTCCCCACTACTACTCCGCGGATATGGTCCGTGGGTAATGAAGCCATCGCTCAAAAGCCACTCTCGCATTGCTCTTGTGTCTCTCTTGATCCATCCGTCCATCCACCTGCCTCCTCCCTCCTCCCAATTGGTCGTTTCCAGTGGAATTGGTTTGAGCATTCGCTTGTTTAATCTCTGTCAGAATGTCCGACCGTCCGCCACCCACAACCGCACCATTCGTGGAGCACGCTCTCAACCGCTCATCGCGTTCCGTCTCTCAATGCGTCTGATCAAGTGATCTCTCAATCCATTCTCAATCCAATCGTCCGTTGTTCCTTTCATCATTCTATTCGTGTTTTCATGTCCTTTGTCTTCCTCTCTTTCGCTATGCAGGTGATAGCGGTTAGTGAATATCATTTACAAATCAAAGAATTTGATAAAATGTATAGCGGGGCTCGAACTAGGTTTTAGTCAGGGGCGGTAAAGATCAGATTGCCAACCTCTTCTCCCTAATGCCCCCAACCACACCTCCCCCCACCTCTAAACTATAATGCATACGTAACCTATTTTTTTTTAGATGCGACAGTTGAAATGTTACACCATATACTATATTAAATTCATTGTTTATTTGTTTATAAATTAATAAGTATTGTTTTACTATTTAATTAGAAAAATGGAATTAGATGAATTGAAGAAAAATTAGAACATTTTGAACAAAATTTTGTTCAAAAACAACTTTTTTGAACAAACTTTTCGAATTTAGATTCCCATCCAAAATCTGCCGCCCGGGGCTCGAGTCAGAGGGGGCCATTAGTTCCGGGCCTGCCTAAGAGCCCAATCATTTATTAATTAAATTATTCAAAAACAGCCAAAATGGCCTTTACATTGAATACAAAACATAAAATCTGCAGCTTTAACAAATATAAACTATAAAAAAAAACTATAAAAAGGATATAAAAAAGAAAAAAAGGGATTCAGAGTATTATCGCTGAATTGAGTGAATTATCGACCCGATAAGGATCAATTTTTCATTCAGTCGTAACGAGTTATTCCGCTGCCACGCTTACGCTATTACTTTATGTTCTCTATTCGTGATGAATGAAAGAAATTACGCTTTCGAAAAATTATTGTTTTTTTGAAATTCATATATTTAACTTTAAGTTATCACATAATTGAAGAAAGATTTGGTACTCCATTTTCTGATAACAAGGAACGTGTCGGACCTCAAAACGTTGGAAGAGAACATGTAGAGCAAGATTACTTTTCTTTTGTAGTCATTACCCTATAAGTTCACTGCAAGAATTTATGGTAGCTATTTGGATGAAAGGCTTTATATGTTTTTTACATTCTTTTTAAAGTGCTTTCACTCGATTCCTGGCGATTTTCTCTCTTTGTCGTAGGCACTCATATCTCTGTTGCATCCGTTGAATGGCCACTCATACTCTAGCGTGTGTCCTCGTGATATCTGTGGAGAGATTTGCTACCTCCGCCATTTCCACTGCAGGTTCTCTCTTGGGTGTTCTTACGTTTCTGGAATCTCTCCAGCTCTCCATCCAGCAGGGATCAACTCGTGAGTACCGTGCTTATAAACACAAAGGCTCATCCTTGTGGTTGGGGAAAAACAGAAAAAGGGGTACTCGCGACTCGAAAAATCTTTTGCGGAAAACGGCAGGTAAATATGATTTGGTACATAACTTCAATTTTAACATGAACTATTAAGGTTTATGTCATTAATTAAAGAAAATTTTTTTCATGAGTTTAGGGAATTTGTTTCCCATTATTAAGGCTTATTACATGAATAGATGGTAGGTTGAATAAATAAAAAGATGGTCAAGTTTCAAAAATTAGTTTTGCAAGCAAAATATATCCAATCACACTTTTTAACAAATAGACTTAAAATTTGAAATTTGAAGTTAATGAAATTGACGAGAGATTACTTGTGTGTTGATGTTTAGTTTGCTTGCAAGGTCTTATGTTACCGAGACTGCCCGATCCCTGCTTGAGTGTTGGGTGGAGGACATTTCAAGCGCAACACTCCGTCCGTCGGATGGGACGTTAAGCCGTGGTCCCCTTGGCGCCTTTCGTTAAGAACAGGCTAATGCCGACGCGGGGTGTCTCTCCACCCTTCCTTACCTACCCTTCCCTCATGGCGCAAATGACCTCCTCTGTCGGTCGCTTCCTCCAAATACCATCTCCATCATTGGGGTTTTTCGCCGCGGTGTTAGTCATAGGGGGACAAAAGTTTCGCCAGGATTCCGCCGGGCGTTTTCAGGGGAAAAGAGAATGATTAATTAACAAACTTCTGCTTGAGGTGTAGGTCTGTTGATAAAATACCTCAGTTTGCCAACAATTCGTACACGAAATTTATTCCTCGGAGCTTTTTATGAATCATTATGCAATTAAAGAAAATGCGGACAGTCAGCATGAACATACGTATTACAAAATAGAATAGGGTAGATTCCTTCACCAAAGAAAACGAAAGGCATTGATTGCGATTCGTTACCCACTAATAGTGTATTATTATATATGTAAATTATTTGGTTTTAGAAATCCCAGTTTAGACGAATGGCAATGGTCATTATTAGCATTTGAAAAAGGCCAGATTGGCGCCCATGCGATGCCACTCCACGTGACGTCACAGGGACCTCGTTTCTATACGAGTGGATAGGAGTTTTACATCGTCTGAGATTACCATTGCATGCATGAGGCACAGAGCTCAGGGAAATACTCCTTAATAATCACCTATTAAAACTGCCTATCGTAGGAAAGTTTCCTGCGTTTGATAAGGTATTAATAATCCTTATTTAAGCCAAGCGCTACCAGCTAGCAGGGTACTATGCTACAGGCTACCAGCCTGCATTCCATCAGCACTCAAAGCCTCGCCCCAAGGTCATCTCACTCGGCGGCAGCAGGAACCAGAATGACGTCACACGGGCTTTTCCCATCATTCATACATAGCCGTCGCGTTTTCGCGCGCTTGAAAATTTTCACTTTTAATTTTATCGCGAAAAATAGATATTGTCATTAAAAAATCTAAAAGCGTTAAATGCGAACTCCATGAATAATATTCTTTCGATTTAGGCAATAAAAATATAACAGGAAACCATCCTATTACACGCATATAGTGAGCAGTTTTGAAAGACATTTTTGAGTATTATTTGAGTATTTTGAGTACTTTAATGGAAATATCATGGAGTTGTTTGGAATGAAACAGTGAAAGACGATTTTGCAGTATTGAACAGTTACTATTTTCCAATTATTAGGGCAGTCAAGTAATCACGTATGTATATAAATGTGTAACCCTTAGATTGTCGGGAAGCCCTATCGCGCTTCTCCTGTCTGTCTTGTAAAAAGTTCGACAATGTCACTCTCAGATGCTGATAGTTCATTAATCATTCATTGGTCAATATTCAATTTATTTCAACATTAACTCTTTTCTTAAATTCATAAAAATTAAGTCATATTATCAAAAATTCGTCATATAATACATTAAAAAGGTAAAACCACATATAATTAATATTTCCTTAAGTTCTTGAATATATATACCTTTAGTTTATTTGAGACCTATTTTTTTCCTAACTTACTGCAAAGTCAGCAGGAATACCTCGGTACTTACAGCAATATACATAGATAATCGGTTGGCCCTCAACGGGTTAATAGTTATTTATTTCATTTACAGAACTTGGCGGTTGCATTTTTTTTCGTTTTGGCTGTAATGGATCATTCGCTGCTTTTTTTTCAAAGGTCCTTTGAAGAACAAATCACAAGAGTCGACATTCCGCCGCGTGATATGCGGGTCGTATCGACATCAACTATTCAGTGGCTCTGACCAGCAGCGGGCGAATATTGCTCATTGGCTTTGAATGCCTGAATGGAGATAAGGCCCCTTTTGACGATTAATACGAACCGTAAAAGGGTGTGAAGGCAGTTTAAAATATTGCAAAGAGAAATCAAAATTTTGAGCCTCCTCTTTTTTTACCAAATGTATTCCTCCTTTGAAGTGTTTTTTTTCCATTCATATATTGGCATTTTATCAACGAGAAATTATTTTTTTTTGTAGAAGTTAGAAATATGAACTATGCATTGGGTGCAAGTGATATAGGGCTAGGAAAAGATGTCGCATGCTTTGACGTATCCTCCTTATATGAGGTGTAATATGTGATTGAAGATATTATTGCTTCAAATAAACTCCGGGTGAAAATATTGATAAATGAGCGGTGTATGCCATATAGTATTTAATTGCTCGTGATGTATTTCAAATCTGCCGCAAGAACGATGGTTATCATTTATTTCTTAAGACGGAGAAAACTTAACCGTCCACATCATGTTACACGGCAGTCTGATGAAAACGATTGTTGAAGGACAGAGAGATAGATACATAGATATAGTGATAAGGGATGTTAAACAGAAGTTCATTTGAGTTATAAGACTAACTGAGAGGAGAGTTTAGCTGAGAGCTGCGTCTAACCAATAGGGTAGTTTCCTTCATAAAGAAAACGAAAGGCATTGATTGCGATTCCTTACCCACCATTAGTGTATTCATAATATACAAATTATTTGGTTTTAGAAATCCCGGTTTAGACGAATGGCAACGGTCAATTTTAACCGCATATGAAAAAGGAGATTGACAACCATGCGAAACCACTCCACGTGACGTCACAGGGACCTAGTTTCTATAGGAGTAGCTAGGAGTTTTACATCGTCTGGGATTACCAATGCATGCATGAGGCACAGAGCTCAGGAAACTTTTCTTAATGATCACCCATTAAAATTACGTAAGTTCGGAAAGTTTCCTTCGTTTGATAAGGTATTAATAATCCTTATTTAAGCCAAGCGCTACCTGCTAGCAGGGTACTCTCTTACCTGCTAGCATCCTGCGTCGTATCAGTGCTCAAAGCCTCGCCCCAATGTCACCTCACACGGCGACAGCTGGAACCAGAATGAAGTCACACGAGCTTTCCCCGGTATTCATCCTAAGCCGTCGCGTTTCACGCGCTTAAGAATTTTCACTTTTCGTTTAATGCAAAAAATAGATATCGTCATTTAAAAATCTAAAAGCGTGAAATACGTACTCCAGGATTAATAATATTTCGATTTAGACAGTAAAAATTGTATAGGAAACCATCCTATTTCCGTATGGATGACCGTTGATAATGACGATGACTTAGAGCTCTAATGTCACCAGTTCTAATCAAGGTTAGAGTTTAAGTATTTGAAGTAGTATGACCATTTATAGAATACAATTTCACAGTTCACGAGTTTCCATGCGGTTTATGTGGTAATCAGGCGAAAATTTACTCTCTCTCTCTCTCTCTCTATGATTCAACCTTACGGTTGGTATAGATAGGTGAGGGTAAAGAAACTTTTGACTCAGCTACGGGTGAAGCACACTCCCGGCGTTATAGTAACCATGTTCGAGACAGATAATTATTTTCAGAAGACTTTAATTAATATGGACTAGATAATGGCAGACATTACCTGAAAATCAGCAAAATGAAAACATAGATATAAGTGAGTAACAAAAAAGAGGATTCTGGGACTAGCATTAAAAATGGCCAGATATCAGCTGAAAATCAAGAAATAGAAAACTAAGCTTTTGAGTTTGCAGCATAGAAGAGGAGAATGGGACTAATGTTAAACTAGATAAACAAAAGATTGAGCAGGTGAAGGAATTTCGTTACCTAGGAAGCCGATTAACTAGCGATGGACGGAGCAAGAAAGATATCGTAAGTAGAATAGCACAGGCTTAGAGGGCTTTCTACGAAAGGAAGAATCTACCTACAGCTGTAAATACAAATATAGAGGTAAGGAAAAATCCATCAGGTGCCACATAAGGAGAACGTTTTTCTATGTAAGTGAGGCTAGGACGTTGGCAAGTGCAGAGAAGTCAAGAGTCAGAGTATTCAAAATGAGATGCTATCGAAGAGTGATGAGGGTTGAATGGATTGGCCGATTAAAAATGAGGAAGTGCTGGAAAGAGTGGAAATAAAGAGAATTCTTCTAAAGACCTTATGGAGAAGACGGTGCAGCCTAAGTCGGCCACAACATTAGATATGATGGCCTTATGGAGACAATCGTAGAAGGACAGTTGGAAGGGAAGAAGGGCAAAGGACGACCCCGGCCCCGGCCCATAGGACAGGTTATGAAGGATGTCAAAGGGAAGAAATATGTCGCTTTGAAAAGCAATGGCGTACCTAGGATCAAAAATAGGGGGGGGGGCAAGCCGTGGTCGTTCATAATGTAACATTTTAGCACAGAAAAGATGGATGAAACCAAAATATTAAGTAAATAATGACAGTAATTGATTATAAGTTTTTCCTGGATATACACAATTACTTATACCACTTATTTTTATCAGAGCGCGACCCGGGTTTCAATAAATTATCATCATCTTCAGGTGCTAATTGAATCCAGGGAAAACTTATAATGGAATACCACAAAGTAAACCAAGAGTTAGTGAATTTTAGCAATTGATTACTTTTTATTATTATTATTTACTTGGATAAATAATTATTTTTACTTATATGCTCCTTGTCTTAATGCCGTATATAAATATAATTTTTTTCAAAAGATAATTTGATAAAAAATTTCGATTTGAACTAAATTTATTTTCGCTTCTAGGGGGGGCAGCCGCCCCCTCCTGCCACCCGCTAGGTACACCCGTGATGTAAAGGTTAGCGGAAAGGAGAGCAGAATGGAGAGCTGCGTGTAATAATCTCACGAATGTTGACTTATTATGTGCTTTGAGGTCCCGAATGTTTTTCCTTGGATATCCGGCAGTAACCATACACTTCCGACCCCCGGAAAAAATTCCTCAGCCAAGCGATAAATTCGTGTTGGGATGTGTGAGGAGGGGGGATGCATTGTGATCCTCATTTACGCTAAGCATATGCCACCAGTCTCCACCCATACTCCACAGCAGCATGCCTCGATAACGATTCAGCCCGGAAACATTGGCTACATCATGCATCTCTTACTTCCCCCCTACGACTAAGTCGCCTCCTCGAGACCACAAAGCAATGCGGGGCCAGGGGGTTGAAACAGTGGCCTTTTACAACCCCAACCCCCCCTCGGAAATTATGACAATGGGGAGGGACTGACAAAGCGGCACTTTACGCCTGGGGTGGAAAAAAATTGGGAGGGGTGTGTTATGGGTGGTCTCGCAGACAGACAATGTGCGGTATTTCTCTTGTGTAAGGGGAGAGGGAGATGCACACACTGATAGAAACATCGCACGAAAAGAGGGCGTGAGAGGAGGGGGAATATAAGTAGGCCGATGCCCTCTTTCGTTCGTTCCTTGGACGCCAGATGTCGTGCCTCAGGGTCGCCGCATCGCAGGGGCTGTCACAGAAGGGGTGCATTATTCTCATACCAATCCTATTCAACCGCCTTATTATTCATCCTTAAAATAGTGACGGGGAACGGGTGCAATAAATGAATTGGATTGTATATGGAGATCTATTTGAAACACTTTGCTGTGGTAATACTACGTCGAAAATCATCCAGTTTTCTCTTAGGTTAAAACGAGAATATTAACATATTTATTACCGTGTGGTGTGCATGAGGGAATCATCTTGTATGCTGCATGCTGGTGATTAATTACCCCATGCCAAATCCTAGAGGTGGCTTGCAAGGTATTGTGTAGATTTATGTTACAACGCTAATACACTATCTTGTCTGGGAATCGAACTATTGGTAATTGACGAATGGTAACTTATTCAGAGCTCTGCCTCAAATATTTCTTATGATTGTTCCCCGATATGTTCGAAGTTTTCGTAACACCCGGATATTTCACTTCACCTGTCGTCTTTAGGTTTACAACATCCACAAAATGTACATGGGTATAGTTGGACGATCTACGATAGAAATGTACCGCCTTGTATTTGCTCTCATTAATTTTTAATCCTCGCTCTTGGATCCACGGATGAACGTCATTCTAAAGTCAACGATAGAATTTGAATGTCGGAGTGATCACTTTAATAGTACATCGCCATAGGAACCATAAATAGCGTTGACTACTTTAACAGAACAAAACATAGAAATTTGATGAAGAAAATGTCGTCATCACATGGAAAAGTTAAGTCTGCGGCTAGGTTCCAACTACCAACGCGTTGGTCGATCACCGGCCACGTGTTAAAAAATTTTCGGAACTACGAATGTTACTTTGCATTCCTAATTTCTTGATTCCTTTAACGATTCTTGATGTGGATATTATCCTACGTCCATGGTTGCTAGGAGTTACCTGGACCTGGTTACTCATCACTTTAAGTGACGCGCCACAGTCGCGTTACAGCTGTCCCGGTAATACAAGTTCACAATGACCAACCAGTCAACAATATTTAATGCGGTGATTGTTTTTCGGGTTCATTCTGCGTTGACTCATATTTTGCGGACGACAGTTTCGGGCGCGTTCCAGCAAATCCCGTCTTCGGGTCCAAATGATCTGCAGAGCTGAAATCCAATCATTTGGACACGAAGACGGGAGCTGGAACGCGCCCTAAACTGTCGTCCGCAAAATATGAGTCAACGCAGAATGAACCCGAAAAACAATCACCAATTAACTCACCGCGGAATCCTCCGTAACAATATTTATTGTGCGCTTTTGCTAGTGTTGTGTGTATAGTGCTGTGTTTGTGTGAGCAGAAACTTTAAACTAATAATTGTTTTGAAAAATTTTATGTACTTATTTCAATGACAGGATTTTTAAACTATCTCTCTTTCTTTTTTAATTTTGCTTCTTTTTTTAATCTGTTTTTTTATTATTGCTTATTTGTGATTATTTTTTTGAATTTGATTACATATATAGGGGAACCCGGGGCGGAACGGGGTGGCGGGGCGGAAAGTGGTACCTAAGCGATTTTTAAGCGCGAAAATAGCGGTAATAGCCATAACTAGTCCAGATTGGTGTTGCTTAACTTATAAGTAACACCAATCTGGATTAGATATAGTTATTGCCGCTTGTGGAATACCTTTTTTAGCACTTAAAAAAATCGCTTACCCCATTCCGCCCCGCCACCCCGTTCCGTATATATTTTTTTGTTGTTTGTTTTTGTTTTTTTTTTTAATTTGCAACAAGAAAAATACATTGAAACATATAATTAGTTAGTCCATTGTAATTTACTTACTAAACTTACAAGAAGGAAAGATATATAAAAGGCTTATAGATGAGTAATTTGTTGAGACAGTTTAAATGTTGTTTGAATTGCTGGGTTTTAATTCCAGATGTTTGTCAAGTGTGTGTTCTGGGTTGCCCCGAGCCTGGATTTGAAGTTTTTGAGTAGCTTGTTGATGAAATTGTTAAGTGTGGGCAGCTTGTGGGCAGAAAGGGTGTCAGACATTCAGACAGACATTCAGAGGTTAAGGAATAGGCGAATGGATTTATTTAGGAAAATTTCCAGTTTTAATCTAATATTATTACACGGCGCACCTGTGAATACCTACACGAGTTAATTCCTAAATGTCTGAATGCGTGAATGAAGACAAAAATGGACAGAGTAACTACCCAAATTGTGCAAATGCATTCACAGAAAGTAAAACCTGTTTTAATTTGGCGGAGCATGGTGGACTAGTGTGTTGAGCACTTGGCTGACGACCGAGTCGTCACAGGTTCGAAAACCGGGTAATTTCTTCGGTCACCCCCAACAAAAATCCTTGAGGTGGTCCAGGGAAAGGAACTGACTCCCCTACCTTGAATGTGTAAAGTTCACGCTACTGAGGTTTAGTTTGGAGTAAGCTCTACCCTCGCCTAACCGAATCAGCCTTCGCATAGATCACTAAGAGGGTGAGTTCTAATGTGGTTAATGTATTCATACAAGTTCCGGTCCACCGAAGTCAAGAATGAGTTTATCGGACATTGATTCGTTCAGGTTAATGAGTCGTGTTGAATTTCAAAGTCAGATTCATCATTTTATATCGCCTTGGGAATCGAAAATATCGATGATTACTAATCAGCCCAAAGCATAGAAAATTTGATGAAGAAAACGACGTCATTATTCCAAAAATTTAAGTCAGTCGAAGGTTTCAAACTCGGGTAATCGATCACCAGCCGCGTGTTAAAAAAAAAGCGTAAAATTGCTTTAATTGCCTTGATGCTCTTGCGGTCTGCTGAGGATGGCCTTGCGAGGGAATATGGGCTTCTAAGAAGCCACTCCTAGTGGAGAAACCTATTCCAGCGCTAAAGCAAGGACGTAAAACTTAATATCATGGGTTTAAGTTGGTGGTAATAAGAAAAATATGGCCGCGGTCGAGTTAGATTCATGCGTTATCTTAAAAGTGAGTTAATTTATTCTTTCTTTGGCAGCCCAATCCCACCGTGGGTCTGTGGCTTAAACATGGAGCAAAAGTTGCTTGCAGGCACTCTCAAGGCGTTTGTGAGTGCGCACCTATGGTTTCAGGTTAGATTAAATAGACCCTGAGTAATAATTCCCTGTTAAGAAATATATTTTTTCCCCACTATTTCCTCAGTTCTACATATTTAGCACTTGATACACAGACATACATCTCTATTATGCTATTCCTATTGTTTCCATTGCTCTCTATATTCCATGTTTCCAATTATTTTTTGTTCTTCCTCTTTGCAGTTTTTCTGGTTGTCTGGTTCTCTGGGCCAGAAGTCATCCATCCTATTAGCATAGCCAAACCACAGTATTTGCTTCCTTTATTCCTCGCCGACTACATATGTTCCCAATTCCATCATTTTCATTATTGTATCACTTGTAACGTTATAAATTCTATTCCCTCCACAGGTCCTTATCATGTATCTCTTCAACAACGTATCTATGTGTATGTCCTTAACATCTCATAACCCTACTCCACATGTTATCACGCTTTCTACCTTTGTTTTAGAAATTCTTACTTTCGTTTTTCTTCCAATAAGTATGTTGGTCCTATAAAATAGAATTTTGAGTTTTAATGATAGATCTGCTATTCGTAATTCTGTTGCTAATCTCTCGGATACTAATAAAAGCCGAAGGTCCAAGAGTGATGGAGTGGAATTTCTACATATTGAAATAAACACTTTCAATTTTCCACGATTATAAACCTTTACTCCCGATCAACGTTCCGATGTAACTACAACATCTTCAAGGTATCGCGAACTATTTTGAACCTTGAAGATGATGTAGTAACATTGAAACCTTATTTGGGAGTAAAAGTGTACAATCGTGGAAAGTTTCATGTTTTTTAATCTCGGTTACTACTTCCGCTTTTATCCAATATGGATATTCAATTTATGTATTTCATCCAACTGCGTCTAGATTCTGGAACTCTCTTCCGCCAAATATAAAGACGTCACAATCACTTCAGTCGTTTAAAAGAGGGCTGTACTCCTATTTGAAGTCTGGGGCTTAATTCAGTCTCCTCAACTCATTACAGTTATCATCTTAAAGTTGTGATGTTATCAAAACTCTCTACATAAATGTGTATATGTATGTGTGGGTTCATTACTGTCATATTAAAACTTATATTTTTGTGTTATTAGTATTGAATATTTTACATTTTTTGTATAAATATCTACTACTTGTTAGCCTAGCAATAATCTCCATAATGCCTTATTTTTGTCAAAATGCCTTTTATTAAGAGTAGAACATTTTCTGTATTTTCTATTTTTTGCTCATAGGTTTTACCTAGAGCATAATAAAAATATTCTTTTCAATTCTATATAAATTAAATGGACGTCAAGATTATGGGAAATCAAAAGTATGAGCGAGATACCATTTTTGTTTTGTCAGTAATGCAATCTCAGTGGAACAGCCCTTCTGTTGAGCCTTCTGGAGACCGAGAATCGACTCTACCGCCCGTGGGACAATGTGGATCTGAAATATCGTGCAGAAGTCACATATGTGCCGAGTCTCGGGGAATACGCACGCATGCTTTTCATTCCAATAGGGATTTGCGCGTATCCCCACGGGGGTTGCAACTGACTGCACGCGTATGAATTAATCCCACCACCGTACACCCCCTGCCACTAGCCGGCCTCGCGGGGACTGCGGTCGATGCAAATCGAGCGGTCATTAGCGCACTAATCCCCCTTCCCTAGCTCCGCAGCGAACCCGGGACGCGCGTGGTCCCCTAACGGGGGTCCCGAAGGGAAACGCAGATAAGGCCCCGGCGGACGGGAGCATGATCGGCTTTTGCCAGATCACGTGACTTCGGGTAGAGTACGAGCGATATGCCCTGGCTGTCGTCGGTGCCTTATCAGCCCCCTCTCACGGCCTATCCCGATGTTACGAGCCTATCCCCCCCCCCCTCTCAGCCCCAATGAGCGTATCTCACATGTGCCATGCCCGACCTCTGACCCTGTACGCCGTGTGCTGGCATTAAAGAGATCTCCACGCTACCGGCAGGGACAAGTAGTAATGGATAAATTATTTAGCAACTTACGTTAACCGTAGATAAGAATTTCATCAGTATTCTATATGCCCGAAGACGAGGAATCAAATAGCCAGTTCAATTTGGACGGAAAAAAATTTTCTCCCTACTCACTTACAACTTTGGACAACAACAATATTTTCCTTCCAGCTTGAATTAGCATATTGATTTAATGTCTTCAGATATTGTGACTAAATTCAATCAGTTACTCAACTCATTTATTCCCGTTGAAATAATTAAGTGTCGGAAGTTTTGATATTTTGTATGGTATGCAATGGTTTCATAGGAATGATGAAACCTTTCCATTCCACATAAAAGGTATTTAATTCACGACCCTTTCGCCTCTGCTCAGCAGCATGAAGTATCAACCATACAATCCAGATGTTGCACCCGTCATCCTATTGCCTTGAGTTATTAGGGAATGAAAGATACAATGGAAGTTTAATCTCGGTAGTTGTATGAATATAACGCTAGGCAAATATATCAATTTAGTTTTCAATATTGCGTACTCTATCGTTAGTTACCTATGGTGCCCATACGTCGTAGCTAATTGGCACCAGATCCCAATGTTACTCTTCTATCCCCCTAGGCTTTGATGGTCTTATCACACATGTGCCATACGTAACCTCTAACCCTATAGGCCGTGCGCTGACTTTGAAGAGATCTCGAAGGGCCTGACTGGGAAAATTAGTTATAGATGAATTATTTATTAACTTGCGATATCCTGTGATTAAAATGTCTCGGTGATCCTTCGTTCTTAATGTATTATGAATTATATGCAATGTCGTAAAAACTCATTTAGAGTCGCATTATTTAATAAAGACTATGAAATCATTTTCGATCATCTCTTTTATGAATTTTTCAATCATGAATGTAGAGGTAAAAACTGTAATTCCGAAAAAAGGAAGTTCCTCAAGGAAGCGCAATCGGCCCCCTTCAATTCGTCGTGGGTGCAATGACCTCTCTTCCAGATTTAGTCGTAAAAGTGGCCCCATGTTCTTATTGTGAATGTAGTTAATATAATAACGTCAGATTAAGTTAAATACGTGGGAGTAACGATAAACTGCTAAGGTAGAGAACAAACACATGTAAAGAATATTTTTGGCAGAGCCCTGGAGAAGCTAGGATTCGTCAAACATGGGATCGTTTATGGATGAAAGAGGGAAAGATATGTGCTATATCGCATTCCGTCCACATCTTTAATATGCAGGGGGCATATGGGGTCTTACGCAGGACCCCATATGCCCACTCTTACGATAGTTAACACGATCAAGACATCGGACATAAGTAGCATAATATATCTTGATGGTTCGTGGCCGACCCCTGCAATTTCTGTAAAAATTGAAAAGGTCGTTATGTATTCGGTGTCTCTCCAACGGAATTTTTATTACACCTTCTTAACATACGCGTTTAAAAGTAATTAATGAATGTCTATGAGCCACTTGTCTTCGAAGAGTCTTCATCATCCATACAGACAACATTTTCAACTCCTCAGGCATAGGTTTCCCTAGTTTAATGTTTGTCCCTGTCTCCTCTCTTTTGGCTGCAAACTAATATCTTAATGCAATATATTTTGTTGATTTTCAGTTAATATATGGCCATATTCATCTAAATCTTCTGAAAACCATTCTCTGTCTAGGCTATGACTGCTATGCCGCTTTCAAATCGCAATATATTAAGTAATGTTTACTCCGTTGATATTGTGCGAACATTCCTAATAGAAAAATCATTCGCCATTGCCCGGGATTCGAACCCGAATTTCGGTCGAGTGCTTTAGCCAGTTAAGCTACCGAGGCGCCATTCCTCCCTGCGGAAATTTGTGGAATTAACCGAACAAGTTTTTTTTCACTGGAATACGCACAATTTGTGCATTGTGGGTGACACTGTTATAGTTATACCGTGGCTAGTACCGGTAAACTTGAAAAAATAATCCGTGTATACCAATGATTTCATTCAGAGCTTTCTCGGTGTAAACATTAAAAATCACAAGGGAAAATGCGCACCCTTGCCTCACTCCTTCCCTTATTCTTGCTTCTTCTTACTTTGGATCCAGAATTTATCACCGCTGCTAGGTTTTTATATTGAGTGTGTAAAATTCTTCGATCATATTAGAGCAGAACTCTTTCATCTCGATATTTCATGATTTCTGATAAATTTTATCGTAGCAGGAAGTACGACCGAGTGACCAGCGACATCAAATTGATGGGCTAACTAAGTTGTGACTTCCTGTCAGATCAAACGGCAATAAAAAGCATTTCGACCCGGACGCGACCGTATTGATTCACTCGGCGTATCCGCACTTTTATGCCGAGTCCCTCATTTCTTCGGGGGGACGACATGGAAATATTCTTGGTGATAAGCCCTTTAAGTATTCATGAGGGCATTCGGCGGGGGTTGATGGGGCTTTTTTTGTGGACCGTTGTGGTGATTGGGGTCGGACGGCCGTCGGGAGGGTTGATTTGGCCATCAAAGGAAGAAGAGTGCTTGGGGAATACTACGTAAGGGAGGGACACAATTCTTACCACCCTCGCAACTTATATGTGAAAATGAAAATGTTATTTTCAGCGTTTATCGCTAGGAGTATTACAAAGTACTAACATCAGTGTGATTCATTATTTGTGGCACTGTTGACAGTTTTTTTTATTAAAAAAATTCGCTCTATTAAGGATGGACAGAAATCCAATTTAGACCAAACGTTGTGTACATTTCATAGCCGTCATATGTTCAGTTACCTTTATATAATCAGCTTTACTCTGAAACATTCCAAGTACGAGTGCATTATGAAACTTCAACTAAAAAAATAGGAATACTTTTTTTGAGAATTGGATTTTGAAATTACTTATTTTTTAATTACAATTTATGGTTATTTCTATTAAATAAAATTAGAAACATTGCATAAGAAATGGGTTTTCCATCAGAAAATAAATACTTTCGTAATTAAAGCTATTGATAAAGATGGATACTGCTCAATGACTGTCACTTAAAGACGATTTAAGATATTATTGTGGCCTTCGTAAATTCCGGTAGTTATCCAATAATTTTAAGTGCTGAACAGTAAGAAGGGTGGGTCCGTAACAGAAGTGAAGGTATTACGTTCATTCATTCCTAATCTTGCCTCTGCAGAATTCAGGATTAAACAGTAGGTAATAAGTAAAAAGGCAAAAGATAATCATTTAGATCTAAGTTCACATTTCGTCATCAAACATTTCATCTTTGTATCCGTGGAAGCTAAATGCAGTGCTAACCTGCGCAATGACATGCCCCATGTAAGACGGCCTTAAGCGGGAAGGGAAAGTTGAAAACAGCGTTGGAAGGTAGAATGTTAGGTAAGCGAGGGGGAGGAAGGAAGAGAACAGGATTTTTTTAGATAGCACGAAGTGGAGTAGGCGTTATTGTGAATTTAAGAAAGAAGTCAATGAAGGGAGAGGATACTGCCAGAATACTTATTAAATAATCCTTTCCAGCCTACCTTAATCGGTAGAATACTTAAATAACAATCTGATCATTCCAGATATCTCCTGAAACCCTCCATCCCTACATGCCATATGAACATCCGCACCCTTTCTGCCATTTTCAACCCCCGTCAATGTCCGCGGGCGTTATCGCGTCTGGACCCTGAGCTCTCCAACTATTAATCGATATATTAACCCTCGAGAACAAAGAGGGTTTTATATTCGTAGTGGGAGATCGTTTTAATACTGCTCCGAGGGATTCAAAACCCTGTATCGCCCCCTAGCGGCTTGAGGCCGGTTCTTTGTTTGTGGATGAGTGTTCGTCCCATTGTGGGCGAAGTAGGTACCTATGCTTACATTCCTTGAACCCTTCCGTGCATTTAATGCTTTGCACGATTTCCGTTCGTTCAAAAGATAGAGGTCTTAATGAGGCACGATCATTTTCCACATAGAGAGAGAAACATATCGTTGAAAAATTACGAAGTTTATTTAATCCTGTAACTCTCGTCAATGTCAGCTAACATTCCGTGGAAACAATTGTCTAATGTTTTTTACTTGTAGATATACAATTGGTCTAGAGCGCTTGGCTTGGAAACACAGCAGCGAAAGTTTTGAGGTAACATCACATGATTATTGTAACGACGATCGTGAACGGCCCCTTAAATAAATAAACTAAAATTTGTGATTTGAACATAGTAAAATCTAACTCTACTCTCGGATTCAAAAAAGGTAATATGCCTAAATAAGGCGTGGGGATTAGGCACACCGAATTCGGGAGCGCGCTATTATCCTTTCCACGACATGTTGGTGGAATTGGAACTGGAATGTCCAATTGAGGGACGCATCCCCTCGTGGTGGCATTGAGTCACGTCCACGTCACATCATGTAAACAAACGAAGATCGAATCGAACACGCAAAACGGAACGTGGCGGATATAACCACGGTTACAGGCGCGGAATGGATGGTTGACGGCGATGGAGAGCGGGATAAGGATTTATTGGCACGGCAAATACTACGCGTTTGTTCGTGAAACACAAGAAAAATGCACGAAAGTTTTTTTTAGGTCACTAAGTTCCAAGGATACCGCGACCTCATTGATCCATTCAAAGAAAAATTCTTGGGTTTTGCGTTCTCGTCCACTCAATACGAAAAGCTTCGTGCGCACCTGCGTATTGAGTTTACGATTTATGAGTATTCAAGAAATGAGTGAGTGAATGAAGACTTTTCGTAATAGGGTAGTTTCCTTCATCAAAGAAAACGAAAGGCATAGATTGCGATTCGTTACCCACCATTAGTGTATTCATTACATACATATTATTTGGTTATTACATTTATATGTTATATGTTACAAATTATTTATCCTCATTTGAAAAAGGCCAGATTGGCGCACATGCGATCCCGCTCCACGTGACGTCACAGGGACCTAGTTTCTACACGAGTAGATAGGAGTTATACATCGTCTGAGGTTACCAATGCATGCATGAGGCACAGAGCTCAGGGAAACATCTCTTAATAATCACCTATTAAAACTGGCTAAGGTCGCAAAGTTTTCCTCGTTTGATAAGGTATTAATAATCCTTATTTAAGCCTAGCGCTACCAGCTAGTATGGTACTCTGCTACCTTCCAGCATCCTGCGTCGTATCAGTGCTCAGAGCCTCGCCCCAAGGTCATTTCACTTGCGGCAGCGGGAACCAGAATGACGTCACACGGGAGTTTTCCCAGCATTCATACTTAGCCGTCGCGTTTTCGCGCGCTTGAAAATTTTCACTTTTCATTTAATGGCGAAAAATAGATATCGTCATTTAAAAATCTAAAAGCGTGAAATACGTACTCCAGGAGTAATAATCTTTCGATGTTGGCAATAAAAAAAAAAATAGGAAACCAACCTATTCCACGGGCGGAGAAAGCTTGCGCCAAAAGATTATTAAGATCTCCTTACTCGTTCTCTTCAAGGCTTTTACATTGATCAATTGGCCGATTTGTTTCATTTTCTATGGGTGCTGTATTTATAGGGAAATGTCGCAAAAAATCTGCAGTTTTATACAGTACTTATGGCAATACTTGTCTCATCATTACAGTTATGATAATCGACGCTGTAATACACTCATCATTCGACAAAAAATAAGATATACTTTTTGTTGAAGAAATTGTCATAGTAAAAGTCAATATTTTGGGGCCTTGTTCGATTTTTCTTGAGAAAATAAATGATAATGTTGGTCAATAGTAAATTATATCATTCCTTGCATTGAGTTGTGGGGTATTTTTAATCATAGCTCATGGGAAAATTCTTATGTTAAGGACTTTAAGTCAAGAGGTATTTTAATTCTGCGAAACTTAGAAAAAATAACATTAAATAGCCTCGTCGTTGAACTGCTTATTGAGTTATTAGCGGTGGTGTAATTTAAATCTGACTAATCTGACAGGAATGGGTATTGAGGTAATGATAAAAGTATTAATTATATCAGCTTCTCTGTGCCAAATAAATGGTTGAATTCCACGTATTTATATCACTTACACCCTGGTAGTGAAAGCTGCCTCAGAATTTAACGTTTGTGTGATTGTTGTGGTGAAGGGAGTTAGTTATGTAGGGGTTCACATTTTTAAATCAACGGTCTACATGTTTCACTGTGCATCAGGCTCTCGGAAATATTGCAATGGGTTGTCATAGCGAAAGTTATAATAGGGTAGTTTCCTATTATTTTTTTATTGCCTAAATCGAAAGATTATTACTCCTGGAGTACGCATTTAGGGCTTTTAGATTTTTAAATGACGATAGCTATTTTTCGCGATTAAATAAAAAGTGAAAATTTTCAAACGCGACGGTTAAAGAAGGATTATTAATACCTTATGAAACGAAAGAAACTTTCCGACCTTAAGCACTTTTAATAGGTTATTATTAAGACATGTTTCCCTGAGCTCTGTGCCTCATGCATGCATTGGTTATCTCAGACGATGTAAAAATCCCATCTACTCGTATAGAAACTAGGTCCAACTGACGTCACGTGGAGTGGCATCGCATGGGCGCCAATCTGGCCTTTTTCAATTGCAGTTAAAATTGACCATCGCCATTCGTCTAAACCGCTATTTCTAAACCAAATAATTTGTATATTATGAATACTAATCATACTAATGGCGGGCGACGAATCGCATTCAATGCCTATCGTCTTCCGATCTTGAAAATTATCACTCCGACGATTCTCTAAGAGGACTCATATCGTCATCGGAATAAAGATTTTCAATAGCAACAAGTTACGATCGCGTTGTAAACCAGTCGGAATCGACCGTTCGAAGTGAAAACAGTTTGGAATAATTCCGAGTACTGTAGCAACAGTTCGTTGTATTTTTTATTATATTTTTTAGATAAATAGCGTCGGAACTTAGGTAAATTGTCACCATTTCTTAAAGCGTTATGCAATATAGAAAGGAGTGATGCGTGCATATTTTGTCGAAGTCATGAAATTGACATTTCTATATTTCAATTATATATATTTCAATTATAAAAAAGAATTAAAAGTTTGGAATGTAGTTCTCTTAACAATGCCATGTCTTTAGATGACAATGAAGAGATTTTTCTCATTCTTTAAAGCTGACGAAAATTTCATAACAGAACAAAATGTATTCCAGCCTACAGACTCAAGCTTACAAAGCATGAATAAAACTTTGAAGATACGCAATTTGAAAGCTGTGATATTTTGTATGGATCCCATTCAAGATCTTTTTTATCTATTTAAATGGCTTTTTTAATTTTTTTGTAAATTTGTAAACATGTTGACGAGGATCATTATCACGTAGCGTAAACAATGAAAAGCATTGTGATCCAATTCAGTTTTCACATTGAGTTAGTAACAATTCGTTGTTATTTCAATGATATTTGTGGCACAATGACGTTTGAAATTATGTATTTGGTGGTCTAATGAGGTAATGTAAATATGTGTGCTCGTGAATATTAAAATGAATAGAGAGTAAAAGGTTTAAATAGTTAAAAGTTCGGTGATAAACTTTCAGCGATGATTTATCATGAATGATGGACTTCTCATCAGCGATGTATTTTTATCACTAGTTTCGATGGAGACATTTGTAAACACCTCTTTTAAGGTCCTCATTTTATATTTTTGATTGAAATTTTGGGAAAGCTAAAGCTCTTTTTCCTTGGAAACTTCCAAAACATTGGATAAAGAAATTAAGAATAAACATTGAGTAGATGTGTGGCCCCTCAACTTTTAAAGTCAGAACGTCCTTATACGATTAATCATCTTTTATACATTGCCATTGCTCCCATATTTGATTAAATGTAAGTGTAAGGAAATATTTGTATTCTAATGTATCATCATGTTCCTAAAAAAACCTGTATATATTTGTCTGTTTCAGTCTTCGGAAGTTGACTTTTAATTTGTCTTAATCTACCTGTCTTGATAATAAATATCGACTTGCCACTTTTCGAACAGTTATTTGGTTGTCATTATTTAAAGTGTATGAAGTGTAGAAGTGAATGGTAGCTAGCGATAGATATATGGAACAATTGATTCAATTCCGTTCATTTTATTACCGTGGACCATTTTAGCCTTTGAGGCATTATCAACATAAAAGTTAAATTTACACTGCGTGATAAGTAAACAACTAAAATTAAGTTTACTAAAGGAGTGAGTTATGCGATAATAAGATGGATAAAGGAACAATACGATATTCATTTGTGAACATAAAAACTTTGAGAAAAGCTGGGAAGAAAAACAATAAAATTTCATCTAATATCTAAAAAATAGTAAGCATATGATTTCAAGTAGGTACATATAAAAATTTTTCGAGGTAAGATAACAAGAATTTGGTCATAAGTGCATTAAGAGTGCAAATGCAAGATTACAGTCATTCCTTTGCAGAAAGTACAGCGAGTTTATTTACGAGGTAACTACCTGATCTCTTAATGGAATATAATTATAACTTATTTTTTAATAATTTCGTTGCCTTTATCATTCTGATGAGAGGTGGAAAGAAATTCCATATTCAAGCCGTCATTACTATAAAATATTTGTTCATATGAGGTCGAATCGATGTTTTTTTAGTTATATCTAACGGTTTGAGTGAATATTTGATACAATTCGTGTTTTGTGGATGTTATTAGTCATTCTTAGTTTACTTAACCTAATATTATCCTTATTCAAAGATATTCTTAAAATGTCGATGCTAAACTTGCCATTGTATCGCTTGAGTACAAAGTGGTCATAATCCTCAATGTTTCTAAGGAACCTCTCTGGTCATTAAATCGCTGGTCAGAGTTTGAAAAATGTATTTCGATTTCTAACGCATCTGTATTCATTGAACTTAGAACAATTTAGTCTCCCAAAAAATAACACCTCCCCAACTTTAGGTTTTAATGAAATTAAATATTTTCCACATTTCCGCCGTTTAAGTTTCACTTGTTTAGAGGAGTTTAATTTATCACGTTGAGCCCCTCTCGGAATCGGTTAACAGTCACACAAAGGGGATCTATTTGCTGTTTCATTTGTTTTATATGATGTTTGCTCTCACAAAATCGTTACACACTTGGAAAAAGAGTGGTCGGAGTAGATACATTTGAGGAGAAGTTAAAAAAAAGAAGTCAAATTGCATTTAAGACACCTTTAGCCGGAAAGTAAACGAAGATATTTAACTGGATTGAGTACTTATCCTTTGGAAAATGTTTGCCCTAGCATATTAGTTATTCCCTTCGTACACTGAAAAGGAGTTTGCTGACGGAAAAAAATAACACGGTCACGCTTTGGCGATACAAACAAGAGCGTTGTATGTCAAACACAACGCGAACCCCACTCCGCAAGCCCTCCCAAAGTCAAACTTAAACGAGAAAGAATGCAAACAAAGAAGTATATTTACAAAATGCCAATAAACTGCTCCAACTCATTCTGGGAGTCCTTGAGTAATCTTGGGGACTCTTCGGGCGTCTGGCAAATAGGGCTTAAGTAACGAGATATTGAATTATAGAAAGGAAAGGCAGCCGAGAGGCAAGGGGAGGGGGAGAGGGAAATGTAGGCGGGTGGTGGAAATAAACTGGGGGACCAGGTAGCCGAGTGAAATCCTCGAAGTAGTGATTGTTTGCCGATGCTCGGAAACCGCCCGATATAAACTCGATGCGAATATGGCGACCGCGCGTCGTTCGACTTGTTTTGATCGATTTGGGTCGCGGAGGAAAGGAGGAAAACATTATTCGGCGGCCCAATTCGAATCTGAGACAGGAGGAGGTGGGGGAGAAGGTCGGTCCTTCAAGAATCAACACGGGATATATTTGAAGTTGCTGAAAAGGGAGACAGCGCCTCTTCCTTTTTTTTTATACGCCTGTTTGAACGGAAATCTAGTTCATGCAATCTTTTTAGAGAAATGATCCAATATTGTTATAGATAATTTTGCGATATTAAGGTTAATATGAGTATAAATGAATAAAATGTGTATTTCCTCTGAAATATCTTATTTCTTGTAAATGTCGACCATGATCCTTCCTATTTATTTTAATAGGTTTAAGGTTCACGATATAAAAATCGTCAGAAATTAATGTTATTCTGACATGTAGAGAAGTGCTTTTTTATGTTTTTTTTAATAGAAGACTGTCTAAATAAGATTTCTGGGAGCAAAATAAATGCTAGAGTTTTCGTGAAATGACATCCCTTTGTAAATAAGGAAAAATTAAAAATTTCATGGAAACCTTAATAAGACGACAGCCCCTTAGTAAGCCACATAATGAGGTATTACGGTACAAGGGTGTACCAAGGATCATAACTAGGGGGGGGGGGGTGCAAGCCATGATCTAGGGAGTAGGCAAAACATGGTCTAGGGGAGGGGCAAACCAAGTTGTGACATTATTTTATGAGATTATTTCCTTGAAGACATAGTTTTACTTTAGTTACATATCTTATACTAATTCATATCAATTTTTCTTGGGTTTAAAGAAAATTTGATGAATGCTTTCGTTTCAATTCAGTACTAATTTTGATTAAGGACTTTTGCGATTTTTACTGCTTGGGGGGAGGGCAGCTGCCCCACCCTGCCCCTCGCTGGGTTCGCACACATTACGTCACTATATGTAGAGACAGTCATTAAAAGTGAACGGCAAAAAGGAAGTCTAAGCGAGGAATTTATTTAACGGCTAAAGTAAAAATTAATAAAAGAAGTAAATGAAAGAAATTTGTAGATATGGAGGAACATGGTGATTGAGATTATCAGGCTAGAGCAGATAGACGACGATTTTTGCTTCGAATGTTTCCGATTTTCTATTTCGATTTTTATATGACGACTCGGCGTCATTTGACTCGTTCTGATCGATATATGTCGCGGGGAAGAGAGAAAAAAATATTCCTCGGTCCCATTTGATTTTGGGCTAGGGAAGACTGTGGAGGGGATGTTGCTTTTCGTCCTCCGAATGTCAACACAAGATATATTTGAAGCCTTTGAGGATAGAAAGAACGATTTCGCCTTTATTTTAAAAATGTAGAAGATTCGCTTTATTAGGGCTGGACAGAAATCCAGTTTATACTAACCTCGGGGGAAATTTCATAGCAGGAGTAGGTACAGTCATGTACCTTTTAATATGCAGTTTTACCATGAAAGATATCATAACAAAGTATTGATTTATCTTCAAATAAAATAAAGGAGAATAAAGGATAAGATATCATATGAGAGAATGAATATATCTTCAAATAAAATAAAGGAGAATTTCTTTTGAAATGGGGATGTTGACATAATTTCTCTTTTTCTAATTACTATTTGTGGTTCACACTATTACATAAAATTATTAATACAATAGAAAATATAGATATGTCAGCTGTAAGACAAATACTATAGTAATTATAGCTTTAGATGTAGATGGGTAAAGCTCCGTAATTTCCATTTTATGACGAATGCCTTGAGAAAATTATGGTGGCCTTCGTAAATCATTTCTTATTGCGGTATTTATTCAGTAATTTTAAGTACTGAACCAAAAGAAGTATGGCGCTATAACAGAAGTGAAGATATTACGTTAAATTAATAATTACACATTCTGTCTCTACAGACTTCAGGATTGAACAATTTCTTCATTTCACATTTCTTCGTTTTGCAGTTCCTCCATTTTTGTATCCGTGTTAGAAAAATATTCTATTTGACACATATGTTAGATACTACACTAAATAATCCATTAGTGGTTATAAAATTCCCTAACTAATTGAAAAGTGATGGTTTACTTATGGAGTTAAAGCTTGCTAAAGAAATCGCACTTACTTAACTTTTTTTAAAGAATCGTATGAAAACAAATTGAGCAATGAATGATAGGTCTTGAATTGGTGATGTTACTTAGTTAACCAGGGTATAAAGGAAATAAACAGCGTGTACGTGAACGGATGAGCCGCTTGAAGGAGTAAGTGGAGATCCATATCAAGATAGTTGTCCTGTAATGATGATAACATTATATCATATGTGTGATGTTTTGAGTGAAAAAGAGAAGCTATTTTAAAGAATCATTACTGGATCACAGTCCAAAAAATGCTAAGACACATTACTCAATTAAGTTATCTCATGATGTAAATTTTTTCCTTCGGTATCAACGATTGTCTCTACTGCCGGGTCATCTTGGGAAGAGTATTTCGGATTTCCTGCCTTCAAACGCATCTAGTATTGGTAATTAAATTCGATATACTTCATTACCATGGGGTTTTCTGGTCCGTGAGGTATGACGACTATAATAAGGTAATGTTTTACTTTCAAAAAAATATCTATGCTAAATTGCAAACAAAAGTACTTAATGGTAAAAGTATTTTTTTGTGAACAGAAACTATAAAACAGATAAAAAATACGAAAATTACTGATGAACGTACGCATGTTTTAACCGAGAAGAAAAAATATCACAAGTTAATAACGAGAAAAAAAGTAACGGATCAGTCAGTAATGCTGATTCAATTAATTTTATTACCTTGGACCTTTCTGACCGTTGAGGCATGCTAATTATAATAATGCAATTTTCATCCATCAAAATACATTTGAATTTTTAATTCTTTAAATGTAAAAAAGAGGAAAGAAAACAAAAAAAATACGATGATCATTGGCGAACATACATACATTTTTAATATAGATGAAAAAAGAAAAATCACATGAAAAAGCGGAAGAAATAGTAAACGGTGAATATTTACCATTATTTAACTACGATCATAAAATTAAGAAGTACCTATATATTCTAATTTAAGTCTCCGATACCAGTTTTCCGGTTTCCCATTAAACAAGAAACCGGTTTATAGGTTACCTATCAAACTAAAAAACCAGTATTAGCCACCTTAAGCCCTGTAAATGGGCTGTAGGGCATACAACTCTAAACTTCACTTTCGCTTATTAGCAGCTCCACTCAATTTCGAATAGCTACGATCATTTTTCCCATCTCATCAATTTAGCGTAAACAATCATTTAGATACCATGTCAAGTAGAGTAGGATGAGAGCCCCTAAAGGCTCAGAGGCTACGCGCTTGGCTTAGATTGTTTGAGCAATTGAGGATAGATATCTTTAAGAGCGACACGGAGAACATCATATTATAGACTCACTATATATCCAGGTCTGACAGAAGCGATAAATTGAGAGAGATATTTTGCCGAACGGATAGTAATGGGAATTCGTTTTTCTTCCCAGAAATGAGGGGACGTTAATAAATGTTATTCATAATTCCCTTAGAGCACCTCCTTTTTATTTGTAAACGGCTGGTGTCATAACACTTCCTGCCGCACGAGTTTTAGGTGGCTTGCGGGGTAATATGCAGACCCATATTAGCAATTATGTAAGTCTTAAGCTAGTTGTTATGGATATTATTATACATTTTGGTAAACCAATTTTTTTGACGCCATGAAGCCGTAAATACGATGCATTTACCCGTCAATCATAAAACTGGCCTGACTATCCGTTAAATTCTAATTAAAATTAGTAAAGTTTGCATTTACATCACAAAACTCGGAAATAAATGGGCACATATTTGATTTTCTTTGCTCTATAATTGATGTAGATGTATATCTTCGAATTAATTTGGACAATCTAATGTAATTGGTGGTCGTATGGAGGAACACGCAGACATTCAGTTGCGTTGCCTTGGATGCGTTGATACATCCGTTGCATTGTAGAGTGATCGGGAATCGATTGTTGGCGCAAATAAGTACGATATCATTGGTGAGTGCAGCTGTCGCAGGAGGGCAGCGGGGTGGCACGGACGCACTGCTCGCTGCTGAATGAATGAATGACTCTCCACCATGAAGACGTCAAGTGATCGGGCGGAGACTGAATTTAATCTCTCATTCCCCGTGAACCCAGTGTGCTCCATGACGCCTCAATGCAAGACAGCTCGCTGATAGAAACGGAGGGATTTGATTGTGCGGACCGGAGCCAATCAAAACCAGATGATGAAATGTAATTCGGATTTCATAGTATTAGCGTACAATGGGATGAGTAAAGGGGAGGTATAATGAAAACTTACAATAGAAATAATCTAAGTATGTAAAACCCCCCAAGGATGACTCACTCCTGGCCTCAAGTCTTGAGGACTTTTGCAATTTTTGGCATCAAAGTTTTTTTAGGATTTTTAAGTTTTTTAGGAAAGGAATTACAAAACTTTGAGGCCATTCACTTGTCTTGAAGACTCTTTTTTTCTTTTATGGTCAAGTACCATTCATTTCAAACTTACATAACATGCTATAATCATGTGATTTTCAGGTTACATTGAAATGACCTTGTCCAAATTAGCCTGTGCCTCAAGCATGGAAACATTAGCACATGATTAAATTAAAAGTATTATTACAAAATTAAAAGCACAGGAAATGTTACCATAAGTGCATTTGCTATAAAATGAATATAGTTTAACATTATACTGTGAAACAACGAGTGCAGTGTTGAACAAATCTCAAGACTTGATCTCGAGATTTATCTGATAATAGGGTAGTTTCCTTCATCAAAGAAAACTGAAGGCATTGATTGCGATTCCTTACCCACCTTTAGTGTACCTATTCATAATATAAAAATTATTTGGATTTAGAAATCCTAGTTTAGACGAATGTGAATGGTCAATTTTAACCTCATTTGAAAAAGGCCAAATTGGCGCCCATGCGATTCCACTCCACGTTATATCACAGGGACCTAGTTTCTATACGAGTAGATAGGAGTTTTACATCGTCTGAGATTACCAATGCACGCATGAGGCACAGAGCTCAGGGAAACATCTCTTAATAATCACCTATGAAAACTGCCTATGGTCGGAAAGTTTCCTTCGTTTGTTAAGGTAATAATAATCCTTATTTAAGCCAAGCGCTACCTGCCAGCAGGGTACTCAGCTACCTGCTAGCAGCCTACGTCGTATCAGCGCTCAAAGCCTCGCACCAAGGTCACCACACACGACGGCAGCTGGAACCAGAAATACGTCACAGGGACTTTTCCTTGCATTTCTACTTACTTAGCCGTCGCGTTTTCGCGCGCTTGAAATTTTTCACTTTTCGTTTAATTGCGAAAAATAGATATCGTCATTCTTAAATCTCAGAGCGTGAAATGCGTACTCCAGAAGTAATAATCTTTCGATTAAGGCAATAAAAAATAATAGTAAACCACCCTATTGTGTTGGTTTGTGACACTTTGCCTAGACAGTTGGGAAGTATAGTATACGTTTCCTTTTCATACTTCAAAAAATATAGAGATCCTTCAAGGGCCGTCGTTTTACAAGCATAAATGACATTATAATATTTCGCTGACGGAAATGTAGCTAAGTCTTGAAACTTGATTTCGGACGTCAAGATCAAGGTTGAAAAAAGTTTCAAGTATTGAAAGAAGCGCTGGCACGACTGCATAACATATATATCAACATAATTCTATTAAATAATCTATTTTGAATGCAACAAATTTAATGTAGACGAATACATGCATATTAAAAATAAAGGAAAAAATTACACTATTTTCTGAACAAACCTTAAAGGCCGTTTTACACGGTACGCGAAATTGCGCAATCTGACGTACGTGCGAAGGCGCAATCAAAATTGCGTCGTGTAAAGCGGTGAATAGCTAGAACACATGCGAGAATGCATGGATGCGAGACGGCAAAATAGCCCGTTCTTATTTCGTTCGTGCATTCGCGCAATTCCATGCCATTTTAGAAATAAATGCAGCTCTAACCTGCGCAATTCCGTGCCCCGTTTATAACGGCCTTAAGAAAGTTGGGAAGTCAGCGTGTCCACTAACAACAATTGACGTCTCCGAGACTTATCAGACTCCCAGAGTGGTCCCAATCCCATTTCCTGTTGTAACTCGACTTTCGAGACTCTATTTCGAGACTTTTATTCACCTCCTGTGGACACGTAGCTTTAACCCGAGACCTTCCATCTAACTCAAAGGAAAGATAGTGTTACGATATAAAGTTCGTATCCTGTCCGTCCTAAAGTTCACAATCGTTCACCTGCACCGAGACTCAATCTTCATTAGCCCTCGTCCTTTCTTCTTGCTTGAGAGACAGCTAGTGTTTGCGATATAAATTTCTTGTCCAGCCCGCCCTAGGGTTCATGATCGCTCTGCTGCACCAAATCTCACGGAGCTGAGTATTAATAAGGGCCGCGCAGGGTTTCCTGCAGCCTGGATGACCTCGGCGAGGAAAGGGATTTGGGGAGAAGTGCCGCGTGAAATCCCCTTTGTGAGGGGCGCTAAACAGCTGGTTTCCCTTACACACCCCCAATCATCCCCAATCCCCCCTGTCGCACCCCGGGCATCCGCAGGGGCTAATCCGTCAGCACCAAACGGCGGCCCTCCAACCTCGGAAACATTTGTACCGTTCCCACAGTCGTCGTCAGAGGGACATCAGAGAGAAAAACCCCTTGCACCCCCACGGACACAAAACACAAGCGAAAAGATTTCTCACCCCATTCCCTATGACACCCTATTAGACGAGACACCACCCTCAAACCTCACCTCCCACCCCTGTCCGTGTTTCCAGTAATCCCTGCTATGCTGGGCTATTCTTCTTTCCGCGCATCCCCCCTCTACCGACCTCATGGTGGCTGTTCCTATCACAGTCCTCACCCCCCTCCCAGCCAGCTAAGCGGAGGCTCACAGCGGGGGAAGGGAAGGCTTACAAGGCCGAAACTGGCAAATCGTTCCCGGTGTCGAATTAACAATCGACACACTCCGTCGCCTTCTTCTATTCTATAAGCGCGCACCCCCTTGGTCGTGATTCTATCGCTGCAACCCCTCCAGCATGCCAATTGGGGTCGATTCCAGACCATCGAACAATAGGGTGGCATTAGCCCCCCCTGCGTTTGATGTGGATCGTTTAAAAGGAGAATCCCGGGACTGAATTCAATGAGGACGTGGAGGAACCGCGACAACTTCGTGGGCGCGTGACATCTCAACTTAAACGATTCTTAGCTCTGCTAATTAACTCGAAATATTATTAGTTTGTGAATACACACTTCTGAATCTCAACCTTAGAAGAGGACTTTGGACTTCTGCAGTTTTTTTTCTGTTTACTGCTGTGTGAATCATTTCAATTTAGATCTCGCATAGTGAATTCCTCTCAAGATGTAAGTATTATATTACTAGTTTACCACAACCGGTGCATAAATTTACTAAGTAATTCAACCGATTTATGCGTTATTCAGTCACAGTTTGGTATATTAAAATTAAATCTAATCTCACTTTTCCACATTCATTTTTGCCACCTTTTTATTTATCCAATATTTCTTTCCATTCTATTCTAATCCCTCATAGGTCTTCCCGTTTCCCTATTTTCCCCCGGTGTCGTTCCTCTACAGCCGTCATAGAGTCCTCCTTATAAACTTGGTTATTTCATATGTCCTTGCCTTGATTGTTCATTTTCTCTCCGTCTCCTCACCGTACCACTGTATCCCACCCCTTCCTCAAATTCCTCATGCATATGAATAAAAAGATAAAGTGATGCTTAAAAGTTCATTCATTCTGTGTAAACATTTTATTCGTAACATTATCTTATCACTGTGGTAATGTATGTTCTAGTGATGTTATATTGTACGAAAATAACATAACGAAGATAAGAATATTTCCGTGTCATCAACTTACTATTTTATTATAAGGTCTGTAGTTGATTGAATTGAGTACATAGAAGGTTATGGAGATGAAGTTCATATAATTTAAGACACGGTCTCAGGCGTTACTTTGTGGAATTGCTTCATCTAAGAATAAAATCTGTTTATGAAACAAACGTCACCCGTAAAATTGAGGTACATACTCACCTGCGACACAGGGATGGTAGCGACGTGAAGCTTAATGTGGGGCTGTTACTACTTCAGCATTCCCTTGGGATTTTTTTTTCGTTTTATTTTAAGACATATCGGTTACTACGTCTAAACGTTATAAAAAATGAATGACAAGATCATTTTCTCATTCAATATGCATTATTAGTGAATTAGCCATTGAGCTTTTTAGGACTCGGCATCCAAAGAGAAGAGCTTCATTGCATTGAAATTTAGCGATGGATTCCTACTCCACCGCTCCCCGAAATGAATTTCAAGCTGCATCACTGGGGTGATGGGCTCGTTCACCATTTTTATATTATTTTCGATTGGGAGAGAGAGTTTAAAAAGTTTAGACGCGCATTTCTTTCCGTTTTGCGTTCCTTCACCTACTTGTCGAGCTATTCGTTGCCTTTCACTGCAAATTTAATGACGTCACTCAGAGGCGTAGCGAGGGGGAGGCCCGGGGGGTCCTGACACCCCCCCCCGGAAATATAAAAAAAATTATTTTCTCCATAAAAGAATACAAAATATTTGAAAAATCATGAATGAAAAAAGATTTATTTGACAAATGAAGTTTTTCGATTATGAAAAGTGTTAAAATTAGTTTGAAAAACCTTTACATAGTACCCTGTTTTTCAAAAATTTCCACCCTGGTTTTGGACCGCCCAGAACGAAATTCCTGGCTACCCCACTGACGTCACAGTCTCTTGGCGATCGGCTCACCGTCTCTTCGCTACTTCTCGACCTCGCGCGTCATGAGTGGTTCGTTGTCATAAACACTCTAGTGAGCGATTCTTCCCGTCAAGGATCGGATCTCTCTGAACGACTTAATGAACCAGAACTGTAATGACGTCACCAAGTCATGAAACATGTGCCAACTTTTGACTTTTTTATTCATTTTTAAGTTACGAGGAAACGGTTGAATTTTTCTATTTTTCGTCAAAACTTATCTTTCTCAAATATCTACAGAACTGCCTCAATGAATCGCTATTTCAGGATTGAGTGGACTGAAATGCCCCATACTGAGCTGGAAACTAAGAAGCTGGTCAAAAATCATATCCTCTATATTTTTGGAAGCAGATCGACGAAATCTTGCCAACTATTTTTGTTCATGCCATACAACATGAATCAAATGACATTTTACCAGAAAATTGTCTGAGAAGTATTTTTAAAACTGATTCGCGGACACTAAAAAAATATCCAAAGTCAACTAGTCGGATCGCTGCAATAGAGAGGGATCATTTTATTGTTATTAATAGTTTGCAATAAGAAAGTAAGTAGATGAACATATAACTAAACTATTTAAATTATACTATTCACATTGAAAACATTATTTTTTTTAACTGAATGACTTAATCAATCAATATTTGTCCGATGTGTTTAAGTTTGTTCTGAGATTACACCCAAAAGAAATTATCTCTTAACATATTATATAAAAAATGTAATTATTGACCGGCCCCATTGAGTGTTCCACAAGGGTGCCACCTCGGTCCCATCTTTTTCCTTGTGATCCCCCTTACCCTTGAACGCGCGCCAAAACCCTACAGGGTATAATCCCGATCCTGAGCGGGTTGGGACACGGCCCTAGCTGCTCTTTTCTTCTGTGAAACGCTTTTCATTTGTTAAACCATCCGCAACCCCCTCCCTGAAATCCACGGGACACCGACAGCGTTCGAGGCACGTGTCGGATCGGTTTTCAGCAAATTTCACGCTGTGATCATTTAATGAAAGCGCGCGCACTGTCGCAGCGGGGGATATATATTATTGTAGCCTGTTTTCAAAAGGCATTGTGATGATGCTTCATAACAATAACAAGGGTACTGGTGGCGGTACCTTAGTGGGGCCCTCACGATTACACGTGAAATTTCACCGTTGCTAATGGATTAAAATGCTCTTCCATTCATTGGTAGTGAAATGACGATTCTTGAAGAGGCCAACTAGGTTCTCAGCGGGAATCGTTTCTGCGGGCCATCACAATCTTTTCTCTTTGTATAAATCTGGCGGTAGGACACCAATATTATCAGTTAATTCATAAATAATGGTTATCTGCGATCATTACGAGGCACTATACCTTATTGGAGTTGATGACGATAAATAATTGGCCTAATAGTACCTCCCGCTATGTACACCTTCTGTTTTTCGTGATACCCCCTTTTAGAACTTCAGTTTCACACATATTTCCAAGCAATGATCGCATGCCTACTTTATAAATGGAAATATTTTAAATCAATGAAGCCACTAAAAATGGAAATTGAATAATTTACTTTTCAAAGTAGATTATAGTACCTACCCATGACATCGATATGCCTGCTCCATATCGAATGTCAAGAGATCATCCTCAGCAAGGCTTATACGTAAAGGCAGACGGAGCGGGTTGAATCCAGCTTCTCCCCATCCAAAAAAGAAATCAAGTTAGTAATAAACGAGATCAACTAGATAATTAGCAGTGCATTTGAATTTTTTATTCGATGTCAGCACAGAGCAGGGACTCAATCGTATCTCTTGGCCAACAATAGGATGGTTTCCTATTTTTTTATTGACTAATTCGAAAGATTATTACTCCTGGAGTACGTATTTCACGCTTTTAGATTTTTGAATGACGATATCCATTTTTCGCGAATAAATGAAAAGTGAAAATTTTCAAGCGCGCGAAAACGCGACGGCTAAGTTTGAATGATGGGAAAACTCCGCGTGACGTCGTTCTGGTTCCCGCTGCCGCAAGTGGGGTGACCTAGGGGCGAGGCTCAGAGCGCTGATATGACGCAGGATGCTAGCAAGTAGCAGAGTAACCTACTAGGTGGTAGCGCTTGGATTAAATAAGGATTAATAATACCTTATCAAACGAAGAAAACTTTCCGACCTTAGCCATTTTTAATAGGGATTAAGACATGTTTCCCTGAGGTCTGTGCCTCATTCATGCGATCTCAGACGATGTAAAACTCCTATCTACTCGTATAGAAACTAAGTCCCTGTGACGTCACGTGGAGTGGCATTGCATGGGCGCCAATCTGGCCTTTTTCAAATGAGGATAAAATTGACCATTGCCGTTCGTCTAAACCGGTATTTCTAAAACCAAATAATTTGTATATTATGAATACACTAATGGTGGGTAACGAATCGCAATCAATGCCTTTCGTTTTCTTTGATGAAGGAAACTACCCTATTATTTGTACATTTTTTCTACCAATTTCTGTACCAAACTCTGTTTAAAAAAATCGATTGCACCCCTTGGCTTCGCTCCCACTTAACTTACTTATAGCTTTGTCTGCTAAAACCAACGTTTGTGTTGAATGTTATCTCGGGCTGAATCACTGATATGAATGATATTCGTAAGAGGACATGCTGAATTGCTTTAATTACTCATGGTAGGCTGGAAATATGAAATATATCGTCACCTGAGATTATGATTATGATTTTCCTCGCCATTCGTGAAACAAATCGAATCCACACTTTAATTTTCTTTACGGTTCATGTATATTGCAAATACAGCGTTATCAAATGCTTTCAATTGAAGATATCAAGCCAATCAGTGCAATTCAATCGTTAAGATTTCCGCTGATGTTATGTGCCTTATAAGATAAAAGGAAGTGGACATGCACCTATAGAAAACGATTCCCGATCGTAATTTATTCTGTTGTATTTATTCGGATAACATAGCGATCAGTAGACGTCTAAAATAATTTGAAAATCATTTCCATGATGCTGTATTATCGACTAGTAGGTAAAATTTTAATTGCAGGTGAAATAGGAAGGTGAAACGTTAACTGTGAATTTGGACGGCTATGCAACCATATCTTTTAATTGCAAAACCTTTGATGTAGACAATACGGTCTATATAATGCTAAAGTTGCTGTATTCTACATCTACATGTTACCCAGTAAGCCGCGTAAATAAGCGTGTTGTTATAACTCCTGCCTTTGACAAATAAAACGGCAATGCTAACGAAGTTGCGACTAAGATTTATTTAAGTCCTTCACTGTTTGGGGGAAAACGATTTGGGTAAACGTATCCGTTAAGCAAAATATGCCTCTTAATTTATCATTTCAGATATACCTGGAAACAGTGCCTTACTATGGGGGATAGATCCCCCCCAAAGCCTCAGAGAAATAAAGAAATTATTTATAACTATTATATATAGTTTAAACGTATAATAACTGCATCTGCTTAAAGTTATATTTTAAGTGTCAAAATGATGTATTTCCAGGCATGTCATTTCCCAAAAAATGTTCCCGGACCCTGCGTTGCCAGGGGGGGAGTTCGCCTTCAGGACCCCAAAGCATATTCCTAGTTACGACACTGCCTGGAAATATCCAAGGTTATAATACGATGATCTCCGTATCGCTCTTAAAGGTAATTTTCTCAATTTCTCAAGCAATATAAGCCTGGCGCACAGCCTCGCTAGCGGCTCCTTGTCTAAATCAATAACACATATGTATCGCTTGAGTGCTGTTGATTAAGGAAACTTATTTTGCAAAACTAATAAATTAAATAACTCTGGTATGGATCATGGATGGAAGTAAATCAAATAGTCTGGTTAACACATATTTTTGATACGCTGGAAATATACATGGATATGCTTGACAGTACTCTAAAAATATATAAAATTTCAGGGAATACAAAATAGTATATCCTGAGAACTAATTTTTTTAATACCTTTACAAGACGACATGAACGAATTAAAAATTTGGTATCATCGATATTGGATATTAGTGTAAGGGAATGCAAATGAATTAGTTATTTATTCTTTCATGAGATGTCGGCATCTGCAAAATGAAGGCAATAACTTGTCCACACCATGTGAGGTAGTTACGAATTTCGTTCGGGGGTGGAGGGTTTTTAACTAATTTTAACACTTTTCATGATAAAAAAACTTCATTTGTTGAAGTAATCTTTTGTAAATTCATGATTTTTCAACATTTTGTTTTCTTTTATGAAGGAAAGTATTTGCGTAGGTTCGAAGATTTTCGCGGCGTTGATTAGATGATCTCTGCATTCTCTTCGGGATTTCACCGCGTCAGTTGTGTTTTGGCGACAACAGTCTCGCTGACATTACAGTCAGCGTCTTTAGGTCGAAGGTGAGAAAACTCAGAAAATTTTCCGCCTTTTATCGGCATAAAAAAAGCCTATAAAAGGCGGAAAATTATAATATAATTTTCTTATGCCAATAAAGGCTGGAAAATTTTCTGAGTTTCCTCACCTTCGACCTGAAGACCCTGACTGCAATGTCAGCGAGACTGTTGTCACTAAAACACAACGGACGCGGTGAAAGCCCGAATAGAATGCAGAGATCAAAGTATTTGCGTTTTTATATTTGGGAAGGGGGTCTGGACCCCCCGGATCTCCTCCCTCGCTCCGCCACTGTTCACCCTACTCATTAGATTTTGTTCTTAAAAAAAAATATTACGCAATCAACTGATTCTACGTTATTTCTTTATACTTTCCGTCATGGTCTTCAAGGAGGAATAATAATATATGTCCTATAGATCATGGTCGACTTTAGCCCTCGAGACGTCGGTATACTCCGACATTATCACCCGATGGGTAACCTGAAACAATCCTCCTCCGAACCAGTCGCCGGAATAACTGAAATTCTTCCCAGGACAATACTAGGTTTAAAGAGTTTGATTCATTTCCTCGGATTTTTAGATATACAAACACGCCGGTTCGTCAATTCCAACAATATGCCAATCGTCATATTTCTTGGGGACAATGGACGCCGTAGCGCATCGTAAAGAACCTGATTGTATCAATTCCCAGGTAAAATATCGGCCTTGATAAACCGTTTTCAAACAGACATTTTTCAAATGACAAAAAAAATAGAGAGCTCCCAGTAAGGTTGCCTACTTCATCTTCACATAAAGCTCTTAATTTACAGCCACTCTGAATTCTTTTTTTTATCGCCCGATCTAATTTTTTTTTACGGGGAGCTGGAACTCAACAAAGAGACATTAGGTATAATGTCTTAAATCGGATTTCAACTCAAACAATTGGAGCTTGAGAGCTCGGGGAATAAAAAAATATTCTCTTCCTCGCTCTCTCTGTCCGTGTAATCTTTCACAGGCCGCGAATAGGGTTGGGGAGAGGGAATATTTCCAATGTCATTCCTTAGTGTCCCCGCGCTGTGTGTGTACAAGGAAGGTGAAAGCGATGGAATTCGCCCCCGATAGCAATAAAAAGGAATTAAGACTCTCTCTTTGACGATGAAGGAGGAGGAGGAGGGAGAGGAAAAAAAACTACCGCGTTACTACTCTACAGTGTCTACATCCCCATGGAGGATTTTCGCTGCTCCTTTTTTTATTCATTCAACTTTTAATTCTTTTTAATACATCACTCCTGAGCGTTTTTTATTTCTTCTGTCTCTCCTATCGGATTGGGCTCTCCAGTTATTCACTACACTCGTTTTCGAAGAGGTGCTGGAAAAGGGTTCGCAGAGATTGTGAGTAAAAGAGTCCGGTGAAGGATATAAAAAAAAGAGAGACTGAGTTTAGGGTGTAGAGGTATTAAAGCCCGTGGAGTGGGGAGAGCGAAATTGAATTTATCGCTGGATTGGGCCCTCTCGCGTAATTTATTTAGCGTCCCAAACGATAGGAGAGAGTCCTTTTTCCCTCTCGACGACCCGCGGCAGAACTTAAGCTCCCAATTAATTCCCAAATCTCCGGATGGGGAGAAGTTGGATTCAACCCGCTCCGTCAGCCTTTACGTATAAACCTTGCTGAGGATGATCTCTTGACGGTCGATAATGAGCAGGTATATCGATGGCTTGGGTGCTGTAATCTACTTAGATAAGTAAATTATTCAATTTCAATTCTTAGTGACTTCATTAATTAAAAATAATGCCATGTATAAATTAGGCATGCGATAATAGGGTGGTTTTCTATTTTGTATTAAATTATGCATGAAAATAGGGCGGTTTTCTATTTTTTTAATTGCCTAAATTGAAAGATTATTACTCCTGGAGTACGTAGATTTTTAATTGACGATATCTATTTTTCGCGATTAATTGTTAAATTAATATTAGGCAATTTTAATAAGGGATTATTAAGATATGTTTCCCTGAGGTCTGTGCCACATGCCTGCATTGGTAATCTCAGACGATGTAATGTACGAGGGACTTTTTTTCCAACTTCCGATGGGTCATGAGCAGAAGACGAAGTGAAAGATTAAAAATTTTCATTATCATCATCATCACCGGTCAACAATCCTAGGATTGGTTTGACGCAGCTCTCCGCTCAGTTCTCCTATCAGCTAATCTTTTCACAGCTATGTATTTCTTCTCTTTCACATCCTTCTTTACTTGTTGCACATATTTGTTCGAAGTCTTCCTTTAAAAAATTATATCATTGCTAAATTTTGAGCACACTTATGGTATCCTTTAAACATAATCGCCTCGTCAATTGAGGTATGGGTCGTGCCTGTGGACAAGTTTTACTCTACCCTCTTCAGAAGATGTTGACGCCAGTGACCTCCAATGAATTTTGCCATAGTTCTGAAGCTCAAAGCCTGTTTGAAAGCCCTTCCCAAGGCTCTGAAAGAAGTATAGGCCGCCGGCTTACCTAATGTTGTAAATAAGAAACGGGTGAAGACCTGGGGCGCTAGTGAAAAGTCATCAAGTTCAGCATCCTATTCGATATCCTTCATGCTATTACCAACATAATTCTTTTAGTGTGAATTACTTTTCATTGGCAAAATAAAGAGCATTGCAGCGAAAGAAACATATTTAAAAATTGTGTAATGTTATCTGCTGATATATATGAACGATGTTTTATACGGATTAATGCATATTGTGCAAAAGTAACCTACGCCACTGTACTATGCGAACATTGTGCTGTTGCTTCAATTGTCCATGTAGTTGTTGACAGAAACATTCGTTTTGCTCGAGTTATCTTGTTATCTGGACAATTAAAACATGAAGATAAGTGGAATTAATTATGGATGTTCGACATTTGAGAAAGAAAATATGTGTCCTTGAATTGAATTGAATTTCTATCAGGTTGAGGTGTGAATGTTGGACTTGGTCAACTCTATGGAATAGGTAATTATTTTAATTAAATTCTAGGAATAGAACCTCGTTGATTGGGCACTTATGTCATTTGCTTTTTTTCTTCAGAGTGTAATATATGCTATTATTCATCAGTCACATACAGCATGAGACATTGGACGTGTATGGTGTATTTTGTTAAGTGAATATTGGCATAATCTATTGAAAAATGCTCTTCAATTTCTATCACTTTGAGGTGTGAATGTTGGATAAAAATCATCTCAATGGAATAGGTAAGAATTCTAATTACATTCTATGAATATGACCTCTTCGAATGGGAACCTATCTTATTTTCTTTTTTTCTTCACAGTGTGATTTATCCTATAATTCATCAGTCGCGTATAGCATGAGACATTGGCTTTGTATGCTGGACATGGTTAAGTGATTATTGGCAAGATCTGCTGTAAAATGCTCTTGGATTTCTATCATGTTAAGGTGTGAATTTTGGATCAATTTCAACGCAACGGAATAGGTAATGATCTTTGAAATTTAATTTGACGATTACATCCCCTTTGATCTGGAACTGGAGTCTTTCTCTAGTAGAACTTTTTCTTCTTAGTGTAGTCAATGGTGTCATTCATTATCCTCTTCTATCGTGAGACATTGGATTTGTATGATGGAGGTTCTGAACTGTTGGGTGCCCTTTACTGTTGAAAAATCGTAATTTTCCTATTGTTCAAAAGTGGTACACTCATAGCTGGTTCTGATACTAAATATCTACCAAATTTTAAAATTTATATCAGTTTCTTTATAGAATAAGGATTCTTATGTTTGGAAAAACTGGCTCATAAATGTGATGGTGTTGTTTCAGTTATACTTGTGGCAGTCCTAATGGAGCTGGCCATGTTGCAGGGTTTTTATGCTAATTCCAGTTTTACTGATCACTTTATATGATCTAGTCTGAGTAAGGTTACAGTAATGAACTGAATTTTACAGTCTGAGTGGAACATGTTAAATTTAAATTTACTTCAAGGGAGTCTTGCAAAGTTTTAGGTGTAACAGTTTCTCGAGGGCAATATTCAGAATTATGTACGTATGTTTCAATCAATTGGTGATCAGTTTAAATGCTATTTTGCACTGCATTGCTTGTTATTACTTAAGTTATTTTTATCTGGTTGTAGATTAAGTCTTGTGAAGTACGTAATAATAACGCTACTCTCCTCAGATAGGCCCATAGTCATGTGCATCTATTTTATCATCAGAGGTTCTATTGCATTATGTCTCAAACTCCTAAATTATGACTTAATTTAGATATTCCACCTGTCAAAAGAATATTGTTTAAATGTTGAGAGTCATCAAATTTGAAACATCTCACTCTCCAAATTTTCAAGTTCCCCCACTTTAGGTGTTTCTAAATAGGCACTTGTCTATTTTATTTATGTCAACTCAAGCTGATTTTTTAATTCAGTTGACATTTTTTTTTTCATTTGAACCTTGACTTCCAGCCTGAAGTAGCAGACTGGAATGCCTGTTATACATGCCATATTCAGATGGATAAATACAGCAGAGAACTTGAAAGAATGTTGCAAAACCCTTCTGCCAAACCTATCTAATACTTGTATCTCACTGGAAATAGCATACAAAATGTTGGTATATGACACCTTTCCCATCTCTGCAGCTCAATTAAGACAGCACAAAGAGTGATTAAAAATATTTGTTCTCCCTTTTTTGTCGGTTTTATGAAAATATTACTTAGCCATATTTCTGTAACTGCTTCAGATACAAAATTGAAAATTTGCTAATTTTTGCTCCAGCACTTGCTATCATCGTACCAAATTTCTACAAAATCTAAAATGGTGAGGTAAACACTTTATTTTAAGTGTGTTGCATTGATATGGAATGGCTCGTGTTGAACTTGATGTAATTGACTATGTACTTTGATATTCATCTCTATGGCCATCTCTCTTTTACCAGATAACATATTGTCATTTATCTTTTTTTTACCTTGACAGTATCTGAATTGATGTCATTCATCACCCAAGTACAATGTGAAACCCTAGATCAGGATGATGGAACAGGAAAACTGATGAATGGGATTGAATATTGAAAAATTCCATTGGATTTCTAACATTCCAAGGGATGGAGCTTAGAGGTATGTAATCAACTTGATGGGATTGCTAATGTACTTAGCATTCATATTTATTAGTACCTGCACGAATACAAGGATCAAGAACTTTGCTATTTCCACATAATATTTTATTAGCACCGACCATGGTTTCGTTACAGAGTAACAGTGTTATACACCTTGATAATGTTACTCTGTAACGAAACCATGGTCGGTGCTAATAAAATATTATGTGGAAATAGCAAAGTTCTTGATCGTTGTATTCGTGCTATTATGGATTTCCACCAAGGTACGCCCTCTACGATTAATTATATTAGTACCTGCTTTTTATTGGGTGACATATTTTTATATATTTTTTGTTTGCTCTGACAGTATCTTGAAACTGAAGTTGCTGAAGTGGTTCAACCTGTGGATTTCTCCCGCGGTAATGGACATGGAAATGAAGCTTTGCTCTTAACCAAATTGATAACCTCAATAGGAAAATATGCAAAAGTAAAATTTTTGACTTTGCCATGGTGTTCATCTAAGGTATTCCTTTTCTTTGCCTACAGGCCATCTTATAGCCAGTGTTTTTATATCAATGGTGTAGCTATGTGTAATTGGAATTACAATGATGCATAACCAATTGTGATTATTACCACTTAATTGTGCCATTAGATTTTTAAGAAATCTTTGCATTTCATTAACATTTTTATTTATCATGTTATGCAGTGCCATACAAAGTGTTTTTAAGGTAAAAAAGCATTTAAGGGTGCTATTCATAGAGGCACTGAAATTGCTCACTTTACGAAATCTCTTTATGGTAAAGTGAGAGTTTAGCTAAAGTTCATTTCAAAGGCATCCCCAGGATCTCACTTTATAAAGTGGAACTTTAGCTGCTAAAGTCTCGATCAGGCATTGAAATTTTGAGTGTTGGCAATGAACGCTTTGTAAAGGTTAGCAAAAAGTTGACTCAGGATATGAATTGCTAAGTTGTTTACAGGTTTTTGGTGACTAGGTTTCCTTGTTGTATTGTGCAAAGATTTCATTAAGCTGCATTTTCTCGTTCTCTCATTTTGTGTGCAGATGTAAATTAATACTGTGTTGTCGGAAGCTTTTCCCCACTAACTTTTTTGTATGCTAATGACAGTTAGGTGAATAAAAGCTCACTTTTAATTAGCTTCCTGCATTGGAAATGCACTTCCATGTTTCCAGCAAAGTAAAGATACAAATTCTGATATTTTCACATCATTTTATGATAATCTTGCATGTTTAACTGCACACGGTTGTTTGGACTACATGTTAGTCGAAGTTTGATGGTATAAGTTCATTGAAGGTGGGTGAAATAGTGAAATTCTCTCACGTTAACTTGAAATTGACGCAATCAATTTGAAGATTTTCCAATCAGTGGTTTCCTCAGGTGGACGCATATTTTGAAGTAGGTATGGGTGTTTATTGAATTTTTTTGTTCTTACCAGTATTTTAATTCTTGGGATGTTGATGTATGCGGCTGTATGTATATAAATCCTCGATAAAATATTGCTTAGCTGCAGATAATATGACTATGAAGGAAAGTATGTTTTACTTTTTTATTGCTGCCTTTCATGGCAAGATACTATTTCATCATTGTAAACATTCAAATGACTAATCGAAAAACGAAACAAAAACTCTCTAGTTTCAAAATGACAGAAACAGGAAAATGTTAAACATGATATGGAGGCATGTGGAAAGAGTACATAAAGCAATTATGGAATGAAAACGCTTAAAATACAATGAATATCAAGTCTGCTTACGAAGACCATTGGCTCAAATATATACAGAAATTTGCTATCATTTCTAGGAGGGAAATTCTAGAATATAAACACATGCATAACCTAAGAACATAATTAGCTTGTTTTCAAAATCAACACAAATTATGCCAACCTATTCAACCACTTACTGTGCTGTAATTATCACATAATCGTAAAAATGTCCTAGGTAGTATAACGACCAATAGAGTTCAACTGCAGAAGTAATGGGTCATCTCCAGCAATACTGACTCGATATATTTTCCGGAAAGAGAGACACATTACGTGTCTGGTTATTTCTTGAAATATGCCTGTCTTCTGCTGTGTTCTCACCAAAGAATTAATTCCTATTAATTTCCGTAACCCAAATATCTTCATATTTCAACTTCAAAAGCAGCCATATTTATTCATCCGTAAAGAACACTTTACCCTAAGTGAGCTCCGGTTGGGCACTTTACGGTAAAGTGACAATTCTGCCATTTTTCTTCTAAAGTGGTGTTTATGAAACAGAGAAAGCAACTTTAGCCTGGCTAAAGTAGACTTTAGCCCAGCTAATGTATACTTTAGCTTAAAGTGCCGTCTACGAATAGCACCCTTAGGGATTCATTTCATTATTAATGTTGAGGTGCAGTTCTCAAAATTTTCTGTTGCACATTTGATTGTTACTTCACATTTGTGGATATAATCCCATCTTTTTGTATAATTGTTTTGCATCATTTTATTGTTCTGTGTCAAAGGCTACTGCAGTGTGATCACAATGTAATATGCAAGAAATCTTAATAAATATGCTTAGTATTACTCAATTATTTTTTTTTTTAGTGTTTTCACCCTAGTGAACCTTAATGGATATCAACTATGATAGCGGGTCATTGGGCCGAGTTGTTAATAAGTAGTAATCCCTGGGAAAGGGGGGCGGGGAAAAAGGCTATCCAATTTGAATTTCGCGCTCTAGCATAGCCGAAGTTACTTTTTTGGCCGCTGCAAAAACAGGATGGCGCTACTGTATGCGGCCAAAACTTGCTACGTCATTTTTAACACGTAGATACACATCTTTCTAGAGTATATAATCTTTGGCCCTTCCCTTCTGGCCACTTCTTCAATTCAGTGTTAAGATAGAAGTCACACGGCACTTTGTCGACATTGCACGGCGGATGATCGAAAATGTCCCATCGAAATTGCTCAAGGAGCAGTTGGGCTGCATCAGCGCTGAGATGACGGTCGTTGTCATGGATCAGAACACTTCCAGAAGGCAGCGTGTCCCCTCTTTTGTTTTTAATGGGAATGGGAGTAATGTTTCACTCTGTTTCACACTCTAGCCATATTTCATTAAAGAAAAATTCTCTTTTATCGGCATAAAGACATGTCAATGCTGAAGCCATTCGGCGAGTTTTCTGGCTGCCGCTCCGCAGTGCACACTTGGCGGTAGAATCCATCGAGGCAGTGTAGTTAATGAGATTCCTACTAACCTTAAACTAAAAACTCAAGACCAAAAATGACTTGAGCGTGTGGTGCGGAGTATGCGCAGTTGCCCTATGCGCGCAGTAACCGCCTGTCGCTTCTATGGTGTTTTTGTTGAGCCAAAGGAGGTTGAAAAAAAACGTCCATCGTTTTATAGGTGTAGTAAAGTTGTACATGGTAGTACATAAATTCTGATTTTGGACTTCTTACTTATGTTAGTAATTTTTACTCAGCATCTTGTTTTGTATGCGCTGTTTTAATTCTGTTTAGAATTTCTTATTCTTCTCTCTTACTACTACCTATCTTTCCGCCTAAATATTTAAATCCGTTTAAAAAATTAAATTATCACATTTTTAACTTCATTCTCCGTTTCCTTACATATTTCCGCAAACTGTTTTTCATATTTGTTTACTATCTGTCCAACTTTCATGGATTTTAATGATAAGTTTTCTGCTAAAATTTTTATATCCCGACCCGAAGAATCTATCTTCAGAAACTATTAAGCTGAAATCCATCCTACGTCTTAATGGTTACGACAACGGAGCTATATCCCGCAATTTTAAAATGATTATCAACAAGGACAACAGGAACAATAGGGTGGTTTCCTATTATTTTTTTATTGCCTAAATCGAAAGATTATTACTCCTGGAGTACGTATTTCACGCTTTTAGATTTTTAAATGACAACATCTATTTTTCGCGATCAAATGAAAAGTGAAAAATTTCAAGCGCGCGAAAACGCGACGCATAAGTATGGATGCCGGGAAATCTCTCCGTACGTCGTATTTCTGGTTCCCCCTCCCGCCCGGTGAGGTGACCTTGAGGCGAGGCTTAGCGCTGATACGTCGCAGGCTGCTAGAGGGTAGCTGAGTACCCTGCTGGCTGGTAGCGCTTGGCTTAAATAAGGATTATTAATACCTTATCAAACGAGGAAAACTTTCCGACCTTAGCCAGTTTTAATAAGTGATTATTAAGACATGTTTCCCTGAGCTCTGCGCCTCATGCATGCATTGGTAACCTCAGACGATGCATAACTCCTATCTTCTCCTATAGAAACTAGGTCCCTGTGACGTCACGTGGAGTGGCATCGCATGGGCGCCAATCTGGTCCTTTTCAAATGAGGATAAAAATGGACCATTGCCATTCGTGTAAACCGGTATTTCTAAAACGAAATAATTTGTATATTATGAATACACTAATGGTGGGTAACGAATCGCAATTATTGCCTTTTGTTTTCTTTGATGAAGGAAACTACCCTATTCCCAAGACACAGAAGACATCATTAGCCGAAAGAAAGCAGCCTTCCTCCCCTACGTGAGAAGAACGACGGATAAGAATGGTAACATCCTACATTACACGACACGTGGCATACACCCGTATGTAACTTATTTTTAATCATCATTCAACTTCTTTTCAAATGTAAATGAATTCTTCGTCAACATATTGACGATTATATTTTCGTCCTCTGCATTGCGCCTCTCGTGTAATTTATTTAACATCCAAATGACATGAGTACTTTACCATCTCTCTACATCGCTTTCATATCTCCTGAACCGCGAGATAACTTAGGCTCTCAATTAATTCCGATATCCTCGAATGGAGAGCAGTTAGAGTCAACCCTGTCGCTCATACATGAGTTATGTCCGGTACAGATACCCTCCCTAAGAAAATGTCTTCGTAGCTAGGACTGAGTTAATACCAAGAATGTAGAAATACATAATTGAAGACAACCATTATTGATGATTAACAATACACGTACACAGCTGACTTCGAGCTGAGTATAGCTTTTTATGTTATTACGTAATTAGATAAAATTGAAATCGAGGCACAACTTAACGTTTAATTTGACATTTAAACCCATTAAAGAATTAAATGACCATGGAAACCTACGTACCAAAACTTTTTTTTTACATTGTTAATTCTTTAGTTTTAATGGTGAAAATCCCTCATCGAAACAGCGTCCATAGTGTGGAGGAGTTCGCGTCATTTGATCGCGTCCTCCATTTGACTGCATCGACTAAGGCGTCGAATGGGGTGAAGTCGTCAAATGGGGATGGGAAAGAGAAGTTAAATGGGAGTATGAGGATAAAAGAAGAGATTTATTTGCTTCGTTAACCTCTTCTGCTCGCTCGCTGGAGAATGGGAGAAGGGGACGAATTGGAGGACATCGGAGTTGCGATGGTGTGAAGAGAATAATAAAAAAAGACAGCACGGAAAATTATTCCTTTCCACCCTCGCGTAATTAACCCTTTTTTCTCTTTCTCTGAGAGTCGAAGACCGCCGAATCGGTGCGATAAGTTCGTTAAACCTGTTCGACATGCAAACCTCGACTGCTTCTCTCTCTCTCTCACTCCCCTCCTCCTACCGCGCGGCTGCTGTTGATTAAAAGCGCCGCTCGAAGCAAACTATACCCCCTCCCCTTCCCCCGACTGGCGCTCCGCGCGGATTAAGGATTAAAACAGTCATTTGGACGCCTCGACGCCTTTTCCGCTGGTCGCACGGAGAGGGAAAACGACGCACGCTTCATCGCATGCCCCCACTTTATTGAGAGCTTCCCCCCTGCTCCCATCTAGAGGCCTGATTGATAATCATCCATTGTCTCCTCGTCATAGATATCAGAATATATCCATTAATAATATCGGGTTAAGCTTGACAGTTTCGGTGATTGAACAATCATTCTTTACCAACGCTACGGAATTTTAATGAATTACATGTTAAGGGCTTTAAATCTGTTGTTTGGGTGCGTAATTATTGCTATTTCATATGATAATGAATCTTGCAAGCCTTATAAAATCATATAATTATAGAAGAAGATATATTTATAAATCTTATCTTCTTTATCGATTGTTCGATTGAAAGAAAATGCGGAAATGTAGGGAAAAAAGCCGATCGGAAATCATTAGGACAACAAATTTTTGGAGGTAGCTACACTGAGGAGGAGCAATGGAGAATCCATACGTTCTATTGCAGCTCGTCCAGAAATTGATAATTTTTTTCTGCGAGAACATCTTAGGGTGGTACTTATGTGGAATAGAAAATGTATAATGTAATGATCGGGATTAGAAAATATTGCTCAATTCCATAATTTTAGGTGCGTATTATTCGTAGATATGCATAATACAGCCATATGTTTCTCCTGAGAAAATTAGACCACATCCAAAAGCATGGCATGCGCAATAGCGGCGTAAAAACTCGTTCTGAAATTCTTACGAGTCCCCCCCTACTCCCAGAAACTATGCATGAAGATAATATCTAAAAACAAGGTTAAGGATTGCGGTACTAGGCGGCGGTTTGTGGACGGAAAACTGGGCATTCACTTCACCGGAAAAACTGATTATCACCGCAGAGGTTGAGGAAAATTGTACTCAGATCCCCCAATTGTTGATTGGATAGAGTGTAATGAATTTAAAACATGCAGGAAAGAACCTTACACCACATATTCTGGAAAGGAAAAGTTCACGTGCGAAAACTGTGATTAGGACTCTTGCCCCATCAGGGGAGGGCTCTTGTCCCACATGAGGGGCAAGATTCATATTTGTTTTTCTCTTACATTTTGATGAATAACAACAGTTCTTTATTTTTTATGCAGAAATGGAAGATAAGTAATGTAGTACATGTTACAGCAAACAAATTGTGCAAAAATAAAAATTGTTGCTGAAACCTGAATGCATAATTTTTATAATTGTTTTTCAGGTGCGTACTCTTGCCCCTCATTCCCCTTTGACCTCTTTTAATGTTCACTCCTACGAAAAGTTTCGACGAGTTCATGCGTCATCTTCGGGTACTCTTCATAGTTCCAGGATGTCTTAATTCTTGGCATGGTATGTTATATTGGAATAGGCGACCGACAGCTGAGATCATTTGCGCTAAGAGGGAAGGGAATGCAAAGGACAGTGGAGAGAAACCCGACGTCGGTATTAGCCTGCGCTTAATGAAAGGTGCCAGGGGGATCGGGTTGGTGTGGTGGCTAGAGTATTGGCTTCCCACCGTGCGGACTCGGGTTCAAATCCCGGTGGTGGCAGAGAATTTTCAGAGACTGCCCAATCCCTGTTTGAATGTTGTGTGTAGAACATTTCAAGCGCAACACTCCGTCCGTCGGATGGGACGTTAAGCCGTGGTCACCTTGGTGCCTTTCGTTAAGAGGAGGCTGATGCCAACGCCGGGTTTCTCTCCACCCTTCCTTGCCCACCCTTCCCTCATGGCGCAAATGACCTCAGCTGTCGGTCGCCTCCTCCAAAATATCATAACATACCATTAAAGGGGCGAAGGGGAACTGCGGCTTAACGTCCCATCCGGCGGACGGAGTTTTGCGTTTTTAATTCCCTCCTCACAGCATTCAAGCTGGAATCGGGTAGTCTCTGAAATATCTCTTCCACTGCCGGTATTTGAACCCGAGCCTGTGGTGTGGGAAGCCAACACTCTAGCCACCACACCAACCTGATACCCACGTTTGATGTAAAAGTCGTCTATTACCATAATGTATCATATATGATACATATTCAAATTTTCATCCATTAAACCTGGTGTAATCATGAACAGGGGAAGGGCAGGGAGGAGGGTGCTTAAGGCAGGAGGGATCGTATCGGGATATGAGTTTGATATCACTGGGGAACAGCCGTTTTGTTGTCTTAGATTAGTGACTTGTTTTTTTTACTAAATTTTCGCCTGCGAATAAGAAAATTGTCTCAGTTTTTGTTTATCACGTCAACTTTTTAAACTACCGGATACCTACTCTCATTTTGTTTCATACGTCATTAAAAATTTGCAAATGAAGGAATGTAAAGGGAAATCTTACCTTAAATGCAAAGGAATTTGTAGGAAAAAAATATCCGTGGACGAAACCAGCACAGCACCAAAAGGTCTTTCCAAGAAGCAAGTCTCACTATGATATCTCCTGCATCGCTAAACTACTTCGTATCGAAGTAGTAGATGATATTCTTGTATTAGAATACAGTCAGTTTAGAATCCTTCTGATTCTTTTTCTTTTTGATTTCTTTAATCTGATTGGGAAGATAAAACTACTGGCAAAATGTCAGCGCTAAGCTGTAAGATTTTTTATGGGAATTTTTTAAAGGAGGCAAGTGCTAAAGAGATAAGAGATCATCAGGGTCAAGGAGAAGAGAAGCAAGAATTAAGGGTATCTATTGGTGATCCTTTGTGAAGAGAACTATCTAACAGGTTAAAAGAACCTAGTTATTTGGCGAAGAAGGGTCATAGTTTTAAGATAGAGAGCCTTCGAGGTAACTCTCAAATTCACTCAATTTATTTATTTTATTCATTTGTTTATTAAATTATTCAAACACAGCAAAAATAGCCTTCACATTGAATAAAAAACATAAAATCTGCAGCTTTAACAAATATAAACTATAAAAAAACTATAAAAAGGATATAAAAAAGAAAAAAGGGGATTCGCGTTCCTACATGGGAGGAAAAAACTCTGAAATGGTTTACCCGAAAAAAAAATATTGAAGCCCTGAATTGTTAAGGAATTTTTTGTATTTTTTTGTATCTAACGTTCTGTACTTTGGACTCAATATATTTTTGTGTTGCATGTTTCCACCCAAGCACATGGTCGACTTGTAACAATTAGTTTCATAATATCAATATATTTGTGCTTGAATACCTTAGTACATTCAGCACATTGCCTATTATACCCGCCTGTTTGGGGTCTCTATTCACTATATGCAAATTCGATTACTCATCTAAGTACTCGAAATAATGTAAACAAGGTCATATGGCCCCTTCTTTTAGTTGATTTTCCTTTTAGAATACTTGTGTGGGGTACATTTGCCTTTCTAAGCACCCGAATCGCTTTACTCAAGAATATTTGTCGCACTCTAATCGAAGCAATTACTCGTATATCCAGCGACTTATGACCATACGAATTTTTCGAATGTTACCTGACCGAATGCCTAAGTTACCGCACCAAAACGAGCTTTTAAAGAAAAGTTTTGAAAATTCCCGAAAATATCTTTTTGAAAAATCTACGAGAATAGGACACATATTGCGGTAAAATGTTCCTATCACGGCAGTATTCTCGGCGGCGGGTTCTTCGGAAATTTGTTTTAATTGATTAGTGATTGTGATGAATAGATTAACGAATGAGCTACCAAGATGTCCTAAGAAGAGTCGGAGAGAATGGAAGCCTCACGAAAACCTTAATAAGAAGCCGGAACACATTTTTTATTTATTAAAAATATTTTTAGGTATTTTATTTTAACAATATTTTTAGGTATGATGGCCTGATGAAGACAATCGTTGAGGAACAAGTGGATAGCAAGAACGGAAAAGGCGACCTCGAATAAAACATATGAGTCAGGTAATAAAGGATGTAATAAATATGTAAGATAATAAATATGTAAGTGTACAAAGATGGGTGGTTGATGGGTGATTTTAGGGGAGAACTGCGTAAAGAAATTATAATTTTTGACCAGTGATGCTGATTATTCTAACGGAGTGGCTTATAACTTCTTTGGATTACTACGTGATGATTCAATCGCTACCGACTCAACTTTGAGAAACAATACCATTTTAATGGATATAATGAGGACTTATTAATTTTCCACACCACGTTTATTTTTTCTAACATGTTTCCACACTATCTTCGCAAGTATTGACAGGTCATTTCATTCTGTGTCAGCAAAGGGTACAACTGTGAACTGTACCCTTGAAAATGACACATTAAGTGTCGAAACCGGTTGGCTTTACTGAAATTTGTGCGGAAAATTACCTCGTCGTTATCACTTCCATTAGCATTGCTACATGATACTTGCATGGGCATTCGGGTATATGAGTACGTATAGTATGATATACGTCTTCCACAGTGAGTTGGTTGAGCAGACAGTGAGCATAGTATGTATAGTATAGGCGAGGTAGGTGGGGTATAGGGTGTAGTCCAATCAGGCGTAAATTAGTGAGGCAGCCAATCAGGGAGGCCGTAATAATCAATAAGCTCTGTTTGCTCGGAGCACCCTACCCCCCCTCCTCCTACCCCCTCATCCCCCTCGACGTGTCCTCGTCGCTTCCGCTTTCATGGAAGGGGACGGGGGGAGAGAACATTCGAACTGGGAGAGAGGATGATTTGAATTCAGGGAAGGGGACGTTTACAACGAATCACAGGGACTTAAGTACAGCGTATATATACTTGGTCGTAGTACGGGTAGGCTTTGGGTCAGAAATGACGTACACAGGTCGCGTGAAGTCTTCTTGGGGTTTCCACCGGTGTAATAGGGTGGTTTCCTATTATTTTTTAATGCCTAAATCGAAAGATTATTACCCGTGGAGTACGTATTTCACGCTATTAGATTTTTAAATGACGATATCTATTTTTCGCGCTCAAATGAAAAGTGAAAATTTTCAAGCGCGCGAAAACGCGACGGCTAAGTAGGAAAGCTGGGAAAACTCCGTGTGACGTAGTTCTCGTTCCCTCTGTCGCAAAGTGAGTTGACGATGGGGCGAGGCTTTGAGCGCTGATACGACGCAGGATGCTAGCAGGTAGCAGAGTACCCTGCTAGCTGGTAGCGCTTGGCTTAAATAAGGATTATTGATACCTTATCAAACGAAGGAAACTTTCCGACCTTAGGCAGTTTTAATAGGTGATTATTAAGACATGTTTCCCTGAGCTCTATGCCTCATGCATGCATTGGTAATCTCAGACCATGTAAAACTCCTATCTACTGGCATAGAAACTAGGTCTCTGTGACGTCGCGTGCAGTGGCATCGCATGGGCGCCAATCTGGCATTTTTCAAATGAGGTTAAAATTGACCATTGCCATTCGTCTAAACCGGTATTTCTAAAACCAAATAATTTGTATATTATGAGTACCCTAATGGTGGGTAACGTATCGCAATGAATGCCTTCCGTTTTCTTTGATGAAGGAAACTACCCTATTCGTGGTATCACCAACATTTCGACGGATGACTTAATTTTTTTTGAAAATAATATTTATTTTTTCATCTCCATATATTTATTTTGTCATCTCCAAAATAGTCCCCATTATATGTTGTGCACTTATGCCGGCGCTCTTTCATATCCTCATAACACTTCTCAAACTGTGTGATAGCCTTTAGCTCTGTCAGCGATTTATTTGAATGCTATCTATACTTGTAAAGCCTTTCATGGTTCTCTTTACTTTAGGAAATATGAAAAAGTCACAAAAAGCCAAACCTGGCGATTGCATAGGCTTGCAGAGGATCGTTACAGTATTGAATTTAGCAAAAAGTTCACAAACAAGAAATGAAGCGTTAGTCGAAAATCGCACGGCTCATTAAAACACATCTAACCTTTAAGGCTGCTACGGATAAAGTTAACAGTGTATACAGCTGAATTTTTTAAAATTCTTCTGGGCCATATTTACCAACAAGACGATAAAATTATTTAACCGTCGGATTCTCCAAACTCGCGATAATAAAAAAAAAATTAGTTTCGTTATTTTATTTGCGTGAAGTTCTCTCAAGATTCCTAAGCTGTTTATCACCAACCAGGTTTTATCAAATGCTTGACATCACCACTTAACGCTATTGATTTTCGAGGCACTTTTGTGTCGGAGAAGCAATTCTCTTTGGATTCAAAATCCCTTTTCTAGAAAGTTATTTCAGATTTTAATCCTGCTATGTAATACTTCTAGCTCACAACGACAATTTATGAATCGGTTATTATATGTTTTTTTTCTGGAGAACGGTGGGGTTATATGGATCGTGGATTAGACGCAATATTAACGAATTATTTCAGATTGAAAAATATTCTTATTCATGCGTTTAGGTATTTTCTCGGAACCCGCTGACTACTTTCTTATTGACTGAGTAAATTAGGTATCAATTATCTTTTCATTACGGCGGCTAAACTAGTGTCGCAGGCAGCACCACGACTACTTCAGTCCTGCCATGCTCTGGCGGTAGCACTACAATGAGTGACGTCACACGCCTGTGAACGGGCCTTCTCTCTAGGTGGCTGTGTCAGAACTCATCTCTAACTAAACCGTTGGAGTATAAATTTAAAAGATATCGCTTGGAATATTTAGGCTTTATTGTCGTAAGAAGCTGCGGGAGTCGGATAGGTAAATGGAGAGGCAGTGTGCTAATGTGCCCTTATTCTTACTGCATAAGAAAAGTTCTGAAATATTAAAAAGACATTTAACTTATCGCCAACGTTTCGTTCTTTAATGCGAACATCATCAGGGCCATATTCAAAATGCAAAGGTAATGGTAAAACAGTCTGTAGAACATTAAAAATAAATCTAAAATCATACTACCATAGCTTTTATAAGTTCCTACTGTTTTGGAAGATTATATTGAGGTAAAAAATACAGATAGACCATCAAATATGCTAATAGGGTAGTTTCCTTCATCAAAGAAAACGAAATACATTGATTGCGATTCCTTGCCCGCCATTAGTATATTCATAATATACAAATTATTTGGTTTTAGAAATACTGGTTTAGACGAATGGCAATGGTCAATTTTTACCGCATTTGAAAAAGCCCAGATTGGCGCCCATGCGATGCCACTCCACGTGACGTCACAGGGACCTAGTTTCTATACGGGTAGATAGGAGTTTTACATCGTCTGAGATTACCAATGCATGCACGAGGCACAGAGCTCAGGGAAACATGTCTTAATAATCAACTATTAAAACTGAAAATATTCACTTTTCATTTAATCGCGAAAAATAGATATCGTCATTTAAAAATCTAAAAGCATGAAATGCGTACTCCAGGAGTACTAATCTTTCGATTTAGGGAATAAGAAAATAATATGAAACCACCCTATTGGCTTTGAAAAATGTGAAAAAATTGTCAGTTTTTGTATTTAAAATTTGAAGGCATATTCTGTATACGGTTGGCATATATTGAATTTCGGTGAAACGATCATGGTAATCCTCAGCTTTCCATGGATTTCTTGAGTTATTAAGTACATGTTTTGTCCTTAACCTCTCATTTTTCTGCAGTTAACTAAATGTAACTATTGCTGGGACGAGATTTAGAATAGATTACTAGTAAAAATTATTTTTTGGAAAATGTATGGAATACAGGTGAAATTAACAAAGATGATTTAGTCAACAGTAATTTGATTACTTCTACTGCGTTACATAACGTCATTTGAGACAGTGGCGCATAGAGGGGGGGGGCGTTTTAGGGGATAAAAAAACCACCTCAGACCTCATAGAAATTTTTAAGTTAAACCTATTTTACTGAATTGGATTATTATTGCTTAAGGAATAGTGAGAGGATTAATTAAATATCCCTCAGAAGGCCGTAAAAATCACCATTTTGAACCATTTATCCTAATTTTTTTCCGGCGAAGGGCCTCCGCACCTCCCGCTTACCCTTGCGGGTATGGATTACCCCAAGCCCCCCAGTATTAGTTGCGCCTGAAACCCCCCTGGCCTTAATTCCTAGCTGCGCCCCTGATTTGAGATAATATTGCACATTTTAAGCTATTAATTCTAATGCGTGAAGAAAAAAATGTGTAGTCAATCTATCAGCGGGTGTAATAATGATAATTGCTGCCGAAAATTCAAGTAGCGCGGTTTCCTCTCCTTGTAATGTTGCTGTTGCATACGACGGTGCTGAACGATGTTGGAACCGCTTCGGCGTCTCGGAGTGAGCAAATTAACAACGTTGGGGTTTCGGTACACAGTTCAGTTATCTCCTAATTGACGCCTTCTCATCACTGCTGCACATAACTGCTGAGAACCCCCTTCCATCGCATCCACCAACTCCCACCATATCTTTCATTTCATCATCATCATCATCATCATCAGCAGCAGCTCTACGGCGCGCTGTGGGCGTTTGCTTCCTCTGTTATTTGCTTCCATTCACTTCTTCTTCTTCTACGAGTGTTATTGGAGATGATCATCTCAGATGGACATTTTAAATCCTTTGAAGTGATTGATGACAATTCCGATAAGCTCAGTGGCGGATACAGATGGTGGGCACAGGGGGTGCGCCCCCCCCCCCTCTTGCGGGCCCGCCCGTATTGCCAAACATTGCAGAACCACAATTATAGCTTTTTTATATCATAAGATGGCATTGTCTTGTATACGTGTGTAATAATATAGTGCGCGCCGAATCTTAAGTTCTGCAAACGGAACCAGTATCTCGGAATACGCTAGAATAGTTTAAGAATTAGTATTCTGTGGTTGAGGCAATCGGAATGAAATTCGTCGTTTCACTTAATTAAAAACCAACCATATTCGTGATATTACGATACAAGTTCACAAAGCAACACAACGAAAGAGTCGGGCTATGTGACCGGATCGACGCCTTCTCCATCGGAGTAGTCGAGGCCACAGGTATGTCTCTCGCTCCGCACAACCTTAAACACGGAGCAAACGTAAGCGAGTGAGAGATGGTCAGTCTGCCTGCCGTCGAGCAGCATGTGACGTGGCCCGAAGACAGTTGCGCAGCGATATTCGAACAAATATAATATAATATATAACTTTATTTCATTTACATTCAAATATATTACATTAGAAAACACTTAAATAATTGTGGAATATATAGGTACCCATTATTGAATAGTTATGGGGCTGTCATCTTACACTTTTTGCACAGGTCTGTTGCTAACGTACATGAGAAGTAAATTTATTTCTTTGCATTCAGTTATTTGTTATCTTACCGATTGCATTCACTTGTGATGTTTAAAAAATGTACACAAGGATAGCAAACTTTCTACGTAAACGCATAATTACATACATACTATATACAATATGCCTTTTATTGAAAACTTTTTATGTCACCTTTCTTAACAGAAACTCTACTTCCTCATACCTCATAAGCCATTTTTTGACAGCGGGTGCAAATCCCCATCTTTTTTCCGAGTTTGCCACATTACTTGGCAACCTACTGAATAATTTAGGCCCTAAGTATTTGTATGACTGTCGATAAATTTCAGTCGTCGGCCTAGGTATATCAAAGTTTCTCCAAGATCTGATGTCATAATTTTGTGGTCTGGCCTTTTCACCGCTTCGGTTATAGAAAACTCTAAGGACTTTATAAATAAATAGATGCCTTAGTGGGAGGATATCTAATTTTTTGACAGAGGAAATAAGTGGCTTTTCCTTTACGATCGCGTTATAACCCTGATAACCCTTTTTTGCGCCACTATCAATGGTTTGATGTTGATAAAATCTGCTCCACCCCAGCAGGCTATTCCGTATGGCAATCTTGAATCAATAAGAGCATAATATACCATTCTTAGCACTGATTCAGGGCATATGTATCTGAGGAAGTAGAATTTTCTTACAATGGAAATCATTTCTGATTTTAATTTTTTTATGTGAGACTTCCATTTACAATTTTGGTCAAAGTATATGCCTAAATATTTTATGTGACTAACCTGTTCGATCAAAATACATTTATCACAGGAAGTAACATTATCTTTTATACAATTGGTACATTGATAGTATACTTTATTTTTGTTTGAGATATATTTATTCATGCTAAACATGATATATTTCGTTTTTTCACTTAACAACATATAATTAGCCGAAAAGCACATATTGAGTGTTAAAATATCACTTTGTATATGTTCATATACATCATCAACACTATTAACAGAGTAACTTAGTGCAGTGTCATCTACGAACGACGTTAATTGACCTTAAAACCTGCCAGCAAATAAATTGTTTACATATATTAAAAACAGTATTGTTCCCAACACAGAACCCTGTGGCACACCACAGGTGAGTCGGATCTTTTCACTGTAGCAATTTTTGAGACGCACACTTTGATCTCGACCACAAAGATAACTTTGAAACCAATCATATGCGGTTCCACGTATACCCGCTTCACATAATCGATTCATTAGTATCTTATGATTAACGGAGTCGAAGGCCTTGGTAATGTCTACAAACAAGCCAGCAACTCTACAGTTTTTATTCAGTCCGTCGTTCAGCTCTGAACAGAATTTTAATAATGTATCTTCTGTAATTTTTCCTCTCATAAACCCGAATTGGTTTTTAGTAAAAAATCTATGCTGATTTAGAAATTTAAGAAGTCGGACTTTAACAACTTTTTCTATTATTTTAGAAAACACAGATAATAAGGATATTGGTCTGTAATTATTTACGTTCATTTTATGACCTTTTTTAAAAATTGGTATCACTATCACAGTTTTTAATTGTTTAGGAAATATTCCAGTATACATACTTAAATTAACAATATTAGCAAGGACTTCCAAAATATTTGCATTAACTGCTTTAATAACTTGTACAGAAATATTATCAACGCCTTTAGATTTTTTAGACTTTAATTCCTTGATGATGCTGCTTATCTCTTTCGCATTAGTGGGAACAAAAAACAGTGAGTCAATTGAATTAGAGGTTGGAAACATTTCTTTGTATTTATTCGTATTACTTTCTAAATAATTGTTCTGGGTCAATGCTTGAATTACTTTACCAAAATGAGAACTGAATTCGTTTACAATGTCCTGACACTCAGTGACAACGATACCATTACTAGATCTAATGTTTACATAATTCTCATTTCCTTGCATTCCTCCCGTGAGTGAATCTAAAATGCGCCATTGAGCAGCTGTATCATTAACATTGCTATCAAAAAAGTCACTGTAATATTTTTCTTTGTGATTCTCAATATCACATTCTAATCTTTGTGTGTACGATTCATAGGTCCTATTTAGCTTCTCATTATTAGGGTGTTTCCTCATTTTTTATACAGAAAATTTCGACTAGAAATTCTCACGCACAAAGCGTAAGTCATCCATGGCTTTTTCATCCCTCCCGATCTGTTTCTGTCTGAGACATATTCAGCTTTTTCAATTCAGAATTTGAATTTATTTATAAATATTTCATAGGCTTCATCAACATTTTTTTGTGAATAAACATCATTGCAGTCGCATCTTTGCAAACTGTTATTTAGATAGTTAAAGTTTATCCGGCGATGGCTTCGATAAACTCGTTCGTATATGTTAATGGGTACATTAATATTTAAATTACATGATACAGCAAGATGGTCAGTTAAACCCCAATTGTCCGCTCTTCCCTTATACTTATAGTTATCTCTACGTCTGCAAAAAATATGATCTATACATGTTTTACCCGTTTTGCGAATTCTAGTTGGAACTCGAATAAGCTGGTCCAGTCGATGACTAACCATAAGGGTTTGATATTCAAAGGAAATATCGTTGGATTGTAATATGCATACATTTAGATCACCAATTACAATTAAATTCCTCTCTCGAGAGATGGTTAGTACATTCTCCAATTTTCTCAAAAAATGTTCAACAGGGTTAAAATTAAGTCTATGTACTCCAATGATGCTTATCGAAGAAGAATCATTTATTCCTACTGATACTTTAACTATATCAGCAATTTTTCATTCACCCAAATCAATAGAAAAACACTCATAATCATCCACCACATATGCACTAACTCCTCCAGCCCTATAGTTGTTACTACACACATCAAAACTCCGATAGCCAGTTATCTGATACATAGATACTTCAGTGTCATTAACCCAAATTTCTGTCAAAACTATTACAGCGGGTTTTATATAAATTTAATTAAAGTTTTCTTAAACTCTGCATTTGACTTGATAATTTTTTATTAGGATAAAAGAAAAGGTAACTCAAGATATCCCTTGCGCCCCCCCCCCTCGAGTTTTTTTCTGTGTGCGCTACTGGATAAGCTGAGTGTATTATCCGTCGGCACAATTGAGAAAGTAGCAATGTGGCAGAGAGTCTTCTTCCTTTTTCCCTCCGTTGTTTAACTCCCATTCAAGCTTTCAAATCATCCTTCACATCCTGAAGCCATTTTTCCGTGTTGCGAAATAACTCCTTTCGTAATATTTCACAAACTTCTTTATTTTCTTTTCTTATTTCTTCTACAGGTGATTTTTTTCTCAACAGAGTTAGATACAGAAATTGAAAGAAAACATAGGTTGAAATGAAGAATCCGAGAAAAAATAATGAAATAAGCCACACTCTACTGGATTGGTCAAAACAATACGGTTTGGCACATTTATTTTAAAGTTTTGCTTGCATATATATCCATCGATGGGAAAAGTAGTGAAAAACGTTTATCGAGGGCAATAACAATTTCACCTAAATTTTTTTAATGAATACCCTTACAATTCTCTATTAGAGAAATAATCCATAAGATTCCAATATGCTTTAACATTTAATTGTGTTGCTGTACGTGATAAAATCGCTGTCATTATTTTCCCTAACGAGGAGTGCCAACTTTCAATACAGCATTTTGGTTAAAATTTAGTGCCATTGCCTTAAATAATAATTTTAATACATGCACATTAAGAAAAAGTTAAGTTATGAAAAAAATACTGCACCTTCACTGATATACGTTATGAGTAATAGAAATGAAATTTTTGATCCTGCCGAGAACTCACCTTATCCTTCGAAGACGACTTCGTTCCACCTTGAAAGAATATCATCCTCGCAGCAATGTCATTCACATCACGGGTCTAAATATATCCACCTCCACCTCTAAAAGTTTCCTCTTATCACCTAATCATCAATTTCCACGAATAAACAGCTTCAATATTCCCTGTTAGTGGCCGCAGTTGGCGTATCTTTCCATTCAATTAAGCTCGCATTCCCTGTATCTTCTATGCAGCTCAAATTAAACACCAGAGCAGGGCCGGCCTTAGTGCGGGGCGACCGGAGCGACCGCCCCGGGCCCCGCGTTCGTGAAAAAAAAATTAAAATATACGATAGTTTTGAAAACGCAATTTCAACTATTACTGTATTGTTAAGTCCGTGCTAGACAAAAAATAAAATTATGAAAAAGGAACAATAATGCAGTAATTTTTATTGCGCAATGTTTTTATGTGAACGACGGCGTAATTACGAAGTCTGAATTTGGGAGGGGAACACATACTTAGCCAGAGAGTGGTAGGGATTCAAAATGCTCGAGTTTGTAGATTGGGTATGGAGTTTAATATTTTAAGTGAAGGGCCTCGCACTGAAGGTTCGCCCCTAGCCCCGCACCTGCTAGGGCCGGCCCTGCACCAGAGTAAGGTAGCTTATTAGCCTTTTCACCTTGATTCTCGCTACGCTCAAACCTGTTGAAGAACTAAAGAGGATGCATTTCACGCGCTAATAGATTTCTTGTGTGAGTTTTGTTTTTTCACGCGTTAGAATAAATCGATTGAAACGTGCCATATAAGCTTTAATGTAACCAAGGCATCGGCCTGTGAGACCGCTGCGTTGTAAAATTGTGAATATTTTTAAAATGACTATTTTAAACATCTATCATTATCGCTAGTTTCATATTTTTGTACGACAAGGATATAGCAGTTTTAAAACTTGACGTTTTTATTATTTGTTTCTGTAAATTTGCGACAGAATTCGATCAGGGGTCTTCCGCTTTTCGGATGATTCAAAAATATTTCTGCTGCGATATGACGACAACCGTGATCTCTAACCATATTCCGATTGAGCTCAAATTTTGTATCTTTATTTTTTAGCAGATTTGAAAAAAAATACACAAAGTCCCTTAATCCGATAAATGGCGTTTCAGAAGGAATTTACAATACTTTAGAAGGTGGCAGGGGAGACACTTTTAAGCATTTTTCGTCCTATAAACATGGACACACAACTGCTTAGTTACTGATCTATGGTAACACAGACAATTTCTTGGATGCACTTTGGAGTTACCATGAAAACACTGAATAACATAATATGCAGTGATGGAAGGGATCCGAAACTTGCGCTTATCGTATTTGAGATATGTCACCTTCATTTTATACGATACACAAAGAAAATGGTAGCTTTTTTATGTTGGGCTCCGAATAATCATTGATATTTCAACTTTCAAAGGTGTATTTTTACGATGCAAGCTTTATTTTTAGAGATACCTAACATAAAAATTTTAAAGCTAATTTATCGGAAAATATGTTATTTTTATTGCAGTATACACAATTCTTCTATCATTATTTGACGTATGATAAGGAAACGTAAGAGGTGTCATGACCATTATGCAGCATTCCACGGATGGGGAAAGAATTGTAATTTTCCCCTGTTACTTACGTGATTAGGTAAAACACAATGGAAGATTAACAAAGAGGTAAGGAACAGAAGATGAATGAATTCACCGCAATGCTTGGAGTTCATTCAACAAAAAGCGTCGATCACTGTATGGAAACGAGTATGGACCAGTATAACGTTCAGTACGTTTGAATTTTCGTAAATAAAATTGTTTCTTTTTTCGTTTTTCTTGTGTCTGGAAACAAAAGAATTGACATATTTGCCAATGAAATGCAGACTTTTTTCTATCTCAATTTTTTAATAATGAAACCCCATAAGGCAAATTCCATATTTTGGTTTGGGCCCACATTGTGAGGCCGTAAGGTCGAAATTGTAAAACCTAGCTTACACTCAACGAAACGTATGACCTTTTCCAACGGGTGTACCAATTTTTATGAATTTAGTTCGAAGGAAAGTGAATAAAGTTGAGGTAAAAAATGACTCACGATCAATGGGACAATCTCTATTTTTCTTTGAATAAATAGTGATACTGTTTCAAATATATTCAATATGTCTGAAAATGTTGTGTGGCTAAATACCCTGGTATCCGCATTCGGGATGCAATTGCACGTATAGGCATACATGGTATAGATTTATATTTTCTTTTTCTTTTTTTTTCTCTAATTTTTGCCGTTACTGAGTCTTCCTGTAGTGCTTTTTTTCTTTGAACCCTTGTGCAATGATTTTAACTTAATTGTTGTGCACTTTTAAATAATCTCATGGGCCAAATGGCCCATGATAGTAAATTAATTGAATTGAATCTCTTGCCATTGACCATTCAATCTAGCTAGCATAAGGGATCCCCAAATACTTTTTTAACCTGATAGGCGATGTATTTCGGAAGATACACGTGCTATAAAGTCAAAATAAACAACCGCCATCTCTTGTAGTGTTCCCTATTTACGTTGATGATCCACGAATTACAACATGGCAAGACCACATCACTACCTCGTGACTCATTGCTAGGTTTTTAATGTAGTTTATGGTATGTCGTATATGGACATGCGAAAGGTCATGCCCATTTGCCACATATTTATTATGGAGTCCCTTTCGAAGTTCTTTTCCGCCAATGCAAATTGATTATTTGGCCAAAATGGGCCACGTATCTCAAGAAATGCATTGCACTTTTTAATAATCAATCAACTTTTTCACAAATAAACTAATAAGTAGTGTCCTTCAAGTTATATTTTTTATTATTAAATGTTCAATGATATCTTCACCTCAAAATCTGAATAATTAACCGATTAAGGGTTAAATATTTCGTAACTTCGTGAATTTGTAATCACCCTAACATTTCCTCTAACCACTATTGATATAGCATACTCTTTTTTTATTTTCAACATCATCATAACTGTTCAAGAGTCCTAGGATTTGTTTGACGCAGTTCTCCACTCAAATTTCATATCAGCTAATCTTTTCACCCCTACGTATTTCTTCTCTTTCACATCCTTCTTCACTTGTTCCATATATTTGGTTCGAGGTCTTCCTTTTCCGTTCTTGCCATCCATTTGTCCCTCGACGATTGTCTTCATCAGGCCCTCATGTCTCAAGATGTGGCCTTTAAGGTTGTTCCGTCTTATTATTAAGATTTTCATGAGGCTTCTCTGCTCTCCTACTCTTCTCAAGACTTCCGCATGACTAACTCGGTTGATCCATTTGAGCCTCATCATTCTTCTGTAGCACCACATTTTCTCTCTTGTTTTTTTTGCTCCCACTGTCAATAGGGTGGTTTCCTATTATATTGTTATTGCCTAGATCGAAAGATTATTACTCCTGGAGTGCGTATTTCACGCTATTTGAGTTTTAAATAACGATATCTATTTTTCGCGATTAAATGAAAAGTGAAAATTTTCAAGCGCGCGAAAACGCGACGGCTAAGTATGTATGAAGGGGAAAACCCGTGTGACGTCATTCTGGTTCACGCTGTCGCCGAGTGAGATGACCTTGGGGCGAGAATATATTATTAATACCTTATCAAACGAAGGAATCTTTCCGACCATAGGCAGTTTTAATCGGTGAACATTAAGATATGTTTCCCTGAGCTCTGTGCCTCATGCATGCATTGGTAATCTCAGACAAAGTAAAACTCCTATCTACTCGTATAGAATAGGTCCCTGTGACATCACGCGGAGTGGCATCGCATGGGCGCCAATCTGGCCTTTTTCAAATGCTAATAATGACCACTGCCATTCGTCTAAACTGGGATTTCTAAAACCAAAGAATTTGCATACTATGAATACACTAATGGTGGGTAACGAATCGCAATCAATGCCTTTCGTTTTCTTTGATGAAGGAAACTACCATACCTATTATAACTGTCCCTAAACCTCATTACCCCTTTTCTGACTCTTGGCTGGCTTTTGAAGCATGGCTTGGGGTAAATGGGCTCTGAAAATTCTCGATGATATTCCGTTTGTCACCGTCGCAGCAGATATTGAGACGGCCCGCCGCGACTCGGAGACGACGCCGGACGTCAGGCTAGTCTTGTGGACGACACCGAAGTGGGTGGAGGCTGTGGCACCACATTAGCGGAGAGCGACCGGACGAATTCCAATGCTGCCAACATTACCATCTTCCCTCAACCTTATCCTGTATGACCGACTTACAGTGGGCTAAAACGGGTGTGTGGGTGGTGTTCAGGTTGCCTACACTAATATTTTGTTGTCTGTCCGCACGCATCGATAAATAAAACATTTCATTAAATCAGCTATATTTTTCGTTTCGTAAGTAATTCTGAAAGTTTTATATTAAACGTATCTTCCTTCGTTCCCAAATTTTATGCGACATTTGAAAAAAAAAGTTTTTTTGTAACTTATTTGGAATTTGTAAGCATTTGGAACTTAAAAGGTTAGCAAGGCGTTTAGAAAGATTAAATTTTGAAAGTTCGGTCGTTAAATAATCGAGGGAGCCTCCGTACTGAGATGAAAACCTTCTCAACTCAGCCGACCGGGCGTCGCGTCGCTTCGGTCGCCGTCACCTGACTTCACTTCGGCGCGGCGAGATCGAGGCGATAATTGGTGGACCTGTTAGTCGGCCCACGACAAAAGAGCAGCGACAGGCGCGGAGCCCCTCTCTCTCTCTCGAAAACGGCTTCTCCTTCGGAAGTAGCATCCATTAACACCAGGTGGACCCCCAACACAAGAAGAACTCGCCTCATTTGGAAGCCGATGGTGAATCCGAGAGTCTCGGTCCGTGATGAGAATCGCTAATTGCGTTGTCGACTACTTGGAAAACGCCGGAAGAGACCGCAAGAATGCGCAAAGATCTCTAGGTCGGAGCCGAACCTCCTCCATAGAGATTTCCTCAATTCCAACTTTTCAAAAGAAGGTCGGGATATCTTGCAAAGTCTTCCGTTCCGGATAGTTGATGCGATCACGTCGTCCGGGCCTTCCTCCGTGTTGTCTGAAGTCTGATGATGAGTTGTAAATTATGTCGTCGGCACGAGACCGATAAATAGTCGACGTTGAAGAAAATGTAATCGAATACGGTAGTTTCCTTCATTAAAGAAAACGAAAGGCATTGATTGCGATTTGTAACCCACCATTAGTGTATTCAATATATACAAATTATTTGGTTTTAGAATTCCCTGTTTAGACGAATGGCAAGGGTCAATTTTATCCTCATTTGAAAAAGGCCAGATTGGCGCCCATGCGATGCCACTCCACGCGACGTCACAGAGACCTAGTTTCTATACTAGTAGATTGGAGTTTTACATCGTCTGAGATTACCAATGTATGCATGAGGTACAGAGCTCAGGGAAATATGTCTTAATAATCACCTATTAAAACTGGCTATAGTCGAAAAATTTCCTTCCTAAATAAGGTATAAATAATCCTTATTTAAGCCAAGCGCCACCTGCTAGCAGGGTACTCTGCTACCTGCCAGCAGCCTGCGTCGTATCAGTACTCAAAGCCTCGCCCCAGGGTCACCTCACACGGCGGCAGCGGGAACCATTACGACGTCACACGGGCTCAGGGAAACATGTCTTTATAATCACCTATTAAAACTGCCTATGGTCGGAAAGTTTCCTTCGTTTGATAAGGTATTAATAATATAGCCAGTTTTAATAGGTGATAATTAAGACATGTTTCCCGAAGCTCTTTCCCTCATGCATGCATTGGTAATCTCAGACGGTGCAAAACTCCTATCTACTCTTATAGAAACTAGGTCCCTGTGACGTCACGTGGAGTGGCATCGCATGGGCGCCAATCTGGCCTTTTTCAAATGAGGTTAAAATTGACCCTTGCCATTCGTCGAAACCGGTATTCTAAAACCAAATAATTAGTATATTATGAATACACTAATGGTGGGTAACGAATCGCAATCAATGCCTTGACTGATCGGCCGCATTAGACCTATGATAATGCTAAGAAGATGTGGCTTGGTCATCATCATAAGTCAACAATACAACGATTGGTTCGAGGCAGCTCTCCATTCCTCTCTCTCATCCGATAGCTTTTTCATAGCGACGCATTCTTTTAAGTCCTGCATAACTTGTCTCATGTAACTCATTCGGGAGCGTCCCTTGCCCTTCTTCCCTTCCACCTGTCCTCCTACGAATATTTTCATCAGGCCAACATGCCGTAGAATATAGCTAACTAAGGTGTCCCGTCTTCTTCTTAAAATTTTAGAAGAGTCACTCATTTATTCATTTAAAGGTAGTTACCTAAAATGGGCACCCTTATTTCAACCATCCTGGAGATCAATGGCAAGTCTTAATTTTATTGAGGAAGGCTTAAGGTATATAGAAAACTTCTCTTCTCCAACACGTCTGTTATGTATGTTCGCTTATTGTTTTTTTAATATTCATTTGTTTATGTATGTATACCAGCCTGTCCAGCAGGAGTAAGTGGCAGTGACTAACGAACTTTCGGGCTCGCATGATGCAGTCCTGGCTCACGACCGTTAATTGTAGTGCATTGTGAAGTGGGTAATAAATCCTGTGCCACCCGAAGCATTAAGCGTTATTCAAACCCGCAGATATAATAACGTCTTAACACATCCTCAATTATAATTCGGTCGATCATCATTCTTCGATGAAACTACCTTTCGAATGCCTTCAATCTTGACTTCTCTGCTCCTTTTATCGTCGGTGAATTGTTGTCTCACTTCTATGTCTGCATAAATGTATCCTCACTTGTCCTAGTGTACTGGCTATTTCTCTCTTCTATTGAAATATAAGTTACTGGCTGCACAATATTTCATTGCGTGAAACTTACGCTATATCACCCCTGAATCAGTTGAACTTATTTCTTTCTTGCTTCGTCCATGGTTGGATATTCCGCTCTCTGTACAACAAAACTCTTTCACGTACATCATCAAGCTTTTGTTTTCCAAGTTTAATGTTTGTCCTTTCTCTTGCTGCATAGCTATCCTTGCTCATGGTTCCCATTCAACCTTGAAAACCTTAAAACCGTGAATTAGACGCGAATTTCGTATACCATGAATAAACCTGGAAAAAAACCGTGAATTTCGTTCTGAAGTCTTAAAAATCTCTCAATTTTGAGTTTACGATCGTAGAACTTCGACTGACAGATTAAAAGAAAAATGGATATTTCGATCATATTTCAAGGTAGTCACCCGCAGATATGGCCATGGATTTTTCTGGACACGTATATTTGAAGCGCAATTATTTTTCCGTGTGCCATGATGACACATTGACCATAAGCCTGTACCAAAGCCGGAAGACTGGTAGCCAAAGTGTTCATTAGCACTTGCGAAAATTCAAACACTTTTTTGACTTCCCTGGCTCCCTGGTCCCTCCATTTTCCCCCTCACAACCTTTTGCCGGAGCTGAATTTTGCAAACGATATGTGACGTCAGGAGAGAGAGAACTTTCATTGCTGCGTTTGCATTCAGTGTCTGCCGCGTTTTTTTTTTATTTTTAGGTTACGTGCGGCCGATGATTGTTACGTGATCAATATTTCTGCCTAAAATGCCTTATTTGCTTTATGCTTAATGCATAAAACCGTGAATTTGATGACATTTAGACGGTGAAAACCTGGAAAAAGCCGTGAATTTTATATTTTAGTTAGAGTGGGAACCCTGTTGCTGCATATCTTAGTCTCCTTTTTGTTTATATCAGCTGATGTCTGGAGGAGGCGTCGTACATAGCCTTTGTCGTCCTTTCCTCGATCGATAGATTCCATTCATATTCCCACGCTGCATTCATCGCGAGGAAACCCTCCGAGCCAACTCCGCCTCCTTGAGCAAAGCGATACGTCTTAACGAGTACCTCCAATATTAAGTTTTCCTTAATTACTATGGCGTTTGCTTTAGCGGTTCGCACGCAAATTGGCTTGTTTCAGTAAAACGCGATAGGGATTCATTAAATGTTTGCGCGGAAGAACGCACGTAATTGATTCTTTGCGTTCTGCGTTTTCGCGCGCGAGTGAAAAACAGAGAAAACACAAACATGCCAGCGCGCCCTCCCTCCCACACGTAAACAGTGGCGGCGAATGGGGGAGGTAGTGATTGCCTCCTTGGCCGCCCGCCTTCTCGTAAGGAATTGGCGCTGGCGTCGACGCACTTGGAGGCGCCACGCGCCAAAGAGAGATGTTGGAATTGAAGAGAGCTTTAGCGTGTCGAGGACCTTCCTTTGTTAGAATATGTCTTGTCATCTCATCGACATTCATTTTACTTTTGAACTTTTTTCGAAAAATTTACGCTAATGGTAAAACTTCTCTGCTAATTTCTCTTGCCAACGATCCAACAATATATTTAATCCATTTTTTCGACAGGGCATAGAATAACTCAACTTTCAAAGTCCCGGAACATGTTTTAAGCTACGTGTCCATTGGTGGCCTAACATCGAGACTTGATTTTGGGATTTATCTAACAACTCTGTCCATTAAAGACTAGTCTTAGACTCCGAGAGGTCTCCGAGACTAAAATTTCATCAATGAATTCACTGGGGGAATAATACTGAAAATACTGCTATTTTTATTCTGAGACCATTGTCAACAGAACGAATTTGTTCCGAACGCTCAGTCTTTGTCTCGAGTTTTGGGGAGCATGCTTGGCAACAATTGTAGTCCCCGAAACCATCTCACGTTGTTTCCGAGAGTGGTCTCACTCCCATTTTTTAAAATTATGAATCGAATTTTGAGACTCAATCTGAAAAGTATTTTGTCTCCAGTGGACGCGTTGCAGTACGATTCCATTTTATCGATTGTTCGCTCAGTCTCTCTTAGACTGTTTCCGAAAGCGCCGAATATCAAGTAAACTGACTTTCGAGTTCGTATATGACTCGAGGACTGCCATCTCGTGTGACGCTATCGCATTATGTGCTCCCGATGGAAAAAACATAAATATTTTATGTAGGAATGTAAAATCTATGGGAAAAGACATCACGGCGTCATCACCTTGTTGAAAAAAATGAGCATCGAAATTCAATTAGGATAAATGCGATGGTGGGTCGCGTAACATGGTCGAACTCTTTCATGATGCACTAAGGGTAAGAAAAAAAAGACTTTGCTGTTCCACAAAATAAAATATATATTTGCGACCGGTTTCGATACGGCGTATCATCTGGCCTGGCCATCACGAGCCAGATGATGTTACACCGTATCGAAACCGGTCGCAAATATATATTTTATTTCGTGGAACAGCAAAGTCTTTTATTTCTTACCCTTTGTGCATCAATTAGGGTAGTTACTGCCAAGGGGAATTCGTAGATGAGGCACCAGACCGTCCTGTAGTCTTGACTTTTGTAATACTTTTGGCGCATTTTAATCGTTTTCAAAAATGTGCGCAGTGCGGCGATGAGAGCATAGCCATCCATTTATTCTCAATATCATTACTATATCATATTCACAGTAGCGTTTGATAGCATTGGCAAAATATGGATACAGTTGATCACGTTTTGACCAGGGATGGACGGATCCAGTATTTTTTTCGGGTACGGATTCGGATCGGATCCTTGATTTTCGGAGCCGGATCTTTCGGATCGGATATTTTCGGATGTAAATGCATTTTCAAATTCCTAACGCTGAGATTCCCCCGATGATTATTAAATATCTTGGGAGGAGTCACGATATATGCCAGTCGTATTTTACCTTTTTTATTTTCCGCGGCTGAAATTCTCCTACGCAACTTCTGCGAGAGCTTTCAAACAAAACGGTTCATGAGTAGGACAAGAATTGCATGCGTCGGCTCATTCGAAGATAGAATCGGAACTCTTTCCACCCTTATTACGCGTTGCATTCACTGAAGCTATTATTTAAAATTTCGGATCCAGATCAGATGTCTTCCGCGACTTTGGATCCGATGCATCCGATGAAGGGCAATATCCGCGGATATTTGGATCCGAGGTATCCGATCCGACCATCCCTAGTTTTGACGAATATAATTTTTTTAACAGCCCTGATTATAGGGGTAGGTAGGTTTTTGAGTTGACCTCCGCGTCGATTTATGACGACAGTTTTGCCGGCCTTTCCGCAGGAATCTTCAGGTTTGAAGTTCAAGACTTTTTGAGACTTTTGTTAACCAGGTGATGTTCAAACTTGAAGACACCTGCTGCAACGCCGGCGAAGATGTCGACACGAAGATTAATCAACGAGGAGGACAACCCGGTAAACTTGTTGGACCTACTGCACCACTCCGCGGAAGCCTTAGTCAACAGCCCTGATCATAGCTTATTTCACTGCGAAATTCGGATCTCTCTCCCTATCAGCGACGCGAGTGGAAACTATGTAAATCTAATTAAATGCCGGTAGATAAACAGCATATTTATTGCTTGACTGGAAAATATCTATCTGCAATATTCGTGGTTACTGTCAAAAGGTCGAGCGAAAGATGAATTCCTGTGGTCCTCGTCACCTGCGGCTAATTTCACGAAGGTTAGGATAGCGAATTCAAATATCCGTTAGTTAATAGGGTGGTTTCACATTATTTTTTTATTGCCTAAATCGAAAGATTGTTACTCCCGGAGTGCGCATTTCACGCTCTTAGGATTTCGAATGACGATATTTATTTTTCGCGATTAAACGAAATGTGAAAATTTACAACCGCGCGAAAACGCAACGGCTAAGTAGCAATGATGGGAAAAGTCCATGTGACGTATTTCTGGTTCCCGCTGCCGCCTTGTCAGGTAACCTTGAGGCGAGGCTTGAGCGCTGATACGACGCAGGCTGCTGGCAGGTAGCTGAGTGTCTTGCTACCAGGTAGCACTTGGCTTAAATAAGGATTATTATTCCCCTATCAAACAAAGGAAACTTTCCGTACTTAGGTATTTTTAATGTGTGATTATTAAGAGATGTTTCCCTGAGCTCTGTGCCTCATGCATGCATTAGTAATCTCAGACAATGTAAAACTCCTATCTACTCGCATAGAAACTAGGTCCCTGTGGCGTCACGTGGAGTGGCATCGCATTGGTGCCAATCTGGCGTTTTTCAAATGAGGTTAAAGTTGACCATTGCCATTCTTCTAAACTGGGATTTCTAAAACCAAATAATTTTTATATTATGAATACACCAATGGTGGGTAAGGAATCGCAATCAATGCCTTTCGTTTTCTTTGATGAAGGAAACTACCCTATTCCTGTGGTCCTCGTCACCTGCGGCTAATGTCACGAAGGTTAGGATAGCGTATTCAAATATCCGTTAGGTAATTGACTTCTATACTGTTAGCATTTCGATGCTGATTTTTTACGTTACTATGGTCACGCGGCGTCTCCATCGCTACTGGTATCTACTAAGAAAGTGTCATGCGAAATGACTGTCCCCAAACCTCAAATCCGAAATACGAAGGAAGTTAATGTTTGGCGCGTTCGGGAAAGGATTAAGAATTTATCTTCACAGCAAAGCGTCTCTGTCTCGTCCCTTTCAATGGCATGATCGTGGAAGATGCTACTCTATGCGACGGTAATCTTTCCGGTCGACCATGACTGTCCTTACGCTGATGTTTCTATTCCTTCGTGTGGGGCGACCACTTCAAAGTATATGCTGCCGTTCAACTCCAGAGATAAGATTGACTTACAGATAGACCAATGCCTATTTGCTCATCATCTATCACTCTGATTAGCTGTCGAAAAATCGTGTCCAAGGAAAGCCCTCAAGAATCGTGGAGATAAAATCGACGTAAGTTCATCGAGTCGGAGTTATCTTATTGATGGAGGAAAAATAGATATATATTTCTGTACGCACATGTGTTGATGTAATAGCTTTGAAAACAAAACCACAAGGACCTGTCTTGGAGTAAGTGATTGCATGAAAAAGGTTTACAAAACATCGACCGTAAACGGTTCCGTACCACGGTAGCCCCTAACCAAAAGGAACTCCATTAAAAGAGGCCCAAGAATGTGGTGGTTCACCTCTATATCAGTTGCCGTTTCGCGGGCATTTTATTCGGCGGCGCCACTGTGCAGCTGTATCCCGTTCAGGGTGACTTTCGCTATTCACGTGCGAAGAAGTAGTCTCTTCTAGTTGACAGTCATCTCGTTTGCCTTTGATTTGTACTTCATATGATTTATTGGCTCACTCGCGTATTGCTACCGTGTGTTTCCTCATTAAAAGTGGATACAGAAAATAGTGTGGTTTCCTATTATTTTTTTATTGTCTTAATCGAAAGATTATTACTCCTGGAGTACATATTTAACGCTTTTAGATTTTTAAATGACGATACCTATTTTTCGCGATTTAATGAAAAGTGAAAATTTTCAAGCACGCGAAAACGCGACGGCTTAGTATGAATGCTGGGAAAAGCCCGTGTGACGTCGTTATGGTTCCCCCTGCGCCGTGTGAGGTGACCCTGGGGCGAGGCTTTGAGTACTGATACGACGCAGGCTGCTGGCAGGTAGCAGAGTACCCTGCTAGCAGGTGGCGCTTGGCTTAAATAAGGATTATTTACACCTTATTTAAGAAGGAAAGTTTTCGACCATAGCCAGTTTTAATAGGTATCTTTAATAGGTTTTAATAGGTTTTAAGGCCCCGATCTGGCCTTTTTCAAATGAGGATAAAATTGACCATTGCCATTCGTCTAAACCGGTATTCTAAAACGAACTAATTTGTATATTATGAGTGCACTAATGGTGGGTAATGAATCGCAATCAATCGCATTTTTAACCATTTATCTTAAAATTCCGCAATTTATTAATCTCGCACCTACCTCTTATCCTGGTGGGTATTCCATACCCCCACACACCTCGGTATTAGTTGTACCTGCCTCCTTCCCAGCATTAATTCCAAGCTGCGCCCCTGTTAGCCAGGGCGATTTTTGGGAGGGCACCACCCGGGGGATCATAGGGTTGGACCCCCCCCCCACTGGGGAGAATGTGAAAATTTTTATCTCTAGAAATCACATTTAATGGTCTTTTAAAGTTACACAATTGATCGGTGGTCGTCGGTAAGCTATTTTGCTAAAACTTGTTGGTGGAGTGAATTAAATTCGTTTTGCGGGTTAATATTTTGCTGCTAAAATTAATTCGCTTGGGTTAGTGGCTTTGCCACTGGCAACAATTGAGGGTTTAAGAAACCGTGTGATACAAGTAGTTTTTTTCTAAACAGAGTTATGTATAGTTAATTGTTAGAATAAATACACAAAAACTTGGTTTCCAAGGGATACGAGTGAGTCTGCTCTGTGCTGACATCGAGTGGAAAATAAAATGCACTACTAAACATCCAATTGATCTCGTTCTTTTTCGTAACCTAATTTCTGTACCTAAATCTGTCTAGAATAATGAAATCACTTGTACCCCTTACCTTCTCGCCCACTCGATTGACGTCTCAGAGACTTGTCACACGCTGTGGTCTCACTGCCATTTCCACTTGTGACTCAAGACTTAATCTCAAGACTTTTAGTAGTCTCTAGTGATGGCGTAGCTTCGGACAGGGGCCCGTCTTAAAGTCTGGAAGGAAATGAGGATGACCGTACCGCTTCTTTGGCTGATAGGCCCACGAGAGCGACAACATGGCGTATTTGTGTGTACACACTCCTTCCCTCCTTCCATAGTTGGTGTCTTGATAGCGGCGGCGTGTCTCCGTCTTCCTCGCTCCTCTGCACCCGTCTGCCGCGCCCCCCTTCCCCTCCTCCACGGCACCCGGCTGACACATCATTCGTTCGCAATCTGCTCCTCAAACATTATAATCCGAGCTGTCTCCGCTCGCTGTCTCCCCCTCACCCACTCCACATTTTATTATTATCTCCCGCCAAGAACTTTATTCATCGGCAAACATCCCATCTGGACTGTGTTGGTATCACCTTTAGGCCTCATTCAGACCTCATGAAAGAAAAGGTTTAAGTTGATTCTTAACCCTTAATCGGTCAACAATTCAAATTTTAGGTAAAGATATCACTAAGCACTTAAGCATAACATATATAATGCAAAGGATAATACATAGGTATTAGTTAATGTAGGTTCGAAGATTTTCGCGGCGTTGATTAGATGATCTCTGCATTCTCTTCGGGTTTTCACCGCGTCCGCTGTGTTTTGGAAATTTTCCGCCTATATAAGGCGGACATTTTTCCGAGTTACCTCACCTTCGACCTGAAGACGCTGAATGCAATGTCAGCGAGACTGTTGTCGTCAAAACACAACGGACGCGGTGAAAACCCGAAGAGAATGAAGAGATCATCTAGGTAGTTAGTTTTAAAAAATCTTGATTAATTAGGTACTAAATAATGCAATCTCCTGAGATACATTGCCCAGTTTGGCTTAATTATCATTGCTGACAAAGAAGTCCAAAACACAATTCACTATGAGCATTAGACAGAACAGTGTTACAAAGTGTGGTGATTTGAATTAAAAATGCCTGCTTAGCACGAAAGATATTTACTCTCGATAGAGAAATGTTTTCTTCCATGACTCGTGTAAAACGGGCTTTGCGAAATTAAGAGAGGGAGGCAGTATTTTTTGGAACCATGTAACAGGTAGCATAAAGACTGACAAACGTCTTTATGGTCCACTGTTATTTATTTACTGATCCAGATTGCCACAAATTATGTCATATTTAAACCATGTCATTGGCAGTGATGTGTTGTAACGAATTAAAGTAATCGTATCACTGCAAACTGTTACATTACACGTATTGTTAACTCGTAATTGATACATTTAAGAAGTAATTTTCACTTGCAATTTACTTCAAAACGTGTTATAGTAATCTCTAAATTTTAGGAATCAAAGGTGAAAATTTGATTTTCTTGCTGGCTGATCGGAAGGCAGTTAAATTAACCTCATCCACAGGTGATTTTTTTGGCATAAAATATTTAATTACGCCTATAGTATCTGATTCAAATATTTTGATTATTATTTTATTCGAAGCTATTACATATTAGATATAATTCTGGATTGCATTTTATTAGTCCCTCTTTGAGTAAAATAATGAAAGCAATCGCATCATGTACAGAAGCAAAATTTAAAAAAAAACTAGTCGTATTGATTACTCTTACATAGAAAAATTTGTAATTGTAATCAATTAAATATTTCGTAATTTCGAAAATAAAAAGGAGATGTTTTCCACTAATTTATTTTGTCCGTACGACATGTTTCGAACCATAGAGGTCATTATCAATTCTTGATGACCTCTATGGTTGATATTGCCTCAATGACCTCTATGGTTCGAAACATGTCGTACGGACAAAATAAATTAGTGGAAAAAAACGAAGTCTCCTTTTCATTTTCGAGCATTAACTTCCACATAGTTGAGCCTAATACAATTGAACGAATTTGGTAATTTTATTTTAATTGGTACCTATTACATATGTTCAGTACTTTTCCCATCACTTATCTTTTCCTTGATCATGATATAGTTCGTCAAAAGGTTTTTTTTTTTTAATCTTCATCGAGGCGGTGAACGAGAGAAGCCAGCCTGCTCAACAACAGCTTCATCCCCCGTCTTTTGGTATTTAGAACAGGCGATTATTTCCACGACCCGATCCTCTTGCCCTGCTGGGTCCAGGTGCATGCGTGCCTTCACATCCACGTTCTCACGACTTCAAAGGCGCGTGCGAGAGGGCGGCAATTAGCGCTTGCGCGGCCGTCACGGCAAACCGCCGTCCCAGCCTCGGGCCAATTTAACCTCGGTCGCCAAGTGAGGAGCGCCAGCCGTCCAGCTAACAAGTGGACACGACACACGCACACGAAAATACAAGGTGCGCAGGATGGTGAGAGATCACGTGGGATAGAATTGCCTCCGGTGTTATAAGGATAACTAGCGATTTGATGGGATATAAAGCTTCGAGAAAAAAGTTCCCCTGAATCATGGAGGGAACCGCGGACATTTGGCTTTACGGGTCGCTGGGCAGAGCACTATTCTATCCAGATTCCTGATTTCCCGTAGGAATAGGGTGGTTTCCTATTATTTTTTATTGCCTACAACGAAAGATTATTACTCCAGGAGTATGCATTTCACCCTCTTAGATTTTCAAATGACGACATCAATTTTTCGCCACTAAATGAAAAGTGAAAATTTTCAAGCGCACGAAAACGCGATGGGTAAGTACGAATGATGGGAAAACTCCGTGTGACGTATTTCTGGTTCCTGCTGCCGCCCTATGAGGTGACCTTGAAGCGAGGCTTCAGCGCTGATACGACGCAGGCTGCTAGCAGGTAGCAGAGTACCCTGATAGCAGATAGCGCTTGCCTACAATAAGGATTATTACTACCATATCAAACGAAGAAAACTTTCGACCTTAGACAATTTTATTAAGTGATTATTAAGAGATGTTTCCCTGAGCTCTGTGACTCATGCATGCATTGGTAATCTCAGACGATGTAAAACTCCTATCTACTCGTGTAAAAACTTAGTCCCTGTGACGTCACGTGGAGTGGCATCGCATGGGCGCCAATATAGCCTTTTTCAAACGCGGTTAAAATTGACCCTTAACATTCATTTAGACTGGGTTTTCTAAAACCAAGTAATTTGTATATTTTGAATACACTAATGGTGGGTAACGAAACGCAATCAATGCCTTTCGTTTTCTTTGATGAAGGAAACTACTCTATTTTACCGATGCCCATGGTACTTGATATTAGGCTATTCTTGTCCATCCTAGATGACAACGCGAGGGAGAAAAGACCTCCACGAAGACACAAAATGTTGAAGGAAACAACCCCGGAGAGCCAAAGGTTCGTGGTTCGATTCCCGATATATATCCCAGAGGAATATTGTTTCATGGTAATCCATGCGAATTTCACCGTTAAAGCATTTCCTTTTTCTTTGTCAGCAGCTGGTGTAACACCCACCACCACACCGCTTTTTGAGGCGGCTTACGAGGAAGTATGTAGTTTTATACAGGGTTTGGGAGTCCTCCTTGGAGGAAAGTCAGGAGGGATTCCTCCCAACTCCTTACCTCCGAAACTCTTGGGAGGAGAACTCTGTTCAGAGGAAATAAAAAAACTCCCAGAGTTCTTTTTCTCCTCCAACATATGTCGAGAGGAGAATGAAAAGGCTTTCCTCCGAAAAGAGTTTCCTCCCAAATGAGCTAGAGCAATACAAAAAAAGTATTTACGGCACATGAGGCAAAGCTCTGGACAGAGTGGAGACATGCGGTCAGCACTTACGCCGAAGCACTTCGAAGGGTCGCTAATCCGCGGCCAGCTCACCCACGCAGGACCGTCTCCTCGACCCTACGAGCAGGCAGACTACCTCCCGAATAGTGACATCTCCGACTGCAAGTTGAAAATCAATTACTCAATCCGATCATCAAAGAATGATTGTTTTCATCGCACTCCCGAAAATCATGCAATCAAGTACGCCTTTGAACCGTGTTTCTGCGATGAAAAATAAAGATTTTGTTAACTTTGCTAAATTGGCCATTTTTCCGGTTGTCCGCAGCCACGTTTCGAGAAAAGTTAACAAAATCGTTATTTTTCATCGTAGAAACACGGTTCAAAGACGTACTTGATTGCTTGATTGGCAGGAGTGCGATGAAAACAATTACTTTTGATGATCAGATTGAGTAATTGAATTAGAAATCGCAGTCAGAGTGGTCATTTTTCGGGAGGTAGGCCCCCGCTGATAGGGTCGAGGAGACGGTCCTGCGTGGATGAGCTCGTCGAGGATAGGGCCGCGGATTAGCGACCCTTCGGAGTGTGCACCGCACCCATCCTGGAAGTACCTGCTCCATGGGCCCACGAAACGCATTTTAACATTTTCGCCGCATGTGAGGAGAAGATTTTCGGAGATTGAACAGCAGCGAAAGAGTTAACTGTAGAAGTGATAGAAATGGCAAAACTTTGAATATAAAATGACTAGTAACTTTAACTATATTTGAAACATTTTTGGAGAGCACTTATAAATTATTCCGCGCAGTTTTTGGGCCATATGGGATAGTTTTTGGAGACATTTTTGGCATAGACATGCAGGGCTGTGAACAACTGCGAAATTCTCCGATGAATAACACTAAAAACTACTAAAAATCAGAACCACTTTTGAGCTGTACTTTTCTGTTTTCTCTTCCTTACACTTTCTTCTTTCGCTCTCTGTACGTTAAGATTATCGGAAAGTGAAAAAAACATAATATGTCAGTTTTTTCGATGTAAAACAACATTTTCTTTCTTTGCATTGAATTAAAATTTATTCAAGAATGTTTGTGTGCATGAATAAAATATGAACATACATAGCACAAAAATAATATTAAATACATTACAGAGATAGAGAAGTAATGAAAATTACAAATTGAAATACACATAATTATCAATAATACATAAATGAAAGAGGCGTTCAATAAAAAGATTCCATGTCATCTTCAAAATCTTCTGGCCTCAAGTCGTACGGATTGGGGTCCGAAGCCGTCGACAAACTCGACAATGGTATTTCGCCCAGTGATGAGTGTCTACGTAAAACATTCCCTACTAGTACATTAACCCATTAAATCCCAAGCATGGTAATAACTTAAAAATTCCAAATATTTTGATGAATTAGCAATAAAACAGACTCAAATAAGGCAAATTATCGATTTTAATATTTTTATTGTTTTTAGTTTGCGGTTGGTGAAACGTTGCGTATACGCAACGTTGGGAGTTCCCCAGGTCAAATGAGCCGTTTTGCTTTTCTTTCGGAACTCTTTTATTTTTGCAAATAATTCGCTTTTATTGTAACCCAAATATATAATTAACCCAAAATATTGATTAAACTTGGTATTGTTCATGCATTTTAGAGGACCAATCAGTATGTAAATGAATATAGCACTTTTGGTTATCACTAAACATGTAACTGCTACAAACTCGGCATCTTCGTCTTGAATTTTATCGTCACGAACAATATTGTGGCCAACCTTGTCTTTCCTTACTGTATTTCGCAAACTAATTATTCATCTACATCTACATCTACATAATACCCTGCGAGCCACCTCTAGGGTGTTTGGCAGGGGGTGATCAATCACCAGCATGCATTTGGACTCCCACATGCACACCACACCGTCCAAAAAACGTCCCGTATAATAACAAACTATACTACTATATGCTGTTAGAAATAGAATATAGAATAGAAATTCAGAAACATGCATTAAGTTTTACATAGGTTAGTAGGCTACACTACAAGTCATGCAATCTATTTACGAGTTATATTGCTGCCGTTATAATCTCTTATCGATCGTGGAAAAAATGACATTCGGAATCTGTCTGTTCTGCAATCTATCTCTCTTATTTTATTTATATGATCTGATCTTCCGTAGTATGTTGGCGTCCGCAAGATATGGTTAACTTCGTCAGAAAAGACACTGCTCTTGAATTTATCTAAAAGGTTTAGTCTATTTTTCAATCTACGGTCCGACAGAGATTCCCATCCGAGTTTATCTAAGAGGTCAGTTACACTAACAAGACTATCGTAACGACCTTTCACATACCTGGCAGCTCTTCTTTGCACGCGTTCTAACTCTGTTATTAAGCCTTTTTCATGAGGGTCCCAAACACTGGCAGCGTATTCCAAATGTGGTCTAACGAGGGAAAAGTAGCTAATTTCTCTCACTTTGTCGTCGCACTTTCCTAATATTCTTTTAACAAAACCCATTTTACGATTAGCTTGACCGGTTATTTCTCGAATATGTTTATTCCACGATAGATAATTATTGAGTCTAACCCCTAGATATTTCACGGATTCAACTGCCTTTAACTGGGTGCCCCGAATGATATAGTTACGCTGTAGGGAGTTATTCTTCTTCCAGAAATTCATTACGACGCATTTTTCCAAATTTAATTCTAACTGCCAAGCATCGCACCAAGCTTGGATAGCAGCAAGGTCATTCGTTAGTTCATCTACATCTTTGCTGGAACGGATTTCTCTGTAAACTACAGCGTCGTCTGCAAATAATCGTAACTTACTGTGTACTACTTCGCCAATGTCGTTTATATAAAGAAGGAATAGGAGTGGGCCTATGACACTACCCTGAGGAACGCCAGAAGTGACTCTAACCTCATTGGAGACTGCACCGTCTAATACTACTCTTTGGACGCGGTCGCTCAAAAATTCTCTTATCCAGGAAATGACATCTTCGTCTAGACCATAAGATTTCAGTTTTATTATTAACTTTCCGTGGGGTACTTTATCAAATGCCTTTTTGAAATCAAGAAAAATCGCGTCTACTGGAATGTTGTCTTCCCCGGAGACTAAAATATCGTAGGCGAAAAGCGCTAACTGAGTTTCGCACGATCTGTTTTTCCTGAATCCATGTTGATTTCCCAGTGATTAAGTTTTGCGCGTCTAGATGTTTCATTACCGAGCTGACTACGATGTGTTCAAGGACTTTGCAAGAGATGGACGTTAAAGATATCGGCCTGTAATTAGATGGCTGTTCCTTGTCTCCACTTTTAAATATTGGCGTTACATTAGCGATTTTCCAGTCATTAGGTACTTTGTGTTGCTTGATGGATTTACTGAATATTAACTGCAAGTAAGGGGCAATTTCTCAGGCTAGTTCTTTATATACGCGAGAAGGGATTTCGTCTGGACCAGGTGATTTATTTGGACTAAGCGATTTCAATATATTTTCTATTCCGAGCGTACTAATGTCAATAGCTGGCATCTTATGTATACAGGGATTGTCATCGGTCTCGGGTGAGTTTTCGGAAGGCTCCGTGAAAACGCTCTTAAAGTAGGAATTTAATAAATTGGCTTTATCGTAACTGCTTGTCAACACATCTCCATTGTCGTTTCTCAGCGAACATACGGTAGATCGTTTACCTTGAACTTCCCTAACATATGACCAAAATGCTTTTGGGTTATCCTGTAACTGTTCTACTAGTGTTATTCCGTTATTCGCCGGGATATCCCCGTTCCGTTCCACAAAGTATTTATAAAAATTTATACTATTTGACCGGTTTCGGCTATTAAACCATTATAAAGTACAGAAAATAAAAAGAAACCGGTCAAATAACAGGAATTTTTATATCGCGGAAATAACAAAGTGTCTGCTATTGATAATGAGTAACCGCTCCTTCACTTTCGCCAAAATATGGCATCATCTTCTCGTCAAAAGATAATTTATGAGAAATTGCGTCAAACCGTAGAAATATTTGGTTGAGCTCGCAAAGTATGGACGTATCTTAGAAAACTTATCCCCCTGGTGCAAACTTCTGTTACCAGTCAGGCGTAAGAACATTTTAGGTTCAACAAAACGCTTCCGGGACATCGTTTGACGCACATTATGAACGCGTCCTTACTCCAGTAATATTTTTTGCTAAGGTGTAATAACCACTAAACATCAGAACGGAAGAAATACCACGCTATTGGAATATTTTCTGAGAATTCACGCACTATGATCACTGGCGATAGTGAACAACTTAGGCTGCAAATGTGAGTTCAGGTAATTTGGAGCGAACGATTGTTCAACAGACAACCGCAGATATAGTAATAGCAGATGGAACGGAACATCGCCCCTTCTATATACCGTAATACCCAGAAAGCCCTTTACCTGAGTCAAAATACCAAGAAATATTTTTCTTGGTATCCCAATGCATTCATAGTCACTCATAGTTCTCAAAAAATTTCTTTCGAAATGACCTGCACCCTCATTTGGAGCCTTACCAGCTCATTATCGTCAGCGGCCAGTGGGCATGAATTTCTCAGAAAATACTGAGATAGTGTGATCCCTCTTATCTCTCCATTCGTTTTGCTCACTCGCCAACCCCCGCTGTGCACGGAGACCCATTGGTGCCGGGATATCCCCGCCCAGCCTAACTATGCTTTTTACCCTCCCACTACCTTCCCTTTGGATCCTAGTCAACAACACCACGTAAATACGAATTTACGATCTATTTGCTAACCCTCACATACTCACTTGCTTTTTGCATACTTGTCAGCTGTGGTAAGCAGATCGTTCTTACCTTAGGATGCCAGTATATCTAGAAATTGCAGACGCCTACAGAAATCATTATATTTTCTGGGCAACTCTACAGCAAAGTTTTTATGCATCCTTTGTTTAGGTCACAGTAAATTTCCACCATAGCACAAGTAAACACTGATTTAATCTTGCTCGATACGTGAAGTTAAAAATATCAAACAGTCACAACTCGGTGAAAACTCACCACCTGTCAAACATCCTAGTAAAGACCCTTCAATACTTATGTAGATGAATATGTAGGACTAAAACATTGTACAATTGCCTGAAACTAAAGTTTCACCATAAAATGGTAACATATTCTTGATAAGATTTTCATTTTCCAGTCCAAAAAGAAACGCTCTACACCGCCGCGGCGCGCCGTTTCCCTAGATTACCGGAGTCCTCCCAACGTTGCGTGAACGCAACACTTAGTTTGTTCTTAAATAATTTGAAAACCACTTAGTCAAATTCACCCAATTTGTTGCAATGGCCTAGGATAAAAATGCATCATTGTACTTGCAGAGAGATATAATCATCGAGTGTCTAAGATTTAACATAATATGTAAACTTTGAAGATAACCTAAAATAACGACTTACATATAAATGAAAAGGCCATTGTAAAAACAAAAGTTATTAAATTTCTTCCGTGAAAAAATTCATAACATTTTAGAAAGCAATGAACTACCTATATTAAAAATATTAACTACTTATCAATAACAATTGCGGAGAAAAAAATCGCAAAGTTTGCGTTGCGTTCACGCAACGTTAGGAAGAAATGGGTTAAATTTACGATTTTTTAGGATATGCATTAATCAGAATTTATAGCGAAATTCGTTTATAATACCTTTGTATTCAAAGGTTGGCAAGAGGCTATTAAAAATAGCCGCTGTAATTTTGGCTCACGACAAAGAACTGAGAGAATCATATTTTATTACATTACGAGGGCTTTTTTTCATAGAAGTTAAATCGGATATTCTATCGAATTTCACCGCCAATGTACACTTAGAATGTAGCTAACAGAGTAACGTATATTTTTAGATGTAATATCGCTCCTATAAACTTGCTAGTAAGTTATAAAAATAACAATTATACATCTAACCTTAGCGTCTCCAAAAATTGTTCTAGGTGATGATCAACTCCGTTAATATGAACGCTAGAATTCCGTTTAAAATTTGGAACCAATCAGCAGAACATACAGAATGAAATTCCTCGCATTGATTTTCAATAAATGCAACATGAAAGTTTTTAGTTATTTTAACTTATAAACAAATAAGTGACCATAAGCCCCTCCTTGAGTGGGACACTGAGAGCCGGAATGGGCCGCGGTAATCCCCACACGGACAATAGGAAAGGGTCGGACCTCTCGCGCCGAAGGACCCTAATGGCGGTTGGGACCCACCAGGACCCACTATTCATTTCCTCCCTGAGTCCTCACAGCATAGCTCTAACAAGAGGAGAACATTTGGTTACCTGAAATAATCCTCAAAATAGCTCTTCCTCCATAACAAAATGTCCTCTTCCTCGATCGGGAGGGAGTATTCTGGCTTCAGAAACGCGAGAGAGTTTTTGGTCTTTCTCCCTTCTCCTATTCTCCCCTCTCGGAGGAGGATCTCAGATTTCCTCTCGGAGTTCCTCCTTGAGGAGGTGAATGTATTGAGAGGAAATGAAAACTCCCAAACCCTGGTTTTATATGATCTCCTTCCTCTCCGTTCTTTCCCTTACTCCTCCCATACACTCGACCTCCACCATTCTGACCGTATTGAGGACGTAAACTATCGCGAGGACTCCAAAAATGAAGGAAACGACAAAGGGGACTCCACGAAAGAAGGCCGCAGAACATGGACGTTAAAGTGTTATATCTGTTACCGTTTCGCACGCATTTTATTCCGCGGCGACTCTAGTCACCTAGACCTCGTTCAGGGTGACTTTCGCCATCTATCATGGAGGAAGTGGTCTTTTTTTAGTGGATAATCGTGTCACATGCGTTAAATATGTTGTTTATATAATTTATTGGCTCATTTAAGCATTACTGTCGTGCAGAGGCGCAGCTAGGAATTAAGGCTGGGGGGGGGGGGGGGTTTAGGTGCAACCAATAGCGGGGTGTGTTGGGGGGATTGGAATACCCACCAGGATAAGGGTAGTTGCGAGATTAATAAATTGCGGAATTTTAAGATTAATTGTTCAAAATGATGAGTTTTATGGCTTTCTGAGGGATATTTTATTAATCGTTACACTATTCTATTAGCAATATCAATCTAATTAAGAAAAATGGATTAAACTTAAAAATTTCTCTCAGCTCTAGGTGCAGAGGAGAAAAGCTTGCGCTTACAGTCCCTGCCCCAGGAGTGTATCCCCGCGAGCCCGCCCTAGGGTTTCATTCCCACTGCATATTTTCTCTATGACCTTTGACCCCCATTTTGACCCTCGATGGTAAAAAAATCGACAATATGGATCAACAAACTGCAAAACTGACTTGGGCACCCTTCAAAACCCATGGTTCCACACTTTGGCTGTCGTGATGGCCCGACGTTTAACTCTATGACCTTAGACCCCCATTGTGACCGTCGGAAGTCAAAAAACGAACAATACGGACCTATCAACTGCCTAACCGACTCTGGCACCCTTCAAAACCTATGGCTATTTATCCCCCAAAACCCCCCCTCGCTGCGCCACTGCTGTTGTGCATTTCCTACTGAAAAGTGGATATAGATGACTGGTAGCGCCACGAGTTGCGATTTTGAAATCTTATTTTCATGCGCTCGGAGCGACAATAACAGGGTGGTTTCCTATTATTTTTTCTATTGCCTAAATCGAAAGATTATTACTCCTGGAGTACGAATTTCATGCTTTAAAATTTTTAAATGACGGTATCTATTTTTCGCGATTAAATGAAAAGTGAAAATTATCAAGCCCGCGAAAACGCGACGGCTATGTATGAATTCTGGGAAAACTCCGTGTGACGTCGTTCTGGTTCCCGCTGCCGCAAGTGAGGTGACCTTGGGGCGAGGCTTAGAGCGCTGATACGACGCAGGATGCTAGCAGGTAGCGGAGTACCCTGCTAGCTGGTAGCGCTTGGCTTAAATAAGGATTATTAATACCTTATAAAACAAAGAAAACTTTCCGACCTTAGCCAGTTTTAATAGGTGATTATTAAGACATGTTTCCCTGAGCTCTGTGCCTCATGCATGCATTGGTAATCTCAGACGATGTAAAACTCCTATCTACTCGTATAGAAACTAGGTCCTTGTGACGTCACGTGGAGTGGCATCACATGGGCGCCAATCTGGCCTCTTTCAAATGAGGATAAAAAATGACCATTGCCATTCGTCTGAACTGGGATTTCTAAAACCAAATAATTTGTATATTATGAATACACTAATGGTGGGTAACGAATCTCAATCAATGCCTTTTGTTTTCTTTGATGAAGGAAACTACCCTATTGTAAAACTGGACTTGAAAATCCTTCAATGTATTATTCGTGGAAATGGCATTTTGAGAGAGTCGCTGCGTTGAGCTGCTCCTTCGAGGTGAAGTGGGAATTTTCCAGGGCCCCTTCCCAGCATTCCTCTCTTATCTCCGCGCCTCCGTTTATCGCCCCTCATCCCACCACACGCGCTGGCTTATTAGACTCGAGACGGGGCAAAAGGCGACCGATAGTGGATAGCGGGGGCACGGATAGGATTTTTGACTAGCACACGAAGGAGACTGAAGTACATTGCGTTCATAACTTAGTGGCCGTTGCGCGATAATGTTCATCTACATCTACATAATACCCCGCAAGCCGCCTTAAAAGCGTGTGGAAGGGGGTGTTAGGACACCAGCCGTTTACAGCTTAAAAAAAATTAAGTGCTCTAACGAAGTTGGGACTAGCGTTTATTAAAATCCTTTATGGTTCGGGGGAAAAACGAATTCCCATATCTATCTGTTCGGCAAAGCATCTCCCTTAATATATCGCTTCTATCGGACCTGGAAATATAGTGTAGCTCTAATATTATGTTCTCTGTGTCGCTCTTAAAGATATCTATTCTCAATTGTTCAAGTAATCTAAGTCTAGCGCGCAGCCTCCGAGTCTCCAGCGGCTCCTTGTTGGTCCCATTTGGAGGGAAGCTCACGTGAAAAGCCTACGTCAAAAACGGCGCTAGGTGGCATTCAGTGAAACTAGCGGCGAACTATGATCACAATGAGTGTTAAAATAAATCAAATGGAAAATAAGATATGAAACGGAATATTTCACATTGAGAGAAAACAATTATTATTTTTACGCACCAAAATTATCATGACATGCATGTAGCCCACATTTTTGGTATTTTCGTTCGGAAAATGAAACGAGAATTTCAATTACTAGGTGACTTTGAAAATTTGATACCCTCGGTATTCCTGAATATCTTAGAGGGTGTAGTTAAATTATAATTACCTCCAAATATGTGAAAGTCCGTTTTTCCATCACATCAATGTTTTTTAGCTATGGTTAGGCTGACGATGCTTCCATTTCGTACGTTTAATTGAGTCTCCTTTCAACGTTTAAAAATGTAAATAATTGTATTTTAGTCAGTATTACATAATTATGAGTACTCTACACCCATTAATCAAAGCTTCTAAAATGGTAATATTTAATTGGGTTCAGAAGCCATGGGTTGGTTAAAGAACGAGGTTATAAAATTTAATGCTCATTCACAGTTTTTTCATGTATATACTCACCTGTAAAAAGCATCAACCTTTTACACTTTGAGAGGCAGAAATCGGAGAAGTGCAGTGAAGTGAATCGACTGTATGGACTCCCTCCGGTCATTGAAAGAGCAACGCTCCATATCATTGGCGTTAAGGGTTGCAAAAGTGTACCACTTGTAAAGCTGATTCCGTAAACTCGATCCAGACCTCTATATCACCCTCCAGGGGCTACGTACATTTTATCGTGACTTTTTTTGTTGCAGCAGTGGGGGGAAGAGTTACGCCGAAAGAGATTCAAATTGAAGCCTGAAATCCATGATATCAAAGGCGAGTAAAACTTTTCTCTCAATGCATAAAATATCTTCGTTGGTCATTTATCTGCGCCGTTAAGACTGTAAAAGCGAACGGAGATGTGATGAGGTTAGCTTGATTTTTAAACTGACTAGCTTCGATAAATTCTTCTCTCTTGGATAAAGTTTCCACAGCATATTAGTCCAAGTGATTGAAAAAAAATTTTTTTTTTCGCCTATTAGTTCTTATTCGTGTCCACCACAATTTTGCAAATATTAAAAGAGAATATTATGACTGCATTTTCACTATTTTTATCTTAGTTAATATACTATTTATCAACGTTTTGTAGGCGTAATACGTTTCGCTAGGGAAAGGGCTTGCCAATTTTTTAAGAGGACTATTTCTAAACCATGAGTCCAAACGAATACGACCGTTAGATATCCAAGTGCATCGTTTTGCCAATGTTTTTCAGGAGGTAAAAGTTATGACCGGCACAATTTTATTTAATGGCAATTTACTTACTTGTTGAATTGTAAAATTTACATTTAAGTTGTGTGTAATAGAGATTAGTTAAGATTGCTATGATTTTTGTGTGAAATTGTGTAATTAATATTTTTTGAATCAACAAAAGGAAATGGCGCAAAAAAGGGGAATGATATGTTTCCTTAAACGGTAAAACAGGATGTATTTTCAATTTATTTTTTTTTCGTCCTATCCAATGTCCTTTGGCATATTATCTCGGGGTAAAGACTCACAAATTCCTCATTCTTGGAATAGCGGGAAAAATCAACTGGATGACGTCATTTGAGGAATTTTCTTATCAAATGAGGGTTTTCTTATCTACACCGCCCATCCTTAGAATTTTAACCATCCAATGGTAACACTTGGCAAGTTCGCTCCAGGAAAATGAAGAATTTGTGATTCAAGATAGTTCATATATGAAAAAGGTTACTCAAAAGCAAATACCAGAATGCTTGTCAGAGTTTTCACCCAAATTCAATCTGTATATGCTATTATATCGTATGATGGACGATCCAAGTGAAATGATATCCCTGATTAGCATTGATGTAAATTATTGTACTTCGAGCACAATTCGTTCTAATGTATGCTATCATTGCCTGATTTACGGGGGCGGATACGCTTAAAAAGTAGACAAGATTTCGCATACGGTTATCATTACATTCGTTTTATTTTGTGTATTACGGAGCCTCAATCATTAAATTTAATATTAATTACTTTCATATCAAAATTAAGAGAATATTTTCGACATTTATTGTTGTATTTAATTTTTATTTAATACTAATTACTTTCATATCAAAATTAAGAGAATATTTTCTACAGTAATTGTTGTGTTTCATATTTTAATCTCAAATACGAGAGGAGCTATCCGACCCTGTCCCAACCCCCAAAAAATTCCTTTTACATCCTTTATAACCTTTCCTATGTAACTCATTCAGGGCTGTCCCTTGTCCTAATTCCCTTCCATCTGTCTTTCTACGATTGTTTTCATCAGGCCATCATGCATCATTATGTGTCCAACTAAGTTCTCCTTCACATTTCTAGAGGATTTCTCTTTTCTCCCATTCTTCTCAGCACTTCCGTTTCTCATCAGTTGGTCGATCCATTTTTTCATCATCATTTTTCCATAGCACTCACTACATTTCGAATGCTTCCGCTCTGGACTTCTCAGTTGCTGTTGTCGTCCGTTCCTCGATCTCATAAAGAAACATATTCCATACACAGGATCTGCTGAATTGCTTCCTCACTTCCATGCTTGTATTCTCGCCTCAAATTAAATTCTTCTGAACGTAACAACAACCTAATAACCGCTTCGCATGTGGTATTCTACTAGGTTTTTATTTCTTTCTTATTTCATCACTCTAAAATGTATTATCAATTTTGTAGCTCAACTTGACTAATTCAACTTAAGTATGTCATGTTTCTTCTCTAGATATCTGATAATTATAGCGTAATTGAAACGCATTGGTAATTTATTGGCATGTGCATTTCTTATGACCGGTCTAATGATGAAGGAATGGACGACGATATTGATGAATAATGAATTTTAGACATCCTCCCTTTTTAGCGCGCGATGGATAAATTTGATTGATTTCAGTTTTTTAATGGCTTCAGGCGTAAAATTATGATATATACCAATAATTTCTGAAATAAAAACTGTCCTTCAAACAAGGTTTTCTGATTCATTAATGTGATCAAACGTTTTTTTTTTCAATGAAATTTAAAACTTTATTATTATTTTTTAAATGTATTTATTGGTATTTGTTTCGTGAATCAATTCATAAATAAGCCCTTAGGTTATAGAGAAGAAATTACAAATAAATAATTTCCCCAGACATAAATGAAGCAATTTACTATTCTTTCCCGTACATAGATCGAATACATCTATCTTTAGTTCTGTTTTTATACTGTTTGGATACATTCTTCAGTTTACTGCAAATCCTGAAAACATTTCACCCTTTTCTCTGAAAAAGCGATAACCAATTTTCGCTCTAATGATCTAAAAAAATTTTACTCGCTGATAAATCATTTTTCATTTCTCTCGGCAATTAGAATTCGATTTTGTAAATATCCTCTTTTTATAGTTCGGCGTGCAGGTAATGCGGGATAACATAAAATTGCAACGTGGGATTTAAAAAAAAACTGAATTTTTGATCGAGCATTCGTCCCTGTGCACCGGATCAGTGGAATCAAAGCCATCACATTAGGGGCATTATGGCTTCAGGGGTTTCAACGTGAGGCCCTGGAATATTTATGCTTCCAATCGCCACTCCCTTTGATGCTCCGCTATCGCGTTTCATACGCCAACTTTTTACAGTATTTGATACTTGATTTTAATCGATGAGAATGATATTTTTCGCTGGTATTCTGCATGATCAAAATTGCCATCTATTCAATATAAGTAATATTTTTCATCATGTAAAATGCATATAGAAGGTATCTATATGGATTAATGTATTCGTATTCATTTAGCACATCAGAGGAAATCGAGCATATCGATGGCTAAGTTCTAACAACACGTATTTCAAATTCGGCCGGTTTGAGACAGGTATCTTAAAATGAGTGTAATAACATTAAAAAATAAAATACATACAAAGAACAACTCTTTATTTGCAAATGAATGCTTCTTTTTCTTTTTTTATGAACTTTTGGTTTTTAATTTTAGTGTGCAAGTAAAAGAAAGTGATCGTTTTTTTGCTCTCCTGAAAAGTTGCTATTTTTGAGATACGTGTTGTTAGAACTTTGTCATTGATATACAATATGCTCCGTAACTAAGGTAACACAATGCCAATTCTTTGATGCCGCTATAAAGATCAAACGCATTCTCAGCCTTGTGAATGTTAATCGGGGAAAATGGACTTCAGCCTCTCACTTCCTTAGCCCATCTTTCTACATTTACACCCACATCTACATCTACATAATACCCTGCGAGCCACCTCGAGGGTGTTTGGCAGGGGGTGATCAATCACCAGCATGCAGCATGCATTTGGACTCCCACATGCACACCACACCGTCCAAAAAACGTCACGTACACTAACAAATTATACTACCATATGCTGTTAGAAATAAAAATAAAATTAAGAGAAATGCATCAAGTTTTACATAGGTTAGTAGGCTACACTACAAGTCCTGCAATCTATCTATGAGTTCCATCGCTGCCGTTATAATCTCTTATTGATCGTGGGAAAAATGACATTCTGTACCTGTCTGTTCTACAATCCATCTCTCTTATTTTATTTATATGATCTGATCTTCCGTAGTATATTGGCGTCCGTAAGATATGGTTAACGTCGTTAGAAAAGACACTGCTCTTGAATTTATCCAAAAGGTTTAGTCTACTTTTCAATCTACTGTCCGACAGAGATTCCCATCCGAGTTTATATAAGAGGTCAGTTACACTAACAAGACTATCGTAACGACCTTTCACATACCTGGCAGCTCTTCTTGCACGCGTTCTACCTCTGTTATTAAGCCTTTTTCATGAGGGTCCCAAACACTGGCAGCGTATTTCAAATGTGGTCTATCTAAATGATACTATGCCAGCCACTATTTGGGTGTTTGACAGTGAGTGATAAATTCTACCGTCGTTCACTGCGGCACCTACATATAGCTGCCATCGCAATTTCACGCTCAATTAGGCGACAGGGTTTAGCTCTCACCAAACATGCACCATTATTTCAGCTATGAACGACAGCATATAAGCCCCAGTACTACCGGTTAATAAAAAACTAAAGGCATACAAAAAAACATCCCCATATGAGATGATACTGCCGGGTAAGTTAATGGGTATGTACGGGGGTATGAGTTCAACTACTATCATACCAATACTTCTACTTAAAATCTTCTTCTTTAATCATTTCGTGGTCTTCCATCTTTCACGCGAGGGATGTATTTTTCAACTCTTTCTTCTCTTATTCAAATATTTTCCTAGCATCTAATTGTCGTGCCTGGTAATCGCATATATCGTAGATAACGTATCATGTAAATGGAGTACAGCTCAGGGCGGCTGATTTCGTGACAAGTTGTACAATTAAAAGTAGAGCATTTCGAATGAGTTGGGGTGGGAATGTTTACAGAAGTAACCTATAGACTAAATTTACTTAGTGGATTAGGAGGATAGTGTTTCTCTGACTTCGTGAAAAATATAGGTAATTGGTTATTTCCGTAATATCTTAGACGTGATCACAATAAGAAAATAATTTTAATGGGCTGCAGAACAAAGAGAATTAAAATGTCAATGTATGTACTATTAAGGAGAGCAGGGATGTCTAGATTAATAACAATTGTGGCGTCACTCGCTGGGACGACTCTTGTCAAGTTTATTTTTTTCCATTGCTCTAATCTTTTATGAATTTACTATAACGTATAACAATCCGTTTTAACCGTGGGAATTAATAGCCGTTGGAACATGTAAAGAAAGATGTGAAAGAGAACAATTTTGTTGGTCTGAAAAGGTAATCTGATAGGAGAGTTGAGGGGGAGCTGCGTCAAATAAATCTTAGGATTTTTGAGCAGCGATGATGAATAGCCGTTGGTATGTTTTTACTTTGCACGTATCTACATCTACATAATACCCTGCGAGCCACCTCTAGAGCTGCCAGGTATGTGAAAGGTCGTTACGATAGTCTTGTTAGTGTAACTGACCTCTTAGATAAACTCGGATGGGAATCTCTGTCGGACCGTAGATTGAAAAATAGACTAAACCTTTTAGATAAATTCAAGAGCAGTGTCTTTTCTGACGAAGTTAACCATATCTTGCGGACGCCAACGTACTACGGAAGATCAGATCATATAAATAAAATAAGAGAGATAGATTGCAGAACAGACAGATTCCGAATGTCATTTTTTCCACGATCAATAAGAGATTATAACGGCAGCAATAGAACTCGTAAATAGATTGCATGACTTGTAGTGTAGCCTACTAACCTATGTAAAACTTAATGCATGTTTCTGAATTTCTATTCTATATTCTCTTTCTAACAGCATATAGTAGTATAGTTTGTTATTATACGGGACGTTTTTTGGACGGTGTGGTGTGCATGTGGGAATCTTCTTGCATGCCGGTGATTGGTTATTGGTAGATTCGGAGGAGATTGTTTCTCAGACCCCGTGAAAAATATAAATGTCTTACCTCCGTGATATCCTACACGTGATCACAATAAGAAAATGAATTTAATGGACTGCTGAACAACGAGAATTAAAATTTCTATGTATTATTAATAATAGCAAAAATTTCTTCATCAAAAGCATTTGTTGCGTCACTCTCTAGGACAACTAATTGCATTTCATATTTTTGCGCGGATCATTCCACAGAAACGCCAAAAAAATTGTAATGATCCGAATTTATTGAAGAAAGATCTGAGGTTTTCCCGGCGTATGATGTTGATGAAGTTTATTCGGGATTGCCACCGGATAAGGTTCTCCATCTCTGCCGAATCCGAATGTATTATTTTCTGTGTTTCTAAACTTTAAAATGTAGTTATTTATGTGTCATATTTCGAATGCATTTTAATATTCCATGATTTTTTTTAAATATGTGTACATATATTAAAGATCGAAATTTACATTACATATTTTATTGATCGCCCGGTTTACCATAAATTATGTAGATGTATTTAGCTAAAATCATTTGCCATTTCGTCGGTTACGAGCCATGGACTCGACTACAGCTGAGTGTTGAGGACTGCCCGAAAACCATTTCCACTTTCCCGGCTGGCGCCAAGAAGATCAAATCCACCCCTCAGCGTGAATATTAAAAGAGCGAAAGGAACCCCTCTCAGGCACCCCCCGACCCTACCCTTGAAAAAAAGGAGACCCCCCCCCCTGTCCCTTCCCCCCTTTCTACGTAGACCCCCCCCCCCAGATATGCGCGTGAGCAGCACGACCCCCCTTCCCCCCTCTCACCGATTTCCGATATTCCCCCGCTCCACCCCCTCACAGAGATTAAAGAGGAAGCAAATAGGCCTTGCCATGGTTCCCCGCGCTTACTGCGCAACTCCGGCGTAGCGCCTTCCCCGTCCGTCTCCATGGTTACGGCGACTCGGCGAGGCATGCCGGGAATGGTGGGTGGGGGAGGGGGGGCGTAGATGAAATGGGAGGGTGACTTAAGCCATCCCACCCCCTCTCAACCTCCTGCTCAACTCCCCCTCCTCCCTTCAACCTCTCTGTTCGCCTCTTCTCCTTCAAAACCCCACCGCGCTGCTGCCATACTCCCAGAAATTGTCTTCCTGCGACATTTTACCTATGGAGGGAACCCCACTGAGTCGATATTGCTTCTCAAGTTTCCGCAGTGTAATTGATGAAGGAGTATATTTGTCGGCACTTGCCATCTGCATGTATGTTTTGAGTGGAGTACTGGGAAATTTTAAGTGGAATACTTTTTGCCTGATGCTCAAGATGCTTTGAGAGAGTAAAAAAGAAACGATCATGTATATAATATTGGAGAAAGACAATGCAGAACAGATTAATACAAGATGTCGAATATAAGATGTCCATTAACATAAACACAAGGTTATGAAAACATAAGAAACTCGTCCACTTACCGGAGTTAGCAGTAAATAAATGACAACCAAGTCAAAACATGGTCCACTGTGCTACATTTTTGAATAAGTCATTAGGGGATGAAATGAATTGCCGAATAAAAAATGTAGGATGCCAATTTAAAAAGACATACCGCTGTTCATATCTTTGTAAATAACATAGCTACAAGGAAGGCAATCATGCTGATTAATGTCTCCCTAACGGCTAATGAACATTTGTTTGACAAATATTTGAATTTGCATCTGGAAAAAAAGGGAATTTGCATTTTGGGTGGTCAAGATAAATGGGACACCCTGTAAATGTAGATGTTTTATCAACATGGTCTTCCCCCATACCACGAGGGAGCTAACCTTCGAAGAGTAGAGTCATACTCATGTGAGCTCACCTCACCCTCGGCCCTATCCCTTATCTTGTCCGACCCGCCATTATCTCTCCTCGCCGAACGAAAGGCGTCTATTCTCGAATGAGTGACCGACAGCACCCGGCCCTTCCCTTCGCTATCGACTCGAGGATGGCCACGGGCCCTCGATGAGTCACGCGATCATCACCGCTCGATAAGACAACCGCCATTCTCTCCCCCTGGAAGCACGGTGTGGTGAGTCACGGATAAGTGAGTGAATGAGTACAACCACTTGTAATGAGGCCAACTCGGGTTCCTTGACTTGCGCTTGTCCAGCCATGGAATTCCGGCGGACATCTACATAATACCCTGCGAGCCTCCCCTAGGGTGTTTGGCAGGGGGTGACCAATCACTACCGTGCAGCATGCAATTGGACTCCCACATGCACACTGCAGGGTCGTAGAAATATTACGCATACTAGGAACATATACATGCTTATTCATGACAAAAAACTTGCTAATGGTTGGTAATTCCTATAGAAAATACATGCAAGGTTAGAACTGTGAAAAAAACATGCAATGAGTCATCCTAGCGAGTGAAGCCATTAATACCATTAATTGAGACGACGCTACGTTGCTATTCTTATTAGTACGAAGGAAGAATGGCATTTTAAACCTCTCTGTTTTTTAATCTTTTATTTTATTTTCATCTCATGATCACGTCTACTATAGTGCGACGGTAAAAGAAGGATATGATTCATATCGTCTGAGAAAATATTATCTTTGAATTTACTAAGTTAGTTAATCCTATACTTCGATATGCTCATTATGATGTAAGCTTATACATGATGCCTTCAGAGCCACAGGAGGATTGTACGGTACCACGAATATAATGTCAACATAATACCTCACGAGACACCTCTAGGGTGTTTGGCAGTGGTTGACCAATCACCAACATGCGACATTAGGGAGGATAGATTGAAAAAATAAACCTTGTTATAGTCCACACAGAATTTATTAAAAAACTACCGCTCTCGACCTTTTCAGGTCATTATCAAGAGGTTAGTTAGGTACTGTCCGACCGGAGGCTATTAAGGTTGCGCGCTGGCCTGAAAATTGCTTGAGCAATATTGAAAGATACCTTTCAGAGAGACACAGTAAACATACGTTTAGAACTATATTTCCATCTGTGACAGAAACAGTAAATAAAAGGAGATATTTTACCGAATGTATTGGTATGGGAATTCCCTTTCCCCCGAACAATAAAAGACTCTAATAAATAATATAATACAGATTTAAAATTTGTTTTATTTCAACAGCGTTTATTTCCTAATCGACCTAAGCTTCTATTATATACATAGCCATTATCAAGGCATATATTTGCGACAACAAGTCGGTTAAGAAATAAAATCTGTGGAAATAAAATAACTGTTTAATTTTATTATGATATTTATTTTCAATTTTTATATGGCACTAAGTTTGTTCAATAAGTCTTTAGAAAAAGGTATTAAAACAAATTAATTTAGGTAAATTTTTTAATGTTTATAATTACGATCACTTTTCATCCCTATGAATTTTGTAAGCATTTTTCCATCTAAGTATTTTTAGCCGTCCTGAATTCGGGATATCTTTATAATAGGCATTATTTCGGATAATAACCTCCTCTTTTGGCGTGAAACTTTGTCCGCCAAGCCAATTTTTCAAGTTTTGAGATTATAAAAAGTAACTGTAGGCCAAATCTGGTGAGTATGGTAAATTTGGTAATAATGGAAACATTAATTCCGTAATGTTAGCGATTGCAGCTGAACAGGTATGCTACCGTGCATTTTCTTGGTGAAGTAAGGACATTTTCTGTTTCAAAAAAGGACGCTTTTCTTCATCTCTGCCATCAACCGGTACAGTAACGATGCATACTACTCGCCTGTTATCGTTTTTCCCTTTTCCAAGCAATCGATTCAGATTTTTCCTCATACATCCCAAAATCTCGTCACCATCTTCGCCTGCTTAGGAGCCCGTTCATCTTCAAAGCTGCATTATTTTACGCGTTTTTTGTCTCTGTAATCTATTGTTGAAACCATATTTAATCCATGGTGAAGGAAAAGCGCCTAACCAGCCTCTGAGTTTACCACACGAATGCGTTTATTCTCCACTGTGAGCAAACGGAGCAGCCATCCTGCTGAGATTTTTTTTCACCCCAAATTTTGTGAAACAGATGAAAGTTGGTCACAACAATCGGCAACAACAATGAAACTATGGGATGAGTACAGCTCAAACTTCAACAGCTGACTATTCACAAGGGCTACTTTCTGGTTAACATTAATTTTCGATACTAAAGGCCTGGTTAAACGATACATTAACGGGTTAATGTTTAAATGTATGAACGCGAGAATGAACGCCAAAATGCACAATGTAACCACTCAACTTGTGCGGATGCATGGACAGAAAATAGAACCTGTTCTAATTTGGTTCATGCAATCGTACATGTTCCGTTCCGGTCCACCAAAATCATTCACGCAAACGTGCATTAACTTGTACGAGTTAATGTACGGTATAACCAGGCCTTAAGAGAGCAATTTCTCGGATATTCTGAAGACTTATTTAACGACCCTCGTATCGTCTTAGACGTTGAACTCGGCTTTCATAAATGCTGGGCGGAACTTTTTTTGGAACATTTCCTTTTTATTTGTAAACGGCTGATTACGTATTAGACATCTACATCTACATAATACCCTGGGAGCCACCTCTAGGGTGTTTGGCAGGGGGTGACAAATCACCAACATGCAGCATGCAAGAGGACAGCCACATGCACACCGCACGGTCATAGAAATATTACGCATACTAGGAACATATATATGCTTATTCATGAAGAAATTGCTAATGGTTAGTTATTCCTAGAGCAAATACATGCAAGGGTAGAACTATGGAAAAACATGCAATGATTGATCCTAGCGAGCGACGCCATTAATCCTATCAATTGAGAGAACGTTGCTATCCTTAAAAGTACGAGGGAAGAATGACATTTTAAATCTCTCTGTTTTTCAGTCCATTTCTTTCATTTTATTCTCATGATCACGTCTACTATAGTACGATGGTAAACGAAGGATATGATTCACGTCGTCTGAGAAAATATCTCCTTCGAATTTTCCTAAGTAAGTTAAGCCTATACTTCGATCTACGCTCCTGTAAAGATTCCCATCCTAACTAGTGTAACATAGTGGAAACGCTGCACTTTTTGTCGTAACAACTCATCACAAATCTGGCCGCCCTGCGCTGTACTCGATAGACGAATGTAGATGTATGAAAAGTAGTTCTGCAGTGTAGCGCACATCGCATTCGGAAGCAGTTCCTTCAAGTAGTTCGTCTTTAAGTCCGTGACGAGTGAGCTGGGAACGCGATATCGTCGCCAGATGGAGCGGACACCGCCGTCTTCTTCTCCTTCGTCTTAAACTCTCCTTCCCCCTCCCCACTCATCGTCGGGCGCCATTGTCTTCCCCCCTTCTCATCCCCCCTCCTCCTAAGGCTCCCTCTTGAAGGGGCGTCCCCCTTATTCCTTACTCAGGGGGGGGGAGGGTATGAGGGAGGTATAGGGGTCGTGGAAGATGAACCTCCCCCTCCCACGCCCTCCCCTCTCTCGTTGGGCTGTTGAGCCAGCCAATGGCAGGGAGGGGAAGCTCTTGCGGTCTCCGTTTGCGTGGGAGAGAGGGTTGGGAGGAGGGGGGTTGGAGGGGAGGTAGTTTCAGTGTGGAGGGGAGGAATGTTTGTTGTCAGGCGGCTGTTTCTCTCTCCCTTGCGTGGAAACCGAGAGCAGACGAAAAGCATTGCGAACGAGTGGAAAGCCGACGTCGTCTTCAATATGCTCCTTTAAAGTAAGCCACATGGTAATGCTATCCATAATTAACTCTCGCCTTGCTGATCTTAGTTCTGCTTAGTATGCCTCTCCCAGGGCTGGCCATATTCAATACGTTTTTATTTCTTAATCACCAACCTTTGATTCGAGGAATGAGTGCTTGGTTTCACTTCAAAGAATGTATTCTGCTTTTCGTTTGTTTAAAGCTGGCGGTAAATAATATGGATTGTTTGCGGAGGCTTAGAAAGATTAAATGAAAATAAGTTGATTACAGATTTCGATCTCCGGCTACTGCCAGCTGAGTGTATTCTTCTTTTTGGACTCCTAGATGAGCGGATTTGATTTGGTGAGCAATAGTTGAGCTGGAGTTAAATACTTGATCTACATTGTCAACGTATTTTTTAACGTTAGTACAAACGTATATTATAACGGTTTTATCGAATCGCCAGTTTTTCTCGGATGGCCACCAAATTCAGACAGTATCAGTTATTTCACTTTCTAAATAACCCTATAAGTATCTATTAGTTAACACATTTTAGGATTAAATATAAAGGAATTTACCTGTGGGTGGCCATTCACGAGAAGAAATACTGATTGCGATGACACCACGGGGGAAAATAAGGAATATACGTGAAATACGTGGCTATTGGAAAGGTAAACCCAATATTTGCTATTGTGATGCCCATAACGTTTGCTGTATGTCAACCCAAATCCTAAAATTTTGGCTCGTATTGCCGTGGGTCTGCGTTCAAAAAAGGAACCCGAATAAATAAGCGTAAAAAAAACTAAAAATTCATTTCTGTAACTTTCAACTACATCCTTTTATTACTTTTTAACGATCATTTGGCTCTCAACTCCGGCTGATTGGGGAAAGTTCTGCATGGTAGGTAACTAAACGATAAGGAAATACATAAGATAGATTTTCAGCTAGCAATGGATCTACTACATCTTAATGAGTATTTAATAAATAAATATTTAAAAACTGTAAAAATATAATTGTTATTAATCGAATAATTATTTAACTGCTTGCTTCTACTCCACGCATCGCGGCAGTGACGAAGCATCACTGTTTTTCAGGATATCAGCCGCCATTAGGGAGTCGACTTAAGGTAAACTGTCGTATTGTGCCTTTTCCAATCCCGACGATGATTATTTACTTCGGTACTTTTTAAATCAAGCTCTAATCCGAAGGGCGAATGTGAAGTAAATGGTGTACCGTGCGATGACGTCGGCAGGAGTCTTAGGTCACGTGATTTCAAGCGACATTTCAGAACTTTTAATTAGCATTTAATGACGCTTGTGGAGTACTAGGAGAGTTTCATATTATTTTTAGGAGACCTTATATATTTGGACTCGTAAGAAAATTGTCTATTCAATGAGACTTGGTGGCATGATGAACAAATTTCATGCATGTTCCCCATTCTTTTTCCGCTCTAGTCTCGGTGGTTTCGGTTTGGGCGGGGCACTTTGTTACCGGAAATGACAGTCGAGCTCAAAGCAATGAGTCGGTTTCGTTAGCGTTATCGGTCGAAGAGGAAATGAAGCAGAAGAAAACTCAGAAAGAGGAGCTACGCGAGTCATTCATTCTTAGAATACGTACAGGATCGTATTTATTCTAAGAATTATAGAGGAAACCGATAATGATCAAAGGAAATCCGCTGTAATTTTTCAATTTTTCCCGATTTTAAATCAAATGTTAGTGCTATAAATTTCTTGTATGGAAAAGTTACTGTAAGATATGTGATTTGGTCAAATTTTCTTCAGTCCGTCCTAAAGGGAATACGCATGATTCATTGGTCTGAAAACATGTATTTTAATTTAAACATAACAAAATTTAATAAGTAGATAAATTGAACAGGTGCCATTGTTCATATTTCCTTGTTTCTCAGTATATTTACCTAAAGCTGCCGAAAGTATATGTATAAAACACCCATCGATATTAATTTTCAAAATAATTTCTCTGTTTTGAATCACAATGGGGTAGTTTATGGAAAAATCGATTCCGAATGAATCGAAAATCAAGTTTTAACGTTTAAGATCGAAGAAATTGAGAGCAAGCTATTATGTGCGTGTTTCCATATCAACTTGAGTTTTCAACTTCGATCTCGACCTTTTCGTTTGATCTCAACCGCATAGCTACCTATGGTATCGCCATCCGTCCCGTGTGAAAGAATTTTCTCTTATGCCGGTAAAAATTGGCATTAAAATATCTCAATCCGTTGATCTTTCTGAGAAATTTTAGGGGAGCTGATTGGTTCTAAGCAGTGATGCCGAAAACGTAATGTGCGAGCAGTTATGAATTCATACTACTAATATAATTTAATCATGTTTTCTGGGTAGTTTTTGGGGATTTTTATCGACGATTCAATTGTGTATTATGATTGTTTTTTATATGAATGATAACCATACTTTTGTACCAACTGTATTTTTTTTCTAGAAAGAACCGTCGTTTTCTTCGATTTATCGATCTTTCGCTTCGAATTTCGAATTCTTTTGAAAATTCGAGCTTTTTAGTTCGATTAAAAATCGATTTTGACGGAAAATTTCCATCGTTAGGCCCAAAAGTCTCAGCATTCGAAACAATTTCGCTCTTCTGAAACTTGTCTCAGGTCATAGAATATTATCAAGCGACGTAAGCTAAAAATACAACAGCGTAGTTTCCTTCATCAAAGAAAAGGAAAGGCATTGATTGCGTTCGTATTCATAATATACAAATTATTTGGCTTTAGAATTCCCAGGTTAGACGAATGGCAATGTTCAATTTTAACTGCATTTGAAAAAGACCACATTGGCGCCCTTGCGATGCCACTCCACGTGACGTCACAGGGACCTAGTTTCTATACGAGTGGATAGGAGTTTTACATTGTCTAAGATTACCAATTCATGCATGAGGCACAGAGCTCAGGGAAACATGTCTTAATAATCACCCATTAAAATTACTTACCTAAGTTCGGAAAGTTTCCTTCGTTTGATAGGGGAATAATAATCCTTATTTAAGGCAAGTGCTACCTGCTAGCAGGGTACTTAGCTACCAGCTAGCAGCCTGCGTCGTATCAGCGCTCAAGCCTCGTCTCAAGGTCACCTCACACGCCGAAAGCTGGAACCAGAAATACGTCACACATCGCTTTTCCCATCATTCATACTAAGCCGTCACGTTTTCGCGCGCTTGAAAATCTTCACTTTTCGTTTAATCGCGAACAATAGATATCGTCATTCGAAAATCTAAGAGCGTGAAATACGTACTCCAGTAATAATAATCTTTCGATTTAGGCAATAAAAAAGTAATAGGAGACCACCCTATTAGAAATTCATTTGACGCGCTTCAAAGAGATGCGTAATTAAATAAATATTCTATTCTAACTGCGTCGAATCGGTCAGTCTATTACCCCCGATGCCCATTCTCATCCAATCTCCCATTCAACCTTCAAATGAAAAGTGAAAAGAAACGGATTGAGTGAAAAGGGGAAAAACTGTCTCACTGCTCCCCTTCCGCGAAATTCAAAAACCTCCTCAACCTCAGCCACTATTTTTTCGGATACTTCTTCACCCACCCCCGCATCCCTCTGAAAGAGGCGGGGTGGAGATACGGGGAGAAGTTGTTGACAAGGCTCCGGTCAGAAGAAGCGCCGAATTGGAGAAGGAAAAGGCGCCCCGGCACAAAGGCTTTTTTTCAATTCAAATTCCTTTACGATCGGTTCGGAAGATAGAGAAAAGGAAGCAGAGACGGGAAGGAGGAAGAGAGAGACAAATTGGAGAAGGAAATTACAATATGTTTAATAGGGTCTCAGAGCATAGGCCCAAGAACGACGTTCAGAACTTTTGCCCAACGTTTCGATATAATGTTTACATCTTCTTCAGGGCTTTTAAGTAAATCTAAACCGTCGGTTCGTATAGTAATCTAAATCAGAAAACACAAAATTGCAAAAAAGCCCTAGAGAAAATGTAAAAATGTATCGAAAAGTTCGGCAAAACCTCTTTGGGGATTTTTATCTACGAATCAATTTCGATTGCTATTTTGACAATAAGAAGGTATCAGTATAAAATAACTGCAGCTTAAGCTATAGTTGTACTGTGGCATATATTGGAAACAGAACCATTTCAGGTTGCTCAGCTTCGTGAATGACAGATGGTGTAAATTAAGAATTTTCAAGTCTCCGCAGTGTTGATGGGAAACCGCCAGGAATTTTGGGAGGCGCCCTGAAAAAATATATGAAAAGAGGGAATACTTGGCCTGGACTTAATCACCTCCCGACCTCGCATTGTTCTCGAATTAGAAAACTCTTTCGCGGAGCAAATAAACAAGAGAGGGAGGAAATTACTCGACTACAAAGGCTTTCGACGGAATGTGTCGGGAGAGAGGTTGGAAATCCCGCCTGCCTCTTCCGCGCGGCGTGAAATATAATCGCACCATAGCATTCCTCTCCCGTTTTGGGGTCCCATTGGACTGTGAGGACTGCTTTTACACGCTTCTCCCTCCCTCCTCCTCTCTCTGCTGCTACACATTCGCCCGGCCTCCTCCCTAACATACACTCACCACCACCACGTCGCTCCGAAAACGATGTTTGCGAACGAGGTAGCCCAGCTACTTACAACTGCCTTGTGCTACGCCCCGCGCGATTGTGCAAACAGTTAATTGGCCTTCCCTTAACGCATGTTGAGGGAGATTAATTTGGGAAGCTGGAGGGAGAGAGAGAGAGCTTAGTACTTCTTACAGCGCTAACCTCTTATGGCTTAAAACCTTGGGCAAAGACCAGCCGGGCCCGCACTCACTCACACACACCCACATATATACATCGCCTTCCAGGGCCTGCCTGGTTCGTTCCGCGGGACTAGATACACTCCGTGTGCGTGGATTTGGAGCGCCGTCCGTGTTTCACGGAGAGAATGTGTGTTTGCCTTTGAAGGAGATGGGGAGCGAGGCAATTCCACGGCTATCTGTCTGTCTGCCTCCCGCGCCAGTTGGGGGAGGATGGGGTCTTCGCGTCCGTCCGACTTAATTGAAATCAGATAGCGCCTGAGTTACATTCGTTTCCCGACAGAGGTCTCTCGAAACCCGTCTCCTTTTTGCCCGCGAGAAAATCCTCGCAGTCGCACCAACGTGTACAGAATGTGGAGAAGATGTAAAGTCTGTGAATTAACGTTGCCACAAAAATTGGGGTTGCAAGTGAAGCCTCCGTCACATATCGCAATCGTCTGCAGAGATCAGGGGCGCAGCTAGGAATTTATAATCGGGGGGGGGGGGGGTTAGGTGCAACTAATACAGGCGTGTGTGGAGTTATGGTATACCCTCCAGGATAAACGATAGGTGCGAGATTAATAAATTGCGGAATTATAAGATAAACGGTTCAAAATGGTGAGTTTTACGGTTTTCGGAGGGATATTTTATTAATCCTTACATTATACTATTAGGAATATCAATCCAATTAAGTAAAATGGATAAAACTAAAAAATTTCTCTCAGCTCTGGGTGGGGGGGGGGGGGTTTAACCCCAAAACCCCCCCTCGCTGCGCCACTGGCAGAGATGGCAAGTAAAACGAAACGAATATGTTTCGTTTCGATGCGGAGGGAAACGAAAATACGAGTCCTAGGTTTAGTTTCGTTTCTGCACGAAATTAAAATCACCAAGGAGTTAACTTGCGAACCGGGACGAAACTTTACTCCCGGGAACGTAATTAAGTATATTAATCGAAACTCCGCTGCTAGTAGTTAAGTGTCGCAGGGGCGCAGCTAGAAATGAAGGCTAGGGGGGGGGGGGTTTCAGGCGCAACTAATACTGGGGTGTCTGGAGGTGTGGTATACCCGCCAGGGTAAGCGGGAGGTGCGGGGGCCCTCCGCCAGAAAAAAAATTAAGATAAATGGCTCAAAATGTTGAGTTTTACGGCCTTCTGAGGGATATTTTGTTAATACTCACACTATTCTATAAACAACATAAATCTTATTAAATGAAATAGATTTAACTTAAAATCTCTGAGTTTTGGGGGGGGGTTTATCCCCCAAAAAACCCCCTCGCTGCGCCACTGAAGTGTCCCATAAGTTGATTGGAGGGGGATAAGAGAGAATAGTTTCGACCCATTACGTTAGACATACGTTGTAGAGAGGCTGAGCTTGAGCTTAAGCATTGAGCTTAAAGATCGAATGGCCAGTTTGAGTTCACCGTTCTCCTGTTAGTGGTAAAAATATGAGTGCCCCCTGCATCTAACGGCGGTAGGCCGAACCTCTACTTCATTCAACCATGCTTCGTATTCGGAGAGTGAGTCGAAACTAAATTGTTCGAGGGTGAAGCACGTGGTCCCTCCGGTGCGAAACATTATCTGTATTTCGTTTCGTCCCAGAGTTTTTTTTTAAGTTTCGACCCGAAGTAGTTTTGACTCCGATTTCGTTTCGCCCCTGAGTTTAGCTCCCCAGGTTTAAATCCATTTCGTTTCGTTTCTGCGTTTCGCTCCCGGGAACGAAACTATTGAAATTTTACTTGTTTTTATATTCGATTCGTTTCTATTGTCATCCCTGCTCGTCTTGCCACAAATCGAATATGCTGATGGGATGAAGAGCCTTTTCATTGTTTTGGAAAAGTTGTTTCGTGTTTGTTAGGCGGCTACGATAAATAATTTCGGAAAAGTTGTGGGCCGATAATGTGCTGCATACAGAGAGTTGGGATCAGCTCTGACAACAGCATTAAGGCACTGTTTTTCTTTCGGAATAAAATGTATAGGCCTGCACTTTCAATGATGGTGCTTCATTAAACAATTATTCATAATCACTGGCCAACAATCCTAAGGTTAGTTTGACGCAGCTCTCCACTCAATTTTCCTATCAGCTAATCTTTTCAAACCTACTTGTTTCTTGTACTTCTAATCTTCTTTACCTGTTCCACAAATTTTGCTCGAGGTCTGCCTTTCCCGTTCTTGCCATCCACTTGCTTCTCGACGATCGTCTTCATCAGGCTATCATGATTTACAAGATGTGTTCTCTAAGGTTGTTCCGTCAACTTATTAAGGCATAATTATTACGCCAGGAACATGAGAAGTAACAAACTTATGAGGAGAATTCCGTCCTCTTCAACTTTTGTGTTCCCCACCATGTCGACGCAACTCAAATTACCTTACTGAAATAAATACTTGCAATTTTCCACGATTTATAAAACTTATCACGATCTAGTTTTCAATGTTAGTACATCATCTTCAAGGTTCAAATGGTTCGCACTGCATTCAATTATACAATGTTTACCTGGAGTGGGGGAAGTAAGGGGAGAATGGAGAGGGAGGAGATGGGAAAACCTGAAGAAATAGAACGGAATAGAGAGGAGGGTGAGAGAGGGTAAGACGATGCCAAAATTTTTGCATAATATTCAATAGGTGCACTTCGTCTCTCATGATGAAACTCGCCCCCCCCCCCCCCCCCGAAAACTTGGTGCACGGTGGTTAGCAAGAAGGATATGAGGAAGGTTTCACATCATCTGAGTAAAACTCTTCGCCGTATTAACCAAGTAAATTTGGTATTTACTTTGTTCTACGCTCATATATATCTCCATCCTTACTCATCAAACACGCAACGCCAATCCGTTATTGGGTTAAAACCCCGTGAAACCTTAAGTAAAAGTTTTCGACCTTAACATGTGTTTCGGCTTCAAACTAGGCCTTCGAATATGTCCATTCTCCCTCTCATCCGAAATGTGCTGTCACCATGGCCCTCAAAGTAAAGAATTCAAACGGAAAAAAGATTAAAAATCCTCGTGCGAATCAAATGCACCCACCTGCTCGAATGCCTCGGCTTTCGCCCGCACTCACGCGCTGCCTGCGGACTGAATCGGAAACACACATTGACACACACGGTCCGCAAAGAAGCGACTGAATTCCGGCCCCATTCGAACGGAAATTGGGTCTCTAAATTTTATCGATTCATTGGCGATCGGAAATCGATTTTACCTACGTTCGATAGCTACCTTACGTGAAAAAATCGATCGCTTCGCAGAAAATATTTGAGGATATTTTTTTCTCTTCTTGGCATTCTTAAAGTGAAAAGGCCTTTTATTGTGCCTCCTTTCTTGGTTCCGACTCTCCTCATCTTTATGGTCCTATAGTTTTTTACAGAAAAAAAACTATTAAGGAAGGATTTGTTACACTTCGTCGGAGAAAAACTCTTCTCCTGGTTAACTAACAATAAGTAAATTTTGACTACATTTTGCTGTAAATATTCCCATTCGCAATACTACGAATATTCCCATCCTAGCTCGCCTAACACATAGCGCCTATCCATTACCCATTTTAAACCCATGAAACCCCTAAGAAAAAGTTCTCAACCATAGCATGTTTTTAACCTTAACATGAGACGTACCCCATTTTCTACGATGATAAAATGGATAAATGCATGATGCATGAGAAAATACCGTGAGATTAATTTAAAGTTTTCTGGCAAGTTTCCGCTAGAGGAACGAAATCGCGAATATATTCAAGCTTCATCTTTTCTCAAGCGTGAGTCTAAAGGGGAATATTAGGAGAAGACCACTTTGACATCTATTAAGCCTGCATCACGTGATCGTTTTTTCCGTCCCTTCCGAGGTATAGCTTCAACAATCGCTCCAATGATGGCGGATAAATGACCGCTTCACGCAATCATTCCCCGCGATAGCTTCAGGGATGGAAATTCTATCAATTTTTCCGTCGCTGAAATCATCCTTGGCTAAGTCTTTCAGTTAATCGGAATACTAACGAAAAACGTGCTATAAATCCAGTGAGTCAATTTCTGGGAGTGGCACACTCCACCGGGCGGTTAACATTTTTTTAATATTTTGTGTATTTTAATGAGTTTTTCAGGCAATCTATATACTACTATTACACAAAACAATCATTAACACTAACAATCACTAACTCGATTAACTCAACTACAACTAGGCCTATTCACATCGAAACAATTTACGCATAATAAGTCAACTGGTCACCAAAACAAGGTATTCTGCAACACTGCAACACCAAGATTACACGGCCGCCGGGCGGCGCGGCGATGTCAACTCACTAGATACGTCGCTCTGCGCATGCTCGGGCGGCGTCCCAAGACTTCCATAAGGCTCAAGCTTAGACGCGTCATAGCACCAGCAGCCCCCACCACTACCACTCTTCATATATCTGCATGGTGATGGATTGGGACGTTCTGGCCAGGGCCCCGCGGCTACAAATGCGAACTCCTCGCGCTATTTTTGCGTGTTTTTTCTACATTTTCGATGTATGCGATTGAAAAAAGACCTTGGTTAACAGATGTATAATTATAATTGAATGGGTATTTCATTTTTTTTCCTTTTTCAAATCTTTGGAAGGGGCGGCGTCCGAGAGTCCTTATGGGCAAGCCGCCACTGTATATATCACAATGAACATTGATGCAATATGCAATTAATGTTAGGGAACATGTTTTAAGCTGTTTTATACTTACGCTAATTGTAAAATCATGCGGAACATCATTCCACAGCTGAGTGGATTTCATAGCAAAAGTTTTTCGTTAGGATTAGTTTTGAAAAAAAGTTGCGTGGCATGCATAACTCCTGATTTTGAAATTACTTCGTGTAGGTGGTCCTTCATGAAAAATTCCAGTAAGTAATTATGACGTTCCAATCAAATAGGCGGTACAATAACATAACCAAAAAATATTTCCTCCTTTGGGAGGCAGTGAGTCAACCAAGGTCTCGAGTGTAGGAGCTAGTATGATCATACATCCTGAGATCGAAAATTAATGTCACATGGGGAAATATTAAGGGATTACAAAACTATAAGAGCTGTTTCAAGCTTAATCTGAAGGAATTTTAACCTACAGTATAACATTTTCATATGCCGCACGCCTTCGTGTGAGACGCGCATCTGGTTTTTTGGCAATTAATTTATGAAAATGATGATTTCGGATAAAAACAGGAAAGGTTAACGTGTATTATTTAATGGGAATACAATAGAGCTTAAATTATTATTATGTAGCAGTATTCAACCGATTCCTTCGAGACAAGGAACTTATTTATAATATTTGTAAATAATATTTATAAAATTTAGATTTGTTTTTGACTCTTTATAACTCGACCTTTAAGTACTGAGTCGATGGAGACCAAATTGGCGATGGAGACGAAATTGCATACAGCAAAATTGATAGTACTATACCGTAGTGCAGATAGATATTAAAGATGATTTTCGTGCTGCACCACTCAATGTTTTGTGGTCAACGCGGTGTTCCCTAATGGCGTGGGCTTGCTTCTCTCTCTCTCTCTTGGATGGAGTGAAGTTCTCGAGAACTGCTGTAGAGGGAGGAAGGGAGGGGGAGGGAGTGTGTGGTTGAACAACCCAACAGGGCTCTCTCTCTCCCCGGCAGGGAGATAAGTGGGGTTGGAGCGGAGGGGAGGGGGGCGGAGAGAGGAATGGAAGAGAGATTCAACTCTTGTGGGAGTGGGGGATGATGGGAAGGGGGGAATGAGAGGGGGGATGACGATTCGGTGGAAGGGAGGCGTGCACAAAGTGAGCGAGAGAGAGACAAAATGGGAGAGGGAGGAAGCGACGAGACCAAGAATGTGTGTATGTATGTATGTGGCGAGGATGAGGGAAACTCGCTCTCTGGTCCTCAACACCACCGCTCATATCTCATCGTAAAGCATGTTGCCAATGCATTGGTAGTGTTAAACAGTGGCGCATCGAGGGGGGTTTTGGGTGATAAACCCCCCCCCCCCCAGAGCTCAGAAAAATTTTCATGTTTAATCCGTTTTACTTAATTGGATTGATATTACCAATACAATAGTGTATGGATTGATTTAATATCCCTCAGAAAGCCGTAAAACTCACCATTTTAAAGCATTTATCTTAAAATTCCGCAAATTATTAATCTCGCACCTACCGCTTATCCTGGTGGGTATACCATAGCCCCCCCCCCCCCCGCACACCCCGGTATTAGTTGCACCTAAACCTCCCCTAGCCTTAATTCCTGGCTGCGCCCCTGGTGCTAAAGACGTATGCAATTTGCATATACCGGTATTTTTTTTGCCAATTTTCACCCTTTCGGAAATCATACACTTCATTAAATCATCTATATAAAGGGTGCGTTGGTAGTGCTAAAGACGTATGCCATTCGCATATACCTGTATTTTTTGCCAATTTTCACCCATGGGGAAAGCATACACTTCATTAAGTAAATCATCGATATAAAGGATGGAGAAATTTGTGTCAGGAAATTTTGATAGCTGATGCCAGTAGGAACCATAATCTCATACGATTTTTCCTTAGAAAAAGCACTGTTTTGAAACCGCAGATACTTTGATCTAAGCGCTCAAAAGCACCATTTATAAGTCACAGGAACTTTGTATAATCTGAGGTTTCAAGCGAGATGGAGTGGAAACGGAACATAATGAAGAAGCCCACAAATTTTATATTTATTTTGCTTACAGCATCTTCAGAACCTGAACTTTACGGTAACTTTAAGGAAAGCGCTCCAATTGGCCGCGAGTTTGCCTTCTTCTCAGATGCTCTGGACAGCTAAAGACTTCGAATGGTTTGTCTGTCGAAGACCGCATTGAATTCATGGCATTCGGCATCAGGGCAAACTTGCGGCTAATTGGAGCACTTTGCTCTAAGTTTCTGCAATTAGGAATAGGGTGGTTTCCTATTACTTTTTTATTGCCTAAATCGAAAGATTATCACTCCTGGAGTACGCATTTCACGCTTTTAGATTTTTTAATGACGATATTTATTTTTAGCGATGAAATGAAAAGTAAAATTTTCAATCAGGTAGTGCTTGGCTTAAATAATGATTATTAATACCCTATCAAACGAAGGAAACTTTCCGACCTTAGGCAGTTTTAATAGGTGATTATCTAGAAACTAGGTCCCTGTGACGTCACGTGGAGTGGCACCGCATGGGCGCCAATCGGGCTTTTTTCAAATGAGGTTAAAATTGACCATTGCCATTCGTTTAAACTGGGATTCCTAAAACCAAATAATATGTATGTTATGAATACACTAATGGTGGGTAACGAATAACAATCAATGTATCTCGTTTTCTTTGATGAAGGAAACTACCCTATTGGTTCATTTACGAGCTAAATCTCATTGGTAATTTAGGTTCCTACTAGCATCAGATATGCAGGGTTAAAATCAAATTTTCTCCTCCCTGTATGTTTCGTTAGTGTAGTGAGGAAAGTTTTTAATCATTGGTTACCGGCAGATATCATGCAATGTAACAATATATCGAAAAATGGAGTGTAGGAGGATAGACGGCTCTGGTCAAGTGACCTCCTCATCAGATGTATCGCGGGTTGTCGCCAAAAGGGGAAAGAATTCGCCCCAAAGCCCCCCACCCGGCGAAATGCATACTTATCTTGAACCCTGATATACTAATCAAAGATGGGTGAACAATTTTCGAGATCGTCACCGCGTCAGAAACTGCATTGCCGCGAAGGCCGAGTCGGACATCGAAACGTCGGCAGATATCGATGCCTAAGTTCTAACAACACGTATCTCAAATTCGGCCGATTTTGAGACAGGCATCTTAAACAAAGTATAATAACATTGAAAAAATAATGTACAATCAAAAAACAACTTTATTTGCAAACGAATGTTTCTTTTCCAGTTTTATGAACTCTTTTTTTTAATTTAAGTGCACAAGTAAAAAATAACTTTTTTGATCTCCTGAAAAGTTTCTATTTTTGATGTACGTGTTATTAGAACTTAGCCATCGATGTGCTGTTCCTCACCTGGTGGCCATCCCGAAAACTCTTCACGCAGTCTATTAGCCGGGTAAGCACCAAATCTCTCTTCACATCGAAGATGACTTATGTAGCAGTAACTTTAAAAAAAAATATCTCGCCACTAATATCAACGTAGTCAATATAAAGTTTCCAAAACAGAAATATTATCTTCTATAGAGGATTTTCTAGGTAGTCACTATGTGTGCAGTCACCCACTACGTGATAAATAATAATTTTTAGCATGATACGAAGCAAGACACTTTACAACAAATTCTCAAACAAGTACAAAACATTTCGAACAAAAGAGATAAATAATTTCCAGTACAAAAAGTACAACAGAATACGGAAGTTGATGGAATAATCGATGGAAGAAAGGTGGGAATGTGGGAATTATAGAAGAATGTTGGGAATGACCGAGTGATTCAGAGAATGATTGGTCGGGCGATCACTATTTTGGTCCCTAAAACCTTTCGCTGGGGCTATGACTCCGAGGAACGGAAAAAATGAACGAGTATTTGGGATGACATCTAACCTCACTTAACCAAACCAGTGTATATATTGAAAGCCCTCCTAAAAAGTTTGCTGAACAATGCAAAACTAGTAACTAGTAGATTTGTAGTTACCCAGAAGTGGCTTAATCAAAGTCGCCATTCTCGGGTAGAGCGATCCGAATCACATGGAATAATAATTATTATTTCCCTTTTTTCCTTGAAGCTTCCTGTGTAGCGTTTTCTGCGATGAATCGCTTGCTGAACTTCTCGGTGAAGTACCAACAGTAATCCCCATTATCTTCGTTCATTAGACCTACTTTTTCAATTTTATTATTACTATAAAAAAACTGTTAAATTCTAAAAATATTGCTTGATTTCGTAAATTTAACTGTAAAATGTGAATAAAAGGTGGGTGATACAACTTTAAAACTATCATATTTGGATTCGGCAACTTTAAAAACATAAGAATAAGGTATATTCAGTAAAAAAAAGTTTTTTCATTGTTGGCATGTGTAATCAGTGTTGTCAACTGAAATTTATATCGGTAATGATGAGACCTATAAAATGCATAACTCATCTTAGCAATTCCTCGGAATTGTGAGCCTTATGTAGTAAATTTTATGAATAAATGGATCAATAAATGGAAAGTCAAAGAAGCGAATCAATGGAAAACAATCCTCGAAAGACAGGTGGACGTTAAGAAGGGCAAAGGAAGGCCCCGTATCAATTACATAGGAGTGGTTATTAAGAATATAAAGAACAAGAAATACGTCACAATGGAAAGGTTAGCAGATACGAGAGCGTAATTGAGATGTGCGCCAAACCAATCTTACTGTTATTGTCAATGTATACAAATAACGGGTTGCATTACTTTATTTTACAATGGTGTGAAGGGATTCCTAACTATATGTTGATGAACATATTTGAAAAAACACTCAAAATGTCGGCCAAAATGTATTGACCACGAAACATCGGCTGGTTCATCGACGCATCGAATCGGCATCTATCACATTCTCAATGTTTTCGATGCAATAACCGCGAAACAGCGAGTATTTTATCACCGAATCGATGTTGAATCTCTAATATTCTCGATGTTTTCGATGATTTTACCGGGAAAACAGTGAGAGATTCGTCGCTGCATCGATGTGGAATCTCTACCATTCTCGATATTCTCGATGCATCGATCGCGAATCAGCGAGTGGTTCGCCGCTGTATCGATGTGGAATTTCACCCATTCTCGATGTTTTCGATTTATCGACCGCGGAACATCGATTGGCTCATCGATCTGGCATCTCACCCATTCTCGATGTTTTCGATGTATCGACTATCGAGTGGTTCATGTATCGATGTGGCATCTCGCATCATCTCCAGCGTGTCTTCCTTCCCCTTTTGCCTCCGTTGGCTCTTCTTCCCTCTCTACCTCTCGATCAATACGACAGACACGGCGTCCGTCGGCCTGCCGGGGGAGCGCGTGGTCGCAGCATAAGAGAGGGCGCTGCGGAAGGCGGGCGGTTAAAAGCCTTGGGTGGAGTGGCGCCAAGCCAGAGGGGGTGGCGCCAGGATAGGCGCCAGGGAAGCCGCCGCGCCATCACCACGACTCGGCGTCCGTCTTCCGGCTAGGCCCCTCAGAATATACGGCGCAAACTCCGTTTTAAACTCCCTACTAACATCTAGTACCAAGAGTTCGATACCATTGGGTAGTTTCCTTCATCAAAGAAAAAGAAAGGCATTGATTGCGATTCGTTACCCACCATTAGTGTATTCATAATATACAAATTATTTGGTTTTAGAAATACCGGTTTAGACGAATGGCAATGGTCAATTTTATCCTCATTTGGAAAACGCCAGATTGACGCCCATGCGATCCCACTCCACGTGACGTCACATGGACCTAGTTTCTATACGAATATAGGATTTTTACATCGTCTGAGATTACCAATGCATGCATGAGGCACAGAGCTCATGGAAACATGTCTTAATAATCACCTATTAAAACTGACTAAGGTCGGAAAGTTTTCTTCGTTTGATAAGGTATTAATAATCCTTATTTAAGCCAAGCGCTACCAGCTAGCATGGTACTCTGCTACCTGCTAGCATCCAATGCCGTCGCGTTTTCGCGCGCTTGAAAATTTCCACTTTACAAATAATCGCGAAAAATAGATACCGTTTTATCGTTCATCATTTAAAAATCTAAAAGCGTGAAATACGTACTCCAGGAGTAATAATCTTTCAATTTAGGCAATAAAAAATATTAGGAAACCACCCTATTACCGTAGGAATTCAGAAACTTAGATATCGTCGTGATCTGGTTCTATTATTTATCTTGTGTTATTATGTTTACTCCCAGTTTTTTATTTACATGAAAATGTTGACGACGCGAATAAAAAAGCTCATTCTAATGAATAAGGCCATATTTTAAATGATTGTAATGTTTTACTTTTATATAGTTGCATGTGATAACAAAATTTTTTAAATATTTGGAACCTTAACTAGAAGGGTTTTTTGCCTCAAGACTAGTTTTGTACCAAAAAACAAGCAATAAAAGCTTTATCGTACGTAGTGGCCCAGTAAGCCAAAGATCCGTGGTTCGATTCCCGGTCGAGTGGAATTATTTCTCATGCGAACTCATTTATACTCCTTTTTAAGTTTTGATTCAAATGCCCTGCTAGGAATTAAAACGGGAAACCCAAATTTCCTAAATACGGAACTGATACCGTTTTTTAACGGCTAGAGGGTATATTCATTGCTATAGTGAAATATTATTAAAAATTATGAATTTGAGGCCAGGATAGGCATCAGGGAAGCCGCTGAACCATCAGAATGAGTCAGCATCCGTCTTATGGATGGGCCCTTCATAATCTGTGGCTACACTACTTTTCAATTTTCGATTCGAATATTTCGAGATGAATTAAAACGGAAAACGAAAAATTTTTTAATATTGGGCTGACCCTGGTTTTTCACAAACTACCGCTGAAACGTTGTCACTATTTAATTATACCGGGACTAGCCACGGTGATAACTTTTTACGGAGTCACCCGCAATGCACAAATAGTGCGAAAAAACCACAGAGGAAAATACATTCGCCTTGACCGGGATTCGAACCTGGATTTCTCTATTTCCGACCAAGTGCTTTAGCCAGTTAAGCTACCGAGGCGTCTTTCTCCCCTGTGGAAATATATGGACTATACCGGACCAGGTGAAATGGACTGCTGAGCATATTATGCGACTAGCAGTCCAGATCGTGCGCATGGCGCCACATCCGGAGAGCACAGCCCGAACTTTGAACACGAGAACACACGGAAATCGAGGGATCCGGGTTCGAATCCCGGTCAAGGCGAATGATTTTTCCTCTGTTGATTTTTCGCACGTTGTCACGTTGTTATTCCTTATGGTTTTTCGTTTTAATTTTCTATAATTTTTTCCTCGTCTTTCCTCTCATTTATGGGTATTTTTTAACTGCTTCATACGCAAAAAACGGATGAAACAGAAGACACGAAGTGATCGACGAAAAGCTGATTTTTATGCCCTCTGTTGAAACCTTGTCTCCAGTAGCAAAGGTGGTTGGTATGCGGTATCAATATCCTCCAATAATATAAAGTGACCATCCTACGTCCCAGTTTACCCGGGACAGTCCCGTTTTCATAACGCTTGTCCCGGTGTCCCCGCGATGTTCCCCGGGACAGGCAAATACCCTGGTTTTTAACTTGCATCTCTGTGAAATACTGAAACTTTTATTTTGCTTCCTTTTAGAAATTTGTTGCCCTGACAAATAAACAACAATAAATTATAAATAATTACGCCACTAATGGTGCTAGTATCTTACTGTCTCTATCTTGATACTGAATCGAAAGAATACGGAGGGGGAAAAACTGGTATCCGACATTTACGACGTTTGTGTCTTTTTTGTAATTTCTACATGCAGTTAACCTTAAACAACACAATATAGTGAATGTTTGAAAGTCTCCCATAATTAAATCATCTGACAATTTTAAAGGGCAATGTTTAATATTTAAATTCCCTACCCCAAAATTTTCGCGCGCGAAAATGCTTAGGTACGCTGTGTGTCCCGCTGTGCCCCTTCCAAGATATGGTCACTTTAAATAATACTCATTTCATTCCAGACATTATTGCATTAATATTATTATTAGTTGTGTTATCTTATCTCTTGTGTTTCTCAACATTTTTACAAAGCAAAGGGAACAAGTTAAGTTCGCTTGTGTTCTTTTGTCATTATTCTGTGGTGAGGAACTGTCTCACATTATGACAGGTGCCCAGGATAATGGATTTTTGTACTTTTGGCAGAACCCCTTCTAGGTCGATATTTTTAGTTGTTTGTTTCATTAAGTATGATTCCCGCTATATACAACGGTTGGACATACATCCACGAATTACATTCTCCACATGTCTTTAATTTCAGCGGCAAGTTTTTCGTATTATATTATTAGTATATAATATTAATATAACCCAGGATGGGTAAGACACAGTAAAAAAGGCAATGAAAGAAACAATAAAAAACACATGACTAAATTTTCGATGGCACTACCACCTTCCTCGTAGTTAGGAACAACAATCTCTTGATTCTTGTCCCTAACTCCTAGGAAGGTGGTAGTATCACCGAAATATTTAGTCGTGTGTTTTTTATTGTGTCTTCATTGCCCTTTTTACTGTGTCTTACCCATCCTGGGTTATGTTTGAGATGAATACTTCATCGAGGAATATCAATAATAATGAATTAATGAAAATAATGTATGAATATACACAATCTTGGTAACTTTTCACTGGAAAAGTTTTTATTGGTACGACGCATTTCGACGCTGAGGCGTCTTTCTCACATACGTTTAAAACTCCCTACTAACATCTAGTACCAAGAGTTCGATACAATTGCGGTACTTGAGAATGATGCCTCAGCGTCGAAACGCGTCGTACCAATAAAAAAAATTTCCAGTGAAAAGTTACCAGGGTTGTGTATTTTCATTTCAACATGGATTTTCAAAAATTAAAAGCCGAATCAATTGAAGTTAAAATAATGTATAATATTAAATTAAATTATTATATTATTAACATTACATCCTATTAATTATTTTCCCAGTGAAGAGAGCAAGGGGAAGACCAAAAAGAAGATGCCCAGACCGTGTCATTTGAATGATTTGAGAGATGGGTTCCATTGAAAGGGGGATGCCCTGGATCAAAGGACTTGGAGGCAACTAGTCAAGAAACGCGACCCCGAACGAAAAAGCCTCAGGGAAAGAAAAATATGACTACTAATTATATGCCAGGTAAGGTCCTTTGGAAATAGTAACAATCAATTTTGTTTATAGTACTTCAAAAATGTGTTCATTAAATAATTAAGTTCATTTAAACATGTGCAGAGATTGGTGAAATAGCGGTGGAATGGTAACATTTTATAAGTACGAGTAGCGATCATGACTTGGCGGAAATCCGTTGTCGCAGGAGTCGATGGAATATAACCAATTCTTTTTCCACGTGTTGATTTATTTTTTCTGACCATGATTTCGTTACAACCTCTTCATTTTCAAGGTAATATTTTAATGCCGTGAAGGAGAACAAATATTGCGGGGCAGAAGACAACTGACTACATTTTCGTGATCAACAGTACTATGTATACCAAATATTAGTCGCTTGCCATTTAAATCTTGGCTGTGCTATTTTTATACGTTTTTATGGCAATTATTAAGCAAGGGATATGTGAGATTTTTCTAAGGCCTCCCAAAGTTTAATTTGTATCACAGTATCGTACGATTTCTTAAGATCTGCAAGTAAGAGTTGAAGTTTCTTCTTGAACACCCCATCAGTAATGTTAAGCAAAACAAATTTTCCCTTTCTAAATCCCGCTTGTTTTCAGATTTCTGTCGGTTATTTATTTAATTATTTAATATAAGTTGTTTTAAGTGCACGATAAATTGGCAGTCTTGCTGTACATGTACCACTTGATTAAAATAGAAATAAATGAATAAATAAAAATAAGATTTCAGCCGGTATAATTTTTCTCAGCTCTATTTTTTATAATTTTGCCATTAAAGCCGATAATTGAACTTTTCATCGATATTCCGCGATAAGAATCGAACATGTTCTTATAAGTGTTTTTAAATAATGCTGTTAAGGTTTAATATTTTGCGTAAAAATACCTGCAATGGGTAGGATCCGAATCAATGAATAGAAATTGAGATAGAAATGCTATTTTAAGCATTCCTTTGTCTCTCTCTGCATATTGCATATTCAGCCATAATTCCAACACGTATTAGACTTAAAACCACCTGATATGTGGTTCATAGAAGAACTGGCAACTATACGAGAGAATTAAGACTACTAATATTGCTACCATGTACCAACATATGTTTAAGTGCATAGACTGGATATAAAAGTGCCACTTTTGTAATGTTAGTGGCTACTTGAAATAGTAATACTACACGTCGGGATGCATCCGTATATGTACAAGATGTAACATTTTTTCTTCTGTATGAGTTAATTTACGTTTAACAATGTACTTTCCATAAGTTAATCAGCTTGAGCACTCGATACATAAGTGCCACTTTTATAACTGTGGTGGCTACCAAAGATAGTGAATTATGTGAAGGGGCTCATTTGTTTACATACATGAAGTGAGAGTTTTGGTCACTAAATGAGAGCGTTTAGGTTTAAAAAAATTTCTACCCACATGTAAATCGGTTTACACACTGGGGAGACAAGCGCCACTTAAATAAATTAAGTGGCTACTATCGATAATGAAGATATATCATAGCGGGTACATCTGTTTAAGTGCGTGATTTAAGGTTTTTAGCAGCTGTGTGGGAGCATTATGGTCTAATAGGTTGTTACATTACATAATACCTCGAGAGCCACCTCTAGGATGTTTGGCAGGGGGTCACCAATCACCAACATGCAGCATTCCCACATGAAAACCACAGGGACAGAAAAATATTATTCGTATTAACAAATTATACATCCACATTCATGCAAAGGCAAAACTTCCCAACTAGTCAGAAAAGCAATCTGCCAATTAAGCTACAACACATAATACATGCTGTTAGTAATACTAGGAAAATTCACTTGTTACCTAGTAACAACATGAATATCAGCACATGCGTAAGGGCTTATTTGTTTACGCACAAGAGTAATATCTTATGGCCACTGTATGAGAGCTTATTAAGGTTAAACAATTTACTTTCCACCTGTGTAACAGGTTAATTGCTGGAGAGCCAAGTGCCACTTAAATAACTTAAGTGGCTGCTTTATATAATGGAGAATTGTATGAAATATCGAGTGTACCTTTTGAAGTATATGAGGTAAGGTTTTAGCAACTCAATGAGAGCTTTATGGTTAAACAGTTTGTTACTTAGTACTTAGTACCAACATGAGTTTCAGTATGTGCACTGGATAAACAAGGCTCCTTTTGTAAGTTTAGAGGCTACTAGAAATAGTGAAGTGTTATACGAAAGGGCGTATTTGTTTACGCACATGAGTTATGCCTTTTGGTCACTGTATGAGATCGCGTTAAGGTTAAACAATTTGCTTCCCACCTGTGTATCAGTTTATTCGCTGGACAGACAAGTGCCACTTTTAGTACGTGTGTGCACTGGGTTCAGTGGCTGTTCCGTAACATTTGTCTGTTAGTCCCACATCCAAGTGCTTGCTCAGGCTTCCGTTCATGTTGGCTCGTTTCCCAGCCGTCTATGTAGACTGCTATCAACTCTATCCACATGTACACACATGCTCACACTGTTACACAAAGTTATCCCACTTTCAAAGCCCACAAAAATCCGACTGAGATGTTAGAGAGAGGGAGAGAGAGAAAAAAAGGGAGAGATCGCACTCACTCGGTCGCCACGACGACGGAGAAGAACAAAATTCGATAAACTGTTTACTCCTTTGCTGTCATTATTTGGAATCGGATCTCTTTTTTCGGAAAGAGTAGACGAAAATGAGAAATGGAAAGAAAACACAAGAGTGAAAAAGACTTTTAACAGGAAAAGATATTATGCATTTCGACTTTTTTCTCTGAAAAAAAAAATAATTTTTCTCCTCCACTTTCGAAATTTTTGTTTCGTATTTTTCTCTCCCTCATCCTCTCCTCATTTCCTCGCAGCTGATATTTCAGAATTTGCTCCGAGTTTCCCCCTTGTTGTGGGTGTGTGTGTATTTTCACTCGCGGTGGAATGTGATGGAATTGGACGCCTTGAAGCTTATTAGTTTGCCCACGAAAAATATTTGTACTTGTTCCCATCTTTGCTTGCCTTTCCTGTTGACGCGCCGATGTGTTCAAGATACTTCGAGAAAGACCGAACATACGGAAAAGGGATTTATCCCTCTTTTCTCTCTCTATGTCCTTTTCTCTCTCTCTCTCTCTCTCTCTCTCTCTCTCTCTCTCTCTCTCTCTCTCTCTCTCTCTCTCTCACTCTCTCTCTCTCTCTCTCTACCTCCTCCACTTGGCTCCGGCTTGTTTTTTTCCCCAAATATTTTTTTGTATTATTACGTTCTTGTACTGTAAACATTTTCCGAAGCCTCCCACCCTCCCTCCCAGCTCTCGTCCTCATTAGCCAATAATGTTTGCGTGTCACGAGACACGGCTGGAAGAGAGCCACAAGTCATTCGGCCTGCTTGGCGAAACGAGTCGAGGAGAAACGTTTATTCAGATTCAGTCGTCGAGTTAATGACGCATTTGCGTCACGAAGTTTTTGTACAGAGTGGCTGGTAAACCCTTGTACATCTACATCTACATAATATCCTGAGAGCCACCTCTAGGGTGTTTGGCAGGGGAAAAACATAGTATCGGTAGTATTGGCATACATTAGTACCCTCCATGAGAATGCAACTTCCACTTATGTTACCATTTAAATGTTTAAACATTACAAAATATGTCGGAGAGATCATTTTATTTTTGCTTCTTCTACCATATCTTCCATTTTCGTGAACACCTGTCAATCAATAATTGTCTCTGTCCTGTTGACTATAAATTTTTCATTGATATTTTCATATGCTATGTTGTCCACTTTCTACATCAGCAAATAAATCTCTGGTTTTACAAAAAAATGGACAATGAAATATTTTGAGCTGGTAACAACGTTACTGTTAATTTGCACCTTCATTCTTGAGGTCGAAACACGAATATACTAATGTACTTGTATACTTATAATGTGTACTGGTAATTGGTATAACTGCGTATTATAAATTGATGTAGTCTTCTCGGGAGATCAGCCGGGTCAAGTTGTACAAATCTGCCAACGTTTCAATGGCCTTCTCTGCCATCGTCTTCAGGGCGAATGAAGATGCAAATTCATCATTCGCCTTGAAGACGAAGGCAGAGAAGGCCATTGAAACGTTAGCAGATTTATCCATTTTCACCCGGTTGATCTCCCGAGAAGACTTCATCAACAACATTCGCCGGAAAGTACCAGATCCTTCATCATAGGTATTATAAAAATTAAATTGACTTACATTTGGGTGTTCAAAGCATTTCATCCTTATGGATTAAACATCAACAGATAACCACCTAATAAATTGTCTCAAACCCACTTCCTCCCCCCACCTCCCCCTATTACTCCTCTCTCAGCTCTACCTCATCCTTTTCCAATCTTAAACTACTAACTAATCCTATTAATCTTATTCCTAACTCCGAGGAAGGTGGTAGTGCCAACGAAAATTTAGTCCTGTGAGTGTTTTTTGTATCTTTCATTGTCTTCTAAAATGTGTCTTGCGAAACGTGGGTTGTATTTGTGTTAAATATCTTATCAAGGAATATCAAAAGGTAGGTGTTAGAAAATGTATAACTATTCCCTTGAGACGATTGGCAAATGCCACTGGTGCTGGAGTTGAATTTTAAATTATGCATCAAAAATCTAGTATATTACTGCATTTATGATATTTATTTAAATAAATTAGTGTTGTTGATATAGAATTTATTCGTCTCATTCAGGACCTACTTATATACCAGCCCCCCTGCGAAGCGCACCATCGCTTCCTTAACTCACTTACAATTAGTGTCACCAACTTGAAATGCCGCAGGAGAGAAATGCCAAAGGTACTTAAATAAACTGTGACATTTTCGATAAAAAATGCTGTTATGTCATTTTTTGTATCCTAGCATGCTTTTTAAAATTTTACTCTTATCATATTGATTTTTTAATGTATAGTAAAAGCATTAGCTTGAAGAGGTGAAGAGTTTTCTTATTTTTCATTGGATATATTCCTAATTGGTGGAAAATTACATAGTTTTCTTTTCATTTGCTAAATAGTCAGCGGAATAGCGCAGGCGAAGAGGGCTTTCTACAAAAAGAAGAATCTTCTTACAGCTGAGAATACTAGTACAGAAGTAAGGAAACAGTTCATCAGATGCTACATATGGAGTATGTTTCTCTATGGAAGCGAGGCTTGGACGTTGACAGCAGCAGAGAAGTCAAGAGTGGAAGCATTCGAAATGTGGTGCTACCGAAGAATGATGAAGATAAAATGGATTGAGCGTGTAAGTAACGAGGAAGTTCTAAGAAGAGTGGGAGAGAAGAGAAACCTCCTGAAAATCTTGAGCAGAAGACGGGACAACTTAGTTGGCCACATTTTGAGGCACGACGGCCTGATGAAGACTATCGTTGAAGGACAAGTGGAAGGGAAGAAGGGCAAGGGACGGCCCCGAATGAGTTGCATAGGACAGGTCATAAATGATGTACTAGAGGAGAAAAATGTCGCTATGAAAAGGTTTGCGGAGAGGAGAGAAGAATGGAGAGCTGCGTCAAAGCAATCTTAGGATTGTTGACTAATAATTATGACTGTACACGGTGTCCCATTTATCTTGACCACCCGTAATACCTTTTTGTCCAGATGAAAATTCAAAAATGTGTCAAGCAAATGTTCATTATCCGTCGGGAGGACATTAATCAGCATGACTGCCTTCCTTGTAGCTTTGTTATTTACAAAGATATGAACAGCGGTGTGTCTTTTTTAAATGGCACCCTATGTTTTTTATTCAGCAATTCAACGGACGATGGTTGACTGAATGACGTGTGCATTTTCATTTGTTCACTGTCGACGTCAGCAAGTGGAGTAGTTCCAATACCCGCGTACCTGCTCTAAGCGCTAGTGAGTCAGTCATTTTTCATAGCATTGTGTTTATGTTAATGGTCCACTGTGCTACATTTTTGAATAAGTCTTTAGGAGAGGAAATGAATTGCGGAATAAAAAAATATAGGGTGCCATTTAAGAAAGACATACCGCTTTCCATATCTTTGAAAATAACAAAGCTACAAGGCAATCATGCTAATTAATGTCCCCCTGACGGCTAATGGACATTTGATTGACACATTTTTGAATTTACGTCTTGACAAAAAGTTATTTCGGGTGGTCAAGATAAATGGGACACCCTGTATAGTAAATCCTGATATTGTATTCAAGAGTCAAGTTAATGCATAATTATTAATTTGAACAATTAACTATCTGAAAACGGATTTTTCGGCTCGTGGCACTTTTCGGCTGGGAAGCAAAAGCCAATTAATCGACCCGCGACTCTAAGAGGGTAGAAGACCACATTATTAGTGGGACCACCACGCTAGAAATGCTTCCATAGCAATATCAATATTCGTAATTCAGTTGAGAGTCGTCGTCGTCAGCTATATTCATAATTATTTTCGAAGAATTAACTGCGGACTGCTTGTGGATTTTGCGAAAGCATTTTATGGAGTGGACTTAGTAAAAATCAATGGATATTTGCAAGAAAATAGTCGTCGATTGGAGTGTCAGCCGACTCATTTTTAATCTGTAAATGGCTCACATTACGCAAGTGAGTATTGCTGACGGTGAATCAGGTTGGATAAGCATTAGCCGAGGCAAGGCTGTTCACTATCGCAGAGCCTTTTCAACAAGTACGCTGAGGAGATGATAAGAGAGGAGCGGAATGATTTTGATGCTGGAGTAAAAGTGGAGTGTATTTTGAGCAGGTAACAACGCTACTGTTAATTTGCACCTTCATTCTTGAGGTCGAAACACGAATATACTAATGTACTTGTATACTTATACTTTGTACTGGTGATTGGTATAACTAGGTATTATAAATTGATAATGTCTTCTCGGGAGATAAGCCGGGTCAAGATGGACAAAACTGCCAACGTTTCAATGACCATCTCTGCCATCATATCAGGGCGAATGAAGATGCAAATTCATCATTCGCCCTGAAGATGATGGCAGAGAAGGCCATTGAAACGTTGGTAGAATTGTCCATCTTCACCCGGCTGATCTCCCGAGAAGACTTCATCAGCAACATTCGCCGGAAAGTACCAGATCCTTCATCATAGGTATTATAAAAATTGAATTGACTTACATTTGGGTGTTCAAAGCATTTCATCTTTCTGGATTAAACATCAACAGATAACCACATAATAAATTGTCTCAAACCCAATTTCTCCCCCACCTCGACTCCACCTAATGGTAGATGTTTCTGCAGTTCACTCCTTCCAGCCTCTCGTCTGATTTTTTGCCCCTCGCCACGAGCCGATGACGCAGCCGCGCCGACGACAAGAGGGTATGCACAAGACAGCATGGGTGATTGATTGACGAGGAGGCAGGCAGGAGTGGTCCATGGGATGGACCGAGATATTACACATCGGGCATCAACGTAGAATATCTCGGTGGTGCAGTGGCGGTCGAAGTGGTCGAGCCTGGGGCGAATGGATGCAGATAGGGCTGGCCTAAGTATATCGAAACATTTATCATATACGAGGGGTGTATTCAGAAAATAATGGGAATTTTAGTTTATCGAAAAAAATGTTTTTTATTCGTTTGCATTAATGTTTCTACAACTACATAGTACCCTGCGAGCCACCTTTACGTTGTTTGGCAGGGGGTGATCAATCACCAGCATGCAGCATGCAATTGGACTCCCACATGCACACCACACGGTCCAAAAAACGTCACGTATACTAACAAATTATGCTGCCATATGCTGTTAGAAATAAAAAATAAAATTAAGAAACATGCATTAAGTTTTACATAGGTTAGTTGGCTACACTACAAGTCATGCAATCTATTTATGAGTTCTATCGCTGCCGTAATAATCTCTTATTGATAATGGAACAAGAGGCATTCTGAACCTGTCTGTTCTACAATCTATCTCTCTTTTTTTATTTGCATGATCTGATCTTCCGTAGCAAGTTGACGTCCGAAAGATATGGTTAACGTCGTAAGAAAAGACACTGCTCGTGAATTTGTCTGAAAGGTTTAGTCTATTTTTCAATCTATGGTCCGACAGAGACCCATCCGAGTTTATCTAAGAGGTCAGTTACACTAACAAGACTATCGTAACGACCTTTCACATACCTGGCAGCTCTTCTTTGCACGCGTTCTAACTCTGTTATTAAGCCTTTTTCATGAGGGTCCCAAATACTGGCAGCGTATTCTAAATGTGGTCTAACGAGGGAAAAAGGTGTTATTGCCTTGAAAATAACCCCCATTAGATATTACGCACTTCTGCCAGCACTTATTCCAATCCTTGAAACACTTCTCAAACTCGATCTTTGGGAGAGCCTAATACTCTCTCAGCGTTTTCTTTAAATGTCATCAAAGATTGTTAAACGACGGCCCCTGGCGAGTGACGCCATTAATTTTATTAATCCAGACCCAGTTTCTATCCCTGGTAGTTCGATGGAAGAATGAGATTTTAAATCTCTGTTTTGCAGTCCACATATTTCTATTATACTCTTTTCGTTATCCCATCTTTCATAGCACGGCGGTAAACAAGGGTATTATTCTCGTCGTCTGAGAAAAAATCTTCTCCTAATAGGGTAGTTTCCTTCATCAAAGAAAACGAAAGGCATTGATTGCGATTCGTTACCCACCATTAGTGTATTCATAATACACAAATTATTTGGTTTTTGAAATACCGGTTTTTACGAATGGCAAGGGTCAAATTTTATCCTCATTTGAAAAAGGCCAGATTGGCGCCCATGCGATTCCACTCCACGTGACGTCACAGGGACCTAGTTTCTACACGAGAGGATAGGAGTTATACATCGTCTGAGGTTACCAATGCATGCATGAGGCACAGAGCTCATGGAAACATGTCTTAATAATCACCTATTAAAACTGGCTAAGGTCGGAAAGTTTTCTTCGTTTGATAAGGTATTACTAATCCTTATTTAAGCCAAGCGCTACCAGCTAGCATGGTACTCTGCTACCTGCTAGCATCCTGCGTCGTATCAGTGCTCAGAGTCTCGCCCCAAGGTCACCTCACTTGCGGCAGCGGGAACCAGAATGACGTCACACGGAGCATTCTCGGCATTCATACTTAGCCGTCGCGTTTTCGCGCGCTTGAAATTTTTCACTTTTCATTTAATCGCGAAAAATAGATATCGTCATTTAAAAATCTAAAAGCGTGAAATACGTACTCCAAGAAAAATAATCTTTCGATTTAGGAAATAAAAAAATAATAGGAAACCACCCTATTGTCAAAGCAAATTTAGCCTATCATTTTCCTTAGGGTCCCCATCATAGCTTGCCTAGCATAATGTAAACGCTGCACTTTTTATTGTTACGGCTTATCACGAATCTGGCGGTCCTGCGCTGTATTCAGTTTGTTTTAGCTATTAGTCCTAATTCATAAGTATCTCATACGCTTGCGGCATACTCCAAGTGAGGCCGTACTAGAGTCAGGTCGCTTATATCCTTCATTTGTCTATGCTATTTTCCGAGAATGGGGAACTTGCATGGGTCGTCGATTGCTCTAAAAACTATTTTGAATAAGTAAAATGTATACATTAGTTCGCAAAAATACCTTAAGTTTCTCCATTCATCATCAAAAGAAATTTAAAAAAATGACTTTAAAATCGAGAAAAATTTCTCCGAGCCGACCACTGCGCGAAGACACCCGAGCGTTGCCGAGGCCGGGCGTGACGTCATAGGTGCCTAAACAACCGTAGGTAGTTGGAAAATACGCTAAGCGCATCCTGTAATATTGTTTTGAGGGAGTATTTAGCCGCTCATCGTCACTTTATTTTGTTCTGTTATTCTTGGGCAAGTTTTCCTATTGCTATTGTGCCGCGATTATTACTTGGGATATTAATAATGCGACATCGGGATGATGAAGTACAAGCGTTTCACTTCGTATGTTTTCGTTATCATAAAAATGGATGATAACGTTGCCGCTCGTTCGAATAGTACTCCTGAAATTCATCTACATATACGTAATACCACGCAAGCCGCCTTAAAGGCGTGTGGCAGGGGGTGTTAGGACACCAGCCTTTTTTAGAACACCAAAAATTGGTGCCACGACCCTCTTGTAATTAGTTATGACAAATTATTGCTATACGTCGGCGGCAAATGGAGATGTAAACCGACGATTCCCAGCGGATTGTTGACTGATGCTGCTGGTGATATCTATTGATGGCGGCGCGGCGGCTTAGATGCTCAGCATTAGGATTAGCACTTCCGAGGATGTCCACTCCACGCATGCATTGGTGTGCGCATTGAGGGACTCGACATGATGTGTTCGTGGAAGAGGCGATCGTCGCAGGTGCCCGAGGGAGTGAAAGTTATCGTCCTCGTCCTTGCGGCTCGAGAATGAATCCTAATTCGCCGCCAATTGCTTCGACGCCTCGTTAAAACTCCTCTTAGCGTCCTCCGCTGGGTTTGGCGCACTTTGCGCTATTGCGTCCTTCCTCTACACCTCAGCGAATCAGAATGCGTTTATAACGCTCCTTTCGAGAATGGTTCCTCTTCGGTAATCGGTCCTAAAATCAGTCGGAAGCCTGTATAACACGGACTATTTCATTTGCAAGTCCAGTGATCTCGATAGTGCACCATTAGAGGTAAAGGCTGCAATCGATAGATTCGGCTTTCACTTCGCGAAAATTCATGCTGAATGGAGATTTAAAAAAAAACCTTTGTAAACATCCACTGACGATTTTTTTCCGATGTACGTAACCACGACACGTTTCGAAGCTAGACGCGTCGTACTAATATTAAAAGTTTTGTACAAATTTACAAAAGTCATTTATCTTCATTCCAGTAATACTGGGTACACAGTTATTTATTAATGCGAACGGTTTCAGTGTAAGGTGTCATCATCAGGACACCTTCATCACATGTGACCCCTGACAAACATCCTAGAGGTATTCTCTAATCTCTAAAGGCCTGTTTACACGGTACATTAACACGTATGGGTTAATGTCTAAATGTATGAACGCGAGAGTGAACGCCAAAATGCACCGTGTAACCACCCAACTTGTGCGAATGCATGCACAGAAAATAGAACCTGTTCTAATTTGGTTAATGCATTCGTACATGTTCCGTTCCGGTCCACAAAAAATCATTCACGCAAACGTACATTAACTCGTACGTGTTAATGTATCGTGTAAACAGGCCTTAAGAAGTTTACTTTTACCCCGAAGATTACTCTATACTTTAAGAAACACCCAATATACCCAGAGGTGACTCGGGTTTTATGCAGATATAAATCATTATATGATGATTTCTTATATGGAAAACGCTCGCATCAATAAATAATAGTGAAAGTAGCCTTTGTCTTTCATTTATTTGCAGTCATGAAGGAGTTCCATCGTGTTTAACCTGACTCTATTCAGTTTATCGAGTGATGATTTCTGAAACCAAATAATTTTTATATTATGAATACACTAATGGTGGGTAACGAATCGCAATCAATGCCTTTCGTTTCCTTTGATGAAGGAAACTACCCCATTTTTTGTCTCCCCACACTTACCACCACAAGGCATTACCAGGAGTGCCCGGTGAAGGAGGAGTTAATGAGAGGATTGTAGCACACGTCGTGTCTGAGAGGTCGGTGTTTCTGGTGGCCAGCGAGTGTGAGTTAGTGCAAGGGGAGGACGGGGAAAAAGGGAAGTGAACTTGCATGTCCGCCCTCGGAGCATTTAGAGGCTGTCTTTTTTTTCGCGCCGAGAGCCGTGTTAAGGGGAGGTCGGAGGCGCGGGTGAGTTGGCTGCTTCAATTGGTGCTCCACGATGCTGCCAGGAATACCAACCAACCGCGCTCATTCCCTCGATATATATCCAGAGGAAAAGGGCTGGCAACACCTCCGCCACTTTTGATATCTTTTCAAAAGGGATAGGTAAAGGGAACACAGAAAAGATACAGGATGACCAAATTAGAGATGACCACAGTGCAGTATAATAATAATAATATGCCTTTATTCGGGCGAGGTTGAGACTAAGAAGTCCCCTCTTCCACCTAACCTCTCAATAGCGTCAATGCAAACATATTAAAAAATAATAGACAAAAGCTTACAGTACAAAAGATATGCAATATACAATATTTGTGAAATGTCAAAAATATGAATAACTGTATGTGAAAATTTTGTGGAAAAAAGATTTCAGTTTGTGGGAAAAAACACGAGGATAAGGGTGTAGTATCCTTCAGCGAAAAAACACACTGCAGAAAAACGCCCACACAAGAAGGGGGGCATGAAAAACCTGCGAAAACCTACTGAGTGAAAGCTAAAGTCGTGTTATTGGTAAAATGTATTATATTAAAAGTATTTTATGTATAATTATGATATCACTACCACTTTATATCATTGTACAACACAATCATTGTTGTATCACTACATGTTGTCCTCACGAACGGAAAGGTATGGGAATACGTTTTTCCCCCGAACCATAAAGGACTTTAATAAACGCTAGTCCAAACTTCGTTAGAGCACTTCATTTTTTTTATCAGTAAACGGCTGGTGTACGGCTGGTACCCCCTGCCACACGCCTTTTAGGCGGCTTGTGAGGTATTATGTAGCTGTAGATGTAGATCACATAAATAAAAAAGAAATATAGACTGTAGAACCGATAGATTCAGAATGTCGTTTTATCCACGATCACAAAGAGACTATAACGGCAGCGTTAGAACTTAACAAATAGGTTCGTTGGCTTTTTATTGTATCCTAATAACTTTGTATTCCTCAATGCATGTTTCTGAATTTTCCTAGTAATTCTAGCAGCATTTTGTGTGTGTTCTAGTTGTATTGGCAGATTACCTTCATGAGTAGAAGACGAGTTTTACCTCTGCACGAATGAGGAAGTATAATTTGTTAGTATGCGTAACATATTTATGTTCGTGTAATGTGCTTGTGCATGTGGGAATACTCTCGCATGCTGTATACTGGTGATTAAAAACCCCCTGCCAAACACGCTAGAGGTGGCTCGCAGGGTATTATGGAGATGCATATAGTAAAATTATTCGACTTTTCGAGGACTACGCAGTGCTGTACAGTGATACATCTACATCTACACAATACCCTGCGAGCCACCTCTAGGGTGTTTGGCAGGGGGTGACAAATCACCAACATGCAGCATGCAAGAGGACCGCCACATGCACGCCGCACGGTCATATAAATATTACGCGAACTAGCAAAATATACATGCTTATTCTTAAAAAAATTGCTAATGGTTTGTAATTCCAAGAGCAAACTCCTAGATCCCTTATTCGTGTATATATCCGTCATCCTCTGCCTTATTCATCTCGTTCGTGGTCCACAATTGCCACTCTTACCCTCCACCTGTCTTTCATCGACAATTTTCAGTATTCCATCGTTGTCCTATTTGTTGACCCATCAAATCATTCTTTTCCAAAGGTTTTCAAACAGACTATTCCTCTCTCCCACTCTTTTTAGAACTTCCGCATTACTCATAAGATCTCTACATTTGATCTTCATCATTCTTCAATGACAACAAATTTCGAAAGCTTCTCTAGCCTTGATTACTGCGCTGACACGCACTGCTGCAAAGTTATTTACACCGAAAGTGAAATTATTTAATGGTGATTTTCGTTCTTGGTTTGTCCTCACGATCACCTTTGTCCTCATGATCGCGGTAGCGTTAAAGTCAAGTGCCGATCACAAAGGACAAATGCGAAGCAGTTCTCCATCTTGAATAGGATCATAAGGGACTGGAACGACCTACCAGCAAAACTATTTGAGCCTTTCCCGAAAAATTTGCATAGTTTTAAAAAGCGGTTGAAGAAGTAGGGTCCAAGGGCTTTTTATAATGTTTTCTATTGTTTTTGCATAATATATTACCACCAGGCCAATGGCCTACTTGTAACAATTTAATTATAATAATAACTTGTTTCATGCATTATCTTAGAAAACACCAGTATTTGGTTTCGTAAAGAGTTCTTGGGCTCGCCACTAGGTCAGGAACTGCATTACTGCCGACGTTTCGATGTCCGACTCGGCCATCGTCCTCAGGGCTGTGAGGACTATGGCATGAACCAGTATTTGAATAGTGACTAAGTAGGGTTTTTCTTTACGACATGAGTGCCTTGGTAAGCCGTTCACAATGTGGGATCTGGGACTGACTGGGACTTGAACCCAGAACCTCCTGGTTGCCGGCCAGGTGCTCTACCAGTTGAGCTACCGGGACGCTTAGATTTACCATGATTTCGGCGGGGGTTTATACACAAAAAACTGCCTTTGCATTCGCCCACAAGAGTAACCAACAGGTGGTACTGAGGCAGCTCACCACTCACCAGCGGAAGGAATGGACGAGGACACAACAATGCAAGTCAAGATTCATACTCACACGATAGCAGGAAAGAGACATCTTACATGCGGAACAGCAACATGAACGAAGGAGTATAAGTGCCATTTTGGCTTGCTTCTCTTTTCCCGGAGAGGTATCGTGGCACAACATATCGAATGATAAAAATGATCACCGTACTGCCCATTAATTTGATTTAACAGTTATCAGCGCGTGTTTCGACTGTCTTACAATCATCATTAGGTACAGTTGCGTAACAACCCTAGTGCGACCAACATTAGAGTACGCATATCTCTAGTCTGGGACCCACATTTTAAAGGAGAGGTGAATAAATTAGAGAAGATGCAGAGAAAAGCTGCTAGCTATGTGCTGAGAAAGCATAAAATAACGGAAAGTGTTTCAGAAATGCTCAGAGTTCTAAGGTGGGAGAGTTTACAAGAGAGGAGGAAAAGAAGCAGGCTATGTGGCATGTTTAATATAATGAGTGGGGAAAAAGCATGGGAAGAATTTGGGAAGGACATTTCAAAACCCAGCTTTGTTGGAAAAAATGATCACCAGTTCAAGATAGAGTGCCGATCACAAAGGACGAATGCGAAGTGAACTGCTTGAAAAAACTAGGATTATGCTTTGGGAAAGGAATGTCATGGCCTGGGGTAGCGACCCACCCCCCTGCCAATGCTACGGGGTGCGGGGACATTTTACATCATTTTGACACTAAAAATTTAACTTTAAGCAGATGCTGTTATTAAAAGCCATGAGTAGACAATAGTTTTAAATATTTTTTTTATTTCTTCTAGGCTCTGGGGGGGGCTCTATCCCCTAATCCCCCCCCCATAGTTAGGCCACTGATAAGGTACATCAGTCAATCATCACTAGGCACATCGGTAATCGGACATGTGTTGTGAACTGTTTAATAAAATCATTGGGCAGTGCGATACCTTTGTTTATCATTGCTTCATTTGGTCTCAGCGGGCCCCGAAATGAAAGCTCTGAAGGTGTAAAAGTTCAGCTTTATTTAACACTATACCTATATGTATAGCGCAGGGCGGCCAGAATCGTGATGAGTGTTTACGACAAAAAATGCAGCGTTTCCAGTATGCTACACAGTATGAGTTAGAATGAGAAACTTTGCTGGAGCATAGATCGAAGTGTAGGCTAAATTTACTTAGTAAATTCGAAGAATATATTATCTCAGACGACGTGAATCACATCCTTCGCTTACCGTCGTACTATGTTAGACGTGATCATGGGAAGAAAATGAAAGAAATAGACTCCAAAACATTGAGATATAAAATGACATTCTTCCCTCGCATTATTAAGGATAGCAACGATGTCTCAAGTAATGTAATTAATTGCGTCACTCGCTGGGACGACTCATTGCATGTTTTTTTCATAGTTCTAACCTTGTATGGATTTGCTTTAGGAATTACTAACCATTGGCAAGTGTTGTCATCGCATGAACATACATGCATATTTTCATCTACATTATACCCCTTGAGCCACCTCTAGGGTGTTTGGCAGAGGAGTAGCGATCATTTTGCTCATACGCGTGATATTTCTAAGACCGTGCGGTGTGCATGTGGCGGACCTCTTCTATGCTGCATGTTGGTAATAATGTGGTTGGTAATAATAATGTAGCTGAATATATACATGCATGTTCATGCAGTGACAACCCTTCCCAATGGTTAGTAATTCCTATAGCAAATCCATGCAAGGCTAGTCCTCTTGCATGCTGCATGTTGGCGATTGGTCTACCCCTGCCAAACACCCTAGAGGTGGCTCATAGGGTATTATGTAGATGTAGATGCATATGTATGTTCATGCAATTACAACACTTGCCAATGGTCAGTAATTAATAGATAGCAAATCCATGCAAGGCTAGTCATCTTACATGCTGCATGTTGGCGATTGGTCACCCCCTGCCAAACACCCTAGAGGTGGCTCGTAGGGTATTATGTATATGTAGATGTATGAAGAATACCATTGGAAAATGCACACTTCAATCGCTTCGCGTAGGCCGTCTAAATGAAAGCGGAGGAGGTAGTGTTCGGGAATATGAGTATATATCGCAGCCAAAGGCTAAGGAGACGAAGATAGCAGCTGCTAAGCCGGCAAGAGGAAGGGCAGAGGAGGAGGAGGGGTGGAATGGAAACGGGAAACAACGTCTTATTTTCACTTTTTCTTTTTTTTTAGTTTTTAAAGAGTGCCGCCCTATGGGATTGTCGTCGCAGATGGAGGGGGGGGGGGACTGGGAGGGATGGAATGGAGTGTGGGGATTGGTGGAGATTTTATCTGGGCGCGTTAGCGTGGGAGGGTGATGCGTCCACTGGAGAAGGGGGGGGGGGGGAAGGCTTGGCGGGAATGCCGGGAAGGGAGTGACGTCATGCGGGGACGTTTGACTGCCATTGCCTTTTCGGCTGCGAGTGGAGGAAAGGAAATCACGAGTATAAGTGGCGCAACAATGGGGAAGGATAAGGGGGATAGAGTCCCCCCCCCCCCAAAGCCTAGGAGAAATGAAAATAATAGTCAAAACTAGACTCTAGTTTTGAGTATGGCAAATTTTAACGTAACCTTGTAATGAAATCCAAATTTTAAGAGTTAAAAATTATGTAAAATGTGTTTTCAGTCATGTAATTTTTCCAAAATTTTCCTAAAAGGTGAGTAGGAGGTCGCCCTTCCCCATTCCTATTATGATGGTAGAGTATCTCAAGTTCTGTCCATACATGGGCGTACCCAGCGAGGGGCAGGAGAGGGCAGTGAGAAGCAAAAATCGCAAATTTCTTTAAGGAAAATTATATTTTTTTCAAGCTAATAATTTTAAAAACTAATAAATAGCTGCAGAAAAGTTTCAAAGGTTTTCCACCGGTTGATGTCGTCCATATCGCCCGACGTTTCGATCCGCGACTTGCTTATCATCCTCAGGGGATCTTCCGAGACATGGACGACATCAACCGGTAGAAAACCCGAGAAACTTTTCTGCAACTGATACGCCGGGAAAACCTAAGATCATACATAATAAATAGCTGTTACAGTTTCCTTAAAATGTTGGTTTTATTCACCTTATCCATGCCTAAATCTCACCTATAACTTATGCATCCATGGCGTGCCCCCCCCCCCCCACCCCCAGCTTCGATCTTGGGTTCGCATTTGTGTCCATACCAAAGGTATGCAGACTCGTGTTTGAACACTTATAAAAACAATGCCCTATGAGCTATATTTTTATGATTTTGGTACCATTACTTTTCTTGTTGAACTGCGCGTTGACCAATGTGGTTGAAAAACTTTTACCCCACTGGATAAATGTAGTTATCTATATAACATGAAGCCCCTTAACGACCACTCATTCATTCATTCATTCACGTATACAAATGTTTGGGGTGAACGAGACGAGATACGGCAAAAAGTCTAATGAAGACCCCCTCTAAAATTGTCTGAAACCCCAGGAAAAATTATGAAAACACTAAATTTACAATTATTTATCCGTCTATTCGTATAAAATTGAGTGTATGAGGATTAGTTCAAAAAATGGCCACCAAATTCCAATGGCGGCGCGGCAGTCATACAAACGAACTATCATAGCAACATATTTGTTTATGCAAACAAAAGGAGCTAAATTGGGAAAGAAGATAAGGGAAATGAAACGAAAAACTGATAAATATAAGGTAGGAAATTAAGAAAGTAATAATTGAAGTGTCTATTTCTTTGCGTCTTCTTTCCGCAAGAACAAACATCTGTTTAAATCAAAGCGCATTCAAATCAAAAGCGGAGAAATGTAAGGTAAGAAATTAGTTGTTGTTTTTGGTGTATTACATCGAGAGTGTGGTGGTTATTAATTTCAAAGTTAACAAGTGCTCTAAATGCCATATTAGAAATATGATTCGTGCTGTTGACTATAGTTCGTATCTTGTTGGCGATACACGATTGTAGTAGAAAGACTTTTAAACAAGTCTTACATAATATAGGTTGGTAAAAATGATTTTATTATCGTGTTTTGTGATGGTGATAACTTTTTATTTTTGTTTACGTTCTTTTTTCCGTTAATTTCCTTTTTAATGTACAATGTTATCCGTGAGCTGCAGGAGTGAATAGGCAGTGAATAATACAATATGGAAGATAAGTGCAAATAAAGGTATTTCTTATTCAATTATTTGTCTTGCGTTAATCACGTTTCCTTGAGTGACTAAGTTATTCAACTGTGAAAATTATCGAAATCTTGACATTCACAATGTCTTGTAAACCAAAGGCTGTGATCCGTTACTCACTCCGTTCTCACCAGAGTTATTGCGCATTGCGTTTTGGATATTAAAGCTGAGATATTTGTGTATCCCGATTCATTAAAACTTTAAATAGAGGCATTTCTGAAGTGAAATCATTCACGATCACGATAAATAATATTTCGATAAAATTCGTTATACTAGCCCCAATTCATGCTAAGGCGCATTTGTTTCTAGATATTGATATTCAGTCCCAACGTAATTCGCTTACGAAGGGGAACAGCTGTTACATCTTATTCGTATATCAAGAATTTGGTTGAGTTTTGTGGAAAATAATTAATAAACGTGTTTTTCATTGTAATACGTAAAGTCGTTATGTTATGATATAACGTATGCATTGGGTTTTACAGTGGGACGTGGTCTCAACGTTTTTTGTATTTGAATTGAATAAGTTAGAGAAACTCGTAGAAATTTATTTTTCTTTTTTATAGCCCCTCAGAAAAACGTTTCTCTTTATAAATATTTACATTCACATTGTAGCCTACGTACCATGCGCTCGTTTTACGTGAAAGTGGAAATATTGCTTATACCTAAGTTAGCCAGCTTAAAAGTAAACGATCCTTAAGTAACAAGTAGCAAACAAAAAGTGTAAGACCTCCCACAGTGAGCATAACAGGCCGAAGGCCTTTTTCGGGGGGGCCTAGGGGGGGCAGAGCCCCCCCAGCGAGCTAAGCGAGTTAGTGCATAAACTTGCTTTTTTAAGCCTTTCCAAGTAAACCTCAACTTAAAGCATTGGTCAGCGTTAAACGCGCATCACTAATTTTACAAAATTTATATACTTTGCATTGGTTTCATAACGATTTTTATATTAACTACCTACGCGAAGCTACGGACACTGGTTGTTGGGCTGGGCTTGATGGGCTTGTTCAAAGGACAATTGTTGTTAATCGACTGTCAAAGATTTTGAGAGGTTAAGAACCCGTCATTTACCGTTTGTTGGGTTGTTAAGTTAAGTTAACGAAGTTAACCATATCTTACGGACGCCAACATATTACGGAAGATCAGATCGTACCTATAAGTAAAATAAGAGAGATAGATTGTAGAACAGACTGGTTCAGAATGTCTTTTTTCCACGACAAATAAGAGATTATAACGGCAGCGATAGAACTCATAAATAGATTGTATGACTTTTAGTCTAGCCTACTAACTTATGTATGGTTTAATGCATGTTTCTGAATTGTATTATTATTTCTAACAGCATGTAGTAGTATAATTTGTTAGTATACGTGACGCTTTTTGGACCGTGTGGTGTGCATATGGGAGTCCAATTGCATGCTGCATGCTGGTGATTGATCACCCCCTGCCAAACACCCTAGAGGTGGCTCGCAGGGTATTATGTAGATGTAGTTGTAAGTTACGTTGATGATGTCACACACTCCTGCCTCGCATGGTCTGTTGTTGTTTACGCTTTTGTAACCAAGCCCTTCCTATTTTCAGTTGTTCTCAATGACTCTATTTAAGTGCCAGATCTCTTATTACGTAACCAACTCATTAAAATTGGGAGTGGATAGTATAAATTGCATGTATGTCCTTATTTAAAATGACTAAATCCTACCTTCATTTGATCGTAGTGTTGTAATGCTCATTTTCTCTTGCATAATTGATTGGTTGGCTGCTAAGAGCTCTGCGTTCACTGTTACTATGGCTCGTTATGTTAAATAGTGGACGTTGGTCCTTGTAATTTATAAGGTTGATTTATTAGTTGCAATATATTTAAGCGCTATTGCATCTTCTTCCTGGTACAAACCGACTAACAAACATGAAACGTTCCGAGGACTTTATTTCACGTCGGATCGGTGCAGTAGCGGATACAGGGAAAACTCAAGGGGGGGGGCGCAAAAGATATCTTGAGTTACCTTTATTTTTATCGTAATAAAAAATAATCAAGTCAGATGCAGAGTTTCAGAAATTTTTAGTTAAACTGATTATACACATATTCAAGACAATGCCATTTTATGGTATAAAAGAGTTTCAATTGTGGTTCTGCTATGTTTGGCAATACGGGTGGCACCGTAAAGGGGGGCGCGCGCCCCCTGCGCCCCCATCTGTATCCGCCACTGAATCGGTGGTGGTTCTGAAATGAAATTCACTGCCATTAAATTATCTACTAGCCAAAATGTAGTCTAAAACGTTGCTGTGCTGACATACACAGATTCGTTCTTGGAAGTACCCGTAATTTTTAATCACGACAACTTAATGAAGAGGCAGGAGCAATTTCCAGAATTTTAAAGTTATTGGTACTACCGGTTTCGCTTACAGTATCATCAGGTGATGATGTCCTGATGATGCTGTAAGCGAAACCGGTAGTACCAATAAATTTAAAATTGTGGAAATTGCTCCTGCCTCTTCATTAAGTTGTCGTGATTAAAAATTACGGGTACTTCCAAGAACGAATCTGTGTATGTCAGCACAGCAACGTTTTAGACTACATTTTGGCTAGTAGATAATTTAATGGCAGTGAATTTCATTTCAGAACCACCACCGATTCAGTGGCGGATACAGATGGGGGCGCAGGGGGCGCGCGCCCCCCTTTACGGTGCCACCCGTATTGCCAAACATAGCAGAACCACAATTGAAACTCTTTTATACCATAAAATGGCATTGTCTTGAATATGTGTATAATCAGTTTAACTAAAAATTTCTGAAACTCTGCATCTGACTTGATTATTTTTTATTACGATAAAAATAAAGGTAACTCAAGATATCTTTTGCGCCCCCCCCGGTAGTACCAATAAATTGAAAATTGTGGAAATTGCTCCTGCCTCTTCATTATGCTCCGTTTCCACTCCATCTCGCCTGAAACCTCAGATTATACTCGACAAATTAATTTAAATACTAAAAGAACAATATCACTAGCAAGATGGAAGCGATCAGAAGGACAAGTAGACCAGAAGAGATGGCTACAGGATCTGGACGTTGATTTGAAGGTGATAATAATCACAAGATGGAGGGAGAAAGTAAGAAGAAATGAATGGAGACATATAATAGAGGAAATCAAGGCTCACACCGCACTGTGGAGCAGCATGTGATGATGATACGATACATAAATAAGTTTTATCAATATCAACAGCACCAGTGCAAACCCTCTGCATGAAATTCTAAGCAGAGTAGCCACTTGAGCTGACAAAATATGTAACAAATTTTCATTATCAATCAATTTCGATCAATCTCTGTCACATTGCTACCTTCTCAAGTGTTCCGACAGATTATTACACTTAGCTTAACGTAATTGTCAGCAATCACGACAAAGGATTTTTCAATGTCCATCGGTGATGATTATCTCTAATAACACTTGAAAGGTGTTAGCGATTTTTGGAGTGGGACTCGACTCATTAAGAAGCATGTTATACTTCCACTCTCCTCTGACATGATCGAAAAAAATACACTTCACCGTTGAAACCATAGATCGCTATCAAAAATGATCATGATTGCTTGAGCTTGATTGTTTTAGAGTAGCGCTACAGCCGTGAAATTGATTTGATAGGCTCTGATTGTTGTCGCATCGAATTGGCGTGGCCGACTTAGCTTGATGAGTTAACGAAGATAGGGTTCTTCTTAGCGCGGTATCAGTGCAATGTTGACGTTTTGGATTACGCATCAGCTATCAAGGGAAGAGAATATAAATAAACAAATGGGTTTGATAGAGGCTAATTCTTCGTGTGTATTTTTCCTGAGCATCTAGCTGATAAATGCTACCGACATGTGCCAAATTATAAAGCAAATATTTGACAATAACTGCATCGGTATTTCTCACGGTAAAATATCATCCTCGGGAAAACTCATATATTCCTCATATCCGTCTCATTGGAAGAGGTTTTGGTAAGTAAGATTGTTGCCAAGTTTACATAAACACAAATGAATACTGTTATTTAAATGGAAAGGTATTGTAAATAGTTCCATCGCCGATATCACTGATTCAACCCAAGTTTATTTACCTTCATGAAAAAGCTATAATAACAATGAACAATTATATCTGTTACGCAAAATGCCCACAATTCACTAGAAAGCGTTCTTTTTAATGGATATTCTTAAATCATGCAATCGAAACCTAAAGAAAATTAGCATACCGTATGAAATGCTCAGCCACCGATCGTGAATTTATATTACAAATACTCGTGGGAAATTTGCAGTGAATTTTAATTTATTTACACATCAAAATTCTATTAGATTTGAAATAGTTATCTACACATAATTCCAATACTTCACTTCCTATTGGTATGCCACTGCAAACCTAATCTCTATAACACTAATAGACGTCAGTCGGTGGATAACTTAATTTCTTTGTCTGAATATGTCCGAAGAAGAAATATACAAATATATCAAAAAAGAAAATTTAAAAAAGGGGAAATAAAATAATGAAAAATTCACAAAACGATGGAAATTGCTACTTATAGTGAAAAAAGTGACAGTTGTTTAAGAAAGGGAAAAAATACAAATTACCATAATTTATTCAAAACAGTTAATTAATATTTCCGTGTAGATAACGGGGAAAATGATATCCTCGGCTTCTATGGATAAATGATTCAAAAGGGGGTTCTCAAACGGCCATTTGAGAACCCCCTTTTGAATCGATATTTTTGTAATTAATATGAAATCAACATTTTTTTTTTCAATTTAGTGCATAACCTTCCGCTAACATAAACAACATACTACCCATGCAACACGCATGTACTAATTGCGTTCTGCGTTACGGATGCGCACCGAAATCATTGTATTGTAAGCTGGGTGGTTGTGGTGAACTTGGTTTACCGTTACAGCTGTCACGCGCCAAGTAGGCCAAATAATGAGATTCAAATTAGCCAAATAATTCAATGAGCCAAATAATGAGATTTCAGTTCTTAGCGATCAAATACAATAATGACATAAGAAATCGAAATTCGAAAATATGTTTTGCATTAAGCATAAAACAATGATGATATTTAAATTTACTAAAATGGTGAACAAAATTTTTTACATTAAGTTTTCCGCGGTCGAAACTATGCAAAAAAAAGCCCTTTTCGACAATACGAACAATAGTAGTCCCTTTCGAAAAATATTATTTTAATGCGAATTTTTGAACGCACGAAAATATCAAATGATATTAATAACGTGTTTAAATCCCATTTAAGTATAAACAAACACTCGGAATTTTAATTTGGGGTCCATCGATTTCCCTAATGAAATTCCGTGAACGGTGAAAGTCAATGAGACCAATCGGGAATCCCAAAAGAACGAAAAAAAAACATTTCACCTCCGAAATTTTAAACCAAATTATTCCGAAAGTTGAAATCATCAGGCACGATAATATAATCACCCGCAGATCTCAACATCGCTCAGCGGAATAATGAGAAAAATATAGACATGTCCTAATTGTGTTTGAATATCGACGTATGAGGAGTTCCCGGTTCTATGCGTGTGACGTAACAAACTCTATTACTTAAGTATTCCGCCGATGAAGATAGGTATATATTTTTTTCCTTATCTTGACTTCGTTTAATTCATGCTAAATTAGTTCTTGGAGTGTAGGTTATGCAAAAAAGTTTTTACCAACGTTTCTGTTTGTTTTAAACTAAAATATTAATATTATTTATCAATATCAATAAATATGTGCAAAGCTAAGCCCTGATGATAGTTTAAAATAAATAGAAACGTTGGCCAAAACTTTTTTGCATAACATCCGTTGACCTACACTCCAAGAACACTATTTTAACATGATAGGTTTATAATGAGATACAAAAATCCGTGGTAGTTTTCCACACTATTTTTTTCAGTCTTACCTTACCTATGTGGCCACTCAAACCTCAGGAGGTTTTTGGCCTCACCAACAACATGTCGCCATCTATCTCTATCCGCCATCCATTCTGCATCTGCTCTCATCTTCCCTAAGTCCCTTTTCACTTGGTCCTGCCATCTTAGTCGGGGTCGCCCAAGCGGACGTTTTCCTCGGGGTTGATTTTCAGATACCATTCTTAGCATGGACTCATCTTTTCTCCTCTTTACATGACCGGCCCATCTTAATCTCCTGCTTTTTATTTGCGCTATTATATCCGGATCTGTATATAATTCTCTGAGCTCTTTGTTGGTTCTGATCCTCCATACTTCATCTTCATTAATAGGACCATATATTGTTCTGAGGATCTTATTTTCAAAAACTATCAATTTCCTCTCCTGGTTTTTTGTTAAAGTCCAGGTTTCGGATCCGTAGAGTATTACTGGTTGTATTATTGTCTTGTACAGTTTTGATTTAGTTTTTCTTGACAGAAGTTTACATTTTAGCAATGATTTAAGAGCCCAATAACAGTTGTTCCCGAGAAGTAACCTTGCATTTATCTCTACCTCCTCTTTATTTTCCTGTTCTATGGTTACTCCTAAGTATTTAAAATTTGTTGTCCTTTCAAAGGTGTAATTTTGGACTTTTAAAGCCTCTGCTTCTATATTTTCTGCGTGTCGACCAACAATTAAGTATTTTGTTTTTTCTTCGCTAATTTCTAATCCTACTTTTTTGGTTTCTTTTATCAGAGGTTTCTTTTTTCAGTCTACCGCTTTCAAATTTTACTCGTCATTATCAAGAGCTCTGTCTCTGTATTGGGACACCGAAAGATGACCGGAGCTTCAGAACGATAGGAGGTTACAGTATTCCGTGTGAATTCGTCCACGTTTACATTGGGGCAACAGTCCGCACCATAGAAAAAAGACAGACGGAACATGAAAGATGCTTACGCCTGTTCTACCCACTGAAATCCGCGGTGGCAGAGCATTGCCTAGACCTCGGCCACAGAGTGGATTTCAAATGCACGAAAGTTCTCTGCCGCACTGACAATTATTGGGACCGAATTGTCAAAGAAGGAATAAAATTGTTTTTAAGATATCTATTTTTGCTATCGATGTTTTCATAACCACATAGCTATCATCGTTCATACTTTCTCTTACTCACAATCTATGAAGTGTACGTACTCTACGATAATCAAAACAGTGATCCAAACTCGGGGAATTGATTCCCTGCAATGAATTGTACGAAAAATTCATTGATTACTCGGAAATTACATAGCATAAATAAAGTTTACGAAAGAGTTTTATAAGAAGAGTGTATTCTCTTCATATTTAATTTTAAAAATTAATTAAATTAGAAGAGAATTCACAAAACTTTTGACATAAATAATTTAGACATTTTCGTCGTTTAAAAATCTAAAAGCGTGAAATGCGTACTCCAGGAGTAATAATCTTCCGATTTAGGCAATAAAGAAGAAATAGGAAACCAACCTATTTGAGCATTGCGGGTGACTCCATTAAGTTTTCAACGTGGCTACCCCCGGTATGCTTAAAATATCTTAGGTTCAAAGTTCACTCCGACGCTGAGTCAGTTGTGCGTGGTATTTCGAGACGTGATCGTGAAGCAAGCGTGGGTTGAGTGGAATGGGCGGAGAGGCGGGCAGCCAATGCACGGGACCAGCAGAGGGGGGCGGGAGGAGGGTGTAAGTCCTCTTATCGTCTCACTTCCACCGCTTTGACACTTTTATCTATCTCCGGTCGCCCAACCCACGCACCCGCGACATCCATCTGGCCTCCCTGCCGCTCGAGAAACAAGAGAAACGCGCCTCCCGCAAGCACGCTCTGTATTTGCTTCGTTTTGGGAATGTTTTAAATGAAAATTGGTCTTCAAGTAAATTTATTTCATTTATTTATTTTACTTTCCCCATTAATAGCACGTAAAGACCATTATAACGGGGATTCCAACATTAACAATGGACAACATGAAACCCATTCCCTGAATAGGGGCTTTTTTGGCAGGCGCGGACTTTGCCCCACCTCCACCGAGGCCAGCATATGATAGCAAAGTAAATGGACAGAAAACAAAATATCTTAGGGTAGGCAGACACTCGGAAAATATTAGTAAACCTTTATAATAGGGTGATTTCCTATTATTTTTTTATTGCCTAAATCGAAAGATTATTACTCCTGGAGTACGTATTTCACGCTTTTAGATTTTCAAATGAATATATCTATTTTTCGCCATTGAATGGAAAGTGAAAATTTTCCAGCTAGCGAAAACGCGAGGGCTAAGTATGAATGCTGGGAAAACCCCGTATGACGTCATTCTGGTTACCACTTCCCCGTGTGAGGTGACCTTGGGGCGAGGCTTTGAGTGCTGATACGACGCAGGGTGCTAGCAGGTAGCAGAGTACCCTGCTAGCGGGTAGCGCTTGGCTTAAATAAGGATTATAAATACCTTATCAAACGAAGGAAACTTTCCGACCATAGGCAGTTTTAATAGGTGATTATTAGTATGTGTTTCCCTGAAGTCTGTGCCTCATGCATGCATTGGTGATCTTTGACGATGTAAATCTCCTATCTACTCGTGTAGAAACTAGGTCCCTGTGACGTCATGTGGAGTGGCATCGCATGGGTGCCAATCTGGCCTTTTTAAAATGAGGATAAAATTGACGATTGCCATTCGTCTAAACCGGTATTTCTAAAGCCAAATAATTTGTATATTATGAATACACTAATGGTGGGTAACGAATCGCAATCAATGCCTTTCGTTTTCTTTGATGAAGGAAACTACCCTATTATAAACTATGATGGCTATAAAAATGGCCAGACTTAGTAGCCCACGAATAAAAATTACAAGTACCTACACGACATGTATCAAAATGAGAGCATACCACAATGATAAAAGATGAATCAGAAGGGTTACCGAGAGGAAAGCGATCTTTGGGATGGCTTTGACATCGCTGGATGGACCAAATTGCAAAAGACATGAGAATAGTTGGAGCAGAAATGGACTGGATGCAGGGAGGACGTGCTTGACACTGCTCGAAATTATTCCGAACGGCATTCATTCCGAACGGTTGATTCCGAATGGTTGCTATGCGATCGGAATATGTTGTGCTTCAAAACTCTCACTCCCAAGACTCACAGCAGGGGCTCATATCGACATCGGAGAGATAATTTCGATCGCATTGCAACCAATCGGAATCAACCGTTCGGAATGAAAACCGATCGGAATGATTCCGGACGGTGACAAGAGATCGAGAGAGGTAGCCATATGCTGCTGGTGAGACTAAAAGCCTTCTGAGGATTGAATGGTCATTATATGTTAGTAATGGGAATGTTTTTGGTTGTGAAGGGGTATCATAACTAGAGATACGTAAAAATCGCACTTTCATTTTTTTTATCGCACTTTCAATAACAGTTTATCGCATTTTGTAGCGTCTATTTCTTCTTTTCATAATGAGGTAGATGACGATAAAATGTAGTGAAACAAAGTTATATGACAAATTACAGAATAATTTAAATAATCATGTTGTAGAACAATAATAAATTAAGGAATAAGACATTTAGTGGCGGAGGTGTAGCTTGCCCGCGCCCACTCGTAGTTCGCGGCCACGTAGAGTCCCAGCCAACTAGCAGCTGGCCAGTCGCTCACATGCTATAAGCGGTGAGTGTCGGTGGAGCATTTAAACTGCGCTCGGCACAAAATGTACGAATTTTGCCGTCGAAAAGGCAAATTTGCGTAAAAGTATCATAAAAGTCCAGTCATCGCATCTATGTCGCATTTATTTGCGCACATCGCATCTATATTGCATTTATCGCATTTGCGATTTTCACGCATCTCTTATCATAAACTATTACCGCCTACTGTAGCCAAATGGCTGCATTCTACTTTCCTGCTGAAGAAATCTTGAAACATGACTCTTGAAGAAATCCCCCACTACTTCTTTTATTTTAAATTGTCACAAATATGTTGCTGAAGCTTGCTAAAACGTAATCCACTTATTTGTTTTTTTTTCAAGCCGATTGGAATAATCCCATTATCGGAAACGGACGGGTCCGAAACTGAAATTCAATATGGACGCCTCTTTTCTGTAAATTACATGCAAGTATCATAGAAACAAACACGACCTGGCATTGCATACATTATTTTAACTTTCCTTTATACGAAATAGTGCTTTCCCTCATTATTCATCCATTCTATCAATTTCACTCGTAGAAATTTAACAACATTATATCCTGACCTAGTAACCATCCATTGTAGATGTATTGCTACGGATCATTCGGAAGAGTTAAATTGATTTATCATCAGTTTATATTTATCCCTTGATTACTAAAGATGACCAAATGAGCAACTTACTCAAACATGAATGCATGTCTTCACAATCGCTCGCAGAAAGTTTTCTCGGCGGAAATGGGTAAAGAAAAAATGAAAATCAGGGGGTCTGCATGCTGGAAGCACCATTCTGTCTGTTACCACTTTGGGAGTTTTTCAATCTAATTTAGAAAGTTCCCGCAGCGCTTCGATTTGTGCATAGCAAATCATTTATTCTTACTATTTGCAATACATTATCTGCACTCGCGAGAAATCGCATTGAAAAGTTATGACTTTTATAGATCACTTCTTCACGAATATAAAATTTGGTTAACAGTCCTGATTATCACTCACCGTACTGTTTATAGTACTGTAGACATTTTTCCCCAACGCTAGTCATTTCGATTACTTCTGTGTTATTTCTTAGCAAGCAACCTTCGGTGCGAGGAATAGGTGTTTGGTATCATTTTGAAGAAGGAATTTTTCTTTTGTATTTTTCATTTGTTTTTTTAGAGGTTAGTATCATTTTGTTAAAAAAAGGCAAACTACGATCTTTCAAGACACCGTTGGCGTATTATTACGCCCGTAGCATAAATCGAAGAGATTCACGTGGCGTAATATTATGCCCATAGCACGCAAAGAATTAGAGCTTATTTCTCCATGAAATTAGGATTTCTCTGCCCGTCAGCGGCATGATTGGAACTCATGCCTCTCAATCCGTCCTCTTTAAAAAAAATTCGAAGGCGTTGAAGAAAAAAAACAGTATCTTAAAGGTATCGAGGTACAGAAAAGGTTTTTTGTTTGTAAATATGTATCAATTTGTCCTACCACCTTTCTAAATTTTCCAGATTTTTCGAATTCGCAGAGCATGAAAATTAAAATTTAAAACCAACTAACTATTCGTCACAAAAATTGAAATAAATTATCTAATTGTAAATAAACTGTTCGTTGACAAGGCAAGTGTAACTTAATTGCATAATTATATATATTGATTCCGATCTGTAATTTTCAGCACTTCACACCAGCTGAGCAGAGGATACCAGGTTAGCATCATTAAGACATCATTTGACTGCAACAAGGCTTCTTCTGAAACATCATCATCAATTACACGACGGTCTCCGCGGGATTATGCCGGTTTCCCTCACGCATCGCACAAATATCGGACCACTAGTCATCCCGGGATAAAAGAGTACCAGGTAATAGGTATTACAATTGCTGCTTTATATAATTATTGATTTAACTATTTACTATTAGTTGTTATGAGTGCACTATAAATTGGCAGCCTTGCTGCACGTGTACCACTTTATTGAAATAAATAAAATTTTAGCCGCCGTTGATTCCGGCAAACTCGGCCTACCCGACCGCTGCTCATCGTTGACGTTCTTTCCGTCCATCAGAAAACTCCCGGCTCCACTTCCGCTTGTTTATGGCATCTATAAACTTCTCATCGTACGCTTCCACTAACTGGTGATGAATTTCTATTGGAAAATAATTTCTTCATTCAAAAATCGAATGGCTGAGCGTGGTTTGCGCCTGGCAGGCGAGCTTAGTGGAACTCCATCCTAACTACAACATTGCAGTGACTGAGCGGGCTATAGCCACGATGGTGGTTCTACACTTCCGTGTAGGAACCAGGGAATGCAGTGCTGTTGTCAAACTTTGCCTAGTGACTCGCGTTCGAATATGGTGTCGTTGGAGACCTTACTCTTCACTACACTCTCGTATTTCGCTGGAATCGATTCCACCATCTTATCCTGGTGGGCCCTTTGAAAAAAAATTGTTCCCTACCAAGGTGTAGGATATTGTGGGAAGTATACAGTGAGGCATCTTTGAGTATAAACTTGCGTGAGTAGGCATGACGAAAAGTTTTTCGTCAACGAAACGGTTCGTAGCGTTACAAAGGGCTTATAAGATAAGGTACAGTTGGAAGGAAGGAAGTTTATGGGGTCATTCATCATGATGAAGAGAAAATCTGCCAACAATGGGAATCAACTTCCTTATGATGACTATTAGAGAACATAGACACGTCAGCAATCAGAAATACGTACCACATTTTATGGTTCTCATTGATGCCTGAAAGTACTAGGCATAGGTGAATCCCAGAAAATAATTTTAAAAGACATCAATTCCAGTAAAAACGAAAGATATGATAATCCTCACAACCAATATTAGTCAGCAATTAGTGTTGCCGCGAGACTCAAGACTTTCTCGTCTCGTCTCGAGTCTCGTCTCGTTTTCGAGACGAGACCGTTGGGTAAAATTCGAGACGAGACCACTTTTTGACGAGACGAGACTATACCACTTCCACGAGACTCTCGAAAGTCTCGAAATACAGATGTATGTTTTGCATTGGTATTTTATACAGCTTTAACCCTAAAATTATGTCCTTCTGATGAGATGAAGTAAATATTACTTTTTCTTAAGTATTACATTTTAAATTTAATTTAATAATAACTTCTAGATAAATTATCAAACTATAAAAAAGATTTTTTGCCGAAAAGTCAATTTCTGAATGCAAGAGCTTGTCGAACATCTGAGCCATGTTAGGAGTGTTAATGGCTGACTACTTTTCCTTGTTTCCTGCGGTAATAACCTTGGAAAATTTATCCTTCGTTAATGCGAAAAAAAATACATTGAAATGCAACAGACAGTGGATACCAATGATAACAATATTATGCGGTAGTCGATTATCGATTTCTACTCATTGCCGACGTTTCATGATGGAAATTGATGCCTTATGATAACTGAAATTGTCGAGTTGTAACTGCCGAATCAATTTTTTTTTCTTTGGACTGGAAGGACCACCGAACTTTGATAATAATCTGTTTCTAAATTTATGGCATTAATCAATCGTAGTCAATGCTCAACAATAGTCATAAAATGTAAATGGTCAACAATGGTGATTCACAGAACATGATCATCGATTAATGATCCGTGTTTTTTGACGATCGGTCGACAATATTCCATCGAGAAGAAAAAATCGGTCTGCCGTCAATATCGGGTTTCTTCCGTATCATTGAATGTATTAATAATAGAAGAATGTTTGAATCTATAGATGAATTGATCCAATCTACTTCAACGATTTATTCTACTACCATATTTTTCTTTCTACTCACAATCTGTCACAATCCAGCTCACCTTCCGAGCATATTAAATTAAATAAAGATACCGGGGGAAAACATGAGAGAGTTGGTGAAAAAATTAGAGGGCACAAAAAAATGTCCAGCCTTGGATTAATTTCGGCGTGAAACGAGTCTCCGACATTTGAGCAATGCGGACACAAACCTCCACCCATTCCACCATGACCCCTCCAACGGAAAACCAAATTTACGAAAAATTCCCGCTTTTTTCCCCACGAGTCCTATAATCAGATGAGTGTATATTTTCCATTTAGGTTGATCCGGATTGGGAAGGTACATGGACTGTCGGGAAGGGTGAGGGATGATAGGATATTTTAATTTTTTTCTTTCATTTTTCCGATCCAAAATTGTATCCCCTTACTTACTCCCCACTGCCGTATAATCCGAACATTATGAAAATCTCTCCCGCTGCTTTTTTATTGGAATTCTTTTTTTTTTATTCAGCACAGCGAGAACGATAATGAATCAGTTGAATCTTTTATTTTTTTCAACGCGCGGGAGGGCGTTCTGAAAATTCCGTTCTCCACGTGTTCATTCCGACCTAATGAATGAATGGTGTTCAGCGTGATCTTCCGCGGGCCGAGGGATAAAATCAAGGCAGAGTGTATGAAGAAAAAGGACGGATCGGAGCGGGGTTGGGTGGATTTAAATTAAGAATTACGGCAGCGGATGAATGCTCGTTAGTTAGGGTTTCTTCTCTTTCGACCTGAAATTTATTGCCGGGTCGACTCAAAATGACTGCATGTGCGTTTCCACGAGGAAATCAAAACTTTCTATTTTTCGGGGGAAACTGAAAGGGATTATTGAAAAGAATGCTATCGTCCCAGTGATTTGTGTTACGATTTGTCTTTGAATACTTTGGGATGCTCTAGGGGACAGAGTCATAAGTGTTACGCTGTAGAATAGTGTATTTTTCCACATATGAGAAAAAATCAGTACCGTATTTCGCAAGCAAAGAAAATTGCAAAATTTTCTTTGCTTGTGGATTTGCGATTTTATATTTATACAGTATTATCATTATGAAAGTATTCTGCCGATTAAGGTAGGTTTCCATGGAGTACTTCATAATAATAGGGTAGTTTCCTTCATCAAAGAAAACGAAAGGCATTGATTGCGATTAAACGAAAAGTGAAAATTTTCAAGCGCGCGAAAACGCGACGGGTAGGTATGAATGCTGGGAAATCTCCGTGTGACGTCGTTCTGGTTCCCGCTGCCGCAAGTGAAGTCACCTTAGGGCAAGGCTCTGAGCGCTGATACGACGCAGGATGCTGGCAGGTAGCAGAGTACCATGCTAGCTGGTAGCGCTTGGCTTAAATAAGGATTATTGATACCTTATCAAAAGAAGGAAACTTTCCGACCTTAGCCAGTTTTAATAGTTGATTATTAAGGCCTTTTTTCCTGAGCTCTGTGCCTCATGCATGCATTGGTAACCTCAAACGATGTAAAAACCCCTATCTAATCGTATAGAAACCAGGTCCCTGTGACGTCACGTGGAGTGGCATTGCATGGGCGCCAATCTGGCCTTTTTCAAATGAGGATAAAATTGGCCCTTGCCATTCGTCTAAACGGGTATTTCTAAAACCAAATGATTTGTATATTATGAATACACTAATGGTGGGTAACGAATCGCAATCAATGCCTTTCGTTTTCTTTGATGAAGGAAACTACCCTTTTACGGCAGCGGATGAATTCTCGTAAGTGAGGGTTCTTCTCTTTCGACCTGAAATTTATTGCCGGTTCGACTCGAAATGGCTGCACGTGCGTCTCCACGAGGAAATCAAAACTTTCTCCTTTTCGGGGAAAACTGAAAGGGATTATTGAGAGGAAATCCATCGTCCCAGTGAGTTGTGTTGCGACTTGTCTTTGGATATTTTGGGATGCTCTAGGGGGCAGAGTGATAAGTGTTAAGCAGTAGAATAGTGTACTTTTCCAACAATGGGAAATGAATTCGGTTATTTGGGAAGCAAGATAACTAGTGACGGGAGAAGGAAGAAAGAAATTATCGGCAAAATAGCTCAGGCAATGAGAGCATTCCACCAAAAGAGAGACCTGCTAACAGCGGGAAACTTAAATATGGAAGTAAAGAAACAATTTATAAGAACCTACATTTGGAGTTTGCTCCTATACGGAAGTGAGGCATGGACAATGACCGCAGCAGAGAAAGCAAGGATAGAGGCATTTGAAATGTGGTGCTAAAGAAGAATGATGAAGATCAAATGGATCGACCGAGTTAGTAACGAGGAAGTCCTAAGAAGAGTATGAGAGAGGAGAAGCCTCATGAAAACCTTAACAAGAAGGCGGAATAACCTTATAGGCCACATCTCGAGACATGATGGCCTGATGAAGACAATCGTCGAGGGACAAGTGGAAGGTAAGAACGGAAAAGGAAGACCTCGAGCAAAATATATGGAACAAGTGAAGAAGGATGTGAAAGAGAAGAAATACGTAGGTGTGAAAAGATGAGCTGATAGGAGAACTGAGTGGAGAGCTTCGTCAAACCAATCCCAGGATTGTTGACAAGACTCTCGCGTGCTCTTCTCGAGCGATTCGACTGGGGCATTCAACAAAGTCCGCGGTAGCCGAACACGCAGCGCTTGGCAACACCATCGACCTCAAGGAAGCCAAAATCCTCGCCAAAGTTGAAAGTTTTAAACAGAGACTCGTCAGAGAAGCCATTGAAATATCCAAGGAAGAAAAGAATAATTTTAACAGAGGCACCGGCATTAAAATTAGCCGTAATTGGCAACCCGAAGTGAGAAAAACCAAGCAGCTACCCACTCCTCCAACCTCCCGCTCCCCTTCCCCACTACCTGACACAGATGCCTATGTAAAAGATTTTAAATTCCCAACTCTTCATAACCTCTTGAAAACGCGATCAGCATCGGTCGGGAAACGTTGGGGCCACCCAAGAATTGACGCGGCGACACAGCCCAAAAGTTTTTAATCATACTGATGAAGACTATCGTAGAAGGACAGGTGGAAGGGAAGAAGGGCGAGGCACAGCCCCAAATGAGTTACATAGGACAAAGGGTTATAAAGGATGTGAAAGAGAAGAAATACGTCGCTACAAAAACGTTTGCGGATATAAAAGAGGAATGTAGAGCTGTATCAAACCAATCTTAGACCTGTCGACTAATTATGATGATGATTACTTATAAACATATATTTTTACGTTGGAAAAATATAAAATGCCCCTTATCACTTGTGCGCTTTCACAAGAGACCCTTCAGTGTCCTATGCTACGATACAAATATTATTTACAGGTAAAAATCAGCTCAATTTTGATTACTCAAATGTTTTCAGCCGATACATATGAACATGTTGAAAAATATAAAATTCCTTCTTTCTTTTTAATGTACTTTCATGCGAGACCCGTCAGTATCCTATGCTACAATACAAATAATATTTTCACCTTTCATAAAAGAATCGGCTCCCTGGATCACTCGATTATTTTACAGATATTTCTATGCTGAAAAAATTTAAAATTCCTCAATACCTTGAACTTTTTTTTTGTATTTTCGTACTTGCTCGTCCATGTATAGGCTGATAAATCCGCAAGCGTTGAAGCCTTGATTTGGAGCCGGGAGTGGTACTAATTTCGTAGGAGTGGTTTTAACGCTCGATTCCACTTAAGGGACGGAAGTCAAAGGGAAGAGTTGAAACAGGACGATGGAATTAAAAAAAAAAAATAAAATAAACTGAAATAAAAAAAGAGAGGGGAGATAGTGCGACTTTGCGAGTGTAGCGGCGCGTAGCGACGAAATAATTCGCTTCGATTGGATTTCTGGCGAAAGAGGGAGAAAGGTTGAAAACTCGGTGATCGGTTTCGTCCTCCAGTTGAGGGGTGGCGATGGATGGATGGGGGTTGAGGGATGAAATCCCGGGGGAAGAGGAGTGGAGGGGGAGAAACAGACTGGGGGTGGGGGTAGGGCTTTGACAGGCATGAAAAATAAAAAAAAGAGAAGGTCGTGGTGCGTGAGACAAAAAGAAATAAAAATCAATCCGTGTTCCCTTTTTTTCGTGCGATGGTGTGTGAAAATTCATTTGACGATTAAGAGCGTGGGGGAGGTTGGAGGGGTTTAATGGGATTGGAGGGAAACTCGACTATGGTCGATGGCGGGGCTACCACGAAAAACCAAGTCAGTAGGTACCCATCGTATATCATGAATGATTTCTATAATCATATAGCCTTCTTTTGTTTAATTAATAGGCGCTTCTTGTTTCAAAGTGATTTTTTTATTTAGTATTGGATGCCATTGTTGGACGACGTGTTTCGCAATTTTCATCCAGCTTTAAGTGGTGGAAAACTGTAATATGGTTGATGGTTGGGGGTGCTATGGATCTATACCGATTACAACCTATATATAAATGAAATTTGCTTCTTTTATTGAGATAGTTGTTCTTTTTTAACGGCAAAAAAGTTTTTGTGCATTATTTCCCATTATTCTATGAGCTGTCAGAGCATTGGAGGATAGGTGCTAGGGTTAAAACGCTTAACCAATTGAGAAGAGATATTTTTTGTAGAGACACGGAGAACATAATCCTAGAGCCTCATTGTATTTTTACAATTTGCACTCCCTAATGATTTGATTCATAATATGCTGATTTCTGGCTGGCGTGACTTTGTAGAAATCGTGTAATGTAGGAATAGGGTAGTTTCCTATTATTTTTTTATTGCCTAAATCGAAAGATAATTACTCCTGGAGTACGTATTTCACGCTTTTAGATTTTCGAATGACGATATCTATTTTTCGAGATTAAATGAAAAGTGAAAAATTTCAAGCGCGCGAAAACGCGACGGCTAAGTATGAATGCGGGGAAAACCCCGCGTGACGTCATTCTGGTTCCCGCTGTCGCAGTGTGAGGTGACCTTGGGGCGAGGCTTTGAGCGCTGATACGATGCAGGCTGTTAGCAGGTAGCCGAGTACCTTGCTATCAGGTAGCGCTTGGCTTAAATAAGGATTATTAATACCTTATCAAACGAAGAAAACTTTCTGACCTTAGTTGTAATAGGTGATTATTAAGACATGTTTCCCTGAGCTCTGTGCCTCATGCATGCATTGTTAATCTCAGACGATATAAAACTCCTATCTAGTCGTATAGAAACTAGGTGCCTGTGACGTCACGTGGAGTGGCATCGTATGGGCGCCAATCTGGCCTTTTTCAAATGCGGTTAAAATTGACCATTGCCATTCGTCTAAACTGGGTTTTCTAAAACCAAGTAGTTTGTATATTTTGAATACAGTAATGGTGGGTAAGGAATCGCAATCAATGCCTTTCGTTTTCTTTGTAGAAGGAAACTATCCTAGTTACGGAATATGTGACATGGAAAGCCGCATTTATCATTACATATTTCAAATTCATTTTGTTGACTAATAACTCCAAAATTAGCACGATGATATTTCCAATTATTGTGTATGACACCACTCTTTCTGACATAGATCACTCTGTCTATCCTTTTTTTATCATTCTTGAGATCAAATTTGGAACACACCAAGTTTGGTTTTCTCTGCTGCTATCTCATCCGCCGTGTAAAGTGTAATGATTATGTAAATTTTTCCCTTTAAGCAACGTTGTGCTGTTACGATTTTGCGACAACTAGGAGATCGCTAAATTCCTTATGAATTATTGAACCTGGTTTACGATGAGGAGGCAATTCTCGCACCGCGGCCGTGTAAGGGGAGTTACTTTATGAGAGCGATATGGAGCTGCTAATATCATCAATTAAGTCGAGGACACTTCCGGGTGCGAATAAGCTGAATGCGAACCGACTCCGGAACGAGAATGGTTCCATGGCGGTTGGAGTGTCATTTCCATAAAAGTTTCAAAATATCCAATTCTAATCGCATACTAACTATTGGCCAAGATTGCCTAAGAATATACTTTAAGTGTGTACACAGTAATTTATCACAAGGTATGTTTAAAAAAAATAAGGAGAATTTCGTTTTATTTAAAGAATAGGGTAGTTTCCTTCGTCAAAGAAAACGAAATGCATTGATTGCGATTCGTTACCATTAGGGTTTTCATAATATACAAATTATTTGGTTTTAGAAATCCCAGTTTAAACGAATGGCAATGGTCAATTTTAACCTTATTGGAAAAAGGCCAGATTGGCGCCCATGTGATTCCACTGCACGTGACGTCACAGGAACCTAGCTTCTACAGGAGAGGATAGGAGTTTTACATCGTTTGAGATTACCAATGCATGCATGAACACAGAGCTAAGGGAAGCATCTATTAATAATCACTTATTAAAATTGCCTAAGGTCGGAAAGTTTCCTCCGTTTGATACGGTAGTAATAATCCATAATTAAGCCAAGCGCTACCTGCTAGCAGGGTACTCTGCTACCTGCTAGCACCCTGCGTCGTATCAGCGCTCAAGCCTCGCCTCAAGGTTACCTCTCAAGGCGGCAGCGGTACCAGAAATACGTCACATGGACTTTTCCCATCATTCCTACTTAGCCGTCGCGTTTTCGCGCGGTTGTAAATTTTCACATTTCGTTTAATCGCGAAAAATAGATATCGACATTCGAAAATCTAAGAGCGTGAAATGCGTACTCCAGGAGTAATAGTCTTTCGAGTTAGGCAATATAAAATAATAGGAAACCACCCTATTATACATATTTAATCGTCTACATCAGTTTCGTTGCCTTCAATATGGTCCTCATAAAATAAATTGGATTTGTGCCAGCTCTTCCTCCAATCCTCGAAACACGCGGTAGTAAAACACTTCTGCAGTAAATCCTGCCAGTTCACCTTGTAACACACGGAGTACTAATGGTAACCATGGATCTAGCTGGTTTGTATTTCACCAAACTGTGTATAATAATACAACCACGATCGTAGTTAATCTACGGCTTAGGGACATTTCTAGTACTAAGTAAAGACATTGTGCCTCGGTCAATGATTCGTCGGCTTATTCATGAGAAAATAAATACCAGAAAGTGCCAGATTACTTTGTAATACCCACTGTACCAATTTGTAACCATGAATATAGTTGGTCAATATTTTACCAAATTGTGTAAAATAATACAGCCACGATCGTAGTTAATCTACGGCATAGGCACCATTCTAGTACTAAGTAAAGCCATTGTGCCTCGGTCAATAGTCATTTTGCCTCGGTTCGTAGGCTTATTCATGAGAAAATAAAATACCAGAAAGTGTAATAAATCCAGCCAGATTACTTTCTAATGCCCAGTGTACTAATTGTAACCATGAATCTAGGTGGTTCATATTTTACCAAACTTTGTAAAGTAATATAACCACGATCCTAGTTAATGTAGCTACAATTTTTTCTCGTGCACTCGTCGGATATTTTGACAGCAGGACGATGTGGGCATTACTGTAAGCGATGTTGAGATACACACCTCGCTCACTCCGCCGAGATTATATTACGCGAGGCATTAAAACTACTATCCAGCAGGAGAAGCAAAAGCAAGCTCTCTATAGAGTGAAAGAATTTGTGCAGCGAGGAGGAGAGAAGGCAAGGTTTGGGGAAGGTAATATCTGGGTGGATGGTAATTCTGGGAGAGGCATTACGATATCCCTTCCATCTAATGTAAAATCAAACACATTGAGGTCACGGAGAAGAAAGTGTAGTTAAAACTCCGCCATTGATCGTGGCTGAATAACGGGATTCGAGGTTAAAATTACCAGAATTCTAGCTGGTGTTACCAAACCCAGTCCAATATTATGATCCAGAAGTCGGCTAGCGCTGAGTGGTCAATTTTGCAAAAATCGGGCCATTAAAGTTTAATGTGAAGCCAGTGTCCCACAGTCAATTTTTCCGTAAATTTATTCATAAAAAAACAAATACCTGGAAGTGTAGTAGATCTAATCAGAAAAATTTCTACCGCAGGGTGTAGTAATTTTAACTATTAATCTAGTTGGATCATATATTACCAAACTGTGTTGTATAATATAAACAGGATCCTAGTTAGTCTACGGGTTAGGGACTATTCTAGTAACAAGTATAGCCATTGTCCCTCAGTCAATTTCCCCATAATCTTATTCATGAAAACATTAATTACCAGAAAGTGTATCCTGCCAGATTGCCTGCCAGATGCCTGCTCAGTGTACTAATTTTAACTATGATTATAGTTGGTTAATATTTAACGAAACTGTGTAAAATAATATAACCACGATCCTAGTTAATGTAGCTACAATTTTTACCCGTGTATTCGTCGGAGATTTCGACAGCAGGACGATATGTGGGCATTACTGTAAGCGATGTTGAGATACACTCCTCGCTCACTCCGCCGAGATTATATTACGCGAGGCATTAAAACGACTATCCAGCAAGGAGAAGCAAAAGCGACCTCTCTATAGAGTGAGTGAGGAAGGGAGAGAATTTGTGAGGGAAGGTGGAGAGAAGGCAAGGTTTGGGGAAGGTGGGCTGGGTGGGGTTGGGAGAGGGTAACACTCGACAAACCTTGGGGGAATTTGAAATTTTAATGAGATTCGTAATACACGTCAGAGAGGAGCGGGGAGGGATGGGGGTGCACAGGGGGAGGGTACAGGGGGGGGGTAAAGGAGGGATAGATGGAGGGCAAACACAGATAATCCATAAATATAGCGCTCCATGTGTATACGGCGCGTGCTATCGCCTCAGGTGACTGTAAACCACTGTAATTTAAAGGCTTCGGAGACGGATGAGAGAGATAAGGATGTAGAAAGAGAGAGAGAGAGACATCTAGATTGGCCAAATGAACTAACTTAAACGCCTTCGCGCATAAACTTCTAAATATTCATCGGTGAGATAAAATAATAAATAGTTCCCACATTATTTTCAAATTTGTAAATTAATCCGAGCAAAAAAAAACGAAAAACTTTTTATTCTTGATAAATTGATCTCGTGGCCTTTAAACTTTCGGAGCGTGATTTGTTTTGGGACGGAGGGATTTTTTACAAAAAATGCTTGATTGCTGCGTAACAGTTTTTTTTATAACGAGGGTAGTGACGATTCAATTACGTCAATTTCCGGCTCATTCAATCTCACCTGGATTACCAAGTAGTTAAATGGTCTCCTACGATCTAGTCTTTTTTTCCGATACCCTCCAATTCCTTGGTATTCAATCTGAACTAAGTTAAGCCGCATTTACATTACTAAACAATGTTATAAAACAGTGTTTAATAAAAAAAATTATATAAAAAATTATGTAACATTTTCAACTGTACAATCTAGATTGAAAAGAATTTATATAACTATTAACTGTCAATGGTAACGCATTATTGAATATCCACACCTAATTTTCAAATCTACAATAAGGATGAAAGGATTTTTTAATACTATCCTGTCTTTGTTTACTTTCAAATTGATGTAATACTTTCCCTTTCACATCGACGAATAACATCTCACCTTTTTAATCTTATCTCAAATCACTACCTTTTTCCGTTTATATATTAAAAATATTCAATCAATGTATTTTCTGCCTTTTAGTATCAAATACTTTAGCAACGTTAAGAACAGATATTCATGAATTGGGATTTGTTTATTTCATATGCAGGGATTCCTTTTTTTTTATAGTCAGTAAAAATAGCTGCCCTTAGTTAAATTAAGGAAAATCGCGGTGCCGGCTGGATATCCAACCAACGATGAAGGTCTTCGACGTCAGACGGAGCGACGCGTCGGTCGAAGTATTCTCGGTCGCATAAATATGCAATGTCGAATCAAACTTTGGATTGTAAGGTTAGGGCGTCCCCCGCAAGCGACGCGCGTCGTCCTCGCCCGAACGGCGTGAGAAATATGCGAAGGCTAATGGACGGAGCGGGCTAAAGAAGCGAGTCCAAATTCGACTAGCTACTATCAACATCGGCACAATGACTGGAAGAAGTCGAGAACTGGCATCCGCCCTGAAAACACGCCGTGTCGACATAGCATGCGTCCAAGAGACGAAATGGAAAGGAGCCAAGGCCAAGGAGATCGGGGAAGGATACAAGCTGTACTACAACGGCATACGGACTAACCAAAACGGCGTCGGTATCATCGTCAAGAGCAATCTGTGTGACAACGTTGTCGAAGTCACCCGCATCTCCGATCGTATAATGTCCATCAATATCAATGCCAGTGAAACCACCCTCAGGGTCATCAGTTGCTACGCTCCGCAAACGGGCTGCCCCGATGACATCAAGGAAGAGTTTTGGGATCAGCTGGATGACCACATCCGATCGGTGGGACCTGATGAACACCTGGTGATTGGGGGTGATCTGAATGGCCACGTTGGATTATCACGCGACGGTTATGAACATCAACATGGCGGATGCGGGCACGGAGCCCGCAATAATGATGGGATTAGAATTCTTGACTTCGCGGAAGCACACGATCTTGCCGTAGCGAATACGTTCTTCAAGAAGAGGCGATCACATCTGCTCACGTACGCCAGCGGTACACGTGCGTCCCAAATCGACTACTGGATGATACGCAGGCGAGACCTTAAGCTCGTGGTCGATGTAAAAGTTTTACCATCCGACAACGTCGCCCCACAACATCGTCCCCTCGTCATAGACTTGCGGCTGGACATTGGGCAACATCGACGAGTGCGCACGACCGGACCAGCCCATATCAAGTGGTGGCGATTAAACGATAACAAAAATCAACTGAAGATAGCCCTAGATCATCTGAGTGTCGATCCCGACCAGCCGGTGGCTGACCTATGGCGCAGTGTAGCGAACCAGATCCAAGAGGCCGCCTGTGAGGTCCTTGGGCGAACGAAACCAGGAACACGCTTTATCGATAAGCAGGTATGGTGGTGGAATGAAGACGTGCAACGCATCGTCAAAGAAAAGAAGATGGCCTTCAAGAAGTGGCGCGAGACAAACCATATTGTGGACTATGGACAATACCGCACAAAGAAATCTGCCGCGAAACGAGCAGTTGCTAAAGCAAAGACAGCACACTACGACCAGCTGTACGCCGACTTAGATACACCTGGAGGTGAAAATAAGATCTACCGCCTTGCCAACTCCCGACATCGAGCAACTCAGGATTTTAGCCAGGTCAAATGCATCAAAAACGACGATCACCAGATACTACGAGACCCACCTGCCATCCTTCGGCGCTGGAGAGAACACTTCTCGGCCATCTGTAACACAGAATTTCCCCACCCACCGATCATTAGCGCGGACCCTATATCCGGACCTGTGCAACACATCAGTGAAGCTGAGGTAGCCGCCGCTATCAAGGAGATGAAGAATGGAAAGGCAACGGGCCCTGACGACATTCCAGCGGAAGTGTGGAAGCTACTTGGCCGCAACGGCGTTGTCATCCTCGCCGAGTTATTTAACAACATCATCGTTGACAACGAAGTTCCCGACTCCTGGCGGACCAGCATAACTGTGCCCATCTGGAAGGGTAAAGGCGACGTCGCAGAATGCTCTAACTACCGCCCGATCCGGCTTTTATGCCACGCCATGAAAATATTCGAAAGAGTGATTGATGCTAGGCTCAGACACATTGTTCACATCACACCCAACCAGTGTGGATTTGTAAAGGGGACTGGCACAACAGATGCAATACACGCAGCTAGACTGCTCTTGGAGAGGCACCGAGAGAAGAACAAGCCAGTGCATATGTCTTTCCTTGATCTGGAGAAGGCCTTCGATCGCGTGCCACACGACCTTATCTGGCATGCCCTCAGATCTCACGACGTCCCTGAAGTCTACGTGTCATGGGTGAAGCTTCTCTACACCAACGTCACCAGCTCCGTCCGTTGCCCATCAGGAATATCACCGCCTTTCCCAATCACTGTTGGCGTCCACCAAGGATCGGCCCTCTCTCCGCTCCTTTTCATCCTGTGCATGGACACAATCACGGCCTGTCTCCAAGAATCGCATCCTTGGTCACTACTGTTCGCCGATGATGTCTTCCTTGCCAGCACCACCAGACCCGAATTACAGCAGCGAACTCTACTATGGAAGGTACGACTCGACAACTATGGGTTGCGATTAAACATCAAGAAGACTGAGTACATGGAGTGTGGGCCTCAAACCGATGGCACGATCAGCATCGACGGCGACGACCTTGAAAAGGTCGAGAAGTTTAAATATTTGGGCTCTGTCATCAGCAACGATGGAAGCACAACCGCCAACACACGAGCTCGAATCAATGCAACATGGCTGAAATGGCGCCAAGTGACTGGCGTATTGTGCGACCGTCGAATGCCTGAACGATTCAGGGCCAAAGTATACAAGACCGTAGTCCGCCCAGTGGCTCTATATGGAGCAGAATGTTGGCCAGCCACAGCAAATCAAGAACAGGTCATGCATGTCATGGAAATGAGGATGCTGCGATGGATCCTAGGCATCTCCCGCCTGGATCACATCAGGAATGAAGACATTCGGAAAAGAATGGGAGTTGCATCGATCACAGACAAGATGCGGGAGGCTCGACTGCGGTGGTATGGGCATGTGGTGCGTAGTGATGAGAACTCCGTGGCCAAAACAGCAATGCGGCTGAGTACTGAAGGACGCCGACCACGAGGACGACCAAAGATGCGCTGGCTCGACAAAATTAAGGCGGACATGAAGACCATCAACGCCACGTCAGTAGACGCCCTGGATCGAGCCAAGTGGAGAAGGCTTTGCAGAAAAGCGGACCCTGCAATAGCGCGGGACAAACGCTAGGAAGAAGAAGAAGAAGAGTTAAATTAAGGAAAATGCATTCACGATGCCGGATTTTCGTCTCACCGAATGATTAAGATAAAACCATTGTAATATAAATGTTCTCGGGAGATCCTGAATCTTGTTGTACAACTGGGATGTGTTCATTTGTTACGCGACATTTTATTTAAGAGTTAGCAATTAATAAAGACGGGTGACGTCATCACCTTAGTCCCACCTCAGGCGTCTCCAAAGTAACGTGGTATTTTGTCAAGTGACTTGCATACTCTTTGCGCATGGTAAAATTTAGCTTTGGTTTTGGACAAGAAAAATCATTCAAGGTGTGAGCTAAGTGATCTTTCATTCGTGGAAATCGAAATTCGACATATTGAAATTAAGTACAATATGGTAGTTTCCTTCATTAAAGAAAACGAAAGGCATTGATTGCGATTCGTTACCCACCATTAGTGTATTCATAATATACAAATTATTTGGTTTTAGTAATCCCAGTTAAGACAAATGGTTATGGTCAATTTTAACCGCATTTGAAAAAGGCCAGATTGGCGCCCATGCGATTCCACTCCACGGGACGTCACAGGGACCTAGTTTCTATGCGAGTAGATAGGAGATTACCAATGCATGCATGAGGCACAGAGCTCAGGGAAACATGTCTTAATAATCACCTATTAAAACTGCCTATGGTCGGAAAGTTTCCTTCATTTGATAAGGTAATAATAATCCATAATTAAGCCAAGCGCTACCTGCTAGCAGGGTACTCTGCTACCTACTAGCAGCCTACATCAGCAGCCTGGCAGCGCATATGTCTTCGCCCCAAGGTCACCTCACTTTGCCGCAGCGGGAACCAGAATGACGTCACACGGTCTTTTTCCCGGCATTCATACTTAGCCGTCACGCTTTCGCGCGCTTGAAAAGTTTCACTTTTCATTTAATCGCGAAAAATAGATATCGTCATTTAAAAATCTAAAAGTGTGAAATGCATACTCCAGGAGTAATAATCTTTCGATTTAGGAAATAAAAAAATAAAAGGAAACTACCCTTATGCACTTCTCCACAGTTATTTCAACGCGTACGAAACGTTTCGGCTCACGTCATCGTCTGGTTCAAGGCATTGCTGGAAAATGCTGGTTTTCTAATTAGCACTCCCTATTTGAGAAAATACTTACAATGATTGCATCATGTAAACGAGCAACATTTAAGGGTATTGAGTAAAATAATTTTATGACAAATTTATATAATATTCGGTAATATAACGAACTTTTAGCTTCTGACATTCTTTAAAAAAAAATTTTCTTTAAAGAATGATGCATATTTCCGAAAACAAAAACAGTTGTATTGAAACATCTACTATTTATTCAAAATTTATTTTTATTTAACATATAAAAATTGATAGGTAACTATGACCTGCATTACCTTAGTTACAATCAATAAACAAGTCATATTCATTGCAAAAAAATGTATGTCAAAATTCTTGCCTCTTCTTTTCAATTAATTTACGATTGAATTCTTTTTTTATTTTAATATTGAAAAAAACATTGTAAGAGTCTTTCATGTCTACTTGTATCCAATTATTGTAATCATATTTATTCATATCACGGATGAAGTAAGAAAAATATACCAAAAGGTTGGCCAAAATTCCTATATTTAATTCTTAAAGGTCTACATTAATCAGTATAAAAAAGCGGTTGTAATTTTTCCGTCCTCGGTGACGGCGGGGTAACGTCCTCGCCTGCCATATAGGCGGATTCGAGTCCCGCCTGAGTAAGTTACCCCTATCCAGGGCATGGTTGTTTGTGTACGTTATATTGTTACTATGTTTATAACCCCGATGCAAAAGGTCGTAAAGAGCTGTTTTCGGTAGTGAGGAAATAAATAAAAATAAAGAAGTAATCGTAAGTGTAATCTTATTGCTTACTTTTTGAAAGAGTATTTTGTTGCTGTAATTAATTAAAAATGTATCATTGTAGTTAATTGAGCGCGATTACATTTTTTAAATACTTTTCCCGACACTGGTTATCATATAGCTGGCCTTCGTGCCCGGTTAGTTTGAAGCGTGTGGCAGGCGGCATACCGACGCACTCTTGGACTTCAGCAGGGAATTTCAACGGTTTTGTTGGCAGATGGAGAGTATCATTCGGCGTGCTTTGCGATATGTTCCTCTTTGCCTTGGAATCCTAGGTGAATTCGTGCATCGCACAGACGGGTGCAAACACACGACAGAGACGGCTTCTTACCGCGCATGCGCAAACCGCATCCATTCCCACCTAACTATTTCCCCAGGAGCGTTTGGGAAACTGACTTTAAGCCCTCAAAGGATTGCAAATTGCATCTCCACGTTAAATGGCGCTCTGGCGAGAATTTTAAAATCGCACGCTCTCCTTCCGTGATATTTCCCCGCGTGCAGATACGCGCGTGGCTCGCTTGCGTGGCGTGGTGCACAGAAACACGTACCGAGAATCGTGAAGCGTGCACTTCAAGCAGTTGAGAGATGCCGTGCGTATTTTAACCCTGTGAGTGCTTCGGGCCGATATATCGGCTTTTGCATCGTGATCGATAAAGTGCAGTAAGGCGATACATAGGCCCTATCAAAATACGTATATTCTTATTGTTAGCACCAGAAGGACCAGACCGTCGCACAGTGGACTACGATCGAAAAAAGCTGGCCAAAACCTCAAAAACGATTATTTTGAGCTAGCAAGTTGAAACTTCGCATGCATATTCTCAAATAAATTGTGCATAACTTCCTAAATTACTTCTTTCCTGTACTTTCACCGTAACAATATATTTGAGGTCAAAGTTGAACAAATTTAGCAAAAAACGACCACCCCCGATTTTTCTGAAAATTGCCAACTGTATCCTCGTGCAGTGGTTTCATGAATAGTTTTATTGACAAAATGTTATACAACCTTAATTAATACTTTTTTCTCTTCCAGTGGGAGGGTTTTTAAAGATTTTGTTCCATCATAAATCATAGATGTATAACAAGATGGCGGAGCCTGAGTTAAACAAAATTTTTACATAAACGTAAAGAAAAAGTAGATATTTCCGCCGACATCCGCCAAGTGACTTATACCACGTCGTCCTATGAAGCTTCTAAACTGTGAGTCTAAAGTAAAGTCCTGCACCAAGTGGCAACCCCGAATTTTAAATGGTTTTTTCGAGCGTGCGGTCGACTCCGATTCTGGCCTGTGGCGGCGGAGAGTACGGCGACGCGGCAAGCGTGTGGAAAACGATGACTCCCTTTGATGGGTAACCTTTACTTACTTTATCATTTTGCCTACATTTTTTTCTGTCGTATTATTTCTTTTCTGAATTTTATTCATTATTTTTAGTGCGTATTCTGTTGCAGTATAATTTAATTTTTCGGGTAGAGATGAAGTTATACTACCTTAAAACATCAGCATACGTAAAAATGATGAGTCCGGCGTTTTTATTTTATTTGTAACGGTAACGTATGTTTTATTCAGGAAGTCACTACTCTATATTACGTCTGGTCATTTTGATGTTTTAGTTAGCACATTTATGCATTTAACACTCCTCATTACATTTTGAATAAGCAGCATATCTGTCATGCCGAGTAGCGTGTGATAGGCCAGGGCTGGGGAAGCAGGTGTTACGCGACCGCAGATCATTTTATATATTTAATTGTAAAATGATTAGTAAGAAATTGTATTGATAAATGAAGAAAAAATTTATATTTAACTAGCTTATCAATAAATATTAAAATATACGAAGAAATGTTTAAAATAATTACTAACCGTTAAAATGACGGGCACCTAATGGTCTTTCAAGGTTGCCATAAAACCCTGGTCTTTTTGGTGTTAAAGTTGGGAACTCCAATGCTAACATTTATTCTTCATAAAATGTCTATATTTTCATCGTAATGTAAAAAATGGAAACTTCAACGTAAACAGTGTAAAACAATTACCATGAAAATATGAAAATTAGCATCATGTTTCAATTTATAAATTTGGAGAACTTCAATAAATCCATTCATTCCTCAGAAAATTCAAATATTTTTATCGTAAAGTAAAAAGTATGAACCACTTCATCTTTATCTAAAAAATCTCATAAAATATAAACAAAAGCATCATGTTTTAATCGTCAAATTTAGGGAACTCCCATAATTACAGTTATTATTCAGTTGTATTCGCCTTCAACTTATATTTTGAGTTCATTGGAGTCCGCGTCGTACTTTTAAATCGTCCCTCGCCGCAGAAGGCATTCCGGACTGAAGAGCAGCGTGTCAGCACATCGATTCGCTCCGATCTCTTGAAAGGTGTTTCACCCTCCTTCCCAAACAGACGCAAGACAAAAGGTTAAGATTGATTTTTACTCAAGCATTGTATCCGATAGCTCTGCGCGTCAAAGCAGTCTTTGTTGCCTTCATTAAAAACCGCTGTACTAAATACTAGACCGGGATAAAATCTTCACAGGAAATTAGCCGGGTAAGGATGGACATTGCTGCCAACGTTTCCCTATGAATGAATGTGAATGAAAAGTGAACCCTGTGAATGGGACTCAAGACCTCTGGCGTCTACCAAATACCCTGTGAATGCGGAGATAGCTACATTGGGGAAACCGGAAGAACAATTGAAACCAGGATATCAGAACACAAACGGTGCATTAGGCTTGGATACCCAGAGAAATCTGCCGTAGCCGACCAATGCATTAAAAACAATCATACCATCAAGTTCAATGTAACAAAAATCCTCAGCCAGGCAAAGGGATATTGGGACCGTCTTAAAAAAGAGGCCATTGAAATACGAATCGCAAATAATAAAATGGATAGGGACGCGGGTTTCAACCTCAGCAAATCGTGGAACCCCATGATAAAAAGAATGAGTAAGCTGAGAGGAGGAAAGAAACCTAAAAAAACTGACCAATCACAGACGACCTGACCTCCCCAACGGTGTATATAAGCCCGGCAATAACCAGGTCCATCATTCGCCCTGAAGACGATGGCAGAGAAGGCTATTGAAACGTTGGCAGCAATGTCCATCCTTACCCGGTTGATTACCCGTGAAGGTTTTGTCAATAGCATTCGCCGGGAAAGCACCAAATCCTACACGACCGGGACTCGAACCTGTGGATTTTTGGGCTACTGTGCACACCACCTCGCTGTCCGATGTGGAACGTGTGGAACGACCTAAGAACGAAGATATTTTCGAGATCTTCCCCGCAAATTCTAACATTTTTCAGAATAAGCATTCATCGATTCTTGGTTGATGACGTAGTGGTTTATTATGGAGCGTTAGAAATTGGATTATTCGGGCGAATCTTCTTTTGTCAGTTGTATGATATTAGAATTAATGTATTTTGTATGGTATAGGTGTCTTTTCTGTTTCCTTACTTTGTTATTAGATTGATGGACTAGTCATTCATTCGTTTAAATATAATGCTGCCACCAGGAAATAGCCTACTTGAGGTAGTATGAAATAAATAAATAAACAATCCCTATGGTAATTTTAATAAGGTCCTTGGTACTGGATTTTAGGCCGTAACGTCCATCCAGAATTTTGCAGGGGCAGTTTCCATAGGAACGAATTTAGTTTTCTCTGACATTTTTTGTTTCTTAACTTCAACGGTAGTATTTTCAACTATAAGAAGACATATTTGTAGAAATTTTCTCCTCGCTTGGGCCGTTATACCGAATATTTCCTTCTTTCTGCTTCCATCATCACAAGACTAAAATGGCGTATTCTCATAACATTCTCTCTGTCGTCAGAAAAGTGGGTTAAAGTCTACGTCTGTGACGTCAGACGTTTGTTTTTTTCCAAAAATCTCCTTTTTACTTCAAAATACAGTTTTTTTTGTTGTCTCACTCCTACGAGCAGCTTTTCCTTTTCTCCTCAACAATCCCCCTCCCTCCATCAGCAACTATCTATCGACATTAAATATCAATATTCATCAAACAAAAACAGTATTTAAATATCAAACGTTACGATTTCCTCACTGTACTCTTATTTTTCAAATTTTCGATCATTAGAACGCGTCTCGAGTTATTGAAAATCGACGGCCCCTTAATTCTTTTACTGAGAAGTTGATGACAACAGTAACATGCGGGTGAACGATTCTTTACCTCAATGAGTGGTTCCACCTGAACCGGACTCTAATGACGTCATCAACTCATGAAACGCGGGCGGTGACTTTTGCATTGATTTTTTTAACTTATGTTATAATAGGATATGAAGTAAAACACTTTGCACTTTCAACATAAAAATTTATTAAACTACAGTCGACATGTTTCGCTGCACTGCAGCATTAACAAGACTCAAGTCTAAATTTTTATGTGGAAAGTGCAAAGTGTGACTTGAGTCTTGATAATTCTGCAGTGCAGCGAAACATGTCGACTGTAGTTTAATAAATTTTTATGTTGAAAGAGCAAAGTGTTTTACTTCATGTCTCATAATGGATCTCCACTAAGTATCTTCCTCATCCATCCAATTCATATGTTATAACGACTGAATTAAGAGGGTTTTTTCATTATAACTTGCCTTTACCTACCATAAACTATATTCTTTCAGTCAATCGTGAATTCTGTAATAAAGTACTGACCCAATCGCGTATTTATAACTCTTCGAATCCAAAGCCATAAATGCCATTGCATGTCTATCACCTGCCTCTCTTAGCCTTCCCAATGGTCGTGCTGACCGCCACAAATCACTTGACTGTCGAAGGATGAAGCATTTTGGGGAAGGGGTGAAAAAAAAACAAAAAAAAAAGACTTCGAATAAAATTACGAAAGGGAAACAAAACACTGCTCTGTGGCCGCAACGGGAAATCCTCCCCGATTTGCGCGGTATCGTCATCGATTTTTTTTATTGCGATTTTATATTTTCATCGTTCTCAAATGTCTCGTCCCTTTCCGCTTTTCGCAGGGAGATGGGATCAGAATGAAATCGCGTATCGACAGGAGAGCTCCGGTTGGCCGCACCCGGGTGCAGGCCAAGAGAGAGACTTAGCGGTCGGCCGCGGGGGGTGGGTTGGATGTGTTGGGCGTGGGGGATTCGCTGCAGCAGCAGTCCCATAATCCTTTGCGCACACCGTGATTCTCCTCCCCACCAATCGCACACTGGATTTCCCGCCAATCCGCTACGCACCGAAGGACGATTCAAGCTGTATGTTTGTTATAGTGTGGTCATATGCATACTACCGTCCCTTCCTAACTTAATAGCAACTCGAGTTCGAAAGCCTATGGTTCGCAAAAAAACTATGTCAATGTCTTCGTCAATAAAAATAATTTTAAACGGGAAAAACTCTAGCTAGACTAACCAGAATCCTGGTCATATTTCACATCAGGGTGACGTAAAATATGAAAAAAACAGATTCCTGGTAACATTTACTGCTCCGTATTGTAGAAGCCATCTTGTTAGCTTTACCATACTTTCTGGTATTTCAATTTTTATGAATTAAGTATTGGAAAAATTGACCATGGGACATAAGTTTTTCGTAATCGACAACGCTCCGAAGGACAATTCAGCGTGCATGCTCCTTACGCTGTGGTCATATCGGTTCTGCTGACAATTCCAAACTTAATTGCGATTAGAGTTTAAAAGACTATGGCTCGCAAAAGAATCGATGCCTATGTTTTACTGCGAAATAAATACGAAACAAAAATAAATATTTACAAAAAAGAATTTACTTAAAAATTACTTTGTAAATTTCATACCTTATCGGTCTCCTCTCTTTGTTTTAGATCCATATTCTTCCTTTGTTTATAAAGTTTTGTTTAATCGATTTTTCAATGAACTTTGATGTAAACAAATTCATTGTTATGACTCTTTATCATTCTTGTTCCTTCTAATGATCGGATTTTGGTGGCTATTTTTTTTATTAATCTCATCTCAATCGTCCTACACTTTATGTGTGATTTTCACACGCCTGTGTGGAGTGAGCTCTACTCGCCTGTTCAAGTCAACTTTCGGTGAACTATGAGATGGTTGTGGGAAAAAATTTATTTTCTCAATTTCAATGATTGTTTTTACGATAAGATTGAAAAAAGATATCCTGGGAACAGCGACCTATGTTTGGACACCGCGAAGGAAAATGTGACTATGTTTACGCCCTTCAGGACCCGGAAAAGAGACCCATGGAATAGAGTGAGAGCATTTTAAACGTGGTGCTCATCATCATCACTGGTCAACAATCCTAGGATTGGTTTGACGCAGCTCTCCACTCAATTCTCCTATCAGCTAATCTTCTCACACCTACGTATTTCTTCTCTTTCACATCCTTCTTTACTTGTTCCAAATATTTTGGTCGAGATCTTCCTTTTTCGTTCTTGCTAGTTCTTGCGTTCCGTTCTTGTCACGTTTAAGATGATGGTGTGACCCACAGCTCAAAGATGATGTATTAACATTGAAAACTAGGTCATAATTAATTTTTTTATCGTGTAAAATTGCAAGCATTCGTTTCAATTAGGGACGTGCGAGTACTTGTCCTTCGACGATTGTCTTCATCAGGCCATCGTGTCTCAAGATGTGACCTATTAGCTTTTTCCGTCTTCTTATTAAGGTTTTCATGAGGCTTCTCTTCTCTCCTACTCTTCGTAGGACTTCCTCGTTACTAACTCGGTCGATCCATTTGATTTTCATCTTTCGAAATGTGGTGTTATAAAAAAATAATGAAGATAAAAGGGATCGATCGAGTAAGTAATGAGGGAGTGCTAAGAAGAGTGGGTGAAAAAAGAGAAGTCTTCCAAAAGCCTTTAGGAGAAGACGGGACAACTTAGTTAGCCACATTATAATAATTATAATAATATAATATAACATAAATTTATTCCATTTACATTCAAATATATTATATTAGAAAACACTTAAATAATTATGGAATATATAGGTACCCCTTATTGAATAGTTATGGATCTTACACTTTTTGCACAGGTCTGGTGCTAACATACATGAGAAGTAAATTTATTTCTTTGCATTCAGTTATTTGTTATCTTACCAATTGCATTCATTATTATAATATGATATTTCAAATATTTGCACAATGATAACAATCTTTCTTATATAAACGCATAATTACATGCATAAAATATACAATATACCTTTTTGTAATATCTCAAACCCTGCCGCGTGAACGGCGGTGAAATATACAAGAATTGCCATGAGAAAGGTCCGTGGCCGGAAAGCCAAAGGTCCGTGGTTCGATTCCCGGTCCAGGGGAACTTTTTCTCATGGCAATTCTTGTATATACCTTTTATTGAAAACTTTTTATGCCATCTTTCTCAGCAGAAACTCTACTTCCTCATACCTCATAAGCCATTTTTTTACATTTTTTTATGAGGTATGATGGCCTGATGAAAACAATCGTCGAAGGAGAGGTGGAAGGGAAGAAGGGCAAGGGAAGGCCTCGAATGAGTTACTTACATATAGGTTATAAAGGATGTAAAGGAGAAGAAATATGTCGCTATGAAAAGAATAGCAAATAGTAGAGAAGAATGGAGAGCTGCATCAAACCAATCATAGGATTGTGGACTTGTGATGGTGAAGTCTTTCTGGGGCGTAGGTATTCTCTTATCTACTGCTCAGCGGCAAATAGCTACTTTGATGAAATACTTATTTTTTGACGTAGCCAATGTTTATGACATAAATATCAAGATTTTTTCCTGACAGGAGTTCTTCACTATTTACTTTAATTTTTTCGACTGAATAAGTGAGTTTTCGAAGTATGAAAAGGCTAGAAAAGGATAGGAAATAGAAATGGAGATCTGCATCAAACCAATCTTATGATTGCTGATTTATAATGATGATTACTAATGCAATCCACGCCAGTATGGCGAGTAATTATTCTGATTTTACGAATTGTTTTGGTGAAGTGGTATGCCGTTGTATCTTATTTATCTCCCACGCACGAATGGATGAGACCGCGATGTTTTTTAGTTGCTCTGGGCACATTTGTCGCTCCCGCAGCCGGACAACCACCGCAAGTCATCGCGCGGAGGCGGGAACGCTCTCACGGCAACCGCTGCTGCAGCAATGGCAGTGGTGTAATCGCCGTGGGAAACGCCGCTGAGCAAACATTCGTTAAGCGGGAGTCGTTTAGCCCGCGTGGAAACCGTACCTGTGCATCAGGGCACTCGTAGCGGAGGGTGTAAACAGAACTATGTGGTGTGAGCGTTGCTTGGTGAATTCAAAACGGAAGAAATGTCGAAAAAACTGGAAAATCCCTCAAAAGCGATAAATTAAATAATGGAGAAGGGGTATTTCTACATCTACGAGATACATTGGTTGATGGTTGAATAAGTTATTGGTGTTTGTGATGAGGTATTACATTTTCCATATTGAAATAAATAGTAGCAATTTTCCAAGATACCATTTATTACGACCTGCTTCAATATAACCTTCACGTTAAAGATGATAGCGTGACCCACACCTCAAAGAGGATGTATGAACACTGAAGCCTATGTCATAATTAATTTTGCTATCGTGTAAAATTGCAAGCATTCGTTTCAATTAGGGATGTGCGAGTACTCGAAAATTCGAGTCGATTCGAGTAGTTGGTACTCGACTCGAGTGTTTCGAGTAGCATTAGGTATGTCGAGTCGAGTAGTTTCTGTTACAGAGCTGTCGAGGCTAGTAAGTCATTGATTAACTTACGTATATTATCTTTATTACTATTGTGCAAATGCCTTTACTCAGGGCTCTTCCAAACCGTTTGGATTTAATTAAATCAATTAAATTTTCGACATTTTACTAAGGGTTAATTCGTTTAAACTATGCTTCAACTGTTTAACATACATTAATTTCCATTCGTCTCCTAATGCTGACACAATTATTATCAACGCTCCTCATTATTTTTTCCTTTTCACATCAGGATAAGCATTCAGAATAGAAAATGTACCAGAGGATTGGAAATGTATCGACTCGACTCGATACTCGCAATCAATTTTCAACTCGACTCGAGGTCAAAAAGTACTACTCGCACATACCTGGATTCAATATGGAAAAATCCCACTCCATCGCGCTTGATTATTAGGATCTTATTAAATTTTCTGGCTGCGCGGCGACAAATTTGCCCGGAGATATTATAAACGTCATGGTCTCATCCATTAATACGTTGGAGATAATTGATTGATTTGACAAAATAATTTGATTTTAGCCGTGACTTCTTTTTTTTCCTCTTCATACTAAAATGCTACAATTATTTTTGCTAATTTTCAGATAATATCTAGTTCCCATTTTCCTAATAATATTTATTAACCAGAACATTCTTCAAGTTCTTCTATAATATCTTGTTTTTCAAGCCACGGCTCGGTAATGCTGTAGTACCCTTGATCTGTGTGGGTGGCTACCTACCTTGTCGTCTCTCATGGATGCATTTAAGCTTTGTAATTACCCATCACTAATGACTTGCGACTGGCAACCGCACGCAGCGCGTGACATGGCAGAATGATGCATGCACGGACGGCAACACCGCGACAGACGGACGAATGCGTGAGTCCCGCTCACGGCCCGCTGGGTGCATAGACGCGAGATTCTCTTGCTGTGAATCCCACACACTTCCCATCGTCGCGGAGGCGGACTGTATCAACAGCAATTAATACCATTCAGACGAAACTTAGCGCCCCCGCGGAGACAAAAATGTCAAACAGACTAGATTACACTTGTATTCGACATATATATTGTCATGGTTACCATTTAATAACTGACGGGAATCATATTGATGTTATAGGTAGCATGTTGGCTTACCATTCTATGGGTCAGGGTTCATATCATAGTTTTTTCGCATAGTCTTTTAGCGTTGGAAGACAACTAGGTATAGGCGGATCTAGGGGGGGGAAGGGGCATGTGACCCCCCAGACCCTTAAAAATATGCAAGATTTTTAATCGTTTTGTATTACGGGGTATCCTTGTGACTCCCAGAACAAAATCCTAGGTACGGCCTCGCTTGTGGCCCCCCACCCCCTCCAGAAAGAAATCCTGGATCCGCCCCTGCAACTAGGCTAAATTATGCAGCGCTATCAGTATCTTGATGTCAAATAATATGTGTTAGAACAATTTTTCTGCAGGCGTGATAATATATTTGTAATACGCTGTGTCTAAATCAATTAGTGTTCTGGTATACTAAATTAATTAGGCTGGATTTGTCGATTTTTACCGCTGGTCTTCGTTATTTTTGCTGCCAGCCGTTTTTCCAAGCATGAAAACAAAAAATATTTAAAACTAAAAATCGTCGTTGATTGTCAAATGTGTCTCAAACCAAGGGAGAACCAATCTAAAGCCCCGGGTTCAAATCCCGACGGCGGCGGAGATTTTTCTTGGAAAGCCGGATTTTTGCCGAATCAGTTACAATTAATACCATTCAGATGAAACTGAGCTCCACCGCGGAGACAAAAATGCCAAAAATGAGAGATACACTTGTATCCGACATCTATTGTCATGGTTACCATTTAGTAGTTGAAGAGAATATAGTTGGTATTGTGGCTACTGTGTTGGCTTCTCAGGGTTCAAATCATAGTTTTTTATAGTTTCTTAACTTAGTTCCTTCTTCTCTCCTGAGTTTCATAGTTTCTGTCAAAAAAATGTCTGTTGGTAGTTCAGAACAACTTTCCTGCAGACGTGTCACTATTTTTTTTAAATATTCTCGAATATAAGTATAGATTGCCTATATTAATTGGGGTACAAAATTAATTAAGGGGGATGTGTTGACTAGAACAGCTGTCATTTGGTTTTTTTACTGTCAGCCGTTTTCAGCCACTAGATACGAATCAAAACAACTCATTTTCCATGTGATAGTAGGTTGAAGTGGAAAATCAAATGAGTTTTCAAATCAATGGTGAACCAATCCAAAGTTTCGGGATCAACTCCTGGCGGTGGAAGAGATTTTTCACAGACCGCCCGATGGTAGTCTAAGTACTCTTTGGAGATTAGTTGAAGCACAGCACACCGTTGAGATTATGGAAAATTAAGTCATGTTCCCTCTTTGCGCCTATCGTTAATACCAGGCTGGTACCGACGCCGGGTTTCTCTCCACCCTTCAATTCGCTCACTCTTTCGTCATGACACTAATGGCCTCAGCTCTCGGTCGCCTCTCCAAATACCATACCTTACGATAGGCGAAAATTAAAAAAAATAACGTTTTTCCTTTGTTTAAGAAGTGTATCCGAGAAGTTACAACCCCTGAAATGAAAATTAGTCAGGCAATAGCTCCAAGTAGTGGTCATTGCAGACGTACACTTAATGTTTTGTTAACACGTTGATATCTTTGTAATTTGGTACCTAAATTAATTAGGGTACGAAATGAAATAACCCGGGTACGTCAAAGTCCTTTGTCAAAGAATGTGAACAGCGTTTATAATTGAAATAAAAAGTAGTTACGCTTTTCCGTATTTATAGTTTTGTTTAAGTAAAACTGCCCTTCATTTCAATATGTCGAACTTGCACTTTATCACGCCTGATTCAATTGAATTTATTCTGAACATTCATTATTTCTGAATGAGAGGCTATATTATGGTGGCTTTCGGATTTTTTGCGGTTTTACACAAATATTTTCCGGCCACGGTGGCGGTGGGATAAAGTCCTCGCCAGCAAAACCGTAGGTCGTGGGTTCGAATCCCGCGTGGGTAGGTGGTCCGTGTTCAGGGCATTTATGTTTTTGACTTGCTTTGTTAATACTCCGTTGTAAAGGCCGTGCTGTTTACGGGGAAATTGAAAATAAATAAATGTTTACGCGGCGTTATAGACAAAAGTAAACACATGCGTTGCTATGCTGTGCACTTGTGTCACATAAATGCTGTGTAGCAAAGAGTTTTCATGTAACCGTAAAGGAAATATCGCCGTTTCATTCGTTAAGCTAACTGCCGACGTTTTGTACCTCCTTGGGCCAATTCATATGGGACTGTACTCATCCCAAAGTCATCTCAAAGTACACCATTCGTTGCTTTGTCTTCTGAGATTCTTCTCTCAATTCGGAGCTGGAATTTCACATTGGGAGCACTCACAAAATATTCTGCCAAAATCCATCTCAATCCCGAATGACGACAGGATTTACAAGGAAAAAACCAATATTTGACATTTATTATAATTAAGATCTTCGTTCGTCACTTAGTTAATTCCCTTTTTTTTCAATTTTTTGTCTCCACATTAAGTCTTTTATTATTTTCTCATTATTTTTTCGAACGGAAGAGACACACGTCATTCCTAACACGCTCATTATGAATGAAATGTCTTAATTCACATCCTTTTTGGACCACTTTAGCCCCTATATAAGAGATTCAGCCACCGTAGTTGAGTTACGCCGAGAAAGACCGCTTATCTTGAGGACGGTATCAAATTTGCCAAGGCTTGGGCGTGTAAACTCCTTACCTTGATTAGGAGGGCTGGCTGCTATAATGTACACTTTGTCCCAATCATCATCATCATCCTCTACACACCGCCCTCCACCCATTCGATTAGGAAATTCGACGAAAAAAAAGGAGAATTATATTAAAAAAAGAAAGAATCTTATACGGGATTGAGGATGAAAAAAAAATGAATTCGTGGAAAAAATCTCTTTCTCTCTCTCTCTAGTGGAATAGTCTCTAGTGTCAAACAATGTCGTTTTTGAGCGTTTTATGGATTCGCTGTTTTATAAATGACAAAGGCAAACAGGGCCTTGAGGAGGAAGCGGTGTGGGAGGGGGTGGTTCATGAGGGTAGAAATATATGGGGTGGGTGGGGAAGGAGCTAATCTTCTAAAAACCCTGGGAGGCTGAAGGGGGCTCACGACGAGAGGAAGGAATGGGCGAGGTATTCGCGAGTCAATATTGACATCTGATCGATGGGGAAAGAGTCTCGGGGAAAAAGAAATGAAATTGAAAATTTGCCAAGAAAAACTTTATAAGTTCCTCCTCCGTCGTCCTTACTTCGCAAAGTGCACGCCACAGTCTTATAGGTAAGGGTGGAATGGGGACTTTTAGGGAGGTAAGACTGACTTTAGGAGAAGGAGAAAGAAGTATATGGAGGATGTAGATCTTGCGCTATATTTGGCCTACTATGACCTAATGTCAATCTGTTTTGACAGACAAAATTCGTTCTCAGATGCATCCACACACAAATAGATGGCTTAGTTCTAACAACACGTATCTCAAAAATGGCAAATTTTCAGGAGAGCAATAAAACTATTATTTTTTTCTAATTGTATTCCAAAATCAAAACACCAAATGTTCATAAAACTGAAAAGGAAGCATAAATTTGCCAACACGGAGTATTTTTTGTGCTTGAATTTTATTTCTTAATGTTATTACACTTTGTTTAAGATACCCGTGTCCAACCGTCCAAATTGTGAGATACGTGTTTTTAGAACTTAGCCATCGAAATGATGATAATCTTCAGTCACGTCTTAATGCTTGTGGAACATTCTTGAGTTTTTTCACCGGATACGACACAAAAAACATTGAAAAAAACTGAAAATTACAGTAAAATAATTAATAAAATGACTAAGCCATTCGCGGTGGCTAGTATAGTTTTCATTTTCTATTGGAACTATGAATAGTTTACCGTAGTTTTGATGTATTTATCCAACATGTGCGCTGTGAAATGAAAAAAGTAAATATTTATATTAGGGAGATTGTTTATGTTAGACTTTCTCCAACACCTTACGATTCATCATTAATCGATTAATCATTCTTATTAAGATGTTAGCAGCTCCTTTTGAAAGTGTAAGTAGTTGAGCAACGACATAATTAAACTAGCAAATATTCATGCATATAATGAAACGAGGAAACAAAAAAGCAACTAATAAATGTAGCTTTAGATAAAAATGTGTTTACGGTCACCTTGATTTTTATCTGAGCATAAGTTCGTTTAATATGAATTTAGGCTTTGACGAATCATCTTGTTATAGTACTTAATGTAAAATTACAGAACGGGTTTTCTTTGTCTCTTGGTATTCCTTCTGTAAATGTTATAAGATGCACTTTTTAATTTTTTAATCAACACGGAATTGTTTTTGACAAAGATTTATTTGCCTGCCTATTTTTTCCACGCTATGACTTCCTTGAACTCAAATTGGCTGGTACGTTTAAAACTGGTCTTTGTGTAAATAGTACAAAATTGCTCTGCTAATGGGTCTGAACTAATTTGCAGAAAACCTTGTAGGCCTCGTCTTGAGAAACGATGGAGACAATCGTCGAGGAACATGTAGATGGCAAGAACGGAAAAGCAAGACCTCGAAAAAAATATACGGAATGGGTAAAGGAGGATATGAAAGGTAAGAAATACGTAGTTATTGAAAGATTAGCTGATAGTAGCGCAGAGCTGCGCCAAACCGATCTTAGGATCGTTAAACAGTGATTATGATTATATTTAATTAATGACAAGTGATAATCAATTATGCAAATTAGTTCAGACCCCATTGGCCGAGCAATTTGGTATTATTTACACAAAGACCATTTGAGTTCAAGGAAGTCACAGCGTGGTCAAAATAGGCAAGAATCCAAATTTTTGCCAAAAACAATTCCGTGTTAATTGAAAAATTGAAAAGTGTATCTTATAACATTTACGGAAGGAATACCAAGAGACAAACAGAACCCGTTCTGTAATTTTACGTTGAGTACTATAACAAGATGGTTCGTCAAAGGCTAAATTCATATTAAACGAACTTATGCTCAGATAAAAATCAAGGTGACCGTAAACACATTTTTATCTAAAGCTACATATATAAGTTGCTTTTTTGTTTCCTCGTTTCATTCTATGCATGAATACTTTCTAGTTTAATTATTTCGTTGCTCAACTACTCACACTTTCAAAAGGAGCTGTTAACATCTTAATAAGAATGATTAATAGTGCATTACCCAGTCTAATTTTTATCCAATTAAAGTCCAATTTTTATCACTAGCTTAAAATTTAGCATTGGCATAAAAAGTATGTTAAACGATAGATGGAAGAAACAAGGAATTGACGATTATGATGATCTATATATTGATTTATTGATACACATGTGAATAAATGGTACACTAAATTTATAATTGTGCTAAATCACAATGTTATCCTAATGTTATGCTTTTATTAAAAAAATGTTTGTTCGACATAATTGTCATAAGGTATTATCACCTTAAATTCTTGTAATTATCATGCTATATATATCTAAGTGCGATTATTTATTTTTTTTTTAAATATGGTATTATTTTTTTCATGCTCTTGGTGATCTGCACTGGTTGTATTTGTCTGTAATTATATTTATTTACTTTTTTACTTCTATTTATCTACCAAGTTGGAAATGTAGAAAGCTGTACTTTTATTTTCTCATGGGCCCCAGTGCCTACGAAAATAAACGACATTATTATCATTATTATTGTATACATACAACTAGCCTCCTGGAGCACTATAAAGGCCTGTTTACACGGTACATTAACACGTACGAGTTAATGTACGTTTGCGTGAATGATTTTTGTGGACCGGAACGGAGCATGTGCGAATGCATGAACCAAATTAGAACAGGTTCTATTTTCTGTGCATGCATTCGCACAAGTTGGGTGGTTACACGGTGCATTTTGGCGTTCATTCTCGCGTTCATACATTTAGACATTAACCCGTACCTGGTAATGTACCGTGTAAACAGGCCTTAAGACAGTACTCTTATGAGAGCTGACTCCATGTTCCGTCCACTGTTGCTGGTGAATTTTGTGCGAGTGAGGGACTTCGCTTGCGTCCATATTCTCTCTGGAGGCCTCACATATAATTTGTGCCGTGGGGTGGGGTGGGTAAGGAAGGAGTGGCTGCGACCTCTCGATCGATTCGATCGATCGCACGAGCCCACCTTCGAGCCAAACCCGCTTTCTCTTCTCCGCCAACTCCAACCCTCCCACCCCCCCCTCCCACCCAATTCCCCCAATGGGCGTCCGCAGCAGCGGCAGCAGGGAAGACGTCACCTCCGAACGCTTTGAAGACGCATCGGGCATCTGCAACCAGCGCCCATATTCAGGGTCCCTGTGTAGGCTTTCGCGGTGTGGTGGGGGATCCAGCAGACTGGATTTCGGGGTTACTGCCGCGTAGATTCATCTCTCACGGTTCTCACTCAACCGTGAAAACCTTAAAACCGCGAATAAGCCGTGAATTTCGTCTACCGTGAAAAAAAAACTGGAAATAGCCGTGAAATTCGTCATGAAACCTTAAAAACCTATCAAACTTGATTTTAGAGCTACGGTTGACGGATTAAAAGAAAAATAGGTCAGTCACTCGCAGATACTGTCCACTCATTTATCTGCACACGTATATTCGAAGCGCAAATATTGGTCCGTGTGTCATGACGACACAGACCGTAAGGCTGTGATTGAACGACCTTTAACCGAAGTGATCATTAACCAGATCAGATACCTCAGATATCTCTTCACTTCCCTTTCACCCTAGATTTTCTCACTCACAACCTTTAGCCGGCCCTAAATTTTGCTAACGATAGGCGACGTCATAAGAACACTTTCATTGCTGCGTTTTGCATTCCCGGGGTTTATCGCGTTTGCTATATTTTTAGTTAATGTGCGGCCAGTGATATTTATGAGACCAGTATTTCTCCGTGTCGCTCTTAAAGATATCCATTCTCCATTATTCAAGCAATCTAAGCCTAGCGCGCAGCCTCCGAAGTCTCGGTTTTTTCGATATTTTTCTCTGCAATCGCTCTCCCGTAACAAATGCCCGTTTATTAAAAAGATCAATTTATATTACGTTGTTAAACTTAGTTAAAATTAGTTTTTTGGTCAAGTGTAAATTTATTTTTCGAGCAATAGCAAAATTTTGCGATTTGTTCCCATTTGGGACCATGATTGAAAACGCATTTAAAAATTTTCGTTCGGGTTTTCTTTCATAATATCTCTTAATTTTGGTTGTAAAATAAATATGATATGCAAAAAATAATAAAAATCAGTTGGTAAGTTCGTTCGGTCATTAAAGGATTAATGAAGCTCAAAGATCACCTTTATAGTGTTACAATTCTTAGATTGATGTACTGCAACCCTTCATTTCTCCATATCTCAAGCTAGTCCTTCTAAATCCCTTATGCTTATGGTTTTCGCAGGGTTTTTCACGCCCCCCTTCTTGTGTGGGCGTTTTCCTGCAGTGGGTTTTTTTCGCTGAAGGATACTACACCCTTACCCTCATGTTTTTTCCCACAAACAGAAATCTTTTTCCACAAAATTTTCACATACAGTTGTTCATATTTTTGACATTTCACAAATATATTACATTGTATAACATTTGAATTGTAAACGTTTGTCTATTATTTTTTAATATGTTTGCAATGACGCTATCGAGGGGTTAGGTGGAAGAGGGGACTTCTTCTTGTTAGTCTCAACCTCGCGCGAATAAAGGCATTTTATTATTATTATTTATTATTATGCTCTCTTTCGCGTAACCTTCTCCATCTATCCTATACGTCCTTGTCCTCTGGGAAGTTTCCCATCAATTTTTCTTTCCATTATATTTACCACGTTACTGCTGTCTCTCACGCCGTGGCCAATTCACCCTTTCCTCCCCAGACATTACCCTAAAATAAGACCCTAGCCATGCTTAACTTTTGTTTACACTCCCACCCTCCTTCGCGTCGGTTGTATAACGCGTTCACGAGTGGAGATGGTGGCGCTGACGCTCTATTGACGTCGATCCTCAGATAAGGAAAGAGAAGCGGCCCTCTCAGAGCGAGTGAGTAGTACGAGAAAGCAGACGTAGCCTCGTGGGTGATAAATATTTCGGCTTGAACAGTCAACAATAAAGCGATAACATCGGCGTCGTTTTGTACCGATAATGGGTCCACAAATGCTGTGAGCGTCATTGGTGAAAAAAATATATAGTAACACCGGTAGACGATTTTATTTTTAAGATTACTCTCTCAAGTGGCTTAGATGAAGATGTATAGGTAAAAAAATATTGGGTATTTGATACGATGAAGGTAAAAAATTTTCCGAGAAGACAGAGGCATTTGTTAGTTTTCCTCGTTTGAATGAGATAGTAGAGTCAACTTAGGAGCGAGATAAACTATAAATAAATGACAAATTCATTCATTGTTCTAGGAGTGAAATCTTTTGGTACATACTATAGATTTACAATGGCGTGTAAGACAATTAATAAGGTAATAAGCCAATAAGACAATCAGGAAACAAATAAGGGAAATTGTCATTTAAATATTTAACAATACACGTAAATGCAACAACGTTATCATTCAACAATATGAAAAAAGAACTGAATTACTTCTTCTAACACAATAATGAGCATGAAATACATCAATAAACAAATGAATCAATTAACTAAGTAACGACGTAGCCACTCTCAGTTTGTCTGACTATCAAAACTCAGTAACAATGTAACAAAAGTGATTGCGTAGTGGATCGAGCGCTTGACTGTAAATAGGTCCAGGGTTAGATTCCTGGGTGAAGCCTTCGGACATTCCAGGTCAAAGCATACGTTGTTCGAGGTGTTCCGAGGAAAGAAACATTGACACACCTCTGGCTTAGTCCGGGATGAGCTCTCACCCACTCCTGTGGCCACTCAAACAGAAGTCGATTTTTGGCCTCGCCATCAAGTTGCCTCCAGGTTCCTCTCTCCTCCGCCATGCCAACCTCGGTCATTCCATCTTTATCTAGGTCTTCCCTATGGGCGCCCTCCTTCTTGTTGCGCTCTCCACACTGTATGATTGCATCCTCCTCCCTTCTTCCCATAAGAACAAGCCCACTAAATTTCCTACTTCTTATCTTGAAAGGCCACTAAGTTTACCTTGGTTGATATTAAGGGTGGTTTCCTATTATTTTTTTATCACCTAAATCGAATGATTATTACTTCTGGAGTACGTATTTCACTCTTTTAGATTTTAAAATGGCGATATCTATTTTTTGCAATTAAATGAAAAATGAAAATTTTCAAGCGCGCGAAAACGCGACGGCTAAGTATGAATGCAAGGAAAAGCCCGTGTGACGTCATTCTGGTTCCCGCTGTCGCCGTCTGAGGTGACCTTGAGACGAGGCTTAAGCGATGGTACGACGCAGGCTGCTAGCAGGTAGCAGAGTACCTTGCTAGCAGATAGCAGAGTACCCTGCTAGCAGGTAGCGCTTGGCTTGAATATGGACTATTACTGCCTTATCAAACGAAGGAAACTTTCCGACCTTCGGCAGTTTTAATAGGTGATTATTAAGACATATTTCATGAGCTCTGTGCCTCATGCATGCATTGGTAATCTCAGACGATGTAACACTCATATCTACTCGTATAGAAACTAGGTCCCTGTGACGTCACTAGGAGTGGCATCGCATGGCTGCCAATCTGGCCTTTTTCAAATGAGGATAAAATTGACCATTGCCATTCGCCTAAACCGGTATTTATAAAACCAAATAATTTGTATATTATGACTACACTAATGGTGGGTAAGGAATCGCAATCAATGCCTTTCGTTTTCTTTGATGAAGAAAACTACCCTATTGCACATAAATAGTTCAACATTCGCTAATCGTTGCAAGTCGAGTGACTCCATCCCCTCGTTGCCATGGAGACGCTTGAGGTGTGCTGGGGCCAAAGTAGAGACGTCACCCACCCTACAATAATGTTTACTCTAAGCTCCTCCCCTTTACCAGCAGACATTGGTATTTTCAGCAATAGGTTCAGCTATCATTGTTGAAATTATAAGTTCTACTCTCAGGGTACAAAAACCTGTTTTTTTATTTTTCTGTAAATTTCCTCTTTGGTTGTTATCTGTATCTTGCACTCATGTCTTCAATTATTTTTGGGTTTCCCACCTTCAGTTGCAAGAACGGTCAACGTTTCGCCTCATCTGCGGGAGTCTTCGTCATGGCGAACAACCTCGCCTATATTGCGCCTCAACATCGAAAACCTATCCGATTGATGGAATGGATTTCGAATGTACTGGACAGAGTTTATTTTTCTAGTAATTAGCGAATTCCATGTGTCGCTGATACTTTGACGATTATCCTTGAAAATTTGTTTACTTTATTATTTCTAATCCCTACAGCTTTTCTAAAGCTTTACATGATACGTAGTTTACACGATATTGATGAAACCAGTCAATAAGGTAGTTTCCTTCATCAAAGAAAACGAAAGGGATTGATTGAGATACGTTACCCACCATTAGTGTATTCATAATAACCAAATTATTTGGTTTCAGAAATCCCAGTTTAGACGAATGGCAATGATCAATTTTAACCTCATTTGAAAAAGGCCAGATTGGCGCCAATGCGATACCACTCCACGTGACGTCACAGGGACCTAGTTTCTATACGAGTGGATAGGAGTTCTACATCGTCTGAGATTACCAATGCATGCATGAGGCACCGACTTCAGGGAAACACTTACTAATAATCACCTATTAAACCTGCCTATGGTCGGAAAGGATCCTTCGTTGATAAGGTATTAATAATCCTTTTTTAAGCCAAGCGCCACCCGCTAGAAGGGTACTCTGCTACCTGCTAGCAGCCTGCATTGCAGCGGCGCACACATTCTCGCCCCAAGGTCACCTCACACAGCGAGAGCGGGAACCAGAATGACGTCACAAGGGCTTTTCCCAGCATTCATACTTAGCCGTCGCGTTTTCGCGCGCTTGTATATTTTCTCTTTTCACTTAACCGCGAAAAATAGATATCGTCAAAACATCGGAAAAAATCTAAAAGCGTACTCCAGGAGTAATAATCTTTCGATTTATGCAATAAAAAATAATAGGAAACCACCCTATCGTCCTCAATTTTATTCCACTCCTTCCACTGAGTGATACGTTTGCTTTGAGGTAGCCATAACTTCCTTACTGTGCAATGCACCTCTTTTATTCTCGGGAGTTTTACCCGTCATCTTACACCATATTGATGAAACGAGCCAATTACCCTTGTTTTATTCCTTTATTTCCACTGAGTGTACATTTTCTGTGAGCTATTTATTATTTCCTCAGTTTGTAATAAACCTTTTTAAACTCGTAAGTTTTGCCCCTTGCTTACAGCATATTGATGAAACGGGTCAATTGTCTTTGATTTCATTCCACTTCTTCCACTTAGTGATACAGTTGCTGTGAGTTAGTTATAATTTCTTCAGTGTGTAATGCACCTTTTCTCTTACTCGGAATTTTACCCGTCAAAAAGATGCGTCCTCAAACACTCGGCCTGACTTGTGGCTTCGTCGAGAAAACACTCTCCTCCTGCTCAAATATCCCGCGGTGCCTCGGCTAATTCTTGAATTTATGTCACCAGGAGAAGAAGAAGAAGAAGGACGGTGGTCCCAGACCGCTTCCTTGAGGGACGCCCGCGGGCGAAGCCCACGCCCCCGCCACACCCAAAGCGCCACTCCAAAGGCCGCGGTCTCGTCCGAAAACAACGCCATCTCTTTCTCCGGATCAATTAGACGTGGAGACACACTCACGGGAGGAGAAAAACTTAGGAGAGAGGGAGAGAGAGCTCGGGGCTGAGAAAAAAATATGACACGACTCTACTCTTTTTTCAAGCAATCCATTCAAGGCGAAAACTTTTTCAGAGCCACAAAAAATTTTTACCATGGTGGGAGGAGAAGGAAAAAAAACATGTGAAAAGCGGCATCCGTTCCTCTCGTGACGGTGGACGGAGCTTGAGAGATTTTTCCAGGACGCTAAAAATGGCATTTAGAGACGAGGGAAAACTAGAACGGCAAGGGTGGAAAGAGATGCTTTAGGAGAAAATAAAAAAGTGAAATATACGTATGTGTGTGTGTGTATAGTGAGTGCTCACGTATATGTATATATGGGTGCGGAGCGGACGGATGGCCTGTGGGTAAAGAGCGAGTCGGTGAGGGATGAGTTGTAGACGAGGTAACGCTCGCAAAAGGCCGAGCACAAAAAGGAGCGAAAAAAATAAAATGAGGCAGAAGGAAGTCTTTGACGGAGAGGCTGAGAGAAAGGGGGAGGTCCACTCGTGCTTGCAAACGCCTCAGGGTCCATCTAAATTCATGAGCATCCAACTAACTCGCTGCTCTCTCCTTCCCCTGACCCTCCTCTGGGATTAAAAACGCCACGGCGACACAAAAGAGGCCGGGACCGAGGCAGGTGCCCTGAGGGACTCCACGCAAGGGATGCCGTCGGAGGACGAAAGGGCTCGTACATTTTCGGTCTTCATTTGTCCGGGGGAGTTGGGAAAAAAGGGTTGGGGTTAAGAGGGATTTAAGGCAGGGTTATAGATGATGAGGCCCCTTACTCGGTGAGTATACCCTGAACCCCTGCCAAAAGTCCATCCCTCCGCTGATAACCACCCACGACTGAAAAACTTTGCGCCGATAAAGGTATGACCATTTTCTGTATATATAACCTAAAAAAAGGTGGTAGATGCCTACATGGAATGATGTCTATAGAAAATGGTTGTCTCAAGGTGGAGAAGAAAATAATTGAAAATTATTTCAAAATCATAAGTTTTTGCCACAACGTTAATGATATGAAAACAATTGTTGTATTCCACCAACTTGTTTTAAGATATGACTAGTTTCGACGAAGCGGCTTCATCATCAGATGCCGATGAGTGCCATCATATACTGATGAGATGAATATCAGCTACCTAATGATGACACTACTGCGTCGAAACTATACCTTAATATATATTGGTGGAATACAACATTTCTTTTTCATGTAATTGACGTTGGAATGAACTTCCGCAAAGTTGAGCTTGAGACGATAAAGATAATTTTTTCCCTATTCTCAATTTTAATTCAATAACAAATAAAACGTGAAGTCTACATGAGATTTCCGTTGTATATCATAAAGTTTTCGACGACTCGTCCATCGTCATCGAGATGAATGAATAAGTTTGAGGAAAAAAAACCGTTGAGATCTAACTACACACAGTCACAACAATCGAGTTAAGCAACGTGTCCAGTGGAGACAAGATTCTGGAGATCCAGTGTATAAGTTTCTTCAATTTAATAAGTCAAATTTATTCAATCCCCCTGATGACGATGGACGGGTCGTCCATTGGAACGTTGGTGATTCTCAGCGAAGTTTACCAGTGGAAATCCCGAAAAGTCTTTACGAAAATAGGGTGGTTTCCTATTATTTTTTATTGCCTAAATCGAAAGATTATTACCCCTAGAGTACGCATTTCACGCTTTTAGATCTTTAAATGACGATATCTAATTTTCGCGATTAAATGAAAGGTGAAAATTTTCAAGCGTGCGAAAACGCGACGCCTAAGTATGAATGCTGGAAAAACTCCGTGTGACGTCGTTCTGGTTCCCGCTGCCGCAAGTGAGGTGACCTTGAGGCGAGGCTTTGAGCGCTGATATGAGGCAGGATGCTAGCAGGTAGCAGAGTACCATGCTAGCTGGTAGCGCTTGGCTTAAATAAGGACTATTAATACCTTATCAAACGAAGAAAACTTTCCGACCTTAGCCAGTTTTAATAGGTGATTATTAAGACATGTTTCCCTGAGCTCTTTGCCTCATGCATGTATTGGTAGTCTCAGACGATGTAAAAATCCTATCTACTCGTATAGAAACTAGGTCCCTGTGACGTCACGTGGAGTGGCATCGAATGGGCGTCAATCTGGCCTTTTTCAAATGAGGATAAAATTGACCCGTGCCATTCGTCTAAACCGGTATTTCTAAAACCAAATAATTTGTATATTATGAATACAGTAATAGTGGGTAAGGAATCGAAATCAATGCCTTTCGTTTTCTTTGATGAAGGAAACTACCCTATTATACACCGGGAAAGAGTTACATCATAATAATAAGAAACTTTTATGTTTGCAATTCTTCGAAATGCACGTTGAATTAATTGAAAATACTTCGCATATTTGCTGAAGACTTAGTTTACCACGAAGTACATGTAAATAGTACCTACAGAATTTCTAAAATTGGATTACCACAGGCCATCATTCCTCTCTTTCCCTATATAGTTCATTCATTTCCAAGATACGAGGTATGTTTAGAAAGCAACGGGGACAAAATTTTTTAATTTGCCGCAAGTTTGGATAAGTCAATTGCCCAAAGTTTTATTTAATATTGTCATATATATACCCCTGAATAGGGTAGTTTCCTTCATCAAAGAAAACGAAATGCATTGATTGCGACTCCTTACCCAGCATTAGTGTATTCATAATATACAAACTATTAAACTATTACGATAAAATTTTCAGCTGTATTCATTGATTACTTTGTCTATGGCAACCATTGGGGTAGCCAGAAATTTTAACACTTTTCATAATCGAAAGCACTTTTTTTTCAACGAAATCTTTTGTAAATACATGAAATATCAAAGAAATCGTTTGTAAATGCATGTTTTATCAATGAAATCTTTTGTAAATAAATGATTTTTCAATATTTTGCTTTCTTTTATGAAGTAAAAGAATTGTGTTTTTATATTTACCTCTCGGACCCAACCCCTCGATGGTAGCCGGTGACGGCAGCTGCTAAGATTAGACATGTTTCCATGAGCGCTTTCGGCTCACACTTCGTTGCTCGTTCGTGAACTTTGCCCAAAAGCAGTACTGTTACGGTGCTTGAGTCCCTTATTCCCTAGCCATGGCTCTGTGTAACTTTTTCTCTTTTTCCAAATGCAAAGAGAACGTTAAACGGCTGTCGTCTTAAAAGCAGAGATTACATTAGAAGAAATTTGCCGGCCTCGGTGGCGGCTGGGCACAATCCTCGCCTGCTACACTGAAGGTCGCGGGTTCTAATCCCACCTGGATGGTTAACCCCAATCCAGGGCATGGTTGTTTGTGATTTTCATATGTTAATAGGGTAGTTTCCTTCATAAAAAATACGAAAGGCATTGATTGCGATTCGTTACCCACCATTAGTGCATTCATAATGTACTTATATAACAGATTTCAAGTCTTTTCCAGTAGGCTTTTCCGATTTTCCAAGATCCCATTTTTTACCCCGATAAAATAATAATTGACTTACCTGAGTTTTGTGAACTACCCAGGCAATTGTAACGGTTGAATGTAGCTGGGAGTTAGCTTTCCAGCAGGTGCCGAAAGCTGGAATGCATACATAAAGAAGGCCTCTTCAGAATTTAAACAACGTTTATTTGTTGAGCCAGGAGTGAGGACTCGAACTTAATCTGAGCAAATGCATGTTGGTGCATTGTTTCCAGAGTTCGTCCAACTTTAACTATGTTTATGCTGTGGATGGTATAAACATAAAGGCAACAGACGAAGTGAAGTACCTAGGAGTTACGATAACCTCGAACCTATCGTTGGAAACACATATAAGAAATATTTGCGGCGCAGCCATGAAGAAATTAGGATTCGCCAAGCCTATTGTGGGAAGATTTTGTGGGATGAGGAAGTAAAAGAAAGGTATTATTTCACACTCGTCCGACCGCACCTTGAATATACAGCGAGCGTATGGGATCGGGTGCAGAAGGACTTAATCCGCGAACTGAACAAAATACAAAGGAAGGCTGCGCGTTTCATCAAAAACTTCTACGGGCGTACAGACAGCGTTACCCAGATGTTAAGCGAATAAGGCATGGAGCCGTTGGAGACTCGGAGGCTGCGCGCTGGCTTATTTTGCTTGAACAATTGAGAATGGATATCTTTAAGAGCGACACGGAGAACATAATATTAGAGCCGCACTATATTTCCAGGTCCAACAGAAGCGATAAATTAAGAGATATGCTTTGCCGAACGGATAGATATGGGAATTCGTTTTTCCCCCGAATCATTAAGGATTTCAATAAATGCTAGTCGTGATTTCCTTAGAGCACTTCCTTTTTATTTGTAATTGGCTGGTGCCCTAACACCACCTGCCACACGCCATTAAGGCGGCTTGCGGGGTATTATGTAGATGTAGAATTAAAGATTGCTGCACAATGAACTGCGACATCAACATGGAACATAACGGAGAAGCATCGACCCGCACAGAATGAGCTCGTGAAGCCATGACCTCAACAGCGAGAGGGTTTAGGTCGTCGCTTTTTTTCCGCGAATAGCTGGAGAAGTTGTTGACAGATAGAAAATAGGCAAATATGAGCATCTCCATGCACTTAATCTTATTTTAACCCGTAAAAATTCGACGACTCAAAAACCCTGGTTAACGAGTCCATTAGTGTACTGGTAAAAGTTGAAAAGCGTCCATTGCTATGCGCCCTAAAATTTTTAAAGCTGCAACTTGAAGGCCGGATTATGAAAAAATAAGTTTTTGTAGTTAAATAATGGTTCTAGTGGAGTAGCGAGGGGGGAGGTCTGGGGAGTCCGAAACCCCCCTCCCAAAATATAAAAACACAATTAATTCCTTCATTAAAGAAAAAAAAATATTGAAAAATCATGCATTTACAAAGGATTTCTTTTGAAAATGAAGTTTTTTCGATCATGAAAACTGTTACAATTTGTTTAAAACTCTCTAATTAGTGCCCTGTTTTTTTAATAAATTCCCCCCCTGGTTTTGGACCCCCCTATAACCCTCCCCCTCCCCGAACGAAATTCCTTGCTACCCCTTTGAATGGTGCGTTTTAGACCTGAACATCATTGATTTTTTTGTTCCCCCTGCCATCAGGTATACAGGTCTGAAATTTCGTGACAAAATTTTTCTCCAAATAGGGTGGTTTCCTATTATTTTTTATTGCCTAAATCGAAAGATTATTACTCCTGGAGTACGTATTTCACGCTTTTAGATTTTTAAATGACGATATCTATTTTTCGCGATCAAATGAAAAGTGAAAAATTTCAAGCGCGCAAAAACGCGACGCGTAAGTAGGAATGAAGGGAAAAAGTCCGTACGACGCATTTCTGGTTCCCCCTCCCGCCTGGTAGGTGACCTTGATCGAGGCTCTGAGCGCTGATAGGACGCAGGATGCTAACGGGTAGCTGAGTACCTTCCTGTCTGGTAGCGCATGGCTTAAAAAAGGTTTATTAATACCTTATCAAGCGAAGAAAACTTTCCGAAATTAGCCAGTTTTAATAGGTGATTATTAAGACATGTTTCCCTGAGCTCTGTGACTCATGCATGCATTGGTAGCCTCTGACGATGCATAACTCCTATCCTCTCGTGTAGAAACTAGGTCCCTGTGACGTCACGTGGAGTGGAATCGCATGGGCGCCAATCTGGCCTTTTTCAAATGAGGATAAAATTTGACCCTTGCCATTCGTCTAAACCGGTATTTCAAAAACCAAATAATTTGTGTATTATGAATACACTAATGGTGGGTAACGAATCGCCATCAATGCCTTTTGTTTTCTTTGATGAAGGAAACTACCCTATTGTGGATATAATATATCGATGGCTAAGTTCTAACAGCACATGTCTCTAATTCGGCCGATTTGAGACAGGCATCTTAAACAGAGCGTAAAAACATTAAAAAAATAAAATACAAGCAAAAAAATGCAAATTTTGTTTGCAAATTAAGTAATGCTTCTTTTTCAATTTTATGAACTTTTATTTTTTAATTTCAATGTGCAAGTAACAAAAATTAATCGTTTTTTTTTGCCCTCCCGAAAATCTGCTATTTTTGAGATACGTGTTGTTATAACTTAGCCATCGATATGTTTACTTTATTTTTTCTTCTAATGTGTTGGTCCCATAAAATATAAGGGGAAATGAGACAAAAAACAAACGAGGTGTGCATTTCGGCGAGGAATTCGGGTCGTTTAACTCCACGGTTGGACCATCTCCGCCCGTCTCTCCAGGAGAAAAAAGGGATTCTAATTACGCTTCGTCGAAAAGAAGAATAACCCCTTCAAGACGCACACATATACGGTCTTTGAAGGAGATGTCGTGCCCGAGGCTGAGACGAAGTGAATCCGCCCAGAGAAGAAAATACAAAGGGGAGCGCTGTGAAGTGAGACTATATAGCTGTCGCAGGACGTGTGGAAGGGGCGGAGGGCTTCAGGCGATAAGATTTCAGGTGGGGGTAGCAGAAGAAAAGACTCGCGATTGTCCTCAAAAGAAAGTGTGGAGGCAGAAAAGAAGGAAGAGAAGCTTCAAAAAATGGTACTCTTAGCACATATACGGATCTCGCAAAGTTTGGTGACAAAAATGAAGACATTGGGAAGGATATAGGCTTAGGTATGAAAACAACAGATCAGTGGCGTGAATATGGGGGGAATTGAACACCTCCAAACCCTTGGAAATAAAAAAATATTGATATTACACTAATATTAAACTGTATCTCTGCGATAGCTTATTCAGGGGTGGGGCTAGGATTCGGAATTAAAACCATTGGCCTGGGGCGTAATTGAACTGATGTCACCACAAAAGCGCTCAGTTAACTCTTGCGGAGTTTCAAAAGGAATCCAGCCTCTATCTTCCTAGAAATAAGGAATGTTACGCACACATGAAATATGAGGTGCATATTGCTTGTGGTTACACCACTGGACATTACAACAATTAATTAATTGTTAAATTAATTAGTTTCTGACTCAGAGTAAGGATGGGGGAGAGTGCGCGTTGGCTACTGCGCATGTAGTCAAGATCCCGCACTTACATCCCACGCTTCCCGCACTTCTTCCCACAAGAAGAGTAAGGATTCCCGCACTTCTTCCCACGATCACGTGGTAACCATGTTGACCACAGAATCTGCTACTGCGCAGCCTGAAAGCGCCCTCTACCCCAATCCTTACTCTGAGGTTTCTGATTCCCATCACATTTTTCCAGGCTTGGGACCGGCAAAAATGATTAAATGCAAAATAGTATTGGCACACCTGTCGGAATAGTAGGGGTTTGTGGTAGTAATACATCTCCTTGGAACATGTTATTCATAATTTATGGTGATAGAAAGAGATTTCAATCAACGTAAACAATTCTAACGGTCGCCAAGGGAACAGTAAGCCATGAACGCTGAAATTTCAGTTTTTTTAGATGCGTTTTTCTAAATTCACCCTAAATCACGTGGAAAACTAAATTCGACTTCAAGAATAAGAATTTGCATTTATTTTTCTTTCCAATGGTATACGTCTCAACTGAATGTGGCCGTTATCACTAATTTAAATATACCAAAGGAAAAAGGTCTGCAGTCACTAAAAACGAACTTTAAATGTATTTCTTGTGGAAATGACTCAGGGCCTCATGGGCCCTGGAGAATAATTAAAAATAGTTTAAAACATATTCTCAGTCCCACTGAACACACACACCAAATTTCATAGGAACAAGGTAGTTTCCTCCATCAAAGAAAACGAAAGGCATTGATTGCGATTCGTCACCCACCATTAGGATTTTCATAATCTACAAATTATTTGGTTTTAGAAATACCAGTTTAGACGAATGACAGTGGTAAATTTTAACCTCATTTGAAAAAGGCCAGATTAGCGCCCATGCGATGCCACTCCACGTGACGTCACAGGGACCTAGTTTCTATACGAGTAGATAGGAGTTTTACATCGTCTGAGATTACCAATGCATGCATGAGGCACAGAGCTCAGGGAAATATGTCTTAATAATCACCTATTGAAACTGGCTAAGGTCGGAAAGTTTTCTTCGTTTAATGAGGTATTAATAATCCTTATTTAAGCCAAGCGCTACCAGCTAGCATGGTACTCGGCTACCTGCTAGCATCCTGCGTCGTATCAGCGCTCAGAGCCACGCCCCAAGGTAACCTCACTTGCTGCAGCGGGAATCAGAACGTCACACGGGAGTTTTCCCGGCATTCATACTTATGTTAGACGTCGCGTTTTCGTGCGCTTGAAAATTTTCACTTTTCATTTAATCGCGAAAAATAGAAGTCGTCATTTAAAAATCTAAAAGCGTGAAATGCGTACTCCAGGAGTAATAATCTTTCGATTTAGACAATAAAAGAATAATAGGAAAACCACCCTGTTGGTCTAGCCGTTACGGAGGAGTTTGGAAACAAAAAAGCGTGACACGATAATTTTATATGTTAGATTGGACTCAGGTGCTCAGAAAATTTTCCAGTCGGTCACTTGATATGTTGTCAACAGTTATGTGGTGTAACGCAGTAAAAATAATCGAATTACTTCTAACCTCTACGTCTTTGGTGATTTTACTCGTATTATTCATACATTTTAAAATTAAGTTTTCTTGTAACCTACTCCAAATATTGTACGATTTGTTGTTATATTTTAGAAATCAAAAGTAAAAATTTGAACTCCACGGTCGCTGATCGAAAAGCAATTACAGATAATTCTATGTAATCCACAGGTCTAAATATTTGGCAAAATATATTTTTTATTGCCTAGCGTGCCTCAATAAAATATTTTAATAACTATTCTACGCAATTTAATGCTATTATTACTCTATGCAATCCATCACATTTGCAGGATTAAGAGATGAACAAGATTGTCAAGTCGCCATTGAAACTTCATTCGCAGATGGTCAATGTCACTTGTCAACCTCAAACGAATACAGATCTTATCTTATTTGGAGCTTTTCTTCCTCCCAAGTTGTCGTAAAAATTTTACAAAATCATTCTTTTCCTATTTTTTCAAACTCGAACTCTCTCAGATTAAGTTTCATTGCATCCATGTTTTAAGCACTACGCCTTTGGTGATTTTACTCGATTTATTCATTCATTTTTAAAATTAATTTTTACTTGTAACCTACTCCAAAAAGATATAAATTTCGCATTCCACAAATTGAATGTTATATACAAGAAGTGGCTGGACTTTGCTCATTTGAAATGTATATCAGCCGGTATTTTTAATCAAATGAAACATAAGTCTTAATCCTATGCCTTTGTACGGTAAGAATTTATAGCCAGGGTATAGCATGCCTCACAATAGCTGATTATAACAGATATTACCTTGAAGGTTTAGGATACTGCATTACTATTATTATGTGTGAGTTCACTGGATCAAAATGATGGCCTATGGAGTTTGATCTACAAAAGCATAGTTTTGGAAAAACATATTCCAATACAGTATGTGTAGCTAAATATTTTCCGCTATTTTCAGTATTTTGGTTTCAATTTTGTGGGTTCTTTGTTAACACAATTAATATGAATCAAAAATTATAAAATAGGATGAGCTCACATTTTATATATCTACTTTTAAAGAGAACTGAGATGGCTCTTGTTTAGAAAGCATCTAATACAATACAATGATACAAAAGATCTAATACAATGGGACATGTTTTAGTGGACGGTTAACCACGGAAAAGTGTCCGGTTTCATTGAAAGTTGAATTTGCATGCATTTTGTATTCACGATGATTTGCTCTTATTGAAATTTCAGGGAAACAGAGGAGCCGGGAAGATGAACCAGCGGATTAATCACCTTATTTCTGAATGCGTACGAGAAAGATTCGTCCTTGGATGCATCAGAATGTTGGAAATGCATGCGGAATAATTGTCACCAGCTGTATGTTCATAGGTAAGATTGATTTTCACTGGTATCTTGTGTTCTAAGTGAAAATCTCCTATTTAACTACATTTTTTATGGTTTATTTGAAAATATAGTGGTTACCATTTAATTGTTGACTTGTCTTTCCTTGACTATCGATTTTCAGCATCCCGATAAATATATTTATGGCCTTTACTAGGGATGGTCGGATCGGATACATCGGATCCAAAGTTACGGAAGATATCGGATCTGGATCCGAAATTTTAAATAATAGCTTCAGTGAATGCAACGTGCAATAATGGTGGAAAGAGTTCCGATTCTATCTTGGAATGCGCCGTCGCATGCGATTCTTGTCCGACGCCAGGGTCAGTGGTGTATCCGAAGGTTTTTCCTATTTTCATTTCCAAACCCAAGCGTAACAGTTTAGGTCCTGAGCATGTAAAGATGTTTAAAAAAAACAACTTGAAAGCCAATGAAAATGATTTTTAATTTATAAAAATTTTAAAATGTGTGTGAAAATCTAAAAAGCGTTCCTTCGATTTTACGTACCCAGAATAAACTTAAATAATTGCTTCGTTTAATAGCAAGAATTGCAGGAAAATTCATTTGGATTCGAAAATATCCTATCCGAAAGATCCGGCTCCGAAAATCAAGGATCCGATCCGAATCCGGATCCGAAAAAAATCCTGGATCCGTCCATCCTTAGTCTTTACCTATCTTCTATGAAACATTCTCTGTCCGGCATTGACTTGCTGAGGCTGACAATATGTTTTGTCAAACTGTCAGTGGCGTATGGCATCATTATGTTGACTCAAGATAATTAGAATTATAGAACTCAAGAAGAACAATCATCGGTTGGATGCATGTTCTCGCAGCGACTTTGTAACGTAATAAAATATTAAATCTGGGGCAACTATTGCTCTTGTTTTTAAACGGCTATTGCAGTTGTGGGGGATAATCTTCCATAAATATTTGACTGCCCTTGTTTCAATTCCAATCGGTGTCGAGGTGAATATATATTTGTGGCCTCAAATTTTATTTGATCAATTCGTATATACTCTTGAAACTTTTGCGTAGAACTTGCGAAATAATCCTGAAACATTGCGAAAATATTTGGTTATCCTCAATCATAACTCAGCCTTAGACTACATTTTCCGCATTTGTCCCACAATTTCGTTTGAAAAAAGAAAACTTTTTAGGCGTCACAATGATTGGAAATTTTTAGATCTAGTCGATCACAAATCGGCGAAATTTCGCATACTCCCTCTTCCTGTGTTTATTTGCTGTGCGACACAGTTTGATAAGAGAGAAAGTAAATGGGAACGGGGAGATAAATTAATTATTTAGCACGTCGTCTTCCTTCCTGTTGATACATGCGAATGCGATAAAAAAAAAGATTAGGCTTGGCTAATTGAGAACACTTATGCTCTTATTTCCTGACTGTTTGTTTGTCACAGTATTATGTGCGTGGATATACGAGTGCAGGTCGGAAAGTAACACATGATATTTTTTCCCAAGAAGTTCAATATGTACCAAAGCCAAACAAGTAAAACATTAACTTACATCTCTGACCTACTGTTCTAAATAGTCACCTCTATAATAATCATTTAATTTTATCAACATATCTCTCATTTCGTGGTACCAATTTCAATATGCCCTGTTCGTATAAGTCTGTTTATTGGGAGTTGACAGCCATCTGCGGACACCAATGAGAACCCAGGGTGGGTTCTTTGAAGGTTGCATCCTCCGGGGTCGTGACCCAGTACTACGACTGATACGCCCGCTCTCCCGGGGAGGGGTGTGGAAAGGAAGGAAAGAGACGCCGCCGCGATAGGAGCCCGACGACGACTCCGGGGTAGGGATAGGGATGGAAGGGAGGGATAGGGAATACCCTCGACGCTATGAGAGCAACCAGAGCCCTCTGCTAACGAAACCATGATTAAATGTTTCTTCAGAAAGGAAAAACATTCCTATGAAGAAGGAAATTTCTACGATTTTCCGTAGATCCATCTGCGGACAGCTGATTTCACCTCCGCATCTGTTGCACAGGAACGAGAAAATAATTCATCAGATGCTATACATGGAGTGTGTTTCTCTATGGAAGCGAGGCTTGGACGTTGACAGCATCAGAGAAGTGAAGAGAGGAAGCATTCGAAATGTGGTGCTAGCGGAAACATTGCTACTGTCCAGACAGTCGTCCCCAAACAAGCCACGGGTGTCCCTGTGAATTTCACTCCGTGAATTCCCTTTGGCCAACAAATATCGTACAACACTTCGCTGCTCTTCACACGTGGACGACAGTAATTAGTGCGCCATGTTTTTTTCATATTTCATACTTCTCTCGCTAGAGCTGCACGAGAAAAAACTACCCTGCAGAGCGCAAACTTCAGACTATATCATTGTGAAATTTCAACATTGAAGCTTCAATACCAGGGGAGGAAAAATTATTTCGCGTTTCTTTCCCATCTGACCTCGTATATTTTTCCATAGAGAGCGTCTTAAGCTATGTCCCCACTGGTGACCAATCATAGAGACTTGATCTCGAGATATATCTCACAAAGGGAGTGTCACAAATCTCTGGGTCTCAGACTTCAATCAAACTTTGTAGTGTTGCTGTCGATCGGAAGCTGTCCACGAATGGGGTCCCATATGGGGTAATCTAACCAATAGTTTAAACAAAAACGCAATTAAACATTTATAGGTCCTGTTTCCGTCAACTAGAAGCGGTAACCCGGTAGTTACGGTATTTGACTCTTACCTGGACGTCCTACGTTCGATTCTTAGATGCGGAACTTTATATTCATATTTTTTCTACATTTCTTTTTACAAAAGCCTGCCATTCATTGTTATTTTCATGATTTTCAATGTAAATTTTATTTTTCACTGTGGGACTGTGTCTATTGGATACTAATCTCACAAGGGAATTTCCTAAAGGGTTTCGTTCAAATTTTGCTAGGTGACAGGAAATGGATACCCATGAGTTGTAGTTTATGTTTTAGCCACCAACGCTCTATTCATTTCGAGATATTAGCGACGGAAAGTGGCGGGAAAAAGCCTAGCCGCAGATCAACAATAGCCCTTGCAATCCTCCGTTGCTAGGATGAAGAGGACTGACGGTGTATTTTTGTGCAGTGGGTTGCATAAACCTAGGTGTATTCCTCCTACTTTCCGTCGCTAATCTCTCGAAAAATATTGAGCGTTGGCGGCTGAAACAAAAACTACACCTGGAGGAAGAGTTCTCCGGTTTCCAGCCGGGTCCAAGGGTTTTTCTGCACCGACGTTTCGAATGCTAAGTCTGCCATCATTTTCAGGGTGAGTCAAAAGCCTACCCGCAGATCAGCAATAGCCCTTATGGGCCCTCTTTCACCCTGAAGACGATGGCAGACTGAGCCTTCGAAACGTCGGTGCAGAAAAACCCTTGGACCCGGCTGGAAACCCGAGAACTCTTCCTTCAGTCTATTCGCCGGGAAAACCTTAGATCCTTCAAAAACTACACTTAATGTGTATCCATTTCCCCTCGCCTAGCAACATTTGAACGATATCTAGTGGACACATTTGAGGGATTTCCCAATTTTTTTTCTGAGACCAGTCTCTAATCCATGCTATACGCTAGATCGCTTCATACCTGCGGTAGGCTAGAGAACTTGTAAGAAAGATGTGAAAGAGAAGAAATACGTAGGTGTGAAAAGATTGGCTGATAGGAGAATTGAGTTAAGAGCTGCGTCCAAACAATCTCAGGATTTTTGACCATAGATGATGATGAATATGTATAGGAAAATAATTTATTTTCTTACTAGTTATTTGACCTCCTTGATGATGGCGTTCATGCGTGACTTCCGGTCCGCCAAAGCGACGATCACGGTGGAAAACCAGACGATCCATTAGCGGTTGGGAGTGCATTTTGGGAAGAACTAAAGGAAGAGTAGAAAAAAAAGAAGATCGGAGAGGCCTTTTAGGCACTCATCCGTGGGCATCGCAGACAGAGAGAGAGAGGTCCTGTTTCATAATGAGTCCCCCCCTTCCTCACCCCCTTTCTTTCCGAAAACCCGAGGAAAAAATTGAGACATGAGGCTGAGAGACAGCAACAAAGGCAAGGCGTTTTAACCCATTTCGGGCCAGAAAAATGTCTGCTTGCGATTTTGAAGATATTTAGGCGTTCCGCTCCAATTTTTCGTCTTATGTCATCCTTAATAAACAATTTGGTGGTGCATTCAACAAACAGAGTTCTCAGAATGACCGGTAGCATATTTCATTAACAAAAACTATTTGTAAGAACAGACAATATAAGTAAAATGTATCATCATTTTTATTAAAATTCAAAAGTAACCACACATAGTGTTAGCTTAATAACCATAAACAAACATTGCATAAAAGGTACGTGCCTCAAATATAGTCTCTTATTTTTAGTTAATTTACAACGGGCTTTGTATCTTTCTAACTATACTATGAATTATTTTAAAACATTTTCATAATACTATATTTTTTCATGTCTCAAAGTTATATTAATTTTCATTTCAAGCCCTGATGAGGGTTTAAAATAAACCGAATCGTTTGCAAAAATTGCATTTTATTTTTTTCAACACATGATCTGCAGTCCAAGGAAGTGATTTATTGCTTTTCTTTTTGAGGTAGAAATGCTGCCTGAAAGGTAGCAGAATCCACGCATTTTACCCGAGAGAAGAAAAAACTTACCTTGCGCCTCTCATTTCTCTCTTCTCTCCCCATGGAAACCCATCGGATGAGGGAGAGGCGCTTGTTTTCCCGTTACTGGGGCAACGGCCACGAGGTGGAGATCTGCGAAGCGGTTCGCTCTCGGTACTCAACAGTTAGGCCGTCTCTAGATTAGATCACTCAGACGAGACCTTAAAATACTCACCACGGACGCTATAATGTGTTTCGTATTTGGAATATAATGAAGAAAAGAGAAATAATGTTAAATTTGCTATTTGCAATAAAAAAAATGAAACAGATATATATTTGAAAAAATATAAAAAAAAAGAAAAAATGATGAATTAGTTAGTGAAAAATAAACCCAAACTACACATTTAACGCATATAAATGGGAAAAAAAGTGATTGTACTCTAAATTGGCTACTTGTTGTGGACATTAGTTTACCGGTACAGCACCTGAACGCGCCTTCGGCCGTTGATGAGGAGATCTTACCCACAGCGATGTCTTCTCCGGATGTACTTCTTCCGCTCTTAGTACTTTCGTATGGTAACCTCTTTTTCACATTACTAGTAGTAATAGTATTTAAATTTAGGGTGCATCGACGGCTAGGTCATTTCGCACCACTACTGTGTCATTCAATTCCAAAACTTATGTAGAAAGAGATCCACTGCACAAGATGTCTTCTTACAAAGCGTGAGCACAATTAGAGTTTATTAAAAATATTTATTTCTTTGAGGAACTGAAATGTATAATTTAAGTTGGTAGGGTGGTCTCCTAAAAGGGCTTCTAGGTCTCCCCCTAGATTAATCCGTCTTCTTGCGTCGCGGTACTTAACTTAATCTATCAGGATATGTCTAATATTTAACGGACACCTACAATCGTCACATTGGGGAGGTACCTTCTCTTCAGTAAAGAGATACGCATGGGTCATTGGGCTGTGCCCTATCCTCAACCGTGTGAGTACTACCTTCTCTCTCCGATTACTACGGGAGGAGGAGGGCCACGCTGCTATTACGTCCTTGATGCCACGGAGCTTGTTATTGTTCAGAGTCCTCCACGACTCCCTCCATTGTTCCAATACCGCATTTATTAGTGATGCTATTAGGTCCTCGTAGGGAACCAGCGTTAAGGCAAACTCTTCGTCACTCAGAGCTTCCTCGGCCATAGCGTCTGCTATCTCATTCCCGGCTATCCCCTCATGTCCCGGTGCCCACAGAAAACGGATATTAAAACCCTTTCTCGTAAGGGTCAGCAGCAGGGAATGTATTTCTTGTACGATCGGGTGCACGGGTGAGAAGCCAGAGATGGTTTGTAGCGAGCTCAGGGAGTCATAATTTGATGGTTTGTAGCGAACAAAATAATTTGAATAAATGCGATTTCGGTTCAAATTATTTTGTTCACGCTACTTCTACAAAATAATTTGAACCGTAATCGTAGTGACGCCTCAGTTTAGCTGCTAAAAAAGGAAATTTTTATATACTTTGGTGAGACTGTTTTCCATGAGACTCCTCATCATCGTTAATTCTGGAAAAAACATGGATGTGGCTAAGATCTCCGAATAAACGGCCGAATGCGCGTTCAGATGACCAATTCTCACCACAACCAGTTAGTTTACAATGCGATAATTATTTTGCACATTTGTTTGTGTTGTGTGTGCAGTGCGTTCTCTCCGTCAGAAGAAGCTTAAAATTGAAATTTGAAAACATGATTTAGAACATTATCTTTTTACAAATATATACAGTTCATTTTTCACAATTTATCTCCTTTTTATTGCCATTAATTTTTCTATTTTTTGCCCATTTTGCAATCATGTATATTTTGTTTCAAGTGCCAAACATTTTTATTTTATCTTTTTTTCTCTCTTTTTGTTTTCTAACAAGATAAACACACTCAAAAAATGAAATTATTAAAACAGGAAGATATATAAAGGCATAGACAACACACATAACTTGAGTTACTTGATGAAGAGTAACTTGTTGAATCAGTACCTATGTATGTAGCCGGAACTGAAGGATCATAGCACCCAATGTCCGTATGTTATGTGTTATTGGTTGCCCCGAGCCTTGAATGAAGATTATGGAGTAGATGCGTAATGAATTGGTTTAATGTTGGAAGTTTATGGGCGGAAAGGACATCGGAAATGCGAGTAAATTTGAAAAGATTGAGTGGTACATGGAGGCATTTATTTTGGAAGATTTCAAGTTTATAATTAACTGCTAGCAGGCGACCCGGCGACACTCGGGGTGGACAGTACATAGAGAACTGGGAACTTGGACTTCATGATCACATAGCAGTTTTGTTTTTTTTTCTCTTTGAGAGATGGGAAAAGACATCGATACGGCTAAGATCTCCTAATGAACAGCCGAGGGCGCGTTCAGAAGACTAATGGTCACCAAAACCATCCAGTATACTATCAAATAACACAGGCCAACAAAAAAATGTTCTTTGAAAACTATTTTTATTTTAATAGCTGATCTTTATAGATATTTATGTGCCGAATCCAAACCAGGCCTTAGTTTTTTTTGTATCACCCATAGTTTCCAAGCAATATGTATTTAATATTTAGTCTAATACCCCCATACGGTACATAGGGAAATCAATGAAACACTGTGTTACATCATAAAATTGTTTGTATTTACTGTTCACTACATCCTGATAAAATTGTTTGTATTTACTACAGCGTGATAATACATGGTTCACTTGTCAAATGAAATTGGTCTACATTTTCTTCCCCTTTTTTCCTTGAAGCTTCTTGAGTAGCTTTTTCTGCGATGAATCGCTTTCTGTACTTCTCGGTGAAGTACAAACAGTAATCCCCCATTATCTTCGTTCATTAGACTTACATTTTCAATTTTATTATAACTATAAAATAGCTGTTAAATTCTAAAATATTGCTTAATTTCATAAATTTAACTGTAAAATGTGAATATATGGTGGGTGATACAACTTTAAAACCATCATATTTGGATTAAGCAACTTTAAAAACATAAGGATAAGGTATTTTCAGTAAAAAATTTTTTTTTCATTGTTGGCCTGTGTAATCGCATTTTGCGCATTTGTCTGTGTTGTGTGTGTTGTTTCCGTCAGCAGAAACTTTAAATAAGGGCAAAGGCGGATCCGGGGGGGGGGGGGGGGCGGGGGCCCCCCCCCCCCCCCCCCCAGACCCTCAAAAATATGCAAGATTTTTAATACGGTCCCATTATCATTGCGTTCGTTTTGTATTACGAGATATACTTGTGCCCCCCCCCCCCCACCAGAACAAATCCTGAATACGGCCTTGCTTGTACCCCCCCCCCCCCCAGAAAGAAATCCTGGATCCGCCCCTGAATAAGGGCGTGTCAGGAAGTGTACCTACCCGGCAAGATGTTCTACCCCAGAAGTTCTATGACGTGGCGTAAAAAAACGGTAATGTGAATATGACGTAAATTACGCGTTCGACGCAGGCAAAAGTAGCATAACGGGGTTTGGGAGCATGAGATGTACTTTTATACTAACTTTGGTAGCAATCCGTGCTGCCGTATGAAAACAAGTAGCAGGCAGACAAACAGACATTCTTTTTCATAAATATAGATGAAGTTGGGTCAACTCTTCTAGGAATTCCCGCGGGGACTAATTATCTCTTTTGGCCGTACATTATTAAACCTAGAAGAAGTCAGAAGGCCTAGAAATGGCTCATAAATGAGTAACATAATGGCGCGGCTTAAATCAAGCTGGAACTGTGGGATCTAAGTTTCCAAATATCTGTAAGTAATGTATCATAAGGATTGTTTTATAAGTTATACGAGCGTGATGCGCCCGCTCCCAGCGGGCTTCCCCCGCTCTTTTCAATGGAGGTCCACAGAGGGATAGGCGCGTTTCTAATTTTAAAATGTAGAAAAAAAGGCAGGGTCTTATGTACAAATTTAATTGGAATGTTCATGTACAAATTGAGGTAAGAGGACCTCTTTAAACACAGCATTGGAAGTAATTACATTATCCTCTGTTAAACGCACATGATGACTCGTACTTACGTATCAACAGGAGACTTGAATGTGGAATCTGCCGCATTTTGATAAAATTTATTTAAAGAATTCGAGATATTGTTGCAAATGAACAAATGCATCAGTTTGTGCGCCGTTAACGTCAGGAATATTTACCGTTTTCTTTTTTGTTTTTTTTTTAATTATTTAAAAACCAATTTTAGGGAACAATAGCAATATTTAGGAATTAAGATATGCCGTCGCATGTTTTCTGATAAATTCTGTGCAATTTGGTACCTCATTTGTAGAGTTTGGTTGCGTATAAGTTGAGAAAAAGGTATCTATACAGTAGAAATAATATAGAAGATGTATATAGCTCCGATAGCTCTGGAAGTTTTTTTTAAGTTTAATAAACTAAATTTATTGTAAAAATGAGCAAACAAAAACTAATAAAACGACTTTCTAGCAGCCCTGAGGATGAGCCCCGAGTCGGAGCTTGAAACGTTGGCGAATATTAACCCGGTGGGAATCCCGAGAAGAGCTTACCCACATTATTCTTCAGCATCAAATCTTATATATGAATTCGTTGTGAGCGAAAATGTCGCAACCATAAAGAAGTGTCTGTATGAGGTTCTTTTTTGTGGAGGTGTTGAACCATGAATACTACAAAGGAGGATCCTCAAGTCGGCCTCTAAATGTGTTGTCAACCACCGCGCATTTAAAAGGGTTACAAAAGTCGCCACTCGCGTCGGTAACGGACAAATTGATCCGAGTTTCACGGGAAAATAAAGTATAATTAGGATTGTCAATCGAAATTTATACTCATGATGATGTGACATATCAAGTTAATAGCTTTTCTTTACTATTCCTCGCATTGGCAAAGAGAATACTAAAAAATAATGTGAAAAAGTGGATCGCATTACGCTCATCACCGCGCCGCGGACATTTTTGAAAGCCGATTAGAATGCGACAGAAGTTGAAACAGAAATCAGCCTTGTATGGGATGGAATTGGGCCTCCTCTATACAGTCCCCTTGTGTTGAACCATCTTAATAAGGATCAGAGGTCAAAACATTTCTTTCAACGGAGTAGGATTGAGTAAAGAGGAGAACTGGGTAGAAGTTGTTCGTCCGACCCTGTTGAATTTGGTTCCCTAATCGAATGGCGGGCCATTAATTGAGTTTTTCGCTAAATCGATTGTACTTGATTACGCGCACCGGAATTATTCGATTAAAATCGATTCAATTCAAAGTTTATCTCTTTCCCCTTGGCGGGATTTGCACCTGAGGGCATTTGATGAATCTCTTCCAACCCTTTACTAATGCGCGTTATCTCACTTACGCTAATGAAGTGAATCCACTACCCACAGGTTGTTAGGAAAAAATATCTTCGCTGATTCGGCCAAAAAAGAATGGCCGTTGTTGAACCTCAATTAGATAGGTATTACTCTCTTTTGAATGACCACTAAAAAGGATTTGATTTCATTTTTCGTTTCTGAAGAATCACCGTTCCTGTTATTTTTGGAGAAGGACTCATTTATCACTCAACCAATTATATTTTTGTCTTTTTTGTTTCGTACTACTTCATACACATATCGAAAAAAATAGGATAAAAAATAGTTAATAACTAAAGTTACTTAATTTTAACGCCTAGGTAAAAATCCGAAATAATATCTATATAATCTAAGTTTATTAATTTGATCTCCGAGGAATAGTTTTTATTCTCTTTCCTTGACATTTGCAAAATTATTTTTTATTTAACTAAGAAATATTATTTTTTGGAGTGCTGCTGTCGATAATGAAGATTTGGCAAAGAAAAGATGAAATATTGCTCGTTTTAAAATTATGCTATCCGTGCGATCATAGAGCGAGCATACAGAGGTAGATGAGCGTGATAGCCCTGTGGGTAGAGCACGTGGCTTCTGATCAAGGGGTCTCCCGTTCATATCTCGGGATTTTAAACTTTCGGACTCCCCCATTCAGAAATCCTTGAAGTGCGAGGTAGTCCAGGCAAAGGAAATGGTACACCCACCCTGAATGAGTGCAATTCACATGCTTGTGGCCTAGACCGGAGTGAGCTCTACCCTCACCCACGAAAACCAATCTTCGATTTGAATCACCAGCTGAGCGATACTCTTCCCTCGTAATTATCGGTGGTAAATACAGCAGACTCCTGATTATCCGGCTGCGGTTTATCCGGGATGCGGATTCTCCGTGCATGATTTTTTACTCTCGCTCGATTTTTTCCGCGATCTTTATTTTTAAAGAATAAAATCGGACGCAAAATCATCGGAATTACTACATTGATGCTAGGATAAACCGGGCTTATTATTTCCGTTAGAATCCCCTTCGTAAAAGAGACAGACTGTAGAACAGACAGATTCAGAATTTCGTTTTTCCGCTGCATTCAATGTTCCTATTTTCCAAGCCTCGCAGTGCGCGACCACGCTCCGCTAAAAAGATCGCAAACTGGCGAAGAAAGCTCTCTTTGAGTCCGGGAAGCGCTCTAAAATAACGGAATAACTGCATAAATAATAATATATTCTTTGTTTTAGGTAAATTATGAACATTGCAAGACATTTAAGTGAACGTTTGGGTTATCCGTGTTTTCCGATTATTCGTGCCGTCTCTCCCCATCATTAGCCCGGATGATCGGGAGTGTACTGTATATCTACACTTATATTATACACCGCCTGAATAGGCGTGTGGCAGGGGGCATTTATTAAAGCCCCTTATGGTTCGGGGGAAAAACGAATATCGGGGGTTCTCATATCTATCCGTTCGTAAAAATATCTCTCTTAATTTATCGCTTCCGTCAGACCTGGAAATATAGTGGAGCTCTGAGATGATATTCTCCGTGTCGCTCCTAAAGATACATATTCTTAATTGTTCAAGCAATTTAAGCCTGGCGCGCAGCCTTCGAGTCTCTAGCGGCTCCCAGCATTATTCGCATAACATCTGGGTTAAAATAAATAAGCAGGCAATGCACATTTCCCTGAAAACTTTTTGCCTCTCTGGAATTTAATTAACACTTTATTTTACTAATAGCACAATATAGAAAGGTTTCTGTGGGTATTCCTTCGGCTATTAATTTTTTTGGACCGGTGTTCTAAGTTACTGTATCGTCTAAACAGGCTTTAAGTGGCTACCTAAAGCTTCTTTTGAATGTAAAATAGCCTGTAAATTATTTGTAAAGATTGTTTTCCTGTTTTTGGAAGTAATGAAAATTTATTGCAATAGTTATAACCATCGAAGTAAGGCTGACATGGTGGTAAACTTCCCTCAACTGCCCGATTATATGCCCGTATCGCTATCACGTTTCCCTCTGACGTAGTCTCCCCCACAATGCACTTCTCTGTTGTTGCCAACAATCGCATTCCTCGCCGGTGAGTCCTCCTCGTTTATGGGCACTTTATTCCACCACGCATTGGAGGGTTGGAAGGGGGGGGACGCTAGTCGTGTCGGCGGTGGTTGGGGAGATAAGGGCACTCCGCCTCGTGGAGATTGGCTGCTTCGTGCCCTTATCGGCGGCTCTACTCGCGGGAAAGCGCCGGACGCGCCCGGCCCCCGCTGCTATCAGCCAGCGAGAGGGAAAAATGGAGGCAAAAGGACCATATTATTCTTAAGGACGGTTTTTAGACTGAATTAGTTGTAAGTTATCCGTAGGGAGGACTTAGCTTAGAAGTCCAGTAATCCATAAGCCCATGTAACCATTTTTTGAAATGTTATATGTTGGCATATTCCTCGAAGTTCGCCATGTAATACGGTCGCCATCATACTGCGGTAGATCAAATCATATAAGTAAAATAAAAGAGATAGACTGTAGAACAGACAGATTCAGAATCTCGTTTTTCCGCGATCAATGAGATATTATAACGGCTGCGTTCGGACTTAATAGCAGTTTAGTTGACTTGTAGTGTAGCCTACTAACTTTTGTACTCCTTAATGCATATTTCAGAATTTTCTTAACATTTATAGCAGCATTTTATGTTTTCTGCCTTTATGTGCTCTATGCCGTCATGAGTAGGTGGCAAACTTTACCTTTGCATGAATATGGAAGTATAATTTATTAGTATGCGCAAGGTTTTATGACCCTGTGGTGTGTATGTGGGAATCTTCTGGCATGCTGGTGATTGATCACCTATGCTAAACATCCTAGAGCTGGCTCGCCAGGTATTAAGTGGATGTAGATATATTCTTTGAACTTCATCTGGGAAAATTCACGGCGCTACATTTATTGTGAAGTTCGTCCGACTATTTCCATATGCATGCTGTGGCTGGTGTTAACATTAAGGCAGCAGATGAAGTGAAGTACCTAGTAGTTACGATAAGTTCGAATCCTTCGTAGGGAACACACATAAAAAATATTTGTGGCTAAGTCCTGAAGAAGCTACGATTCGCCAAGCGTATCTATTGTAGGAAGATTTTCGGATGAAAAAGAACAAGAGAGGTTCTTTTTGCACTCGTCCGACTACACCTTAAATATGTAGCAAGCATATTGGATCCGGCGCCGAAAGACATAATCCGTGAACTTGATAAAATACAAAGAAAAGCTCTGTAATTCGACTTCTACGGGCGTAGAGAAAGCGTTAAGGCCGTTTTACACGGGTCACGTACTTGTACAATCTGATATGTGTACGAAGACGCAGTCAAAATTGCGTCGTGTAAAGCGGTGAATTGCAAGAACACATGCGAGAATGCGTGGACGCGAGACGGCAAAATAGCCCCTCTTCTGATTTCGTCCATGCATTCGCGCAATTTCACGCCATTTCAGAAATTAATGCACTTCTAACCTGCGCAATTCCGGGCCCCATGTGAAACGGCCTTTACACAAATGTTAAACGAATTAGGCTGGGAGAGGCTAGAGACTCGGAGGCTACGCGCTAGGCTTAGATTTCTTGAACAATTAAAAATGGATATCTTTCGGTGCGAAACGGAGAACATCCCCTGAGAACTCCATTAAATTTTTAGTTCTAACAGATACGTAAACTATGAGAGAAATTTGCCGAACGATTGAGTAATGGAGTTTGTTTTACCCCCTAACTATTAAGGAATTTATAAAAATGTTATGCGGAATTTCATTAAAGCATTTCCTTTTAATTTCTTAACGGTCAGTGTCCTAACACCCCAACACCCTATTAAGGCGGCTTGCGGGGTAGTATGCCGATGTAGATGTAGATTAATCAGGTCATTTCCAAAATAAATCTCATCCGAAAATGACATTCAAAAATTTAGAACTACGTAAACAAGCCTCGCTTTCCCCAACTTGACATTTAACTCCCTAGTGCACTCGGAATTGTATGAGGTTAAGAATCGTGTACTTCAAGCCTAATGCTTCAAAACCAAATAAATCACTAAATCTTTTCCTTGTCCGGAAAACCTGGCGTTGGTTAACATTTTCATTTACAATCAGATTTGCCGCTCATCACTATCGTTCGTCTTTTTTGTTGTGTAAATACGTCATTCAGCCCTGAGGACGGAGTACGACTCATACCCCGAAACGTCGGCAGCCATGAAGGAGATAACCCGGTGGAGCACCCGAACACCCTTCACTACCAGCATACCTCGGGAAAGTATCAGATCTTTTTTCAAATACGTCATATGTTTACGGCCTGAGATTTTGATGATATTCACAATATATGGAAGGTGGTTTTATATACAGTCTTGGCTGTTTAGAATGCAAAGTATGGAGGATATTTTTCTTTGATATAATACCATGTAACACATGAACGTACTTACTTCAATTCAAATGCTGTGACTAAGATGTTTCTATGTCAGCATGACCCTATGTAAATGATGGTAGCCATAAAACAGGTTGTCCTTAATGGCTAACTAAAGTTACTCCTTTTTATGTGATTAATTCTATTCTGTACTTTTTCTTATTTTTGGAGTAATAAAACAATTTATTTAGTATTATTATTTATTATGTTTTATCAAAATGGGGTATCTCTTGGCTTACTCATAGAATCCTCCCGGGATCCTGGTTAGGTTCCAATGTCGCATACGACCGGACGGAGAGAGAGTATGACTAGTCAGGCTGCTGGTACTTACTTACCTGATGTTGCTGTAAACATAGATGACGGGTGGAGTCCTTAAACGTGGCAGCGAAGGGGTTGCGGGACTACCTAGACCCCTAATGACCCTAATACCACCCTGACTTACCCGCAGGGACAGCGCTGATAGTGAGACCATGAGTCACCTACGAGGAGTAACCATGGAGAAATTTAAGTTTTCGTCTCTAGTCTGAGTTTTCATTTTCAAATCTGTAGTGTAGAGTTTGCAAGTGCCGGCCTCGGAGGCGGCGGGGTAAAGTATTCGCTTCCCGAACCTATGGTTGCGAGTTCGAGTCCCGCTTTGGTTGTGAGCCCCTGGTCATGATGTTTGTTGTGTCTATGTTTTTTTATTATAAGGGCCTCTTTACACGGTGCATTAGTACGTACGATTTAATGTCTGTTTGCATGAACGATTTTTGTGGACCGGAACAGAACATATACGAATGCGTGAACCAAATGAGAACAAGTTCTATTTTCTGTGCAAGCAGTCGCTCAAGTTGGGTCGTTACACGGTGTATTTTCGTGTTCATTCATGCATTTAAACACATAGAAAGTAACTCGTGCGAGTTAATGGATCGTGTAACCAAGCCTTTTGAATCATCTAATGTAAAGCTCTTTAATAAGCTGTTTTCGGCAAGATGAAAATAAATAAATTAAGTTTGGTCATAAACATCTATCTCTAGCATTGTTGAGCAAAATCGCAGTAGGCATGTGTACTATAAAAAACAGTAATAATCGCACTATACAGTAATTACAAAAAGTAAAATCAAATTGTGTTCAAAAACGTGCAACAAAAACTCTCCACCTTGCATTTCACTTTATTGCACGTACCACATAAGAGTGTGTTGCCATGGAAACTTTTTCCATACCTAATGCTTGGAAGAAGCTCCGTAAATCCTAGTGGAAAATCTGTCAAAAAAGGAGGAAAATTCGTGAGCTAATTGTAAACAAAAATATTTTATGACATTTTCTGCATTTTAGCCATGTTTAGCTGGAGAAGGATCCAATGAAAATTTCTAGTTTTGCAGATTAAGCACATTAAGGAAATTAAAAGTAGGAATAAAGTGAAAAGGTGTGAATTAGGCCAATGCTTCGTGCATTATTTATGTTTTCTCCGGTTAATAGTAATGTTCTCCTCTGACTCCCCACCAGGTTGTTGGCTTCATTTACGTCGACGTTTCGGAAAACAACTTACTTTCCATTTTCAAAGCGTGTTCATTTCACCTTATCGGATTTCATTCTGGATTGAACTGACCGTTGGTCGGGCTCAACAATTATGTTTAGCTGTCGTCTGATTGGCTCACGTTCGTAATTTTCCTTTTTATTATTTTCTGTTCTTTCCTTATGTGTAGTTTGTGAAATACGCCGTTAGTTTCCCAGTATTACTCTAAACTAAGGACGGTACCACGGTTGAGATTTTTTAATAATGGCATATTTTATGGTTTCCTTGATTAATCGGTCCCGTTATCGCTGTGAGCGGCAGAGAAATAAAGAAATGCTTTGTGACTGAGTTACTGGTCGCGCGGTCGTCTCACCTCCCAGCTACAAATCGGGACGATTGCAAATGGGGGAAGGGAAGGATTCTGAAAAAAATGCATTCACTTACCTGTTAAACATGCCATTTTTTGCAGAGCTGTCTTCACCAAATCTCAACCAGTGTATGCTCGTGAGTCAAATGCTCGGGGGGCCACACTTCACCGGGGGGTCAAAATATTTTGTGTATTGTAGTGAGTTTTTAAGGAAATCTAGGTATTAAATTTGTTTAATTTCTGCTCGTCTTAAATTTTACAGTTAATAGGGGGATATTTTCACTTAATACTTCAGTTCAGTGAACACAAGGCTATTTATTTTAAAATTTATTAAACATGTAACTTTACCTTAATGATCATATGTTCTTAATTCCATTGAACTTCCTTTGTAATTATTTTTTCATCCTAACATTTCGTTACCTCCGTTAACTATTTAATCGTCGCGTTAATTATTTTCTGTTTTGACGCGCATACATTTGGTATTATTTTTTATCTTCCAAGCTGATCTATCTATCTATTAATTAATCATATGCCTCCCTAGTTATAAGCTCATCCCGACGAGTAGTAAGTACATAAATTTTTCATGCTCATCTCAGCTCATTTTTTTTTCAGGGCATTGCTTCGCCTTTGCTTTCTTACTTGCCTTAAGCTGTCTGCTACATGTGTTCAAGTCTTAGCCATCCAAATTCTTGCGGTCAGACTAGAGTTAGTAATGTCATTGTAACTTTGAGTATCTTGGTCTTTTTACTAACAATAAGAAAAAATAACACCTTATGGAAAGAACCTAAAAACTTTATTTCATTACTGCTTATTATTTATTCCATAATGAAAATGGTTTATTTTCGATCAGTGCACAAGCTGCGTCTTCGATTTTAGGTAATAATTTCCCACATTTGTTTTTACTTTAATATAAAGACTATTTCATATTAATCTGTTCAGATAGTTTAATAAAGACAGTTAATAGATCTGAAAGATAGGAAAAATTAATTACTCTATAAAATAGTTATTGACCTATCTTCATTAACCGTCTTCGTAAACTATCGTCAGCATAAAATTTACGTCAAAATTCTCTTTACATTTGAGTGCACTGATGTAAGGCTACTTGATTTTAACCTAACCAACATTTCAATTTCAATTGTTTGCCCATGGTAATGGCACAGGTGGCGCCATCTGCTGGGGTGAATAAATTTTGTGTGAAAATTTAAAAACTGCTTCCATCTTAAAGCAATGTTCAGTTTTGGAATTATTTTCACGGAAATTTTTCAAATGTGCTTCGTTTGTAGCAGTTGTATGCGTTTATAAATAAATCCATCAAATCCCAATAGGCGAATCGTGTCTGCTCCCACCCGCATTTGGTTTTATGTGTTTATCGCGATAGCACTACCGGCAAATACCTATTTGCACTAGACGTCGATACCATCAGCATATCGATCTTGAGAGTGTATTTTCTAATGGTAAGAGAAGCTTATCACTTAGCACTCACTCAGTCCATTCCATTTTCAAATCAAAATAAAGAAGTCGACTCCTGATAAGGATGAATGAAAATTTGTCTTCGGACAAGATTGTATTATCTACAAACAATTAATAAAGTGACATTGTTCTTGAGTATCAACTTGGTTTCATTTATCATTTTGATATCAGGCATAAGAATGTAATCCGCTGTACATAGAACAAATGATAATAATATATATCAAACGCTAACAAATACTATAGGTAGGTATAGCTTCACATAACTAATCTATACAACAAAAGCGCAATATATATGAGGGGGTGAGATGCCAAGGGGTACAAGTGATTTTTTTCTCGAAAGAGTTAGGTAAAGTTAATTGTTAGAAGAAATACGCAAAAACTTGGTTGCCAAGGAATACTAGTGAGTCTCTGTTCTGAGCAGAAATCGAGTGGAAAATCAAATGCACTATTAAACATATAACTGATCTCGTTTATTTTCTGTGACTAATTTCTGTACCTAACTCTGTATAAAAAAATTAATCACTTCTACCTATTAGCTCATATCATTTATACGTAATGTATGTTATCCATAAGTGTTGTATATTCCTTCTTACATCTAGTTTAGGGATTGATAAGTTGAAAATAAAAAGATAATATTTTGAAAATAATAAATTCGGCTTTACCTTGGATAATCGAGAGTTAATAATACCTGTAATTCTTGCTTATCATTTTTATATTATTGTCTATCGGGATGGAGTATGAAAAAGTTAGAGAGCGCCTACTTCTTGAGCTATCAGCGGTGAAAAATTGGCGGCCCTTTCGTGGATGAGTTGCTGACGTCACGGGATCAGGCCGTGCGGGTCACCGCTTCTCATCTATTCCCCGGTCTTGCACTTTGGCCTCGTGAGGTTCTTTACTGTCAACAGTCTTGTAAACTTTGGTAGTGGGGGCCAGTACCATTCTTTAAGCAATCACGGACCTCTAGTTTTCTTATATCGCATATTGAAATGATTCACGGGGATATAAACTGAAGATCAGAAGGTATATGCTGTGAAAAATGGGCGTCTGTTTTTCATTGCCCCAAGTATAGCTATATGTTTTTTTGAACTAGTCTTAATATGAGTCATAAATAATATACAGGGTGGAGAAAAATTGTATCTCGAAATTTTAACCCTGGTTTGCTGCCGCCAGTAGGAAACAAAATCAGGGGTGCCGATTTACAAAAATATTGGGGGAGCCCAAACCGGGGATCTTGCCCCGGGAAATTTTATAAGTGGTGAGTTTTAACTTTTTTATGAATTTTAGAAGAGTCATATGATCAAGATTAATATTTAGAAGAGTCATATGATCCCCTGATAACTGGAATCTCGATATCCGGACATTCCGGGGAAAATCGAAAAGCCTGACATATTTTTTCCTCACACTTATAACGAATTCTTGAGGGGCTCGGGCCCCCTAAGGCCCCAGGGAGTCGACGCCACTGAACAAAATTACTAATGATGTTTTGGTAAAAAACGCACCATTTTTAAACCACAGAAACTTTGAGCCAAGCGCTCCGATTGGCCGGGTGTTTGCCCTCTTGCCGGATATTCTGGAGAACTCATGACTTCTAATACTTTGCCTGCCGAAGTTCGCGATGTTCGGTTATTTATTATTTCTTATTGTTTTCTCGTTGCATAAACTTGCGGGATGCCTTTTTTCCATGAAGTTTTCGACCCTTACAGGTCCACGGCAGTAAACGCTTGTTACTGTTATTGAAACCGTCAAAAAAATTTCCTATACTTTGATTTGAATAAAATCAACTGATTTGGGCGTTACTTGGTGGAACGATGAAATGTTCATGGTGAAACAAAAACCCAGTACTATTCCACAAACTTTTATTTTAACTGTCTACTAGTTTCGACGTTTACACCGTCATTATCAAGACTAACAGAGCAATAGCGTACAACGTCCAGCCTTATTTACCCAACAAAGAATATGTTAAGGCTTGCGAGACGAAGTTTGACTGAAAGCTTCTTGAAGAGAAACGCCTGTTTTGCCGTACTAGCCTTGCGAATAAAATTGCATTGCTTTTCATCGTTCCACCAAGTAACGCCCAAATCAGTTGATTTTATTCGCAATGCTAGTACGGCAAAACAGGCGTTTCTCTTCAAGAAGCTTTCAGTCAAACTTCGTCTCGCAAGCCTTAACATATTCTTTGTTTGGTAAATAAGGCTGGACGTTGTACGCTATTGCTATGTTATTCTTGATAATGACGGTGTAAACGTTGAAACTAGTAGACAGTTAAAATAAAAGTTTGTGGAATAGTACTGGGTTTTTGTTTCACCATGAAAATTTGATTTGAATATTTGAAATTTGTTGATTAATTTTCACTAGCTGCCAAAAATGCTTTTCGTGAATTAATTCGACGAGATTAATTCATCGTATCAGTGAGGGGAGAAATATTAAATTGAAAACGCGTATAGTGGTATGACAAAAACACCAAATTGACATATATTTTACTACAACTGATAAATGATTGTTCTTTGGCGAAATCTTTATAGTTACTCAACACGGAAGTGCATCATGGGAACGATAAGCAAGAACTGAAAGGTTTTATCTTATCGGCGGTCAATCGTAACGGGAAATTCTTACGAATTGACTCTCATTAGAATTCAACTTGTGTTCAAAACCCATTAGCACAGTAAATAAACAAAGGTAGATTAATTTTACTAATCAATGTTGGGTCTTTCCGTTATCTTAGATTAAAATTATCTATAATTTGTGATTATGAGTGAATGACATTTTATGTCGCAATGGCTCTTTTACAGCTGTTATAAATTCTTAGATACCTCATGAACATGGCTTTATCTTCAGAGATTGTTACTCTTGAGAGATATAAATTATTCTCGCATCTTTCAGCAAGTACTTTCTATTTATCAATAACACGCGATTCAACACGTTAATGGCTTTATTAGATTTGCCTATTTAACTATTTCAATTATCATGACATTATTCAGCGTAATTTCCGTTGTTTATCGAATGGGATTCGCCATTTTTTTAACCATCGATTGTGAGTGACTTTTAATTGTAAAGACATCCACATTTCCCCGTATTCCCATTCGCTACCTTCTCCTCGAGACATTCCAATACCAACGGCCTCAACCCTTTCGAAAGATGAGTTGATGACGCACCGAACTCCTACACGAACTCCTCAGCTTGGAAAACGGACTGCTTTTCTCCATTTATCAAACGAATGGAATCAAAACATACAAAATTGTCACTATAATAAATATGATGTGGTAGCCAGTGATGGATAAATGTCGGTGGAAATCGATTTATCGAGCAATCGATTTTTAATCGAAACTAAAAGCTCGACTTTTCAACCAAAATCGAAATTTGAACTACGAGGGGAGTTCAATAAGTGATGTAATATGATTGTTTCTGAATTTTTTTTTATTCAGCACTTAAATACACTAGGTATATTATTCTCCAATCTTTTAGCTACCCAACAGTATATTTCTACGCAATCTCCATTCAATGGTGCGGATTGATGCCACCTGTATGCCTGCATGGTACCAATAGGGTAGTTTCCTTCATCAAAGAAAACGAAAGGCATTGATTGCGATTCGTTACCCACCATTAGTGTATTCATAATATACAAATCATTTGGTTTTAAAAATCCCAGTTTAGACGAATGGCATTGGTCAAATTTAACCGCATTTGAAAAAGACCAGATTGGCGCCTATGCGATGCCACTCCTCGTGACGTCACAGGGACCTAGTTTCTATACGATTAGATAGGAGTTTTATATCGTCTGAGATTGCCAATGCATGCATGAGGCACAGAGCTCAGGGAAACATGTCTTAATTATCACCTATTAAAACTGGCTAAGGTCGGAAAGTTTCATTTGTTTGATAAGGTATTAATAATCCTTATTTAAGCCAAGCGCTATCTGCTAGCAAGGTACTCTGTTACCTGCTAGCAGCCTGCATTGTTGCGGCGCATATATTCTCCCCCCAAGGTCACCTCACACGGCGACGGCGGGAACCAGAATGACGTCACACGGGGTTTTCGCAGCATTCATACTTAGCCGTCGCGTTTTCGTGCGCTTGAAAATTTTCACTTTTCATTTACTCGCGAAAAATAGATATCGTCATTTAAAAATCTAAGAGCGTGAAATGCGTACTACAGGAGTAATAATCTTTCGATTTAGGCAATAAAAATGTAATAGGAAACCACCCTGTTCCACTGGTCGATATCGGAGCCAATGTCACGTCACTGCATCAGAAACTTTTCCATCATTTCCTTGGCGGCAATGATGAAACAAGAGTTTTCCAACGACTCACCGTGCTTTTTTCCACTGCAACATCACTGTAGACCAGTGCTGTAGTTGGGACGGTACGGGCTGGTACGGCGTACCCTCTAAAATCCAAACTCGTTATAAGCGTACCGGTTAAACTACCTTTTTAGATCAATAAAAAATAGCCCTGTAAATTGCCCATTGTACTGTACATTAAATGCAATTGTACTGTATTAATTAATTGTATTGTATATATAATAGTACTGTAAATTGTCCAATATATTTAAGAAAGAAATATATATTATTATTTACTTGTTCAGAGTTATCCCGTGGCACAACTTGAAACTAATATAAGAGTGGGAGTTTGACACTTCAATTGCGTCCGGATGTATAATACATGTTCAGCTGTTGTCGATTTTTGGTGAGTACCGCCAAAAGTTTTTTCCCAATTTTTTAATACTGAAAGCGTCTATGTGTATGTGATATACCCTGCTTCCGCAAGAGTGGTATGTACAGAAATATCAGCTGTATAGCAAGTTCCATTTTTCTTGTTAATCATCATTATACCTGCTCCATTTTTGACAATATTTTTACCAATTTCGATTTTTATGTAATCTCAAATCTTTGGCCGACAATAAAAGAAAAGTGAAAGATGGGTTAATATGTGATATTGCAAACTTGTAATATCTTTATTTTACTCTTAAATGTACAAAATATATTAAATTATCATAGTTTAGTTTAAAAGCCCCTAAAGTTGACGTTGAAACTTGTACTATAAATGCTATGCTCTCAATGCGCCACATGATGTATTGAATAACTGGAACCTTCTGACGAGCCATATGGCTTAGAAGGACCAAGTTTGTATATGCAAATAAAGGAAATAAAAAAATCTTAGCGAAGTTTAAATGAACTGTTTTCAAGCACAGTTTCGGGATGGAATTGATAGCACGGGGTCTTAGCATCTATTAATATGGATTGGCAGGCTTGTTATTGGTGAATTAAGCATTATTATTGTTGTTTTTGTTATATTAATGTTATTATTATTATTATTGTTATCATGTTTTATTCTTTTTTGAAAGCTAACCAATTCATTGAAGCACATATTTCTCACAAATAGAGGAACAATGAAATTTTTCAAAAGTACAAAGTACACATTTTATTGCATGTGTACGTTCCGACTGTTCTCGTAGGGTAGAGTGGGCATGTGGGACGGATGGAAATGTGTCAGGGAGCGTTCACCGGACTGCCCTTCACTTTCACTCCTTCGTCACACATTCCGCCGCTGACGACGCGCAGAGGAGTGAACCAAGGATAATCCCCGCTGCGCCCCAAACGTCACGCTCGCGGAAATTGCACTCTCGGCGCCCACGTTTCGGGATAGGAAAAAGAAGAGTTTGAGTTTTTTTTTTTAAACAGTTCCACGTTATAGCCATGGCGGAAGATGAGTAATAAGCATGATTTAGGGAGTTAAAACTTAGCATTGAGTTCACTTGACGACGAAGAAAAACGATCTAATATGACATTTTGCGAATAAATTACAACAGAAGAGACATCTAGCGGGCATCGGCGAGTTAAAAATAAAAGGGCATCGAATTTAAAACAGTACCCATCTGTGGCCTCTGTGGCGTATCGATGGGGGGATGAGGGGATGGATCCCCCCGAATGCCTCAGAGAAATGAAAAAGTTATTTAGAACTATTGTCTAGTTGTGCAATTTCAACTTAAAATTTCAAGTTCAAATTAAATTACAATAGTTAAGCTTAAAGTTAAATTTTTAGTGCCAAAATGATAAAAAATGCATATCATTTTTTTTAATTTTCCCGGACCCCCCATTTTTCCCATTGCCTAGGGAGGGGTTCGCCCCCCCTCTCAGGCTGTATCCCATTCCCCCCCAAAGCATATTCTTAGTCACGCCACTGGTACCCATAATATCAGAATCATTATCGCGTCGATGTCCATGTAGTTATCAGATGTAGTGTTAGTTTGTTTTTGGGCCCAAAATCACCTAGTACCTCTCAATCAATCACGTTGGCACTTCGTAACGTTTAGATTTCGATCTTCAAATTTTTATATGAAAATAGTCCCATCATATGAAAAAAATAGATGTGTTAATGTTGGGAACAATAAAGGCTTCAGCGTCAATTTTTTTATCATGAACCATGAAGAGCAGAGAAGGTAGCAGAGTACCCTGCTAGCAGGTAGCGCTTGGCTTAAATAAGGATTATTAATACCTTATCAAACGAAGAAATTTTTCCGACTTTAGCCAGTTTCAATAGGTATTTATTAAGATATGTTTCCCTGAAGTCTGTGCCTCATTCATGAATTGGTAATATCAGACGATGTAAAACTCCTATCTACTCATATAGAAACTAGGTCCCTGTGACGTCACGTGGAGTGGCATCGCATGGGCGCCAATCTGGCCTTTTTCAAATGAGGATAAAGTTGACCATTACCATTCGTCTAAACTGGGATTTCTAAAACCAAATGATTTGTACATTATGAATACACTAATGGTGGGTAACGAGTCGCAATCAATGCCTTTCGTTTTCTTTGACGAAGGAAACTACCCTATTGTTAACTTGTTGAAAAACTCCGATGTAAAAGGCCAATATATGCTATTTTCTTTGGCATGGGAATAAATAAAATTATAAAGAAAACTGGTTTCTGGCAAGAATGGACAGTGTTCTGGGATAAGTCTTGAAAAACTACCACATTTAACTTTTTGAGTTTGGAAAAATAAATGTTTTAGAGTAAGTCTACAGTGATCTTGCAGTGGAGGAAATCACGGTGAGAGGTTGGGCCATCGCTCCGACATCGACCATTGAAATGGTACCGTGCAGACATACAAGCCCTCCCTTCTGGGTGACGTCATTCCGTACCATTGAAAAGATTGCGTCGAAAAATAGTGCTGGGAACCTAAAATATTGGGGAATAACATTATGTATTTGAATTATAAATATTAAAAAACATGTTTCAGAAAAAAATGTGTTACACCATTCATTGAACTCCCCTTCCTTGTATTTCAAATTTCTATTTTTGTTACGAAGTCGAGCTTTTCGTTTCAGTTAAAAATCGATTGCGCGAGAATAGAAGAAACATTTTTCCACCACTGGCTACCACACCATATTTTTTCTAGTGACGATTTTTTACGTTCTGATTCCAGTCGTAAGGTAAACTGAGAAAAACAGTCCGTTTCCCACGCGCAAGGTCGAGGAGTAGCTGAGGAGTTCATGTAGGAGTTAGTTGCGTCATCAACTCATCTTCCTAAAGGGTTGAGTCTGTTGGTATTAGAATGGCTAGAGAAGAAGGCAACGAATAGAAAAAGCGGGAAAGTGTGGGTGCCTTTATTTTTGAAAGTCTGTCACAATCGACATTTAAAAAAATGGCGATCCTGTAGAATATAATGATTAGAGATACGTGAAAATCGCACTTTCATTTTTATTTTCTCGCACTTTCAATGACAGTTTATCGCATTTTGTAGCGTTTATTATTTTATTTTCATAATGAGGTAGATGACGATAGAATGTAGTGAAACACAGTTATATGACAATATACAGAATATTTTAAATAACTATGTTGTAGAACAATAATTAATTAAGGAATAAGTCATATAGTGGCGGAGGTGTAGCTTGCCCGCGCTCACTTGTAGTTCGCGGCCACGAAGAGTCACAGCCAACTAGCGGCTGGCCAGTCGCTCACATGCTATCAGCGGTGAGTGTCGGCGGAGCATTTAAACTGCGCTCGGCACAAAATGTAAGAATTTTTCCGTCAAAAAGGCAATGCAAATTTGCGTAAAAGTATCACAGAAGTCCAGTCATCGCATGTGTGTCGCATTTATTTGTGCACATCGCATGTATATCGCATTTATCGCATTTGCGATTTTCACGCATCTCTAATAATGATTATTGAAAGAGATAAATAGGCCAATAAAATAACGACCAGTGGAGTGGTTCTGTTCAGACATACAGGCCCTTCCCTCAAGGTGGCGTCAAGCCTTAGCATTGACTGGAGATTGCGTCGCAAAATAGTGATGTGTAGCTAAAATATTGGGGAATAACATGATGTATTTGAGTGCTGAATAAAACAACCCCTGTTTCAGAAAAAAAGTGTTGCATCACTTATTGAACTTCTCTCGTATCTTTTCCCTGCACTCTGCTTGACGACGGTTTCGTAAAAAAGTGCACACGGAAGCATCTATTCTCTAGGGAGCGGCGAAGCGCGGGTAGCTTCCGGAGAGGTCTGGCGGACGGGAGACTTGGAGTGTCCGCGCGCACTCGACTCTGCTCGAGGGTAACGGCGCAGAGTATCACCGGCGATGCGACAGCCTAAAAACCCTCCGGGACGCGGACGGCCAGGAACCGAATGGCAACTGGATGGGAACTCGAACAGGTACCTCGGCGACAAACGTTAAGCTCGAAAAGCAATGTCAAGGATTGGGCGATATCTCTTTTTCAGCCATATTTTCTTAAATTTTCATTTTAAACGAACCGGGAAACTTTGAAAATGTTCTGAATAAATGGTGAACTCTTCTTGACTTCTATGAATTAATTCGCAGAAAATTTGTTAGGGTGTAGGTCTTTAAAAGCAACTACATAACTTCTTCATTCAAAACTTAAATCTTAAACATATTAAATTCAACGAATCATTGTTAAGCAGCGTTTTCGTTGTGAAAATTAAATTGTTTTCTGCCTGAAGGATGTCGCAAACTTTCTGAAAAATATCGTACGGAATTAAGGGAAATCTATCGCCCTCTCCACCATCCCTTGAGAAGACTCCTTCCTAATAACCTGCTCTATATCTCTGTTAAAATCGATCAAATCACCCTTAAATTGGCGCTGTATATATTGGATTCAGGGGCGAGGAATCAATTTCGAGTGGTACATATAGTCAACTCACGGGCTTAAAAAAGAAATTTATTTTTTTAATGAAGAGAAAAATATTTCAACGACGTGGGTGCCATTTTTTCAATTAAACGAACATTAGTGTACTTATTACTCAAATGATAGATTTTTCCCTCAAATATAAGTGCAATTCATTTGCAAATAAGACAATGATATTCGGTATAAGTACAGATTTTTCATATATGTCCCCTACATGAGTTATTCTATCAATATAAGGCATATTTATTGAATAATTACCAACTTAAAATCAAGATATTCGGATAAATAAACCAGCCAATTGATAAATGAATAACGTAAGGGCATAAGAATGATATGAAATAACCGATAGAATATTAGAGTACTCCTTGGAAAAAACAATAGCAGATCTATATTGGGTTATCTACAGACAAGAGGATAACCTAATGTTTTTAAGTGTGACTATTCGATAATTTATGTATATATTTAGTATCTTAATTATAGTATATTAGACAGATAGACAGTCAATATTTAATTTCGAGTGTCACACAAATTCAACTCACGGGCTTCAAGGAGAAATTACTTTTTTATACGCAGACAACGTCAAAATACTCTGAATATTTCAATTTATTGAGCATTAGTATACTCATTTGTCATATTAGAGATAAAGTGAAGTAAAAATTCAAGTATTAAAAATATGACAATAATGCAGGGTCTGAGTACATATAATTCCGTTTCATGAGTAATTCTACTAATACCGTAATTCATACTTTCTCTCGTGCGTAATTCATACTTGCACGACTGCAGTCGGCCTTAAAAATCTCCTGTAGATAGCCAAACAGCCAGCGTTGCTTTGCTTACCCCTGATTCATTCATTAAATAATGCGCAGGTATATCCCGCATCAAGGTATGAGTTGGTGTATGATGCATATTTTAAACGCAGTTTTACTTATCGTTTTCATAAAAACTGGAGCATATATTTTAGATATTACAACTATTTGCACGCCATTGAGGCTAGGAAGTTCAACTTGTCGGCACCTTACGCAAAATTGGGATGGGAAAATATTCATTCCTCAGTGGAATTCTCACATTTCAAAATCAGATTGTTTATTGATCCTTGTGCTATTAGTAGGTTCCATTTGTTTAATTCATTAACGAAGGGGAGAGCTCTCTCTGGAGCTCTAAATTCTATTCCACGGGATCAATATGTTCGCAAATAATCGATAGCAAGAATATATAAAACTATGGTAAAAAATGTTATAACAGGTGAGGTAGAGGTATTATGGGACATAAAGGAAAAAACATAATTAAATAGGTTATTGACAAATGAAATTGAAAAAGATATTGTCGACGAGATAAACAGCTTACTGAATATATATTATTTAATTCGTTTTATTATTCCTTCAATTATTTAAGAACTAAGGAACAGCCCACGATGACTTCTCTTTTACAATTTATTATAAATTCATTGATAAATAATGATCTCCTTGATAATCGTTGCCCAATAATTCTGAGCCAAAATTAAGTGAAATGTGAGGTATGAATGGTAAAACTCGTTTTAAACGTATTTCTGACTGCAATGAAATTAATGAGTAGAATAGCGTCTATCTTAATGAAACCTAAAATACGATTTCGTAGATTATTTCAATTAATTCGATCGTCCATTTACTTTGCTTTCATTATGTTCAATTATTTACAGTTAATTTTTTTGTTATGAAAAAATTTTCACTCTAAAAATATCAGTAACTTTTAAAATCTTTCGGAAGAACAGGCAATAATATTCACTAATTGTTTTTTTTCAGTTTTAAGCATTTCATTCATAAGTCCTTGTACAAATTCTTTCGTCATATTTGACAGGATAAACAGATTGACGGATTATTTGAAAGCAATTAAGCTGATTTTAATTTCGAAATAAGATAGATAAAAAGATTAGGCGATTCAAATTTTTTTTTTCTGCAATGCTAATGCGTAGTACGGGATACAATTCTATCAAAGAGCGGTGAGAAAATCATCGATATGTAAATGGTTAATTGTATGTTGTCCTAATTGTGATTGATAGGCGTGAATCTCAATCGAACCTACAAATTTAATGCTGGTAATTTTAAAAATTCGCCCTCCCTTGCCATTAAAAAACACAAAAAATGTATCATTACATTGTGAAATAAAATGCGAAATACGTTACAAAACAAAGCGTGCGAAACTAGTTCAAATTAATCTCGGAATGAATCTTGATCGAAGATATTTTCTTATGCAGGGAATATATCCACAGATGCTTGCAAAAAGAAATAATTGAATCTATATTATCTTTTTAAGTAACCCTTTTCAGCCTCAATGAAACCAGTAACTTTAAAACATAATTACATCCTTGGTTTTCTGTTTCTAGAATTAAATTTAAAAGTCTTAGTGCTACACTGGATAACAGATAGTATAGACTTAACAATTTTTTTAATAAGCATACTGATTTCATTCCTGAAAAAAAATTAAGAAAGTTTTACTGTCATTCAACTTCTTTTTACTACCATATCAATGGGGAAGATGGTAGTAATTTTTAGCTAAGAGTGGTGATCAGCATGTATTGGGAGGATTCTAACTTTACTTTGTGAAACCACGATTTAGGGAAATCAAATTCACTTTTTACGCTCCACGCTGACACTCCTTTTTCTCGCATAACAATATCTGCTGAAGCCTGCTAATAAATGTTAATCAATATTATCAAAGAACCTATTTCGTTCTCATTTAGACCAAAATGGTCGGAAAAAGTAATTTTTACTATTTTTTAAGCAAATAATTTCATTAGTCTCCACTTGGCACGCGATAGTTTTAATTTTAACCATTACTTAAACATTTTTTTACACCTTAAGGAATTAATCAGACATTGAAGTTATTTTTCTTACATCCTAGTTGTTTTCCTTGTTCAAGTTCTGGCATGATTTATTTTCGAATTTAAACATATTTATCACTTTAATTTATTTACCCCCATACTTGACTCGCGCTAGTTTTAATTTTTACCATTACTTACCCATTCTTTATACCTTCAAACTTACTCAGATTTTCATGTTGTTTACCTTGCACTAGTTCCAACGTAATTTATTTTTGAATTTAAACTTTTATGCCACTTTAATTTATTGACCCCCATCCTATTCGATTCATGGTAGTGCGTGCCCGTAATTTACATGTTTTGAGGACACTAAACTATTTTAAAAAGTGACCCGACACTCTTTGCTGAAGGTAGGTACATTTTTGAGACTTTAAAGACCCTCTCCCTCCTACGAGATGCGTCCAGACTGGACAATGCAGCGAGGACGACTCCGAGTCATCTGCTTGTCAACCCCGATTATACACGATGGAATAATTCACATTTAACGCCGCCGAAGCTTTATAACCCCCTCTGCGCCGCCTCGGGCTGGTGGCAGTCGGGCCGTTTCGGAACAGACAGGGGCGGAAGGGAGAGACTAGGGACTAGCTGGGGTTGGAGATAAAAGATTTTTTGTCATGGTTTTAGAATGAGGGGAGAGCATGAGTTTACACCAGCAAGTTAGGAGGGAGGGAATGTACGGTTGGTGAACCCCCTCCCCTTCGGCATCATCCCCCAACCAGCAACCGTCGTCGCGCAGTCAGCACAACACTGATAGCACCGGGGACTCGCCCAAGCGAACACAGGGGAGAAAATACCCACCCATCAGGGGTACAAAATGAATGCAGGCGGTGGCGTAGCCAGAGGGGAGTTCTAGGGGGTCCGACACCCCCCCCACACCCGAAATTGTAAAAACACGATTATTTTCCTTCAAAAAATAAAACAATTTATTGAAAAATCATGAATTTATAAAATATTTCTTTAACAAATGAGTAGGTTGAAAGCCAAGGGGTATAAGTGATTTCTCTTTTCTATACAGAGTTAGGTCCAGAAATTAGGTATAGAAAACAAAAGAGATCAATTAGATGTTTAGTAGTGCATTTCATTTTCCACTCGATGTCAGCACAGAACAGAGACTCACTCGTTTCCCTTAGAAACCAGGCTTTTGTTTATTTATTATAACAATTAACTTTACCTAACTCAGTTGAGAAAAAATCACTTGTACCCCTTGACTTCCAACCCACTCAAATGAAGTTTTTTTTTCGATTATGAAAAGTGTTAAAATTAGTTTAAAACCCATTACTTAGCACCTGTTTTTATAAAATTTTTCCCCCTGGTTTTGCACCCCCCCCCCCCCCCCGAACGAAATTCATGGCTACGCCACTGAATGCAGGAGTTCATATTTCCATGGGTTGATTTAAAATAGTCGCCAGTTTGGCCAAATTTCGCCTTTTCTTTCTCCAGGGTTACAAATTGAATGCATGAGTTCATAATTTCATGGATTTATTCCAAATCGGCAAATATACATCGTTTTGGCAAATTTTAGCCTGTAATTATGCTAGCGTCAAAAAGGCATTAATGCGATAAAATTAATGCTATTCTAAAAGGCGCTCTAGGTTGCGATCACAGAACATCCACTCGAAAAATAGGCCTCAACAGCAAACGCACGCCCTTCACTGTCCTAACACATGAAGGCAACTGAAGTTTCTGGAAACAAAACTTTATCGTCATTCCTCTCGATGAAGGCTACTAGCTGATGATTTCAGTTTTAACTGTGTGAAATCTTTCTTTCAAGGAAAATGAAAGTATAAACTTTTTTAGGTTGAGTGGCATATTTGAAAAACGCCAGAGGTGCTTTTTCAAATTTAACAGTTCTATTAGTTAGCGTAATAAAGTTTATTCTTTCATTCTCCATAAGACTACTAACGCCCTGCTACGACATCAATAACTGAATGGTGCGGATTTGAGAAAAGGAAGTTACGTTGATGCACCCCCTAAACCCTGATATGCTGGGAAAGGTCATGAAAAACGCCAGAAATCGGTTTACTCAGTGTATGGGGGACGTCGTCTACCTGATTTCATCTTCAAAACTGAATAAAATAGAACTTTGGATATGTGAATACATTATAAAAAAAGAAATGAACAATTTAGGATTCATACCATTGGTTTCATAAAGTTTTAAATTTTGAATCATTGGCCTATTATTGGTTAAGTGTTTCTATTGGACATTATTTGCTCCTTAATGTTTTCCATGCCCTATACATACCATAATGAAGCTTACGTGGTACCTATTGAGCAATTCTTTGACTTTTTGACCCTTATTTAAATTAATTGTCACAAAATCTCCGTTGATGTACAAGTTCATTGAGAGAGTAGGCGAGAATATTCATTTTAGATATTAAAATAGCTTCTATTCTTCTTCATACATCTCTATACTTCTTCGAAAACCCTGAATCAAATGGAATAGGTTGTTTTCACGGAATAAACAAACTGACCACTGCATTTCAAGCGATGACGTTCTTGGCCTCAGCCGCTCAACCTCTCTCGGAAAGGCCACGGTAGAATATGAGTTTGGAGATATTCTTTTTTAATCGCATCCATATACGTTGCATCCATAAATCTCTCTCTTCCAATCTTACACTGATGGAAGAATCAAGAAAAATAATCAGACGAGTATCCCAGGTAAAAAGAGAATTCCACAGGAAGAAGGATTCTCTTGCTGCAGGAAATTTGAGCGTAGATGCTGAGAATAAATGCATCAGAACTTACACCTGGAGCATGCCTCTTTAATATAATTCTATCGCATTGCCTTTTTTCGAGTGTTCATACTCAACCCGGCCAATCTTGCACTCATCGTTATTTAGTAAAAATATGAGGCTATTTGATTCAATTCATAGGATATTCGCATTTCACCTATCAAATCTTACTCTTAATTTTTAGTACAAATATTTATTAAAATAGAAATCAATTTGCTTCAATTGTAGTAAAAATTAACTAACTCATTTTTAACTATGTGCATTCCATTTAAGTTTCTTGGATGAACTGTTACTTTTTCCACTTCTTTCTTTAAAATTAAGTGACCCGGGTTTCGATGAATAACCATCACTCTCATCAATTATAATATAATAATTTAATTGGTAATAGTGTATTCATTGAAACCCGGCTCGCTTCTTATAATAAAAGTGGTATAAGTAATAGCCATTCATCCAAGAAACCTTTATTTGGAATACCACATATTTCTGAATGAGTTAGCAAATTTTTACAGCAATTGGATAATATATCCTTGAATTTTAAAACATATTTTTACAACATAATGAGTGAAAGATTGGATAGGTAAAGTACGGATTCTCAATTAGGCTTTGAAAAATACTGATTTATTTAAAAAACGAAAGATATTCATCCAACCCTGCAGTAAAAAATGAAGCTATTTGACACAATATAAGTATGGTAAGTAATGCTTTGTATCTTTCTGAAGCCCATCGTTAAGCTACCGGAAGAGTTTGCTAAATAACATTATAATTAATCTATTATACCGATTAAGCTAGGTTACCATGGAGTATTTAAAAGTATTCTTGCCATCTCCCTTTCCTTCATGGACTTACCTCTTAAATTCACATTAGGACTACTCCCAACTGCAGCTTAACAGTTGAGGCCAATATCATTAATCTATTGTGCATTGCAATATTTAATAGAACTTCTCGTCAGTTTGTGATCATAATCAAATCATCATCAGATCAAAATCAATGGAGATCAAGAGGCTGACAGTAGTTCAGCGCTTGGCTGCAAGAATTGAAGAGGGATTAATTTTAAAGGAAGGCTAGTGCTACGGAGATGTTTTAAATTTTGGAGTAGAGATAATTAGAGTCAATGAGGAGATAATCACGAATTAAGGATATCTATAAAGTATACATTGGTAATCCTGCGTGGAGGGACCTTTCAAACAGGCCAGAAGGACCTAGTTATTTGGCGAGGAAGGATCATAGTTTTAAGATAGAGCACTTTGTTATAAAAAAAAACAATTCAGTAATTTTTCAAATTCTCGAGTGCTTACCCTTTTGCCGACCGAATCTTACGCGCAAAACTTCTCCCCGGACCGTGCGGGGATGCGCACATTTCAAACGTGGATAGAACTGGAGCCAACCGACGATAGCGCCCACCTTTTCCATAAAGCGGCCTTAATGGCGGTCCACGATTAGCGTTGATCCCCTCTCTCTCTCTCTCTCTCTCTCTGCTTTGCTGGTTTCATGGCGGTGCGGTCGCAGTGGGTTGGCAGTTTGTTGGGGACCATGTTCAGAGGGGGTTGTTTTCGGTCTAAATCCCCCCCCCCCCCTGGTGAAAAATCCTTACCTCTACACCACTCCCTGTTCAGGCGACCTTTCCAACTAGTCGGTGGGCCGAGTCGGTCGTTTCATTCATGTCGCTCTCCGTTCACCGTTCATTTGTGTGAGTCAATCGCAAACGATTTCGGTCGCCGTCGATCATTATCAGTAACAGTGGCGTTACTAGGAATATGCTTTGGGCGGGGGGATGAGGAAGGGCGACCTCCCACCCACCCCTTTTAGGAAAATTTAGGAAAAATTACATGCCTGCAAATACATTTTACATAATTTAGCACTTAAAAGTTTCTTTACAAGGTTACGTTAAAATTTACCATAAGCTAAAACTAGATATTAGTTTTGAATATTATTTTATTTCTTAGAGGCTTTGGGGGGGATCTATCCCCCTCATCCCCCCCCCCATAGCTACGCCACTGTGATGTGACGAAGTAAGCGTGTTTGGATTATCGTGAACGATTACATCTTTGGAAAATTTTCCTTGTAATCGACGGATCTTTAAAAAAGTAATTTTTAATTGAAAAGTACTTCAAAACTCATGCCAGTCGTTTGAGTATACCGGGACTATCCACGGCGATAACTTTTACGGAGTCACCCGCAATGCACAAATTGTGCGAAATATCCACATAGGAAAAATCAATCGCCCTTACCGGGATTCGAACCCGGATCCCTCGATTTCCGGCCGAGTGCTTTCGCCAGTTAAGCTACCGAGGCGTCATTCTCCCCTGGGTTCTCCCTCCCTCATCCGAGTAATAGAACTGGCGGAACATAGCAGAGGATTCGAGAATGGGAAGCTTTGGCTGTATCATCGCGTGGTTCTCTGGGGCTGATCGCGGAAAGTAAAGTGAAGTAAGTAGGGACCTGAAAACCTTTTCTTGACCACGAGCTACCTAGGGTAGTCATAAAATAAAAATACTTTGTTCTACCTGATGATAGCATGACATGCAGAAACCCGGGTCGTACTATTCAGGGACGCCGACTTCCAAAAGATATTGGGGGGGCCCAAACCGGGATCTTGCCCCGAGACATTTTATGAGTAGTGAGTTTTAAGTTTTTTAAGCATTTTAGAAGAGTCATGTGATCAACATTAGAACCATGATAACTCGAATCTCGATTTCTGGACACTCCGGGGAAAATCAACAAGCCAAACACATTTTTTCCTCACACCTATAACGAATTTTTGAGGGGGCTCAGGCCCCCTCAGGCCCCATGGAGTCGGCGCCAGTGGTACTATTTAAAATAAAGTGTGGAATAGAACAAAGTATTTTTATTTCATGATGAAGCAGTTCCAGAAAGTAACGCCGGAGACCGTGTCTCATATACTAAGGGTAGAGTTGCTTAAATCGCACCGCTTCCTAAATCGCACCACCATCATAGAAACCGATGTAATAAATATACATATATATGCAATCTAATGGCTGCATTTGGAGCTTCCTGCATCACCAAACACACTACACCTCAATTGTGGCCACTAGTGTAGTGATAAGTAGGGTGCGCAGGTATAAAGAAGTATCTCTTCTGTTATTTCTTTCGTCTTTTTACAAGAATATTGAAAACACATAACTTTTATCTACATAGTTTTAGCTGCATATTATATTTTTGAAGTTTATTGTGTTTCATTTAGTGCTATTAACAGCGTGGTATGATCACGTCTTTAGGCAGTGGAAATGATTTCATGTCAAATGGCGGTCACTCCCAAATCCCACCACGTCTCTCTTTACCTGTGCAATGTTGGAAGTCTCAAAAAAGCTGCCGTGAAAAGACTATTCCAAAGCACTTCTTCAAAGGAAATGTATTTTTTCAAATCTTGCAGGGTTTATATCAAGCAAAAAAACTATTTCTATTATTTATGTCAAAGATATGGCTTATTTATCATTTTTCGTTCCTTATGTTCCGTGTATTTTAATGGTCATATTTGCTCTGTTGAGGGATCTAAAAAAATAAACTTGTCTCTGCCTCTAGTTGTTGAAACACCATTTTCCTAGTTTTGGTCTCCATTAATTTGGGAAACCGGTTGCCTAAATCGCACCGCATCAGAGGTTTGAAATTGAATTTTTATGTATGTGTTCAACTTGGAATTAACTGTCCCCAAAAATTGTGAGAGAAGTAGACATTTCTTGATTGAAAATTTCGCGGTTCATGATGATTAAAAGTAAGTCACATACGGGTGTATGCCGCGTTTGCTAATGGAGATTGCCCCGGCGTTTCGCGACCGACTGCTGGTCACTTTTTCAAGGAAATAATGCTGGGATTCAGCAGTACTTGGAACCCAGTCATCCGCAACATTTCGTTATCTTCCCCCTCCAGTCCTAACTCCCCACACCCTCCGCCCACCCCTCCCACTTAAAATATAAAAAAAGGCAGCAAAAACCAATCCCAGCATTATTCTCTTGAGAAAGTGAAGAGCAGTCGGTCGCGAAACGTCGGGGCAATCTCCATTACGACACGCGGCATACACCCGTATGTGACTTATTTTGAAGTAGACATTCCTCCTCATATTCAGCAGCATTAAAAACTTCTATTGCGTCACTTGTTTTTGAGTAAATTCGTTTTTTTCCAAAATTGGAGCGATATAGGCAACCTTCCCCTACAATGACTTCGAATGACCGACAACCGGATTCGGTCGCGAACGGCCAAAAGAACCGTATCGGTCGTCCCTCATCAAGCAGATCACACAAAAGACTCATTCGCGCACATCGGTCGCTCACGACCAAATTATAACTCCAACCTCACACCCCAAAAACTCCCGTCTCCAGGGGCGACTATCTCCCCTCTCTCCGCCTCATGATGGGGTCGACCAGGGAGGCCTTTTTCCCCTTTGGGATGGGGTGAGGTTAGGTAGCTCGGCTTCGCTTTGGGCAGGGAGGCGATGATCGCGATAAAAGCCTCGCGCTGCCATACGCTCCGACTCGACATAAAATGGCCGACTCAAATGTATGTGTGGCACGTGATTTTTTGTGTCTGTTGTGAGATCCCATTCCTGGTTGGGATGACGACTCCCCCCTCAGAGCAAGGGGCACAATCTGTTCTGTTCTTAATGGACCCCCCAACATTCCCCCCCCCCCCCCCCAGGATCCCGCCTATGTATGTATACCCTCTGCGACCCGTACAGCAGCATTCTGGCCAAGAGGGGTGGTTGCTTGCTCCCTCCGCCATTATTATCGCCGTATACTTTGTGCTTTTGCCGTGGGCATATGCTCTCCTCGCTTGGAATCGCTTCAAGGGCCGTGAAGGAAGGCGTAAAACGCGTATCCTCGCATGAATTTCGATGACCCGGCACTTTTTTCGACTGCATGGGGGCTAAACTGGGGTCAGTAGGAGTAGCTACCTTTCCGCCATTAAGGCCGCTTTATGGAAATATTGGGCGCTATCGTCGGTTGGCTCCGCTATCATCCACACGTTTGCAATTCACCCCACACTCCAGGGAGACCTGAGAGAATTTTTGCTCGTAAGAATGGGTCGGCAAAGGATGAAGGCACGAAAAATTGAATCAAATGGAATTGTAAAGAATGATCGTAGGCTTTCCCGGCGTATAGAATTGTGGAAGGTTACACGGGATTTCCACCGGATCAGGTTCTCCAACTCCATCTCGGCCGACGTTTCGATGGGCGAGTTGTCCATCGTCTTCAGGGCATGTCGAGTCTTGAAAATCGTCCTCATAAATCATTTAGGCCAACTGTGAGGCTGTGCGGCTTCATAAGGGATCATATCCTCCAACGTTGAAAGCTAAGGAATTCCCGCACCTTAGGTTATTTTCTCCCCTTCCTTTGTTATGAACAGAACTTTGTTTGGAGTTGGAGAACCTGACCCGGGGGAAATTCCGTGTAACCTTCCACAGGTGGAATTGTATTTTTATTGCAAAATATTGATCGTAATATTGGTAGATTAATTCATTTATACTCAGGGAAATAAATGAAATAGATGTACAAATTTATGAGGGTAAGTATGTATAAATACATATTAAATATGTAAATATTTCTTGAAATTCATCGATCTGGTGTTTAGCACAAATTTTACCCATTTAGGGAAAGACACCGTATAAGAGACTCACACGATTTAAATTTTCTGTGTTAGAGTTCCTCAGAGTTAGGAATAACTTATTGGAAGGTGGTAGCGGCACCGAAAGTTAAAATCGTGCGAATCTCTTTTTACTGTCTTTCCCAACCTGGGAAATATTTGCATTGCATAAATATAATAAATGTTTAAACTGGAGTGGGGCTAAACTGACGTCAGTAGGAGTAGCGACCTACAATAAGCCTTGGCATTCTTGCGAATATTCTGTATTCCTTGACAGAATGCGTAAAGCCTTAATCGCAGCACCTTAACTTGGCTTTGCGTGGCTTATGCATGGAGTTAAAGGCTCTAAAAGAGCTTCTGATTGTTCACGACTGACAACTAATGCTGTTCATTGACTGAGGAAAACCAAAAAGGTTTTTTTGAAAGTACAAAGGAAGATTGTTTTTCCATTGGATGAAAACTTCAAAAAGCTGGTTTTCATAAGAGCAATCCGAAAAAAACCTACGGAATGACGTCATTTTTCATCTTAACCGAATTAAATCACAAAATTTGTATTTTTCAATATAATTCGTTTTTTCTTGACCTTTAGTTTTATATATAAATTAATATTATTCAGTAATGAAAATCTTGGAGTGTGTGTATTTTATAAAAAAAATATTTGTCGAGGTTTCGGATATTGATTTTCATTGCGAAAGGCTTGTGATATAAAACGTAAAATATATGTGTACTTTATGAAATATATGTACACTTTGCCACGACTAGAAAAAGATTAAACTTTTCCCTGAAAATTGAAATATCGGGCTCCGCAACAAGTCCTGGATAGAGATAAAAAAATTATTAAATTTGCTTCGTTTAACTAAGGAGCGGCATGTGTATTTTTCATATTATACATTCCTCAGCGCCCAAAACGATACAAATACCGTAAAACTGGTTGATAAATGTATAGATGAAAATTTATTTTGAAAAATTAAAGCGTCAAGATCAATTGAAGATAGCGACTTTGGCGTCGGATAGCGGTGAACTAGCTAGCTATTAGATATTGCTACAAGTAGGCTATTGCCTGTTGGTAACGTGAAAATTAAATTAAATGAATGAAAAACCTACCTACTTAAGAGAAAAGTAAAAGAACATAAAATACTCGCATAGTGTGTAATGTCAGGTTACTTCCCGGCGAACGATGGCAGTGAAGATTTCTCGGGCTTCAAACTCCAATTATTGGAACCCTGAATACCTGGGAATGAATGGACGAGTTGCGCTGCGAAACGTTGGAAGGAGATATATAGGATCTTACCCGGTGTGAAGCCTCTGATATCTTCACTACCATATCTATAGGATATAAAAAATACAGTAATACGAACACCGTACTACTAAAAAAATGAATTTTGATCCGAAATTATTGATCCGAAGCCCTATTATCAACGCTACCTAATGAACCACGATGACATCAACCAAAAATCGAGGAACGCTTACTCTGAAAAATGCTAATATTAGCGGGGAATATTTTAAAAATTTCTTATCGTCGGATATTCCACTCTATTATTTCTATCTAAATGAGGTATTCCTTCAAAATTTCCACGTTCCTCTTCTTGAGCTTAATTTTTCATTTGTGATCGTTCCTCACCACATAGCTGGGTGAGCCCAGCTTTTGATCTATTTCCTTAAGAACCCGCTCCTTTAAAATACATCGTTAGATCCCCACACATAGGCTATTTATGTTTCCCCTTAATTGCAATGGTTTCCATCCCGAGAACCCTAGCACAGCTGTGACACCTTCCCCTTCTTTATGTCTACCTTGAGTATACCTGGCTTACTTCCTGTGCACTCACTCATTGTCAGTTTAGGTTGTGTTTAAGGGAGGATATTTTGAAGCCAGACGCTAAGGGTTTTGGTGGGAAAGAGAGCGTTGAGATATGGATGGGCGGAATCGGAAAAATGAATGAATTTAGCGATAAAGTAAGGAATATCTCCATACTACTCCACAATTCGTCTCAATAGGTATATGGCAGGGGGTGTTAGGACACCGGTCGTCAAAAAATAAAAAGGAAATGCTCTAACGAAATTGCGCTTATCATTTATCAAAGTCTTTTATTTTTCGGGGGAAAAACGAATTCCCACGCTATAATTTCGGCAAAATGTCTATAAAATGAAATGGTTTCAAACTGTGTTTTGTGCAATATATTACGAGGATTAATAAATAAAAGATTTTGCAATATCCACTCTGACTTTTAATCCAGTACAAAGCGTTTCAACGCTACTGCGTCATCATCAAATACATTCCGATGAAGATCACGTCTTCAAGAGTTTGCGGGTCAAGCGTTGAGCACTATTAAAAGTCCCAATGGATGTGGCAAAATCTTTTCCTTATCAATATTTTACTTAATTTATCGTTCCTGTCGGACTTGGACATGCATATAATACGATCCCCTAAGTGTCACACTGAAAGATATCTATTCCGAATAACTTTATAATTTAAGCCTAGCGTGCAGTCTCCGAATCTCTAGTGCCAGAATCTTCAACCTCCGCATAATTTCTTGCCGCCCCTAGAGGATAAATAAAATATTGCATTGCGCCAAACAATATATGATATATATCGACACACTCTTCAAAAATAGGCAATGTCAAAAATCGCATTGATTGATTGATTTTTTTGGCCAAAGATTATTGCACTTTGAATTTACGTATATGTTTTTTATTAATTTTATTGGCGTGGTGGTAAAGTAGTGTGGAACATTGTAGCCCTTTTGGCGATGAGGAATCGATTTTTGGCCCTAGCATTATGAAAGGTTGAAGAAAAGGGCTCCCAGCCTTATTCGCATAACTTCATTTTAACTCTTTCTTCATGCTCGTAGCAGTTTTTGACGAAAAAGGACGGGAAGGAGTGTCATGCTAACAAATGAGGGGGCAGAATTTCTTACGGTCGTATAATGCAAGAGGATGGTCGGACACTGAGGAGTGACTTTAAAAGAAAGAACGCTCAAGATGCGGGAACTAATGGGCTTTAAACGATTCTGCAGGTGTAGGTATATCCCTGTTATGTGAACCTCATGTTTGCTTAACGGGTTCAGGTATTGATTCGAAAACCACGTCTTCAAGTATTTGAAGGGCTTCGGTGGGGAAGATTCGATGGCGTGCTTATGATGTAATTTCAGCGAGTGTAGGGTTTCTATTTAGTGTATAACTTAATTTGACCTTTTCCCAACTAGCGATGAAAGATGCTAGACATTATCAGCAGATTAGCCGAGGCAAAGGGAACATTCCACCGAAAGAAAGACATACTTGCAGCGGGAAACTTAAGCAAATAAGTATGGAAACGATTTATCAGAGCTTACATTTACAGGATTAGCCTGTTTTTGTAGGGAAGTGAGGCATGGACAATGACAGCAGCGGAAAATCAAGGGTAGAGGCCTTCGAAATGTGGTGCTACAGAAGAATGATGAGGATCAAATGTGTAGAGCAAGCAAGTAATAAGGAAGTCCTTGGAAGAGTATGAGAGAAGAAAAGCCTCATGAAAACCTTGATTATAAGGTTGTCCAACGAGGGACAAGTGGATGGCAAGAACGAAAAAGGAAGACCTCGAACAAAATATATGGAACAGGGAAAGAAGGATGTGAAAGAGAAGAAATTCGTAGTTTTGAAGTAATAGTTTATCGGAGAATTGAGTGGAGAACTGTGTCAAACCAATCTTAAGGCCGTTTTACACGGGGCACGTACTTGCACATAGCACAATCTGACGTACGTGCGAAGGCGGAATCAAAATTGCGTCGTGTAAAGCGGTGAATTGCTAGAACACATACGAGAATGCGTGGACGTAAGATGACTAAATAGCCCCTGTTCTAATTTCGTTCATGCATCCGCGGAATTCCGCGCCATTTTAGAAATCAATGCAGTTATAACCTGCGCAATTCCGTGCCCGGTGTAAAACGGCCTTTTGAATCGTTTACCAGCGATGAAGAGACCTTTTTCATTCGCCTCATTTTCCCAGAAACTATGGAATTTATGTACAAATGTTGGCGATAATTTCCACTTGGAGTTGCAGTCATGGGCTCCAGAATAATTGTCCGAGCCAAAATAATATCCTTTTTTTATCTTCCTCTGGATTCGAGATAGACACATAAAATGCATAAAAGTAGAGAATAATTAATGGGTTCTATAATACTTAATTTGAGTCAAAGTAAAACCTATTATTTTTCCTATTCAATAGGTTTCATTTCACAATATTTATTGGCGTCCAGGATATTCCATTTGAGCCAAAATATAATCCTAACATTTACGTCACCCCAGGGTTAATTCTATTCTCATATCAGGGGGAATTTGAATAAAAATTTACTGATTAAATCTTGAGATATTCTTTTTAAAAATCTGCCTGTTTAATCTGAGGCTAAGGATAAGTAACAAAATGGGAATTCGTGATGGTATAGTCCGGCGTTTTTTCCCGAGTCAGTTCAGCTTCAGGGAGGATTACTCCCCGGTAATAGCCTGTAATAACCACAATATATATCCAAGAAAAATTCTCTCCCCAAAAAATTAAGGTCTCGAATGGTATTTATAATTGTCTATTCTGAAGTCAAGTTAATTTGAATCGGAAATAAATTAAAGTCCCTGAAGCTGGTTTTTCGATTGGTTGGGCCAGTGGCGCACCAATAGGGGGGATTATGGGGGATAAACCCCCCAAAACTCAGAAACATTTTGAAATGTAATCCATTTTACTTCATTGGATAAATATTACTTGTGGAATAGTGTAAGGATTAATAATACATCCCTCAAAAAGCCGTGAAACTCACCATGTCGAACCATTTGTCTTAAAATTTTCTGGGGAATGGCACCCGCACCTCCCGTATTACATATCCCCCAGGCCCATCAGTATTAGTTGCGCCAAAAAAAACCCCCTAGCCTTAACTCCTAGCTGCGCGCCTGGGCTAGGCAAACATCATCGGAGAGGAGAATGTGCCTTAAACCCTCCGAAGACGAGGTAAGATTTAATGCCCTGTTCTGCGCCTAGCCAGCCGAAAAACCATCACCGGAGACTTTAATGTAATTAAAGAGAAAGGTGCGCGGTGAAAGGGCATTTTCAAACTCCATATTGGTGATCCTGCATGGATAGACATCACAAATGTATTTAAAGAGCTACACCATCTGTCAAGAAAATCTCACGACCACAAACTAGACCATCCGAAACAGCTTTCGTATTCTGTTAAATATTCTTTCCTGCATCGTGGGATAGGGGATTGGAACGGTCTACCAAAGGTAGTTTTAGAATCCTTCCCTTGTGACCTAAACACCGTCATGCGAAAGTTAAATAATATGCAATTGCAAGGTAAGAAAAAAACCTTACCAAACAAACCTCCGGGTTAAAATCACCGAGTGATATACATTTGTTGCCTTAAAATGTTACTGCACAACTCGGGCGAAATGTTCTAGACGTTTCTACCCCGGACTTATTTTCACCCTTTCTCAATTCACTCTTAATAAAGCTCCGTGGCTCTCGTGGAGTCAGCAAATTGGATACGGCGGGGCGAGGTCGGGGGGGAGATCAGAATGAAAAGGGGGGAGGGGTACATATTGGACTTGGATCGAATCTCTCTCTAATGAAGGTTGAAAGTGAGAGCGCCGACGACGAGATAACCAGCCGACAGAAACCCTCATAAAGGGACGAGCGTCCTAGATAGAGAATAAAACACCTCACGTTCTATAGGGATGGAAACCAGACAGAGAGAGAACTATTCTAGAGATCTATAACTACAATGCTACCCCGCAAGCCCCTCAATAGGCGTGTGGTGGGGGGTGTTAAGATACCGGCCGTTTAGAAATAAAAAGGTAATGACCTAACGACCTTCCGTCCAGTTTTTATTGAGTCCGCATAAGCCATTTTCGCCCACAAAACATTTTGCTTGCGACAGTAATTGTATTGTATTAATTGTAAATGTATTGCATGGTATTGTATTGGTTTTAATTGTATTGTTTTTTATTGCATTGATTGTTATTTTATTTTATTGTATTAATTGTTATTGTATTGTATTGATTGTAATTGTATTGATTGTACTTGTATTGATTATAATTATATTGCACTGTATTTATTATACTGTACTGTATAATTGTATTATACTGTGTTGATTGGAATTGTATTGTATTGTAGAAACAGTAAAACTCGCTCATAATGATCGCGCATGTAAAAAAATCCCGCCTTTGACGAGATGAGTTCACGGTACCTTGCACTTTCGTATGATCGCCATTGTTAATTTCCCCACGAGTTCGGATGAGAAAAAATCCACACTGTTACTAACTACTCTTTGGTACCGTGGGGAATAATTTCCTCTATTACAAAGAAATTAGGGCTATCTCCGATTCTTAACCGTTCCTTACCTTATCATCTGTTATTAGAATGAACAAACTTTGTAAATTTCACATTAATTAAATTAATGTGAAATTTACAAAGTTTTTTTCATTCTAATATGAGGCAATTTCACGAAGTTACGCCGCAAACCATTCAATTTATCATCTGTTGTTATCACGTGGTGCCATCATCACATATCTCTACTGTTGACGTTAAAATCCTTCCCTTTACAGAGGTCACATGGAAAGGGTGGTATGGTGGTAAAATGTTACGGATCTGTTGCTTAAATAAAGACGATTTACGGAATATTAGCCCGCAATCTTATACAAAATCAAAATCCTTTATCCTGTATGGCCAAATCCTTTATTATGGATATAACGAAATTCCGTTTATAACCAAATAAAACGATGGTCCCCTGAAATTCGCTGAAAGGGTGTTTTACCGCATTTGGGTACGTTATTCCTATGGTTGTCTTTTTTTTTAATCCGGGGAATAATTTTCGTGATATATGAACTTGTTTCTACAGAGTTACCAGTATCAAAATAGCTACACTGGATGGTGATGAGTTCAGAATACATTGTTGTTCAGTGACTACGAGTGACCATGATGGAATAGATTAATCATCAGGGGAAGGATATTTTTGGATGAAGGACTGTTAGAATAACCTATAAAATGCCATTTCTTGCTTGCTTTTTAATTTACTTGCATATAATTTCCACACAGTAGGCATCCATATTGAATTTCCGTTTCGCCATAGCCTCATTCCGTCGGTGGGCCTATTTCAACTGGATTCATAAATAAAATAATAAGTGGAAGATATTTGTGACAGTTCCATAGCAAAATGGATTGTGGGTTTTCTTCAAGAGCCTCATATGTTCAGAATGGTAGGATGTAAAATACGGCCAAGGGTACTGCATAGAGGAGGTCTAATTCCATACCATATAGAGGCCAGAGTTCTGTTGCCACTTCGGTCGCATTTTAATAGGTTTTCAAAAATGTCCGCGGCGCGGTGATGAGTGCAATGCGATCCAATTTTTTTCCAATATTTTGCAGTGTTCTGTTTGTAATCTCGAGGAATAGCATTGAAAAGTTATGATTGAGTTAATTCACATCATCATGTGTATAAATTTCGGTTAACACCCCCAACTATACCCTATTTCCCCGTGAACTTGGATCGCTTTGTCCGTCAGCGACGCGAGTGGCGACTTTTGTAAACCCATTTAAATGCGCGGAGGGTGACAACACATTTGGAGGCCGACTTGAGGATGCTCTTTTGTAATATTCGTGTATACGGCTACGGTGGACGGGAATGGGCTAACACGGAGCATACTCTTTCACAATCTGACGCACTCCCGAGAGCTCATCCGAAGTAGCGTTGTGTAATGCGGTCAATTGTTGGAAAGCATAATGGAAAAATATCCCCCGTTTTAATTTCGTTTATGCATTCGTGCACTTGCACGCCAGATAAAGAAAATATTACAAGCTTATTATCAGTTTTCCGTCATAATCATTCCCTTGAAGTAAAAATCAAGGCTATCACAAAATGGTATGTAATAAAGTTTGCTTGCTTTCCATGATTGTACTTCTGTACTCACCACGATTACAGCGGCGCCGACTCCATGGGGCCTGAGGGGGCCCGAGCCTCCTCAAAAATTCGTTATGGGTGTGAGGAAAAAATGTGCCAGGCTTGTCGATTTTCCTCGGAGTGTCCAGATATCGAGATTCGAGTTATCAGGGTTCTAGCGTTGATCATATGACTCTTCTAAAATGCTTAAAAAACTTAAAACTCACTAATTATAAAATTTCCCGGGGTAAGATCCCCGGTTTGGGCCCCCCCAATATTTTTTGTAAGTCGGCGTCCCTGCACGGTTATCAAGACTGACGGTTCAATTTCGGCGCTATTACGGCACAAAATGCTGGTTGCGTCAATATAGTTTTCATTTCAAAAAGCCATTTATTGGAATGACTCGGTAGACTTTAAGAATTCCCGATCACTGCGAGATATAGTCCATAAAGATGAAACATTCCTCAAAATATCACAGGGAACATATGGCGGAATTCGATCGCATTTTATTTCATGTCCATTCGATGGTTTGAATCGGGTTTTGTGGCACCGAATCCAAAAATGAGACAATTTTTTTAGCCACCTGCCTGATAACGGCCAACTGGGCGTAAATCTACCAAATTTATCGTGGCACCACACACCTCTATCTCCCTTACTTAACGACGAACGAGCATACCAAAATGACAAACCCGAAGATTAGCTCGGATGCATGAGGGTAAACCTCACCACAGACTTAACAGCAGGCGTATGATAATCACTGAAAATATTAAAGCATTGTAAAATTCTCGCAAAAATACGTACGACAGTCCACAAATGACAAAACAACTTCGTTTTCTTCCTCGGATTTATTTTCTTGGTACCACATGTTTCAACCTCAAGAGGTCATCTAGAAATACAGAGGACATGTTTCAACATGCCCTCAACATGTTGACATGTTTCAACATGTTGAGGGCATGTTTAAACAACATGTCCTCAGTACTTCTAAATGACCTCTTGAGGTTGAAACATGTCGTACCAAGAAAAAAAATCCTTGAAAGAAAACGAATTTGTCTTATCATTTGTGAACTTAAACTTCCACAAAGCTGAAAACCATTGAACGTACGACAGTTCCATTAAAAATAACAACGCGATTTATGCTTATGCATTTAATGAGTCTCTTGCAACGAGTTTCATTACAATCTTAAAGCCATGGAATCTGAAAAATAATTTGGTCCATATATGAAAATTATTCAAGTTAAATAACGTATCGCGACGCGCCATTAATAAAACTAAAAGGAATGAACAATGCTTCCGCATTCAATTAGTCTTTTGCACCAAGTTTTATTGCATTCTTAAAGCCATGGTACATGGAAAATAACCTCAATTTTTATTATAATAGGGTGGTTTCCTGTTATTTTTTTATTGCCTAAATCGAAATATAATTAGTCCTGGAGAACGCATTTCACGCTTTTAGGTTTTTAAATGACGATATCTATTTTTCTCGATTAAATGAAAAGTGAAAATTTCCAAGAGCGCGAAAACGCGAAGGCTAAGTATAAATGTTGGGAAAAGCCCGTGTGACGTCATTCTGGTTCCCGCTCCCGCTGTGTGAGGTGACCATGGGGCGAGTATGTGTTCGCCGCTGCGATGCAGGTTGCTAGCAGGTAGCGCTTGGCTGAAGTACGGATTATTAATACCTTATCAAACGAAGGAAACTTTCCAAACATAGGCAGTTTTAATAGGTGATTATTAAGAGATGTTTCCCTGAGCTCTGTGCCTCATGCATGCATTGGTAATTTCAGACGATGTAAAACTCCTATCTACTCGTATAGAAACTAGGTCCCTGTGACGTCACGCGGAGTGGCATCGCATGGGCGCCATCTGGCCTTTTTCAAATGAGGTTAAAATTTACTATTGCCATTAGTCTAAACTGGGATTTCTAAAACCAAATAATTAATATAATATGAATACACTTATGGTGGGTAACGAATCGCCATCAATGCCTTTTGTTTTCTTTGATGAAGGAAACTACCCTATTTATGGCGGTACAAAAAGTAAGGAATGGGATGGAGAAACGCAGATATATTCGGGGGAGGGGTGTGGGGAGAAAAAAGCGTCGTCGCATTAATTTGCATTCGCAAGCGCGACCTCAGCGAAGCAATTCCCCACGATGCGGCCTCTCTTCCGGAAACGCAGTTATTCTTGACCCATTTCCGGGGCTCATTGATTTTTTTTACTTAACTTTTCTCTTTTTAAACGGCGCGATGAAAATTCAAGCGGAATGTCGCGACTGCTTCCAGTAAAATTATTGCGTCAAAACGCCATCATATATAAGCCTGAGAAAAATAATGAATACTGACCCTTAAAAAAAACGGGGTGATAAAAATTATAATTCACATTCATATTTTTAATACTTCTCAATTGCGTTCCTATATTTTCATCGTGAACGATCACTTCGCATGATGAACGCTAACTGGAATTTAAGTAACTATCAATTGGACCTTACCATGTGATGACGTTCCAATAAATTTAATTTTGAATTTTATATACTTAGTTCATCATTATAAGCCTTAAATTGGTTTGACGCAGCTCTCCATTCCTCTCCTATCCGCTAGCCTTTTCATAGCGACGTATTTATTCTCTATTATATCATTTAGTTTTCTTAGAAATTGCAGACCCGATCGCATTACGCGCATATTTTTCAACTATTGTCAATCCCGTTATGATGTATTGCTCCCGCATTTGGACCATCTCAGCCCCGTCCAGTATTTTGTCTCTTAAAAGTGTGACAAATTTTTAGATATTGCACAAATGCTCAGATATTGCACAATTTTACGTTTAGAACGGAAGGAACACGATGAATTTCGGAATATATTTGCCATAGTGAGAAAATTCAAATCATTCAATCCCTCATGCCTGTATCATAATCACTAGCGAACAATTGCAAGATCGGTTTGATGACATTCTCTACCAAAGTCAGCTGAAATTTTAAATCGAACGCTATTTCCCCATACACCTGCGGTGGTTTTCTATTGTTGCACGGGAAAAAATTCTCGTATGGATAAAAATAGAAAGGATTACCAAGTGCAGCAAAATATGAACCAACTTTACTGTTGCAATTAGAAGAAATTATTCTAGATTTACTACACTTTCTCGTATTTTACTTTGTAAGAACAAATTTTCGGAAAATTGACCTAGGGACACTGGTTTTACGTAATACTCAAATTTGCCGTTGACAAATAAAATTGATCTGGCAGACGCTACCCAATTTCTAGCTCATAATAGTGGACTCGATCTGGCCACATGATCAAGTGGTCTGGCGATTTTGACCATGATACCCGATATTCAACCCAAGAGGATGTCAGCTAGGGTTTTAACTATAATTTTTTCTCCGTGTGAAATGGAAAAATGTATAAATATGTGTTTATGAATGTATAATCTGAACAAAACGAAGGGTACCGATTTAAAAATTGAAGAAAACGATTAATTAGTTGCATCATTACTTTCTACGCACAAACGGTATGAATTACAAACCAATAATTTAGTGTAACAAACGTAAAAAAGCAAAATAAAAAATCTCTACATCGAATTCAATGATTTTCTCACCAAATTTTACATATTTTGAACATGTAAGGCTGATAGCCGCCGCGCCGTAGACTCGGAGTATACACGCAAGACTTAGATTGCTTGAACAAATAAGAATAAATGGCTTCCAGAGGGAGTAATTTTCTCTTTCGATTATTTTATAAATATCATTTTAGCACTTATTATACATATATATTCTTAACAATTGATAGTAATACATTGCAAGAAGGCTGAACTCGATTCGATCAATGTCAACCATTATTAACAATTATCAACCATTGCAAATTGTGTAGTATAATTACACTAACCTCACTTTAAAAATATCTATTTCTAATCTGAAAGATGTTAAAAAGTTGCTGAGGATACATAAAAGTGGGAAACTATTTAATAACCTTTTAAAATTCGCAAATAGACAAACATGTTCTTTATTTTTTGTGCACCAATGAATCATGATTTTCACATGTTGGGTATTTATTTTAATAGCACTATGAATCCTCGGTATAACCCCATTTTGTGGAAGCTACGCCGCAGCACAGATACTCGAAATGCCAAAGTTGAGGTTTCTTGTAGAATTTCTTATGCAATTCAGGGGTATATCATTGGAAATGGTACATAATTTAGTCTTTAAATGATATTAAAGAGTAGTTTAGGGCGGAGAAAGATGGTAAACTATAAACAAGTTTTAATTCTCCAAATGTTCTTCCAAGGGACACGGAGAACATCAAATATAACCCCACTATATTTTCAGGTCCGCCAGAAACGATGATTTGAGAGAGATATTTTGCCGTACGGATGGGAGCTCGTTTTTCCTCCGACCAATTATGGGGCATAAAGGCTGTTTTAAAGAGGTATTCGACATGTACTTGCAAAATTCAGAACTTGTAATATTTTAATAATTTGGGCATAATACTAATGCTCGCTGTGGTCGAAAATACTAAAATCCTACTGACTTATATTAGAAATGACGTATTTTATTGAAAAATTTATGAAAACAAGAACGAAGCAACCATTATTTTGTGCCGTAATGGCGCCCTAATTTAATTACCAATCTTGAAAATCATAGAAAATACATAAATACAATAATGTGTAACATCTTTTATTTTTACTTGAATGGATTGATTATCACGGGAAAACGATAATAGGCGCTATCTTGATTTTTATTTCATGTTTAAGCCTCTGTATTGAGGGAACGGATGGAATGCCTGATAAATTCGCCACGATCAATATTATCGATTAATTTGTGTACATTTGTGCCGACCACATATCAAGTTCCCATTTATCTCTTATTTTAATTGTCTTATTTTATTTCCCTTCCACTGACATTAGCCACACCATAAATAAACTTATTCTAACTCTTACTAACTAATATTAACAAGGTGACAATTTGAAGCATATACATCTTCTTCATTACCAGATTTGCAATTTTACGCAAATCGCCAGAGTAAAGCATCATTATCTTAACGGAACTATTATAATTCTCTGTGAAATAGCAATGGCAAGCTTTGATGTCACTATCTACAGTTATCAACGAATATACAATGAATTTCCTAGAAAAATATTGCATGAAAAGCACAATTATAGATATACCGACGGTGCAGCCGTAGAAGAAGACCATATGACGAAATTTTAACGGTCCTAGCATGAACTTCCTTTCGCCGCTCTAACCTTTTTGAGGAAACTCTACTGATATACTTATTAATTATTTCGAAATACGAATCCAAAATACATTTCATCTTTTTCTTTGTTGTGATTAGCGTACTTTTGGAGTATAGTAAGTACAGGATATGCACAGTAAGAGTCAGATGGTCTTTACCTCCACTTCCATAAATGTCCCAACATTCTATCTGACACATACTATTTATACTAAATTACCATTGTAATAAGTGCCGGATAACGAACCTTTGCGAAACCGGTCGGATCTATAAATATTTGTGGAACCTACCATTGCCTGTCCTTACCGAACCATCTTGAAGCAGTTCCATCATGTTTCTTCCGACACTTTAGAACCTTTGATTCTTGATTGACGGTCACATTTAGTATTTGGAATGCAGTTTTCACATCAGAACATAAATCAATAATTGCAAGAGTTAAATTTCATTTCATTATTATATTCTAGAAGCCACATTTGGACGGTAAAATAACTGAAATTCAACAGTAAATTATATTTAAATGACCCCAAAAAATGTCAAGTTTCAAAAAAAAAGTAAAAAAGTTGATTCTCAAAACAATTTTGGTTATGGTGAAAACCTCGGTTGATTGGAATGATAGACAAAAGCCATATCAAATATTTTGTGCAGTGTCGCAAAAAAAGTGCAATTTTGTTGATAATTGATCGCAGTGGGAGCATTTTTACAGACATTCTGAGGGAGAGTATGCTGAAAAAAATCGGAGGCCCTAAAAATGGCTAGTAATTCCAATCATTAGTAGTGAAATAGTTGGTTGTTCGCACCTGCCAATTATGAAAAAGTCAGAGACAAGATGAAATGTATTTGGAATTCGTATTCTGAACAAATTAATAAGGTTTTCAGTTGAATTTTAGCAAAGAGATCTGAAATGCGAAAGGAAGCACACGCTAGCACCGTTAAATTTCGTATGGTCCTCCTCTACGGCTGCACCGTCGGTATATCTATAATTGTGCTCTACATACATTGTTTTCTCGGTAATTCATTTGAATATACGCCGATTACTGTATGTAATGGTAGAAAATCTTGACAGAGCATGGTTCTTATAACTTACCTAAAATTATGATAGTTCCGTTAAGATAATAATTTTTAACTGCTGTTATTGGTGTAACATTGTAAACGAGGTCGCAAATTGCCACCTTCTTTGCGAGTTGTAATAATTTTATTTATGGTGTGACTAATATCAGTGGCATCCAAAATAAGGCAATTTAAATAAAAAATAAGTGAGAACTTGATATGTAGTCAGCACAAATGAGTACAAATATAATTGATAAATTGTGGAGCATTTATCACACATTGGATGCGTTTCCTGAATACAGAGGCTTAAGCATGAAATCAAAATAAAGATAGCACCTATTACCAGTTTTGCTAGATAACCATTCTTTTGAAGTAAAAATAAAATGATATAACACAATGGCATGAAATAAAATTTGCTTGTTTTCCATGATTGTGTTTGTGCATTTACCATGATTTTCAAGATTGGTATTTCAATTATATTAATTTTCAATTATAACGGCAAAAAAAGCTGATTGCTTCAATTTCGTTCTCATTTCAAAAAAGTCAATTTTTACGAATTAGAAAAAAAACACTTCTAACCGGCAAACCGATTTTTTCCCGGAGAGGAAACTATCTGCCGGTTTTGAAGAAAACCGAGTCGCTGAACCGGTGCACCGGAAAAAACGTAAAGCCTTACATTAGGGTAATGCGAAAATGACATTGTTTGGATAAAAGCGGACCGGAGTGATTTGTTGCATGGAAAATTAACCCATTTCCGCTCACCGCGGTTTTCAACCTTACACTAAGTTTAATCTCCTCCCCAGATATGATTTCCAAAGTCAATAGATAAATCTCTTTCGAATATTTTATTTTCTACATTAACCCATTTTCGCCCACCGGAGTTGGCCATATGACTACATCCTACCATTCTGAGCAAAAGAGCTTCTGAAGAAACCCCGCAATCCTTTTTGCTGTCGAGCTGTCACCAATAAGGTGTTCAAGCTTGCAATAACTTAATCCACTCATTATTCAATTTATGAATGCAGTTGAAATAAGCCCACTGACGGAATGATACTAGGGAGAAATGGATATTCAATATGGACCAAGATCGTGTGCAAATTATATGCCAGTATTATAAAAGTGAACAGAAAAGGGCATTATATAGATTATTCTAACTTTCATCCATCCAAAAATATGCTTTCCCCGAAGAGTCCTACTGTCTAGAAAATTACATGCAAGTATCATAAAAAATTAAAAGGAATAACATTTTATGGATTATTTTAATTTTCATTCATCATAAAATAAGCTCGCCCTGAAGATTCATCCTTTCCATCAAGGTCACTCACACAAATTGAACAACATTAGATTCTGATATCGCAATATATAAAGTTTTGCTATTTCCCGATACAGTGGCCTACTAAGCTGCCACGCCTTCTTCTTAAAGTTTATGAAACAATTATCTTTATTTCCACTCTTCTTAGCACTTCCTCATTACCTATTCGGTGGCTGTACGGCTACGGGTCATTCAGAAGAAACAAGTTGATGCTTCACTAAAATATGTCATTGGATTTCTAGGGACGATCGTAGGAGGAACGTGCCTACATATCTTCACGATCGCAAGCGGAAAGTGTTCTGGGCGGATATGAGTTAGTGTAAGGTTGCTATGCTATGTATTGGCACGGTTGTCTCTTGCCGCGCTATCAGAGTGGCTGCGGCGAAGTCGTCGCAGCGGAAAGGTGGCCTCACCTCCGGCGGCGAGGAAGAGCGACATCTCCCGCGAAAACCTCTCAGGCGCACACTCGGCCAAAACCTCAAAAAAGCTAAGGCCAAAAATGCCAATACACGTATAGAAAATCACTAGATTTTAATTTTGAATATGGAATGTCGTAGTAGGAATTTTAAAGCCGTCTTTATCATGAATGGAGGTGAGAAATTGCTAAAAATTAACTTTCTGCAAAGGTGAAGCCCCGGCGATACATGCGGAAGGCGCGAAATTCACGAAACACAACTGCTACTTTCCAACTAGTATTACAGAATAATTATTCGAGGGCCGTTTTTAAGTTTGACTTTTAATTTTAAAGGATAGTGTTTCATGATGATGAAGATAAAATTGATCGACCGAATATCTTGTATGATGTTGGGCACGATATGGTGGAAGTTCGTAATATTATTAAAATGAGACATTGCAATATTTATACTTAGTTTTATTCGTACACAAGGCGTTTTGTCGTTACAAACACTTGATAATGTTGTTTGTAACGACGAAACGCGTTGTGTATGAATAAAACTAAGTGTAAATATTGCAATGTCTCATTTTAATAATTGATCGACCGAGTAGGTAATGAGGAAGTACTAAGAATAGTGGGAGGAAAGAGAATTGTTCTAAATACATCAATGAGAAGATGTGACTACTTAGTTAGCCACATTTTGAGGCATGATGGCCTGATGAAGACAATCGTTGAAGGACAAGTGGAAGGGAAGAAGGGCCAAGGACGGCCCCGAATGAGTTTCGTAAGACAGCTTATAAAGGATGTAAAAGGGAATAAATACGTCACTAAGAAAAGGCTAGCGGATAGGAGACAGGAATGGAGATCTGCGAAAAACCAATGTTTGGATTGTTGACTTATGATGATGACGACTCTTGGTGATTGGCCATCGCTGGGAGAAATAATTGAATAATTTTAGTGGAAATTTACTGCTATTTTTAATTTTTGACATAGTTACCTCACGTTCTAAACAAATTAACCCTGATAAGCTGATATGAAAACGGCAGATGCCGATGTAAGTTGATGAATTGGTAGAAATTAAAATGAAAAGTGAGAAAATTGGTTTTAAAATGGAGGGCATGAGCTTAGAAAAAATTCTTCGCCATTGGCTACTTCATGCACCGAGAATAGCGCCGTTAAATACTATACATTTCGGGTTAGTCTCTCTTATTGCATTGTTAAAAAATCTGTTGCAGCGAAGCAAGTACCTACCCGGTTTTGATGTTACGCGATCGAACCTATGACTTTCATGTTCACTAAAGGCTGACGCTTCGTAACTCAGAGACGCGTAATGCATTTACATCCGCGTGAAGTTTTCTCAGAATTTTCAGCGGCTTATTTCGTTGCATATTACCGAAGGTTCAACGGACGACACGTCCATCGCCATTAGTGTGAATGAATAAGTTTGAGGAAAATGGTTGACGTGCAAAAACTCGCCTCAAACAATATTTTCAATTATATTTATGTAATTTGTACCAATTAAATATCAAGTTCCCGCAATTATTCCATTTTTTGTTTTTTTAATCCAAACAACTGATGATAGATGCATCAAAAATTAACTAATTCAAACTCGCAAAGAATTTGGTGTGTCGAAGTAGATTTTTCATTGCCAATTTAACATTTTTACCCTCATCATAGTAATTTTTCATCTCAACGGTATTAACAGAATTGTAGCTGAAATATCAGCGCATTCCATGCTCTCTCAACCCTTCATGCAACTAACCTAGGTAATTAGCGAATATTCGAATAAATTTCCGACAGATATATTGAATGAAAAGCGCGATTATAGATCTACCGACAGTGCAACCGTAGAAGAAGACCACATTACGAAATTTCGACCGTCCTAGCATGACCTCCATTTCGCTGTTCGCAGTTGAGACGTTGCATTTATGGTACACAGTGGTTAAACCAGTGGAAGAAGACTTCAAGCAAATAATATGCTGGGAAAGATTTATATCTCATTTCATTTTTATCCATGTCTGAACACTTTTTAGGTACACTTAGTCGCAACATACGCAGTTATTTCGGTCTTTATAAAGAAAAAAAGAGCCATGGAATTGTGATCCTACAATTCCAACAACGCACTGCCTCGTCCTTTCAGTCGTAGATATATTCCTATACAGTTCCTCTACCTTTGCTTCTTCTAATTTAAAAAAATGGACTAAATTGTAGGAAAATTTGCAAAAATATACATATTCTATTTATTTGTAAATTTCTAGGAAAATTTCTAATAATCAATGTTATTGATTAATATATAACTTTCTGCTATCACAAATAACATATTACCGATCCAACAAAAAAAGATACTCTCAAAAATCGTAGTACTTGTTAACTGGCTGGTTGTGGTTTGGTTTACCGGTACTGCCTGCGGCGCGAAAAATACGGAGACTCAAAACATTTGTGAAATAGGAACATACCCTGAATGAAGCATTGAATTACACATCCATGATAGCGTTGTGATCCGCACAACCTCGCTGTGATCGATATGGAATTGTTTAAAAAGTCAATACATGCAGGACATTAGTGTTTACCTTTCATCTAACTATCTGCGGTAATTAGTGAATATTCAACTGAATTTCTGAGAAAATATATTGATTGGAAAGCGCAATTATATATCGACCGAAGGTGCAGCCGTTGAAGACGACCGTATTACGAAATTTTGACGGTCTAAGCATATACGAAGCAACATACGCCGTGATTTTCGAACTCGCAACGCTTACAGAAAAAAAGCCGTCATCAGTACCTACTGTGGAGGTGGCACATACTATAACATATACGTTCTTATTAGCGTTTTTACCGGCACAACCTCGCTGTGACTGATATGGAATTGTTTAAAACGACATTAATGCATGACATGAGTGTTGATTAATATATTTATCCTGATCAAAGACAGGGCTCCCGCGCGTAATTCCTCCGAGGCTAACGGTGAGCAATCCGCGTCAAAGTTTCCCGTTTCGCGGCCTAGTTGCCATATCCTCGATCAGAGGCGGTCTGGACCGAGGAAACGCGACAGCTCGGAGCGCTAGACCGAGAAGGGCTCCTCCGGGAAATCCCTCAATAATCAGTTTATATATATTAAGTGATATAAAAGCCGTTTTACACTGGCCACGCACATGCACGAAGTGACGTGTGCACGAAGGCGCAGTCAAAATTGCATCGTGTGAAGCGGTGAATTGCTGGAACTCATGCGACAACGAATAGACTTGAAATGGTAAATTAGTCCCTGTTCTAATTTCGTCCGTGCATTCGCGAAAAAAACTCGCCATACCGAGAAATGAATGCAGTTCTTACCTGCGCAATCACATGCTCCGTTTAAAGCGGCCTCAAAATCAATGCTTTGGTTGATGCTGTGAAAAATCACATGTGAGCAATGGTGAGGTTATGCGCATTATTTTTGAACGCCCAGTTAATTTCTTTCTTTCAGTTGTCCGAGACCGCGTTCCTCACCTACGTAATTCTTCCCGCTCTGAACTAATGTCTGCCCTATCGTTGGCCCCACCATTCACCAGTAGGAATATTATATGATACCTCTTTCATTTACGCGCTGCTTCAAATGGTAAGAACCGATCCTCTGAAATACATTCTTTTCACTTCAAATCCCCACCTGCGCCTTTCGTGACACTGCTACACTAACCGAAATTCCGTCTTTGTATCTGAGAGAGATCACTTTTTTACATACTTCCCACCTTTTTCAACATCATTTCGTCTGCATACCCCTCCCAGGATATCTCGACAACCTCAAAACATTCAGGTGATAAATACTGGTGTTAACATTAGTTGCCTGGTAAATCTTTGGCTTTGTCAGCGGTATCTTTAGTTACGCGTTTAATTGCGAGTGAACATGATTGGTCAACAATGACATTAAAAATGGGAGACAGACTGTAAACCTTGATGGAATTTGACGCTGTACATATTTAATACTTGGGGTGATGCATTACAAAAACACACACTGTTAAGTTTATTACAATCGAACTAATTTTAATCACTAGGAAAAGATTAAGTTTCAACCCTCCGTGTTTCACTTATTGGAACCATTGTGACCATTATTTAGATCATTATTATCTGTGATGGAATGCCACAAAGCTTCTCAACGACGTACTTCATGAATCACTATATACTATGGATGGTATATTGAGTGCTGATTGATCATAGTGTTCTCCTTTTACAACATCACGAACTAAGGGCGGACCCAGGATTTTTTTCCAAGGGATCACCAAGGTCTGACAGGCAAAGAGTCTTCTAATCTTTGGGATTAAACCCTATATGCAACAATTAATCTACGAAATATACTTTTAAATTTAACATAAAAGTTATTTATATGTGTATATTTATAACTTTTTATTGAAATATAAAATTTATTAATATTTGAGTTAAAAATGTCGTCTATCTTTTGAGCGTCTGAGAGGGGGGTCGCGTGCCCCCCTAAATCTGCCTATGTCACAAATTATCCGGCATTGAATGGTTTCCAGCTCAACTTGGTGGAAGTTGAAGTTCACAAATAACAAAGCGACTTCATTTTCTTTCACGGATTTATTATCTTGGTACCTACTAGAAATTGACCTTTTGAGGTTGAAATCTGTCGTGCCAAGGAAATAAATCCGTGGAAGAAATTCGTGAAAGTTCGTTTTGTCTTTTGTGAACTATCCGGACTTTGAATATGAATGCCGGCCGCTCTTCTATCCGGGGCCACCGCCGCCTAGAATTGCATAGTTCAGGGACTTTTTTAATTCTAAAATAGTCGAAAACGCATTATGTTGTTTAATTACTTGAAACTTCTCAAAAGTAGAGGAATCACATATCAAAACTGAGGCTCCTTCGCTTTTATTTAATCCACTTCGAACCGAAAAACTTCACCGTAGTCAGATTTTTTAAATTTTCAGTTTACACGACCAAAAGAGTATTTGAATTGCAGTCCATTTATAATATAAGCATATTAATAATAAGCAAGAGTAATATAACTGTAAAAGAGTGACTTTATAGGAGGTCAGCAGTGTTGTTTGATAATTTACCGCCGAAAACCGTAGTTTCAAACGTAGAATTAAATCGTTCTCATTAATATCCGAAAGAAAGGATATCTCTTCGCAAATTTAAGTAGTGATGCGTTTTTTTTATGCTCACGAAAAGACAAATATGATTTCTGTTTTTTTTAGGTAGCAGTCAGTGAACATCCTCATGCAAATAGTCTAAATGTACCATTGCAAATTTTGGTAGACACGTACCCTGCATTTTATGAATACTTTTTATGTACATTATGTATGCGTGTTCTTATTTACATGCGTCAAACTTGGTACCATGAATAAATAGATATTTTCTACTTAAGTTTCAGTGCGACGTTCAAACAAACTCATTTAATTAATATTGGATAAAAAATTTAATAAAAAAACAGAACTTTCGGCAGTATTTAAGGCTCAGTGCAATAAAAACATCCGTTCTAGTCTGAAGAGTTCTATGACACTGAAAATGCTATGATGGTGAAATATAAGTAGAGGTATAGCTGTATTAATTCAAAGCCTTAATTACAGTTTTGATTATCGGCAACGGATTAATTACTAATGTGATACATTTTTCCAACTGCATTAAGCTCCGAAAAAACACTCAATTGGCCCTATCTTGCTATTTTAGTGGGGAATGCCTCAAAATCGACGTGCAATCGCGTGCATTCTGATCATAGGGGGATTCAGCATACTAAACTGCTCCGAAAAATTAATGGCTTGCCGCGCAATAATGCCGTTATTCTACCTTGTAAAGTCATGTATTAAGGAATCGAAGAATGGTAATTAGTACATTTTGTCAAGACGGTTCAGCTGTTCCCAAATTTAAGGTACAGGGGCTCATGTTTTATTTGGATTTCAATACGCGCCTGCTCAATTTTCTGCGAAAATATTTCTATTTTGAAATGATAGCCAGTGACGCTGTTGAAAGCACTTCACTCTATCTGAAACTGCAAATTTCTCTGACAATACTAATGTAATGATTCACCTAAAATGTCTCTCAGTTGTTAAATAACTCATGTGCTTAGAATGATAATTTTTCGGAACTTATTTTTCCGTTAAATTTCACCCTCAGCACAGTGAGGTAAATTCAAAAAGCGCCAACTAATAAAAAACACGGGGTTTTCCCCGAAATCTTTCTCCATATAAATGCAAATATATATTGGTCATTGATAATCTGTTGCTTATTAATCCAACCGCTGCGGGGAGACCAATATTTGAGAGTTTCTTAATGATTCGCGCAGGTTTCAACGCCCGGAATGAAATATGGATTATTTCATAAAGAAACCTACAGGAAGTATAAAAAACATTGATATGAGTCGTTAATTCAGATATTAAGACGAAAAATGACCCAGTCACTGATATTTATTGAGGTGCGTGTTCAGCGTAAGTGCTTCGTCATCGACAACATGATTTGCAACGAGAAAAAAAAACTTGATAAAAATATTGTTGGACTGGGACACCTACAGCCTATCTAATATTTTAATCCATCTGCATTTTAAAATTTAACGACATTAACTGCTGGAAGCCTTCAGTTTTATTCAAATAGTTCAAATACGTATCATGATTTTCGTGTAAGTAATATTTTCTTCCTTGCAATGAATATTTAATGACGAGTTGTGAGAAATTTATCATGCACAAGACAAAATATCAGTTTATATCAGATCTAAAATACATTGAAAAGTATTATTTAAGAACTCAGTCAACCAATCTATCTGTTCTCATAAGCCCACTACACATATTACAGGGAGCCTTCACTGTTATTCAATCAGTTATAATAAGTAGCATAATTTTCACGAAATATTTTTCTCCTCGGGAAAAATATTTAATTCCTGGAAGTGTTAAATTTATCAAGCCCAAGACAAAATATTAGTTTATAAAACATAACTTCATTCCTTCACACGGCGACTTAAGCGCAAAGATACAAATAAATTCAGAGGCAAGGAAAGAAAGGGATAGGAACATACAATTGAAAAAGGACGAGGACAACGGTGCTGTGGCCAGAAATCAGAGGGTGAAGTCAGGCCGCATCTATCACATCTACCACAGCACCGTTGTCCTCGTCCTTTTTCTATTAGATGTTCCTATCCCTTTCCTTCCTTACCTCTGAATTTATTTGTAAGTTTATAAAACATTTATTACTACCAAGTTTTCAATGTTACAACACTAACTTCGAGGTACAACTGGTGTGTAGTGCATTCAATTTATGTATTAATTATTTTTATATTATATTTATCATTATTCAATATTCTCATCCTGTTAAACATTGTATAAATGGAATACAGTACACATTTTTACCGTGAAGATGATGTAATAAGATTGAAACCTGGGACGCAATAAATTTTATAATCGTGGAAAAAGTATTTATTTTAATAATAATATTAGATTATACTAGATCTAAAATACATTAAAAATCATTATTTTATCAATCATTCTAGCGTATGAATTGTCTGCGCCGTAGATATTTCTAATTAATTTCGATTAATTAACTCTCAGTCCAGCACTCGGCGCTAGGATACCGGTTGGAATATCGATGAAACTATCGTAACTGGTCGTCACCAACACTTAAAACCCAGAAGCCATGGAGACATATTTGATAAATAAAATACATGTCAAAATTTCCCTGAAGATCGGTAGTTTATCATGGATAATTTTCTCGCAAGGCTCTCACATTAAATAAACATACATTTGAGACAAATATTTCATCTTGGAACTTATCTAGTTCACAAGTAATCTTCGATAATAATAATGGGTGGTATTCTCGTTTAACTAATGGATGAGTATAGTATGCGAAAGAAGCTGATCAAAGGCAAAACGTTATTACCACACTTGTTTTTACTTTATTATCTGTCATTGACACCTCTTATCAATAAACGTGAAAAGGAAATGACTACTCTCCAATGGAATTTACGTAGTATTTTAACCGAAGCATCCACAAAACATGCACATAGCTGATGCATTTCAGTCATTGAATGACTTGTCATCAATTTGACGTTCGAAACCAGTTTAGCTCTCAACCAAGCCCGACGAATACGATTCTGAAAATTATAATCTTCCCGTCTTCTGTGACACTTGTGTACCAAATTACATTGTGGAGGACAATTTATATCATCATAGCAGATAAAAATCAGGAAATTCTAATTAATATATGTGAGAAAACTAATATTGCTCGGAAAAATAATATAAAATAATTTTAACGAAGGCTTTTCGGGTAATTCATTGAAAGTCGCCATGGTCCATTTATACTGGACAAATGGACCAAAAAAATAGGTTGATTTGGTCGAAGAAAAATGGACAAACGCGGGTAAAAACCGAAACGTAGACATTCTAAATAATTCGTAATTGCTCGACTAGTGGGATTGAAATAGCTACAAATAATTATCAATAACTTCCTGTTACAGCCGTCGTAAAGGCATGACGAATATTAGAAGGCAACTATCAATTCCTGTTTTTATTTACTAAAATGTACCATGCAATAATATCAAAATAGCGCAGCAATTCTCATTAGAATATTTTTACCAGGTAATTGCATTATTCGCACTTCCTTTAAAAATAATTACCAGCCTTTAATTAGTCACTCTGTTATTCATCAATAAAATAAAGCACATCTACCAATTACCATCCCATTTTTATCAAATATTACTATTCAAACCATGTCTCTACGAAAGGCTAAAATGGATATCTACTCTAGAAGGAACAAAATTATTTTTCACAACACTTTTATGGCAAAGATGTTTTATGCTGTTAGTAAATTTCATGACAACTGCTGAAAAAAACTACCTGGTTAATCGCAATATACACTGTTATCATGGCATTTGAAAGTTTTCTCGTTACCTAGATACCGAGCTAACAATATCCACACCACAAAATGGGATTCGCTTGAATAGCTGGATTGTACTGCGAATACTAATCTAGCGAAAAACAAATGATTGAATATTACATTCATTTTCCCAATGCTGCTGAGAAAAAATTAATGATCCAGGAGGTAACTGAGCAAACCATGCGGAATATAAAGACATTACGAAAAATTGTTGATGGAAGACGAAATAGGGATAGCAGACGGAAAAAAGGTATTTGTAAAAAAAAAACTGCAAAATAAAACCATGAAGGGAAAATGTATCCTTCAAACATTTACATTTATTTCGTAGTTACTCGTGACAAAAAGGACTAAAAATTGGATTTTTTATACACATATGTATATATATATTTATATGTAGATATTTATATTTTGTTTACTTTTTCAATGCACACCACTCTTTCACCCAATCACTCAAACACACACTGGCTCAAAAGACTTTTTTATATTACATAACATTTAAAAACAGCACAGCAAGGAGATGCCTATTAATTATGAAAAAAACTTTTCACTTTGATTCGTCACTTTTTTTTCATTCCCAGCAAACAAAAAAAAATATTACGTTCATTTGAACCGCCGCTCTGGCGAAACTGAGTTAAGGAGCCAAGAATTTGAAGACTTTTTTTTTAACAGGTAATCATGGTAGCGAAGTTAATAAACAGTCAAACCACGACGAGAAAAAGATCAACAGAAAACTTTATAGTATAAAGCCAGACGGCTCACAAGTAGAGAACCAGACAGAGGGCCTTTTGAAAATAAAGCATTGGAGGGCGTAACAAATTGGTCCAAAAAAATGCATTAAAAAAATTAAAATGGTGCCGTAAACAAAATTAAAAGATTAAAAGAAAAAAAAACATTCAAATATAAACGGCGCGATTAAGTCGAGCGCAAATATTATGACATTAATACATACGTAAACACACGGGGTACCAACTGTTAATGTTCCACATGGCAATTTTGTGGCAGTGATTATCGTGGGAAATGAAGAAAAAATAATAAGCTTTAGCGCAGATGTAAATAAATCAGATCGTTTAATTTCATAACGACTCGGGGATAAAAAATGATTTGATCTGGTTTGCGGTCAAACCCCGTCGAAGGAGAAAGACACAAATTAAGATTTAAAGAAAATTCTGGGCGATATTCCTCCACGTTTAATATGTCCCAGTTTTAGGAATGAATATTTTCATTTTTACTGGAATAAATTCAAGAATAACGTGTTACTGTCTCAAGAATAGCAAAATATTCAAAATTTCATCTGTTTCTCTTGTCAATTGAACAGATAATGCGCCCAAAACGAAAATTTACTTCCCAAAAACCGTTCTTTATTTATGAAAATTCTCATTTTTACCGGTCGTTATGCTGGCAGATCTTTGGGGAGAATATGCAATGTGAAATGAAATTACTTTAGGTATATAAAAGGAATAACATCGAATTCTTTTGTTCCAAGGTAATTGTAGCTCTTCAAACCAACTTTACGGAAGAATACTAAAAGATTAAAGCAATTTTATCGGTCAAACGAATTGCATTGACAATGCCCATTGAAAAGCAAATGCATTTTAAAACTCTGGACACGCACAGGACAATAAAATTCACGAGATGAAAAGGCAATCTTTATGAAATAAGGTCGTTGAAGGAACTCGCGCTAATAAGATGTTTACTACAAATTTCCTCGCGTATTCAAATCTAAAATATCAGTTTCTTTGATGACAATAGAATCTTCCAAATATCCTCTAAGTATTTGAAGAAAAATGTTTACCTCTTTAGTTAGGGTTGTTGATAGCCATTAGGAGGCAGCCTAGTTATCATTCAACGTAAGTTTGAAATGATTTTTTTCATTTTTACAAGAAAAAATCAAGAATAACTTGTTACTGCCTGAAGAAAAGTAAAATACTCAAGCTGCCAGCTAGTCCTTATATCATTACGCTCTTAAACGAGCATTTACCTGCGAAAACACGTTCTGTATTTATAATGTTTTTCATTTTTACCTGTCGTTATGATTGCCAATCTTTTGTTTAGATTATCTAAGATTTCTTTGTGAAAAATACTGAAGGAAAGTATTCGATAATCTGAGCAAATTTGGATGCAATACGTGTTCTGAGAATAACACAGATGAAGGCAAACACGTTCGAGCGAAATTACTTTGGAACAAAGAAAGACGTTCTTATTCACATTTCACTGGTGATGGATTAATTAATGGCTTCTTGCCAGATCAGAAATTCTATGGTGAAGGAAGAAAGAAAGAAAACAAGCATAAAAATTTACAAAAAGTACCAACATGAAAATAAAAACAATAGCAATAGAAGATTTCCGCCCTCTGTGAGTTTCATAATCTGTGAATTCCTTTTCGCCAATCGGGCTTTCATGCTATAGTTTTCCTAATTACAAAGAATTAATTATTCTGGTTTTTTTGAACTTACTCTTTTTTCGGTCACATATTTTTCTCTCGCACGAGTCTTCCTTTTTGAAAAGGCCAATAGGATTTCACCACAATCACTCGCTCAGTTTTTTTTTCAAAATGACAAAAAAAGAGAGAGAATTCTTTTTTTAAATGGATGGAGTGCTTTTCCTTTCGTTCACTGTGTTTTCCAAAAAGGGTTTTTTAGGGGGAGGGGGAAGTTAAGTTTCCACGCTGTCCATCCCTCACCGGTCTGCACGCCAGCTTGATGGGCCCGTGTTCGATGACAGGCGACGCACAGGAGTTGCTGCATTCCACGTCGTGGTCTGGATTGTTGGTCTCCGAAGAAAAGGTTTCCAAGACAGCATTGGTGGTGGATGATTTCCTCGTTGGAAGTTGCAGGTACAAGTCGCTGGGGGAAGAGGGGTGGGAGGCTTTTTTGTGGAGGTATTAAGGGAAGTGAGAGAGGGCTTGAGAGTTTGGAGGCTGGGAAAACGATAGAGATTTACGTCGAGATGTTACGGGAAAAAAACGAAAGAATTCCGTTAAAAGTCTGCAAGGTTCCCTTGCAAAAGACGCGAAACCAGTCCGATCAAAGTTTCCTCACAACCTTCGCCTCAATAAATCTCCTTCTCTTAAAAAATATACACCAAAAAAAGACGACGAAACACAATCGTAAAAAAGGCTCGAGTGAAAAATTATACATATCATTTCGAAAAGCACGTGAGATTGCAGCTTCCCCGAGTTAAAAGAGTAAAATAATTCACGCGTAGAATCGTAGAACCTACACGCACTATTGTTTCATCCACGAACTTTTATACTATGACACAACGAAAGAGTTCTTTATTTTCGTTTTCATATTCGAGTCCGTTAGAAAATAAGACTGAGGAGGAGTTTATAAGACACACAAAACAGTCCCTCTTAAATTCCACAGATGACGTTTTGAGTCAATTCGTCCACATTTGCACCTCAAAGAGAGTCCTTTATTAATTGGACGAAATATATCCTTGGCTTAGAGGAGCACCCAAGCCAATGGGAATCGTATATTGTCACAATATTAAATTCCTCGGCTAAGAAAAAGATTCTTTATCACAAACACACATTTGCACACACGCCCCAAAGACACTCTGGGAAAAAATAAACATTCGGAAAAATGTCTGCGTACCTATCGCGGAAGGAAGTATTATCGAATGTATATCGTCTATTATTTCCGCGAGAATTCTTCACCGCGAGCTCTCCATTAAGACACACACTAAAAGTGACCCTCGCTATTTCAACCGCAGAGAATATTCGCAACACAACGAGCATTTAAAAAAACACGAGTTTTTTTTATTCCCGAACCCCCTTTCTCTCAACGCCTCACATTTTGTCCTCCTGTTGCTGGATTCTGTGGTTTCATTTCGGGGGGCAGGTTGGGAAACACTTGAAAAACACGTAACCGTGAATGTTTTGTGCTCATGTAATGCCTTCAGGCGAGGGAGCGGTGTCAAACATTCGTCGTGCTGAGGTGCCAGAAGCCTCCGTTGCTGTAATCCACGTTGGGCGACGAAGCCTCGGACTTTCTGCCGGATTTGGCGGGGCAAGTAGTCACGACGAGTGACGCTCTCGATGCCTTTAGGCCAAAGGGTACTGTCACAACGTCGTCGTGCTGGCCGGGGTGCTGTGGTGGTAAAGTCCGCCGTTGTAGTAACCCTCGTTGGGCAGCGAGGCTGCGTTCGGTATTGGACTCAGCGAATTGTAGCCGCTGCCGCCGTACTGCTGGGCCGCTGCGGCCGCCATGTCGTACATTTTGATGTCCGTTTTGCTCTCTGTCGGGAGTAGTCGGTTGATGGAGAACGGATGGCTCGCCGCGGCGTACGGCGACTCCTGCTTTAAGTGGTGCAGGTGGTGGTGGTGGTGGTGCCCGTTGCCGCCGCCCAGCATCACCTGGTGGTGCGTGGAGGCCTCCGCCAGGTGCTGGTGACACCGGCCCACCATCGCTGCCAGTTCTGCCGAGGTCGCATCGTACTTGTCCGCCGCCGCCGCCATCACGTTGGTTTGCAGCGGGTGGTGCTGGTGCTGGTGATGGGTTTGGTGCTGCTGATGGTTCTGGTGCTGATGGTGGTGTGCTCCGCTCCCCGCCCCACCTCCGTGGTTCTGTTGGTGCCCGTGGTGAGAATGTGGCAGGCACAGCTCCGTTCCCCCGCCTTGCTGCTGTTGTTGTTGATGTTGGCTGTGGTGTTGGTGCTGGGATAGCTGGTGCTGGTGGTGCAGCATGGCTCCCATGTGGTCGGGGGTGGAGTCCACCTTGCCCCCCTGCTGCAGACCCATGAGGGTGCCAAGGTGGTGCTGGTCCGCGGCGGAGACGGGCGATGCGGCCGCCGATCCTTTGCTCTCCCCGAGCGGATGACCGGCCTTGTGTTGACTTGTGTGGTGACCCAGTCCGTCGTCAGACCCACCATGTGAGGACTTCTTACCGCCACCACCCGTTGAACCCTCCGCCGACGAGTTGGACGCCGAAGAAGACTTCTGCGCCTGTCGTATCGCCTCCTTCTTCTCGTCCTTGAACCTCTTCTGCCGCCTCAGGTAGCACCCGTTCTCAAACATGTTCCCAGAATCGGGGTGCAGAGTCCAGAAGGAACCCTTTCCGGGCTTGTCCGGAGTCCTCGGGACTTTGACGAAGCAGTCGTTGAAGGATAGAGAGTGCCTTATAGAGTTCTGCCACCTCTGCTGGTTTTGCCGATAGAACGGGAACAGGTCCATGATGAACTGGTAGATCTCGCTGAGCGTCAGCATCTTGCTGGGAGAATTCTGGATGGCCATAGTAATTAGCGAGATGTAGGAGTAAGGCGGCTTGGCGTGCGTGTAGCTCCTTCGGTACGTCTTGTCGGCGCGGGCCCGCTGGAGGGCGGAGGCCCCGGGGGAGACTCCGCCGCCGTCCCCGGCCAGGTCTCGGCCAGTCCCCGGGCCCCCTCCGCCGGGGACCGCCCCACCCGGGGGCCCGCCAACCCCCACAGCCGCCGCGACGGCCGCACCGTACGAGTTCATGGGCCCTATCCCGCCCATGCACGACCCCACACCGTTCATGCCGGCCATGGAGGAATTGAGGGAGCCGTAGGAGGAGATGGCGCCCATGCCGGAGGTCATGCAGTTTCCGTTCATGGCCATGGAGCCCATGCCGGCCGGGCTTAGCATGTTGGAGGCGAATGTCGGGGGGGCCTGCGGCGAGTGGGTGTTCATTGAGGTCATGCAGGTCATGGTGTTCATGGAATAGGTGCTGGCGGCCATGGGGCTCATGGCGCTCACATTGCTGCTGGCCATGGTGCTCGCCGTGGAGACTACGGCGGCGCTCGCGTCCGAGTAGAGCTTTTGCGAGAGCATCTTGGCGCTTGGAGCGGTCTTAGCGACCGGGAAAACGCTTAGCGACTTCACTTTGGAGGCTGTTAGAGACACGGCGACAAGGGAAACACTATCTCCGAACGCGCCTTCTTCAGTCCCATCACAATGAGCCACTCCGATACGAGATTCGCAGCCCACACGAAAATGTACGCGAAATATCCTCTTATCCCCCTCTCAAAGTCACCATAGTAGACGATTCACTGCACATAATTGGCAGGCACCAAGCATTATAAAATAGCAAAATGGAAATATTGCACTGCTTCGATGTTTGCGAAGAATTATATCCACATTCACGTCCACGATAATGCTATTTTATTATTCAAATCACGACGGCGTTACTGGTGCTCTCAGCTTATGGTGCCGAATGAGTTTTTTGTCAGGGAAATATTTGGTTCCGTTGTCATCCGAGCACTCAATTTCATTTTCAACCGATGTGAAAATCCATTCAGAAATCTCCAACTATATCTCACAGAGCCTTGCTTTCCCCCTATCTATAGCGCTTAACAGCGTTAAACTTGCAGTTATACTTCATTCACAATTTTACTGTCTCTGAATTATCGAAATAATGTTCGCGGAATCGTTGTCACAATCACATAATCCACCAGCAGTTCTGTCCACCGAGCCCAAAACACTACAAAGTCCCCCTGAGTAAGCACCGGGTTTCCTCAAAATTGTCTCGCGTTCTCCGAATCGAGTCGACGTAACAACAATCCACTCGAGGCCGCGTGCGAAAATATGTTTGCCTCCCGGAGAGAAAATAAAGCCGTTGTTGTAAACGAACGTGAGGGAGGGGGAAGAGTGGATATATTTTTTTCGTCAATGTTCAATGGGGAAGAGGGAGGGGCGTATTTTAAGTGCGATATGAAGGCAGGATTAAAGGAAAATCGCAACTTGGGGGGTGGGGGGCACTTGATTGGTCACATTGGCGATAGAGGGGGTGGGAATTAAAAAGCGAAGGATGGGAGAGAGAGGGGGAGACACTGTGTTTTCCCTCGCAAGCGGGAGGGGGGCAGGTTGTCTTACGGGGGATGGGGCAAGGGTTCTTCGGATTGCCAACACACACTCACTAACGCATGGGCAAATACCGCTCCGATCTTCTTGAGTCGAGAGAATTGTTGGGCGATGGCAAACAAGCACGGGATGCTTTTAGTCAGCGACCCCGCAATCCGTTCTTCACAGCCTCACCACCAGCACAGCAGTTGGACCGCGAAGCGAAACAGCTGAGGACGATGTTCCGCCCGCAGGACAGCTTTTACGTCCGACGGCCTCGATGGAATCTCCAGCCGAACTCGACAGCGAAAATCACCAGACGATGGCGAAGAGGAAGTACTTCTTTGGGGATCCCCAAAGCTGTATGTTGCTAATAATCCTTCAAGACACAACGGAACGGAGAAACTTCAACAGCGGGAGAATCGCGCACATCCGCGTAGACACGTAGCACGAATCGGGCGGACGGAAAATAGGGAAATTTCGTAACGCTCTATTCCGTGAGCACACTTGGGGGAACTATGAGTTGGCCGGCCTTCGTCATCCGCTGCGGGCCAAAGCCAACGACTCCCGAGGTTGTGCGGACGTAGACACGCTTCACGAGGGGACGTTTTACGAAAAGGCGAAGCTGCTCTCCCGGATCAACAGGTTCCTTCGCGTCCAATGTTCAACTGTTCCTCTCTCTCCTCCCTCTTCGGCGGCCACGGGAGGGGTGGCGGTCTGGTCAGGGGGGGGAGGGGGGGCGGAGGGGAGTGGGGGGGCTAAGTGGGCGGGGGTTCCGCGGGCCCGGCCCCCTGGTGGCCCAATAGGAAGAGGCCCACCGAGGAGCAAAGGCGGCGCGCGCCGCTCATCCAGCCAAGGCGTCCGACCTTCCAGCAACGCTGTCAGCGTGCGGTGCCCTACCTTTCCGCGCCACCGGCCCTGGTGCTTCCTCGCCCGCTTCCTGGGTGCGGTTGCCGCGCTCACAACAAACTGTGTGATGTCCTCTTTCCTCCTGAGACGCTCTGCACGCTCCAAGGATGTGCTTTCATCTTTCACGAGGAGAAACCATCCATGGCGAATTACCCACGCTGTGTTCCTCCGATGTTTTGACGGACGAAATACTGCACTATCCTATTAAGGACGGTCTTCTGTGTTTTCCCACCGAAACAACGACTCAACAAAAGTTTTTGGCTCCCTACTCTATACCTTCAAGTTATTTTACTCTTCGTGCGGAAACAAATGCGCAACTGTTGGCGGAAAAACTTTTTATTTAGTCTCTGAAGTCTTTACTCTCTGAAGAATCATAGCACCGTAATATGAAGGACCTTTCTTCTGAGTTTTCGAGAGAAAACAGCGACACGAAGAAACTTATCGGCTCTATTCACTATGCCTTCAAGTCATTTCACCGTCCTCCGACGGTCTTTGTGCAGAAACAATCAAGCAACGGAAGGCGGAAAGTCTGTTGCTGTCTGTGCTGTACTATCAGACTGATCACTTCACTGTGCGAAGAAGTTTCCCATGCATAACTCCGACGGAACGTATGGTGTTAGGTGTACCTTCAAGATCTTCACTCTTCAGTCCTGATAAAGAAGCCGTTGTCTTTGGAACGATTTCGGAGCGGAAAAACAACGACGCAGCGGGAGGCGTCAAGGCTGTTTTGCCGTCTGTACTGTACTACATATCCTCGTGTACGTGATGCTTAAACCGAAACAACGGGCGCAAAACTTGGTACCCGCGGTGCAGCTGGAGCGACAGGGGTGTGTATAGCAGCGAAGCAAGGGGCGGCAGATGGTAAAAGGGGTGGGGGGAATGTTCCGCGGCGATTGAAAAAACAAACAGCCAACGAGAGTCGAGAGCGAGCGGAGTAGTGCTGCTCTCTGGTGGTCGTGCTGAGAAGTGAAAGAGTAGGGGGGGAGGGGAAGGGGAGGAAATGAGGGAGGTGGAGGGGAGTGTTTCAGGGTTAGGGGATGGGAAATGTGCTCTCGCGAAGGGTAGTCAAACAAGGAGTAGGGGGGGGGGGGGAATTTTGCCCCCCCCCCCACTCCCCCCAGAAACTCTCCCCTGTGTGTGGTCCTGTGATGTGATTCTCTTGTGTTCGTTTTCTTTGGTGTAAGTGCTTTTCGTGTGCGAGTTTTAGAGGGGTGGGAAGTGGAGATTGGGGTAGGGGGGTGGGTATGGTCACGTGGTACACAGTTTCCCGCTCCGACGACAGAGTGAGCGGGGGTGGTAGTTCTTCATTTTTTTATTATTTTTTCCCTCCATTTCCTCCAACCTCTCCCGTTTTTTTTCACCTCCTTCACTTGTGTTTTTTTTCATCTTTTCCCCCCTCTCTCCTTCCCCTCTCTTAACTCCCCCCCTTTCCGTCTTCCTCTCTCGTATTTCACGGAATAGGAACACAAGCAACCACTCTCAACCAGCCTCCATTTCTCCCCCCACCTCTCCTTCCCGACTTCAACTTCTTTTTTTTTTTCCTTTTCTGCTTTATGGGTCATAATTCATCGGCTCTTACGCTTGTGTGTGTGGGGGAGGGTTTTGAGTTTCTGTGGGGGTCAGACGGATAAACTACTCACTAATTCACTGCCTTTCGGAGAAATTATTACCCATCTTCTTGCTCTCCTTGTAGTTTCGTCATATAGTTAATAATTATAATAATCCTGCCTTCATATGAAATTGTTTCACGCAGTGAATATGCGATATATCCATGATAAAATGGTAATTTTCACACGTCAATATGTATCTACACTAATGACCATGTTTTCGACACTCTATGTCACTTTCATAATAGACTAATAATCGCATTTAATGCCGAAGTCATGTGTGGTAGTGAAGTTGCACATTCAAGTGTGGAAGTTACCATTTGTTGTTTACGTATAACTTATCAAGGAATAATTTATCATAGCTGAGGCGCACGTTTCCTCATAATATTCAATTTTGTTGGAATTGTGATAAAAATAATTTCCATCCAAAACACGTTCATCTCAATCGATTTTCAAGTCGAAAGATACAGTTGCCGGCGTAATTCGTTGGAAATCTTTGACAAATAGCATAATGAAAGCATTTTTATATTCACACGCTTCTTTATTTCTACCAACTAAGGTCAAGGCAGTCAATGCCATTTTTATGGTAAATACTTTGAAAGTTGCATTATTTGCCGAAGCCTGGGTCGGTAGAAAGAAAGAAGTGGAGAAAAAGACAAATGCTTTCATTATGTTCAATATTGAAATTATTAAATTTACGATTTCTTCCCACTATTCGCGTTGATATTGAAGACGAATTCAGAGCTTGTTTTCGGACATGCTTATAGAATGTTTCGCCTTTATTAAAGCATGCATTTAAACTTAGTATGAGCTAATTCTTCTCTGTCAAGTTCTAAGTTACCGTATTTGTTTTGAATTGCGACGTCATGGTTAGTTAATTTAGTCCGGCAACCGCAACGGAGTCGTTAGTTGGAACGCAAGCAGTAAGTTTTCTGCAATTGTGGTAGAAATATTTCTATCCAAATACTGATCTGCCTCTAGGAATATAAAATTATTATTTCAAGTTTTTCTTGCATTTACATACACAATTGATCTTTGAAAATCAATGCGCATAACTAACTTAATAACTATTTTTGAATAAACACTGAAATTACATGATCCTCGTTTAGTATTACTTGGGTATATGTAGTCTATTGGGATCAAGTGCTAAGCTTCTTTTTTTTCCCAGTTGTCGTGGTAAGTTTAATCCCGTCCACTTGTCCTTCGACTATTGTTCTCATCAGGTCATCATTCCTAACGATGTGGTCGATTTAGTTGTCCCTCCTACTTCTTAGGATTTTATTATACATCTCATTTCTTCCCCTTCATATCACTTCCTTATTACTTAGTCGGTCGATCCATTTTATCCTTATCATTCATCGGTAGCACCTTATTTCCCTTGCTTTCACCATTAACTTCTCTGCTCGGTCATATCTCGCTACCGTATTGCATTTCTTTTTTCTTTATTGATTCGCATTTGATGAATTCTTACTTCTATAATTGCATTCTTAGCTTAGTGCAGAAACTTCTTCTTGTAGAATGCACTTATTGCTAATGCTATTCTTCGGAGTATTTCTTTCTCGCTCTGTCCATTGTTAGTTATTTGACTTCGTAGTAAGCACAACTGAATCACCTCTTCAATCTTGTTTTCTTACTTCTTTGTTAGTTCCAGTCTCTCCTCATTTTCCGCGTACTAACATCATAGTTTTCTTTTTTTTATTTTCAGTTGATATGTGGTCATTGTCATTTCCACATTTGTCAAAGTCTTCTTCAAATCCTTCTTTGTCTCGGCTACGACTGATACGTCTTCATCAAATCGCTACAAACTAATAGTTTCTTCTATGGCATTTACGTGCAGTCTTTTCTTTGATTACATTGGCAGATTTCTCAATTTAAAAATTAAAAATTACGCGGGACGGTCCATACCCTTGTCGCACTCCTTTTCTTATTCTTGATTCTTCACGGATGGTTTCCAATTTCATCACCGCTACTTGGTATTTATATTCACTGGATTATTCTCGTGTAATTTTAAAATGCTTCAATTTTCGCATCATTCTAAGCAATGAATTCCAATCCACATTGTCAAAGGCCTTCTCATGGTCGAAAAATCCTAAAAACTTCTGTTTTCCCTCAATTCTCATCTCTATGACCAAGGGTGCTCCCCTTGTACCCTCGCTGTTCTTAAATCCGAACTGGTCCTCATTCTTGTGCTCCTCGTCTGACTCCTGTCAATGCCTTCGACACATGTGTAGTCAGGCCTTAGGACCGCGTATCTGGCCTCTTATTTATAGAAAAACGAAAAATGGTGCTCATCTCGGATTAGCCTGTTGTATTTCCTTTTGAGAATCTTACGCTGATGGTTTTTAGCGCTGGGTTAAAGTCTTATCTCCTGGATTTTCAATGAATATCAACTATATTTTATTGTTTTTACCCTCGCCTGTCTCTTATTGCCCCGTTAAATTCCAATTTCAATGTACTAGCTCGCATGTCTTCCTTTTCTACTTCACTTTCCTCTCCGATTATTTTTTCGCCGACTTTGCTTCCGTTTTGTCACTCTTCTAGATAATATTTCCATCGCTACACTTTGTCTTTGTTTCCAATCAGAATATTTCCATCCTTGTCCCTTATGGTATTCCTCCTTGCCTTTGGAATTGTATTTAATAAGGCATTGCATCTAGCATGTTTACTGGAAGTGCTTCCTCACTATTCAATAGGCAGCTACCACTTTCCCCAACACGAAGCTATTTTGTACATCCTCGCTTGGTTCTTCTTCCTAGTCTCTCTGCCTTTACTTGCTTTGCGACGTCTTATTCCATATTGCCTTATAGCAAGCGTGTGCTTCTTCAGTTTTCGCTTTCGTGCATTTTCTCCTTTATTCGGTGGGGTCCTAGGCTTCATGCGTAAATCGTGTCGGTCACCTCATCAAAATACCTATATATTATTATTATACAGGTTTCTAGTTGGCTATTTGCGAGGTGGTAACAGTTTGTATTTAATTATAATTTATTAAATGAAAACATATCTCTAAAATGAAACTATATTAGTGAAAATTTAAAATAGCAATGAAATTAAATTAGGATAGGGCTGAAAGTTCTGCAGGGAGTCTATTCCTATCATTAATCGTCCTGTTGAGGTATTGTGAAAGTTTTAGTCCTTTGAGGCCTGTATTACATCTTGTATTGGTGGTCTTTCCTGCGTATTTAGCTGGGTTTTTCTTTCTTATTTCTTAGTTCCCCGCATATACTTGCCATTTTCTTCATGCAGCTGTTTTAATGAGTCATTAGATGAAGTCCAACTCGTCACTTACGTTAATTTTTACTCATAATCCTAATATTTCAAATCTCATTCATTGCTATCGTATTTTTTATTATTTTTCTCTGGAATGCACCAATCTTTGTGGCTACTTATTAATTATTACTCTTCGCTCAAAGATGGTTGGCCCATTTATATCTATAGTTCCATTCATCCCAAAGTTTCATCACCCGTAATATATCTAAATATTAATAGTGTATATTTCACTCTTTGACACATCACACTTACTTCCTGAAATGAGCTTCAATAGTATCTCGGCCGGAATTCATTCATTCAGATAAGATCTTTAAGTTTTCAAGAGCTGCCATTGTGTTCCGTGCATTTTACATTTTTTATCGAACACTCCATCTTCATTTACAATCAACAATGCACGATGCTGTGTCAATAACTTTCAAGATGTTCCACTTCAATTTCAATGACTTCAGTCGTTTTAGTTTTTAATGCATCTGTTAACAGCTATGGTTATAGGTAAACATTACTTTTCCACTAAATTTTAATTTTGGTTCACCTTGTTTCACGGCTAAGTGACGGCATCAGGAACACATACTTCACAGATTTCTTAGCTTAGCTAACACGTCATACAAAAGTTAAAATTAGTTGGTAAGTACTCACTGCAATGATGATAATTGGCTTTATTATTTTTTTTTACCTAAACTTTCAACGTTGAATCGAGTCTAAGAATAGGTCTAAGAATAGGTCTAAGTATAGGTCTAAGAATGATATGCAAAATTTTTAGTCGACGTTTCTATTTATTTTTATATTCTTCAAGGCTATGAAATAATATTATTTCATTAAATTGATGCATTTATTCAATGCATTTGTTCAACTTTGTAAAAATTCTTGTCTCTTAATTTTAATTAATATACAATTGAATACTTTTTTATATTATTTTAAAATATCATTGCAATATTATATCATGCCTTCATGTATCAATTCAAGGCAAACATTTTGCATACCATTCTTAAACCTATACTCGGAGACGCTAATCTACATGGTGAATATAATTATATTTACATCAATTTATATTTTATATGATACTATTTAATAATTAATCCTTATAAATGGTACTGTGCATATTTGTTTATTTCTTGGGAATAATATGAGCTAAATAGTCGGCGGAATTGGCAAGAATAGAATAAACTGCCATTCCATCAGCGCGCGTGGAATTCAAATTTTAATTATTGATTGCTTAAATGTAACGTTATTTCTCAAATGTTTCGAAAACTCGAAAGAGATTTGGAGTGGATTACAAGTAAAAAAATAATAAATATATTAATCGTTAACAGTAATTCAATTACATAACCTTCGTTACAAAATTGATCCTAGGGAATGCTATAAATATCCGCCCCTAAATCCAAGATCTTATTCAGACTGTTTCTCTCACGTCAAGGCTTGCCTTCATTGGAATAATAAATATCACATGCGTATGTACATTCATAGGTAAATCTTGAACCTTAGTGAGAATCTGTCCTTTTATCCATCACTGAATACTGTAATCATCAAAAATATCACTGGTAAACAGTCTTAAGATTGATTTGAGGCAGCTCTCCAATCAAGTACCCTGTGAAATAGGTAACCGTTTCATACAGACGTATTTCAAACTAGAGGTTCACCACTTAGATAGATATAGCATAGACATCAGTTATCCTTCATGTGCCGAGGTGCGATTAAACTAAGGCCTTGAAATATCCTATCTTGAAATGCCATGCTCATAAAAACTGGATGTTCAAACGATACCCCTAAATCCGATCTGTGTAATAATTAAAGTAGAGCTAAAAGATTTCTTGCCAAAAAAATGCTATTTTCTTCTTTGACTTATGAAATCGATGGTTCGCGAGTTCACATCTTGGAATGTTGTAATGACGGAGTCAAAAATAGACTGTAATATTTCACACACTATTTATTAAAAACTCTACAGGCTCTGTTACCTCTTGATAATGACTTAAAAAGTTCGAATCAAATAGGTTTTTAAATAAATACTGTGTGGAATATAGCAAGTTAATTTTTTAATCTACTAATGAAATTCTTTTACTGCCTTATTTGCCTTTTCGATACATTTTTTCGAGGTCTTCCTTTTTCGTTCTTGCCATCTTCTTTCCCTTGGCAATAGGGTAGTTTCCTTCATCAAAGGAAACGAAAGGCATTGATTGCGATTCGTTACCCACCATTAGTTTATTCGTAATATACACATTTTTTTGTTTTGGAAATCCCAGTTTAGACGAATTTTAATGGTCAATTTTAACCTCATTTGAAAAAGGCCAGATTGGCGCCCATGCGATGCCACTCCACGTGACGTCACAGGGACCTAGATTCTACACGAGAGGATAGGAGTTTTACATCGTCTAAGATTACCAATGCATGCCTGAGACAGAGATCTTAGGGAAACATATCTTAATGATCACCTATTAAAATTGCCTATGGTCGGAAAGTTTCCTTCCTTTGATAAGGGATTAATAATCCTTATTTAAGCCAAGCGCTACCTGCTAGCAGGATACTCTACACTACCGCCATGCTGAACAGCAAGCAGCCTGCTCTGCAGCGGCGTTCATAGCCTTGCACCCAGTTGGCCTCGCAGCCAGCGTCACACGGGCTTTTCCCAGCATTCATACTTAGCCTTCGCGTTTTCGCGCGCTTGAAATTATTCACTTTTCATTTGATCGCGAAAAATAGATATATTTATTTAAAAGTGTAAAAGCGTGAAATATTTACTCCAGGAGTAATATTTTTTCGATTTAGGCAATAAAATAATAAAAGGAAACCACCCTATTGTCTGCATCTGGCTGTTAAGACTCAAGATATGACCGATTAAGTTGTAGCTTTTATTATAAGCTCGATAAGTTCAGGGGCGGATTAAGGTCGTTCCTTATAGGGTTACATTATTTTCCACGTCACCATATTGGCATGGAATACCTTTCAGCCATAATGACGCTAATAGCGGTAAATCACATCACTGGACCTAACCAATATATAACCGGTCTAGAGGAAGATGAGCTCAATGGTAATTATTGTCGTCTGCTAAATTCATGCCAAATTAACAGGTATCTATCTTTTTGACCGTAATTTAAGGTGATTTAATTTTATAGTAATTTAAGTTCGCCCTATATTAAAACACTATAGTGGGGTAAACTATTTTCTCAATCATAATTATAATCCACATACAAGAAGAGCTTAATACACAAATAGTACGATTAATTACCAAAACAGTCGATGCCTACTTAATGACATACTAAAACAAAATTCTGTATATATTGTCGCCAACATCGACGATATCTTTCTGCGAAAGATTTCCTTAGGTAAGTTTATATCTTGAATCCATCACTTGCCACAGCAAAATGTATTCTTGTTTACCGCTTTCGTATGACTTAGAATCGCCCATATAATGTCTCACAAGAGACCTATAAGTTGGCGACACGGTTTTTTTAGGTTTAAAATATTTGTTTGATTGCCCGTGAAGGTAGATGAAAGATGTAAACAGGCCGAAGGCGCTTCAAGTGTTTGTCGTGATAATTCCGCGCTAGCGATCTCTTGCGAGATCAAATATGATCACGCCGAGATTAGTATCATGGTAGTGTTTATTCCGGCAATTCGGTGGTCAGAGTTGTCTATTTCTGTCGCTCCGACTTTTTTTCGTTTGAATTGTGTGTTTAATAATTTTAATGCTTAATTAATCTAGTAAATTTGTTTAGAAGCATACACACAGGCAAAAAAGGCTTCCTGTATTGTGACGATTACTTTGCGGTGATTTTTACTTGTAACGATTACCTTTTACGAAATGCATTTTTATTTGTAATTTACTTCTTACGGTGAAAGAGCCATCTTCTTGTACAAGGCATCATAGCACCTGAGAACATCACATTTATAAGGTTAAAGTTGAGACAATTCTGGTTTATTGAATACATACATACTGCTCTCGAAACCAGAAGCTACCGCTGTTTATCCATAAAATGTTTAAGAGAATTATAGCACATTGACCACAGCTTGCTGCTCAATTTAATGCGGTTAGCTTATTATTGGTAAATAAATGAAGATATCCACATTTAAAACAAAAATTCTCGGAATGTTGGAGACGGATGGGCAAAAGAATGATAGGGATTTCTTTTTTTAACTCGCAAATCACAATTGACAATATTAACAAATTGGCGATTGGACACATTGTTGCATATCGGCCATTCAATCTAGGTAGCTTATCATTGATAACATATACAATGGATCCATATTAAACTCGTTATTCACATTTTTATTCAAAGATAAATTCCTCTGTTATCTAACTTTGTGCATTTATGTACTCTCATCTCGAGTGCCAGTGAATCCCCTTTCTGAGCCAAATTCATTGTGGAACAGCAGTCAGTTATGCAGCCACCCCTAATGATAACCTAACTGACAGGAGCTACTAATGTAAACTTTATCGTGATATCATCAATTTAGTTTCATAACTTAAATATTACAGTGTATTAATAATAATGATGATGATGATAATAATAATAATAATTTTTATAATATCTCCCATTTCATGCATGGGTATTACTAATCCATTTCACATTCTACATCGTGTTAAACTCATTATTAATATTGGTAATACTCAATATGAATGTGTTGAAATAGCATGCTGGAAATAATTTGTACCCCAATATTTATTCATATCTTTGAATAATTTTGTAACCTGTGGACATTTTTGGAAATTGATTATTCATTTTTTTATTGTTTGACGTGGTTATCCTAAAACATTACAAAAAATTAGTATCGAGTTTTACCAATATTTATTATCAGTTTAATACGATGTAAAATATGAAATGGATTTGCAATACCCGATAGTAAAATGTTACTATAATTGTTAATAATGTTATTGTAAATGCCAATATTATTATTTTCGTAAAATAATCAAGTTTTTTTGCACCGTGGCTCTCTTTTCGATTGACAGCAAATCGCCTCCTTCGTCCAAATTAACTCCGGACAACTCGTTAAATGGCTTGAATCGTTTGAAAAATAAAAAAAAAGAAGGGGAGTATAATTTGACGGCTTGGACGGAATCGCGGGGTGCTGGCGACTGCACACACCTCAGTATATCATCGATTTCCACCGGCGCGTCAATTAGTTGGCCGATTCAAAGGCCGTGTCTTCATTAACGGGGAGACCGCGCGCGCAGCACGGAATCCGATTGAGGACTAGCGGTCGCCGATGTGACGGTTGGTCGGCGCCAAAAGGGACGTAGTCCGACGGCGCGTAGCCTCCGCGATTTGCACAACCGGAACACTACCTCCCCCGACCAACCTTTCAATAGGGTAGTTTCCTTCATCAAAGAAATCGAAAGGCATTGATTGCGATTCATTACCGTCCGTCGTTGCGACTAGTTTATTCATAATATACAAATTATTTAATTTTAGAAATCCCAGTTTAGACGAATGTCAATGGTAAATTTTAACCTCATTTGAAAAAGCCCAGATTGGCGCCCATGCGATGCCACTCCACGTGGCGTCAGGGACGCCGACTTACAAAAAATATTGGGGGGGGGCCTAAACCGGGGATCTTGCCCAGGGAAATTTTATAAATAGTGAGTTTTAAGTTTTTTGAGCATTTTAGAAGAGTAATATGATCAACATTAGAACCCTGATAACTTGAATCTCGAGATCTGGGCACTCCGGGGAAAATCGACAAGCCTGACTCATTTTTTCCTCACACCCATAACGAATTTTTGGGGGTCCTCGGGCCCCCTCAGGCCCCATGGAGTCGGCGCCACTGCGTGACGTCACAGGAACCCAGATGCTATACGAGTAATCAGGAGTTTTACAACGTCTGAGATTACGAGTGCATGAATGAGGCACAGAGCTCAGGGAAGCATCTCTTAATAATCACCTATTAAAATTGCCTATGGTCGGAAAGTCTCCTTCATTTGATAGGGTATTAATAATCCTTACTTAAGCCAAGCACTATCTGCTAGCAGGGTACTCTGCTACTTGTTAGCACCCTGCATCGTAGCGGCGCTCATAGCCTCGCATCCACGTGGCCTCACATGCTACAGCCATACATCACACGTGCTTTTCCCATCATTCATGCTTAGCCGTCGCGTCGCCTTTTCGCGCGGTCAAAATTTTTCACTTTTCATTTCATCGTGAAAAATAGATATTGTCATTTAAAAACCTAAAAGCGTGAAACACGTACTCCAGGAGCAATAATGTCTAGATTTAGGCAATAAAAAAATAATAGGAAACCTCTCTATTTAGCCTGCCTGCACGTAGCGCGGGAAATTCGCTTTCTATAGTATTCTTACAGAGGTTTAACCGTTATTATCTTAACACGAGTTTTATTTTACGAGACGACTTAATTTCATTCAAAATATTTATGCAATGAGGAAAGCATTTGTTTCATTTTGACGAAACAAATACCAGTATTTACTACCAGTATTACCAAAAAAGGTAAGTACCTACTGCCAATTCCTTCCGAAATCCATGGAAGAGTTCGAGAAACATAATAAATCATGAATGTTTGCGTGACTTATTTCATGGTCCAATTCTCTTAAATGAATTAAAAAATGAATGCTTTTTTGTATCTTAAAGAAAAAAAGCAAAAAATGGTAAATATAATACATTCATATCAACATGCTTCTTTGAACTACGCGCTTTTGTATTGTTTAATATCAAACAAAACTCTTCCACTAGCTTTTACTTGATAGCTGCGATAATTATTATGCTGAATTTGACGGTACAATTTAAATGATAGCATCTCAGGGAACAAATGTAAGATAATTTATTCGTATATTCCCGATAAGGACGCACACAAAAACAATCCTAATGATATCAAACAGATGACAATCGCGGTTCGGATGTTCCGGCCTGTACGTCTCGGAGGTTACGGCTCTTCTACTCAACAGGGCGGGGCGCTTATCGATTTCCAGGCCCTTGACTGTTTGGCGGAGGGTGGATGGGATGATGCGGGGAGGGGAACGAGGGACGGACGGAGTGCGGCAGAGGGTGCCAAGCCAGCTATCCCCTTCCGCTTAGGTGAGAAATACGCTTAAGGTGGCGCATCACTTCATGTGCCGGTCGCGTTTTATTTTCGGTGACGCTCCTATCAGTTTAAACAATGCTTTCATGACGTCACTATTTTCTTTGTTTCTTTCCTTATCCGGACAAAATCTTGCAACTCAATTCCAACAGACTTCCCGATTAGCTATCGAATTGAAACTTTCGGTACAGATAAGAGCGATATGACGGTACATTCTTAAGGTTCGCTATTATAATTTCTACTTTAACTCATTTGCTATTTTGCCTACTTTATTTAGAATTTTTTGGCTGCCTAATTGTCCTCAATTTTATTAAATAAAATTGAGAGGTTATATTTAGAAAAGACTTAAAAATCAATTTACTAAGGTTTTATTTAAGTTAAAAAGAAGTAATTATTACAATAAATTAAAACATTTATTGGAACCCCACGTTTTCATTTTAATTAAAAAGTGGAAAATAAGCCACCCTACCTTGTTCAAAGGTTCCACGCATTAATTTTATGCATGAAAGACTTAAATGTTCAAAATCAAAAACTTGGCGCCCCTCAATTTCCACGTCATAAATTAAATTCTTTCTCAGTGCATATGAATTACAGTACCAAAACACTCTTCTCAAATATATTATGATGAATTTGTACCACTTTAGCGTAATCATTCTCAACATTCAACTTGAAATTTAAGGATATATAGAATTGTCAACGCATACCTAAATTTCTAATTTGATTTTTCTAGAGCGATTTTTTCCTCACGTGTATTCATTTATATTTTAATTACGGGAATATGTTGACGAGTGTTCACACTATTTAACCTTATATTACTTTGAAGATTCTTTCAAACGAGGAATGCCTCACCAGAAAAGGTAAAATACGACATATCGTATTTCGCCATTTTTGAAATCGTTATGTCAGTTACAATCTTTAAGTACAGTCTTAAAATGTTCAAGGTAAATCAAGTTAACAATTTACAATATTTATCTGTAAGTAAAAAAAATATCGTGTATAAACAATGAGGTAAATTTTTCAAACTGTAGGTCGTGATGTTGATACTCCTATTTTAATGTATGCTATCATATGGTATATATATTTTTAATTCTTATTTTTTTCGGTACCCTATTATGTTCTCATTGATATTGCAGATTTCATTTTTTAGGTGGCGTGAGCATAAATCGATTCCATTTAAATTTACACACAGATGTAAAGAAATACGTATTCCTACTGATCGTCCATCTTAACCTTCGTCTTGTCATCGATCTCCTCTCTTCATGATTCGCAAACTCGCGGTGCCTCCTTCCGTAGTTACGAGGGCTAAACTCGGACGGTTATAGTTCCTCCTGTCAGTCGAGATAACTCTCGCGTGTCCCTAGTTCGCGTGTGCATAAGTGATGAGCCGACGCGAGGTTCCCGGTGGCTCCGTGAATCTTGCGCCGTCTCCCGAACAGAAGACGCACGGCAAACCGTGATGACCTCCTCTTAAGCATTTCCTCTTTACCAGTGACGGGAAAAGTAATGAAAATATATAATAGATCTCGATTACAAATGCCTTTTTTTGATTAATTACAATCACAATTTACTCTTTGAAAAATTAATACTTTTAATTACAACTGCGGTTACATTTACTACTAATACCTATTACTCCGGTGCATGATGGTATCGCTGTAAATATTCTCTCAAACAGGGAGTACTATCATGCAAAAAAGCATTGTAATTATTCCCTTATGCCGATACATAAAATGATATTTTTTATTTAGGAGTATCAGGCATACATGAATACGTTCTACCAAAAATTTACTTACACCAGTGAACGAGATTAATGTAGCTGGAACTGCCGTTCGTTAAGCGCGCGTGGAACTCGATATTTCACTTGTGATTGCTAAAATGTAACGAGTATTCGCAAAACCTTTCGAGTATATTACAAGGAAAAGTTTATTTTTTCAAAGTATAGATTACAATTAAAAAATGACAAACGTATAATTTGTAACAGTAATTCAAATACTCCTACTGCCTTTCATCGTGCCTCTCTTTACATTGAATGATTTATACCATTTAATCATTTTCTCCGTTGTATTTGTTTTATATTTTCTCCAATGTATTTTTTTAATACTTGAGATATAGGAAAATTTTGAATAGGATTCTACTCAGCTTGCCCTGAAAATATCCAAGATGTTAGCTTAGGTTTTACGCAACTAATATTCACCAGGCAACAGACCGGTTGAACATAAAAAAGTCCCAATTCGTTCTCTTCGATTGACACAGTGAACCTGTCTTAAATTTTCCATTTTCGTGTCGCATCACTCATTTACAATTTATGCTATCATCTAGACATTTCTAGATAAGTTGAGCAGTCCTTTGTCTACGCTTGCTTTTTTTCATAGTATAAAAAATTTTTAATCTGAGAAAATGCCGAGTTAAATTTTCGAATTTCAGTTAATCAATAATGCCGACAACACGTAACCTTTTCATAATGACATCGCAAGCTTTAAGCTGGTGATATGTCTCCAAAAACGCCAAATACTATAAGAACAATATCTCGTAATGGCAGCAATACTTCACCCCTACCTCTAGGCCTTCTTATACGGTAAATTAAAACGTATGAGGTGGTTGTAATGAATAATAAATCCAATCGTTACAAGAGTTTACCCAGGGGAGGGTGGTGGACTTCCGTGGGCAAAGGCGCAACCAGGAATCAAGACTTGGGGGGTTTTTAGGCGCAACTAACACTGGGGGGTCCGAGGGTGTGGAATACCAGACAGCGTAAGCGGGAGGTGCGAGGGCCCTCCCCTAGAAAAATTTACAGATAAATGGCACAAAATGGTGAGTTATACGGCTTTCTGAGGGACATTTTTTTGATCCTTACACTATACTATAAGTAATATTAATCAAATTAAGTGAAATGGATGAATTTAAAAATTACTCTAAGTTCTGGGGGGATTTATCCCCAAACCCCGCCCGTGGGTAATCCAAAGATATTAACTTAGGTCTAGAATATGCCTGCGCTTTACGATGGGTTTGATTTAAAGTCTGGTTACAAGGTACATTAACTCGTACGAGATTATGTCTTAATGAAAGAACGATTATGGCGGACCGGAACGGAAAATGTACGATTGCATGGATCAAATCAGAACAAGTCCTCTTTTCTGTTCAAGTTGGGTAGTTATTTTTTGCATTTTTTTCGTTCATTCATACGTTAATACATTAAGACATTAACTTGTACGACTTAAAGTTCTTACTGTGTAACCAGGCCTCCAAATCTTTCCGAAAATTTTAGATGCACCACTGCCGAGGGAAGGTGAATAAATGGTAAATATTGATGGTATGTAGTGATTTTTTTAAGCGAGACCAATTGAAGCAGATGGGTGCCTCAAGGCACAGTTCTGGGGCCTGTCCTCTTCATGTTTGCCATCCCCATTTTGGAAAATAATACTAAAAAGAGAATTCGCACATAGATAAATGCTTTAATGGTTGAAAATAGGTTAATGTCGTAGTATATTTTTACAAAATATTACTGCGTAAAATTTTGGAAACGAGATGTTTTCGCCCAATGAAAATATGACTGAGTTTCGACTTATAAGGAGAGGTAAGATAGGCGATAGCGTTAAGTCTTTCCTCCTCTACTCCTCCCATAAACTTGAAAGTGGCTGGGGGTGACAGAGCATACATTCATAGCACTGCAATCGTAAGATTGGTTCACTGAGGCACTCCATTTCTCCCAACCCCTAACCAGTTCTTTTTCGTGAGGCTCATCTTCCCTGTATCCTTCTTCTCAGTTTTAGGTATTTGTATTCCTTGGTCTTCCTTTGGGAACTTTCCCATCAGCTTTCCATCTATGATGTTTTCCACTTACTTAACTGCTGTTTCCGTACACATGGCCAATCCGCCGTGTTCTTCTTTGAAGTATAGTGATCCACATTGTCCTTTCTTCTCATATTTTTCTATATGCCTCTCAATTTCTCGTCCTATCCGCCCACTTTATCTCCAGCATCCTAGTTTTGTAATACTAGCATACTACTTTGTTCATCCTCGACATCGTAATATCGTGCGTCAACAATCCTAAGATTCGTTTAGTGGTTTATTCGTCAAAGTTTTTCTAATCAACGGCTAATAATTTCTCCTCCATGTTATTTTTTTCCGCCAAATATTACACTAAATAAAAGAGTAAAAGTTCAGTGAAGAGTTACCGGGGTTGAATTGTCGATGCTACGAGCAGCTTTATGAGCGCTTATCGATGTTATCGTCGATTTTTCGCAATTGCTAACTTCTTTTTTGTGCATATTAAGCCACCCTTGACTAAATTTTAAGACGCCACCCCGTCATTTTATATCTACCCCAACCAGTGGCGCCGACTCCATGGGGCCTGAGGGGGCCCGAGCCCCCTCAAAAATTCGTTATGGGTGTGAGGAAAAAATGTGCCAGGCTTGTCGATTTTCCCCGGAGTGTCCAGATCTCGATATTCGAGTTAACAGGGTTCTAATGTTGATCATATGACTCTTCTAAAATGCTTAAAAAACTCAAAACTCACTAATTATAAAATTTCCCGGGGCAAGATCCCCGGTTTGGGCCCCCCCAATATTTTTTGTAAGTCGGCGTTCCTGACCCCAACCAACCCTTAGTTTTCGGGATATATAAATCTTTTATGAGTAAATCCTTATTCATTTCCAAGTTTTCGATATATTTTGTCGACTCTTTCCGTATAATGTCTGCAATCTTTTTGATTTTGATTTTTTTATAAGGCCTCGTAATAACTGCCGTCATACTACAACGTTATTTTCAGGATTGATCCCAAGCCCTTTCGCTCCGTGATATTTATTTTTTTGCGGTTAGATTTATTAGTTAATCCAATCCACAATGGTTACGTGGTTGCAAAACGAGGTCCTACATTTATATTTTGGTAGATTTCTGCAGGTAGTGGTAGATGCGGGTAGTTTGCACCCTTAAAAGCGACGCCTGTGGAGCGAGGTGAACTATCATTAAACCATTTGTCAGTGACTTCGGACCAGAGTTCCAGGAAAGGTGCCTTTGCGGCGAGGAAAGCCTTTCATATCAGTTGGAAACGCGCAGCCGAAACGCAGCCAAAGTAGGTATATTTTTTTCAAACTCGGTTGCGGCGTGGGGAACGCTGGGACTTGCTCTGAGTCGTACCTGCTGCCTTCTCGCGGTGACGAGCCATATATCCACGGTCGAAATCGGAACGACGTGTATGGGCGACGACGTATCAAAGTGTTGAAGGGAAGGCTGTCCTTTGAAGTCCCTCCCCCCCTCCAAACCCCCCTCCTCACCCCCAAACCCTCTCTCTCTCTCCCAACGGCCTCAAACACAAAAGCCGAATGCGCTATTTCCGCTCTTTCCCGCAACCGCGACGGGTGGCGCCACCACTCACTCGCTTTTCTTTTTTTTTCTTTTTTTTCCACGATATATTTTTTTCACCAAAGGTTACGGGGTTGCAAAACGAGGTCCCTATTTTGTTAGATTTCCGACTATTTTGTCCTTTCTCAGTACCGTAATATTAAAAAAGTATATGTTATGAAGTATTCATCTCGCTTGAAATGAACAAAATCATTTCATCGTATGTATTTTCATGAAAAACATTTACAACAATTTCACGTCAAGTACCACATGGTTAATAGTTCCGTATTCATGAAAAAATCGAATACTAGGAAGTGTAATTACTTCGACCAGATAACTTTCCATTACACGGTATAATAACTGTAACCATGTTTAGAGCTTCTTCATATTTTATTAAATACGCTGTAAAATTTATCCAGGATCATAGGTAGTCTAACTAGAATTTTTCCGCGTGGTGCTGGAGAAAAGTTCTGAAGATAGAATGGACGTAGGTATATGGTGAGAAACGGAGGGAGGTAAATAGAATACTTTTAAAGAAAAGCAACAGAGAAGCAGTAGCGGATACATAATATACTCAAGGTGGGAGGCAAAAGATATTTTGAGCCACCTTTACTTTTATCGTAAATAAAAATAATCAAATCAAATGCAAAGTTTAAGAAAGATTTATTTACACTGATTCACATTTGATACACTTTTGAAAGACATGGACGTCTTATGACATAAAATAGTAACGTTGCGAACTGCGGGCGGACCCGCAAGGGGGGGCGCCCCCTGAACCCCCCTGAACTACAGAGAAGTCAATTGTTGAAGATCTCGAAATGTGGTGCTACCGAAGAATGATGAAGATAAAACGGATGGATCAAGTAAGTAATGAGGAAGTGCTAAGAAGAGTGGGGGGAAAAGAGAAATATTCTAAAAACCTTCAGAACGACAACTTAGCTGGCCACATTATGAAGCATTCAAAACGTGGTGCTACTGAAGAATGATGAAGATAAAATGGAACGAACGTAAGTAAGTAAGGAGGAAGTGCTAAGAAGAGTGGCAGAAAATAGAAGTCTTCTAAAAACCTAGAGAAGACGCGATAATATAGTTGACAGATATAATGGCCTGATGAAAACAATCGCGGGAGGACAAGTGGTAAAGAAGAAGGGCAAGGGACGGCCCCGAATGAGTTACTCAGGACAGATTATAAAGGATGTAGGAGAGAAGAAATATGTCGCTATGAAAAGGCTAGCGGATAGGAGAAAGGAATGGAGAGCTGCGTCGAACCAATCTTAGGATTATTGAATTGTGATTATAATGATAATAAGTATGTGTTGCACCATATAGTTCAGAATGCTGGATCACCAGAAAAAATCATCGAAAGTCTTTATGGAAAATTATAACTGGATTGAAACGAAAGTTTTCTACAAATTTTCTTTGCACCCGCGAAAATGATATTAGTATAAGACATGCAACTAATATTTTAAAAATTATTTTTCAAGCGAATAATTTTTTTAAATAATAAAGCGCTGTTATAATTATCAGCTTTTTCATTCACCTTTTCCATGCTTAAGTGTTACAACTTGAACGACAATGGATTTCCCCCTCCCCTAGTTATGATCCTGGGTAAGGCCTTGCTGGTGCATTTAGAGGATGCCGAAGATAAAATGGACACACGAATGAGAGAGGTGAGGAGTGAGAAGGTATAAAGAATTAAAAGAGAAGGAAGGACACTATGGATCATTGTACGCCAAATGAGGACATAGTGGATTGACACAAGACAGTTAAGTGGATATCAAATTGGAGGGAAAAGTGATGGAAAAGTCCACATAAGTAGATACACAAGTAGCTTGGACAAATCAAGAAGGGGGCGTAGCAGAGGCTCAGGGAGGTATAAGAATAATCCGGTTCTTCCGGTGCAGAAAGATTTAATCCGCGATCTGAATAAAATACGAAGGAAGGCTGCGCGATTCGTCAAAAACTGCTACGGGCGTACAGACAGCGTTACCCAGATGTTAAGCGAATTAGGCTGGGAGCCCCTGGAGACTCGGAGGCTGCGCGCTAGGCTTATATCGTTTGAACAATTGAGAATGGATATCTTTAAGAGCGACACGGAGAACATAATATTAGGGTCCCACTTTATTTCCAGGCCCGACAGAAGCGATTTAAATTAAGTAAGAGAGATATTTTGCCGAACGGATTGATATGGGAATTCCTTTTTCTCCCGAACCATAAAGGACTTTAATAAATGCCAGTTGTGATTTCGTTAGAGCATTTCCTTTTTATGTGCAAACGGCTGGTGTCCTTACACCCCATGCCACACGCCTTTTAGGCGGCTCGCGGGGTTGTTAGTAGATAAAGGACTATTATGGTTTGGGATCGGGAAGATTAGAGGGCTGCAATAATTCTTTGGATTGCAATAATATGATGATGGCGATATCAGTCTCCTTTAATGGGTTAACAAGCCCCTTCCCAGTGAGTGCGGTCCTAAAGCATTCCGTGCTTCCTGGATCCATCCTCTCCTCTTCATCCCTCGGCCGAACGCGATAACAGACACCTCCCGACTGCGCTAGTTCCTCTCTCGACCGCCGACGCGACGGGGGGCGCACCCATCTGCGCCCCTCCCCCTCTCTCGGTATAACCACCGCGACGGAAGAGGGGGCGGGGCAGGCGTTGGGCGGGGCCAGTTTCCATGGCAACACCAATGGAGTCGCTCCGGTGGGCGCGGCCTCGTGCCAGGGGTTTCCTTCCTGTGACGGGACGACTGTTCGGGGGCAAGGATGAGGGTAGGGGGGAAACGGGGGATGGGAAGGTTTGGGGGATGGATAGGGGAGGGGAGGAAGTAGTTCCCCTCCCATTCGCTCGGGGTTTGAAAGGGGAGTTGATGGCAGGGGGTGTAAAAGCATATAATTCACCTCATGGGTCCTTTCAGGAACATATATCTTCTTCACTCGCTTGCCACGCTCCAGTGTAGTTTATGCAACGCTTACTTCATTATTATTCGGTCATGGCTGTTTTCGGCTTAAGTATTATTCACCGACCCAACCAGTCAAGGAAGTCATCAATTTCCACAGTAATAATTATTATATCAATTAGTTATAATATGTACGGAGTAATTTCATGACTGTACTTTACGCGACGAAATAAAGCACATGGGTGCCTCAAGGCACAGTCAAGGGGCCTGTCCTTCTCCATGTTTGCCATTTCTAAGAGAATTCGCACATATTTAAATGATTTAATGGTCGAAAGAAGGCTAAAATCGTAGTGTATTTTTTACAAAAAATTACTGTGTAAATTTTGGAAACGAGATGTTTTCGACCAATGAAAAAATGACTGTGAGTCGAAGTAAGATAGGCGATAGTAGGAAGGCTTTCCTCCCCTACTCATCCCACTAACTTGAAAGTGGAGCGGGCGGCAGGGGGTGACAGAGCATATAACCCACCGCTTTGGTCTTTCCTTGAAACATATATTCTTCACTCGCAATCCACGATCCTTGTGCTGCCTCTGTGGTTTTCACCATTGCTATCTGATATTGGAACTTGCTTCCTTTTAATTCACCGAAAAAACGCGTAAAGAAAGTCATCAATTTCCTATGCAATAGTTTTTTTTTTATCTTATATTAAGTCATTGGTATTACATACAATATGTTTTCATTAACTTATTTCTTTTCCTCCATCCCGTAAAACACTCATTCAAGGCCTTTGCAATTGGGGATTTTATCAGTTAATCACAATGGACCGTCATTAACGCCAATGCCCTGAATCGAGGAAACTTTCCCAGGCGGGACTCGAACCCGCGCCATACGATTTGGCAGGCGAACTGTACCCAGCCGCTACAGAGACCGGCAGAAAATAATTACCAGCGCTGGGCCTTGACCCGAGATCCCTTTCAGGCGCTAATTTTAACAGAAATAATTAATTTAATCAGCTAAAATAATAGCTATATAGAATTCGGTGCCCCTGCACTTTCGGGGACAACAAGAGTCTGTTTACACCTATCAATCCAGAATTGCGTATTAGGTTTATTTACTTAGATAGAGAATTGAAGATGGCATCCTTGGCTGAAAACATCGAAAATTAAATCTAATGATGTTTCT